>NC_052149.1:36524975-37724975 GCF_902713615.1 Scyliorhinus canicula | reverse complement strand
TGATATAAAAGCTGGCCGAAAGCAGGGCCCAGACAGACTAGTCCTCCCAGCAAGGATTGTACTTGGCACTAGATGCTGCTTTACGCAGAACTTGTATACAGTTAAAATAAATTAATGTTCAATTAATCAAGGGATCGGGGTTATGGGGAGAAGGCAGGAGAATGGGAATGATGAACATATCAGCCATGATTGAAAGGCGGAGCAGATTTGATGGGCCGAATGGCCTAATTCTGCTCCTGTGTCTTATGGTTTTATGGTTTTAATTTTCGTCTGATTCCTCAAGTTACTGAACTGGTGACGAGGTTTAAAAGAAACTCCGAACTCACTCATAGAACTGCCTGACTGCCGGAAGTTGGTATTTGGGTCGTAATGCCGTACAACTTTAAGATGCCATTATTTGGGAAATTGGAAGCCTTCAACGAAGGCGTGGAAGATTGGAACCAGAATGCAGAGCTCATGATGTATTTTTTCCAGGCAAACGGGATTTTGGCAGAAGTCCTCCTCCTGTCCGCCTGTGGGGCCCAGACGTTTGGGATCATAAAGAGTGCGACTTATCCAGTCACTCCAGACTCCAAACCCTTTGATGAGCTGGGCACTATGGTTTTGGAGCACCATGGCCCCCAATCCCCCTGTAATTATGCAATGGTATTGTTTTAACACAGCAGTTTGGGCCATCCCTCTCAGAGATGTTGTGGGATCGACTGATGTGTGGTATTAACAGTACAGCCATGCAGAGCAGGTTATTGGCGGAACCCACCCTCGATTTGAAAAGGCCCATTGAGTTATTATCTCAAGAGTACATGGAGAAAGGAATGCAGGAGCTGCAGGGGTCCTTGGACTATGGTTCTTTCGAACTCCTACATCACGGGACGGTGTCGGTCTGGCAGAACTTCCTCCAAAGGGGCAGCCTTAGAGGCAGCTCTGCAGCAGGGTTCAAATCTTGGGTGCTACCACTAACCAGTGAGATACCTCCCCCGGGGATGAAGAAGAGAGCAGGCTGCATTGCCAACTAAGTGGGTGGAGAACCTGTGACGGGCAGGACTGCCAGATTCAATGTAGAGAACGCTGTCAACACCAGTCGCCCAGATCATGCGCACCATGGCCTTGCAAGTGGACACCCTGGATGAGGAAAACTGCCTGATGCAACTGAACTGTGTCAGGCTCCAAAGGTTGCCCCGATCCACATCACGATACAGAACAATGGACATCCAATGACGATGGAGATGGACACTGGAGCAGCCGTATCCATAGTAGACTTCTGTACGTTTCGACAGTTTCGTACAGGGATCCTGTCACTGACGCTTCGCGATACCAAGGCAAGATTGGCGACCTACACTGGGGAGCTTTTCAAAATAGCAGGGACCACTGTGACTCCGGTAAAGCAGACGCAGAGCCAGGGTTTAGGAGTAAGGTGACAAAGAAGTTGGATAGGCTTGAGTTATTTTCGCTGGAGCAAAAAAGACTGGGGGGTGACCTGATCGAGTTGTACAAGATTATGAGGGGCATAGACATGGTTAATAGGGAGCAGCTGTTCCCCTTAGTTGAAGGGTCAATTACGAGGGGACACAAGTTCAAGGTGAGGAGCAGGAGGTTTAGGGGGGGATTTGACAAAAAGCTTTTTTACCCAGAGGGTGGTGACGGTCTGGAACGCACTGCCTGGGAGGGTGGTAAAGGCGGGTTGCCTCACATCCCTTAATAAGAACCTGGATAAGCACTTGGCACGTCTTCACATTCGAGGCTATGACGACTGGCAAATGTGCTGCAAATGGCATTAGGTACGCAGGTCAGGTATATTTCATGTGTCGGTGCAGATTCAATGGGCCGAAGGGCCTCTTCTGCACTGTATTATTCTGTGATTCCTCCAATATTGTAGCGAAATAGGCGGTCCAGACTTTCAGAAGGGGTTTGAAGAAGCAATCCTCGGTGTCTTTGGATACGCGGTTGGTGTGGATGCTTTTTAATTATCACATAATGCCCCATGTGACAACGGCAATTGCCCTGGCAGAGCTCTTAATGGGCCGTAGACCCAGAACCTGTCTCACATTTCTGAGTCTCGGAGGCAAAGTAAAAAGACAGTAGGAATCTCAGAAACGACACCATGACTTTAGGGCACCAGGGCAAACATTTCACACTGGGGATGCTGTCTATGTCCTCGATTTTGGGCATGGATTGTGCAGCGCGAAGGTGTTGTACTGGAACAAACTGGTCCAGTATCTTATAAGGTCCCTGTTCAGGGGAAAGTCCATGCAAGCATTTGAATCACCTGATGAAGCGGGAGCCCATACGTCTCGACAACCGACTGGCACCATTGGCATCTCCGCAGCATCAGGAACTGCGCCTCAGCCTGGGGTCCCAGCTGCCCAGGATAACTCTGAGTCTGACATGGAGGCTGAAGAGTCCATCCCAGCGAACGAACGCATGTCGCAGACCGAGGCCACAACAGTCACTCTTCGGCGGTCGGCCAGGAAACGGCAATCAGCAAACCGCTACACTCCACCCGACCCAGAACTGCCTCAGGCAGAAGACTGGCCTCGGGTAAAGCGGCGCAGAAGGCCCCCACTATTGGCGGCAGTTCGGGTACTTTCAGACTTTGGTGTGCAGGTATGTCATAACCCCCATGAGGACCACGGAGAAGCCATCATTGATCTGCCTGTGGGACTAGTGAAGTACGAGATTCCCAGATAGGGGCCACCTGTCTGGGGTTCGTTATGTACTGATATAATAGCTGACCTAGGCAGACTAGTCCTCCCAGCAAGGATTGTTCTGGGAGAGAGATGCTGCTTTACCCCAAATAGTTAAAATAAATTAATATTATATTTTCACCTGCTTCCTCAAGTTACTAAACACCCCTCCTATAAATCCTGGCTCTGCGTCTGCATCTCTACCAGTGATGGGATCATACCTTCCAGAAGCATGACACCTGTCTAGGCTACAGCTAGTTCCTGGGATCGGGCAGCTTTCCAACCATTCACTCCCTCGCGAGTTCCGACCTCCATCTAATGTGCTCCAACATGTCTGTAGAGCACTCAGAAGGTGTCCCAGGAGCCTCTTCACTAAAATGTCCCAGCAAGGTGATAGTCCCTGCGATGGTGGAGAGTGCGGGTAACAGCAGTGACGAGAGGTCAGTGCCTCCCCAGACTGGTGCTTCGGGGTGTGCTGTGGGTCTGGCTGGGGAGGCAACGACCCTGGACGGCCCGGCCTTGTCTGTGGTGGCCTTGCAAGACAAAAGACAAGAGACATGGTGAGTTCTTGGGAAGGACTGGTCTGTGAGAGAGGGGTGATTCACTTCCTACACGGACATCATTTTGCATTGGTATCTCACTTGAGTGCCAAGTGCCAATCTCCGCTTCCAAGACTGCCCTTTATTTGGCCCCACCCACTAGCTCAATTGCCCTCTGCTCCACGGGGGTTTGCACTTGCAGGTCTTGGATGCCATCCCCAGTTTTCTGGCACTCTCTCCGATTATGGGCCAGCATATAAAGGACAAGGTGAGATGCATCGAAGCCAGTTCATTGGCGGTGTCTGTAGCTGGTGGCATGTGTTTGCAAGGCACCTGGCCAAAGAGTATAATACAATGTTGGGGTTTGGTGAAGGGTGGGATGTAAGGGAGATACAAGCTTGTGTGTTTCTGTTGGTCTCTAGGGGAGTGCGGTGATGTGAGGAGTGAGGGACAGGAGCGATGCCAGGAGCACAGAGGTGGTGACTCAACTAATCTGCCCTAAGGAAGCCATTCATCTTCTTCCTGCACTGGGTCTTAGTCCTGCTGATGAGACTGGCAGCACTCACCTCCTCTGCCACCTCCTCCCAGGCCTTGTTAACAATGGCGGGCTTGAGTCTCCTGCCCATCCTGGGGGGAGCGTCTGCCTCCTCTCCTCCACCATGTCCAGCATTCGATTGAACTCCGACTCAGAAAATCTGGGGGCAGGTCTCCATGAAGCCATCTTCTTGGCTGGAATGAGAATGTGTGGGGAGTGGAGTGTTTATAAGCAGCTCCAGCTTGTCAGGCTCTCCAGCACCAATTCCGACCCCAGCGAATCAGACATCAGTGGGAAAGGGAATTGCTCTAAATTCACATGGGCAGAATGCTGGCCCATTTAACATATCCTGACTTGCATACCAAATTGCGCCCAATGGGAACGCAAACCAGATGCATTTCAGGCCTGGTGGCAGGACCCAAACAGAGATTCCTGTCCTGAGTAAATTGGTTCTTTACTCTCTGGAGTTTAGAAGGTCGAGGGGTGATCTCATTTATAAGATTCTGAATGGATATTGATAAATTGCTTCCCCTGGCTGGAGAATCTAGAACACAGAGGCATTGTCTCAGAGGTAAAGGGCCAATTATTACTGAGATGGGAAGTGTCTTCAAATAAGGGTTGTAAAGCTCTGGAATTCGCTTCCCCAGCGGGTTGTGGGAAGCTACAATAGACATATTTTTGATCTCTCGGAGAATGAGGGAGAAAGTGTAATTGAAGTGAAAGTTTAGTCATGAATGGCAGAGCAGGCCCAAGGGGCTGTGTGGCCTACTCCAGTTCCTATTTCGTATGTTCTTACATTTGAAGTTAGTGCCTTTCATCACCATGATGAAATTCACAAAGTTTGACCTCAATCTTCTTTCAAGAGACAATTGGAATTACAACGATCTGTGTCAGGAGACTGCTGCTACCTGTTAGAATGGTACCGTTTTGGAAAACATGTAATTTTACTCCTGAACTTGCTGTCCAAATATGTAAGGAGATACGGTAACCTCTCTTTTAAAGTCTGATACTGAAATATGGGCTCTGATCAATCAGTAATATCTTTTCTACCTGAGTCAGCACCTGAAGAGTGGATTCTAAGTCAAGTCATGTCTCAATATAGCGTGAAAATGAATGTGCTATTCATATGTTGGCAAGAACAAATTGTCTCCATTTAAGGAAAATTAGGAACAAACAATATTAACATTCTCAAAATATGACTGTAACTTGTACTTCCAAAGTAAACCAGAGCCAAAAATAATGGATGCTATAAGGTTTCCGGCTACACAGAAAACAAATTGTTTGTACATTATTCTTCTTAGTGACTGTACTCAGGAGCAACACATTTATTTCACCTCCATGTAGCACCATCTGTTGTCAGAGCTATCGAGGGGAGTGGGAAGGTGGGCAAGTACCCAACACCCCTGAAAATTATGGACTTGTTAGTCACATTCTGCAAATCTGTAATATTTTAAAAGCCTTACATTTGGCAGTGTTACAACTCCTTCATAAGAAGTTAAGAAATAGTAACAAGAGTAGACCCTGAAGCCCTTCTAGACCATGCTGCCATTCACTGCGATCATGGCTGACCTTCTATCTCAACTCCACTTTCCCCACTTGCCCCATGCCCCTTAATCCCTTTAGTATCCAGAAATCTAGCAATCTCTGATTTGAGTATTCTTTCTCTTCTCCAATATCTTCACCTAACTCATGTTTTTCACCCTTGGTACCATCTCAGTTAATCTCTCCTGCACACGAACATAAGGGGTTGGATTCTCCGGTCCCCCAGCCGCATGTTTCTCGGCAACGCACCGTTCGCTGGTGATGGAATTCTCTCTTCCCTCTGCTTGTAAATGGGATTTCCCATTCTTTGGACACTAAGGGGAAATTTAGCATGGCCAATCCACCTAATGTACACATCTTTGGACTGTGGGAGGAAATCGTAACCCTGGAGGAAATCCATGCGACACGGGGAGAACGTGCAAACTCCACACACACAGTGACCCAAGCCGGGAATCGAATCTGGTGCTGTGGGGCAGCAGTGATAATAACTGTACCACTGTACTGCCCTGGAGAATGCCAGCCACAAAATAGGGGCAACAGTAGACCACACAGCCTCAAGCCTTCTCCTGCTCACAGCTGATCTTCTGCTGCATTTGCCCACCTGCTCCCCACAAGCCCAGATTCCGTGAAGGAGTGAAATCCTATCTATGTCAGCCTTAAATGCATTCAATGATGAAGCATCCCAAACCCTCTCAGAATTCCAAAAGTTCACAATCCTCTGAGTGAAGTCATTTCTCATCCCCATGAATCCTGAGGCTGTGCCCCTGTGTTCTAGATTGCCCTGTCAAGCCCCTTCAGAATCCTGGATCTTTCAATAAAATTATTTCTCATTCTACTAAACTCTGGTGAGCGTAGGTCCAATTTACTCAGCCTCTCATCGTAGGGCAGCGAAAAGCTTTTGCCTTCACAACTGAGCCATCACGTAACAAGTTTCATATTTGTATTGCACCTACCGTGATCTCTGCACATCCCAAGGTGCTTTACAGCCAATGAGGTACTTGTGAAGTGTAGCTTCCAAAGCGTTGGCCTAAATGTACCTTTGCTCCTGCATTATTAGAGAATAACATACAGATATTCGGAGAGTATTTGGGATAGAAATTGTTACAGAGTGATTGGTGATTTGTGAGCAGGCTGCACTCAGGTGACCAGTGCACAAACTTTGTGCGCCCACTTTAACTGAATGAGTGCAGCCTGGGCCTGTACGAATCCCACGTTGTTTTCTATTCCTCAACATTACCTGCAGCCGCTGCGCATGACATGTGGGCCCAACTGGGTAAATTGAGAGTACAGGCCAATAGTATCTTAAAGGTACATTGCAGGAAAACATTGATACAATGTAAAATATTTCAAACTAAACATCAGGACAAACAGTGAAGTAAAAAACTCACCACTATTCTTAGAATTCCCCCATGTCAAAAAGGGTCAATAAGACATTCTAAATGGTGAACAGGGATTCTCACTCCCTGACTCCTATGCAGACTTAGGTGGGTGCTATTCGGGTCCATCTACATTTTCAAGTTATCCCCCAGTATAACCCATATCTTCATAGAATTTTACCTACTTACCACTTATTAGCATCGATCCTGGGTCCCGCGTTGCTGAGTAAGTAAAGTAGACTTTGTAATAACCACTGTTTTAGGTTAAAACTTTAAGTTATTTTATTATTATATTTTTTCTTTTAAAAGATGCAATCACTGTCTTTACAGAAAAGCAAAAAGATCTTGCTTCTGGATTCTCCTAGTTGGTTGAAAAGACATTCAGGTCCACCTTGACAATCTCTCTTCTTTAGCTTTTGGCTTCCTCAGATGGATTCGCTGTTCCACTCGGATTCTGTGCTCTATCTTCCCATGACCGAGGGCAGCTAAGAGAGCTGACTCTGCTGGTTGTCCCTTTTTTTAGGGTTTATATTCCCCTTCTAGCAGTTATTAAGTTTATATGACATTATCGTAAAGTAACTTTATTTTAGTCTTGATTGTACAAGGTACCTTTAATCTGAATTATTTCTAACACGACTATGTATTCATATTGAGCATGACTTCAGCTCATCAAACTCTGATTACATTCTTTCCCTTGTGATGTTCAAAAGTGCTTTGATCCCACAGGGGTGTTACATCTGGTTTCTGTCACTTCTAAAGTTGCTTTATTATCAAATGGTGCCCCCAGCTCAGAACTCTGACTCCGATTTGGGGCTAACGTGTGTTCCCGTGGACACGTTGTCTCCAGCTTCCCATATTCACCTGGTGTCAGCAGAATTTCACACCTACACATTTGTCACCCATTTCAACTGAAGATCCTAGCAATTAGCAATTTTTTAGCTGCTTATTAAAATAATTAACTTCAAAGAAGTTGCGAAATATTGTTTTTTCCACATTACTAAAAGTTCAATCTGCTGTGACTTAAAAGACATGCATCAGTTTTACAGCTTGAACAGTCACAAGCTGTTTTCTTAATGCCTGTTTGATAAAGGCTATCTGCATTTCAAAACCTTCTTTTGCAGCTGCTGTTAACCCTTGGTGGGATTTTCCCCTCCATTCTCTCATGTACTCTTAGGTCAGGTATTGCCTGACTTCCATGTTTCAAATGACATATTTTCCCATTTTTACTTTTACAACAGAGGAATTCATAGTTCTGAATGCACTCCTGGAGCAGGTGCGCAGGAGCAGTGATGCTATGGGGCCTGCGGTAGGGGGTGGGGCTGGCAAGAAATCCTCAAGGGCCTCTCTCAAAAAGAGTGGGAACAGGTGGTTAGGAAGGTTAATTCCAGGAGTCAGAACCTGAAGACCTGCCAGCGATGCTTCAAGAAGTCTAATGGCCTCACATGGGTGGTCAATGTCAATGATTGCATCCTCGCATGACATCTCCTACCTGCCTCTCATGTTGCTCAGTGCACCACACGCCTATCACCTTGTACTCATGATTCATGCCTAAAATCCAGATACTCCACCTGACCCTTACACGCCTACCAATACAGCCAGTCTCAGTCTCACCTTTCACTGCCTTCGCCAGCTACTAAGCGATGCAGGTAAATCATCCAAATACAGTGCCAAGTCAACCATTGATATTCTTCCCTTCCCTTGTCGGTCAAGGTGGCATAGTAGAAGAGAGCAAAGTTGGACCACAGACAGCTGTCTCCACAGATCATTGTTTAATACATTGTTGAACAGCGTTATCCCAGAATCAGTCACGAAGAGAGTCAGTAATAATTCAAGAATGCCTTGGACGACACAATTAGGTTTTCTAAAGTTGTGAAAACTCATGACTCCTTTGAAATTTCTTCAAAAGATTGCAGTTTAATTAACTTTGCCCTGTGGAACAATGACTCGTCTTAATTAAAATATGATTTTTGTGTTTTTGAAATGTATAAAGAAGACTGTAAGAAGCCATTTTGTGTGACAGTGGGAGAGACAATACGAGCACACCGCACTCAGCTGAAGCCACAATGAGCCACATGTGAGAGCTGGGGTTCCCTGCCATTGGGGCAACTAGAAAATCATCCCGAGTCTACTGAGAAGAAATCAAACAATCCTAAAGTGTTGATACCTTCAGAAAACTCTGACTATTCAACTTCACAAGCCATCAATGCTGCTTCGAAAGAAGGAATTGAAGCATCAGACACACAATATCGTGCAGAGATTGATTTAAAATCTCTTTTTTTTTCTTTCTTTTTTAAGCACATCATCCACACACTTCTTTCCTTTGGGGAATAGTGGGGGAAGGATTCCCATTATCAGCCTGTTTAACCAAGTCATGAATGCTCATTCCATGGTGAACAAGTTCAAGTTAGACTTGAATTAATGTTAGTTTCTGGTCCAGAGGTAGGGGCTCAACCACTGTTCCACAATACCTCACTGTATCTGTACTTTAGTTAATAACTGTATCACTTTTGCTTAAATAACTTCCAGCAATACCTTTGTAATAAAGCAACCTTTATGTTGTTTAAAAGTAAAACCACACACAGTTAGGATCCCAGACCAGACTCCACTTTTTGTTTGGATGCCGGATGAGAAAGCTCAAACAATTTGTAATTTGTAACATTGTTTGGTAAGGAAACTTCACCCAAGAGTGATGACTCTGACCATTAGGTATATTTTATGTTAGAAGAAACTTTAATTTAAACACAAAACTAACCACATTAGCGTCAAAGAAATAGCTTTCCAATTAACAGTTAAACAGTTCTTAAATAAAAGGAAACACTTTAACTCACTATCTACACCTGCCACCATATATATTCCAACAAAGGAACCCACAGTTCAATATCCACTCATAAGTAAAGTTAACAATCAGAATTACTTGCTGTTCACTGCGCAGGCCTTTGGAGAGAGGCCTTTTCAGGAATAATCCGAAAATCCTTCTGTCTTGTCAGACTCAACCCCTATGGCAAAACTGCCAAAACCACAGACAGACCTTGCTCCTCCCATTAATTACATCAGCTGTATCCCACTAAGATGCCCAATTCCCTAAGCATAGCTAGGGCTAAACATCATCCCACGTAAATTAACTCCATGCCTCGGAACTTCCTTCCTATAAACAATATTCCATTAGCCATCTGTATTTAAACAAGTAAATGGGTAAAATTAATTAATAATAATTAATAACAATCTTTATTGTCACAAGTAGGCTTACATTAACACTGCAATGAAGTTACTGTGAAAAGCCCCAAGTCGCCACATTCCGGCACCTGTTCAGGTATACGGAGGGAGAATTCAGAATGTCCAAATTACCTAATAACATGTCTTTTGGCACTTTGTGGGAGGAAACCAGAGCACCCGGAGGAAACCCATGCAGACACGGGGAGAACGTGCGGACTCCGCATAGACAGTGACCCAATTCGGAAATCGAACTTGGGACCCTGGCGCTGTGAAGCCATAGTGCTAACCACTTGCGCTTTGACAAAGAGTCATCGGACTCGAAACGTTAGCTCTTTTCTCTCCATACAGATGCTGCCAGACTTGCTGAGATTTTCCAGCATTTTCCCTTTCGTTTCAGATTCCAGCATCCGCAGTAATTTACTTTTATCCAGTGCTAACCACTATGCTACTGAGCTGCCCATATGATTGCCTCTCCTTACAACTCCTTAATCACAGCTTTAGTAGATATACATGTCTGTATGCATTTGAACCCAGAGTTGTAATAACATTACTACATGTTAGGATACCAAACCAGACGCCAACTTTTGTTAGGATACCGGACAAGAACGCCAAACAATTTTTCAATTTGTAAAGATGTGAGGAAAGGACACTTCACCCCAGGAGTGATAACTCTGACCAGTAGTTCTTTTCTATGTGAAAACAAACGTTAATTTAGCCACATTAACAAAATAAGTCGCTTTACAATTAACAGTTAAACAGTTCTTAAATAAAAGGAAAAACCTTAACTTACTATCTACACCTGCCACTAATTCAAATTAAGCAACCTAGTACAGTTCAAATGTGACTTATGTTAAAGTTAATGAAATAGGTCACTTGCTAATCTGTACAGACCTTTGCAGAGCGTGAACCTTTTAGGAACAACCTTGAAATCTTTCTGTCTTGTCAAACTTTCCTGCTCAACCTAAAAGCATTTGGCAAAACTGCAAATTACAGACAGACCTGGCTCCTGCCATTAATTATATCAGCTGTATCCTTCTAAAATGTCCTATCACAAGGCTAGGACTAATAATAATCTTTATTAGTGTCACAAATAGGCTTACATTAACACTGCATTGAAGATACTATGAAAATCTCCTAGTCGCCACACTCCGGCGCCTATTCGGGTACACTGAGGGAAAATTCAGAATGTCCAAATCACCAAACAAGCACCTATTTTGGGACTTGTGGGAGGAAACCCATGCAGACACAGGGAGAATGTGCAGACTCCACACAGTGACCCAAGCCAGGAATCGAACCCAGGTCCCTGGTGCTGTGAAGCAATAGTGCTGACCACTGTGCTACCATACCACCCATACTAAACACCACTCACTCATAAATTACCTTTTCTCCAAGGAATCGCCGATAATCAAAACAATATTCCATTAGCCATCTCTCTGTAATCAAGTAAATGGTTTTAAAAAAATTAAATTTTTTTTATTCTCCTTTTTCACATTTTCTTGGGGGCCCGGGTCCAGTTTCACGTGCACCACTTTAGAAATTACCCGAAAAACGTCCTTCCAGTAAACCTCTAGCTTTGGACAGAACCAAATTTACACCCAACAAACAATAATCAGTAACAAATATGTCAATCCCCATATCAATAACAACGATCCCATCCTCCCACCAAACCCCAAACATTAGCCTGTATGTTCACATAAACAAATGATAAAAAGGAATCAGGAATCACCCATAGTCGCCCTCCCTACAATCCTCCCACCCCCCCCCCCCCAACTAATGTTCAATGTTATCCAGCTCTTGAAAGTGCATGATGAATAATGCCCATGAATTGTAGAACCCTTCCATCCTTCCCCTCAGTTCAAACTTAACCTTCTCAAGAGTCATGAATTTCACAAGTCCCCCCCCCCACACCAGGGCACAGGGTGGAGAGGTTGCTCTCCAACCCATCAGGATCCACCTTCGGGCGATCAACGAGGCGAAGGCTACTACATCTGCCTCCGCACCCGTTTCCAACCCTGGCTGGACTGACAACCCGAATATGGCCACTTGGGGGCCCGGGTCCAGTTTCACGTGCACCACTTTAGAAATTACCGAAAAACCTCCTTCCAGTAAACCTCTAGCTTTGGACAGAACCAAAATATATGAACGTGAGTGGCTCCCTCCCCCCCCCCCCCCCCCCCCCCCCACCCGCCACAACGTTCACACACATCTTCTACTCCTTCAAAGAATCGGCTCATCCTCGCCATTGTGAGGTATGCTCTGTATACCACCTTCAGCTGTATCAACCTCAAGCACGTGGCGGAGGCATTCACTCTCCAGAGCACCTCACACTAGAACCCCTCCTCCATATCCTCTCCCAACTCTTCCTCCAACTTTGCTTTGATCCCTTCCAGTGGTGCCTTCCCCTCTTCCAAAATAGCTCCATAAACCGCTGACACTACCCCCTTCTCCAGTCCCCCTGTCGTCAGAACGTCCTCCAGCAATGTGGAGGCCGGCTCCACCAGGAAGCTCTGTATCTCCTTTCTGGCAAAATCTCAAACCTGCATGTATCTAAACATTTCCCCCTGCTCCAGCCCAAACTCCGCTTCCAGCTCCTTCAGCCCTGCAAATCGACCCCTAAGAAACAAATCTTTTAGTATCTTAATCCCCTTCTCCTCCCATTTTCGAAAATTTCCATCCCACCTCTCTGGCTCAAATCTGTGGTTTCTCTGAATTGGCATTTCCCTTGACCCTGCCCCCAACCCGAAGTGTTGGTGAAACTGCCTCCAAATTCTCAATGAAGCTATAGTTACCGGACTCCCTGAGTACTTACTGGACTCCCTGAGTACAAGTAAATGGTTAAAATTAATCATTACCTCACGGTTTACGACTCCTTAATTGCAGCTTTAGTAGACATACGCCTGCAGGTATTTAAAACCGGGGTTTTTAATAAAATTATTGCCACAAGTATGAATTAGAATATATAACAATTTCCTACATTCATAACAACATACACACACACACACACACACACACACACAGATTTTGCAGCAAATCCAGTGTTTATCAATCACGTCCTCTGAATCTTAGCTGTCGCTCCTGAAAAACATTGTATTAATTTTTCCAGTACCATTGAGGAAGCATCACGCTCACCATTTCTTTCAATATGTTTGAATTAATCATATGTCTTCTACCAACATGTATATAATTTCACCATGAAGGAGTTGGATCAAACATAAACTTGCTGAAAGTGAATTGTTCATTCATTATAGCAAGGATGATGATTGAGCTCGGGAATACCTAAACAAGAATAAATCGTGCTGACAAATGTAAGAACTTCAAATAAAGAAAAGGTGATTTTCAACTGAAGATAATTTGTTGGTTATTCTGGATGATTCTTTCATTCTATCATCTAAAGAATTCTCTTTTGTGTAACCAAAAATCCAATAGTCATATAAAATGTACCTTTGTAAATGATATATAATGAGTGGGTTTCATTTTTGAAGATTAAGATACCAGGAAACAATGAAACAATCTTTGAGTAATCTTGAATCCTTAAGTATTTTCAGTTCATACCTTTAGCTCTTATGACAGCAGAGTGACACGAAACACAAATGAACAAAGTTCTATGGGGTTGCCATGGATTGTTACCTTTTATATCCTCATGATTAGTTTTAAAGGAACAGTGACTAACTGGATTGGGAGAGGCTATTTGAGCGCAAATCCACGTCTGACAGGTGGGATACTTTTAAAGGCCAATTGATTGAAGGGCAGGACAAGCATGTCCCCGCAGAAATGAAGGATAAAAATGGCAGGATTCGGGAACCATGGATGACAAAGAAAATTGTAAACTTAGTCAAAAGGGAAAAAGAAGCCTATAATAATAATCTTTATTGTCACAATTAGGCTTACATTAACACTGCAATGAAGTTACTGTGAAAAACCTGATAGGTCTAGGCATCTAAAATTGACAAAGCCCTTGAAGAGTTCAGTTAAAAATAGGAAGGAACTTAAACGTGGAATAAGGAGAGCTAAAAGGGCCAATGAAATGTCTTTGGCAATCATGGTCAAGGAGAATCTCGAGGCTTTTTATGCATATATTAGAAGCAAGAGGGTAACAAGAGAAACAGTAGACCCACTCAAGGACAATAGAGGGAAGTTATACATGGAACCACAAGAAGTAGATGAAATTCTTTATGAGTATTTTGTATCGGTATTCACCAGGGAGAAGGACATGATGGATGTTGAGGTCAGGGATAGGTATGTGAACGCTCTTGAGAATGTCAATATATCAAAGGAGGAAGCATTAAGCATCCTAAATTGCATTAAGGTTGACAAGTCCCCGGGGCCAAATGTGATCTATCCCAGAGGGCAAGGGAAGAAATAGCTGGGAACTTAACAGATATCTTCACATCCTCTTTGGCCATTGGCGAGGTTCCAGAGCACTGGAGAATAACCAATGTTGTTCCCTTGTTTAAGAAAGGAAGGGCAACACAGTGGTGCATTTGTTAGCACTGCAACTTCACAAAGCTCTGGGCCACTGTCTGTGTGGATTTGCTCATTCTCCCCGTGTTTGCGTGGGTTTTGGTCCCACAACCCAAAAAGATGTGCAGGACAGGTGGATTGGCCACACTAAATTGCTCCTTAATTGGAAAAAATTAAGTGGGTATTCTAAATTTATTTTTTTTTAAAGAAAGGAAGCAGAGATAATCCAGCAAATTATAGGCAGGTGAACCTGGCATCAGTTGTGGGGAAGCTTTTGGAAAAGATACTGAGGGACAGGATATATGCACATTTGGAGGAAAATGGACTAGTTAGTGACAGGCAGCATAATTTCGGACAAGGAAGGTCATGTCTCACCAACTTGATTGAGTTTTTTGAAGAGGTGACAAAGAAAATTGATGAGGAAAGGGATGTGGAAGTAGTTTATTTGGACTTTAGTAAGGTGGTTGACAAGGTACCACATGGCAGATTGGTACAAAAACTAAAATTACATAGGATTCAGGCTGGCTAGAATACTGCCTTGGTTATAGAAGACAGAGAGTAGCGGTGGAAGGGTGTTTTACAGAATGGAGATTTGTAGCTACTGGTGTCCTGCAGGGATTAGTGCTGGGACCTCTGTTGTTTGTAGTATATATAAATGATCTGGAGGAAAATGTGGGTGGCCTGATTAGTGAGTTTGCGGATGGCATGAAGATTGGCAACTCCATGGTGCCGAGGATTGTCAGAGGATACAACAGGATATAGATAGATTGGAGACTTGGGCACAGAAATGGCAGATGGAGTTTAATCCGGACAAATGCAAGGTTTTGGAAGAGCAAATTCAGCTTTGAATTATACTGTAAATGGCAGAACCCGTGGGAACATTAACATACAGAGGGATCTGGACGTGCAGGTCCACAGTTCCCTAAAAGTTGCAACACAGGTGGCCAAGGTGATTAAGAAGGCATGCTTGCCTTCATCAGCCAGGGCATAGAATACAGGAGTTGGAAAATCATGTTGCAGCTATATAGAACCTTGGTTAGGCTGCATTTGGCATATTGCGTTACCACATTGTCAGAAGGACATGGACATTTTGGAGAGAGTGCAAGGAAAGTTCACTGGGATGTTGCCTGGTCTTGAGGGTGTTGGCTACGAGGAGAGGTTGAATAAACTAGGATTGTTTTCACTGGAAAGACGGAAGGTGAGAGGAGACCTGATAGAGGACTACACAATTATGAGAGGCATAGACAGGCTGATTAGTCAGAGGCTTTTTCCAAGGATGGAAGTGTCAATAACAAGGGGGCACAGCTTCAAGGTGAGAGGGGGAAAGTTTAAGGGAGATCAGTGGGGTAAGTTTTTCACACAGAGTGGTGGGTGCCTGAAATGTGCTGACAGAGGATGTCGTGTAAGCAGGCACATTAGCAACATTTAAGAGGCATCTGGATTGGAACATGAAAATAGAGAAAATAGAATGATATGGACCGAGTAAAGGCAGAAGGTTTTTTTTCGTTAGGGCATCATGATCGGTACAGGCTTGGAGGGCTGAAGGGCCTGTTCTTTGTTCATTACCCTATGCAACTAAAACTGATCCAAGAAGTATCTCCCAACTCTCTAGTTTTCTATTTGCCATGATGCATCTTAAGTTGTCAGTCTGCTCAATTGCTCTGTCATCCCTGCCTATCAATCCCTTGTCCCCAGTAAAGGCATTACACTCTCTCACCATGACCACATCTGTACTCAGTAGCATTTTTACAACAGTTTCATGATCATCTTTTACTGGTGCCAGCTTTTCTTCATTTCTAATTTTTTTAAAAATTGAATTCAAATTCGCAAACTGCCCAGTGGGATTTGAACTCGTGTTCTCTTTTTTACATCACTGTGTCGTCCTTGTGAAGAGCTCATTAACTACCTTGTCAGTAAGATTGTGACCATCCTTTCAGCTGCTGGTGCTGCATTCCTCTCTTTCCCCTTCCCCCATTAAGACAAATTGTCCCTGATGTTTCTTTCTGGTTGCTCAAAACCTGTCTCCTCATGCTCTCTCTGAACTTATCATGTCCATGCAACCCATGTTCTGCTCTCCCAATTCTATTTCCACGAAACAAAAATACCCAACTTTCTTTCCTAGCCCTTATGTTAGTTGGCATTGTAAACAGTTTCCTCTTCTCAGGTACTGTTTTCTTTCCTTTCAAAGCTTCTCAGCCTTGTCCTTAAACAGTTCCCCCACAAACAAACTTCTTTTACTCTCCATAGTTTGTGAATTTATCGTCATCTCCGAAAATGGTGCCATCTTTCTCTTACCCATTTTTAAACTTTTTTTTTGACAAAAGATTGAAGTTGGAGGGACAAGTTTTAGGTTGCAATATTTCTTCCACAATGTTGCCTAAAAGTGCAGTAACTCAAATTGGAAGCTGGTGATTTCCAGTTGCGCAGGGCACCCACCTGAAACAAGTGGTACGTGCCTACATATGGAAAACAGGGTCCTATCACCTCTGTGTGATGAAAATCGGTCATCAACTGATCACAGCTTGGGGCAGTTCTTCAGTAACTAACTAGTGTTCCTCAAAGGGACACCTTTTTGCCCACAAGAAAGTAGGAACCATTTTACCAGTTTCATTTCTGTGGAGCTATTAGGAATAGGATCTACTTATGTAGGTCAGTTTGGCAATGAATCCGAAATTTCTTAAACACCAATCAGCAAGCCGCGCTAAGGTTCATAACTGGCACCCTCAGCTTTTGGTTTTTATGTAGATGAAACTTGGGGATAAGTTTAGACCAGGGCTCAGACCAAGGACTGTGTGTGCCCCTTGCAATCACATTGCCCATTTGTCACCGCAAACCAGTGCTGCTCAAATGCTTCCAAGAACATATCTGAGAAGGCAGAGCTGAAGATTAAAATGTTGCTAAAATCTGAACCCACATTGTGAAAATCTTTGTCCCTGAAGCCATGCAGTTGCATCTGAGCCTCACTATTGAGGTTCACTGCCATTTTCAGACATCCCTATGTGCGTATCACGCTACGATATCCGTCTCTGGGGAAGCAATTTGCCTCCATTCACTGGCTCTCCTTTATGACTATAAAGGAGCACGGTAGCACAAGTGATTAGCACTGTGGCTTCACAGCGCCAGGGTCCCAGGTTCGATTCCCCACTGGGTCACAGTCTGTGCGGAGTCTGCACATTCTCCCCGTGTCTGCGTGGGTTTCCTCCGGGTGCTCCGGTTTCCTCCCACAGTCCAAAGACGTGCAAGTTAGGTGGATTGGCCATGATAAATTGCCCTTAGTGACCAAAAAGGTTAAGAGAGGTTATTGGGTTACGGGGACAGGGTGAGGGCTGAAGTGGGTCGGTGCAGACTCGATGGGCTGAATGGCCTCCTTCTGCACTGTATGTTCTATGTTCTATGAAGTGTTGCAGGAATTTCCATACCTTAACATCATAGTACAACCCCTACCATGCAATCAATTAAATCCCAGCTGAATGCCTGTTCCACTTAATCCATGCTCACGTGCTCAAGGTGCACGGTAGCGCAGTGGGTAGCACTGTTGCTTCGCGGCGTCAGGGTCCCACGTTCAATTCCTGGCTTGGGTCACTGTCTGTGTTCTGAATTCTCCCTCAGTGTACCCGATCAGGGCCTGGAATGTGGCGACTCGGGGCTTTTCATAGTAACTTCATTGCAGTGTTAATGTAAGCCTACTTGTGACAATAAAGATTTTTAAAATGTGTTCTTCAGATTAGAAGAAATTCATCCTCCGTTTAAAACATTTCAGTTATCCAGATGAGTCCCTGTATATTATGGGAAAGCACAGACTAAGTGGTAGTTTGTTTGAGGTTTATAAAATGCCGAACAGACTAGATTGTAGACCAATTTTCTCAATTAAATCAAATCATGACCTCTTCAGAAAATTAGGTGTTTCATAGCTAACAGTAGTCGCAAGATGAAAATCAATGTTAATGCTAGGAAATCACGCACCTACTGATATTCACATAAAATTGGTGCGATGATAGATATTGAATTCATTTTTCTTAGCTGTAAATGTGGCATTTCAAAAATGAAAAATGAAGAAATCTAATTATCGGCAGTGCACTCTGCAGAATCTGTGGACAATGACTTGAGAAAAAGCTCAGGTCTGCTTGCTTCACCTGTATTAGATTCTCCCTCCAAAGGACTCCTGCATATCAAAACTTGAAGAGTGCACAAATCAGAAATACTTAATGAGGGGGCATTTTTACCCATCATTGAATAATTTGTGAAGGGTACTAGCAAACTAAGTTTAATGTGCCAGCTGAAACAACAGCATCACATATACTTGTGAGGAAAGTGAATTGAGCTCTCAGATGATATATAGGAGGCTTGAAGATTTCCCACTAGAATTGCTTGCTGGTTTCTAGTTCTCAGGCTTTCTCAGTTAGCTGCAAAGCAGTTGTATGCACCCATCACTGCCGCGGGGATGTACCATCGGCAGGACCGAAAACTCTGGCCCATGATCACTATGCTGCCACAGCCATTACATTCCATAATGTATTAAATATAAATCCACTGTGAATTAACCTACAAGATAATAAGTGCCATTGCCCTCTTCTCCCTACTTTGTGTTTTTAATACTGATATTAGCAATGGTATTCATACCTGAATCTCAGCGAATGTTTAAAATGTATGCCTAAAAGCCTCACTCAAGTCTGATATATCAAACCTTGACTGAAGGTGAATAGTTTTTTTAACATTACTTTTAAGTAAATTTGTCTTTTATTTTACAATGAAACAACTTTGGAGAAGCAGCCAGAGTTCTCATGGGCGTATTGTTCTGAGGACAAAGCTACAATTTTCCTTTCAGTCACCAAAGTACACCCCTAAGTGTTCTTAAATAATGGCATCCTTTATGTTGCTGCAAAAGGCAAAAACATAAAAGTGCTTGATAATCAAAAGCTTTCCAATTTCACCTTTTATTTTAATTGAAAGAAAATTGCTAATTTTATTCTTAACAAAGAAGAGAAATTGAAAAGGTGATTGTTATCTCCTACAGAACATCTATTAGCATATTTGACAAAATAATACAGCAACACACATTTAAACCTTTGTGTGATATCTGCCAAGTGTCAAACAGAAACCTATGAAAAAAATTTCAAACCATTACAATAATTGCAATGACCTTTAATTCATTTTACTTTACTTCTATTTCTGTTTTTTGTATTGCAGAACACGTTGATTTATATATAATTATAAATGAATTGGAGCCAATTGGTGGGATGACTGAGTATGAGAGACACATGGTTAATTCAAATCCTATAATTTTAAGCATATTTGTTAATTCATTTCTTCTCCAAGTCAACTGGACTGGGTTGTCATCACATTACCAATAGCAATAAATATATATCTGATAAATTAACACAAATAAGTAAGCAATAGAAAAAGCATTGCAATTCTTTAAAACCATTTTTAGATTTAGATTTATTGTCACGTATACCGAGGTACAGTGAAAAATATTGTTCTGCGGACAGTCTATACATGAAAAGCATAGGACATACGATAAATACACAATGTAAATACATAGATATAGACATAAGGTGAAGCATACAGTACTACTCAGTAGAGAAGATCCATGGGTAGATCGGTTCAGTCCATAAGAGAGTCATTCTGGAGTCTGGTAACAGCGGGGAAGAAGCAGCTTTGAATCTCTTAGTGCGTGGTCTCAGACTTTTGTATCTTCTGCCTGGTGGAAGTGGTTGGAAGAGAGAATACCCTGGATGGGAGGGATCTTTGATTATGCTGTCCGCTTTCCCAAGGCAGGGGGGGTGTAGACAGAGTCAATGGATGGGAAGGGGGTTCCTGGGGCAGCACAGTAGCATGGTGGTTAGCATAAATGCTTCACAGCTCCAGGGTCCCAGGTTCGATTCCCGGCTGGGTCACTGTCTGTGCGGAGTCTGCACGTCCTCCCCGTGTGTGCGTGGGTTTCCTCCGGGTGCTCCGGTTTCCTCCCACAGTCCAAAGATGTGCGGGTTAGGTGGATTGGCCATGCTAAATTGCCCGTAGTGTCCTAAAAAGTAAGGTTAAGGGGGGGTTGTTGGGTTACGGGTATAGGTTGGATACGTGGGTTTGAGTAGGGTGATCATTGCTCGGCACAACATCGAGGGTCGAAGGGCCTGTTCTGTGCTGTACTGTTCTATGTTCTATGTTCTATGTGATGGGCTCGCTGTGTTCGCGACTCTCTGAAGTTTCTTACAGCCTTGGGCCGAGCAGATGCCATACCAGGTAGTGATGCAGCCAGATAGGATGCTTTCTATGGTACATCTGTAAATATTGGCAAAAAACAATGTGGACTGGCCAAATTTCCTTAGCTTCATAAGGATGTATAGGTGTTGTGCTTTCTTGGTCGTAGCATCGAAGTGGGTGCACCAGGACAGATGTGTATACCTAGAAATTAGAAGCTGTCAACCATCTCCACCTGGGCACCATTGATGCAGACAGGGGTGTGTACGATACTTCGCTTCCTGAAGTCCATGACCAGTTCCTTAGTTTTGCTGACATTGAAGAAGAGATTATTGTCATTGCGTCATGCCACTCGGTTCTCTATCGCCCTCCTGTACTCTGACTCACCGCTGTTTGAGATCTGACCTACGACAGTCGTGTCATCAGCAAACTTGCAGATGGAGTTGGAGCCAAATTTTGCCACAAAGTCGTGTGTGTATAAGGAGGCTAAGTACGCAGCCTTGCGGGGCCCCGGTATTGAGGACTATCGTAAAAGAGATGTTGTTGTTTATCCTTACTGATTGTGGTCAATGGGTCAGGAAGTCAAGGATCCAGTTGCAGAGGGAGGAACCAAGACTTAGGTTTTGGAGTTTGGATATAGGATTGGCTGGGATTATGGTATTGAAGGCAGAGCTGTAGTTAATGAATAGGAGTCTGATGTAGGAGTCATTGTTGTCGAGATGTTCCAGGGATGAGTGTAGGACCAGGGAGATAATGTCTGCTCTGGACCAGTTGTGGCGATAAGCAAATTGCAGTGGATCAAGGCATTCTGGGAGTATGGAGCTGATGTGCTCATGACCTATCTCTTGAAGCACTTTATAATGATCGATGTCAAGGCCACTGGACGGTAGTCGTTGAGGCATGTTGCCTGGTCCAGCACACTGCACTCTCACTTGAATGGGATTGGTCCTTTCCCTGAGATCCAGCCTCCAACTAGCAGATTCAAAATTCCATCCGGAAATCAATTCAATCTTTAAAGTTGCCAAGGTAGTTTGCCATACCCAATGTGCAGACCCGATGGGCCGAATGGCCTCCTTCTGCACTGTGAATTCTATGAAAGTTCACTGGAACAGCTTTAAAATAAAAACAAAGAAAACAGGGAAACAAATGTTATGCCCGTGTTTAAGAAGAGCAGTAGGGATAAAACATAGAATATTACACCGCAGTACAGGCCCTTCGGCCCTCGATGTTGCGCCGACCTGTGAAACCACTCTAAAGCCCATCTACGCTATTCCCTTATCATCCAAATGTTTATCCAATGACCATTTAAATGCCCTTAATGTTGGCGAGTCCACTACTGTTGCAGGCAGGGCATTCCACGCCCTTACTACTCTCTGAGTAAAGAACCTCCCTCTGACATCTGTCCTATATCTATCTCCCCTCAATTTAAATCTATGTCCCCTCGTGCTAGCCATCACCATCCGAGGAAAAAGGCTCTCACTGTCCACCCTATCTAATCCTCTGATCATTTTGTATGCCTCAATTAAGTCACCTCTTAACCTTCTTCTCTCTAACGAAAACAGCCTTAAGTCCCTCAACCTTTCCTCATATGATCTTCCCTCCATACCAGGCAACATCCTGGTAAATCTCCTCTGCACCCTTTCCAATGCTTCCACATCCTTCCTATAATGCGGCGACCAGAACTGCACGCAATACTCCAAATACGGCCGCACCAGAGTTTTGCACAGCTGCAACATGACCTCATGGCTCCGAAACTCAATCCCTCTACCAATAAAAGCTAACACACCGTACGCCTTCTTAACAACCCTATCAACCTGGGTGGCAACTTTCAGGGATCTATGTACATGGACACCAAAATATTTCTGCTCATCCACACTACCGAGAATCTTACCATTAGCCCTGTACTCTGTCTTCCTGTTATTCCTTCCAAAATGAATCACCTCACACTTTTCTGCATTAAACTCCATTTGCCACCTCTCAGCCCAGCTCTGCAGCTTATCTATGTCCCTCTGTAACCTGCAACATCCTTCTGCACTGTCCACAACTCCACCGACTTTAGTGTCGTCTGCAAATTTACTCACCCATCCTTCTATGCCCTCCTCCACGTCATTTATAAAAATGATAAACAGCAGTGGCCCCAAAATAGATCCTTGTGGTACACCACTAGTAACTGAACTCCAGGCTGAACATATCCCATCAACCACCACCCTCTGTCTTCTATCAGCTAGCAAATTTCTGATCCAAACTGCTAAATCACCCTGAATCCCATGCCTCCATATTTTCTGCAATAGCCTACCATGGGGAACCTTATCAAACGCTTTACTGAAATCCATATACACCACATCAACTGCTTTACCCTTGTCCACCTGTTTGGTCACCTTCTCAAAGAACTCAATAAGGTTTGTGAGGCACGACCTACCCTTCACAAAACCGTGTTAACTATCCCTAATCAAATTATTCCTTTCCAGATGATTATACATCCTATCTCTTATAAACCTTTCCAAGACTTTGCCCACAACAGAAGTAAGGCTCACTGGTCTATAGTTACCGGGGTTGTCTCTACTCCACTTCTTGGACAAGGGGACAACATTTGCTATCCTCCAGTCTTCTGGCACTATTCCTGTAGACAATGACGACATAAAGATCAATGCCAAAGGCTCAGCAATATCCTCCCTAGCTTCCCAGAGAATCCTAGGATAAATCCCATCCGGCCCAGTGGACTTATCTATTTTCACACTTTCCAGAATTGCTAACACCTCCTCCTTATGAACCTCAAGCCCTTCTAGTCTAGTAGCCTGTAACTCAATATTCTCCTTGACAACATTGTCTTTTTGCTGCGTGACTACTGACGAAAATTATTCATTTAGCACCTCTCCTATCTCCTCAGACTCCACGCACAAATTCCCACTACTGCCCAGACTGGCCCTACTCTTACCCTAGTCATTCTTTTATTCCTGACATACCTATAGAAAGCTTTAGGGTTATCCTTAATCCGACCTTCCAAAGACTTCTCATGCCCCCTCCTGGCTCTTCTTAGCTCACTCTTTAGATCCTTCCTAGCTATCTTGTAACTCTCGAGCGCCCTAACTGAACCTTCATGTCTCATCTTTACATAAACCTCCTTATTCCTCTTGGCAAGTGATTGAACTACTTTAGTAAACCACGGTTCCCTCGCTCGACCACTTCCTCCCTGCCTGACAGGTACATACTTATCAAGGACATGCAGTAGCTGTTCCTTGAACGAGCTCCACATTTTAATTGTGCCCATCCCCTGCAGTTTCTTTCCCCAACCTATGCATCCTAAGTCTTGCCTCATTGCATCATAATTGCCTTTCCCCCAGCTATAACTCTTGCCCTGCGGTATATACCTATCCCTTTCCATCACTAAAGTAAACGTAACTGAATTGTGGTCACTATCACCAAAGTGCTCACCTATCTCCAAATCTAGCACCTGTCCTGGTTCATTACCCAGTACCAAATCCAATGTGGCCTCGCCTCTTGTTGGCCAATCTACACACTGTGTCAGGAAACCCTCCTGCACACATTAAACAAAAACGGACCCATCTAAAGTACTCGATCTATAGCTTTTCCAGTCAATATTTGGAAAGTTAAAGTCCCTCATAACAACTACCCTGTTACTTTCGCTCCTATCCAGAATAATCTTTGCAATCCTTTCCTTTACATCTCTGGAACTTTCCGGAGGCCTATAGAAAACTCCCAATAGAGTGACCTCTCCTTTCCTGTTTCTAACCTCAGTCCATACTACCTCAGTAGACGAGTCCTCATCAAATGTCCTTTCAGCCACCGTAATACTGTCCTTGACGAACAATGCCACCCCTCCCCCTCTTTTACCACCTTCCCTGAGCTTACTGAAATATCTAAACCCCGGAATCTGCAACAACCATTCCTGTCCCTGCTCTAGCCATGTCTCCCAAATGGCCACAACATCGAAGTCCCAGGCACCAACCCATGCTGCAAGTTCACCCACCTTATTCCGGATGCTCCTGGCGTTGAAATAGACACACTTTAAACCACCTTCGTGCCTGCCTGTACACTCCTGCAACCTTGAAACCTTACTCATGACCTCACTACTCTCAACCTCCTGTATACTGGAGCTACAATTCAGGTTCCCAACCCTCTGCAGAATTAGTTTAAACCCTCCCAAAGAGCATGAGCAAATTTCCCCGCCTAGGATATTGGTACCCCTCTGGTGCAGGTGCGGACCATCCCGTTTGTCGAGGTCCCACCTACCCCAGAAAGAGCCCCAATTATCCAGTTATCCAAAACCCTCCCTCCTGCACCATCCCTGTAGCCACGTGTTCAACTGCTCTCTCTCCCTATTCCTCATCTCGCTAGCACGTGGCACGGGTAACAACCCAGAGATAATAACTCTGTTTGTTCACGCTCTCAGTTTCCACCCTAGCTCCCTGAATTCCTGCCTTACATCCCCATCCCTTTTTCTACCTATGTCGTTGGTGCCGATGTGGACCACGACTTAGGGCTGCACGCCCTCCCCCTTAAGGATCCCGAAAACACGATCCAAGACATCACGGACCCTGGCACCTGGGAGGCAACACACCAACCGCGAGTCTCTCTTGTTCCCACAGAATCTCCTATCTATCCCCCTAACTATGGAGTCTCCAATGACTAATGCTCTACTCCTCTCTCCCCCTTCCCTTCTGAGCAACAGGGACAGACTCTGTGCCAGAGACCTGTATCCCATGGCTTACCGCTGGTGAGATCCCCCCCCCCCAATATCCAAAGCGGTATACAATGCAGAAGGAGGCTATTCGGCCCATTGAGTCTGCACCAACCCATTTGATCCCTCACTTCAACCCAACCCCCCCCAACCCAACAATGCCCCCCCCAACCATTTTTATTTACACTGAGGGCAACCCAGACTGGCCAATCGACCCAACCCCGAAGATCCCCGGACCGCAGGAGGAAACCGGAGCACTCGGAGGAAACCCATGCAGACATGGGGAGAACGCGCAGACTCCACACAGACAGCGACCCACAAGGGAATCGAACCTGAAATTCGATGGCAGAGGTCCAAATCAACGGTAGAAAACACCATGCCTCTTCGACTCCGGGAGCACTGAGAGCTTCATACATCCAGACCTGGTAAGACACTGTTCGCTCCCCGTTTTCTCCGCGCGGCAAACTATCTCGCTCGCTTCAGACTCCCATTCAGTCCAGATCCAGGGACGCACCGCCGCGACACTCACAATCCGAGGCGCTAGCTACTTAAAGTTCAAACTCTACGTTTTGCCCGAACACTGCGCGTCACTATTATTAGGACTAGACTTCCAATGTAACCTTAAGAGCCTCACCCTCAGCTTCGGCGGGCCCCTGCCCCCACTCACTATCTGCAGCCTCGCTACGCTGTGAATCCCTCCCCCCCCCCCCCCCCCCCCTCCTCTCTTCGCCAATCTCACAAAGGACTGTAAACCTGTAGCCACTCGTAGCAGGTGGTACAGCCTGCAGGATAGGGTATTTGTCAGAGCAGAGGTCCGAAGGCTACTCAGTGAGGGGGTTATAGAGGCCAGCAATAGTCCCTGGAGAGCTCAGGTGGTGGTCGTTAAGACCGGGGAGAAATTCCGCAAGGTTGTCGACTATAGTCAGACCATAAATAGATTTACGCTCCTCGACGCGTATCCCCTCCCCAGAATTGCAGACATGGTAAACCAGATCGCCCAGTACCGGCTCTTTTCCACGGTGGATCTGAAGTCTACATACCACCAGCTCCCAATCCGCCCGGAGGACCGCCACTACACAGCATTCGAGGCCGATGGCCGCCTCTTCCATTTCCTCCGGGTCCCTTTCGGCGTCACTAATGGGGTCTCGGTGTTCCAACGAGCAATGGACCGAATGGTGGACCAGTACGGGCTGCGGGCCACGTTTCCGTACTTGGACAATGTCACCATCTGCGGCTATGACCAGCAGGACCACGACGCCAACCTCCACCGTTTTCTCCAGACGGCACAGAAACTGAATCTCACTTATAACAAGGAGAAATGCGTTTTCCGCACAAATAGACTGGCCATCCTCAGCTATGTCGTGAAAAACAGAGTCCTGGGCCCAGACCCGGACCGTATGCTTAGAACTCCCCCTCCCCCATTGCTCCAAGGCCCTCAAACGGTGCTTGGGCTTCTTCTCCTACTACGCCCAGTGAGTCCCTCAATATGCGGACAAAGCCCGCCCACTCTTTAGGGCCACACGATTTCCCCTGTCAGCCAAGGCACGCCAGGCCTTCGACGGCATCAAGGAGGACATCGCCAAAGCGGTCATGCGAGCGGTGGATGAATCCACTCCATTCCAGGTTGAGAGCGACGCCTCAGAGGTAGCTCTAGCAGCCACACTAAATCAGGCAGGGAGACCAGTCGCATTTTTCTCCCGTACCTTCTCCGCTTCAGAACTCCGACACTGACCCCCCGCCGGGTCAGAGAATCGCCGGGGGCCGGCGTCAAACCCGCCCCCACTGTGTCCCGAATTCTCCGGCACCGGAGATTCGGCAGGGGCGGGAATCGCTCCGCGCCAGTCGGCGTGTTCCCCCCCCCCCCGCCAATTCTCCGGCCCGCAATGGGCCGAAGTCCCGCCACTGTCATGCTTCTCCCGCCGGCGTGGATCAAACCACCTACCTTACCAGCGGGACTGCTGGCACGGGCGGGCTCCGGGGTCTTTGGGGGGGGGCACGGAGCGATCTGGCCCCGGGGGGGTGCCCCCACGGTGGCCTGGCCCGCGATCGGGGCCCACCGATCCACTCCACTAGGCCCACTCCGGCGCGGGCCTAGCTCCTCAATGTTAGGGCTTGGCCCCGAAAGGTGCAGAGACCTCCACAACTTTGGGGCGGCCTGATGCCGGAGTGGTTCACACCACTCTATCACGCCGGGACCCCCTGCACTGCCGGGTAGGGGAGAATCCCGGCCCAGATCTGAGAGCTGAGGCCATGCCCAAAATGAATACTTAGTTGTGTTAGAAAAATTCAGATTAAAGGTACCTTTTACAATCCAAGGGAAATAAAAGTTACTTTACAATAAAGTCATAAAAACTTAATAACTATTAGAAAGAGAATATAAACCCAGAGACCAGAGCAGGAACTACCAGAACCAGAGGGAGAGAGAGAGAGAGAGAGAGGCAGAGAAGGAACAAGAGAAGCCAGCAGAGTCAGCTTACAGTAAGCTCGGTCATGGGAAAGGGACAGAGCCAAGTAGCCGAACTAAAACAACTTATACATCTAAGGAAGACTAGAATTTAAAGAGGAGGCAGAGTCAGCTCAGAGATAGCCAGCAGAGTCAGCTCTCACAGCTCAGTACATGGGATCGACAAGACATAGCAACCGAGCTCACCAGCGAATACATCTAAAGAAGACCAGATTTTAAAAAGAAAATTGATTGTCAAGTTGGGCCTGAAGGTCCCTTCAACCAACCAGAAGGATCCAGAAGCAAGATCTTTTTACCTTTCTGTAAAGAAAGTGATTGCAGCTTTAAAAAATATATATATAATAATAAAATAACTTAATTTAACCGGAAACAGTGGTTAGTCCAAAGTCTACTTTATTTACATAGCAATGCTACTAAGTGGTAAGTAGATGAAATCTTCTATGAAGATATGGGTTATACCGGGGGATAACCTGAAAATATAGTTTGACCTGAATAGCACCCACCAAAGTCTGCATCGGAGTCAGGGAGTGAGAATCCCTGTTCACCATTTAGAATGTCGGCCCTTTTTGGGATAGGGGGACTTCTAAGAATAGTGGTGAGTTTCCAACAACAGTGGGGATAGACCTCTTTCGCGCCAATGGGCGTGATTACGTGCTCCTGGTCGACTACTTCTCCAGCTACCCGGAAGTGGTGAAACTGTCGGACCTCACGTCAAAGTCCGTCATCAAAGCCTGCAAAGAGACGTTTGCCAGGCATGGGATACCACTCACGGTAATGAGTGACAACAGTCCATGTTTCTGCAGCCAAGAGTGGTCCGACTTTGCACGATCCTACCACTTTAGTCACATCACATCCAGTCCCCATTACCCACAATCAAACGGGAAGGCTGAGAGAGGGGTCCATATTGTCAGGCAGTTGCTGTGCAAGGCTGCAGACTCAGCCTCGGATTTCAACCTGGCACTGTTGGCATACAGGGCAACCCCTCTGTCGACTGGTTTGTCTCCGGCGCAGTTGCTGATAAACCGCAACCTGAGGACGACTGTTCCAGCCATCCGTGTTCCAGACCTTGACCACCTCACGGTGCTGCAGAAGGTGATCCAGGGATCAGCAAAAGATCACGTATGATGCTCATGCCACGGATCTGCCTGCGCTGGATCCAGACGATGTTGTTTGCGTTCAGCTGTCTGAGGGAGGTTGATCAGCCCCAGCTGTTGTCGTCAGACAGGCTGCTCCCAGGTCTTTCGTTGTCCAAATAGATGATGGCTCCATTTTACGGCGCAAAAGGAGGGCGCTGCGTAAAGTTCCCTGTCCATCACCCGACCGCACTTCTCCTCATGTCGTCATGCCTACTCCGGATGTCTTGCACCACAAGGCCACCGATCTGGCAGCGATCCCACCTGTCCACAAGGCCACCGAGATGGCAGCCATCCCGCCTGTCCAGGTGCCGCTGACCCCCCCCCCCCACCACCACCACCACCACCTCTGCGGCGATCAACGTGAATTCGTCGCCCACCACAAAGACTGAATCTATAGACTTAACTCTTGTAAATTTTGTTCCGTTTGTTCTGTATCTAGACACCTTCCCATGTACATATGTTCATTCATTCCCTACTTGTACATAGTTATGCATGTATATACAGCGACGTTCCAAAATTTATTTTAAAAGGGGGAGATGTCATAATATCCACTCATGTATATCATGAGATGCAGACAGGCAGTGATTGACACACAGGATAACCAATGAACACACACGACACAGAACAACCAATCACCAGACAGGACACCACCACTATAAAGCCCACAGGGCATTAAGGCTCTCCCTGTCTCACACAGGACATGGCCAGGGACATAGTCGTAGTGCACAGGCCAATGAACATCATCACCATGTGATAGAGAGCTAGTCTGGTCAAGCCAGTAGGAGGTTATCCGTTAGGTTAATAGAGTGCCAACCCACACCAGATTATGTACAGCAATCAACAGGTTCAATAAAACAGTGTTGAACCATCTCCTGTGTCGGAAGCCTGTTTCTCGTTTTACTGCATCCAGTTGCAGTCGATGTCAGACCAACACAGATAACACATCATGAAGAAGGTTATATAAGATTGCAACAGGATCTTGACCAATTGGACCAGTGGGCTGATGAATGACAGATGGAGTTTAATTTGGATAAATGTGAGATGATGCATTTTGGTAGATCAGATCAGGGCAGGACCTACTCAGTTAATGGTAGGGAGTTGAGGAGAGTTACAGAACAAAGAGATCTAGGGGCACAGGTTCATAGCTCCTTGAAGGTGGAGTTGCAGGTGGACAGGGTGGTGAAGAAGGCATTCAGCATGCTAGGTTTTATTGGTCAGAACATTGAATACAGGAGTTGGGCTGTCTTGTTGAAGTTGTACAAGACATTGGTAAGACCACACATGGAATACTGTGTTCCGTTCTGGTCACCCTATTATACGAAGGATATTGTTAAGCTATATAGAGTGCAGAAAAGATTTACGAGGATGCAACCAGGACTTGATGGTCTGAGTTATAAGGGGAGGGTGGACAGGGTGGGACTTTTTTCCCTGGAGCGTAGGAGGCTTAGGGGTAATCTTATAGAGGTCTATAAAATAATGAGGTGCATAGATAAGGTAGGTAGTCAACATCTTTTCCCAAAGGTAGAGGAGTCTAGAACTAGAGGACATAGGTTTAAGGGGAGAGATACAAAAGAGACTGGAGGGGAAATTTCTTCATACAGAGGGTGGTGAGCATCCGGAACAGGCTGCCCGAGGCACTGGTAGAGGTGGGTACAATTTTGTCTTCTAAAAAGCAGTCAGACAGTTACATGGGCAGAGTGGATATAGAGGGATATGGGCCAAATGCAGGCAAGTGGGACTAGCTGACTGGAAATGTTATTAGAGGGCTAAATGCTGGAATAGTTCCAAATTGCACACCAGCAAAGCTTTGGAAGTTCTATTACAGTCAGCCAGCAGTCAGGAATAGCAAGTCTCACAACAACATTTCAGAATGCAATGGGAAGAAGTGTCTGAAGCAGTGACCGCAAGGTTTTTGACTCCCAAAAAGCGGCTATAATGTTGAAAAAAAAACCTATGGATGTCAGTTGCTGAGACTTATTTATTTTATTCTTTCATGGAACATGAGTGTTGGTGGCTAGGCCAGCACTTTTATTGCCCATCCTTAATTGCCGTTGTAAAATGGTGGCGAGCCGCATTCTTGAACTGCTGCAGTCCCTGTGGTGTAAGGACACCCACTGTGCTGCTAGGAATGGAGTTCCAGCATTTTGACCCAGTGATGGTGAAGGAATGGCGATAATTGCCAAATCAGGGTGGTCAGTGGCTTGAAGGAGAAGTTTCAGGTATTGGTGTTCCCGTGTGTCTGCTGGAGGTCACTTGTTTGGAAGGTGAATCCTTGCCACCAGGTTGGAACTTGCATTAGCAAAACAATAAAATCTTTGGCAGAGAGAGGCTGCAAATGGGTAGGTTGGGCCTTTGTTTCACAAACCACTCCAGTGGATGAAGGTTTGAAATACTTCCCACCTGTACCAGCCTGATTTTATAGCCACACATTTACTCTTCTCTTTAACCTTTGCAACATGTGGAGCTGGAAGCAATTTAGGGATTACCACCCACTCCCCACCTTGTTGTTTTGCATGGCCCCTTAAACACTCTCTGCAAGACTTCAAACAGATTCGCATCTACATCATTCATTCCAACCTAGACTATGGACGCGATCTACCAAAGAGTTCATGGCGGCGGGATATTTCAGTCCCACGCCGGCCCACGGGTTTCCTGGCAGTGAGGGGTGCAGTCACCGGGAAATCCCGTTGACAATGGCGGGGTTGGTAAACCCTTCTGGCGGGCCACCTACTCTGCCGGAAAACACGCAGCGGGATGATCGGTAAATCCCGCCCGATGCCTTTTGCATGCTCGACCTTCCTTTTGAGATGTCTTTTCCACCTGTGCCATGATGCTCTTTACACTGGTACAAGGGAAGCTATGTCCTACTTGGGACTCCCCATGATTAAACAATTGGTACCTGTAATCATATATCTGAGTACAGAATCCACCATTCCCATGATTCCAATTATCAGCACTTTTAGATTTCTCATTCATGATGTTTAAATCCAGATCCACAAGCTAAAAACTACCCCCCAGAAAATCAAAACAAAAAACGGTGTCCTGACGCACTGGGCTGGATTTTCCGTTCTGGAGAACACATCCCTGCGCCATCATTAAAACGGTGGTCTTTTATGCCAGGAAAACTAGAGTAAAACGGCCACTGATTCCCTGTTTTGCTGGGGGCTAGCAAGGATGTTAAGTAATGAGTTACGAGACATTCCAATTAGTTGTTTCATTTATGTTAAGTATCCAATAATTGACACTGAATATGTAAAGAGGCTTCAGACGGCCTGTGTCGGGTGAGGTGAAGATAGAGTTTTGTGCAGAGTCTGTTCAAGTGAAATAAAGGTGTTTGTGGAAAAGGAGTAGAATGTTTGACTCTTTATACAACAACAGCTAAACGTCTAGCAGGGAGGCAGCATAGAGATCGCAGCCCTTGCTGCTGATACGGCCCTCAGCACTTCCGGTTCCTAGGCCGCGCATGTAGCGGCCATGCCTCATGGCGTACTCAGCCCGCGGACCTGGACCACTAAAGTAATGCCCCCCTTCAGCTACTCGCATTCCCTGGACCACCCACCCACAGTGCCTCCAGCCTTGTATGATGCCTCCCCTGCCCACGGATCAGCCCTACCCCGACTGTGGTGACCTGGACTGAGTCTGCAGCTGCCAAGCGAGCTTCTCGAATGGTGTGAGCACACGTAACCCACAACGTCGGGAACTCGGCCTGTCGGGGATGGAGCATCACGGGGCTGGCCTCAGGCAATGGCCTGAGGTGGTGGATAATTCAGAGGGCGGAGAATTCAAAAAACAGCGCCGCTCCCAATTTTGCCGCCAAAATGGATTCTCCGCACCGTCGCTGAACACAATTTTGGCATCAGGGAGCGGACAATCCAGCCCACTGTTTATAATTTCCAGTTGTGCTCATTTTTCTTTTTTTCTGAAATTTAGAATACCCCATTCATTTTTTCCAATTAAGGGGCAACCCATCTGCCCTGCACATCTTTGGGTTGTGGGGCCGAGACCCATGAAAGCACAAGGAGAATGTGGCAAATTCCACACGGACAGTGACCCAGGGCCGGGATCGAACCTGGGACCTCAGCGCCATGAGACAGCAGTGCTAACCACTCTGCCACCATGCGGCCCTCCAATTGTGCTCATTTTGATCATTTCTGTAGTCGCTGCCCAGCTCAACTCTCAATGTATTTTATTCTTCTTGCCTCATCTATGCAATGCACAAACCAGACTCTGTCTACTTTCACCAGATCTCTTAAAAGGTCAGAAAGCGGGATCTGGAAGCACCACTAGCACTGGGAGAGATCATGGACAGCATTAGCTCCATGCAGGCGGGGAAGGCGCCGGGACCGGACGGATTCCCGGCGGACTTCACCAAAAAATTTGCGACAGCGCTGGCCCCGCACCTGCGGGAGATGTTCACAGACTCGCTAGCTAGGGGCACATTGCCACCCACGTTAGCACAGGCCTCAATCTCGCTGATACCTAAGAAAGACAAAGACCCAACGGAATGTGGGTCATACAGACCCATATCTCTGCTGAATGCAGACGCCAAAATACTGGCCAAAATCCTAGCCAAGAGGCTAGAAGACTGTGTACCTGAGGTGGTCACAGAGGACCAGACGGGCTTTGTCAAAGGTAGACAGCTTACCGCGAACATCAGGCGCCTGCTGAACGTGATAATGACCCCCTCCGGGGAGAGAACACAAGAGGTGATCGTCTCCCTGGACGCAGAAAAGGCCTTCGACAGAGTCGAGTGGAAATACCTCATAGAGGTACTGGAGCGGTTCGGGCTTGGAACAGGGTTCACCGCTTGGGTAAAGCTCCTGTACAACGCACCCATGGCGAGTGTACAGACCAACAATACCAACTCCCAATACTTCCAGCTGCACAGGGGCACCAGACAAGGATGCCCACTGTCCCCGCTGCTGTTCGCACTAGCAATTGAACCGCTAGCAATCGCGCTCAGGGCAGCAAAAAATTGGAGGGGGATCCGAAGGGGAGGTAGAGAGCACAGAGTCTCACTCTATGCGGATGATCTGCTCCTCTATATCTCGGACCCACAAAGCAGCATGGACGGAATCATCGCGCTCCTGAAAGAGTTTGGAGCCTTCTCGGGCTACAAACTCAACATGAGCAAAAGTGAGATCTTCCCAGTACACCCGCAAGGGGGGGGGGGGGGCAGCACTAAAGGGGCTGCCGTTCAATCAAGCCCGACATAAATTCCGCTACCTGGGGATCCAAATAGCCCATGACTGGAAAGGGATCCACAAATGGAACCTCACCAGCCTGACGGAGGAAGTTAAAAAGGACCTGCAAAGATGGAACACACTCCCGCTCTCCCTCGCGGGGAGAGTTCAGACGATCAAAATGAACGTACTGCCCAGGTTCCTCTTCCTGTTTAGATCCATTCCGATCTACATCCCCAAGGCCTTTTTCAAAGCGCTGGACAAACTCATCATGGCGTTCGTATGGGGGGGTAAAAATGCTAGGATCCCAAAGAAGGTCTTACAAAAAACAAAAACCAGGGGAGGGCTAGCCCTCCCGAATCTACAATTCTACCACTGGGCAGCAACAGCCGAGCGAGTAAGGGGATGGATCCAGGAGCCAGAGGCTGAGTGGGTGCGTGCGGAGGAGGCCTCCTGCATGGGAACCTCCCTCCGGGCCCTCGCCACGGCAGCACTCCCATCCCCACCCAAAAAACACTCCAGCAGCCCAGTGGTGACAGCCACCCTCCAATCCTGGAACCAACTGCGGCAGCAACTTGGCCTGACCAAAATGTCGAACAGGGCTCCCATCTGCAACAACCATAGGTTCACACCAGCACTGACTGACGCCACCTTCAAAAGGTGGAGGCAGGACGGGGGGACACTGACAGTCAGGGACCTATACACGGACGACAGGATCGCAACACTGGACGAACTGACAGAGAAGTTTCAGCTAGCTGGGGGGAACGAGCTACGGTACCTGCAGCTCAAAAACTTCCTACGAAAGGAGACAAGGACGTACCCACAACCGCCACGACAGACACTACTGGAAGACCTACTGGACGCAAGTATCCTAGAGAAAGGGAACTGTAGTGACATGTATGACCGACTGGTAGATAGGGACGACACCGTACTGGACGCAACAAGAAGGAAATGGGAGGACGACCTGGGGATGGAGATAGGGTGGGGACTCTGGAGCGAAGCACTGCATAGGGTCAACTCCACCTCCACGTGCGCAAGGCTCAGCCTGACGCAACTAAAAGTGGTACATAGAGCCCACTTAACAAGAACCCGTATGAGTAGGTTCTTCCCGGAGGTGGAAGACAGATGTGAACGGTGCCAAAGAGGCCCGGCCAACCACGCCCACATGTTCTGGTCTTGCCCCAGACTCGTGGAGTACTGGACAGCCTTCTTCGAGGTTATGTCCAAAGTGGTGGGAGTGAGGGTGGAGCCATGCCCGATAGTGGCGGTCTTCGGGGTTTCAGAACAGCCAGATCTATTCCTGGGGAGGAGGGCGGACGCCCTTGCCTTTGCCTCCCTGATCGCCCGCCGTAGAATCCTGTTTGGCTGGCGGTCAGCAGCACCGCCCAGAGCTGCGGACTGGCTGTCCGACCTCTCGGAATCTCTCCAAATGGAGAAAATCAAATTTGCCATCCGAGGGTCGGACGACGGCTTCCACAGAACGTGGGAGCCATTCATGCAACTGTTCCGGGACCTATTTGTGGCCAATGTACAAGAGGAAGAATAGTCGGGGGAAGGTAGCGGGAGGGGCTACAGGTTCGGTACGGGGGTTCGATGGCTAGCTAAGGCCCAAAACCAAACTAAATAAACATGTTGGGGGGGGGGGGGGGGCGTGCGCAGTTACTACTACGAAGATGCTTACCTGTAAATATGTATGTTAATTTTTGCGTGTTTGTTTGTTGTTTTTTTTTTTTTTTTTTGTTCTTTTTCTCTCCTAACAATTTGTAATTTGTTCAATATAAAATATGAAAACTGAATAAAAACATTTATAAAAAAAAAAAAAGGTCAGAAAGTGTTTGGCCGTGCTGCTTCAAATCAGCTAATCAATAAATGATTCCAGGACATGCCAGGTAATTAATGAAAGGTTAGAACTAACTATTGCAACCAAATGCGTCATAGAAATACAATAATCGTCCTTCAACCATCAGATAATTACATTACCAGCCACTTTGCAATTGGATTTTTTTACACATCCTCAAGACTATTTTCAAATATAGTCTTGTTATGATAAATAATGATATTGTGGGGGAAAGGAAATTGTTAAAAGCTATAATTGTTAGGTTTATGTTAGCTTATTCAGAGACTATTGATACAGAAAAAGGCTATGTTAAGTTTGGTATGAAGATGTGTTGTATTTACATTCCTTTTTTACGCCTCATATAAACAGGCTATTCAAAAATAGAAATCGTCACAGATCAGCCATATCCTGTCACAAAGCACCACCATCCTGAAACTCGGCTTCTCCCTCCACAAATGAAATGAAAATCGCTTATTGTCACGAGTAGGTTTCAATTAAGTTACTGAGAAAAGCCCCTAGTCGCCACATTCTGGCGCCTGTTTGGGGAGGCTGGTATGGGAATTGAACTGTGCTGCTGGCCTGCCTTGGTCTGCTTTAAAAGCCAGCGATTTAGCCCAATGTGCTAAACCAGCCCCTTAGGGCTGTGTGATCTGCTGAATATTTCCAGCATTTTCTGCCTTTTATTTTGGGTTTCCAGTATCTGCAATATTTTGCTGCTGTCTCAGATCCTACACTTACCTGAATAATCTGAGATTATTCGTGAAGGCCCCACCTTCTCAACCTTGCCCCTCACCTGAGGTGTGGTGATCCTCAGGTTAAACCACCACCAGTCAGCTCTCCCCCTCAAAGGGGAAAGCAGCCTATGGTCATCTGGGACTATGGAGACTTTACCTTACCTTACTCTTACCTGATAGCCACATAGAACATAGAACAGCACATGGTGCACTTTCGGCTGGCATTGCTAGATAGTTACCAGGAGAAAAATCCCTATCTGATTCTACTAATCCAGAGGTGGAAATGAATGGCAGTGACCCTGGAGCCGCAGCAGTTGAGATCAGCTCGCTCCCAGGAATCTTCTTCATCTGTGTAACTCTACATTGCTTTGGATAAGCTTACTGAACCATAAGGAGAGATGGACCTGTAAGTCTTAACCCCAAGAAGAGTCAGTCCTCTGTGTAATAAAATCTGCAATACAAACGCTGCTGAGGTTTGAGTGATGTAAATTAATTGGTTATCGAGTACCCACAGCAGACAGGTTGTGACAGTGATTGATGCTGACACAACGCAAGAAATGCTTCAATTCCCCAAAGCACGTGCCCTTGACCTTGATGATCAAGCAGTTCATCCGAAAATTAACCCAGATAATTATATAAACATTTCAGCACAGAAAGAGGCTATTTACGTCAACTAATCCATGCTGGTGTTTATGCTCTTCTCAAGTTGCCTCCTACAATATTTTATTTAATCCCATTAATCCAATCTTTCTCTTTCCTTCTTCCTGGTGTGCTTATAAAGTAATAATCCATCCTCTTAAATGCATCCATGTTATTTGCCTCCAAGGGGTCGGTCAGCTCAGCTGGCTGGACGGCTGGTTCATGATCCGGAGCCAACACCAAGGGTTCAATTCCCATACCGGCTGAGGTTATTCATGAAGGTCCCACCTTGTCCATCGCCTGAGCAGTGCGAGGAATGGTTGTTGCAGGTGCCGGGGTTTAGATATTTCAGTAAGCTCAGGGAAGGTGGTAAGAGAGGGGGAGGGGTGGCATTGTTAGTCAAGGACAGTATTACGGTGACTGAGAGGACATTTGATGAGGACTCAAATACTGAGGTAGTATGGGCTGAGTTAAGAAACAGGAAAGGAGAGGTCACCCTGTTAGGGCTTTTCTATAGGCCTCCAAAAAGTTCCAGAGATGTAGAGGAAAGGATTGCAAAGATGATTCTGGATAGGAGCAAAAATAACAGGATAGTTGTTATAGAACATAGAACAGTACAGCACAGAACAGGCCCTTCGGCCCTCAATGTTGTGCCAAGCCATGATCACCATACTCAAACCCACATATCCACCCTATACCCGTAACCCAACAACCCCCCCCCCCCCCCCCCCCCCCCCCCGCCTTAACCTTACTTTTATTAGGACACTACGGGCAATTTAGCATGGCCAATCCACCTAACCCGCACATCTTTGGACTGTGGGAGGAAACCGGAGCACCCGGAGGAAACCCACGCACACAGGGGGAGGACGTGCAGACTCCGCACAGACAGTGACCCAGCCATGGCGGACTTTAACTTTCCAAATATTGACTGGAAACACTATAGTTCGAGTACTTTAGCTGGGTCCGTTTTTGTCCAATGTGTGATCTGATAAATACCCTATCCTGCAGGCTGTATCGCCTTCTACAAGTGGCTACGGGTTGACAGTCCTTTGTGAGATTGGCGAAGAGAGGAGGGGGGGAAATTCACAGTGTAGCAAGGCTGCAGGTAGTGAGTGGGGGCAGGGGCCCGCCGAAGCTGAGGGTGAGGCTCTTAAGGTTACACTGAAAATCTAGGTCTAATAAGAGTGGCGCGCAGAGGTCGGGCAAAACGTAGAGTTGAAATTTTGAGTAGCTAGCGCCTCGGATTGTGAGTGTCGCGGCGGTGCGCCCCTGGATCTGTACAGAATAGGAGTCTGAAGCGAGCGAGATAGTTTGCCGCACAGGGAAAACGGGGAGCGAACAGCGTCTTACCAGGTCTGGGTGTATGAAGCTCTCAGTGCTCCCGGAGTCAAAAAGGCATGGTGTGTTGTCCCCATTGATTTGGACTTCTGCCATCGAATTTCGGGCGTGATTGATCCAGGGTGACTGCGCCGAGTTGCGGGCTGCGTGACGAGCGCCCGGGGAGGTCGTACTCTTCCGATGAGTTGTCCGACCGTGGAGATGCAGGTCGGGCCCGTGGATCGCACGTGGCGGGCGGCGAGGAAGATGGCGTCCAAGATGGAGGCCCCCATGAGTCGCACGTGGCCGGCCGCGTGGTGGAGGTTTGCCAAGATGGCGCCCCCCATGGATTGCACGTGGCGGGAGGGGGTGGGGTCGGGGCATAGGCCGCAGCGTTTCGGGCCCCGCGGGCCTGCGGGTGTGGGGAGCGATTACTTCATGCCGCTGGGGAGTTGGAAGCTGGGGCCGTTTTTGCGAGGCACACTCTCGCGTAGTGGCCTTTCTGCCCGCAGCTGCTGCAGGTCGCGTTGCGGGCCGGGCTGTGCTGCCACGGGTGCTGGTTCTGGCCGCAGAAATGGCAGGCTGGAGCAGCCTGGTGGCTGGGCGGCCGCGTGGCACAGGCCTGGGGGAGTCACTGGTCGGGGGCCCATGATTGGGTCGCGGGGTCCGCGGGGAACGAGGTTAGGCTGCGGAAGGAGACCTCCATCGTGGTAGCAATTTCCGCAGTTGTTTCTAAGTCTTGGGCCCCCTTTTCCAGCAGTCGTTGGCGCACATAATTAGACCTGAGGCCTGCTACAAAAATGTAGTACAGCAAGTTCTCTATGTTCAGCCGCGGTAACCGTTTGATAGTTAGATAGATTATTGAGCTCTCTTAAAAATTCGGCAAGTGATTCTGTCGGCCGCTGGCGGCGAGTCGTGAACACATGGTGTGCGTAAACTTCGTTAATGGGCCTTACATGCATCTTATCGAGTATCGCTAGCGCTGCAGTATATGAACCGGTCGAGTTTAGTTGCGTAGAGATTCTGTGGCTCACCCTCGTGTGCAGTAGACTTAACTTCTGTTCCTCTGTTGTTTCCGCTGTGCTCGCTTCTGCCAGGTAGGCCTTAAAGCACCGCAGCCAGTGGGAGAAGATTTCTTTTGCCTCTGCATCCTGTGGGTCGAGTTCCAGGCGTCCAGGCTTGAGGGCTGATTCCATGATCGATCCTGACTGTTCTTAAGTAGATTAAATTGATGGAACCATCAATTCACGAGACACGTGCTTTAAGATATGAACAGTGGTTTTAATCTACTTACTACAGAGCCAGCCTGTTACCCGTTGAACTCTCGAGGAACTGCAGGCTGGCTCTGGACACGGTTATTTATACAGCAGTCAAGGGGGAGGAGTCGTGGGTGGAGCCAAGGGTGAAGCCCTGTACAAACTCCTGAGCATTCCCAGAGCTACTCCCCCTAGTGGTCGGATAACGCTTACAATGGTATTGGTAAATACAGTGTGAATTACTACGTTACATTCACCACACTGGGGTATCCGGCACACCATGAATGTCTCACCTCAATCATGCTAATGGGGGGGGGGGGGGGGGGGGGGGGGGGGAGTGCTGGGTGACAGACAGGAAGTAGAAAGAACCAAGGATGGAAAATATCTGGGTTAGTTGATGGAGAGAGAAACCTTTTCGCGGCAGAAATCTAAGAGTGCCCTCAGCAGCCCATCTTTCTCAGCTCGGGAAGGGTTCATTATATAGCGAACACTTGAAGGGGAAAATCTGTTTTTAAATTATTTGAGGGGAAGTAGCAAAGATTATAATGAAAAAGTCAACTGAAAGGGTGTGCTAATTAGGCTGATTTTTTTGTCGTGTTTGTTTGAGAGATGATGTGAAGTTTCAGCATAATTACGCTGGAACTAATGAGCTGTGCACCTGCAACAGACCAGCTTTTTAAAACTAGCCAACAAGCAGCAGTACACGTGTAATGATCTGGGTAACAGATGCACTAGCCTGGCCTCTTGCATCAGAGACACAATCTGCTTGCAATGTCAGTAATAAGGTGGACTTCAGTCAGACCACAGTTATTCAAAGCACGCCTCTTGTAAAGTGGAGCACATTGTCTATAATATCATCTATTTCATTAAATTTAATGGGTATATGATCTAAGGGCTGAAGATTGCATCCACCTGTCCAGGGCTCGATTCCTTCCTGAAGGAAACAGTAATTCACTTGTACTTCTTTTAATTTAGGGTACACATACTAATCGCTGCTCATGATGTGCTCTGCTTTACACTGGGGAGATGAAAAGCAGATTGGGTGAGTGCTTCCTGTAACAGGTCCATTCAGTCCAGTTAGCTGTTAATCCACTGCTCTACATTTTTCCAATGAAGCTCATCAGTTCAAGGAAGAGCACCTCATCAAGGGCAGCACGGTAGCATGGTGGTTAGCATAAATGCTTCACAGCTCCAGGGTCCCAGGTTCGATTCCCGGCTGGGTCACTGTCTGTGCGGAGTCTGCACGTCCTCCCCGTGTGTGCGCGGGTTTCCTCCGGGTGCTCCGGTTTCCTCCCACAGTCCAAAGATGTGCGGGTTAGGTGGATTGGCCATGCTAAATTGTCCGTAGTGTCCTAAAAAGTAAGGTTTTGGGGGGGGGGGGGGTTGTTGAGTTACGGGTATAGGGTGGATACGTGGGTTTGAGTAGAGTGATCATGGCTCAGCACAACATCGAGGGCCGAAGGGCCTGTTCTGTGCTGTACTGTTCTATGTTCTATGTTCTATCTTTCGATTCCAAACTCAATACGCATTTCAACAATTTCAGATTTTCACCACTGTTTCATTTTTTTCTCAGTGATTCTGTAGTGATTCTGCCTTAGTGGGAGCCTCATGGGAGGGGAGGAGTGCATTGAGATGTGGTGGGTTGGGGGGAGTGTGGACACTGAGGGTGGGGGGGATATGCGACTATACTTCCGCAGTGTTGGTAGGGGATGGAATGCCAGCGAAGATTGTTGTATCCAAGGGGAAAGAGCCGCTGATACCTCCATGATGTGGGCTGGAGCCGTTAGGCTGCAACACTGATCGGGACACCCTTTAAAGATGGCACCCCAATCTATGTGGAGCTCGTTGCCTGCTCTATGCGGCCCTGCCCCACCAGAGTGATGCCGTAAATCCCGACCACTCAAATTCTTTTCTCTGAGAAGCTCAATATTTGGAGAGAAAACTGGTCTGTGCAACTGGAGAATCACACACCAGTTTTCAGTCTGAGCCTGACACCGTGCCAAGTTCTGATAAGTTTCTGCCCTTTGTTATTTTTTCGTTGAGGAAATTTCTAGTTGGAAACATCAGAAATGTGACACCCAACTGGGTGCACACTTTTATGAGTCGGCATACATCTTACTATTGGAAACATTTACATGTGCCTCAGGCTGTTAAAAACACAAGTAGAAGTCACTCCAATACCAATACACAGAAGTAGGATTATCATCCGATGCAATCTTTAACCAATTATTACATCCAGGGAGATCTGAGCAAATACAACTACTGACAGTGCAATAATCTACTATATCATCGGGACTCCAGAAATCTTGCTCCATAATAACAATGTATGAACATCTTAAATCTTTTCTAAATAAAATAAAGTGGAAGAAATGAAAACATTACAACCCTAGTTGAATCCAAGTGCTACTCAACAATAATATAGATTCAAAATGCATATGTGTTTAGGAGTAACTGAACCTAGCTCTTAAAAACAATACAATTCAGTATGTATACACACAGGACAGACGATCACTAACATGCATGTTCTTTAAGAAAGTACTGAGGGTTTTAGACAAGGGTGGTATCATGACTGGTACAGGCTTGGAGGACCAAAGGGCCTGTTCCTCTGCTGTATTGTTCTTTGCTCTTGTTCTACGTCGAGCATTTACAGGAGACTGACTACCAAAGTGAAAGAACTGTACACCTTCTGGAGTTAAGACTATTAGAATGACAGGGCTTAATGTTGTATTTACAGGATTTATTTTGTGAAAAGAATCAGAGCAACAATCAGGCCATAAAGACCCAACACTTTGACAAAATTGAAGATGAGGATCATACCAATAAATAACCTTGGTTGCTGTGCAGTTCCTCATACGCCAGCATCACCTACACTGCCAATAGCAAAGCCAGCAGCAAGCCCACTCAGACCCGTGCTCAAACCAGCACTCAGCTGAAGGAAGCTCTTGAATAATGTTGGGCGCGATTCTCCGCCCCCCATGCCGGGTCGGAGAATAGCGGGAGGGCCTTCCCGACATTTTTCCCGACCTCCCGCTATTCCCCCCCCCCCCCCCCCCCCCCCCCATGGCCGCCCCATGACATGAATTCTCCCCTAGCCGATGGGCCGATTTCCCAGGTTTTCACGAACTCCAACACACCTGCTCTCACAGTTCGTGAAAATGGCCGCAAAGTGCCGTTCTGGAGAACCATGCTACCGATTGGCACGGGCCCGTGATCGGCGGGCAGCGGGTCCGAACCCCGCGCACTCCTTGTTCCTCCGCCGCCCCGCTGGATCAGTCCGCGGGGCGGCTGAGGGGCATAACGGCCCGCGCATGCGCGGGTTTCACGCATATGCGCGATGACGTCATCCGTGCATGCGCGGATTGGAGCCGTCCAATCCGCGCATGCGCGGCTGATGTCATCGTTTGCTTCAGCCGCTGTTAACCTTGGCGCGTGGGCTTAGCGAAGTTCGCTAAGCCTGCGATGCCGAGGTTCATGGGGCCGCGCTGCTAGCCCCGACCGGGGAGCAGAATCGGGTCCCGGGAGGGGGCGCGGAGGCTGCCGTGAAACACGGCCAGTTTCACGGCCAGCCTTCACGACTCTCCGCATTTGCGGAGAATCGCGCCCGTTATCTTTTCTGTGAGTGAGTTGGCAATTAGTACTGCCACCACCAGTCCATAGATAGCAATGATATACGCCATCACAACAGGAATGGTGGGTTAATTCGCAGCTGGACTCTGATTTGTAGTGGCTCTGTCATGGAGAATGCATCAGTTGATGGTGACAGACAGTTAACTGAGTTCTCATCTGTGTTTTCATCTCCTCCAAACCCAATAAACCTATGCTCCAATAATTGGGCCTCTTGTGCATTCTCAATCATAGCTGCTCCTCAAGTGGTGGATGTGCCTTCAGTTGCCTGTAGGCCCCAAACTCTGAAATTCTCGCCCTATACCTCCGCACCACACTACCTTCCTCTTTAAGGCGCTACTTATATCCTATCATTTTGATTAAACTTTTAGCCATCTGACCTAATATCTCCTTATGCGCTGTCCTTTGTTTTCTAATGCTCCTGTGAAGCACTTTGGTACTTTCATTATGTTAAATGTGCTATTTAAATATAAGTTCTTCCGTTGTTAACCACAAATAATTATGGGCTCGATGTACTGGCCGTGTTGCGCCCAAACGCCTGTGTGGCTGGTAGATGCCGAGAGATCCATCTTCCGGCATCTACGCAGCTCGCCACGCCTCGCAAGATATAACGCAATCTCGTGAGACTTCGCTATCTGAATTCCACCCATTAAATCATAGAATTTATAGTGCCGAAGGAGGCCATTTGGCCCATCGAGTTTGCACCGGCCCTCGGAAAGAGCATCCTACTTAAGCCTACCCCTCGACCCTATCCCCGTAACCAATAACCCCACCTAACCTTTTGGACACTAAGTGACAATTTATCATGGCCAATCCACCTAATCTTTGGACTAAGGGAGGAAACCGAGAGTACCCGGAGGAAACCCACGCCGACACGGGGAGAAAGTGCAAACTCCACACAGTCACTCGAGGCAGGAATTGAATCCTGGAGCTGTGGGACAGTAGTGCTAACCACTGTGCCACTGGGCCACCCCCTGTGGGTGGAATCACTATCTGGCAAATCTGCATATTAGAGCGAGAGAGCTAGACTCACTCTAATATGCACTTGCTTGATCTAGCAACGTCCTGGGGTCCAACCCCGTCGCCTCGGAGACCTCGGGCAAACGCCATTCAGTGCTGGTCCCCACCAACGGGAACCCAATGGTTTGAAGGCCCCCGGGTGGTTGCCCTCTGGGCAGGGTGGCACTCTGGCACTGCTTGTACCACCCGGGCATCTTGGTGCTGCAAGATGCCAGGCTAGCATTTTTCCCATGCTGGGGATCGGGCCCGAGGGTGTCCTGCCCAAGTGCGGTGGGGGGAGCACTGCGGAGCTCATCATTGCAGGAAATGGGACTAAGTACAGCCTTGGCAGGGTGTTCCCACTGAGACACGAATTTCGACAAAATCCCGATAGTTGGCCTGGTGTTTCTCAGTGCTGCAAGTGCCGGGAGACACACTATTAAACGCACTCATCACAAGGCTCTGTTGCTATTTGGTTAGATCACGCCCATTATAACCAAAACTCAAGGATATCTGCTTTTAAAAAGGGGATTGAATTACAGTGGCATCCCCCCAATTTCACTAATTATATCCCATCGAACCCTGCTTCATTTCAGACTAACATTCGGCCTGTTTTCCTGGTGTTGCCATAGTTCATGAAGTTGAAAACTTGTATTGAGACCGTGCTTCCCAGTAGATTAGTACTGTAGGCAAAAGCACTGCCTGGTATAAACTGGGAAATACAGACCAGAAAAGCCTTGTTTTGTGATCACAGGGCAGAATTGAATGATAAAGGCAAGTCCAAACTCATTTATCCAGAAACAAGTGATAGTTTCCATCTGCCCCTATCACAGCACAGAATGTTATTCGATTCCACCCTACCTCGAAGCCAACGTGTTTATTACTCAATCTATGAGAGTGAAAACTGTCCTGTCATCGCTCCCATATTTCCGTTGCATGTTCGACTAACTTGAAGTAACATTCCGATTTACTTTTTCATGGCTTTTATCATTTTGTATCCCTGTATAAGACCCCTCTCAATTGCCATCTTTCAAAACTAAAAAGCTCAAGATTGAGATCCTGCTTTTTCTCATAATTTGTATTTGCATTGTGAAGTAAAGTTGAACAATGATTCATATCCTGCTTCATCTTGTGAAGTGTTTTGTCACCCCACTATCAAATGGATTGAAGAAGCATTTGGGTGAAAGACACAAGTATCCAATTTAAAGAGTAGATTTCTCATAGAATTTACAGTGCAGAAGGAGGTCATTCGGCCCATCGAGTCTGCACCGGCTCTTGGAAAGAGCACCCTACCCAAGGTCAACACCGCCACCCTATCCCCATAACCCAGTAACCGCACCCAACACTAAGGGCAATTTTGGACACTAAGGGCAATTTATCATGGCCAATCCACCTAACCTGCACATCTTTGGACTGTGGGAGGAAACCGGAGCACCCGGAGGAAACCCACGCACACACGGGGAGGATGTGCAGACTCCGCACAGACAGTGACCCCAAGCCAGAATCGAACCTGGGACCCTGGAGCTGTGAAGCAGTTGTGCTATCCACAATGCTACCGTGCTGCCCCAAAGCCTAGTTTTCAATTCCAGATTTATTAAATTAATTTAACTTCCCCCCAGCTGCCACGTGGGATTTGAACCCATGTCCCCAGAACAGTAGCCTGGACTCCAGATTACTAGTCCAGTGACATTACCACTACACCACCTCCTCCCGGTCAATCTGGATTTTTCAAAATGCTTTCATGTGATGTAGGGTGTCACTGGCTGGGCCAGCAATTGTTGCCCATCCCTAATTGCCCTTGAGAAGTTGGTGGTGAGCTGCCGTCTTGGACCGTTACAATCCTTGCGGTGTAGGTACACCCACAGTGCTTTTAGGGAGGGCATTCCAAGACTTTGACCCGGATGCAGTTGAGGAACGGTGATACAGTTCCAAGTCAAGTTTGTCTTCATAGGGACTGTGTGGTGGTCACTCCTATAGTGACAGATGCAACTTCATCTCACGCACACACGGCCTCTCCTCCCTCTATGTCCCAAGCAACATGTACAATGCTGCTGGTACAAAACGATAGTTTTCACAGATTAGGACCAACAATTTTTTTTTTTAACAAACATTTTATTAAGGCATTTATGGTTTCAGAACAACAAAAGATACAAATACAAATGTAAACATAATTCAATACATAACACCCCCCCAACCAACAACCATACCCCGCCAACACAGCTTCTTCACACAATTCCCAAGCCCCTCCATCTCCTCTCGCTGATCCCGCCTAAACTGAACTAAACTAACTCCCCCTACCCCTCTTGTTGCCTAACCCCCTCCCCCCTTATTGAGTCTGCTAGCATCTTCGTTTTCCCCAAAGAAATCGATAAACGTCTGCCACCTCCGGACGAACCCTAACATTGATCCTCTTCGAGCGAACTTAATTTTCTCAAGACTGAGAAACCCAGCTATGTCGCTAACCCATACCCATTGTGGGCTCCGAGTCCCTCCACGCTAATAAGATCTGTCTCCGGGCTACCAAGGAGGCAAAGTCCAAAATGTCAGCCTCTCTCGCCCCCTGGACTCCCGGGTCTTCCGACACTTCAAAGATCATCACCTCTGGAATCGGCGCCACCCTCGTTTTTAGCACCGTGGACATGACACCGGCAAATCCCTGCCAGAGTCTCCTAAGCTTCGGGCATGCCCAAAACATGTGGACATGATTTGCGGGCCCTCCTGCACACCTGATTGGAACCAGCAATGACAAAGCATCCAGCTTGAAATGTTGCCTAAATTGTCTCCATATTCTCAAGGTGGCCACCACCACCGAAAATGAAGTCCATTTTGCGGGGTGAATGGAAGGTGAACCGTAGCCAAGGCTGTCAAACTGAACCCTCTACAGGAACTCCTCTCCATCCGCCCCACATGGTCTCTGTCTCTCTGTATCACCCCCACACCTTCTCGATAAGAAAATAACAGATTGGGCAAAACCAGGCCCCCCCCCCCGACTGCCTAACCCTTTGCAAAAGCACTCTGCGAATCCATGGGGTCTTGCCCGCCCAAATAAAAGAAGATATAATTTTACTAACCTTCACAAAGAACAACTTAAGGAGGAAGATTGGAATTCACTGAAACAAAAATAGAAACCTTGGGAGGATATTTATCTTGATCAACTAAACCAGATCAGCGGGAGGTTTCCCCACTGCTTCAGATCAGCCTTCACCACATTGACCAGATCCCCAAAATTTAGTTCATGTAGCGAGGCCCAATCATGGGTTACCCGGATTCCCAAATAACAGAAGATGGACTTGGCCAGGCAGAAGGGCAATCTCTCCAGATCGGCTCCCTTTGCTGGGAGAGTCACCGGAAAGTATTCACTTTTGCCCACGTTCAATTTATATGCTGAGAAGGAGCCAAACCTCCCAAGCAGCTTCATTATCTCCTCTGCACTGGCCAGAGAGTCCATCGCATACAGCAACAAATCATCTGCGTACGATGACCCTATGCTCCCTGCCCCCCCCCCCCCCCCCCCCCCCCGCCCCCAACCTATCCCCGCCACTTTGTGGATGATCTCAATATTACGGCTAGGGCTCAATTGCTCAGGCAAACCATAAGACCATAAGATACAGGAGCAGCATTAGGCCATTTGGCCCATCGAGGCTGCCATTCGATCATAGCTGATATGTCCCTCACCCCAAACTTCTGTCTTTTCCCCATAACCCCTGATCCCCTTATTAATCAAGAAGGCCGCTTTGGAGAACACTTACCCGCCTCTTCACTCACCTGATGAAGGAGCTATGCTCCGAAAGTAAGTGATTCAAAACAAACCTGTTGGACTTTAACCTGGTTTCTTTTTTGAATATAAAAGAATATATATTTCCAAGACAAAAAGCTTCAGCAACGTATCTCCCTTTTCAGAAATCTTGAACTTGCTCTACTGTGATGAATGTAGGAATTGCAGAAATATTCTATTATATGTAGTTGGTGCATGGATTAGTGTGTGACTGCTGCAGACATGTTTTGAAAATCCTAGTTTGAAAGACAGCTAGGGTTTTTGGAGACAGAAGTGCAATTAAGGCATCGTAAAGGCTTGGGCTAATGGACTTTTGTTTGTATTAAGAGGGTTCTCTGGGGAGTAAACAATTAGACACATTGGGGCCTCACCCCCACAACACACAAAGATGTGCAGGTTAGGTGGATTAGACACGCTAAATTGCCCCTTAATTGGGGAAAAATAACTGGGTACTCTAAATTCCCAAGATCAAAAGATTTTTGTTAGGTAAGGGTATCAAAGAATATAGATCAACGGTACGTAAATTGAGTTGATGAACAGATTAAACGACAGGAAATGCCTTATTGGGTTGAATGGCCTATTACTGGTTCTAAGTATTTAACTTCTTCCACTATATAAAGTTAATGTGTGTACATTGCCCCCCCCCCCCCCCCCCCCCCCCCCCCCCGATCTGCTCTTTCCAGCATTTTCTGTTTATTTTTTGATCCAATCTGTCTGGACCGGATTTGAAACCAGGTCCCAAAAATAAACGTCAGTTTGTCCAAGGAATTCTGAAACCTTGCCCGGACGATCCCTGATTCGATTCATTTGTCTTGATTATTAATGCTTTTTTAAAACATTGATTACACTTTTGTTCCTTCCTATCCCTCTTTCCATTCCTTTGTGAATTTAAGAGATTGAGTGCAGGAGGATGCTCAAGAAGCTCTTTTTCATCCTTCCGAACAACAGACACTGCAAAACGACCCATCTTGATTTACTGGGTGCCTAAATTTATACACCGATGAATACGTCTCTATACAAAAAAAGCAAGTCTCCAGCACAAAGGAGAATGACTCATTTAAAAGGCGAGTGGCTCTGAACTGCATGAAACAGGTGTCATAAGAATTAATGGATCATAAAAGTGATTAACTTTATCTAGACTCAGACATGAAGAATGGATAAGAAAATGCTGGAAATAAACAGCATGTCCATCATTCGCCAAAAAAGGAACAGGTAAGTTACTTTTTAGCCATGGAGCCATTTGTACAAATGCTGGAGTGCAATGGCTGGCGACCAAGGGCTCAGACAATAACGGATTAATGTAAATTCTGAGCAGCTCTTAAACGCTGTGTATCTTCCCTCATTCCGGGGAGAACTCCCACCCTCGAGACACATGGCCCCTTTGGTACCCACGTCATCCCAGGAAGAACTCACACGTTCCTGACACATGACTTATTACGCACCTGCACCATCCCAGCATCCACCTGGCACCCGGTTTACATTGTCAGTTCCAAGTAAGAGTTGCTGCCTGAAACGTGACCCTGACTTTTCACTTTTCAGGTGCTTGCACGCTGGCTGTGTTTTCCCCATAATTTCTTATTTCAAAATGTATTTATTTTTAAATTTTATTCCTTTTTCTGAGTTACAAAGTCAATGTACAGAGCGGGCAGGGGAAACCCTTAATCCAGGATTTTTCATAGTGCGGTCACATGGATATCGTACCAGCCTCCCCGGACAGGCGCCGGAATGTGGCGACTAGGGACTTTTCACAGTAACTTCATTGAAGCCTACTCGTGACAATAAGCGATTTTCATTTCATTTTCATATCGGGAGAGTCGTGGAGCAATCGGTCACCGCATTCCCATGGTGTTCCCGATTGCAGGAGAAGCATCCAATGGCCACTATCAGCATTTAAATTGAGAATGAAGCTGACACTGCCTTTTAAATGAGAACAAATTAAGGCTATGTGCAGTCTTCTGACCTTAGGTGGCAGCAGTGAGCAGGTCATGTCCTGCATGTACACTTGACGTCAAGCGCCCTGTATGTAAGTGCTTTTGGCGGCAAATCACGGAGCAGAGCTTCTTCCATTTTCTAGCTGCTAGCAAATAAAGCAAGAGGACAGTGAAGATGTATCATTTTGTTACAAGAAAGCGAAGGCTAGAGACACAAATAGGCAGAGTACCTACTGGCTAGGGTTTTACATCTGAATCTACCGGAGAAGCTGCTCAGGAGAATCCAGAACAGGACAGAGCAGTGCTAGTGTTAGCTCTGTTCAGAGCTCTAGGGCCACTGGTTAACAGCCTACAAAGAAGAAACTTAACTTGGGGAAAAAAGCAGTACAAAGATGATTTTTTTAGATATGGTTTTGTCAATTGTACCTATGCAAATAAGAATGCAAATTCCATGTGTGGTATATGTTGGGAAGTACTGACAAATGAGAGGAGAAGTTTCAGATTTTGAAAGAGTGAGTGAAAAATTCCTTTTGAAGTTGAGACCCCCAGAGTCACCTGACTCCAAATGAAAAGACTAAACTGCAGTACCTGACCTGTGACACACCGAACGTCCCTGAGGCTGTCGGTATTCTGGAGTACCAACTCCCAAGAGTATCAAATGCTGAGTAAAACAAACATTTTGTCTCTATTGCCCTTCCTGCTAACCTACGTGTGCGAGGTTGGAATTTTTGTTCTCACAAAGATGTAGATGGCACAAAGGAACTGGCTGAACTCTGCACCAGATATGCACATCCCCCTCTCCTCCTGTGAACCTGATTGGAGTGAGATTATGAGGACGAAACAGGCTCCGCCCTTCACATTAATTGTAAACGAATGTGGCGTGAGTCACAAAGGTTGGCTAGCGTGGGTCCCGAAGGTCGGCTGGCGTGGATCCCGAAGGTCGGCTGGTGTGGGTCCAGAAGGTCGGTTGGCGGGGTCCTGAAGGTCGGCTGGTGTGGGTCCAGAAGGTTGGTTGGCGGGGTCCTGAAGGTCGGCTGGTGTGGGTCCAGAAGGTTGGTTGGCGGGGTCCTGAAGGTCGGCTGGTGTGGGTCCAGAAGGTTGGTTGGCGGGGTCCTGAAGGTCGGCTGGTGTGGGTCCAGAAGGTTGGTTGGCGGGGTCCTGAAGGTCGGCTGGTGTGGGTCCAGAAGGTTGGTTGGCGGGGTCCTGAAGGTCGGCTGGTTGGCAAACATGGGTCCCGAGAAACCAAGTTTGAAAAATACTGCCTTAATCCATTGTCTTGCCTGCTCCAAAAATCAATTCAAATTCAATTCAACCCAATTCATTGTCCTCACAAAGGAGACATACTAGATCCAAACTGACAAGAACAAGCATTACACTTGATCTCAGGCTTGATCCTATTTTTGATCTTAGTGTTGCACGTTTTACTTGAGTGTAATTCGCGTTTATTGGAGTGTATTAACACGCCTCCGTTTAAAGGCCGTGTGCTTAACACTGCTAGGCTCTATGTATGTATTTTCAGCTCGGGAGTCGCCAGGTGCCGTATCTAGACACCTCACAAATATTCCAAGGTCAGGTTCAAAGTAATAAAACGATACACCGATTAGTAAGTTCCAAACGATTAGTATTTATTATCACAAATATAATAAATACACATGCACACGCTAAAGGACTAAGCTACAACTAAACTAAGCGATCAGAATACTTAACTAAACAGGAACAGGCAAGGTCAGGGAGCGAGGCCTTCGTTCCGATCTTGGTCTGCAACCTTCAGAGAGTGTGCTGGTCGCTGGGGGTCTAGTGGGGCTGGTTCGCGTAGCGAGCGTCGTATTGTCACTTACGGTTTGGCGGCTGTTGCTCAACGGCTGGAGTCAGGATACAAGTCGAAGTTCTGGGTCGAAGTCAAAGCCGGAGCACGAAACAACAGACAGGACCATGTGTGGGGGTCTATCTTTATAGGGCCCCAATGTCCGTGCCTCTTTTGGGGCGGGCTTTCACCTTCAGGTATCGATTGGATCAAATCCTAATCGATATCTTTTGAATTCCCCCAATGTGAGGGTCTCTCCTCGATGGAGGGGGCAGTTTCTATGGTGGATACTTCTGGTGCCGCTCTGTCTGGACATCCACTTAAAGTATCTATTCAAACCTAAATGTTGCCATTGCGTGTGCCCAGATCTGGATTGCCTCATTAATATGCAAAGCGTTTTGCTATTAACACCTTTGGTTTGAGATCTTCCACCTGGCCAGAAACTGGTTTTGCTGCTTGCAAAATGCTAATCAGTCTTTGCAGACTGCTGTCTTGGCTAAACTGCTTTTCCCCTGCAGTCTTTTTTTTTTTTTTTTTTTTATAAATTTAGATTAGCCAATTATTTTTTCCAATTAAGGGGCAATTTAGCGTGGCCAATCCACCTACTCTGCACATCTTTGGGTTGTGGGGGCGAAACCCACGCAGACACGGGGAGAATGTGCAAACTCCACACGGACAGTGACCCAGAGCCGGGATCGAACCTGGGACCTCAGCGCCGTGAGGCGGTTGTGCTAACCACTAGGCCACCGTGCTGCCCTTCCCCTGCAGTCTTAGCAATTCTCCATCTTGTTAGCCCAGTGTCCATTTTAGGTGGCTACATTAGTCAAAAAGCCGAGAAGCGATATTTCAAATTTTCAGTAGTTGTAGTTTTTTAAAAAAGACTTTGGCTGAAGAATACGAGGTCTTTAAGTGAAATTAGGAAATTAGGAAACTCTTCCAAACATAAAGGTTGATATAAACTTGGGACATCATTTGGAACATCAGGTGGAAAACCCTCCACTGTGGAGTCCTACCCAGCACAAAGGAAGATGGTTGTGGTTATTAGAGGTCACTCATCACAGTCCCAGGACATCACTGCAGGAATTCTTCAGGGTAGTTTCCTAAACCTGACCATCTTCAGCTGCTTCATCAATGACCTTCCTTCAACATAAGATATGGGGGTGTTTGCTGATGATTGCACAATGTTCAGCAGCATTCCCGACTCCTCAGAAGCTGAAGCAGTACACGTTCAAATGCAGCAAAGCCTGGACAATATCCAGGCTTGGGCTGACAATGGAAAGTAACATACACGCCACACAAGTGCCAGACAATGACCATCTCCAGTAAGAGAGAATAAAATTATTGCTCCTTGACAATCAATGGCATTACCATTACTGCATCCCCCACTATCAACATCCTGCGGGTTACCATTGACCACAAACTTAACTGGACTAGGCATATAAATGCTAATATAAATAGCCACAAGAGCAGGTTAGAGGCTAGAAATCCTGCAGCGACTAACTCAGCTCTTGACTCCCCAAAGCCTGTCCACCACCTACAAGGTACAAGTCAGCATTGTGATAGAATACTCCCACTTGCCTGGATGGGTGCAGCTCCAAAAACACTCAAGAAGCTCAACATCATCCAGGGCAAAGCAACCTGCTTGATGGCCACATTTTCCACAAACATTTTCTCCCTCCACCATCGACTTACACAAAGGCTCCTTGGGCAGCAGCTTCCAAACACACGACGATTACCATCTAGGAGGTCAAGGGCAGCAGATACATGGGAACACCACCACTTGGAAGTTCCCCTCAAGTTGCTCACCGTCCTAACTTGGAAATATATCGCCGTTCCTTCACCGTCGCTGGGTCAAAATCCTGGAAAGCACTCCCTAATAGCACAGTGGGTGTACCTGCACCATGTGGACTGCAGCAGCTCAAGAAGGCAGAATACCACCATCTTCTCAATGGCAATTAGGGATGGTCAACAAATGCTGGCCTGGCCAGCGAAGCCCACATCCCGTAAAATGTAATTTTTTTAAAAATAGCAACTGATGCTTCGTCAATGGTTACATTTAAACCTCAGTGTGATAGGCCTTTGTTAGCCAATAATATTACAGGATATGGTTCAACGTCCAGTGACGGCGGGCGGAAGGCACACTGGAGGGCTCCCGTTCGGGAACAGAATTTTCGGGGTCTTAACGCCCGGTCCCAGGGGCAGCGGAGGCTGCAAAAGCAGTAAGAAGGCACAGTGAGGAGAGATGACCATGTTGGGGAAAAAAACTACCGTGAAAGAGGGGGTTAATGAAAGTCCGCCGGGTAGTGGAAAGGTCAGCGCGGGGACTGCAAGGAAAGCGGAGGCTGGGGCACCAGGGAAGGCCGCATTGCTCACGGCAGAATGACCAAGGTGATGGCCGTGGAACTTGAAAAACAGTTCACAAAGCACATGGAAGTGATGAAGGAGATGCGGGCGGTATTGAAAATGCTGGTGGAGGAGGTGATTGCCCCAGTGAGGGCGGCTGTATCAAGCGCAGCGGCGGAGGTGCGGGAGCAAGGTGAGACATTAAGGAAGAGGAAGAGGCATTATCACAGCACAGTGATCAACTCACCTCGATGGGGAAGGAGATGCGGAGAGTGATAGAGACCAACAAGGGTCTGCGAGCCAAAATGGAAGACCTGGAAAACAGATCCAGACGGCAGAATCTGAGGATTGTGGGATGCCCGAAGGGGTGGAAGGCCCGAGGCCGTCGGAGTATTTTGCCACTATGTAGGCGGAGCTATTGGGGAAGGGGGACGATCCCTCTCGATACGAACTGGATCGGGCTCATCGGTCATGGCGGCCTATACCAAAGGCGAGTGAGCCGCCAAGAGTAGTAACTGTTTGTTTCCATAGATACAGCGTGAAGGAGAAGGTCCTGTGCTGGGTCCAGCAGAAGCAGGAGGTGCAGTGGGCTGGAGCTTGTATATGTATATACCAGGCCTTTACGGTGGAGCTGGTGAGGAGGTGGGCAGCCTTCAGCCGGGTGAAGAAGTCACTGTACATCAGCAAGGTGCAGTGCGGCATTGTATACCCAGCTAAGTTGAGGGTGACCTACAAATCCAAGGACTTTTATTTTGGGATGGCGGAAGCGGCGGAGGGGTTTGCGAAGGCAGAAGGACTGTGGCAGAATTGAGAAATGGGACTGAGAGCGGGTCTTGTACCGATGTAGCCTCATGTAACTTTATTTTCTCACTGCGTGTTGGTGTATGTACTAAATGAGTCGACGGCTGTATATTTGGACAAGGGAAGAGTTGGGAATTTCCTTTGCAATGATGGTTCTTTGGGGCATGGGTGGGTATGCTGGGGTTGTGTGCTGAAGGGGATTTCTTGGTTTTTCCTGGGACCGGGCAGGGGGGAAGGAGACCCGGGCGGGGGCCTCCATGCTGGCCGGTTTAAGTCAGCAGTGAACAGAAGTGAGGTGAGGAGAGGGGCTGCGGCCATTGGAGCCTGGTAGAAAAGGTTTCGGTGAGTCTAGCCAGCGTGAAAAGTTGGGGGAAGGAACCGAGGTTGTGGGTAGGAGTTTACAAGAGGAAGTGGAGGGGAGGAATTTGTGTGGGGGAGGGGGTATCTACGATTCATGGGTGTCATTCACGGTACTCTTTCAGGGATTGGATGGCGTTGAATATTAGGGGGGGGGGGGTTGGAGGGGGTGGATTATCGATGTTAATGGTGACCATAGGCAATTCCGGATTCCTTTTTCTTTTTCTATTTTTTTCTCCTTGGGAGGTTTTGTTTTATTTGATGCTCATATTGTCATGCGGGCCGTTGTTTGGGGGTTGGTGGGAGGATGGAATCAGTGTTGTTAATAAGGGGATTGACATTGTATTCGTTACTGTTTACTGTTTGTTGATGGGGTGTAAATCTTGAAAAAAATGTGAAAATGGAGAATAAAAATATTTTTAAAAAAATATATTACAGGATATGGGTCAGAGATGGGGGTTATGTCTTGAAGATCCCAGATTTATGAAATAATCACACTTTGGGACACATCCAGGAAATATATTTATCAGATCGCACCACGTACTGCGGACTGATATGTTGTTAGTCCCATACACAGATTGTACTGCAGTAGTGACTGATGTGGTACTGTAGATATTTATGCATCCATATGCATGAACATATAATTCTTAAATCATGTTGGAAAAATATAACAATACAACAAATTAGGTATCAGATCACTATGATCTGATTTAATGGCTGAACAGGTTTGAGGGAGTTAAATGGCTTTTTCCTGTTCCTACTTTCAATCGCCTGTGCATGGGGTTGAAGGGAGGGAAGGGGAGAGAGTTGCAGAATCTCCAGCTGAGTCTCTTTTCAGGTCTGGCTCAACCTGCCATCCATAATTCCAGGCTGTGGAATCAACTGGCAGGGTGCCCGCCAACCTCTCTCTTTCCCACACCAAGGTGACCCTGGAGAAAGATCACATGATATTCACTGGCTGTGGTTGAGACCCTAGATTTATGCATGTTGCTGAAATAAAATTCTAGCAGTCTTAGATTCCTGGGAAAAATGTGGAGATCTGGGACAGCATTTATAATTAAGACTGTGTCAATCAGAATCTTGAAGGCAACCAATATCTCAATTACACCACTTTGATCAATTAAGATGCATCCTGGCCTGGACTCATCAATTCCAATCAATACCATTGATTTCCATTGCGTTCAGCTGTGATACGTCCAGGGCATAAGAGATGTGTTGTTCCTGGAATCTGAGGACAATTGCAAAGCCTCAAACTGTGGCTGGTGAAGCAGTCTATGGGTAGCTTGAGGGGCAGCAGAACCAAGGCTACGGAAGTGAACATAGCTTTATCCTGCCCCTGCAGGGGTTTGCAAACACATCATTAAGCCCAAGAGAATGCAAGAAACAGGCAACCTATGATATTATAAAGACAAAATAAGAGGTCTTGTGGCGTAGTGGACCAGAAGGTCCAGGTTTGAGTCCAACACCAGACCTTGTTGGCCACAGAATGAGTTTTCAACATGGTTCAAGAGGCTGATAATCAGTTCTGGAATCCTTCCACCACCTCCCCCATTATTCCCCAAACGGTTTTTAAAAAGTGTCAGTGTGAAGGTATGCATTTAAAAAAAGAGACAAGAAATAGGTTCAACTACAACATACCTCATCCCTGTTGCCAGCATCAAACATAGAACATACAATGCAGAAGGAGGCCATTCGGCCCATCAAGTCTGCACCGACCCACTTAAGCCCCCACTTCCACCCAATAACCCCTCCTAACCTTTTTACGACACTAAGGGCAATTTAGTGTGGCCAATCCACCTAACCTGCACATCTTTGGACTGTGGGTGGAAATCAGAGCACCCGGAGGAACCCCACGCAGACACGGGGAGAACGTGCAGACTCAGTACAGACAGTGACCCAAGCTGGGAGTCAAACCTGGGACTCTGGAGCTGTGAAGCCACAGTGCTAACCACTATGCTACCATGCTGTCCTTGTATTTGATCAATTTTTAGACAGATGATCCATCTTTTGCGTTATTAAGTTACCCTTCACTGTGTTTCTAATACTTATTCTCTTCTTATATTATTAACCCACCTTGAACTAATTTTCTTATTACTTCCTGTTGGGTCATTTATCAGTCCAGCAATAGAGCTGAGAACGGAAGCAGGAATTCGGTGACTGTAATGTAAAACATCAAATTCAGATTTATTTAATATCAGACACTTCAGATTGAGTTTGGGCTATTCTTGCGATTTAGTGAATGTCCAATTAAAATATACCTCAGCCAATATTTCAAAGATTGACAGTAATAGCTGCATTTCTTTTTAGCTGAAGTAAGCATAATTAATAATCTAGCACCAACATCTGAACCAAAGCAATTTAAATTCAGTCATTTCTTTCAATCAAATACAAATTTCAGTATTGGATTAAAGAATTTTTTAGACAGATATTCCGGTGTATTAGTGCATGCTAAAACTAAAGCGCTGTATCCGATAGTAAAATGGAGCAATGAGTAACTAAATTATAATGAAATGTAATCTGTGCTGTCAGATTTCATAGATTTTTGATGTCTGTCTTTACATTAATAAGACACGGATGAAGTGTGAAAGAATATATGCATTGGAGATAGGTTGTAATATTCAACTATCGCACCATCTTCAGCCTTACGAGAAATATCTTTTGTGCTGTCTTTTTATAGGCATTCCAGATATTGCCTGGAAATGCGTTTTTGAACAAATGGTTGCTTTTCTTAATTTAAGAGTGAAATTCTATTTTTATTTTCAGTCTGCACATCACCTGCGGCTGTCAAGCCAGCCAGGTGACCAGCTCAAATGCCTTATTCAGATTTGAGTCAACAAAAGCATTGGTTTAACTGGGATTGTGAACAGTGTTTTATGACATTTGTATTTCCTGTATTACTGTATTTGCTATATAACAACACATTATTTTTGATGCTGTAGTCTCATTAATCTTTTGATAGAATGAGGGGCCCATCTTTCCTTTAGACAAATTACATTACTTTTGTTTAAGTTAACACAAGGGATATCTGCAACTGTGATGATATGCTCAAGGGTCCATTGTACAAAAATGCTTGAAAAACACAGTCCCAGGGACCATGCTTGAGTATTACCCAAGGTCAGTTTATTCTCGCATAGAGCAGACGTTTGCACACCAAAAGGGGTCAACTTTTGGGTTACCAACTTGCAGAGTGTGCTGGCAAGCTGCCCGTTCCTGTGGCAAAAAGGCCCTATAATTCTGAGGTTTTCCCTGCCAAATTTAAACAAGGCAATCCGTGGACCACCAAATGAACATCCAACTACAGGAAAGAAGCAAGGTGAGAAAAGATTTATATTTATGTAGCACCTTTCATCACCTCAGGAAATCCTAAAGAACTTTGCAACCAACGGAGTACCTATTTTTTAATAAATTTAGAGTATCCAATTATTTTTTTCCAATTAAGGGGCAATTTAGCATGGCCAATCCATCTAACCTGCACATCTTTTTTGAGTTGTGGGGGTGAGACCCACGCAGACATGGGGAGAATGTGCAAACCCCACATGGACAGTGACCCAGGGCCAGGATCGAACCCCGGTCTTCAGCATTGTCTGTGCGTCCCTAACTAATAGAGTACTCCCCCCTCCCCTTCCCCAAAGGCGGGTTGCTGGGTGGCAGGACAGACTAGCCATGCAAAATTCCATTGAGATTGGCAGGACTGGAAGATCCCACTGGTGGCCAATGACAGGCAGCCTGGTATTTGTGCTCAAGTCTTGGAGTGGGACCTGAACCCAAGACCTTCCGATTCAGAGGTGGGAATACACTGAGGCCTAAAGTTCAACCAGAGTAGCCACCAGCAAGGTACATGAGGCAGGGATGGAGGGCTGACTGTAGAGTGTCTATTGATTGAACCATAGAATAGACTATAGAATTCTGACTGTACAAAGAGGTCATTCGGCCAATTGAGTCAGCACTGACCCTCTGAAAGAGCACCATACTTAGGGTGGAGGTGAGGGAGGGGGTTGGTGAGCCTATCCCCAGAATCCCCCCTAACCTGCACATATTTGGACAATAAGGGGCAATTTAGCATGGTTAATCCACCTAACCTGCACGTTTGGACAATAAGGGGCAATTTAGCATGGTCAATTCACCTAACCTGCCCATGTTTGGACAGTGGGAGGAAACCAGATCGTCCAGAGGAAACCCACACAGACACGGGGGGAACGTGCAAACTCCGCAGTCACCCAATTCCGGAATTGAACCCAGGTCCCTGGCGCTGTGAGGCCACAGTGCTAACCATCATGCCACACCTTGAGGTTTATAAAATATTGCAGGGACTAGATTGTGATCCTGTGGACTAATAATTTCACTGGATATGTTAGGGAGGATCAGGGATCATGCACACAAGTTATGTCGGGGCTGGTTGAATGTTATGCAATTCTTCTTTTCCCAGAGAATAGTGTTGTGAAGCAAACTCGTACAATGAATGCTGATTTCTGTAATAACATCAATAAATAGATCATGGACAGGTTTTAATCATCCAAAGAGAATAGAATGGAATGTTATGGGCATTTTCTCCCCTTCCTGGCCTAGCTTTTTAAAATCTGTTTTTTCAACTTTGCCAGCAGATGTCTTGACTCCAGGGTGGTCAGCAGTGTCTGTGCTGTGATGAATGCAAAAAAATGGCAGCAGCTGCATATGTGAGAAATGGGTACATTTTGCTTTTTAATTGTTAACACCTCCTCACAATATCATCGACCATTCTCATCTGCCTGTTTGAGTTAGGTGCGTTGTGTTCCTGTGCTGAACTTAACGTGTTAATCCCTTTTTTCACTGTTCATCGCATGAGTTCCTTGAAATTTCTTGTTCGTCTGTAATTAAGTCCAATCAGCATGGACCAGGCAGTGGCATGTTCTTCACATCATTATCCACATTGTGAGACACAAGGCTCCATCTGTGCGGTCACTGCTTCCACTTGGTAATGAGAGTTGGTATCTGAGCGCTCAGCTGTGCACAGCTACCAGAAGGTTGTTTCCTTGCACTTGAAATGAAATGAAATGAAAATCGCTTATTGTCACGAGTAGGCTTCAATAAAGTTACTGTGAAAAGCCCCTAGTTGCCACATTCCGGCGCCTGTCCGGGGAGGCTGGTACGGGAATCGAACCATCGAACCGTGCTGCTGGCCTGCTTTAAAAGCCAGCGATTTAGCCCAATGAGCTAAACCAGCTAAAATTGTAAAAATGTCCCAAATGGCTTGTAATAACAATAACACCCTTGAACAGCACTCATTGGTGACACTCTGCACTCAAAGAAAAGAAACATGAGAATGGTGCATGAAGAAAGAGGTTTTAAATAGCACGACGAGTTGAAAAGGTTTCGTGCGGCCATATGAATTTTGTGCATTTATCAAAGTTGATTTTTATTGTCCCTAAAGATAATAAAATCCAAAATGACATCTGATATTTCAAAAATGACTTTCTCTTCATTAAATTATCTACTTTATTACACAGAAATGCGAACTGGCTCCCATTGATCATATTCATCGGCGGTTTCCGCTGTCCAGAATATCACTAACAGAGGTTGGATACGTGCCTTTAATCACATTGTGTTTCAGAATCGAAGAAGAAGAAACATTAATATATCTGAGCAATAATTATATTTTAGCACACAGCACTGTGAGCACTGCTTTCAAATATCATCATAAAATATCCATCTATATATGTAACATAAGTACTGCTCATTGCCCAACAAATAAAAGGTAAAGTCGTCATAGTCCGAGATGACCATAGGCTGCTCTCCCCTTTGTGGGGGAGAGCTGACTGGTGGTGATCTAACCTGAGGGTCACCACACCTCAGGCGAGGGGCAAGGTTGAGAAGGCGGGGGCCTTCATGAATAACCTCAGCTGGTACGGGAATTGAACCTGCTCTGTTGGCCTCACTCTGCATCACAAACTAGCTGTCCAGTCAACTGAGCTAAACTGTATTGTTGGGGGAAGACTGGAGAACAACAGGGGGAAGTTCCGCCTTCGCATCGTGAGGTTGTAGGTGTATATCTGGCACACTGAGAGGGAGCAAATTTGTCGAATTCCATTAGAAAATAAAAGTGAAGAACCAACATCTTGCTGTACCACAGTAATGGTGCTGACTAAAAACGAAAATAACAGTGAGTCTGAGTGGGAGGGGTCTGAGGCAGTGTGGGAAGAGCGCACTGCTGGGCTATGGAGCCAGTTCTGGGGGTGCCCTCTTAATGTGTTGGTGCCACAAGAGTGAACAGGAGTGAGCTTAGTTAGAAAGGAGGAAGACCTCCTTTTGAAGAAGACAACTGAAAGCCGATACCTTCATTATCGCTGTTAAAGGGATAGTCAGAACTCTGGTTTCACACTGCAGTCACTGCATCTTGAGTAACAACGAGGAATGTCGACTTTGAGAATGCAGGCACTAGTGAAGAAGTCACAGCTGCATCATATATGGCATTCCATCAATGAAGGCCAGTCATGTGTTCAGCAGAAATGGCATTCAGCATGAGCCATACGGCATCCATTCATTGATCATGATCAACTGATTGGTCATTAGTATGCCGCATAAGAGATTGGAGCAGAGAGCTGGATTGGGTCATTCATCCCATTGACACCTTATCATGCCGTGCTGGGCCCCTGATGTCACATTTCTAAGATATCATCTTGGTTGCCTCAAAGTGTGTGCCAGTGTCTCAGGTATGTGGTAGTCACCACTGATGTATATACTGCATATATATATATATATATATGTGTTTTATGGTAAGGCCACTGTACTACAGGTACGGGGTAGATCCCTGCCTGCTGGCTCCGCCCAGTAGGCGGAGTATAAATATGTGTGCTCCCTGTACAGCAGCCATTTCATCAGCTGCTGTAGGATGCCACACATCTCAGTGTAATAAAGCCTCAATTACATCCTACTCTCGTCTTTGCGTAATTGATAGTGCATCAATTTATTACACTGAGTTTTCAGAGATGGACCTCCACATCAAGCCGGATGGCCTGCAGCTGCATCCTCAAGCAGACAACACCAAAAAGGACTTTGAACATTGGCTAGCCTGTTTTGAAGCGTACATCGGGTCTGCGCCAGACACAATCCCAGAAGCACAGAAGCTCCAGATCCTTTACACGCGGCTGAGCTCCAACGTCTTTCCACTCGTCCAGGACGCGCCGACCTACGCAGAGACCATGGCGTTACTGAAGGAAAACTACGCTTAGCGGACTAACAAAATCTACCCCAGGCATCTCCTCTCCACCCGGCGCCAACTTCCCAGTGAGTTGGTGGAAGATTTCTGGCGCGTCTTGCTTGCCCTAGTTAGAGACTGTGACTGTGAGGCCGTTTCGGCCACGGAACACTCAAATTTGCTAATGAGAGACCCATTTGTTACGGGCATAGGGTCCGACTACATCCACCAGCACCTCTTAGAAGGGGCCACGCTCGACCTCGCGGCGACCAAAAAACTAGCGCTCTCGCTTACGGTTGCATCACGCAATGTCCAGGCCTATGCCCCCGACTGTGCAGCCCACCCCCCCCCCCCCCCACACTGTGCATCGTGGGCTCCGCAGATGGCCGCACCATCATGGACCCCATCAGCGACCGCACTCAGCCAACCCCAAGCCTGTGCCGCGCGGCAGCCAACCAACCCCGGACGACCCAAATGCTACTTCTGTGGGCAGTCAAAACACCCCCAACAGCACTGCCCGGCGCGGAGCGCCCTCTGCAAGGCCTGTGGCAAGAAGGGACATTTCGCAGCAGTGTGCCAGGCCCGCTCAATCGCTGCTATTATCCCGGCACCCCCTCACGTGCGGCCAGTGGACGCCGCCATCTTGCTCAGCTCACAACACGTGTGGCCCGTGGGCGCCGCCATCTTGTCCCTGCCAGGACCAACGGTCTCCGCCATCTTGCCTTCCTCACAACATGTGCAGCCCCAGGGCACCACTATCTTGCCTCCCCCAGGACACGTGTGGCCCGTGGGCGCCGCCACCTTACCCGATTCAGGACCCCTGCCCGTCGGGCACCTCATCAGGCCGCTCATCGTCTGCAACCGCCGACGACCAGCCATGTCTCGCCTCGGTCACGATTGACCAGTCTCGACCACACAACCTCGCGACCGCTTCAACTAAAGTGAAGGTCAATGGGCACGACATCTCCTGCCTGCTGGACTCCGGGAGCACTAAGAGCTTCATTTACCGCGATACGGTAAGGCGCTGCTCCCTCGCGGTATACCCTGCTAACGAGAGAATCACCCTGGACTCCAGATTCCACTCCATGGCGATCCGGGGGTACTGCATCGCCACCTTCACCGTCCAGGGAGTGGAGTTCAGCGGCTTCCGTCTCTAGGTCCTCCCCAACCTCTGCGCTGCCTTGCTACTCGGCCTGGACTTCCAGTGCAACCTCCAGAGCCTAACCCTGAAATTCGGCGGGCCCCTACCACCCTTTATCGTGTGCGGCCTCGCATCCCTTAATGTCGACCCGCTTTCCCTTTTTGCAAACCTAACCCCGGATTGCAACCCCGTTGCCTCCAGCAGCAGACGGTACAGCGCCCAGGACAGGACCTTCGTCAGGTCTGACGTCCAGCGGCTGCTTCGGGAAGGCATCATCGAGGCCAGCAACAGCCCTTGGAGAGCCCAGGTGGCAGTGGTCAAAACTGGGGAGAAAAACAGGATGGTCGTTGACTACAGTCAGACCATCAATCAGTACACGCAGCTCGACGTGTACCCCCTCCCTCGCATATCTGATATGGTTAATCAGATTGCACAGTACCGGGTCTTCTTGACAGTGGACCTGAAATCTGCCTACCGCCAGCTCCCCTTCCATAAGGGTCCCCTTAAGCGTCACCAACGGGGTCTCAGTCTTCCAACGGGAGATAGACCAAATGGTTGACCGGCACGGACTGCAGGCCACCTTCCCGTACCTGGACAATGTCACCATCTGCGGCCACGATCAACAGGACCATAACACTAACCTTTCCAAATTTTTCCACACCGCCACTCTCCTCAACCTCACATATAACAAGGAGAAGTGAGTGTTCAGCACGAACCGCTTAACTCAGCTATGTGGTCTAGAACGGAGTTCTGGGCCCTGACCCTGATCGCATGCGCCCCCTCATGGAACTCCCCCACCCTCACTGCCCCAAGGCCCTCAAACGATGCCTGGGGTTCTTTTCGTATTACGCCCAGTGGGTCCCAAACTATGCGGACAAGGCCCGCCCACTCATTCAATCCACCGTTTTTCCCCTGACAGCCGAGGCTCACCAGGCCTTCAACCGTATCAAGGCCGACATCGCCAAGGCCGCGATGCACGCGATCGACTAGACGCTGCCTTTCCGAGTCGAGGGCGATGCATCAGATGTCACTCTGGCCGCCACCCTCAACCAGGCGCAGGCCCATGGGATTCTTTACCCGCACCCACCATGCCTCCGAAATTCGGCACTCCTCCGTCGAAAAGGAGGCCCAAGCCATCGTTGAAGCTGTGCGGCATTGGAGGCATTACCTGGCCGGCAGGAGATTCACTCTCCTCACTGACCAATGGTCGGTTGCCTTCATGTTTAACAACACACAGCGGGGCAAGATCAAAAACGATAAAATCTTGAGGTGGAGGATCGAACTCTCCACCCACAACTACGAGATATTGTATTGCCCCAGTAAGCTCAGCGAGCCCCCTGATGCCCTATCCCGAGGTACATGTGCCAGCGCACAAGTGGACCGACTCTGGCCCTCCACAACGGCCTCTGTCACATGGGGGTCACCTGGTTTTTCCACTTCATCAAGGCTCACAACCTGCTCTACTCCATCGAGGAGGCCAGGTCCGTGACCAGGGACTGCCAGGTCTGCGTAAACCGCACTTCTATCGGCCTGACAGAGCACATCTGGTAAAGGCCTGTCGCCCCTTTGAGCGCCTCAGCATGGACTTCAAAGGGCCCCTCCCCTCCACTGACCGTAACGTGTACTTCCTCCGAGGTCTCGAACGCCACATAAATGAAAATCTTTCTTTCACAGCCAAATGAACAACACTTCAATATTAACTGAAACAGTTCCTTTAAGACTGAAGTCAAAGCAGACCTTACCTATTCAGCTGAGGTATATAGCCACGTTTTTGTGAGGTTTACCAGAAGCAAAGCTTCTCCTGAAGCTGTGAAATTCAGCATCAGACATAATAAAAAAAGCAGCCCCACAAGAGATGACATTAAGACATGCAGAAGCTGATGCAACCCACCAACTCAACCAATGTGTTTCTATTTCTGGTGTGCATTATATATTTACAGTAGCAAAAGGCAATTATGGGGTGTAATGAAACAACTCTTATCATAATTCCTTTTACTTTTAAGCTACCTGTCAAATATGTAATCAAGCTCATTTTTTTTCACCTCTTCAAATTAAGACAGACATCTGTCTGGGTGTGAAAATCAAACTAGTTCCTTGAACAAAATAACTGGAAAGCTACCCCACTGAGCCAATAATACCAGCATCATTACCACTGCTGTTACCACATGACAGATGGACAAGACGACAAATTAAATTTGACAGGTAATTTCTCCAGCCTGAGGGAAGACTATTATGTTCACTTTAGTGCTGTAGAGAAACAAATTGGAAATGTTTCAATAAATAACAGCTGCAGGTGCAGGCACCTTCAGTTAGGTTTTCACAGATATAATCAACACAATTTTACAATGAAGAATTTTGTTTTGTACTTGTTAAAATTGCCCCATTCACCCTACTTTTTCACAAGTATGCTCAACAATGTTTTAAATTAAAATTTAGCAGCAATGTTTAAGAAAATATTTAAAGATTTAACCTTGTTCTGTAAATGTTGTGCTCCTACTCAACTTTTTACCGAGTCTCAGGCTACTACCACCTATGCTGCACCCATCTAATATTTCTGCTTAACCACATCAATAATCTGATCAAGATTGCTAACCTCGTGCCAATTAAAATCACATGTCCATCACCCCCAATATCTCACCCTCTTCCCACGGAACCTTCCTATGCAATTGCAGAAGGTGTAAATCTGCCCCTTTACCTCCTCTCTGTTGATCCAAGGGCCTAAACACTCTTTTCAAGTGAGGGACGCTTCACATGTACGTCCTTCAATCTGGTCTATTGCATTTGCTGCTGCCAATGTGGTCTACTCTACATTGGAGAGATTAAACCCAGACTGGGTGACCAGAACACCTTTGGGCGGTACGCAAGCGGGACCCAGACCTTCCTGTCGCTTGCCATCTCAACTCACCGTTTTCATGTCCACATGTCCCTCCTTGGCCTGCTGTAATGTTCCAGTGAAGTCCAGTGCAAACATGGAGAAACATTACCTCATCTTCTGCTTAGGCACATTACAGCTTTCCAGACTTAACATTGAGTTCAACAACTTCCAACCATGCACTCTCCTCCACACCATTTTTATTTCTATCAATTTATTTTATTTTCTTCATTGATCTGCTTTTCCTTCACTATTGTCCCCCTTTCCCCCACTCGGGCCATCTATTCCCGGTTCCTAGTTGCCCTTTGACACACTGCTTCCCATTGTTCTGCCATTAACACATTCTAATCATTTATGTGCCACTATCAACACCCTTCTTAGCCTTAATCACCACCATTTACATCCCTTTGTTTTTCTGTCCATCGATTCTTTGTCAATCTCCACCTATTATGGGTCCTCTATCCAGCCCCACTGCTCCACAACCACCCACAACAATATAAATCCGACCCTATTCCCAGTTCACGCCAACTTTGACAAAGAGTCATCCAGATTTGAAACATTAGCTCTGTTCTCTTTGCACAGATGCTGTACCACCTGTTGAGATTGTCCAGCATTTCGTTTTTGTATCAGATTTCAGCATCCGCAGTAATTTGCTTTTATCTTAGAATCACATGATGGTCAGCTTTGGGAAGGTAGATGTCCAAAGTGGTGGGGGTGAGGGTGGAGCCATGCCCGATACTGGCGGTCTTCGGGGTTTCAGACCAGCCAGATCTATTCCTGGGGAGGAGGGCGGACGCCCTTGCCTTTGCCTCCCTGATTGCCCGCCGTAGAATCCTGTTTGGCTGGCGGTCAACAGCACCACCCAGAGCTGCAGACTGGCTGTCCGATCTCTTGGAATCTCTCCAAATGGAGAAAATCAAATTCGCCATCCGAGGGTCAGACGACGGCTTCCACAGAACGTGGGAGCCATTCATGCAATTGTTCCGGGACCTGTTTGTGGCCAACGAACAAGAGGAAGAATAGCCGGGTGGCCAAGAATCAGGGGAAAATGGATGGGAATCGGGGGAAGGTAGCCGGTGGGGGGGGGGGGGGGGGGGGGGGGGGGGGGGTACGGGTTCGTTATAGGGGGTGAGTGCTTCATTGGGATGGCGTGGGAAGACTGGGTCGTGTGGGGTAATGTCTATTTAATTGTTATTCTATATTCTCTTTTTACACTATGTTAATATTCACTCTAGTTAGTTTTGTTATTATTGTTATTACTGTTCTTTTATGAAAAATTCTGCAAAACCTGAATAAAATACTTTTTTTTTTTTTAAATGCTTTGGGAAGGTATTTCAAAACTTTTGAATACATTTGTACCTCAAGAAGTGTGTTTGGATTGTTTATACCTTTTTGTATATCTTTTGAAACAATAAAAAACTACACTATTCGGTAGGGGGAGGAAGAAGAAGGAAGAGGGGAGATAACGCATCTCAAAGGTGCACTGTAATTTGTGAATCAGATGTGAATGAGCAATAACACAAGGTTTTTCAAGTAATCATAATGTCTAAAGTCAGGATTCTCAGCATAGTCAGGATTCCATCCCACCACGAAAGTTTTAGAAAGGGTGTTGACTAATTGATAAATTAATGTCACCCAGGTGTTTGCAAGCAGTCCGTTGATGTTTTCAGGTCTAGGAAAGCAGCAATCTCCCCTTTTCAGTCTAGCCCTGTAGGCATACCAACTCAAGTGAATTTATCACCAGGAACAATCTATTTGTAAAGTAAATACCTAGGTTCAAATTTCTCCACTACAGATGGTGAATATTGAATGCAATAAAAGTCAGGAATTAAAAGTTTAATGATGACCGTGAAACCATTGCCGATTGTCATAAAAACTCATCTGGTTCATTAATGGCGTTTACGGAAGGAAATCTGCCATCCTTACCTGGTCTGGCCTATATGTGACCCAGATCCACAGCAACATGGTTGACTCTGAACTGCCCCCCTAAGGACAATTAGGAATGGGCAATAAATGGATCGGCGACACCCACATCCCATGAATGAATAAAAACAAATTCTGCTTTGATTGTCCCGCTGTGTCTTCAATCACACAAACAACTCCTTGCTATCATTCAGTCACGTGAAAGCCTACAACTGCACATAGGGAATATAAAAATGTTAATTTTCAGTTCCTGCACAACTTTCTTTTGAAAATACTTTATGAAGGCATTTATAAATTTTTAACAACAATTTTTCAAGAGGAAAAAACCAAAATAAATAACAGCCACCCGACCAACAACCACACCCAACAAATATGGCTTACATTGCACAACATCGAGGGCCGAAGGGCCTGTTCTGTGCTGTACTGTTCTATGTTCTATGTTCTATTCCCCAGTCCCCCTTCCCCACTAATTCCCGCTTCAACCAACACTCCTACCTCCCTCTTTCCCTTATCCCCCCCTTTGTATCTGCTGACAGCTTACTTTTTGATTTATTACTGTCACATGTATTAGTATACAGTGAAAAGTATTGTTTCTTGCATGCTGTACAAACAATCCATATCATACAGAGGGAAGGAAAGAGAGACTATGGAATATAATGTTAGTCATAGCTAGGGTGTAGAGAAAAGATCAACTTAATACGAGGTAGATCTGTTCAAAAATCTGATGGCAGTAGGGAAGAAGCTGTCCTCGAGTTGGTTGGTACGTGACCTCAAACCTTTGTATTTTTTTCCTGACGGAAGAAGGTGGAAGAGAGTATGTCCGGGGTGGGTGGGGTCCTTAATTATGCTGGCTGCCTTTCCGCGGCAGCGGGATTTATAGAGAGTCAATGGATGGGAGGCTGGTTTGCGAGATGGATTGGGCTACGTTCACAACCTTTTGTAGTTTCCTGCGGTCTTGGGCAGAGCAGGATCCATACCAAGCTGTGATAGAACCAGAAAGAATGCTTTCTATGGTGCATCTGTAGAAGTTGGTGAGAGTCGTAGCTGAAATTTTCCGCAAAGGTTTTGATAAACGGCTGCCACCTCTGGGTGAACCCTAGCATCGATCCTCTCAGAGTGAACTTGATCTTCTCAAGCCCGGCCATGTCACTGACCCTTTTCGGGGGCTCCGTGTCCATCCACACCAATAAGATCCGTCTCCGGGCTACCAGAGAGGCCAAAACATCAGCCTCTCTCGCCCCCTGGACTCCCGTATATTCCGACACCCCACAAATCGCCACATCGGGACTCGGAACCACCCATACCTTCAATACCATGGACATGACATCGGCAAACCTTTGCCTGAATCCCCTGAGCTTCAGACATGCCCAAAACATGTGGACAAGATCCGCAGGCCCTCCCGCACACTGCCCATACCTAACCTCCACCCCTTCAAAAGAACCTGCTCATACGGGCCATAGTCATATGCACCCTCCGGACCACCTTGAATTGTATCAGGCTAAGCCTGGTACACGACGAGGATGCGTTACCCCTACTCGAGGCATTTCCTTGCCCAACTCTTCATCCCATTTTCGCTTTACCTCCCCTGTTGGGGTTCCCTCCCATTCCATGAGCTCTTTATAAATTTCAGAGATCTTCCCCTCCCCCACTCCCATTTTTGACACTACATCATCCTGTATCTCCTGGGGCAGTAGGTGCAGAAAGGCCAAAATCTGCCTCCGTGCAAAGTCCCTCACCTGCAGGTAGCAGAACGCATTCCCAGTGGGCAGCCCAAACTCCTACTCTCAAGTCCTCCAAGAACGGAAAGCTGCCGTCAATAAACAGGTCCCTTAGCCGCTCGATCCCAGCTCGCTACCATCCCCGAAACCCCCCCCCGGGTACAAACCGGTGAGTGCCACAAATAGGTGTCCATTTTTTAAAAAAAATAATTGTTATTGATGTTTTTTACAGAAAATATAAAATATAACAACAAACAATAAAATGCAACAAAATAACCCATTAAACTGTAACACCCCCCAGACCGCCTCAACGCATGTATGATATCCCCCCCACCCCCCAACCCCAACAAAAGAACTTAAAAATAAATTAAAATTAAATAAACAAACATAGTCATCGCTCCCCCCTTACCCCCCCCTTTTCCCTTCCCCCCTTTCCCCCTCCCCCCTCTTCCCCCCCTTTTCCCCCTCCCCTTTCCCCCCTCTTCCCCCCCTTTTCCCCCCTCCCCTTTTCTCCCCCCTCCCCTTTCTCCCCCCCCTTTCTCTCCCCCCGCTTTCTCTCCCCCCGCTTTCTCTCCCCCCGCTTTCTCTCCCCCCCGTTTCTCCCCCCCCCATTTCCCCCCCCCCCCCCCCCCCCCCCCCCCCCGGGTTGCTGCTGCTACTGTCCCAGTACCCTATCGTTGAGCCAGAAAGTCGAGGAAAGGTTGCCACCGCCTAAAGAACCCTTGTACCGATCCTCTCAGGGCGAATTTGACCTTCTCTAGCTTAATAAAACCCGCCATGTCATTGATCCAGGTCTCCACGCTTGGGGGCCTCGCATCCTTCCATTGTAGCAAAATCCTTCGCCGGGCTACTAGGGACGCAAAGGCCAGCACACCGGCCTCTTTCTCCTCCTGCACTCCCGGCCCCACCCCAACCCCAAAAATCGCGAGTCCCCATCCTGGCTTGACCCTGGATCCTACCACCCTCGACACCGTCCTCGCCACCCCCTTCCAGAACTCCTCCAGTGCCGGGCATGCCCAGAACATATGGGCATGGTTCGCTGGACTCCCCGAGCACCTGACACACTTGTCTTCACCCCCAAAGAACTTACTCATCCTCGTCCCCGTCATGTGGGCCCGGTGCAGCATCTTGAATTGGATGAGGCTAAGCCTCGCACACGAGGAGGAAGAATTAACCCTCTCCAGGGCATCAGCCCATGTCCCGTCTTCGATCTGTTCCCCCAGTTCCCCCTCCCACTTAATTTTCACCTCCTCTACTGACGCCTCCTCCGCCTCCTGCATAACCTTGTAGATATCAGATATCTTTCCCTCTCCGACCCAGACCCCCGAAAGCACCCTGTCACTCACTCCCCTCGCGGGAAGCAAAGGGAATCCCTTCATCTGCCGTCTAGCAAATGCCTTTACCTGCAGATACCTGAACATGTTTCCCGGGGGGAGCCCAAATTTCTCCTCCAACTCCCCCAGGCTCGCAAACCTCTCATCAATAAACAGGTCCCTCAGCTATCTGATGCCCGCTCTGTGCCAACCCTGAAATCCCCCATCAATGTTCCCCAGGACGAACCTATGGTTCCCCCTTAATGGAGCCTCCATCGAGCCCCCCACTTCTCCCCTATGTCGCCTCCACTGCCCCCAAATCTTGAGGGTAGCCGCCACCACCGACTCGCGGTATGCCTCGTAGGAGGGAGCGGCCACGGCGCCGTTACCAGGGCCCCCAGGCTTGTATCTCCACAGGCCACCCTCTCCATCCATTTCAATGCTGCCCCCTCACCCTCCATCACCTACTTGCGCACCATCGACACATTGGCTGCCTAGTAGTACCCCGATAGATTGTGTAACGCCAGCCGCCCCCCCATCTCTACCCCGCTCCAAGAAGACCCTCTTCACCCTCAGGGTCCCATGCGCCCAAACAAAGCTCATGATGCTGCTGGTCACCCTTCTAAAAAAGGCCCTAGGGATAAAGATGGGCAAACACTGGAAGAGGAACAAGAACCTCGGGAGAACCGTCATTTTGACGGACTGCACCCACCAGCGATAGGGGCACCATGTCCCACCTTTTAAATTCCTCCTCCATCTGCTCCACCAGCCTGGTAAAATTAAGCTTATGGAGAGTCCCCCAACTCCTGGCCACCTGCACCCCTAGATATCTGAAACTCTTCACTGCCCTCTTAAACGGGAGCCTCCCAATTCCCTCCTCCTGATCTCCCGGGTGTACTACAAATACCTTGCTCTTGCCTAAATTTAACTTATAGCCCGAGAAGCCCCCAAATTCCGCTAACAGCTCCATCACCCCCGGCATTCCCCCTTCTGGGTTCGCCACATACAACAGCAGGTCGTCTGCATACAGCGATACCCGATGTTCCTCCCCACCCCGCACCAGACCCCTCCATCTCCCTGACTCCCTCAATGCCATAGACAGAGGTTCAATCGCCAGTGCAAAGAGCAAGGGGGACAGGGGGCACCCCTGCCTGGTCCCATGGTAGAGCCTAAAGTACTCCGATCTACTTCCATTTGTAACTACACTCGCCATCGGAGCCGCGTAGAGCAGCCTCACCCATTTGATGAATCCCCCCCCAAATCCAAACCGCTCCAGCACCTCCCACAGGTACTGTGGTATTGTGCGAAGCAAATAATGGCATGATGGGAAAACTAGTCAAGTCTTCTTGGTACAATTGAATTTAAACTGATTTCACATAACCTAAGGCACAGATACAAAATACACAGATATAAAAAGCCGAGGTCAACTTGACCTGAGAACTGGGTGACTCTGAAATTCTAGGATAAGGCGTGTTTGTCATGAGCCTAGAAGCAGTCTCAATACATACCAAGCTGAAAAACTGTCTCTTCCTGTACGTAAACAAATTTGTCCATTTCTTAAAACAAAGACAAGATAATGATATGAGATTCCAGTCCCCTAAAGGTCAGCAAGGTGACGCCATTGTAACGATTATTACTTATGTTTTACTTTCGATCAAATTCCTGACCAAGTTGTATTCATGTTATCTTGATCCTATAATGTATAAAAATCGTCTTATTCTTCTGTGAGATTGCAGACTTGGGACGGACTCAGCAGTTTGTACTTGACTGCCTTCCGACTTCAAGTCTCAGCCATTACTGCTAGCAGTTCTAATTTGTAAATAAAGTTCAGTTTTGCTTACCTAATGAATGCTGTTTGAATTTCTCTATCACAGACAGACGCGGGGAAAATATTGAATACGACATTTGGCGCTGCGAGAAAAAAATCCAATATCCTGAAGTGATCTTCCATGAGGGACTGAGAAAAAGTGATCAAGGCCACGACCGGAGTATAGAGACAGACGCCGGCACAAGGTATGATTCACCTTGGTCTCTCTCTCTCTCTCGGATCTGTGCTGCGACCCCTCATCCCTGTCGGAAGTAACTAAACAGGTGACGGTTCTCAAATCTAAATTTGACTGTGGGTAAATTTTTTTGTGATTAGCTGCAGGTCAGGGACCTTTTTGATCTCGTTTTCCATCCGGATCAGATTTATACAGGCTGTTAATAAATTTGGCTCAGGGACCCTTTGATTAAGTTTTGGGGTCAGGGACCCTGTCAGTAATTGTTTTGGGGTCAAGGACCCTCCAATTTGATTTGGTACCAGAAATTATTTTTGAAAATTTTTTGCCAGGTGCACATTTTACTGACATTATGGGACAAACTTTAGATAAAACTAGCGGCAATTCCCCTCTATTTTTCATGTGTTTAGAAACCCCTTCTCAAGAACGTAATATTCGAAGATTGGCTGCAGCGCTGCTTTAAACAATAAATTAGGTAACGATATCTGGCCAGTAGGTAACACAGGGATCTTGGAACTTTGACAATAGCATTGATGCAGAAAGAAAAAGCAATCTGGAAAAAAAAAAATGCCGGCTTCAAATTGTTTAATTTTACAGTGGAAAAAAACGCAACGTACAATCACTATTAATGAGTTTGAGAGATAACACCCGCAAATGGGATTAATGAGTGTGTGAACGGTAAAGCGAAAGATTGGGAGACTTTAAAATTGTAATGTGAGCTTTGGGATAGAAAACAGTCAAAACACTAAAAAAGCAATCTGGCAATAACAAACCTCCTGCCAGTAGGAAAGTAGGGCTAGCTATAAGATTATAGGAAAGGAGGATCCTCCCAGTTGCTCTGGCATGCCGATGTTCCCCTATTCAGGCGATACGGAAGATGAGGAGGATTTCAACCCTGGATCCCACCCTCATTCTGCGCTCCCCGATCCTACAATTCCACTGCCCCAAGTCCTGACTCCCACTTCTGATCCCATTACCAATGAAACTCCCGCTGACGCGTTCCCCGTAGCGACACGAACTCGGTCACAGACGCAAGCCGTAAATATCGAACAACCCTTTTCTACGGAAGACATGATAATTGACTAAAAGGTGTTGATTAAAAGATCCACAATAAAGGAATTATAGAAGTGAAGTTAATGAGTTACCAATTTAGAAACATGCTGGCAATAATGGCTAAAGTTTAACATTGCTTTTGAATGAAATTTAGTAGACCAGATGATGTTAACTAACTACTGCTTGGAATGTTGTACTGGCCTTATTATGATAACAAGTGTTTCTTCTGAAGGACAACAAAATGCGTACTCGAATTGTTTTTAAACTAATGGCAAAACATTCATAATTCCTCTTGCAAATGTTCTCAAAGTTGTTTAGTTCACACTATATCAGTTTAAAAGAAAGTAACTTTACAAATAAGAGTAATTGAAATATGAAAAAGTTTTAGATTGCGTGAAAAGACGTAAATGGCATCACGCCAAGTTCTCCGCCCCTTAGATTCTGCAGGAAACATTAACCATTTGAGCAGACAGTTGGTCTTTTCTGAATTGACAAAGAAAAACTACACGTCTCTAAGAATAGCTAATGCCTCTAAAATTAATCAGTGCAAATTGACTTAAATGGAATAACACAGATAAAGTTTTCGAAGGAGAATGAAAAATGTTTTTGTTCAAAATTTGTCCCCAAGGACAAGGGCTGAATCCAAGAGAGAGAAAGAGCGACAGAGGAAGGGATTGAAAGAGAGAGCCAGCGACAAGAGACAGGAACTGTTAGAGACAGCGAAAGTTGAGAGAGCGAAAGAGAGCGAGTCAGGGAGAGGCAGAGATGGAGAGGTAGGCAGATAAAGAGAAAGAGCAACAAGAGTTCCAAAGACAGACAGAGTTATGTAGAGAGGGAGAGAGATAGATAAGAGAGAGAGGGAAAGAATTCATATTTCATTTTTCAGACTTTGACTTTAAAAATTATGTTTCAAGCTGTGATGATTTGAAAGAGGTAAAGAGATATCGATGCCAACATGGTCCTTGTTATTACCTGAAACCTTCGCGATAAAAGGTTCCCGTTAACTTTGTAAGGCGGGTGACATAGAATCTTTACGGTGTCACCTTCGAGCTGTTAATTGGTTTGCATGGAGCGTGATTACTCCGTGATTTAAATTATAATCTCCTGCAGATGCGGATAACTCTGCTTAATAACACATAAACAGGGCAAAAAGCGTGCGGACCCTGACATAAAACATCACACACGTAATTTCCTTAATCAATTGTTAAAATTGTAATCGGAAGGATCATCTGGCATCAGACAAAGGGTGCAATGGGTAAAACTTTAGATACAACTTTTGAAAATGGCAGCGTACTGCAAACGCTGTGTGAACAATACTGGGGGGAACTAAAGATCTATCAACAGTAATAGAAGCTCAACAAGTGATTTGGGAAAATAATAGGGGGTCAACTGCTAAAAAGTTAGTTGCTCTATGGAGGGAATATTGTTCAAAATTGAAGGATGCCTCCTTGTTAGCCAGCTGGCAGGATAAAGAATTAAAATGGGTATAGAATTGACAGGTCTTGAAAACGGAATGCGCATATGGGACAAGAACCAAGTTAGGCTATCCACCTTGATCAGAAAGGGGTAAAACACTCCATTAGTTTTTGTTCAGGAATATCGGAGGATGACAAATCTCCCAAAATGAAAAAAAAGGGGAGCAAAGTCAAAACAAGATTACGGTTCGGAACTTAACAATGGATTCTTGTCTAAAATAACTTCAGATCGTTTCAGGCCGTCCAGATAGACTCGGCGGTGGTTCAGTTCATTTGAAATAAAAAGAAATAATAAACATCCAGTAATGTCTCTTTCCAAAAAACTGGTTAAATAGCAAATATTGAAAATTGACTGAAATATATCCCACTCATAGCCTTCTCGCAGTAAAGATGTACAACAACTAACGATACCTGACCTTATTAGGCAGACAGACACTGCAAATTCGGAGCGGTAATACAGTGCACTGATAATGGTATGTTTATAGAACTGTCTCAAATACGAGGTCACCAGCTGCAGGATTTAATAACTTCTGAGCCTGCGCCTGATTGCTCTCTGTTCTATGCTGGCAGCTAACGTTAACCCTGAGTACTATTGTTTAAAAAAATAAAAATCTAAAAACTGCAGGAAGTCTTACAAAAGATTAATGACACTTGGGCACAGCTATTAAAACACCCGATAGAGTCCAGATGAGAGAATATAGTGACCCAAGCCTTGATAAAGGCATTACCATATCACCTATCCTGCAGGCCCAGCTTCGAAACTTTCCCCTATTCACTACTCCACAGTGGTGGTCGATTGATTTTGATCCCTCGCACTTTTCACCTCCCTTAGATATTCCCAATCCACAAGTCACTCTTTGCTACGATCATACAGTATGCTCGCCCGATTTGGAGAGCATTTACCAAGACAAAAAAGAGTCTGCCTTTCTTGTCGATTTACCCCACAGCCTATGGCGTCAGTCGAGACTTGTGTCACCCCACGTGACCCTTTCTGTCAATGAAGGCTACAGTGCCAAGTCCTTGGGATTTCTGGCAGCTGCACTACGAGAACAAGCTGTTCCTTTCCTTAATGATAGTCAAACCCTACCCGCAGGCACTTTAGAATATTTTAAACACCCATTTGTCCTCATTGGCACACTGCACCATCATCATTCAGCCCAATCTACGACTCCTGAACTACCCGCAGATTTATGGGCAGCCTCCAAACACAAAGTTGGTCTCACTAATGTCCCTCCAGTTGTTATTAGAGTCAAGCCTGATATGCCCTTACCCTCAATTTCACAGTACCCTTTGCGGCCCGAGGCTGAAAAAGGAGTCTCGGTTATGATTCAATCGTTCCTTCAACAGGGAATTCTGATACCATGCCAATCGCCCTGTAACACCCCGATTCTTCCAGTTCCTAAGATAGGAAGACCATCCGAATGGCGTTTAGTCCAAGACCTCCAGCTTATTAATCAGATAGTTGAACCCTTACATCCTATTGTCCCGAATCCAGCGACAATCCTTAGCAATGTCCCACCGGAAGCGGCTATTTTTACCCTTGTTGATTTGCAACATGCCTTTTTGCAATACCCCTCGCCCCTGAATCACAGTATTTGTTTGCCTTTACATTTAAGGGGATGCAATACACTTGGACTCAACTTCCACAGGGCTTCATTCATTCTCCAACCCTTTTCTCACAGGCATTGCACTCCCAGTTAGCGACATTAGCACCTCCTGGTGGCTCCACCATCATTCAATATGTTGATGACTTACTCCTTGCCAGCCCTGATATCATCGCTAACCAGCGTGACACCTTTTACCTGCTCATCCGTCTCCATTCATGGGGATATGTGATCCCGCCCGCTAAAGTTCATAAAGGTCAACGACAAGTCAAATTTTTGGGTGTCCTAATAAGTGCTACTGATCGCTCCCTTACTCAGGAACGCATTACTCCTATACTGCAGACTCCATTTCCTACATCGCCCAAGCAGGTGCGAGCCTTTTTAGGATTAGTGAACTTTTGCAGACAATGGATTCCGAATGTTACTGTACATACTAAAGAATTAACTCCGTACTCCTCTCAAAATGCTCCTCTTAAGTTTGAACTACCTGATTCAGCAAAGCTATCTTTTATTACTCTGAAAAACGCCCTGGCTACCGCCCCAGCACACGACCTATGTATGACAGACCTTTTCAGCTGTACGTTAATGTTCTTGATAAATGCGCCACTGGTGTTCTTACACAAGAACACGGTGACCGGCGTCGTCTGGTCGCCTACTATTCTACCAAATTAGATCCTGTAGCTTGCGGGCTACCTCCCTGCACCCAAATTCTTACTGCTATCCATTTGTTAGCACAGGCAGCCTCTAATCTGACCCTTCACCAGCCAGTACAAGTGCATACTTCACACTCTATCGTGGCTCTCCTAATGTCTCAGCAAACCCAGCATCTGACTCAAGCGCGCTTGAGCCACTATGAGGTTTCACTACTGCAAAACCCCTACCTCTCTTTTCATTGTTGTTCAACCTTAAATCCCGCTGTGTTCCTCGAACAGCCCCCCGATAACCTTGAGGACCCACCACACGATTGTTTACTTCGGAATCACTTCCTTACCGCACCTCGCCCGGATTTAACAGACAGGCCTATTGATAATCCAGATCTAATTTTTTATGTTGATGGCAGTTCCTCCATTTCCCCATTTGGCGTCCCACAGTCGGGATATGCTGTGGTAACTGACACTGACGTGCAGGAAGCAGCAGCCTTCCAGACCCCTGTCTCTGCACAAAAAGCCGAGCTATTCGCCCTTACTCGAGCATGTATTTTGGCCACAGACAAAAGTACTAATGTTTACACTGATTCTAGGTATGCCTTTGGCGTGATCCACGATTTCGGCCGCCTCTGACAACAGCGAGGTTTTCTCACCTCTGCGGGAACTCCCATTCAAAATGCTCTTTGGGTTAAAAATCTCCTCGATGCTATTCAGCTTCCCGTCAATTGGCAGTTATTAAATGCGTTGCGCACACGAAGGGTGACACTCCTGTTCAATTAGGAAATGCCCGTGCTGATTCAGCTGCTAAAGCTGCAGCTTCATCAACCTCTTTAATTGTTCCCAGTGGGGCTAATCAGGCTCTAAACCAGGTATCTGCATTGCGGACGAAGGGCATGCCAGAGATAGCTGAAGTTCAAAATTTACAGAGGGACGCCTCTGATTCTGAGCGAACACTGGAAGCCAATGGGGTGTTCACATTCCCTGACACAAGACCTCTGGCTGACTCCAGTTGGTCAAGTTTGTATTCCGAATTCTTTATTGCCGTTACTTGTTGATTATTTGCATTCTTGTACCCATCTTGGCAAGGAGGGAGTGGTACAGCTACTCCTAAAAACTTGGTGGCACCCAGATTTGAATACAGCAGCGCAAACGCGGCTGGATCGATGCGTCATTTGCATGAAACATAATAAGGGTAAAGGTATTAAATGCCCTCCGGGAACCACCCCCTTGCCAGATGGTCCTTTTTCTTGTATACAGCTTGATTTTATTGAATTGCCAAAAGCACAGTGCTATAAATATTGTTTAGTAATAATCGATGTGTTTAGTAAATGGATTGAAGCCTTCCCCACCACTAATTGTACGGCACATACAGTAGTGAAGTTGTTGTTAACGGAAGTCATTCCTCGTTTTGGGGTACCCAAAGTGGTGAGCTCAGACAATGGACCACATTTTGTAGCTCTGATCAATACTGAACTGTGCAAAGCACTTGTAATTAAACAGCAACTGCACTGCGCATCTCACCCGCAGGCAGCAGGAATTGAGGAAAGAGCCAACGGGACTTTAAAAGAAAAATTATCTAAATTAACTGAAGAAACTGGGTTAAATTGGCTAAAAGTATTACCTTGGCACTGTTTCACATGCGAGTGACTCCCCATTCGCGGACCGGACTGTCAGCTGCAGAGATAGTCTATGGTCGGCCAATGAGGACTCCCTGGGATGCCCATGGAAAGCCCCTAGAGGGAGTAGACCTCCATGTAATGGGGGAACAAATGCAGAACTATTTGAATTAATTAACACTTTCTTTGAAGTTTCTCCACTCACAGGTAAAACAGGTACATCTACCAGTAACGACAGGGACAGCCGTCCCTCGATATCCAGTGGTTAAACCCGGAGACCACGTGTTGGTGAAAAACTGGGACAGAAAGAAACTAGGACAACGCTGGAGCGGACCCTTCCTCGTACTACTGACGACGCCAACTTCGGTCAAACTTGAAGGACGTGCCAGTTGGATACATCTATCCGATTGCAAGAAGATAGTCTCCAACCCAGACGAGAACACAGGATGAAGATCTTCAGTATAATTTTTGGACTTTCTGGACAATTTAGCCTTAATGGCCACTCGGTAGTAAAAAAACGAACTAAACGAGACCTGCCTTCCAATACCTATTTACATATGTCATATCTTTACGCCGAAAAATTGAATATTAGCAAGTGTTGGGTTTGCACCCACATCCCCGTCCATTCGAGGGAAGGAATACCTCTCCAATCTCTCCCCTTTCATACCGCAGAGACAGTTGAATGGATTTTACAACAAAATCAAACAGGGAACAGGGGAGATAGGGGGAATATGAAAATATGGAGATCTGCTGGCTATGACATGACTAAATTTTCAGCTTCGTATCAACCTACCTATAATCATGCCCTGACTCCACCCCCCCTCACTGTCCACTCGTATAATGTTCAAGGTTCCATATGTTTTAATAAATCAGGGAAAGGAAAGTTAATGGGGCAAAGTAGGTGCAACCTACCAATACAATCCCCTGGATGACATCAGCTGATGATTTTACAGCCTACAATGGAACCTATTTTATATGCGGCACTAAAGCATATCCGTGGCTCCCCATTGATTGGACAGGATCCTGCTTTTTGGGATATGTCGTACCGCAAATGCGTCACCTACCCACCCTTATGCACTCCCCCTCGCGAGCAAAAAGAACAATTTCTAAAACGGAATGGGCAAGGCATCCAACAAACTGATCTACATGGCCTCAGCATTGGAACATCAGGCAAACGTAACGGCAACAGAAGCCAGGGACACTGGACAGGCACTGGCCGAGGTCTCAGCTGAGCTAGTGGCTGTCCGGACCGTGGCATTACAAAATCGACTGGCTTTGGATTATCTGTTAGCCTCGCAGGGAGGAACGTGCGCTATCGTAGGCCAAGAGTGCTGTACTTACATTCCAGATGGCTCTGAAAATATCACTAACCTGGCCGACCACATTAAGAAACAGGCTGCTCAAATTCAAGAAATTGGCAGTGAATTTCACGACTATAACCCTAGGGTGGTTGGGTCATGGATTATTTGATTGGATCTTCAAGGCCTTTATTCTACTATTACTAATGCTACTAGGGATAGGATTGCTTGCCTGCTTGTGTAAATGCATTTTCAAACAAATCTTGGATATACGTATTTAGCTAGTTGTCATGATATGACAAAAGGAGGGAGTGTGGTATTGTGCGAAGCAAATAATGGCATGATGGGAAAACTAGTCAAGTCTTCTTGGTACAATTGAATTTAAACTGATTTCACATAACCTAAGGCACAGATACAAAATACACAGATACAAACAGCCGAGGTCAACTTGACCTGAGAACTGGGTGACTCTGAAATTCTAGGATAAGGCGTGTTCGTCATGAGGCTAGAAGCAGTCTCAATAAATACCAAGCTGAAAAACTGTCTCTTCCTGTACGTAAACAGATTTGTCCATTTCTTAAAACAAAGACAAGATAATGATATGAGACTCCAGTCCCCTAAAGGTCAGCAAGGTGACGCCATTGTAATGATTATTACTTATGTTTTACTTTCGATCAAATTCCTGACCAAGTTGTATTCATGTTATCTTGATCCTATAATGTATAAAAATCGTCTTATTCTTCTGTGAGATTGCAGACTTGGGACGGACTCAGCAGTTTGTACTTGACTGCCTTCCGACTTCAAGTCTCAGCCATTACTGCTAGCAGTTCTAATTTGTAAATAAAGTTCAGTTTTGCTTACCTAATGAATGTTGTTTGAATTTCTCTATCACAGACAGACGCGGGGAAAATATTGAATACGACAGTACCCCCACTCAACTCTATCAAACGCTTTCTCTGCGTCCAGCGCCACCACTATCTCCGCCTCCCCCTCCACTGCTGGCATCATGATAACGTTTAGCAGTCTCCGCACATTCGTGTTGAGCTGCCGTCCCTTGACAAATCCTGTCTGATCTTCGTGTATCGCCCCTGGCACACAATCCTCTATCCTGGTGGCCAGGATCTTCGCCAGCAACTTGCCGTCAACATTGAGGAGCAAGATAGGCCTGTACGGTCTACACTGCAAGGGGTCCTTATCCCGCTTTAGGATCAGAGAGATCAGTGCCCGCGACATTGTCGGGGGCAAAGCCCCCCCCCCTCCCATGCCTCATTGAAGGCTCGCACCAACAGGGGGCCCACCAGATCCGCATACTTTTTATAGAATTCCACCGGAAAGCCGTCCGGCCCCGGCGCCTTACCTGACTGCATTTGTCCAATCCCCCTGACTAGCTCCTCCAACTCTATCGGTGCCCCCAGCCCCTCTACCAGCTCCTCTTGAACCCTTGGGAAACATAGCCTGTTCATGAAGCTCTCCATCCCCCCTCTCCCCATCGGAGGTTCCGACCGGTACAGTTCCTCGTAGAAGTCCCTAAGGACCCCATTTACTTCTGTCCCCTTCTGCACTACATTCCCACCCCCATCCGTCACTCCATCAATTTCCCTAGCAGCTTCCCTACGGAGCTGATGCGCCAACATCCTGCTCGCCTTCTCCCCATACTCATATACCGCGCCCTGCGCCCTCCTCAACTGTGTCTCCGCCTTTCTGGTGGTCAACAAGTCAAATTTGGCCTGCAAACTACGCCGTTCCCCCAGCAACCCCTCCTCCGGTGCCTCTGCGTATCTCCTGTCCACATCCAGGAGCTCCCCCACCAGTCTCTCCCTCTCCCTCCTCTCCCTCCTTTCCCTATGGGCCCGGATGGAGATCAGCTCCCCCCGGATCACAGCTTTCAGAGCCTCCCAGACCATCCCCACCCAGACCTCCCCCGTGTCATTGGTATCAAGATACCCCTCAATACTTCTCCGGACCCTCCTACACACCTCATCAGCCAGCATCCCCACATCCAGGCGCCAGAGCGGGCGCTGGTCCCGCGCCTCCCCCATCTCCAGATCAACCCAGTGCGGAGCATGGTCTGAAATCGCTATGGCAGAATACTCGGCATCCTGCACCCTCGAGATCAATCCCCTGCTCAGGACGAAAAAATCTATTCGTGAATAAACCCTATGGACATGGGAGAAAAAGGAATACTCCCGCGCTCTCGGTCTCCCAAACCTCCAGGGATCCACCCCTCCCATCTGGTCCATGAATCCCCTCAGTACTTTGGCCGCCGCCGGTCTCTTACCTGTCCTTGAACTGGACCGGTCCAGTGGGGGATCCAGCACTGTGTTAAAATCTCCCCCCATGATCAGGCCCCCTGCCTCCAGGTCCGGAATGCGGCCCAACAAGCACCTCATGAAGCCGGCATCATCCCAATTCGGGGCATATACATTAACCAGCACCACCTTCTCTCCCTGCAGCCTACCCTTCACCATAATATATCTGCCCTCCTTGTCCGACACCACCTCAGCCGCCTCGAACGCTACCCTCTTCCCCACCAGAATCGCCACGCCCCCGGTTCTTCGCGTCCAATCCTGAGTGAAAAACCTATAAAGCACGTCTTTCGTCCGATTAAATCCGGACCGCCGCTTAGCCACCTCCGCACTCCAGTCCTGATAGATCCGCACTACCGCATTCTCCCAATTGCTGCTCTTCACCTTCTTGGCCCAGCGCAGCACGCACTCCCGATCACTGAACCGGTGGAACCTCACCAGCACCGCACGCGGGGGTTCATCTTCCTTGGGCCTCCTGGCCAGCACCCTGTGCGCTCCCTCCAGCTCCAAGGGCAGATGGAGAGATCCGGCCCCCACTAGCGAATTCAGCATAACAGCCACATAGGCTGTCAGGTCCGATCCCTCCAGCCCCTCTGCAAGGCCCAAGATCCGCAGGTTTTTCCGCCTCATGCGGTGATCCAGCTCCTCAAAGCGTTCCTGCCACTTCTTGTGGAGTGCTTCGTGCCCCTCCACCTTACTCACGAGGACCACGGCCTCCTCCTCTCGTTCAATGGCATGCGTCTGCAACTTCTTGATGGCAGCACCCTGGGTGGACTGAATCTCTGACAGCCTTCTGTTCGTTTCCTGCAGAGAGCTCAGTACTTCATCCTTGAATTCTTTAAAGCAGCGCAGGAGATCAGTTTGTTGTTCCTGGGCCCAGAGTCTCCATTCCTCTGGAGCTCTGTCGGTGGCCATCTTGGATCCCTTCCCCCGTTTTTTCTGAGGAGCTGCTGCTGTTTTTTCCCCCTTTCCACTCCGAGTTCGAGTCATGGACTGCAGGGAAAGTCGTTCAGCACACCTTCCCCCACCGGGAGACGTCGAAAAATTTCCGTTTTGGGCTCTCAAAAGAGCCGAAAAATCTCTTTAAAACGGGAGCTCCCAGATGTGTGGCTTACTGATCCATCACAGCCACCGGAAGTCCCTGAGTGAAAAACCTGCCCCACCCACCCCTTCCTCAGACGAACCTGGTCCGCCACCTTCAGGTAGGTCTCCTGGAGCATAGCCACGTCTGCCTTCAACCCCTTCAGATGCAAAAATACCCTAGTTCTCTTAACCGGCCCATTCAGCCCCCTCACGTTCCAGGTAATCAGCCGGATCAGAGGGCAACCCGCCCCCCTCACCCGCCGGCTAGCCATAGCTTGTCGACTGCTCGCCCCAGGCCAGCTCGCCCCGCCCGACCCGTTCCCCATGGCGATAACGCCTCTCCTCTACCCCCCGGCCCACACCAGCATCCTTCCTGACCATTCCAGCAGCAACCCGGTATCCCCCCCCCACCCCCCTCCCCCCCCCCCAGGCTAGCACCCCTCCTAGCCGTGACGCACCCTCCATGGTACTTCCGTGAGTCAGCTGACTTCTGCTGACCCCGGCAGCTCCCGCCAAAACCCATCCCCTCCTGGCATGGGGTCATCCCCCTCTTGCCACACCTCCTTGGCACCGCTTCAGCGCGGGAAAGAAAACCAGTAGAGGCCACGCCCCCACCACCAGCTCCGCCCCTCCTGCCCCGCGGCGCGGGAAACCAGAGGAAAGCCCGCGCTTTCACACTGCCACACCCCACCCTTCTGATGCAGTTCCCCAAAATCCAGTTTCACCCCAACCCCCAGCCCCGTACAGGAGAGAACATATAAAATACAAACCCCCAACATTACCCACATACCCCACACCCATACCCAACAAACAGACCCACCCGGAAACAGAGCAAAAAGAAAACCAGCATATAAAACACACATGTCAAAGTTAAAGAACAGCAACAGCGAAAACAGCAACGGCCATAGTGTGTCCCCAGGCCCTAGTTCGAGTCCAGCTTCTCCGCCTGTACAAAGGCCCACGCCTCCTCCGGGGACTCGAAGTAGTGGTGCCGGTCCTTGTATGTCACCCACAGGTGCGCAGGCTGCAGCATTCCAAATCTGACCTGCTTGGCATGCAGCACCGCCTTCGTCCGGTTGAACCCGGCCCGCCGCTTAGCCACCTCCGCACTCCAGTCCTGGTAGATCCTCACTACCGAATTCTCCCACTTGCTGCTCCTCTCTTTCTTGGCCCAGTGCAGCACACACTCCCGGTCGCTGAATCGATGAAACCGCACCAGCACCGCCCTCGGGGGCTCATTTGCCTTAGGCCTCCTGGCCAGCACTCTGTGAGCTCCCTCAAGCTCCAGGGGCAAATGGAAGGACCCCGCTCCCATCAACGAGCTCAGCATTGTGGTCACATACGACGGAAGATCCGATCCCTCCAGGCCCAGGATCCTCAAATTCCTTCGCCTCGTGCGAACGCCCAACTCCTCCAAGCGGTCTTGCCACTTTTTGTGAAGTGCCTCGTGCAACTCCACTTTCCCCACGAGGACCGCGGCCTCCTCCTCCCTCTCAGCAGCCTGCTGCTGCAACTCCCGAATGGACGCCTCCTGGGCCGCCTGGGTCCCAAACAGCTTGTTGGTAGTCGCATTCAGGGAGTCCAGCAGCTCAGCCTTCAGCTCCGCAAAACAGCGCAGAAGAGAGGCCTGCTGCTCCTGCACCCACTTCCACCAGTCCTCGGGTGTTCCGCCGGCCGCCATTTTGTCTTTCTTCCCCAGCTTTTCTTGGGGAGCTGCTGCAGCCTTTTCCTTTGCCCCACTCCAGGTGAGCACCATAAATTATGGGGAATGCTGCTCTAGACATCTTCCCCCACCGGGATTCGTCGAAACAGCGCCGTTTGAGGCCCTCAAATCGGCCCAAAAGTCCTTAAATAGCGGGAGCTGCCGAACGTGCGTCTTAGCTCCGCATAGCACAACCGGAAGACAAATAGGTGTCCATAAAAATGCTCCCTCCACTCCCATATGCTTCCGCCACTGTCCCCACACCCTCAAAGCCGCCACTACCACCGGGCTTGTGCAGAACCGAGCCGACGAGAACGGCAGAGGTGCCGTTACCAGTGCCCGTAAACTTGTGCCCTTACATGATGCCGCTTCCACACCAACCCGCCCCCACTACCCACTTCCTGATCATCGCTATGTTCGCCGCCCAATAGTAGTTCCTAAAATTTAGTAGGGCAAGCCCCCCCCCCCAGCAGCACCTTCCTTCCCCGCGCGATTTTACCTGCCCATACGAACCCAGAGATCCCCATGTCCACTCTCTTAAAAATAGCCTTTGTGATAAAAATAGGCAGGCATTGAAATACAAACAGAAACCTCGGGAGAACCGTCAGCTTCACCGTCTGCACCCTCCCCGCCAGTGACGACGGGAGCGTATCCCACCTTCTGAAGTCCCCATTCATCTGCTCCACTAACCGAGCCAAATTCAGCTTGTGTAGCTGCTCCCACTCCCTGGATTCCCAAATACCGAAAACTCCCCGCCCCCCCCGGATTCCCAAATACCGAAAACTCCCCGCCCCCCCCCCCTCCCCCCGGATTCCCAAATACCGAAAACTCCCCGCCCCCCCCCCCCAATCTCCTTTCCTGCCCCTAGCCTGAATTGCAAAGACCTCGTTTTTGCCCATATTCAATTTGTACCCCGGTAACCGAAACTCCCTTCTTAACAGCACTATGGGTGTACCTACCCCAGATGGATTGCAGCGGTTCAAGGCAGCAGCTCACCACCAGCTTCTCAAGGGTAATTAAGGATGGGCAACAAATTCTAGCCTTGTCAGCAATGTTCACATCCCCACGAAAGAATTAAAAACCTTCCTACGCTACACGCACAGGTTGTGAGCCGACTAATCCAGCTCAGATAATTTTCACTCAGCTAAGCTTCAAACCCAATTCCAAAAAAGACCGGGGCGCGATTCTCCGCCCCCCACGACGGGTCGGAGAATAGCGTGAGGGCCTTCCTGACCTCCCGCTATTCTCCCCCCCCCCCCACGGCCGCCCCACGACACGACGGCGAGCAGCGATTCTTCCCGTAGCCGATGGGCCGATTTCCCAGGCCTTTATGGCCGTTTTCACGAACTCCAACACACCTGCTCTCACAGTTCGTGAAAAAGGCCGCAAAGTGCCGTTCTGGAGAACCATGCCACCGATTGGCACGGCCGCACCACGGCTGTGCCAAGGGTGGTATGGGCCCGCGATCGGTGAGCACCGATCGCGGGCAGCGGGTCCGAACCCCGCGCACTCTTTGTTCCTCCGCTGCCCCGCTGGGTCAGTCCGCGGGGCGGCTGAGGGGCATAACGGCCCGCGCATGCGCGCGTTTCACACATATGCGTGATGACGTCATCCGCGCATGCGCGGATTGGAGCTGTCCAATCCGCGCATGCGCGGCTGACGTCATCGTTTGCGTCAGCCGCCGTTAACCTTAGCGAAGTTCGCTAAACCTGCGATGCCGAGGTTCCCGGGGCCCCGCTGCTAGCCCCGACCGGGGAGCAGAATCGGGTCCCGGGAGGGGGCGCGGAGGCTGCCGTGAAACACGGCCAGTTTCACAGCAGCCTTTACGACTCTCCGCATTTGTGGAGAATCGCGCCCAAGGTACTTTCACAACCATGCACAAGTTGGAGCGGGGGAGGCAACTAATCTCCACCGTCACCAGAAAACCCTTATCCATGCCTGAACCACCTCTAGGCTCAATGTTGCCAAAACCCACCTTGTCAGTCTCTCAAATACCTGTATCAATAAACTTCAAATCTTTAAACCAACCAAAACTACCCTGCCCATCATCATTTGCTGACCTCCCCTGGGTCCCCTTGTTCCAATGGATTGAATTTAAAATCCTTCTCTACAAACATCGCCACAGCCACAGTTCCAGCGCAATTCTCCGAGGCCGAGCCAGTTGGGAGAATCGCCGGCCGCGCCAATTTATCGCACAACGCCGTCCCACCATTCTCCCAACCGGCGAGAACGTCCCCGTCGCGTTCTGCGCCACGCCAACCGGAGAATCACCCAAGACACTCAAAACAGCGATTCTCCGGTACCCCCGCCATTCTCCGGCCTGGATGGGCCGTGCGGCCGCTCCAACCCGACACGTTCCCAGCGCTGTCCATACCTGGTTGCTGCCGGCGGGAACTGTGCGGGAACGCTGGGGGGGGGGCCTTCACCTGAGGGGGGGTGGGGAGGCTCCGATGGGGTCTGGCCCGCGATCAGGGCCCGACCTCTCTAAAGGAGGACCTCCTTTCCTCCACCGCCCTGCAAGATCAATCCGCCATCTTCTTGCGGGGCAGCCTCGGGGAGGACGGCAAATGCGCGTGCGCGGATGACTTCATTTATGAGACACCGCTTTTTACGCGGCGCCAAGGCCCAGTGCGTGTAAAATACGCGACGCCGCTCCTAGCCCCCCGGGGACGGGAGAATAGGTGGCTGGGAGCAGGCTCCTACGTCGGAGTGAAACACTCCGGTTTCGGAGAATCGTGCCCCTCATCTTTCTCCACATCCATGCCCCTTTGCCTATTCAATGTATAGAGGCACAGCCCCCAAAACCTTGGGTCCACACTTCACCCATTTCAAAAGGCTTCCAAAACTCTCCAATCTTTTGCAACGCAATACTTCAATGTTTGCTCTTTTTCTTCTTTAAAGCACCGGGAATATTTTTCTGTATTCATAGAACAGTACAGCACAGAACAGGCCCTTCGGCCCACGATGTAGTGCCGAGCTTTGTCCGAAACCAAGATCAAGCTATCCCACTCCGTCATTCTGGTGTGCTCCATGTGTCTATCCAATAACCGCTTGAAAGTTCCGAAAGTGTCCGACTCCACTATCACAGCAGGCAGTCCATTCCACACTCTAACCACTCTCTGAGTAAAGAACCTACCTCGGACATCCCTCCTATATCTCCCACCCCGAACCTTATAGTTATGCTCCCTTGTAACAGTTACATTGACCCATTCAAAACTTTACAAGCCCAATTTGCTGTCATTATTTTTAAAGGGGTGATAATAGTGCAGATCAGAAAGTAACTTATGGACTCATTAGAAATCAAAGCTGGTTTTTCCATCATGAGATCCAGCACTGGCTGATCTTCACACAATTGTACCCTCTTTCATCCTTTCCTTTTGATGAACAACATAACAGTTTGCATTATACTACAGTTGAACATGTTTGTCCATGATAAATGGGACATGAATTAATTCCTTCATCTCCAAATGTTTAGGAAATACTCAACCTATGAATAATACAAATAATGTCTTGCAAGATAGCAGAATACTCTGCATTCAGAAAATGCTGAGCTTCCTCATGGTCCAGGAGCTGACTCAATCACAAGGCAATGTACTACCCAACAACACTCAAAAACTATCAGACAGCCAGCGGTTGTAATTTTATAGGCATAAAACATTCAACTGCAGAGTCTAGAATTTTTAGGCTTTTATGAAGATGTATAAAGGAAAATCACAAGATATTTTTTTTAAATTAGCATCTTTAATACATCTTGTCAGTCCATTTGTTATGCTTAAGCTTCAATTTCAGCGCAAAGTTCACATAATTTGATAACATTTCAGTTCCTTCAACTCGTGTCCTCTCCCTCATAGGCAATCGCAATCCCCCTCCGTCCTTCCACTGCTTTTGACACAGAAGTCTCCCCTAGTTTCTGTTCCAATCCATGCCAGCTCCTAGTTGCTAAGAACGAGGCTGTAAAATAAGTAATTTCCATGTCACTGCTACAGATAGAGGAAGACAGCATAATGAATACGGGATTGACTAACAAACCTTGAAGGATTCACATTTATAGAACGCGCATGTGTACGTGTAAAAATAAATAGTTGATATTAAATCCAGCAGTTCAAACAGATGACAATTCAAATTGTCTATGTATAGGGCTGAGCAGGACACTGTAATCTAAAATGCTGGTTCAGTCGATAAATGTACACTATATTAGATCAGGCAGACTTGGAAAGTCCAAGAGGCCGGTACGGGAATTGAACCCGCGCTGCTGGCTGGCTCTGCATTACAAGTCAGCTGTTTAGCCCCAGTGTGCTAAACCAGCTCCTATATGCTGTGTCGAGCAGACATAGAAGCATAGAAATTGCAGCTGAGGAAAGAGAGCATTTGTCATTGTTACCTTCTTGGCTATGCGAAAGTGGTCATCAGAATGGTGATATTCATTGGCAGGTTTACATATGAATATTTGGTTATTTGGGATAGATATCCTGTGTCAGTGGAAATGTTTCACTCATGGTCAAGTCCGTGGTGTCTTTTGAGGACAACAAGTTCATGCCAACACAGGAACCTACTCAAACTGACTTAGACTCAACATTCCAGAAATAATCCTCAATTTCCTAGAGGTGGATATCTACCATATTTATGTGGCAGCTCTTGAGCCACGTTGAACAGCGGTACCCTGTTGTTGGGTAGATAAGGGAGAGTTGAAGCAGTGTGGACACAATTGGCTCTGCTGCCCCTGGTGATACTCGCCACTTTATGTACAAGGTTCACTCTTTGTGTTAACCCACTGATACAGGACCTCAACAAAATTCATGTATCTATCCGAAATTCCATAGCCCCCAACTGGAACGCACTCTGCACCCTAAAAACTGTCAAGAGCCTAGCACCTGGTTAACTGCAAACATCACCAACTGCAACCTGATAACTGACCAGAGTGAAGCTTCCTTGGAACGTGTGGACATGCCCAACCACTCATGGTAAGGCCAGGGAAGATGTGGCCACTTGGTCTACAAGAACAGCTCAAATTGTGACGGTGGCATATATTTGGGATAGATACTAGGGACTGTCTGGAATTTAATGAATTATAACTAACAAATGTCAGAGGGAGGGAAATTAAGTGGCAACATGCAAATAGTGTTTAATGTGCTTTGGTAACTGGAAGGTATATCTCCAATAAGTGAGCAATTAAAAGATTGATGTATTGCTATGCCAATTACGATTTACAGAAAGATTAAATTATTCAAATTAATCTAGCTGAAAATTATGATCTCACTGGATTTTCTTTAAACTGTGTACTTTTGTTTGGTTTGGATACAGCTGTGACTTGTAACTTTGCATTTTCTACCGGAAATACAAAATGATAAGCCAATTGAAAATGAGTCACTGATTTTAACACCCAGTTGAGGATTTCGAAATCAAAGTTTGTGAAATGGCAGTGAAATCAAAGGAGTTTTACCACCATGTTCCGTATCTTCATGGAAACTCCTTGTAACTTGAGATCAAAATTTCATTGAACAATATAGTTTTCTTCAAGAAGCACAAAGCAGAAGACTTTTGAGTTTAAAAAAACAGAACGGATGATGAAATGCAGTGAGTGATGGGGTGAGAAGGGGAGGTGACTCTGTCAGCACTGGGACACAACATTCAACTCTGTTTAAACTCAAAGATGGAGGGTTTTTTACTCTTTGCCAGCTGCAATTCTCAATAAAAGGTAACTAAAATGGAGGGTAATTGTTTGTGAAACATCATAGGGTTTAGCTGACTTGACCACATTCCTGCAGTTGTTCAGTTACACAGATACAGAAGTTTGCTCAGAAGGGCCTCACTTATCTGCCGCCCCCAGGCAGCTGCTTCTGAGTAATTGCTGACTGCGGTACCAGGCAGAAGTTAAGTTAAAATTTTAAAAGTCTTGAGTATGTGATGTATCAAGAAGACCCAAGGACGGTTGATAAGGTGTCTAGAAAACATCACATGGGGGACCCGATCTGTTTGTGAGCTGATCATGCAGTCCCATAATGCTTAGTTACTAATTTAATTATATTTATATGTTTGTAATCTATAATTGTTATTATTGGATTGTCTCCAGCCAGTTGTGAGCAACTGTTTAAAAATTGATGATTTTCTTCATTCGGTGGAGAAGCTCACGGTGAGCTCAGTGACTTGCTCCTGCCAGTGTTACATCATAAACTGTTACGTTTGGAACAGATCCGAGTGTCGAGTGATTCTTCCGGACTCATTCGCATTAACCGTTAATAACACAAACATTTTTCAAAATTCTGCAATTAGCAATTCCCTGAGAAGGGCTACATGTATAATTTGTGTGGAAAAGTACCCAATTAATTTTTTTCCAATTAAACATTGATTTAGTGTGATCAATCCACCTACACTGCACATCTGTGGGTTATTGGGGGTCACTGTCTGTGTGAAGTTTGCACTTTCTCCCCGTGTTTGCACGATTTTCGCCCCCACTACCCAAAGATGTGCAGGCTAGGTGGATTGGCCACGCCAATCATAGAATCATTAAATTTATAGTTCAGAAGGAGGCCATTCGGCCCATCGAGTCTGCACCAGCCCCTGGAAAGAGCACCCTACCCAAGCCCACACCTCCACCCTATCCCCGTAACCCAGTAATCCCACCCAACCTTTTTTGACACTCAGGGCAATTTAGCATGGCCAATCCACCTACCCCGCACATCTTTGGACTGTGGGAGGAAACAAGAGCACGTGGAGGAAACCGACACAGATAGAGTGTGCAGACTCCGCACAGTGACCTAAGTCAGGAATCGAACCTGGGACCCTGGAGCTGTGAAGCAACTGTGCTAAACACTGATAAATTGTCCCTTAATTGGAAAAAATGAATTGGGTACTCAATTTTTTAAAAAGTCTTTGGGTTACTGTCACGCAGACACAGGGAGAATGTGTAAACTCCACATGGACAGTGACGCAGGGCTGGGGTCAAACCCAGGTCCTCGGGACCACGAGGCAGCAGTGCTCACCACTATGCCACAGTGCTGCCTTAATTAGTGTAGAATTTTTAATGTTATACAAGTACAGCTCTCAATATTAATGGCATTAAACATTTATGAGGTCAGAAAGTAGGATAAATAAAATTGTCTAATGTCTGACTTGGGGAGTATTGATTAGATATTGGAAGACAATTGCAACATAGAATAGGTGAACAATAATAGTAAGTGCTTCTATTCATTAACAGACAATGTTGCTTTTCCTCAATTACTTATGGATAAAACATGCTGTTGATTACCTTCATTTCCCCCAACTGATGCAATAAAAGATGAACAGCCCTGCTTCTTCCAATACTCTATTCCAGGATATTTAGACCCCAGCAGTACTTTATAGTATTTTTTTAAATCCTTTACTTGATGTGGTAACTTGTTTTCACTGTAGCACACATCATCCAGAGTAGCAAATAAAATCAAGTGAATACAATTCTATTTCAAATTTGCACAGCAACTATTGGTTTTAAGTTTTAACAAAGGAAGCATAACTTCTTGTGAAGTGTGGATTGAAGCTCAAGGGCACAAAAGAAAGAAGACAAAACCAGTCTTCTCCCTCTCCAATTCCGGGTGTTGATATTCAATCTTTCAAATTTAACTTAAGAATTAGGATTTATACCTGCCGAGTGTGACTGGGAAATTGCTAAAGCGTCATTCCTGTGGATCAGAGATGTGCTTGATTCTTTGTTCTGCCAGTCTGCCTTTACCAAGTGTGTTGCTCGGAGGGCTCCAGTTATTAGAGAGACATCGGTTTCCTCACCATTGAAAGTCTCATCTGGAAATTCAACATGGCTGCAAGCACCTGTGAAGTAGAACAGAAAAACTATCGTAACGTATAAGCAGTTACATGTTAGTTAATTGCAACCTAGCATTCATGCAAGATTTGATAGTTAAAATTAGATCAGTATGGGTTACAAATGCAAAACTCACTGTGGGACCACGCAACATAGGGCTAAGGATAAAGGCGAGAGGAAATGAGGGGATAAATCATGCCTACAGTAAAAATTAGTTTTAATTGAAATTGGCATGCTCCAATGATACACACACACTTCACCAATATTCACATGCACTCATGAGGGTATGCAGATTTACACACCTGGAAGCAGATCCCTAAAGTCAGTAATGTACTCTCCAGTCCATTCCCTTGCTGGATTGCAAGCAACCTCCATTTCAAATGGTGTTATGACCGGCCTATAAAACTCACTGGAATCCAGCAGTGAGTTTTCTGGACAGGCAACAAGTACATATATATCCACCTCCATGAAATTAGCTAGCTTGGCAGCATTCAGTTTACCCATTACAAAGGTGTAGCTTTTCTTGCCAGCCTGCTTGACAATTGATTTAAGATGTCCAATAGTAGAAAGATAATCAGCGACACCAAGAGTCCCCACTAAAATCCCTACAACTTGAGCATCCTTGGCTCTTTCAATCATGTAGTATCTCTTCATCAAAGCTCTATTAACATTCAGGGTTTCGCGTCTACCGACCCCTTTCACTGGATCAAAGGAGCAAAAGGAACACTGATTCCACGTCATCATAAAGTTAGTCAGTGTCAGGCTCTCCTGTCCAATGTAGAACACGCTGTAGTCTTTCACGTCACTATTGGCACGGATGGTGAAATGCCGGCCAAACCTAGAAATAACTTGATGATTGCGTGCATGGCTGCAGGATCCGAAGGTAGAACAGGAATCAACATCACCTCCACCGAGAAAGCCATCAGTCCTGCATGGATCAGTTGCTTCATTTTTACCACTGCAGATCACTGAAACAACAAGGTTCTCATACTCTGGGTGAAGTAGTTGCTGTAGTTCTTCTAATAAAAGATCAAACAAGTGCCTTAGGAAGGGCAGCAAAATGGATAAAACAAGAGGGAGAAAATATATTGTGCATTTGTACTTGTTCAAACAGATGTAATTTTGGGATTAGGATTGTGAAAACAGTGCTCCCATCTAGCTACATCCTACCTAGTTTTTAAATCAATTCTCCATCTCAATCACTCTGGCTGATCTGTCGGCAAGAAAGACCAACTGGGTTGTGTGAAAGATTCTTTGAAGCAAAGAGATGTAAACGGGTTGGGAACTAAGGCCTATTAGTCCTTGCATCTCACCACGTGTAGAAAGAGCAACCAGGAGAAGGGGTAGAAAGTAAAACTACAATTCATAATTTTAAAATAATCACTGCAAAAACCATTTCAGTTTCGAAGTAATCAATTTCATTTTTTAGTTCTCAGATGGGTTATTAATTTCTTCCTGTACAGCTCATAACTGCAGTTTAGCACAAGGGATTCAATACTGACAAAGCCAAAGTCTGGAATTTGCAAGCTCAGAAGAATGGTCCACATTGTGAAAAAGTCTCTTTTCTAACTATATACAGCAAGAGAAAAAGATTGTACAGCATAAAAAGACCTAGCAGAGCAAAGAGGAAAAACCCTTACCAAGTACATGCGAGTAGATGACATCACTCAGGATTATAACATGAGCACACTTGACTGGATACAGGGTTCGGAAGGAGGCAGCACACTGATGCACATCTACTGGTTTTTGTCCAAACACATACATCACTGGGAGTCTTCTCGAAGGACTGAGGCATGCCCTTCCATAATGTACTATACTGTCAGCTCCAAGATGCTCAGCAGCAACTTCGTCTACACAGCAGCTACACAACAGATAAGAGATTTTCAGGGAAATTATGGAATAGGTTTGTGAAGAAAAATTATCTGCAGGTAGTAAGGGCATGGAATGCCCTGTCTGCAACAGCAGAGGACTCGCCAACATTAAGGGCATTTAAATGGTCATTGGATAAACATATGGATGATAAGGCAATAGTGTAGATGAGCTTTAGAGTGGTTTCACAGGTCGGCGCAACATCGAGGGCCAATGGGCCTGTACTGCGCTGTAATGGTCTATGTAACTAGTGATTTTGATATGGGATTGTTAACTGGAGTCAGTAGTTGAAATCCCACCATAGAAAATTGTGAGTCCATAAATCTGGTAATTTGCCAGCTGTAGTGGCCATGAAAATTGCTGCAGTCTTGTGAAAAACATAACAGATGTCCCTCAGGGCAGAGAATCTGCCAACCATGTCCAGTTCAACCAACGCACAAATCCCGCTCCACACAAGGTATTTGGCTTTTAATGCCGTTGGATTAACTAGGAATGGACAATAAATACTGTCTTTCTGCTATTGTATTGTATTTTGACATAAGGTATGAATGGGCAACCCAAATGTGCAATACACCAATATTCTGTCTTCATATGGGGCTTAATTCCTGGCTTGGGTCACTGTCTGTGCGGAGTACGCACGTTCTCCCCTTGTCTGCGTGTGTTTCCTTCAGATGCTCCGGATTCCTCCCACAAGTCCTGAAAGATGTGCTGTTAGGTGAATTGGACATTGCGAATTCTCCCTCAGTGCACACAAACAGGCGCTGGATTGTGGCGACTTGGGGGTTTTGACAGTAACTTCATTGCAATGTTAATGCACCCTACTTGTGACAATAATAACAATTATTAACTGTCCATTAAAAATTATTCTAGTTTTGAACTCTAGTTGGCTATGGAAGGATAAAAAAATGAAATATGTTAGGTTGTCTACTATTTCAGATTTTCTCAAGGTACACTCTATTCGTTGACTCCTAGAAGCTCCAGATAACTCACTTTTTAATTCTTCTTTCATTTTTTCGAACGTACCTAACTTCCATTCTCTACTTCTTCAAACAGGTAATGATATTTCATATTTGTGAATGTAGAATTATGGACAAGAGCCCATGCCCTAGTGCTCTGTGGAATGTTAAGATTAAAATTCAACACTGCCACCGTTTTTGGGTTTTCAATATTTGGCTGCTGGAATTTTCCCAAATGGAAACTGCATGGACAGTGTTCAAAATCTTAATTATTACTCAAAGCATTAAGTTAGGTATCCCCCCCCCATCATTTTCCATCTCATTCAGTTCAGGCTAAATTCAACCCAACCTTCTACAGTGAGAAGATCAGTCCAACTGCTCATGTTACATAATTTCTAGAGTAGCCACTAGCAGCACAATACACTGTAGCAAACTTGGTCTGATACATCACCTGCTACCATAAAAGTATATTTTGCACTGAAGAGATATTTGCATTTACAATGAAGGTTTCAATCCAATAGACCAATTAATATTTTACCTTGATGGATGCAGCATTCACAATTTATCCCTCAAAGACAGAAACACACTGACACTTAATGTTCATTGTTCGGAAACAAATTGTAGCAAGCATCCAAAATCAAATTAATTCATACCTGCCATATGATGTGTCACCCAATATGAAAAGCTTGGCAGTGGTGTTTTTCTCCAGTTTTGATATAATGGCAGAGGCATCGATGAGAAGTTCATCAGGAAACTGAAGAGCCACCTGTGGGGATTGAGAACTATTTTCAGCCTGCTCGCCCAGATATCAGCAAAGGCCTGCTACATCTGTGGAATTCGCTACCCCCGAGTGTGATGGATGCAGGGACAGTGAGTGAATTTGAGGAGTTAGACAGATTTTTAATTGGTAATGAATCGAAGGGTTATGGAGAACAGACAGGACAGTGGAGTTGAGGCCAGGATGGGGTCAGCCATGGTCACATTGAGGATCTTAGGCTCGGGAGGCTAAATTGCCTACTCCCGCTCCTAGGTAATGTGTTCTAGGGAGGAGATGCTCTGGTTGATTTTGCAATCCAGCTCTTGGTCTGTAATATTGTAGGTAGCAGGTGAGGTACATATCAGCCATGATCGAATGGCGGAGTAGACTCGATAGGCCGAATGGCCTAACTCTGCTCCTATATCTTATGAACGGACAGTCATCAGGAAGAGCACAACAACAGCCCTCTGAAGAACAGGTTGATTGCTTTTGGATGTTTCTTCCATCCCTTGCATTGGATTATAGGATACATAACTGTACCTACAATTAAGTTCCTGCTCTTAGTCCCTACTTCTTGGGGTGCAAGTGTTAAGTCTCCACCACAAAAAAAAATGAAATTAGGTAGAGTGCCAAATGATACAAACCTTTTTAAAGCCATGATCAGTGATGAAGCTGCAGGTCTTCTCAATCTCATACACAACGTCAGTCTCGCTGAAGTTGGTTCTGCAGGTATTTTCAAGAATGTATGTGGACCGCTGAATTGCCTTAGAACCATCATCACTGAATGTTGCAGTCATGATGATCTGACTGCAAAGGAAAAACGATGTCAACAACATTCAGCAAGTTGTTAATTAGTTTACCCCAATAGGTCAAAGACTGTTTTTTAATAAATGTTTTTATTGGGTTTTTGAACAAACTATATTTACCGTTATGTACACAGGATAAGATACATATACATATATATGCATACACATATATAGAAGAGAAGGGCACACCCAAACATACCAAAGAAAATAAAATAGTAAATAATGAACAAAAAATACAATAAAAAATAAAATAGAATATCTGGTAGGGTATTGTGCACCAGCTCAACAACAGCAACTCTGTACACCTGGCAAAAATATTTACAACACACAAGTGGGCGACTGTTGGTGGGGTGGGGGGCGGGGAGATCCAAGACTTGATAGAATTGTGTATCAGACTGCCAGTAACTATGGGCAGTTGTACACATATTCATACTTGGTTTCAGCGGGATTCATTTTTTCTCCCCCACTAACAAACTGGTCATTGAACAAGTAATTGGTAAGTTAATTAAAATGGAAACTTATTAGATTGTCACTTAATTCTGTTATAAAGGACTTCCGGTGGCAGTAATGCGGAGCTAAGCCGCACGTTCAGCAGCTCCCGCTTTTTTTGGATTTTTGGGCTCACCTCAACACGCACTCCCGGTCAACCAAGCGGTGAAAACGAACCAGCACCACCCTGGGCGGTTCGTTCGGCCTGGGCTTCCGCTGCAGCACTCGATGGGCGCCTTCCAGCTCCAGGGGACCACGAAACGACCCTGCACCCATCAGCGAGTTTAACATTAGGACCACATAGGCTGCCAAATCCTAACCTTCCAGCGGAGCGGTCCAAAAATAGGTTTTACCTCAGAGAACGGCGAGAGGCAAAAAAGGCAAGATGGCGGCAGGTGGGGAAGCAGCGTGGCAGCTGTGGGCACGGGAGCAGCAGGAGCTGCTTCAGCGCTCCTTCATGGAGCTCAAAGCCAAGATTATGGAGCCGTTTAAGGCCTCACTGGACAAACTGGTGGCGACGCAGACGGCTCAGGCCGGGGAGATTCGGGAGCTGCGGCACAAGGCCTCGGAGAACGAGGATGGGCTTTTGGGCCTGGCAGTGAAAGTGGAGTTGCACGAGGCACTGCACAAGAAATGGCAGGCGAGGATGGAAGAGATGGAGAACCGCTCCCGCCGGAAGAATCTATGGATTTTGGGCCTCTCGGAGGGGCTGGAAGGTTCGGATTTGGCAGCCTATGTGGTCCTAATGTTAAACTCGCTGATGGGTGCAGGGTCGTTTCGTGGTCTCCTGGACCTGGAAGGCGCCTATCGAGTGCTGCAGCGGAAGCCCAGGCCGAACGTACCGCCCAGGGTGGTGCTGGTTCGTTTTCACCACTGGGTTGACCGGGAGTGCGTGTTGAGGTGAGCGAAGAAGGAGAGGAGCAGCAGGGGGGAGAATACGGACATTCGGATACAGGACTGGAGTGCGGAGGTGGCGAGGAGAAGGGCTGGCTTCAATCGAGCGAAGGGAGTGCTCCACAGGAAGGGGGTGAAGTTTAGCCTTCCACAGCTGGCTCGCCTCTGGGTCACGTACAAGGACCGCCAGCTCTACTTTGACTCTCCAGAGGAGGCCTGGGCTTTTGTCCAGGCTGAGAACTTGGATTCGGACTGAGGGCTGGGGGGAAATGTACTTTGCTTGGAGGCTTTGTTCTCTTGGGTATCCTTTTGCCCATAGTGGCTGTATTTGCTGATGGTTGTTTCCTGTTTGTTTTCGCCGTTTTTGCTATTTGAGTTATGGTTATTTGGGTTCTTTTGGGGCTTCTTTGGGGCTGTTGGTTATTTATTGTGGTGGTTTTTTTCTTGTTTTTTCCACTGGTGGGTTGGGGAGTAGTTTGGGGTCCTGATGGGTCATGTGTCCGTCTTTTTCCCGCGTGTTGGGTCGAGGGGCGGGGCTCGGGTTGGAAGCGCGGGCTTTCTTCCCGCGCCGGAGGAATTGGGGGCAGGGCCGGCGCTGGGAGGGAGGGATTGGCGGCTGTGTTGCATCCGGTTGGGGGGGTTGTGGTTATGGAGGGAGTAGCCGGGGTCAGCAGAAGTCAGCTGGCTCACAGAAGTATAGTGTTGGGGGTAACGCAGCTAGGGGGGGGGCCCTAGCTTGGGGGGGGTGGGGGGGTTTGGGGGGGGTGGGGAGGGGGTGCCGGGTTGTTGCTGCAGGGACTGTGAGGGAATGGATGGTGAAGGGGGGGTTGGGAGGGGGGTTTGCCACCGTGGGGAGCGGGCTTGGGGGGGTTCCCCGGGCACATGATGGGTTGAGGGTAGGGGACGGCCCCTCGGGTTCGGTTGGTCACATGGAACATGAGGGGGCTGAATGGTCCGGTGAAGCGATCCCGGATTTTGGTTCACTTGAGGGGGCTGAGAGCGGATGTGGCTATGCTCCAGGAGACGCACCTCAGGGTTACGGATCAGGTGAGGCTAAGAAAGAGTTGGGTGGGACAGGTGTTTCACTCTGGGCTTGATGCAAAGAACCGTGGGGTGGCAATTTTGGTGGGTAAGAGTCTGTCGTTCGTCACGTCCAAAGTGGTGGCGGATAGGGCAGGTCGTTATGCGATGGTGAGTGGGAGACTCCAGGGGGAGCGGGTGGTCTTGGTTAATGTTTATGCCCCCAACTGGGATGATGCGGGCTTCATGCGCGTATGCTGGGCCTGATCCCGGACCTGGAGACAGGGAGGTTGATTCTGGGTGGGGACTTTAACACGTGCTGGATCCGGCTCTGGACCGCTCGAAGTCTAGGACGGGCAGAAGGCCGGCAGCGGCCTCGGTGCTGAGGGGGTTTATGGACCAGATGCGGGGGGGGGTGTACCCTTGGAGGTTTTTGAAGCCGGGGGGTAGGGAGTTCTCCTTTTTCTCCCATGTTCATAAGGCGTACTCCCGGATTAACTTTTTCGTGCTTAGCAGGGCGCTGATCCCGAGAGTGGTGGGGCCGGAGTATTCGGCGATAGCCATTTCTGATCATGCTCCACATTTGGAGGACTTGGAGCTGGGGGAGGGGAAGGATCAACGCCCGCTGTGGAGGTTGGATGTGGGGCTTTTGGCAGAGGAGGAAGTGTGCGGTCGGATCCGTAGGGGTATCGAGGGGTATCTGGCAACCAATGACAACGGGGAGGTGCAGGTTGGGATGGTTTGGGAAGCGCTAAAGGCAGTAGTTAGAGGGGAGCTGATCTCTATTCGGGCGCACAGGAAGAGGGGGGAAGAGGGTCGAGAGGGAGAGGCTGGTGGAGGAGATGGTCAGGGTAGATAGGAGAAATGCAGACTCCCGGGAGGAGAGGCTTCTGAGGGAGCGGCGCCGTCTCCAAGCGGAGTTTGGAATTTTAACCACCCGTAAGGCGGAGGTGCAGTGGAGGAGGGCACATGGGGCGGTGTACGAGTACGGGGAGAAGGCAAGCCGGATGTTGGCTCACCAGCTCCGGAAGCGGGAGGCAGCTAGAGAAATTGGGGGAGCCACGGATGCGGGTGGGAACTTAGTGCGGGATGGGAAGGACATCAATGGAGTGTTCAGATCCTTCTATGAGGGGCTATATCGGGCGGTACCCCCCAGGGAAGCAGGCGAGATGGACCGCTTTTTGGATCAGCTGGAGTTCCCAAGAGTAGGGGACGAGCGGGTGGAGGGTTTGGGGGCCCCAATGAGCTGGAGGGGTTGGTGGAGGTGCTGGGAAGCATGCAGACAGGGAAAGCGCCGGGGCCTGACAGGTTCCCGGTGGAGTTTTATAAGAAATTTCTAGATTTGCTGGGCCCGCTGCTGGTGAGGGCCCTGACTGAGGCCAGGGAGGGGGGGGCTTTGCCCCCGACGATGTCCAGGGCAATTATCTCTTTGCTCCTGAAGCGGGACAAGGGCCCCCTTCAGTGTGGGTCTTATAGGCCGATCTCGCTCCTTAACGTAGATGTCAAGTTGTTGGCAAAGGTGCTGTCCAGGAGGGTGGAGGATATGGTCCCGATGGTGATTCATAGAACATAGAACAGTACAGTACAGAACAGGCCCTTCGGCCCTCGATGTTGTGCCGAGCAATGATCACCCTACTCAAACCCACGTATCCACCCTATACCCGTAACCCAAACAACCCCCCCTTAACCTTATTCATGATTCATGAAATTCATGAGGACCAAACGGGGTTTGTAAAGGGGAGACAATTGAATGACAACGTGCAGAGGCTCCTGAATGTTATGATGATGGCGCCGGTGGTTGGGGAGTCAGAAATAGTGGCGTCCATGGATGCGGAGAAAGCTTTTGACAGGGTGGAGTGGAGTTACCTGTGGGAGGTGTTGCGGAGGTTTGGGTTTGGTGAGGGGTTCATTAGCTGGGTGAGGTTGCTGTACAGCTCCCCGGTGGCGAGTGTGGTGACGAATGATAGGAGGTCAGAGGACTTTCGGCTTTCCAGAGGGACGAGGCAGGGGTGCCCCTTGTTGCCCATGCTCTTCGCGTTGGCAATTGAGCCCCTGGCGCTGAGGGACTCGAAGGGTTGGTGGGGGATTGTGCTGGGGGGGGGGGGGGGGGGGGGGGGGGGGGGGGGGGGTGGAGAAAGAGAGAGCACCGGTTGTCGCTGTATGCAGATGATCTGCTGCTGTATGTCGTGGACCCGGCTGAGGGGATGCCAGAGCTGCTGAGGATACTTGAGGAGTTTGGGGACTTTTCGGGCTATACGCTAAATGTGGGGAAAAGCGAACTGTTTGTCCTGCACCCCCCGTCAGGAGAGGGAGATAGGGGAACTCCCGTTGAGGAGGGCTGCGGGAGCTTTAGGTATCTTGGGGTCCACATGGCTAGGGCCTGGGGGGCTATGCAGAGGCTTAACTTTTCGAGGCTGGTGGGGCAGATGGAGGAGGAGTTCAGGAGGTGGGATGCGCTTCCGCTCTCGTTGGTGGGCAGGGTCCAGTCGGTTAAAATGACAGTGCTCTCGAGGTTTTTGTTTCTTTTCCAGTGCCTCCCTATGTAGATCCCCAAGGCTTTTTTTTGAAGGGTGAATAAGTCGATTCTGGGGTTTGTGTGGGCGCGGAAGGCCCCGAGAGTAAGGAGGGTATTTTTGGAGCGAAGAAGGGAGATAGGGGGCCTGGCACTGCCCAACCTGTGTGGATATTATTGGGCGGCGAACATGGCGATGATTCGCAGGTGGGTGACGGAAGGGGAGGGTGACGCATGGAAGAGGCTGGAGGTGGCATCCTGTGCGGGTACGAGTCTGGAGGCCTTGGTGACGGCCCCACTTCCACTCCCCCCGGCTAAGTACTCCACGAGTCCGGTGGTGGTTGTGTCTCTCAAAATATGGGGACAGTGGAGGCGGCATAGGAGGGAAGTGAAGGCTTCAGTTTGGGGCCCGATACGGGGCAATCACCATTTTGCGCCAGGGAGAACGGGCGGGGGATTTGGGAGCTGGCACAGGGCAGGCATCAGACAGTTTGGGGACCTCTTCTTGGATGGGAAGTTCGCGACTCTGGAGGAGTTGGTGGGGAAATGGAACCTCCCCCCTGGGAACACTTTTAGGTATATGCAGGTCAGGGACTTTGTTAAGAGGCAGGTGGAGGAGTTTCCACGGCTGCCGCCAAGGGGGGTGCAGGACAGGGTGCTTTCGGGGACGTGGGTCAGGGAAGGGCAGATCTCGGCTATCTACCAACTGATGCAGGAGGAGGAGGAGGCCTCAGTAGATGAGCTCAAAGCGAAATGGGAAGAAGAGCTAGGGGAAGAGATTGAGGATGGGACGTAGTCGGACGCCCTGGAGAGAGTGAATTCTTCCTCCTCTTGCGCACTGCTCAGCCTAATTCAGCTGAAGGTGTGGCACAGGGCTCACATGACGGGGGCAAGGATGAGCCGGTTTTTCGGAGGGGAAGACAGGTGTGGGAGGTGTTCGGGTGGCCCAGCAAACCACACCCATATGTTTTGGGCATGTCCGGCTCTGGAGGGGTTTTGGAAGGGGGAGGAGAGGATTTTGTCGGAAGTGATTGGGTCTAGGGTCAGGCCGGGCTGTGGGGCTCGCGATCTTTGGGGTAGCTTCAGAGCCGGGAGTGCAGGAGGCGAGAGAGGCCGGCATTCTGGCCTTTGCGTCTCTAGTAGCCCGGCGCAGGATTCTGTTACAGTGGAGGGATACACAGCCCCCCGAGTTCGGAGACCTGGGTCAATGACATGGCTGGGTTCATCAAGTTGGAGAGGATGAAATTTACACTGAGAGGGTCGGTACAGGGGTTCTTTCGGCGGTGGCAGCCCTTTCTCGATTTCCTGGCGAAGGGGTAGAGTGGTCGGTCTCTGCAGCAACCAGGGGGGGTGGGGGGGGGTGGATTTGGGGATGGTTGGGGGGGGTGTTTGTGCGGCGGTGGGTTTGTTATGTTATTTTCTTCTTTATTGTATTGCTATTTGTTATTATTTATTTGGGGGGGGGGAAAAAAAGAGTTGTTTTCTTGTTCTGTTTTGGCGTGGAAACACGCCTTGTTTGTTTTAAATTGCGGGGAGAAAATTTGTTATTGTTATTTAAAAACTTGAATAAAAATTATTTTTTTTTTAAATTCTGTTATAAAGGGAGATATTGGCACCATCATCTCAGTTGTCCAGTTGTCTTCCATTTTGTTTTTCTGTTTGAAAAGAGTTATTCCAGCCAGGTAGAAGACTGGCTTAGAGTTAGCTAATGATGTTCCATGTTAACACTATTTTTGGTTGGGTTTACTGTTTTTTCCAATTGCCCAATGTGCAAAGGATTAAAAAAAAACTTACAGTCAGTGAGATATTTTAGCCAATTAACATAGTTAACTGAACAGACTGCAGTAGTTCAAGGCAGCAGCTCACGAGCACCTTCTCAAGGACTATTAGGGATAGGCAACAAATGCTGGCCTAGCCAGTGAAACCCACATCCTGTAAAAATGTCTTTTAAAATAAGATTGCCTTTAAAATAAGTCTCAAAGTTTTGACCCATGAACATTCTTGAATTGCAAAGCTTTTTGGACATCACGTAAAATAAAACAAGCCTTTGCTTCAAGGGGAATAAAGAGATAACAGAAAAAAAATTCAATGCCTATCACAATAACAAAGTAGAAAGAGCCAGTGTTCTAATGTACATTGCTTTCAAACTTCCCTCATCAATGTAATAAATGTGATTCAATTCAAGATAACCATCAACCTAAATGTATTCTAAAGCTAAAGTGCTCTCTTGCGGCAGTGAAATTCAAAATATTTCAAATATGCTGTCTCTATTTCATTCAAGACCAGATTGTAACCCTTTACAGAACACAAACATACCGATCAGGAGGGGTGGACCACTCGGCCCTTCGAGCCTGCTCCACCATTCAATCAGATCACGGCTGATCTGATTGTAACTTTAACCCCACATTCCTTCCTGCTAGCTTTTCTTCCCTGATAACTTTTCACCCCCTGGATAATGAATAATCTAGCTAGCTTTGCCTTAAAAATATTCAAAGATTGCTTCTACTGCCTATTGAGGCAGAGTTCCAGAGACTCGTGATCCTTAGAGAAACAATTTCTCCTCATCTGTCTTAAATGAGTAATCCCATATTTTTAAACAGTAACCCCCCCAGCTCTAGATTCTCCAACAAGACAAAACATTCTTTCCACAGCCTCGTTGTCAATATCCCTCAGGATCAAGTCACCTCTTCTTCTAAACTCCAGTGGATACAAACCTAAACTCGCCAACGCTTCCTCACAAGACAACCATACCCATTCCTGGTATTAGTCGAGTAAATCGTCTCTGAACTGCTTCTAACACATTTACAACTTCCTTTAAATAAGGAGACCAATACTGTACACAGTACTCCATGTGGTCTCACCAATGCCCTGTACAACTGAAGCATTACCTCCCTACTTTTGTGATCAATTCACCTCTTAGCTATTTGCTTTCTTAATTACTTGCTGTACCTGTACACTAACCTTCACACACTTGGACACTCAGATCCCTTTGCACCTCAAGAGCTCTGCAATCTCACCATTTCAGTAAACTTGTTTTATTCTCCCTGCTAAAAATGAACTATTTCACATTTTCCCACATTATACTCCATTTGCCAATTTTTTGCCCACTCCCTTAACCTATTAATAGAGTCCCCAGGTCCTCTTCATAATTTACTTTCCTACCTACCAGCAAATTCAGCAAACATATCTTTCTGTTGCTTCACCCAAGTCATTTTTATAAATGATAAAATGTTGAGGCCCTAGCACTGATCCTTGTGGCACATCACTCATCACATCCTGCCAACCCTCTGCTTCCTGTTAAATAGCCAATCTTCAATCCATGCCACGTTACCCCCTCCACCATGAGCTTTTATTTTCTGCAATAACCTTTAATGCGGCACCTTATCAAATGCCTACAGGAAATCCAAGTGCAGTATATCAGTTCGCCTTTATGCGCCAGTGCAGTCTTCAGACACTTGGGGAACAGAGTGTTTGACAACCGACACCTCAAATCCACCACTAAGCTACAAAGCAGCCATGGTCCCCGCCCTGTCGCATGCACCAGAAACACAGACAACATATAGCAGGGACATCAAATCCCTGGAGAGATTATCACCAACATTACCTCCGCAAAACCCTGCAAATCCACTGGCAGGATAGAAGTACCAACGCCCCAATCTAATAGTCCCAGTATCAAGGCACTGGTCACACTCAGCCAGCTGCAATGGGCGGGCCACATTGTCCAACACTACACTCCCAAAACAAGTGCTCTACTCTGTAATGGCGAGCAATCATTAGAGAGGGCAGAGGAAACACTACAAGGACACTCTTAAAGCTTCACTAAATAAATACAGCATCCCTATTGTCATGTTGGAATCACTTGCCTTAGAACGCACAAATTGGAGAAGCATCCTTGAGGGTGCCAATCAATTCGAACTCACAGGGTGAAGCACATGGAGGCCAAGCATAAACAGCAGAAAGAGAGCGCACAATCCAGACCATCCCACCCACCGACTTCATCAAACACCACCTGCCAAACCTGTTGCAGAGTCTGCGGATTGGACCATACAGCCACCGCAGAACCCACCCTCCCCGGAGTGGAAGCAAGTCATCCTCAACCCTGAGGGGCTGTCCAAGGAGAATCCACAGCACATGTGACTCCTTCTAAGAATTCCAATAATAGGTTAAACATGATTTCCCTTTCACAAAACCATCTTGACTCTGCCTGATTGCCGTGAATTTTTCTAAGTTGAATCTGGTCTTCAATGTACTCTGAGACAGCAAGATATCAAAGCTGTTCTTCCCTGGGCAGGCAGCAAGTTGTTTAAGGTCCAGGAATGTACTGCCTGTGAGTGTGATGGAGGCGGGTTCATTTGAACCATTCAAATGGGGAACTAGACTGTTATCTGAAAATGAAGAGTTTACAGGGTGTATAGGGAGAATGACGCAATGCTAATTGCTCATTCGGAGAGCATGATGGGCTGAATGGCCTCCTTATGCGCTTTAACCATACTGTACCCGCGAGAGTCCGGCACATCACATGGCCAGCACCGACATCAGAGAAGAGCCTGTGTATATCCCTTAGTGTGTAAAGGATCATCCGGCCATTTACACGTGAACCTTCTCGTGCCCCTGAGACAGTCTCAGCCCGACATTAGCCGCCTCCGCCTCACAGCGCCGATTCCCCGTCGCCATCAGCAGCACCTCGGCCCTCAGCCAATCAAAGCGCTCCTTAACAAGCAGCCAATCCGGAATGGAGAAAGCCTTTGGGAGGCGGTGATTGGTCCGAATCTCGCCAATCATAACTCCGCGCGCCTTCGGCCAATCGGAACCGGCCCCTCCTGAGGAGTTGCGTTCAGTGTAATCTTTGCCTTGTCTACAATTATTTTCCAGCTGTGTATTACCTCTCCGTTCCCGGTTTCGGATCTTTCAGTTAGGATGGCAGCGAAATTTGCGACAGATTTGCCGGCAGAATTGGGTCCTGCAATCCCAGAATGCTGAACTGCCGGGCCGGCCGTGCGCGTGCGCAGATTAGATGTTTACGTCAAAGGAGGGCCGACAACGTCATAAGGATTGATGACGTCATCCACACAAGTGAGTTCCAAGCTGAAGAGGGATGAGTTCAGAATCAGGACAGCTCTCAGTGCAAACAGATCATAGCTGCACCTGGAAGCATTCCCCCAATTTAGATGATAATACCAAATGGTAAGTATGTAATGTTATTAGGACTCCACTAGAAACAGGACTAATTTGTACTCAGCACATCACAGAAGCATTACCAAACCAACTCTGGCATTTGAGCCGCATGACGGGGCAGCATGGTGGCAAAGAGGTTAAAACTGCTGCCCCACAGCTCCTGGCACCTGGGTTCGATTCCGTCCTTGGGTGACTGTGTGGAGTTTGCCCTCCCCCTCCCTCCCTCCCCCCTCCCCCTCCCTCTCCCTCCCCCCTCCCCCCCTCCCTCCCCCCCTCCCTCCCCCTCCCCCTCCCTCCCTCCCTCCCCCCTCCCCCTCCCTACCTCCCCAACCCCCCCCTACCTCCCCAACCCCCCCCTCCCTCCCTCCCCCACCGTGTCTGTGGGTTTCCTCCGGGTGCTCCGGTTTCCTCCCACAATCCAAAGTTATGCAGGTTAGGTCGATTGGCCGGGCTAAGTTTCCCCTTTCTCCAAAAGGTTAGGTAGGGTTATGGGGAAAGGGTGGAGGTTTGGGCCTAAGTGGGGTGATGTTACAGAGGTTTGGTGCAGACTTGACGGGCTGAAACACCTCCTTCTGTACAGGAGGGATTGCATGGATAAGGATTTGTCAGGGTGCCTAACAAAGAGAGTTAAGTTTCAAGGAGTGAGAGATGGAGAGGTCCAGGGAGAGAATTCCAGGCCTTGGATCCTTGGCAGCTGAAGGGTGGACATGAATGGCAGAGCAAAGAAAGTTGTGAATGCTGAAGAGGCCAAAATTGGAAGAGCAAAATGGGTTCGGGGGGGGGGGGGTGGATGTTATGATGCAAGGAGATTACAGGAATAGGGAGGGGAGAGGCCATGGTGGCATTTGCAAAGAAGGATAAGAATTTTAAAATGGAGGTATTCTGGACCTGGGCCAATGTAAGATCAATGAGCATAAGTGTGAACAGTACTTGGTGTGCGTTACAACATGGGCAGTAGAGTGTTCTCTACTCGATGAAGCTCCAGGGTGTTGGGTCTAAAAGTGTGATTATATCAAACCTATGGGACCAGAAGACATAATGTAATGACAGTGCACGTCTGTGAGCAAGACCCTCACAGTTTAAATGGACTTAATGTTGAATTGCATTGAGGAAAAATCTATCTGCATGCCAGAGAGAAAGATGAACTGAGTGAAAGCATACTGGCAGCAATGAGTGCACAGCTACACTCCATAATGAGTTAGGAAGCTGGTGCTGTTGTAACGGAATTTGAGAAGTTTAAACAAAGGTGCAGACTTTTGGTAATCACCACTGATGTATATATTGTATATAGAGGATGTTGTTATAGGTGCTTTACGGTAAGGCCCCTGTACTACAGGCATGGGGGTAGATCATGCGCGGCAGACAGCCAATCCTGGGGGGCCCAAATGCTACTTCGGTGGGCAGTCAAAACACTCCCGACAGTGTTGCCCGGTGCGGAGCGCCCTCTGCAAGGCCTGTGGCAAGAAGGGACATTTTGCTGCAGTGTGCCAGGCCCGCTCAATCACCGCTACTGTCCCAACACCCCCCACGTGTGGCCAGTGGGCGCCGCCATTTTCCCTCCTCGGACCACGTGCGGACAGTGGACGACGCCATCTTCCTTGATTCGCAACACGTGTGGCCCGTGGGTGCCATCATCTTGTCTTCCTCACAACACGTGCAGCTCAAGGGCGCCGCCATCTTGTCTGCCCCACGATTCGTGCGGCTCGTGAGTGCCGCCATCTTGCCCGACTCGGGATCCCTGCCCGTCGGGCACCTCATCAGGCCGCTCATTACGTGCAACCACCGACGACCAGCCGCATCTCGCCTCGGTCATGATTGACCAGTCTCGACCACACAACCTCGCGACTGCTTCAACTAAAGTGAAGGTCAACGGACATGAGATCTCCTGCCTGCTGGACTCCGGGAGCACTGAAAGCTTCATTCACCCCAAAACGGTAGGGTGCTGCTCCCTCGCGGTACACCCTGCCAATCAGAGAATGTCCCTGGCCTCCGGATCCCACTCCATGGCGATCCGGGGGTACTGCATCGTCACGCTCACTGTCCATGGCGTAGAGTTCAGTGGCTTCCGCCTCTACGTCCTCCCCAACCTCTGCGCTGCCTTGCTACTTGGCGTGGACTTCCAGTGCAACCTCCAGAGCTTAACCCTGAAATTCGGTGGGCCCCTACCACCCGTTACTGTGTGCGGCCTCGCGACCCTCAAGGTCGACCCACCTTCCCTTTTTGCAAACCTAACCCCGGATTATAAACCCATCGCCACCAGGAGCAGACGGTACAGCGCCCAGGACAGGACCTTCATTAGGTCTGAAGTCCAGAGGCTGCTGTGCCAGTACCTGCTCAACAGGGGCATTGCCTCGAGCAGGTCGACCAGCTACAACCCCAGGGAAAACGGGCAGGTAGAGAGGGAGAACGGGATGGTCTGGAGGACCGTCCAACTGGCACTACGGTCCAGAAATCCCCCGGCCTCCCGCTGGCAGGAGCTTCTCCCCGATGCACTCCACTCCATTCGGTTGCTCCTGTGCACCGCGACTAATGAAACCCCAATGAATGTCTCTTTGCCTTCCCTAGGAAGTCCACCTCCGGGGTATCTCTCCCAGCATGGCTGGCAGCTCCAGGACCCGTTCTCCTCCGTAGACACGTTCGACTCCACAAGGCGGACCCGTTGGTTGAGTGGGTACAGCAACTTCACGCCAACCTGCAGTACGCTTACGTAGCATACCCCGACGGCCGCCAAGACACAGTCTCCCTCAGGGACCTGGCACCAGCTGGTTCCCCACACAAACCCCCCCACCCCCGACCCGGTGCCCCCCCCCCCCCCCCAGCGCACCCCACCACAGCCCCCGCTCCGGGACACTCCGCCCTCCCCTTGCCCACACCTGGGGATGAAGAGGATTTTGACACGCTCCCGGAGTCTCCGCAGACCCAAGCCGCCGCCGGAGTCGCCACCAGCACTACGGCGCTCTCTGCAACAGATTAAGGCACCGGACTGCCAGAATTCATAATTTTAACTGTACTTTTAAAAGACAATTTCCTGTATATAGTTCTCCACCACCCCTGCCCGTTTCATTTTTAATAGAGGGTGAATGTGGTAGTCACCACTGATGTATATGTTGTATATAGAAGATGTTGTTATAGGTGCTTTATGGTAAGGCCCCTGTACTACAGGTACGGGGGTACGTCCCTGCCTGCTGGCTCCGCCCAGTGGGCAGAGTGTAAATATGTGTGCTCCCCGTACAGCAGCCATTTTGTCACTGCTGTAGGAGGCCACACATCTCAGTTTAATAAAGCCTCGATTACATCCAACTCTCGTCTTTGCGTAATTGATAGTGTATCAAGACTGACATTCATTAGCTTGCTAAAAGGCATCCTTTTGTGAGCAGGAGAGAAAAGGTTAAAACAAATTTACTGGGTGGGAAATATGTGAGAACGATAGTAAAAAATCAGTACACATCCCCTGCCAAAGTCAAATCATTAGGTCTACCGATTTGAGTTTCAAAGCATGAGAGAGGAAACAGTTGAGCCTGTGGAGAATATCTTAACAAGATTGACAAATTCAGCCAGAAAATGTCAATTCAGGGAAAAAGATGAAATGTAAATTCAAGGAAAAAGATGAAATGAGATCAGCTCACTTGGGATTCTGCGCAAAGCCGAATTCTGAAAGGATTTGATTGGATAGGACAAGCTTACAATATCGCTGACTGTAGACTCTGCCAGAACTCATGATGGCACAAGTAGACCAAATGAAGATGCTGACTACCCAAACGGGTAGCTTTCAGATTGGTGAATACAAAGGTAGCAGGGTTGATGCAGTGAAACATCAATAAAAGCATGCATATGCATATCAGACAGATAGGAACATGTGCAAGAACTGTGAACGACTACATGAGTTTGAAGGCAGAGGAAATGTCTCATACATAGATCAAACTGCAGAGCTTGTGAAAAGCCCAATCAATCACTGGGAAAAGATGTGCACAACTAAGAAAGAGAATGGTAAATTAGTTCAGAGACACAGTGACAAGGTGTAAGGGAAGGAAAAGAACGCAAAACATTCATTCCCTGGAAGATGTGTGTTTGAGAAAACAGTAGACAAAGGAACCAGGAAATGGCTAGACGTGACAGCTCCCAGAGGAAAGAAATTCACACAATCATCCAAACCAGGAGGCGACTGCGTGACCTCGCTTTGGGCCGCCTGCTCAAATTGGCAGCCTGGTTGCATGGTTTCCCCAGGAGTCCCTCGCAAAGGATTGGGACTCACTTCCTCATTTGCACTCCTTTTTTAAAAATAAATTGAGAGTACCCAATTCATTTTTTCAAATTAAGGGGCAATTTTAGCGTGGCCAATCCACCTACCCTGCACATCTGTGTGTTGTGGGGACGAAACTCACGCAAACACGGGGAGAATGTGCAAACTCCACACGGACAGTGGCCCAGAGCCGGGATCAAACCTGGGACCTCGCCGCCATAATGCAGCAGTACTAACCAGTGCGCCCCCATGCTGCCTTTTCATTTGCACTCCTGAGCTTAGTCGGGAGAACATGGTCTCCCAAAGGGGAATCCTGTCCTGTATACTGAAACTGAAGCTGTGATTAAGCAGTTGTAAACATCTGCAGCTTGACTCATTAAACCATGACATGAAGGAGACATCACAGTCTTGAATGAAGTTTGCCCATTGAATGACACCCTGTAATCAGAATCACGGAAGACTGGTACAACTGTACCCAGCAGCGCCGGCCCTAGGGTTGCTGGCGCCCCGGGCAAGCTGAACTTCGGCGCCCTTGGCGAGGGGGGGGCCGAGGGGGGGGCGGGGCCGAGGGGGGGGCGGGGCCGAGGGGGACCCGAGGGGGACGGGGGGGGGGGGGGGACCCGAGGGGGGGTGGGGGCGGGACGGGGGGGGGGGGGGGCGACCCGAGGGGGGGTGGGGGCGGACCGGGGGGGGGGGGGGGACCGAGGGGGGGCGGGGGGAGCGGACCGAGCCGGGGGGGGGGCGGACCGAGGGGGGGGCCGCGGGGAGCGGACCGAGCGGGGGGGGGGGGGCGGACCGAGGGGGGGGCCGCCCTGGGGGAGGGCGGCCACCGCACATGCGCTGGTTGGCACCTGCCCAACTGCGCATGCTCGGGACCCGAGTCTCTGGCGCCCCCTAGCACATGGCGCCCCGGGCGACTGCCCGAGTTGCCGGTGCCTTGAGCCGGCCCTGGTACCCAGAGTGTTTTGATGAGATTCTTTGAAAATGTTGAGTATCACATCACCATTTACCAGTGAAGAAACCACTGATTTATTCCCCACATAAAGTACCAATAGACCTAAAAGGAAAGGTTGAATAATAATAATCTTTATTGTCACAAGTAGGCTTACATTAACGCTGCAATGAAGTCACTGTGAAAAACCCCTAGTTGCCACATTCCGGCGCCTGTTTGGGTCACAGAGGGAGAATTCAGAATGTCCAAATTACCTAACAGCACGTCTTTCGGGACTTGTGGGAGGAAACCGGAGCACCCACAGGAAACCCACGCAGACATGGGGAGAACGTGCAGACTCAGTACAGACAGTGACCCAAGCCAGGAATCGACCCTGGCGCTGTGAAGCAACAATGTTACCCACTGTGCTACCATGCCACTCATAAAAGAGAGCTTCAAAGTTTAAAAAAAAAAGTAATTGCTAGAGTCATAGAGCCTCCAGATTGGATATATTCGATCAAGGTAAGAGATGAGCTAAATAAACAGCTAAGAATTTACCTGGATCCCAAAGATCTTAGTCAAATAATAGAACATAGAACATAGAACAGTACAGCACAGAACAGGCCCTTCGGCCCTCAATGTTGTGCCGAGCCATGATCACCCTACTCAAACCCACGTATCCACCCTATACCCATAACCCAACAATGCCCCCCCCCCTTAACCTTACTTTTATTAGGACATTACGGGCAATTTAGCATGGCCAATCCACCTAACCCGCACATCTTTGGACTGTGGGAGGAAACCGGAGCACCCGGAGGAAACCCACGCACACAGGGGGAGGACGTGCAGACTCCACACAGACAGTGACCCAGCCGGGAATCGAACCTGGGACCCTGGAGCTGTGAAGCATTTATGCTAACCACCATGCTACCCTGCTGCCCCTAATAGAGGAGTCACTACTGTCTTCCACCAATAGAAGAGATCACGCCAGCACTGGCAGGGGCAAATGTTTTCAGCAAGCTCGTTGTCAGAAATGGTTGCTGGAACAAGAAGCTCGTTGAGAAATTTCCCCTGTGGCCAACATTCGACACACCTTTCAGTATCACGCCTATTTATGGCCTTAAAGTGAGCCAGGATGTGTGCACCAGAAAATAGTCAAGACATAGAGAGGATGTAAAGGAGCAGTCAGCATAGCTGATGATACCCAGATCTATGGTGGGGTGGAAAATATCACAACTGCCATCCACATGAAGCCATGGAGAGAATCGGAAATGCTGGGATCAGGCTAAACCCAGATAAATATAGTGTGAAGGTGACAGAATGCCAGTCCTTCAGAATCATATTCACGCCTGATTTCCTGAAGGAGTCAAAGGTATTTCTGGGATGGAAGCTCTAAGAGACACAAAAGAGTTGAGAAGTTTCCTTGGTTTGATCCCGTATGTGAGGCTTTTCGGACTTCGCATGTCATGTCATGGGCAGCACGGTAGCCTTGTGGATAGCACAATTGCTTCATAGCTCCAGGGTCCCAGGTTCGATTCCGGCTTGGATCACTGTCTGTGTGGAGTCTGCACATCCTCCCCGTGTGTGCGTGGGTTTCCTCCGGGTACTCCGGTTTCCTCCCACAGTCCAAAGATGTGCAGGTTAGGTGGATTGGCCATGATAAATTGCTCTTAGTGTCCAAAATTGCCCTTGGTGTTGGGTGGGGTTACTGGGTTATGGGGATAAGGTGGAGGTGTTGACCTTGGGTAGGGTGCTCTTTCCAAGAGCTGGTGCAGACTCGATGGGCCGAATGGCCTCCTTCTGCACTGCAAATTCTATGAAAAATTCTATGATAAAATGCACAGCAAACCTGCAGGAGCTGGTGAAAGAATATGTAAAGTACCAGTGGTCAGAGTCACACAACTCACACAGTATTTTCAACAAACTCAAAAAGGTAATATTCCCGGAGACAAATCTGTCGTGACGGAAATAAACTTGTCATTATGCAAGTGGATGTTTCTACAAAAGGACTGGGAGCAACCTTGGTAGAAGAAGGAAAGCCAATAGCATTTGCATCCACATATCTAACCTTGTCCCAGACCAGATATACCAACAGAGAGAGCTTTTAGTAGTTGTGGATGTGAGAAACTCTGCACATATCTCTATTGATAGTGATTTTTGTCCACCAAGCAGATTGTGGTATCACCAGGGTTTGTGTGCTGGAAAGACTGTACCTCCCTCTAGTTTCTGGACAAGAACTTTCCCTACCAAGATGGCAACAAAAATCATACCATCCCTACAGTGCAGAGCGAGGCCATTCGGCCCATTGGGTCTGCACTGACTCTTCATACCCATGCCCACTCCCCCCTATCCACGTAACCTAACCTGCACATCCTTGGACACTAAGGGGCAATTAATTTATCATGGCCAGCCCACCTAACATGCACATCTTTGGACTCACATGGCAGACTGATGAGGAATCAGTGCAACAAGGAGCAGCTGTACAGCCTGACCAGCCATGGAAACATAGAAAATGGAAGCAGGAGAAAGCCTTTGAGTCTGCTCCACCATTCATTATGATCATGGCTGATCATCAGGTTTAATACCCTGATCCCGCCTTCCGCCTCCCCATATCACTTGATCCCTTTAGCCCTTAGAGCTATATCTAATTCCTTCTTGAAATTACACAACTTTTTGGCCTCAATGAAGCAGAGTACTGCGTCCTGCTAAGGAGAAGCCCACTGGGTGAATGAGAGGAGGCTGTCATGGAGAGCGGAGTGACTTGCTGTGCGCAGAACTGTGTTTAAAGTTCCGCTCAAGGAAGAGCTAGGTATTTATTTCCTTTTTCTGTTTGGTGAATGGCGGAAGACCTGTAAATAAATATTCACTTTTTTTATATCTGTACAACTGTGAGTTAGTGAACTGAGAGAACTCTATCCCAGCTATCGCAATCACCAGCCCCCGGCGACATCACAAGATCTACATGAGATATCTGTGTACAGCCCCAGCAAGACTGCAGATAGTACTCGCTGCTTCAGAGTTATGGTTTCAGTTTGAACTACAAGCCAGAAAAAATGGTGCTCGCAAATGGCCGATAACAGTTCTCATCTCAGGAGAAACATGATATAAAGGTTCTAGGTATAAAGATCCATCACAAAGTGGTCGAGTAAGGGCACAGTGGAGGCTGTGAGAGGGACCAGTATGGCTGATGTTCAGAGCAAGGAGCCGGCAGCCCAGCCCACAATGGAGCAGCTGCTGCAGAATATACAGGAGGGCTTTTTGGCTTTGAAGCGTGACAACTTGGAGCTGCTTCAGAAGTCGATTGATCAGATGGGAAAAAGGCTAGATGATCAGGCTGAGAAGGCCCAGCAGTTGGAGAAGTCAGCGGAGGAGCAGGCTGACTTTCAAACGGTGACGGATGTGGAGATTCGGAGGCTGAGGGACTAGCAAAAAGTGCTTCTGGAAAGGCTGGAGGACTTGGACAACTGATCTCGCCGGCAGAACGTGAGAATCGTGGGTCTCCTGGAGGGGGCAGAGGGGCCGGACGCTGCTGCATATGTGGAGGGTGTGTTTCAGACGTTGCTGGGGAACGAGATGTTTCTGCGCCCGTCGATGGTGGACAGGGCACACAGAGTGCAGGTGAGGCAGCTGCAACATGGGGGTCCCCCACGAGCGATGGTGGTACACATTCACAGGTACCTGGACAAGGAACGGGTGCTGCAATGGGCAAAGAGCACACAAAGCTGTATTTGGGACAATACCACCCTGTGTGTGTACCAAGATTTGAGCACGGAGGTTGCCAGGAGGAGGGGAGGCTACAGGCAGATGAAGGAGATACTGTATAAAAACAAGGTGAAATTCGGGCTGCTTTTTCCGGCGCTACTGTGGGTTACATGTAAGGGTCAGCACCACTATTTCAAGGAACCCGAAGAGGCGATGGACTTTGTTAAGAACTAAGGGCTGGCCCTGAGCTGAGGATGTTTGGGCTCATGTTAGAGCTTTTAAGTATATGTGGTGTCTCTCCCGTTTTGGGATGTATCCTTTTTTTCTTGTTTGTGCGTGCTTTTTGCGTGGTTTTCCTGAAGGTTTCCTGTTTGGGCTCTTTGCTTAGTTGGAGTTTAGCTAGGGGGGGAATTAATAAAGAAAACAGTTAAAAGGGTTAGGTTAAAATGGATGCTTCAGGGGAACTTTGTGCAATCTTTTTCTGTGTCTGTATGGTTAGGACTGAAGAGTGCCTGTTATTTCTTATCTTTTTTTTTGTTTAACTTGAATTGTGCTATTGTGGGGGTTGTTTATGTCTTGTATAGAGTGTTTGCTTAAGTAAGGCTGATCTGGGGAAGTGGAAGTGATCTGGCGACGGGCTGGTGCTGAGGCTGGGAGCCCCAGGATAGCTGAGTGCAGCTAGTCGACGGGAGCCGAGGTGGGCGGGTGTCCATATAGTTAGATTAGAGCAGGGGTTAGGTGATAGGATGGTGTTGCTGGGGGTGGGGGGTGGGGGGGGGGGGGGGGGGGGAGTTGTTCTGCTAACGGGGATGGAAACTGGGCAGGGTAACAGTGAGGAGGTCATGGGTGGAGCCGCCCAGGAGGTGGGCCAGAGGAAGCACGACATATGGCTGGGGGGCTAGCCAAGTAAAGGGGATGGCTGATTGGCGGGGGGCGGGGGGGAAGTGCCCCCCAACCAGGCTGATCACCTGGAATGTTAGAGGGTTAAACAGGTCAATGAAGAAGGCACGTGTGTTTGCGCATCTGCGAGTTCTGAAGGCAGACATAGTCTTGTTGCAGGAGACGCACCTGAAAGTGGACCAGGTTAGGTTAAGGGAGGGCTGGGTCAGTCAGGTCTTTCATTCGGGGCTTGATTCTAAGACGAGGGGGGTTGCGATCCTGATTAATAAAAGGGTACAATTTGAGGCGGAGGGCACAGTCGTGGATGGGAGTGGCAGGTTCGTTATGGTGAGGGGTAAGCTCAAAGGGGTGAGAGTAGTCCTGGTCAGTGTGTATGCACCTAATTGGGACAGTGTGGATTTTATTAGGAGGATGCGAGGGAAGATCCCCGACTTGGACTCGCGTAAGTTGATCATAGGTGGGGACTTTAATACAGTCCTGGACCTGAGCCTGGACCGGTCATGCTCGAGAACGGGCAGGTTGCCAGCGATGGCAAAGGGACTGAGAGGGTTCATGGAGCAAATGGGGGGAGCAGATCCGTGGAGATTTAGCCGGCCGACGGCGATCGAGTTCTCGTATTACTCCCACGTCCACAAGGTGTATTCCCAAATTGACTACTTTGTGGTGAGCAGGGACCTGCTGGCCGGAATGGTGGGGGCAGAATATTCGGCAATTGCCATATTGGACCATGCTCTGCACTGGGTAGACCTGCAGTTTTGTAAGGACAGCTTTCAGCGCCCACCATGGAGACTGGAAGTTGGACTACTCGCGGACGAGGCACTGTGTGAGAGGCTGAGGAAATGCATGCAGAATTACCTGCAGGTGAACGATACTGGAGAAGTCTCGGCAGCGGTGCTCTGGGAGGCACTGAAGGCAGTGGTGAGAGGGGAGCTGATTTCAATCCGGGCGTACAGGGACAGGACAGATAGGGCAGAGACGGATCGACTGATTATGGAAATTCTATGGACGGACAGGAGTTACACGGAATCCCCGAGGCCAGAGTTACTCAGGAAACGACAGAGGCTGCAGGCCGAATTTGGGGTGCTGACTACAGGCAAGGCCATAGAGCAGCTTAGAAAGGTAAAAGGCGCGATTTATGAGTATGGGGAGAAGGCCAGTAGAATGCTTGCGCAGCAACTGAGGAAGAGGAAAGTGGCTAGGGAAATAGGGAGGGTAGTGGATGGGGAAGGTAATCTAGTGGGTGATCCAGCAGGGCTGAACAAGGTCTTTAGGGACTTTTATAGGAAGCTGTACACTTCGGAACCACCGGGGGTGGGGGGATGAGGCGATTGGATGGACTGACCTTCCCAAGAGTGGGAAGGGGGTTGGTGGACGGACTGGGGGCCCTGGTCAGGATCAAAGAGGTATTGGGGGGCCTGAAGGTCATGCAGTCGGGTCGGTTTGGGAGCGGATGGAGGCTGCTTCGTGCAGGGGCACTAACTTAGCAGCCCTGGTCACGGCGCCTCTGCCGCTTCCACCGACACGGTACTCCACCAGCCCGATAGTGGTGGCGGCTCTTCGGATCTGGGGCCAGTGGAGGAGGCATGTAGGAGAGGTAAGAGCATCGGTGTGGACCCCAATCTGCGGCAACCACCAATTTGCCCGGGGGAACATGGACGGGGGGTATCGACTGTGGAGGAGTGTGGGGATTGTGAGGATGGGGGGCCTGTTCCTGGAAGGGAACTTTCCGAGCATGTGGACGCTGGAGGAGAAGTTTGTGCTGGTGAGATGGAACGACTTTAGATACTTGCAGGTGAGGGATTTTGTACGCAGACTGGTGCCGTCCTTCCCACGTCTCCCACCGAAGGGGAGGCAGGACAGGGTACATAGAACATAGAACAGTACAGCACAGAACAGGCCCTTCGGCCCTCAATGTTGTGCCGAGCCATGATCACCCTACTCAAACCCACATATCCACCCTATACCCGTAACCCAACAACCCCCCCCTTAACCTTACATTTATTAGGACACTACGGGCAATTTAGCATGGCCAATCCACCTAACCCGCACATCTTTGGACTGTGGGAGGAAACCGGAGCACCCGGAGGAAACCCACGCACACAGGGGGAGGACGTGCAGACTCCACACAGACAGTGACCCAGCCGGGAATCGAACCTGGGACCCTGGAGCTGTGAAGCATTTATGCTAACCACCATGCTACTCTGCTGCCCCAAGTTTCTAGTGGAGAGGTGGGAGAGGGTAGAGTTTCAGATGTCTACAAGGAACTAATGGGAGCTGAGGATACACAGACCGAGGACCTGAAGCTTAAGTGAAAGGGGGAGCTGGAGGACGGTATTTGGGCAGAAGCCCTGAGCAGAGTAAACACGACCGCAACATGCGCCCTGCTCAGCCTGATCCAGTTTAAGGGCACAGGGCCCACATGACGGTGGCCCGGATGAGCAGATTCTTTGGGCTGGAGGACAAGTGTGCTCGATGCACTGGAGGGCCGGCTAACCATGTATACATGTTCTGGTCGTGCCCTAAACTCAGGGGGTACTGGCAGGGATTCACAGATGTCATGTCCTGGGTATTGAAAACTGGGATGGTAATGAGACCGGAGGTGGCAATCTTTGGGGTTTCGGAGGACTCGGGAGTCCAGAAAGAGAGAGAGGCCGACGTCCTGGCCTTTGCTTCCCTGGTAGCCCGGCGACAAATACTGTTAGCATGGAGGGACTCAAAGCCCCAGAGGGCTGAGGTATGGCTATCAGACATGGCGAGCTTTCTTGGCCTTGAGAAAGTCAAGTTCGCCTTGAGAGGTTCGCTACTAGGGTTTGCCCGAAGGTGGCATCTTCGCAGAGGAGTAAGCGTCAGCAGGAGGGGGAGGGGGGGGCAAGAGTAGAGTAGGGGGATATTAAGGCATATACGTGCGCGAACAGAGTCATGGTTTGCACTATGTTTAATTTGTAATTTGTGTCTTGACTTCTTTTTTTTTGTACTGTACAATGTCACTTTTTCTATATGCCTAAAATACCTCTCTAAAATTGTTTAAAAAAATATAAAGATCCATCACCTGGTGAATGTAATACAACCAAAACTGAGTCAAATCAGAGATGAGATCAGCAAAGGCGAAGAGTGACAGATACTCTTTCAGCAAGTGTTCCAGGCTTGGCCTGATGTGGTACAGCCAGCAATTTGGCAGTACTGGTCTATCAGAGATGATACCTCACTAGAAGATGGTGTTCTGTGAGCCAAATCGAGAATAATCATACCCAAAACAATGCAAAAATAATTTCTCCAGAGGATACATGAATGTCACCTATGAATGGAGAAGTGTAAGCTCAGAGCCATGTCCAACAAGTGAGAATCTAACCACCTCCCCATGACATTCAATTACCATTCTTGAATCCCTCACAATCCACATCCTCAGATCACCATTGGCCAGAAACGTAACTGGATCAGCCATATAAATGCTGTGACTGCAAGAGCAAGTCAAAGACCAGGAATTCAGTGCTGAATATCTCCTCTACTGACTCCTCAAGGGCCTTATTAGCTTAGACGTTACTACTCCATGGCTCTCCTGGTTGGTGTCTCAATTTGCACATCTTGAAAAATTGAGCTCATTCAAAATTCTGCTTCTATGTCCGAACTCACATCAAGTCCTGTGCGTCACCACTGTGCTTGCTAGCCTACATTGGTTCCCAGTCCAGGGGCTGACTTGAAATTTCTTACCCTAATTTTCAAATCCAAGACTCTTTCCCTGCATAACTCTCCCAGGCTCGCAAACATCGCAAATCTCTACACTCCTCTTGTTTTGATCCTTTGCGTATCCCCAATTTTAATCCACCATTAGGGTCATGCCTTCAGCTTCCCAGGCTGAAGGTCTGGAATTTTTTTCTCAAAGCCTTTCTGTCTCTCAATCTCTCTCTCCTCCTTTAAACCTACCTATTTGACCCATATCTCTTTATGTGTCAAATGTTGTTTGATAACCCTTCAGTAAAGCATCTTTGGATACTTGACAATATTAAAGATGCACAGTGGTTAGCACTGCTGTCTCACAGCACCAGCGACCCGGGTTCGATTCCGGCCTTGGGTGACTGTCTGTGTGGAGTTTGCACCTTCTCCCCGTATCAGTGTGGATTTCCTCCGGGTGCTCTGGCTTGCTCCCACATTCCAAAGTTGTGCAGGTTAGGTGGATTGGCCATGGTAAAATTGTCTCTTAGGGTCCAAAGGTGTGCAGGTTAGGTGGGGTTATGGGGATAGCGCGGGATGGTGGGCCTTTTTCGGAGGGTCAGTGAAGACTCGGCGCTAATACACTGTAAGGATTCTTTGGAAATTCTATGCTACATAAACATAAATTTTGGCTGTTTGAAATTAACATTTAGGAATTAATAAATCGTGAGAGAGATTTCCCCCTCTTAATTCACTGATCCTGAATAATGCTGAAGGCAGTAATTCAGGACTTACTGATTGCATTTCTACATAGCATGGAAGACAGAAATAAGTCAAAATTTTTGTTCATTTTTATACCTGTCATAGATACATATAAAAACAAAAATACTTTATTTGCAGATTGGGTTTGTCCATTTTTCATCACCTTTGGAGCTTGTATGATATTGGCGACTGTGACTTGTTGTCTGTTTCACTTGAGGAAGACCAGAAACCGGAAGAAAGAGATAACAGAATGGGTGAATGCCATGAAATTTGGGGGGAAAGTGTATCATCCATTATTACATTGGATTGAGAACAACAGTGATTTATCCATTAAAACTAGAGTACATTGCTCGGCAAATGAGGAATGCAAGCAAAGAAAGGTATGGAAAATTCGCACCATATTACCAGTGAGATACAAGCAGATAACGGAGGAACCAAGTGTGCTTAATCATGAAGCAGGCGACTGTAACAGCATGCAAATTGGAAACAAGCCTTTCCCCAAGTCACCAGTGTACGTCACCTCTGGTGAAGTCAGTTCCCTGTGTAGTCTGATTAATAGTGAACAAGCCAGCTGTAGGCCTTCCTTAAATACTGAGAAATCCCAACAGCAAGTCTTTCCAAACTCTCTTTCTCTGTATGAAAAATGTGCTGCTATTCACCAGTATGTGATGGAAAGTGATGAACAGCAATTTGTCATTGCCTGCCGAGATGTAAATGATCCATTTAGTTCTTCAGACAACCAGCAGTGTTCAAACTCTATTTCAACTAGACTATCTGATTTTGAAGCGGCAAAGCGTGAGGCTTCAACCATCAAACAGGCGCGCTGTAAGGCGTCAGTGTTGTCTGAATCAAACTCCGATGCCCAGAAATCCCATGTCTATTCTGTCTCTGACGCTGTCTCTTTGTGAAAGTTTTCTCTCTTATTTTCAGATTCTATATGCCCGCTCCATCTGGCAGTATTCAATTTTGTTTAACATGCCCATTGGTGTTATTCTAAGAAATTCTGTACCATTTCACAATCTCATTATTCTCGCAGTCTGAATAATCTGCTTGGTTTTCAATGGCTCTAGCCTCAAATCACTTTCAGATCCTATCAAAACAATTGTCTCCAAATTTCGGTTTATAATCTGATAATAGTTTTGTCTTCTGTTCCACCACATAAAATATCCTTAGCAGCACGGTGGCGCAATGGTTAGCCCTGCTGCCTCACGGCGCCAAGGTCCCAGGTTCGATCCCGGCTCTGGGTCACTGTCCGTGTGGAGTTTGCACATTCTCCCCGTGTTTCCGTGGGTTTCGCCCCCACAACCCAAAGATGTGCAGGGTAGGTGGATTGACCACGCTAAAGTGCCCCTTAGTTGGAAAAAATGAATTGGGTACTGTAAATTTAATTTTAAAAACATAAAATATCCTCACTTAAACAAATGCATATTGACCAGATAATTTTTTAAAACATTTAATATAAAATAAAGGAACCGTCTATTTCAGTGCTGATTTATTGTGGTTTAAAATGCAAATCTATTGTATAAGTAATAAATATACTTCAAATCCTGTTGATTCAAAGCTGAATTGAACCTAAATGCCTAATGCTGTTTATTTATGATTTTAACATGTGTGGTGAATGAGATTCACACGGTGTTATAAGTTACCAATGTCACTCTGTTCCATTGTATATACGTACCGATATTGTAAGTGCAGTTGCACTACCTGACCACCAAGGGGAGTAGCTCTGGGAGTACTCGAGAGTTTGTACTGGGCTCCCCCCTTGTCTCTGCCCAGAATTCCTCCCCCTGGAGCTGCTGTATAAAGATCCGTGCCACAGAGCCAGCCAGCCAGTTCATCGAAAGTTCAACGGCAAACAGGCTGGCTCTGTTGTAAGTATATTAAAACCGCTATTCTAACCCTACAAGCACGTGTCCGTAGAATTGATGGTTCCATCAACATGGTAATTGTATTTGAAGGTTTAGTTTCTCCTCTGCTTGCTTTGATTCCAGGGCAAGTTGACATTTCCTCACATATTTCCGAATCTAGGATAACATTTACCTCCAAATGTGTTACTAACTCATCTTCCAGGGCGGAGGGATAAAATTAACTAGGATTCCTGTTCCTTATCTATTTCCAGTGACTCCTACCCGGATTACAGCCAGGAATTTTCTGCCAAGTCACCTGACGCCAGGTGATACAGAGGTAGCATGTCTGAGATCTTTCTCCAACAGGAAAGCTTGCCAGCTATATATTGACCATATTCAACCCAGTCAGTTACTCTCTTTACCACTACTTTAAGACCATAAGAAATAGGAATAGGAGTAAGCCGTTCAGCCTCTCGAGCCTGCTCCACCATTCAACAGGCTCACGGCTGATCCAACATTCCTCACATCCACTTTCTTGCACTTTTCCCGCAACCCTGGTTCCCTTACTGATCAAGAATCTATATATCTCAGCCTTAAATATACACAAGGAATCTGCCCCCACAGCTCTCTGTGGCAAGCTATTCCAAATACTCTCAACACTCTGAGAAAATAATTCCTCCTCATCTCAGTCTTAAACTGGCACCCTTTTATTCTGAGACTATGCCCTCTGGTCCTAGAAGGGAAACATTCTCCCAGCATTTACCCTGTCAAGTCGCTTAAGAATCCTATATGTTTCAAAGAGATCACCTCTCATTCTTCTAAATTCCAATGAGTAGTGTCCCAACCTGTTTACCTTTGCTCATAAGACAATCCCTCTATTCGAAGACGGGACATGGGCTGATGCCCTGGAGAGGGTAAATTCTTCCTCCTCGTGTGCGCGGCTTAGCCTCATCCAATTCAAGGTGCTGCATAGGGCCCACATGACTGGGACGAGGATGAGTAGGTTCTTTGGGGGTGAAGATAGGTGTGTCAGGTGCTCGGGGAGTCCAGCGAACCATGCCCATATGTTCTGGGCATGCCCGGCATTGGAGGAGTTCTGGAAGGGGGTGGCGAGGACGGTGTCAAGGGTGGTGGGATCCAGGGTCAAGCCAGGATGGGGACTCGCGATCTTTGGGGTTGGGGTAGAGCCGGGAGTGCAGGAGGCGAAAGAGGCCGGTGTGCTAGCCTTTGCGTCCCTAGTAGCCTGGCGAAGGATTTTGCTACAGTGGAAGGACGCGAGGCCCCCAAGCGTGGAGACCTGGATCAATGACATGGCGGGCTTCATTAAGCTTGAGAAGGTTAAATTCGCCCTGAGAGGATCGGTGCAAGGGTTCTTTAAATGGTGGCAACCTTTCCTCGACTTTCTGGTTCAACGATAGGGTACTGGGACAGTAGCAGCAGCAACCCGGGGGGGGGGGGGGGGGGACGTTGATTATGTTTGCTTATTTTATTTAAATTTGATTTATTTAATTTTAATTTATGGTTAAGTTCTCTTGTTGGGGGGGTGGGGGGAGTGTGATACATGTGATGTTACGGTATGGGGGGAATTGTGGGTGTTATGGGGCTGTTAGTTGCATATTAATGCTTGTTGCTATACGTGTTGTTATATTTTTATATTTTCTGTAAAAAATTCCAATAAAAATTATTTTTAAAAAAAGACAATCCCTCTATACCAGGGATCATTCCAGTGAACCTTCTCTGAACTCCACCCAATGAAATAAGATCTTTCCTATAAGAAGACCAAAACTGCTCACAGATGTGGTCTCATCAAAACTGTGTACAGTTGCAGCAAAGATGTCCCTACTTTTATACTCCAACCCCCTTGAAATAAGGGCCAATGTTCCATTACCCTGCTGCACCTGGGTGCTAGCTTTCTGTGTTTAGTGCACAGGTACCCATAAATCCCTTTGTGTTGCAGTTTTTCTCCATTTAAATAATACTCTGTTCTTTTGTTCCCCTTTGCAAATTGAACAACTTCAAATTTTCCCACATTATACTCCATTTGCCAACCTTTTGCGCATATACTTAACCTATCAACATCTCTTCGCAAACTGTTTGATATCCCTCTCGCAACTTGCCTTTCCATCTATTTTTGTGTTGGCTGCAAATTTGGCTACAGTACATTCGCTTCCTTCCTCCAAATTAATATATGTTGTAAACAGTTGCGGTTCCAGCACTGATCCCCATGGAAACCCACTGGTTACAGGTCATCAACCTGAAAAAGAACCCCTTATCCCCGCTGGTTGTTCCTGCCCATTAGCCAATTCTCTATCAATGCCAATATTCTACCTCCAACACATGGGCTCTTATGACTTAACTTTTTGTGAGGTACCTTGTCGAATGCCTTCTGGAAGTACAAATACAACACATCTACTGGTTCCCCTCTATCCACTCTGGTTGAGACTTCCTCGAAAAACCTCAAATAGGTTAGTCAGACATGATTTCCCTTTCATAAAGCCATGCTGACTGCTTGATTAGATTATGATTTTCCAAATGTGCTGCTATTACTTATTAATAATTGATTTCCACATTTTCCCAACAATAAATGTTAGGCTACTCGGCCTATAGGGGCTGTTTAGCTCACAGGGCTAATCGCTGGCTTTGAAAGCAGACCAAGGCAAGCCAGCAGCACGGTTCAATTCCCGTAACAGCCTCCCCGAACAGGCGCCAGAATGTGGCGACTAGGGGCTTTTCACAGTAACTTCATTTGAAGTCTACTCGTGACAATAAGCGATTTTCATTTAATTTCTATAGTTACCCGCTTTTGCCTCCCTCCCTTCTTGAATAGGGGTGTCACATCGGCAGTTTTCCAATCCTCCGGTGCTTGTCGCGAATCCAAGGACTTTTGGAAAATTGCAATCAATGCATTCACTTCCTCTGTACCTGCTTTTTTTAGGATCTTAGTTGCAAGCCATCAGGGCCAGGGGCCTTATCTGCTTTGAGCACCATTAGTTTGTCTAATACTACTTCTCGGGTGATAGTGATGATATTTAATTTCCCCCCTCATATTCTTTAATATTAATGTGATGTTCAAAGTATCTTGAACCTTAAAGACTGATGCAAAATATGTTTAACTCCTCTGCCATTTCCTTTTCCCCATTATTCCCCAGGAATAAGGAATATTTCGCTAATGGTAAAATTCTTGGTAGTGTGGATGAGCAGAGGGATCTCGGTGTCCATGTACATAGATCCCTGAAAGTTGCCACCCAGGTTGATAGGGTTGTGAAGAAGGCCTATGGTGTGATGGCCTTTATTGGTAGAGGGATTGAGTTCCAGAGCCATGAGGTCATGTTGCAGTTGTACAAAACTCTAGTACGGCCGCATTTGGAGTATTGCGTACAGTTCTGGTCGCCTCATTATAGGAAGGACGTGGAAGCTTTGGAACGGGTGCAGAGGAGATTTACCAGGATGTTGCCTGGTATGGAGGGAAAATCTTATGAGGAAAGGCTGATGGACTTGAGGTTGTTTTCATTAGAGAGAAGAAGGTTAAGAGGTGACCTAATAGAGGCATACAAAATGATCAGAGGATTAGATAGGGTGGACAGCGAGAGCCTTCTCCCGCAGATGGAGGTGGCTAGCACGAGGGGACATAGCCTTAAATTGAGGGGTAATAGATATAGGACAGAGGTCAGAGGTGGGTTTTTTACGCAAAGAGTGGTGAGGCTGTGGAATGCCCTACCTGCAACAGTAGTGAACTCGCCAACATTGAGGGCACTTAAAAGTTTATTGGATAAGCATATGGATGATAAGGGCATAGTGTAGGTTAGATGGCCTTTAGTTTTTTCCATGTCGGTGCAACATTGAGGGCCGAAGGGCCTGTACTGCGCTGTATTTTCTAAGGAAATTATGTTCTCTTTGGCCTCTTTTTATATATTTAAGGAAGCTCTATTGTCAGTTTTTTATATTAATCGCTAGTTTGCCCTTGTAGTTTATAAGACCATACGACACAAGTGCAGAATTAGGTCATTCGGCCCATTGAGTCTGTTCCGCCATTCAATCATTTTTGTTTCTTTAACTTTAGAGTACCCAATTATTTTTTCTCCAAATAAGGGCAATTTAGCGTGGCCAATGCACCTAACCTGCACATCTTTGGGTTGTAGGGGTGAAACCCGCGCAGACATGGGGAGAATGTGCAAACTCCACACGGCCAGTGACACAGGGCCGGGATTTGAACACGAATCCTAAGTGCCACAGTCCCAGTGCTAACCACTGCGCCACATGCCGCCCGCCGCCATTCAATCGTGACTGATACGTTTCTCATTCCCATTCTCCTGCCTTCTCCCCATAACCCCTGGTCGTCGTATTCTTTTTTTTAAATATTTTACTCAGGCATTTTCATAGAAACAAACAAAAGCAGAAGAAAAATTAGACATTATAAATAAATAACCAACACCCACTTCCCTCCCCCTGCTCCCCCCCCCCCCCCCCCCCCCCCCCGCTTTGAGCCCAAAATCCGCCTTAAAGAAGTCAATGGACGGCTTCCACTTCCGAGTCAGCCCATCAACCAAACCTCTCAGGACCAACTTGACCTTCTCCAGCCTCGGGAAGTCCGCCAGGTCACTCACCCACACCCCCGCTTTCAGAGGCTCTGAGTCCCTCCATCCAATCAAGGAGGCAAAGGCCAAGACATCCGCCTCTCTCGCCCCCTGGGCTCCCGGATCTTCCGACACCCCAAATATTGCTACCTCTGGACTCAGGCCACCTTCACCCCAGCACCTCGGACATTATGTCCGAAACCCCCTGCCAGAACCCCTTCAGCCTCAGACATCCCCAAAATATGTGGATGTGATTCACGGGGCCCACCTATCCTCTACCCCCTCAAAGAACCTGCTCATCTGTGCTACCATCATGTGTGCCCTGAATGAGGCTTAGTCTTACACACAACAAGGAACCATTCACCCTCCGCAGGGCCACAGCCCGTGCTCTGCCTCCCCTCCCAGCACCTCCTACCACTTACACTTTACATCCCCCACTAGGGCCCCCTCCCAATCCAAGGAGACCTTTGACACCTTCACCCTCCCCCCATCTCCTTCTTCGACAGTACCCTATTCTGCCACCCCAGACGAGGCAACCCAGGAAAAGACAGCACCCTTTTCCTCACAAAATGTTGGGCCTGCAGGAACCTAAAATGTTTCCCCTCGGCAAATCATCTTCTTCCTCCAGGCCCTCCAGCTTCGCAAATCTTCCCCTATAAACAAATCGTCAAATTGCTCAATCCCTGGCTGCCACCATCCCCGAAACCTCACATCAAGCCCTCCTGGCGTAAACCTGTGGTTATCACAAATCGGTGCCCACACCTTGGCGCCCTCCAGTCCGAAATGTTTCTTCCACTGTGTGGTCGTCACCACTGATGTATATATTGTATATAGAGTATGTTGATGTAGGTGCTTTATGGTAAGGCCCTGTACTACAGGTACGGGGGTAGTTCCCTGCCTGCTGGCTCCGCCCAGTCGGCAGTGTATAAATATGTCTGCTCCCCGTACAGCAGCCATTTCGCCAGCTGCTAGGAGGCCACACATCTTAGTGTAATAAAGCCTCGATTGCATCCAACTCTCGTCTTTGTGTAATTGATCGTACATCACACTGCCCCCTCAACCTCAAGGACGACACCACCACTGGGCTCACGGAGCACCTGGCCGGTGAGAATGGCAGACGATCTGTTAACAACGCCTTTAAACTCGTTCCCCAACAAGAAGTCGCATCCATCCGCCACCATGCTGACCCCTCCCCGGCTCCCCATTTCCTGACCATAGCAATTTTTGCCGCGCAGTAATATTTTGTCACATTCAGCAACTTCAGCCCCCTCTCCCCACCCCTCACCCCCCCTCCAGAAAAGCCCTCCTGACCGTGGGGTCTTCTCCTCCCACACGAACCCAGAAATCAGTGCATTGACCTATTTAAAGAACTCCTACCAATGTCTTCTTTCCCTTGCTAATTTTGCCTCCACACAAATGGACTCAACATCATGCAAATCTATATCCCTGAATGTTAAATTCCCCATTTTGATCATCTTTTAACCATGTCTTCATAATGGCTATGAGATCCTATCCATTTACCTCAAATTGCAGTTCAACTCATCTACCTTATTCCGACTGCTTCATGCATTAAGATACAAAGCCTTTAGGCTTGCCTTTTGACCACTTTTAATTATCCTAACTTTTCTTTGTATTGTGGCCCTATTTGCCTCTCGCCTTTGATTACCCTGTATTCTGCTTTTGCATTTTACTGTTATTTTTCTTTATTACTGTTCTTGGTACTCTTTTTCTTGTCACCCTGCTTAGAATCCCACCCACCTGACATTCTAATTTAAACCCTCCCCAACCACACTAACAAATACTCACCCGAGAACATCAGTCTCGGTCCTGTCCGGGTGTAACCCATCCAGTTTGTACTAGTCCCACTCCCCAGAACTGGTCCCAATATCGCAAAAATCTTAAACCCTTGCACCATCTTCATCCTGCCATGTATTCATCTGATGTATCCTGTTATTTCTACTCTGACTAGAACCTGGCACTGGTAGTAATCCTGATGTCCTACTTTTCAACTTACTTCCTAATTCCCTATATTTGGCTTTTAGGACCTTATCCCTTTTTTTATCCTATGTCGCTTGTACCAATGTGTACCACAACCACTGGCTGTTTACCCTCACTCAGGAAATGTTCTCTCCCACTGCTCATGCGCAAAGCTCACTGATAAGCTTTCACCAATAAACCCTGGGAGTGCCAGCAGAGAGTTGCCGGTGCACCTTGACCGAGTATCTAACTCAGGCCATTGTTGGAAGAGAAAGGCCCAGTAGCCGTTACCACTTCCTGCCTTCATGCCCCTTACCTGAAGAATGAGCCCCTCAGTTTAGAGAGAGTCTTTTCTGAAAATTTTGTCTCCGATAATGTTTTTAAATTATCTAAGCAGCATCGACTTAGATGCCCACTGTGTATTGGAGATGCTGGCTGGAAAACTGATAAACCCCAAGCAGGAAAATGACTCGGGCTTCTGCCGGATCAACAGAAATTGCAACTTATCCCCTCCCTGGCAGCAAATCCGCTCCAGCGGGATTCAGCCTGACACTTGTGTGAACCTCAGGTCTAACGCCTGACAATGTCTCCTGCAGACAACGTAGTCTGTCCACACTCACTATCAGAGCTCATGCATTGCAATGCAGGACTGAGGGAGTACTGCAATTTCTGCGGTGCCCCATCTGCCTTCCCAGGTGGATGTAAAATGGCACTACTTTCAATAAGAGCAAGGACGTTATTCCTGGCATGCTAGCCAATATTTATCCCTCTAATCAATAACCAGAATTTTCTTCCCCGTTCACCGCAGGTGTCAGGACGGGTGAGATTGGAAAATATTGTGAGAAGATCAAAACATCGGCATAGTGAAGCCAGTTTGCTTTTGTCTGCTCCACCCTTCAAAGGCAGGCTGTGTTTCCAACTGCAGCACTTTAGGAATGTAATTTGCATCTCATGAGCAACATGCACCTGCCGACCTCCAATTCGCTTGTCGGTTTAAGCAAGGAACGTGAAGTCCTCAGAAGTTTTAACACAATCTTGACATGGGTTTGGTGCGAGAGGTAGAATAGTAATCCAGTCTTCAAAATTGACATTCTTCACAGTGATGAGCACAAAAGTAGAACATACCGAAAACGGCAATAAGATACTGTAACAACCCTCACGAAACCTACGGGGGCCCCTCAATTGATCTCCCCGTGGGAATCGTGGAATACGAGCTCCCCTGCTCAACTCGGGCATGTTTCCCGTGTGTGCATAATTAATGAGGTGGGAAGCGGCTGATACAGTGCAATAAACTCTCCATTGCAGCCAGCGGGAAAGACGCCGTTCTTCACGTTCGCTCCTGTACTTAGTACAATGCAGGGACAATCCCATCCGTATAATTAAAACAGATTATCTGGTTATTGCTGTTGTGGAACCTTGCTGTGTACAAATTTACTGCCGTGTTTCCTACAATACAAAAATGACCACACTTCAAACCTACTTCTTGTAAAGCAGTTTTGGACATCTGGAGAACGTGAAAGGTGCTTCAAAAATAAAGTAAAGAAAGTCACTATCGTGCCACTTGACCATAGGCTGCTTGCCCCTTTGAGGAGGAGAGCTGACTGGTGGTGATTTATACTGAGGATCACCACATCTCAGGCAAGGAGCAAGGTTGAGCTTTTATGAATAATCTTAGCTGGTACAGGAATTGAACCCACGATGTTGGCCTCGCTCAGCATCACAAACCAGCTGTCCAACCAACTGAGCTAAACCAACTTCAGAAACGCATGCTTTCCTTTTTCATTCTTACAATCAAATAATGGCCATTTGGACAAAGACCTGTGAGGGAATAAGAGTTCTCCTTTTTAAGACAGAGACGTTGGACTGTGGAAATCACATCCTCAGAAAGCATTGGAGGCTGGGTCATTGAATGTATTCAAGGCTGAGTTAGATTAATTTTTGATTGGCAAGGGTTCTGGGGGGCTGGCAGGAAAGTGGAGTTGAGACCACCATTAGCCATTACCTTATTAAATGGTGGAGCAGGCTGGAAAGGCTGAATGGCCTACTCATACCCCCAAGTCCCACGTAACTGGAATTTCTTCATGGAATAATAATGAACAAGCAGTTACTGTCAAAAGGAGAGATCAGGAGAAAATTAACGTGAAAAAGAATTATGGTTACATTAAGTTCATTGCTATCCTATGATCTCTACTGGAATGTGTACATTTATTTTCGGAGGATAGTTCAGCTGTGATATCACATAGTCAAAATGCCAGCAGTGTAGGCTAAATCATGAAAAATGGGCAATTGGGCGAGACACTAGTCCAGCATGAGTCAACACCTTTAAAGGAAGGAGTATGGTAAATGCAACGCCAATATGATATTGTCTCATAGAGCATAAGTTCCCAGATTTGTTTTCTTGTTTATGTTGCATTCAGATAATGGTCGAGACACCACAACTGGCCTTGGGCTGGGAAGTAGTAAATTATCCCATAATTATTTGAAGATGAACAGCCTGTGTGCTGGCTAACATTTACCCTTCAATCAATGGATCCAAAGAACAGATCAACCATGTACCTTATTTTTCTATCTGAGATCTTCATATGCGCAGACTGGCTGCCACATTTTCCTAGAAATCAATAATGACTGCCCATCAAAAGCTGGGGATATTACCTGTCTTCGAAATCAACATTTAACAAGTTTTAAATCAGAAAGTCCCAGGAAACAACAGAACCCAAGGGGCAATGTCACCCCTTTCATTCATTGTTGACTTACAACTGTTTTGTTCTAAGCTAATATTTATTTTATCGATCACCAGGATCAACTGAAATGCCTTTGACTGTCAAATATTGCTGTGTAACACTAGTATTTTAAAGTCAAATCATAAAAGCTTGAAGAGGCCGTTCAATCCAAAATTAATTCCACTTCTGCTTATTTCCCTTCATCCTGCAGCTCCTCCTTTCTATTGTTATGAATTTTGCCTTTAAATAATAAATGGCATTCAAAAATAATTCCATAAAGAAAAAAAGACTTTGCATTTGTATAGCGTCTTTCATGACAACAGGACATCCCAAAGTGCTTTACAACCAATGGTGCGGTGTAGAAGTGTAGTCACTGTTGTAATGTTTTTAATAATAATAATCTTTATTGTCACAAGTAGGCTTACATGAACACTGCAATGAAGTTACTGTGAAAAGTCCCTAGTCGCCACATTTCGGCGCCTGTTCGGGTACACAGAGGGAGAATTCAGAATGTCCAATTCACCTAACAGCATGTCTTTCGGGATTTGTGGGAGGAAACCAGAGCACCTGTACAGACAGTGACCCAAGCCAGGAATCAAACCTGGGACCCTGGTGCTGTGAAGCCACAGTGCTAACCGCTGTGCTACCGAAACACAGTTGCTAATTGGCACACAGCAAGTTCACACAAGCTGCAATGTGAGACTGGCCAAACAATCTGTTGTTTTGCAATATTGATGGAGGGATAAATATTGGCCAAGACACTGGTGGAATCCCCCTGCCGTTCTTTGATATAGTGCCATGGGATCTTTTGGGTCTACTGAGAGGGCAATCAAGGTCTCGATCGGTTTAACATCTCACCCAAAAGACAGCAGGCTGCATTTATTTGTGTCACAACACTAGGGAAGGAACATCCCTGCTAATGCAGTGTCAGTCGCAGTGAATCCGCCTCTGACTGTTTAAAGTGCGAGATGCTTTTAAGTGCAGGTGGTGTCTTAGAACTCATTTGATCATTTGCAACTCACCAGCCAACCTGAATTAATTTATGAGATGCAAACTGAAACCGGGTATTAGAGAGTAAATTAAAACAGAACCGTGCTAGGTTTGAAATGTTCTGTTCCTTGGCCAGTCATTATTAATATTCGCATCACAAATACTCCAGGGTATTGTTTTTTTAATAGGACTTTCTGCAGATGTTATTAATAAGATTTTGAGAAGCATCAAAATAAATGGGCTTACTCCATCTTGCATTATTTATCAAGTTTTATTATTTTCTACAGATGAATGTATTCTTCAGCAGCTGGACTCTCCTGGGAAGTCCCTATTCACACTTGATCATTCTTGTACCAGCCACAAGGGCCTTTATTCGACCAAATTCTTCAGCGTTTTGCATGAAAAAATAACCCAACACTGATGTGTTGGGTAAGCTGGGTCTGAGAGGACTGCGTTTACTGCAGCAGTGAGAGAGACAGGTTTCCAACACTTGGAGAAATGCAACTCGATTTTATTGAACTCTTAACTATCATACATACTTTAACTGTGGGTTGACACAATGCTGACTTGACTGGAGACCTGAGCCTAACCTGACCAGACTATCTTACTACCACATGGTGTTTGTTCTAGTTGTTGCTCACGGACTCTAACTGTCTCAGAGGCTGGATCTCAAGAGAGCAGGAAAACTAGTGCCCTCTGGCTTTACAGTGGTGTCCTGTCTGGTGATTGGCCGCTGTGTTCTGTGTGTTTGAGATACCCTCAATTACGACACAGGAGAGAAGATCGGTAATTCAAAGGCTTTAATCATCAGAGAACTGAACAGCTGCCGAGAAGTGTGCTCACCACATGCTGCAGAGTGAGCCTCATCTTATATACCGTTTCCTGGGGGCGGAGCCAGAGGCGGAGTCCCCCAGGGTTCCAAGCCCGGTCTTAAAGGGCCAATGTATTAAAGGCAAGGTACAGCTACAGCAGTTACTAATACCATTCATCACATTGTTCATTGGTCATCCTGTGTGTCAATCACTGCCTGTCTGTGCAGCATCATATACTTGTGTGTATATGATGACAGAGACCACAACTCCCAAGATTAAGAGCCCCATTAAGCTACCAACTGACCGAGTCAGGAATCACCTCCACAAAGTCTCCAATTTGCATCAGAAGACTGCTCTTCTGACAATTCAATAATTCATAAAATCACTATTTCCATTTTGTATATCTGCGATGCTTTGAAAGTTCAACAAGTTTATTCCCGTAATAAGGAAGAAATCTGAAGTGGGATTTGATGCTCCTGCCACTGACTGGAAAAGCATCAGGATCAGTTGCGCATGCACCAGCAGTGCAGGCAGAGTGCACATGGGCAACCATTTGTGACACATTTCCGGTCAGCTACAGGGGTTAAACTGAAGACAGTGCAGCACTCCCTCAGTGTGGAATGCTGGCCTTTATGTTTGTGCTCACATCCTAGAGTGGAAGACTTGAATCCACAGCTTTCTGACTCGAGAGCCAGGACTGTCACCAACTGAGCCATAGCTGACACATACACGCTTCTCAGAGAGTCCAAAGGAAATACTAGTGTTAGGCTACCAAAGAACAGAAGAGAAATAGAGGAATATTGGAAACTAACCCTGACCAACATGTGTGGCAAAATGTAACGGGTAGGCCAAATAAGGTTAATGCACCAACATACCACATTCCATGGGCAGGGTTCACTGTCGCTGAGACTGCGTTGATGTCATGGCAGAAATCATAGACTTCTACGACAGCAAAACTGGTGCCGCATCTGGATCGATTCAGGGACCATTGAGAGGCTAACACCGGCGCCATGTGGAACACGACCGATTCCAATGAAAAACGGTGTCTGATTCGCCGGGTCTGTGATTGACACTCAGGAGACTGACAAGCTGCAGCCGGATAAGCACACTTCACTCCCCACACACACACATCCCAGCCAACAAGATGGCACTGGTTGTGCTAGAGCACGCCCATCCTGTTGATGTATCAGCTCGGGTCAGGGAGCACCTAGGGGGTTGCGTGTGGTGGTGGGGGAGGGGGGGGGTGGTGACACCCATACGACCCATGGCACTAAGTTCACAATGGGCAGTCGATGGTGTGCACAGCTGCATGGCTGCCTTGCAGGCTGCAGCAATGGTGTTCCTTGCCCGTTCGCCCCAACCCCAAAACCCACCACCTGGTCACCCCCTGCTACTCCTCCCCAGCCCTGGAAGAAGCCCTCCCTCACAACTAGCAGCAAAACTGTCAGCACATTATGGTGATGTTGGACACTTTTTGTACTCCTCTCTCCCCCTAAGCAGCCACGGCGTCTGTTTCACAATTTTTAAAAACGCAAATGAAGCTCGCCATCGGGAATTCCCTCCGTGGAGGAGGAGTATTGCGGAGGCCCCAGAGAATACCGGGTCAGACCCGTTAACGATATGCAAACAGTGTTTACTGTACGTGCAGGGTGGAATGTATTGACGCTGCTGTTGAGGCACTGGAGAATTGTGATTTGGTGTTAATCCAGCGCCCACCACGATTTCGACGTCAATACCAATTCTCTGTCCAATCACCTTTCCTGAATTCACCGTTGGCCGATGGAGAATTCACCATTCTGTCCAAGAAGGTGGAAAACATGAAGCCAAACTGCTCAGCTTTTGCCCAAGCTTTGATCCTGTGCCAAAAGCCGACAATTCTAGGCAGCTATCTAAATTCAAAAGATTAGGAGATCCACGGTCCCACTTCCCTTTCTGTTGGATCTGTGCCCAAGAATGGTTGATAATGAAAACCTACACAACACTCACTCAAGACAAAATGCATCTTTCCCCCTACTCCCCTAACCAATGATGAAGTCTCACATTGAGATCAAGTAACTGTGAGGCAAACCAATAGAGCATAATGTCCATTTTCTGTCCAGACCTAAAAGAGTATTGAGTAGTCTAGTGGCCTATATAAGAGGTCCAACCACTCTGTTAACCACATAAAACTCCCTGGCAGTAAAGGCCAGGCAAATACATTGGGGAAGATGGAAGTACAGCAACACTTCTTATAGACACCACCTCAAGGTAGGTTACCGTCTGCCCACCTGTCAGTTTGAGGAACAGATGACCATCAGCAACCATCTATGCTGAAATCTATAGATCTGCTTTAGTTATGTCAATAGACCCATGAATGAATGCTTCTCAATGCTGCATTAAACAATGTACAACTTCACTAATATTCCAGTATTTTTTGATCAAAAATGTACTTTTATTTTCATTTATGTTTATACACCGGTTTGAGTACCTGCAATTCCAACTTCATTAGTGATTTAATGATCATGATCATTCTTAACAAGACATGAGAATTATTTATTAAAATTGCTACACGTTTTTTTAAATCATAAATCTTAAGATACCGAGTGCAAAGTATTTCCTGCTCAGATAAATTAATTGTCATTCACCAGTTTTGGATGTCTCCCACTTTCTGTTCAAATGTCCACACTATACTGAATACCAATAGCCCACCTGGTATCTGATCTGCCTCGCTAAATGCCTGGAACTAGCTACACCAAAAAAGCAGAAAATACACACACATTTGACTACTTTGTGTGGGATAATAAAAAATGTATTTTTGTGATTCTAAGAGATTTCATCAGCCAAAATAAGGTAATGATCGGGATGTTAAAATAATGGAAACCACCCGGGTTGTGACACTTTCACATTAAAACCAACGCACAGTCTGAAACCACAAACAAAACAGGTATTTGATGATTGCTTCAACCCATAGAATTCAATCTTAACACAATCCACTGCCTTCAGAAAAGAAGATCTAACGGCCGCGTTGTGTTGGGCGCGAATCTGAGTGAACCGGTTAGATCACGGGAGAGTCCGAAATCGGGAACCATGCCAGGCGCTGATTGGTTTCCGATCTAACCAGCCCACTCCTGTTGGTGAGATCCGGATGCCGCTGCAGCCAATAATCACCAATTATGGCCAATCTCCATCCCATTAACCCCACATCTAATGGCCTCCTGTGAGCTAACTGAGCGGCCACGGGGGCGCCCTTTTGCACACCTATTTTAAAAAATGAAGCTAGCAAAATGGCTGCTGTGGGGATCGGAGTTATTGAGTATCCATCTTTGAAATTGGGCAATAAGCCCGGGGCACCAGGGCTGCTGCCCAAACTGCTTGGGGGGACGGGGGGGGGGGGGGGGGGGGAGGGGTGAGGCCTAGCCGGTTGGAGGGGTCGGCTGCCATTGGGGGGGCTGGTTGCCCCTGGGCAGGGGATGAGAGGTTGACCTCCCGCGGGTCCAACATGCCACTCCCCCCACAAGTCATGTTTACCCATAACGGGCAATTTCAGCTTCTGCCTGTCCATCCCACCAAACTAACAGGGAATTGGCAATGCTAGTAATGTGAGCACTGCATAGCTCCCAAGTGGATTCCCTTAGATAGACTTGTCATGTCGCAGGCGAGTGTTACTGCCTAGCACCCTAATCAGACTGTGAAGCCTGGACACTTTACTTGAACACTGGAGGCTTCAACACCACAGAGGCAGCAAGCAACAGTCAAACACCCTATAGCGGGGGATGCCCCGGTGGCCAAAGGCTGATGTGGTGATCTTTGTGAGGTGTTTCCATGATGAAAGGCATGGTGATCACAAAGACACACAAAGCTCTTTTGAAGAACTAAACTAATTTTATTAACACTACTAAATTTCAGTTCGACTCTTATTCTAAATAGCAAACATACATGTAAGAATTAAACTACACTCATTAACACTATCTCTATCTACTAACTATAACTGTAATATCTTAACTAGCTCTGCAATACACAATGAATCTTGTCTTCTGCAGCTCCAATCTAATCTCCTCCCCAAAGCCCAAATTGTCCACAGTGCAATGTATAGTACTGTCCCTTAGCTCCCTCTAGTGGCTGGGCATAACATAACATTAACTCTTCACATTTGTATAATGTTACAGCTGGGTGTGTGGCTCGGCGGGGTTGTACCTGAGCCTGGTCCCAGGGCTGTTCCCGCCTGTGGTCTGGGGTCCATTGCCTACGGGGCCCTGCTGTGGCTGGGGGTGCATGTGCAGGTTGAGGTCCCCAGCACAACCAGCTCATTGAATGGCACTCTTAAGGATGGGGGAAGCTTGGGGGATTTGAGGGTACCAGGGTGGAAGCCCCAACTGGTTGTTGGTCTCTCACCCTCTTCAATACCTTATAGATATCACAGAATGGATGTTATTGTGGACCCCGCAGCAGCTGCCCTCGCGGTGGTGGTGGCAGTCCAGGCGCCCAGACTCTGGAGAAGGCAGCGGCAGCAGCGTTGACAGAGGCTCGAGTTGGCAGCCCATGTGCAGGTGCCCATCCCATACCCTGAGGACCTGGCCAACTATCAGGCCTGGGAGGGACTCAAAAGGGGAGGCTCGTGATGGCCCAAGGTGTACAGGCGTCACTGTTCTTTTGAAGAGATGTCGGACAGCATGTGCCGCAGAATTCTCTGCCTCAACAAGGGGACGGAGCGGCACCTGTGCCATGTCCTTGCAGACTTGGCACCACGTGGAGGAGGAGGCTACCCACTCCTGGTGGCCATCAAGATCACTGCAACCCTGAACGTTTACACCTCGGATTCAATCCAGGGTTCAAGCAGGGACTTGTACAGCATATCCCAGCCAACAGCCCACAAGTGCTTCTGTTAAATCATGGATGCCCTGGCAGCTGACTTATGTAAACTTTGACCTGAACCAAGCCCATCAAGATGCCCGGGCAGCAGGATTCTTTTCCATCGCCAAGATGCCCCAGGTCTAGGGGATAATAGATGGCACGCATGTCGCCTTGCGCACACCGTGTCTGGGAGCGCCCTTCATTAACAGGAAGGCGTTCCACTCCCTGAACGTTCAACTTGTGTGCGGCCACCATCTCAAAATCATGCATGTATGTGCATGCTTCCCACGGAGTGCATGACGGCTACATCCTGGGGCAGTCAGAGATCCCCGGCATTTTTGAGGGACACTCCAGGATGACTAGTTGGCTCTTGAGGGAATAAGGGATAACCGCTTAGGTTTGACTACTGACGCCAGTGTGGAGGCCGGTGACCAATGCAGAGACCCGATATAATGAGGCCCACGTGGCCACCTGGGTTGTCATTGAGCGGTGCATCGGACTGCTTAAAATGGAGTTCTAATGCCTCGACTGCTCCAGTGGTACACTGCAGTACACCCCCCCAGAGGATTGCACACTTTATGGTGGTCTGCTGTACCGTCCACAAACTGGCACAGCGGCGGGGCAACGTGCTGGAGGTGGAGAAACATGTTGCCTTATCAGAGGAGCCTGACCAGGTGGGGCTGGAGGATGGCCCGCAGGAACAGCTGGAGGATGGAGGACATGCGAGGGTCTGGCATCAACGGAAGGGCAGGGAGGCCCTCATCCTTACCCGCTTCTCACAGGACATGGCTTCGTCCGTCATCTCACTCCTCCCCGCCATGTTTGAAAGGGTTTCACCCCCACAACCCAAAGATGTGCAGGGTAGGTGGATTGACCACGCTAAATTGCCCTTAATTGGAAAAAATTAATTGGGTACTCATAGAATTTACAGTGCAGAAGGAGGCCATTTGGCCGACCGAGCCTGCACCGGCCCTTGGAAAGAGCACCTCATTTAAGCCCACACCTCCACCCTAACCCAGTAACCTTACCTAACCTTTTTTGAACACTAAAGGGCAATTTAGCATGGCCAATCCACCTAACCTGCACATCCTTGGTCTGTGCGAGGAAACTGGAGCACCCGGAGGAAACCAACGCAGACACGGAGAGGATGTGCAGACTCTGCACAAACAGTGACCCAAGCCAGGAATCAAACCTGGGACCCTGGAGCTGTGAAGCGACAGTGCTAACCACTATGCTACCGTACCACCCAACTCTAATTTATTTTAAAAAGAGTAACTAATGCACACACCTCAGCATTTTCTAAGCAGTATATAGAGTCAATGGGAGCAGACTTGTTGGCATGGATGATATGGATAAACTGACCAAAGGTGAAGCAAAAAGGGAGAATGTTTCGGTAAATGTTGAGGGAACCATTCGTTTAGATGAATTGATCATAGAATTTACAGTGCAGAAGGAGGCCATTCGGCCCATCGAGTCTGCACCGGCTCCTGGAAAGAGCACCCCACCCAAGGTCAACACCTCCACCCTATCCCCATAACCCAGTAACCCCACCCAACACCAAGGGCAATTTTGGACACTAAGGGCAATTTATCATGTCCAATCCACCTAACTTGCACATCTTTGGACTGTGGGAGGAAACCGGAGCACCCGGAGGAAACCCACGCACACACGGGGAGGATGTGCAGACTCTGCACAGACAGTGACCCAAGCCGGAATCGAACCTGTGAAGCGATTGTGCTATCCACAATGCTACCGTGCTGCCCACTGATATAGAGTTCCTATTATTTTCCACTAAAAAAATAACAATGCAACAGCTGAAAAAATTGCAAAAACATTTTTCTATTTCTATTTTGAAAGTATCCTGACAGTCTAATATTAGTCAAGCATTTTTGATTTGAGTTACCTCTGCAGCGACTGTAAGTCATGAGGAACTACCCTGAACTAAAGACTTCATTGAGCACATGAATACAAGAGAAAACACTCTTACTGATGAACAAATGAAAGAGATGCTACTGTTTTCATTGTAACATTAAGCCATCAAGAATTTTCTGTGATAAGGGAGCAGTACTCCAATTCCTTTCTTTAATAAATGGACATTCATAGAATATTCTTTGATGATTAGATGAAATACCTGAAACATGTCACAAGCTTTGTTGAACACAAATTTTTAATCCATATGTTTCCCTCAGTCTTTCCAAAGGATCATCTGCATTCTTCCGAAGAAGGCTGAAATTTGTCTTGTTGTCAACCTTCGATTGTTATTCTCTATCTGTGTTCAAAGGGGATGCACGAGAACAGCTTGGAGTCAGATCATGGTGATTACCCCACTGATGTTTCCACACATAGCTGGAGTGGGAAATGTCTTTCATCTGGAAAGCACTTTATTGTGGGTCCAAAAGCAATGGTTCCCAGCTCAGGCGACAATACACATTTATGTCAGTGCTCATTTCAATCTTTTACTTCTTAAATTGTCATCTCTAGACTCCTTTATCAAAAGAACATTTGACAATAACACAAAACAGTGTTTGTTATGGGAGGTGCCGTACATTACATCCCTAAATTAAAAATGAACATGGTTCAAAATAAACCAGAATTCTTTTTCGACAACTTGTGAACTATTACGGTTGATGCTGGCATGTGTCCTGTGGTTGGCAGTTATTTCAACTCTCGTTCCTGAAGTTTTTCTACACCCATTCCGATCTCTGAGTATCATCATTCTCCAGATTTCCATCTTGGTTGTTATTGAAATGATGTGGATGGATAGCACTTGGAGCCAGGTAGGGGCCAGGATGAGGTTTATTAGATACATGCTGTTGCACTGGCTGAATTGGGAGATTTTCATAAACTGGACTTGTCACCAAACTTGTGGTGTTAGATTGAGTAATGTTTGCCTTGTAAGTGGTGGTGATGTTCTCCTCTGCCTGCAAGAGCAACAACATATTTATATAGCACCTTTGATGTAATGAAACATCCCAAGATATTTCACAGGAACTTTATAAAATAAAATATGACACCGAGTCACGTATGGAGGTATTCGATCAGATAATCAAACGCTTGGTCAGAGGTAGGTTTTAAGGAGTGGCTCAAAGGGAGGAAACAGAAATAGAAAGGCAGAGAGATGTATTCCAGAGCTTGGGGTGGAGATAACTGAAGGCACGGCCATCCATGGTGGAGCGGTTAAAATTTGAGATACACAAGAGGCCAGAATTAAGGGGGCACTACTCTGGATCTCTGGTTTACTAGTCCAGTGACAATACCACTACACCACCGCCTAGGTGGTCTTAGCGATGGGGGGGGGGGGGGGGGGGGGGGTGGAGGGTACAGCTCAGTTGGCTGGACAGCTGGTTCATGATACAGAGTGAGACCAACAGCAGGAGTTCAATTGAGGTTGAAGGTTATTCATGAAGGCCCCACCTTCTCAACCTTTCCCCTCAGGTTAAATCACCACCAATCAGCTCTCCCCCTCAAAGGGGAAAGCACCCTATGGTCATCTGGCGCAATACCAACTTTACTTAGTAATGGCACAAATAGGAAGTGAGAAGTTTACTTCTGTTTGCTTGAAAACAAATTTCTGAAGAATACTGATGCCACAAATGTTGCATTTTTGCACTAAAATAACCACTTAGTTTACCAAGCATCTCTGTGGTCTTTCTGAGATTGAGATTGCTAATTAACACTAACAATTACCGCAAGACTGAAGTTGCTGACTTCACAGTTCCCGCAGACATCCTTCTTATATGTAGCCCGGATTGCTGCTTCAGTATACCGAAAATGGAGGTAGCTATACGGTAATACGATATGAAAGGTCAATTTACCACATCTAAGAGAAAAGAAAAATCACAAAAATGGGATTAAATAGCTGGAAGTGATATATGCGTCGCATTGTAAGCAGCCCAATTCCATGTAAATCAGAGTGCAGATGGCCCCAACTAGCGGCACGGTGGCACAATGGTTACCACTGCTGCCTCACAGCGCCAGAGTCCCAGGTTCAATTCCAACTAGTGACTGTCTGTGTGAAGTTTGCACATTCTCCCTGTGTCTGCATGGGTTTCTTCCGGGTGCTCTGGTTTCCTCCCACAGTCCAAAGATGTATAGGTTAGGTGGATTGGCTATGCTAAATTGCCCTTTAGTGTCCGAACATTAGGTTGGGTTACGGTGATGAAGTGGAGGCATGCGCTTAAGTAGGGTACTCTTTCCAAGGGCCTCCTTCTGCACTATAAATTCTATGATTTAGAAGATAAACATGCAAATTGAAGAACTATTCAATTTTAAAGATATGATAGCTAAGATATGATTGCTAGTACCACAGTGAATACATATATCACACTGTGTAGGATTGAGCCACACAGTCTAGAAAGACTCCAAGGAGAGATGGTGGTATAGTAGTGAACATAACTGGCTTCCAAACAGTTGACCCGAGTTTGATTCCCGGCCATCGCAGTGACAAAAGACTCGGACGTTTTGCCTGTAGTTCTCAGTCGGAGATGGCTCGAATTTGCCTCAGATTTCAAGGAATACAGAAAGGCAAAAATATAAAGCATCAACCATTACAACTTGCTGATGATTACTGCACGATGATTCCTGTTAGGAAACACATATGTGCATGCACATAAGAACTGGATCAGGTTTAACTATAATGGCAAATGTGCTTACATATGCTTACTTGGGAAAATTTCCAAGGATTATTACCACCACGTGATCATATCACCATATCTCAACACACAGCATTACTTTCATGATAAAAGGGGAATGAATATGAGGTTGTCGGGAAATAGATTTTTCTCATTTTGTAAAATTTTTCATCAGTAAAAGCAGAAATGTTCTGCTATTTTGTTAGCACAAAACAGGGGGCTAGAAAAATAATTCTTTATTCCTACTTTCCCAGTGGTGCTAACTATTATCGTACACAAATAATTGAGGGGGAAGGATCTGTTCAATAGCTGCAAATAGTCTACTCGGTGCTAGCATTTAAAGTAACCAACCTGTCATAAATGAGAAAGTCATCCTTGTTAGCCTGCAGAATGCTCCAGATATCATGTTGAAATGGTGATTGTTGGTAGATAGGCATATCCTCAGGAGCATGCCGTTTGAGTTCCCAGAGCATGGCCCGGGATTGAGGTGTTTTCTCATTTACTATCATATAGCGTATATCCTTCAAGCCCTGACGATCGAGCTTGTCTCGCAAGCTGCCTAATCTACCAAAGCAATAAAAATGAAGAACTGAATTACTTTGGTTGGTACTTCTGCAGAGTGGACTATGCATACAGCACATTTCAGATCGGATATGATTTAATTAAAAAACCATGGAGCTAATTTATAATCTGACGGTGTCATTGAAATATTGGATTGGTTCACAGCAACATTGTCAACACTTGTATAAAAGTAAAATATTGTGGATGCTGGAAATAGAAACACAATATGCTGGAAATATTCACCAGGTTAGGCAGTATCTGTGGAAAAAGAAAGAGAGTTCATGTTTCAGGTCTGTGACCTGTCATCAGAACTGGGTAAAGTTAGAAATGTTACAGGAATTGTACAGCCAAGGTTCCTCTTCCTGTACAGATCCATACCGCTCTTCATTTCTAAGGCCTTTTTCGAAGGGATAGATTTGGAACGTCAAATGATCATGGCGTTTGTGTGGGGGGAGTAGGAACCCAACAATCCCCAAAATTACACTGCAGAGGAGACAAAACATGGGTAACCTGGTCCTTCCAAACCTGCAGTACTACCACTGGGCTGCCACAGCCGAGAGAGTGAGCAGATAGGTAAGAGAACCAAATACGGAATGGGTGAGGCTGGAGGAGTCCTCCTGCAAGGGAATGACCATCCGAGTTCGCACCACGACAGCGCTCCCAACCCCCCCTCCCCCCCGGCAAAATACACATCCAGCCCAGAGGTGGTAGCCATGTTGGGAATATGTTGCCAAATGAGACAGCATTTGGTTTAACCGAAACGTCCTCCGTGGACCCCATCTGCGGTAACCACAACTTCCTGCCAGCCATCTTTAAATGGAGGCAAGCCGGTGTACGCTAGCGGTCAGCAACTTGTACAAGGGGGACAGACTTGCAACCCTAGACGAGCCAACGGAAAGAACGGAACGACCGCGCAGACAGGAGCTTCGTCTCCTTCAAATCAAAACCTTTCTCCGCAAGGAGACAACGAGGTACCCTCGGGCCTCGAGAGACATATTGCTGGAGGAAATGCTGGATGCGGACAGTATGGAGAAGGGGAACTGTGGGGACATTTATGGATGACTGCTGGAGAGGTCGAGGACACCACTAGACGGAGCAAGACGGAAATGGGAGGATGAATTTAGGACGGAAGTGGGACTCTGGAGCGAAGCACTAAGTAGGGCCAATGCTACCTCCTCCTGCACAAGGCTGAGTCTCATGCAGTTTAAAGTGGTGCACAGAGCGCATCTAACCAGAACCCAAATGGACAGGTTCTTTCCGGAGTTGGAGGATAAATGCGAAAGGTGCCAGGGAGGCCCGACCAACCATGTCCACATGTTCTGGCCTTGCCCCAGACTTGCCGGTTTCTGGACAACCTTCTTCGAGGCGATGTCCAAGGTTGTGGGGGTGAGACTGGAGCCATGCCCGAAAGTGGCTGTCTTTGAGGTTTTGGACCAGCCAGAACTTAATATGGGGAAGAAGGCCGATGCCCTTGCATTTGCTTCCCTAATCACCCACCAGAGAATGATGCTCGGCTGGCAATCAGCAACACCACCCACAGCTGCTGACTCGTTGCCAGACCTGTCGGAACACCACCACCTAGAGAACATCAAATACACAATCCGAGGGTCGGACGAGGCTTCCACAAAGCGTGGGGGGTATTCATCAGCCTGTTCCAAGAACTGTTTGAAGCCAATAGTGATCAGGAAGAAAGGGGGGAGGGGGTAGACAAGGTCATGAAAACGAAAGACTTGTCTGGGGCAAGTCTGGGGTGGGCAGCAACAAAGAACCCAGGGAAGTACCAGGAAGGGACATGGAAAAAGAGCGAGGGGGGGAGAAGCCACAGGAATAACAGCAACAGCCACAATGTGAAAGATGGCACACAATACAACACCCATGGCGAAAGAAGGGGCCAAGATGGAGCCCGACTACCAACGGAGGGAGGGAGAAGGGAAAAGCAAGGAAAGGGGAAGGGCCGATGAAATGGGTACATGCAAAATTGTATATAGGAAACATCGCAGTCCTCTTTGGTGTATCTAATTGTTATATTGTTAAAGCTGGAAAATTCTAATAAAAATATTTATTAAAAACGTTACAGGAATTAACAAGTCAAAAATGGAGGGGGGAAGGAGGGAATGGGAAAAAGATCAAAAGGGAAAGTGTGATACGTGGAAGACGGTAGAAATTAAATGACAAATGAGTTGATGGTGCAAGACCAAAGGGAGTGACAACAGGACAAGTAAAGACACACAAGATGTGTTTAGATGAGCTGTGAATGGCAGAATGATGAACAGCTGCCTTCAGAAAATGAAAACATGAGGGTGAAACCAAAACCTGCAAAGAAAAGGAAATAAAATTGGAGCAAGGATGACAACCTAGAGAGACACAGTGGTTAGCACTGCTGCTTCTCGGCACTGAGGACCAAAGTTCAATCCTGGCCCCAGGTCATTGTCCATGTGGAGTTTGCACATTCTCCCCGTGTTTGTGTGGGTCTCACCCTAACAACCCAAAGATGTGCAGGGCAAGTGGACTGGCCGTGCTAAATCGCCCCTTAATTGGAAAAAAAGGAATTGGGCACGCTAAATTTTAAAAAAACAAAAAGGATGAGCAGGCAGCACGGTAGCATGGTGGTTAGCATAAATGCTTCACAGCTCCAGGGTCCCAGGTTCGGTTCCCGGCTGGGTCACTGTCTGTGCGGAGTCTGCACGTCCTCCCCGTGTGTGCGTGGGTTTCCTCCGGGTGCTCCGGTTTCCTCCCACAGTCCAAAGATGTGCGGGTTAGGTGGATTGGCCATGCTAAATTACCCGTAGTGTCCTAAAAAGTAAGGTTAAGGGGGGGAGGGGTTGTTGGGTTACAGGTATAGGGTAGATACGTGGGTTTGAGTAGGGTGATCATTGCTCGGCACAACATCGAGGGCCGAAGGGCCTGTTCTGTGCTGTACTGTTCTATGTTCTATGTTCTATGACAACCAGAAATTGTTGCACTCAATGTTGAATGTGGGAGTCTTTAAATGCCGAATCAGAAGAGGAGGTGTTTACATTGAGCTTTATTGGAACAATGCAAGGGGCCATCCACAGAGAGGCAGGTGAGAAAGCCAGATGGAAAATTAAAAGTTAAAGGGGACTCAAAGCTCACGGCCACACCTGCTGGCTGAACAGAGGTCTTCTGCAAGGCAGTCACCCAATCTGTGTTTGGTCTCCCCAGCGTAGAGCAGACCACATTATGAGCAGTGAATACAGTATACTAGATTGAAAGAAGTGCATGTTAATCGGTGATTCACCTGGAAGGAGTGTTTTCAGCTTGAGATGATGAAGAGAGAGGAGGTTGAAGAGCAGGTGCATGCACTTGCATGGGAAGCTGCTTTCATAAGGGAACACTCCACTTCATAAGGGAAAGAGATGTTGGGATGATTGAAGAGCTCACCAGGGTATTTTGGAGAGAACAGTGCCTTCAGAATGCTGAAAGGAGGAGGGAAAGATGTATTTGGTGGTGGTGTCACACTGGAGGTGGTGGTTGAATGTGGAGGTTGGAAGGTTAGTCCTGTGAGAGAGGAGAAGGGATGAGAGCACAAGTGTGAGAAATGGAATGGACACAGCCCTGACAGCCATGGCAATAGGGTCGGGGAAGGCACAATCTTGGAAGACACATCAGGGTACGGGAGATTGAGAGTATAGAGGTCAGGAGCACAGATTTGACTTCGCAGGAGGGTGCCAGTGTTCAGGTAGGTGGTTTGAAGTGTGTCTACTTCAATGCCAGGAGTATATGAAATAAGGTAGGGGAACTGGCAGCATGGGTTGGTACCTGGGACTTCGATGTTGTGGCCATTTCAGAGACATGGATAGAGCAAGGACAGGAATGGTTGTTGCAGGTTCCGGGGTTTAGGTGTTTTAGTAAGCTCAGAAAAGGGGGCAAAAGAGGGGGAGGTGTGGCGTTGCTAGTCAAGGACAGTATTACGGTGGCGGAAAGGATGCTAGATGGGGACTCTTCTTCCGAGGTAGTATGGGCTGAGGTTAGAAACAGGAAAGGAGAGGTCACCCTGTTGGGAGTTTTCTATAGGCCACCTAATAGTTCTAGGGATGTAGAGGAAAGGATGGCGAAGATGATTCTGGAAAAGAGCGAAAGTAACAGGGTAGTTGTTATGGGAGACTTTAACTTTCCAAATATTGACTGGAAAAGGTATAGTTCGAGTACATTAGATGGGTCGTTCTTTGTACAATGTGTGCAGGAGGGTGTCCTGACACAATATGTTGACAGGCCAACAAGAGGCGAGGCCACATTGGATTTGGTTTTGGGTAATGAACCAGGCCAGGTGTTAGATCTGGAGGTAGGTGAGCACTTTGGAAACAGTGACCACAATTCGGTGACCTTTACGTTAGTGATGGAAAGGGATGAGTATACCCCGCAGGGCAAGAGTTATAGCTGGGGGAAGGGCAATTATGATGCCATTAGACATGACTTAGGATGTGTAGGTTGGAGAAGTAGGCTGCAAGGGTTGGGCACACTGGATATGTGGAGCTTGTTCAAGGAACAACTATTGCATGTTCTTGATAAGTACGTACCAGTCAGGCAGGGAGGAAGGGGTCGAGCGAGGGAACCGTGGTTTACCAAAGAAGTGGAATCTCTTGTTAAGAGGAAGAAGGAGGCCTATGTGAAGATGAGGCGTGAAGTTTCAGTTGGGACGCTTGATAGTTACAAGGAAGCGAGGAAGGATCTAAAGAGAGAGCTAAGACGAGCAAGGAGGGGACATGAGAAGTCTTTGGCAGGTAGGATCAAAGAAAACCCAAAAGCTTTCTATAGGTATGTCAGGAATAAAAGAATGACTAGGGTAAGAGTAGGGCCAGTCAAGGACAGTGGTGGGAAGTTGTGTGTGGAGGCTGAGGAGATAAGCGAGATACTAAATGAATACTTTTTGTCAGTATTCACTCAGGAAAAAGATAATATTGTGGAGGAGAATGCTGAGACCCAGGCTATTAGAATAGATGGCATTGAGGTGCGTAGGGAAGAAGTGTTGGCAATTCTGGACAAGGTGAAAATAGATAAGTCCCCGGGGCCTGATGGGATTTATCCTAGGATTCTCTGGGAAGCCAGGGAAGAGATTGCTGAGCCTTTGGCTTTGATTTTTAGGTCATCATTGGCTACAGGAATAGTGCCAGAGGACTGGAGGATAGCAAATGTGGTCCCTTTGTTCAACAAGGGGAGTAGAGATAACCCCGGTAACTATAGGCCGGTGAGCCTAACGTCTGTGGTGGGTAAGGTCTTGGAGAGGATTATAAAAGATACGATTTATAATCATCTAGATAGGAATAATATGATTAGGGATAGTCAGCATGGTTTTGTGAAGCGTAGGTCATGCCTCACAAACCTTATTGAGTTCTTTGAGAAGGTGACTGAATAGGTAGAGGAGGGTAGAGCAGTTGATGTGGTGTATATGGATTTCAGTAAAGCGTTTGATAAGGTTCCCCACGGTCGGCTATTGCATAAAATACGGAGGCTGGGGATTGAGGGTGATTTAGAGATGTGGATCAGAAATTGGCTAGTTGAAAGAAGACAGAGAGTGGTAGTTGATGGGAAATGTTCAGAATGGAGTTCAGTTACGAGTGGCGTACCACAAGGATCTGTTCTGGGGCCGTTGCTGTTTGTCATTTTTATAAATGACCTAGAGGAGGGCGCAGAAGGATGGGTGAGTAAATTTGCAGACGACACTAAAGTCGGTGGAGTTGTAGACAGTGCGGAAGGATGTTGCAGGTTACAGAGGGACATAGATAAGCTGCAGAGCTGGGCTGAGAGGTGGCAAATGGAGTTTAATGTGGAGAAGTGTGAGGTGATTCACTTTGGAAAGAATAACAGGAATACGGAATATTTGGCTAATGGTAAAATTCTTGGTAGTGTGGATGAGCAGAGGGATCTCGGTGTCCATGTATATAGATCCCTGAAAGTTGCCACCCAGGTTGATAGGGTTGTGAAGAAGGCCTATGGTGTATTGGCCTTTATTGGTAGAGGGATTGAGTTCCGGAGCCATGAGGTCATGTTGCAGATGTACAAAACTCTAGTATGGCCGCATTTGGAGTATTGCGTACAGTTCTGGTCGCCTCATTATAGGAAGGACGTGGAAGCTTTGGAACGGGTGCAGAGGAGATTTACCAGGATGTTGCCTGGTATGGAGGGAAAATCTTATGAGGAAAGGCTGATGGACTTGAGGTTGTTTTCGTTAGAGAGAAGAAGGTTAAGAGGTGACTTAATAGAGGCATACAAAATGATCAGAGGGTTAGATAGGGTGGACAGCGAGAGCCTTCTCCCGTGGATGGAGGTGGCTAGCACGAGGGGACATAGCCTTAAATTGAGGGGCAATAGATATAGGACAGAGGTCAGAGGTGGGTTTTTTACGCAAAGAGTGGTGAGGCTGTGGAATGCCCTACCTGCAACAGTAGTGAACTTGCCAACATTGAGGGCATTTAAAAGTTTATTGGATAAGCATATGGATGATAAGGGCATAGTGTAGGTTAGATGGCCTTTAGTTTTTTTCCATGTCGGTGCAACATCGAGGGCCGAAGGGCCTGTACTGCGCTGTATCGTTCTATGTTCTATGTTCTAAGCACTGGTTGCATCATCAAAACAGATGTTACAAAATAATAAACAGGGAAAATAGGATAGAGTCCTTACAGGAAGCTGGGTGAGGAAATGTAGTCAAGGTGGTTGTGGGAGTTGGTGCATTTACAGCAGAAGATCATAAGTATGTCTTCCCCTCCCGGAAGGGAAGGAGAAAAAAAAATCTAGTTTTTCGCACTTCACCCCCTTGTGCTTCACCTAATAACTAATCACAGAATAGAATTCCAGTCTGTGCACTTGAATGGAGAAAGTTTATAATAGCATTGTGATGATTATATAAATACGAAATGCAGAAAATAATTCTGAAATGCTACACTTACTTAGTTGCCTGTGTCAGACAGAACCGGCAGCTTGCTTTGAGAAGGGCCACCACCACGACATGGCCAATCTGTTCCTCCATGGGGTTCTGGTTGGCAATCTCCCAGTGAGGGGCCAGCTCACAGATTCTGCTTTCACTCCCTGCTACTGCCACAGTGATTGTTAGGCCCAACACAATAGTGACTAAAGGCATCTCCAGCCCCATCACGATCCCTTCCACATCCCTTCAATTTGGAGTAGATGGACAATAAATTAACATTTTATAAAAGAAACAAGAGAACAAAAAATTGCCAATTAGTGCGCTGATTTTATTGCCGGAAAGGCGCCGAAAACGACCGCAGATTTTCCGGTATGAACGGGAATTCTAAACACCGGTATTCATTCAGTTTATGTTTCTGCAAAGTCTACTCCTCAAAAATGTTGCTGACTTGTTTACACGATGCCAAAACTGTGCTGCAGAAAAGCGCATGGCCAGAACAAATGGAAAACCGGACAAGATACAAGAATGTAAAGGAAACAAAACTGGCCAAAGTGCATCCGGCCAGCACTGCATGAAAAGAATCCAGACACAATTAATTGTAACATGAATGTGTTGCAATTTCGATGAGAAGTTTGGAGACTTTGTATGTTAAAAACAAAATCAGATAGGGATGAATTCGGACGTTTAGAAAATATTTAGGAAATGTTTGAAACCAATGCATTTGAGATGATGAACATTAAAAAGTTTCCTTTAAACCGTTTCGCTGTTCGGGACAAAATACATTAGTCAGCAATGTTACCTTTCTGCTGATTTTCACTCTTTTGTTTCTCCCTGGGCGTCCGATCCAAGCTCTGGTTTCCCTGCACCCCCACCCAGCTCTCAGCCACAGGCTATCTCCCGGATTGGAAACGACCTGTTTGTGGAATGTTAACTCTTTGAGGACGGAACGATTTTTTTTCCTCTTTCAGTTCTGGGTTAACGCGGGGGGGGGGGGGGGGGGCAGTGAATGGAGGTTCTTAAACTCCTCCACTTAAATACAGTTAAAATAGTCGGTCCAATAATGGCCATTACCCATTTACTACTTTTCGCTCTTAAATGGCACCAGAATCTTTAAAGTCCAACATTTCTCCTTGCCCACCATTTCCTCGGCAATATTAATACCGCCACAGAGCAGGAACCCTGAAAAAACAACATGCACCAGTTAAGGGTCTCCAGCACCGCACGGTAGTCCAGTGGTTAGCACTAGCTTCACAGCGTCAGGGTCCCAGGTTTGATTCCGGCTTAGGTTACTGTCTGTGCGGGGCCCGGTCTGCACGTTCTCCCTGTGTCTGCGTGGGTTTTCTCCGGGTGCTCCGGTTTCCTCCCACAAGTCCTGAAAGACGTGCTTGTTAGGTAATTTGGACATTCTGAATTCTCCCTCAGTGTACCCAAACAGGCACCAGAGTATGGCGACTAGGGGATTTTCACAGTAACTTCATTGAAATGTTAGTATAAGCATACTTGTGACACTGATAAAGATTATTATAAATAACATGAATTAAACAAGGGGGAAGCCAAAGCTCTTGTGCAGTCTGATATTAATGTTTCATGTTTATGAATGGAAAGTCATTGATAAAAGGTTAGAAACATACATAGATAGAATGAAATGGTTACACCACAAGGAGGCCATTTGCCTTGTCATGTTCTGTGCTGGCTCTCAGCTACAATTCAACTAGTTCCACTGTCTCACCTTTTCCTTGTGGCCCTGCAGCTTTTTACTCTTTAGATATTTCTCCAATTCTTGTTTTAATGCTTTGATTGAATCTACGTCCACCACACTCTCATTCAGTGCATTCCAGGTCCTCACCGTTCATTTCTGTATCAAAAGGATTTCCTCAAGTCGCGTTGCATCTTTTGCCAGTAACCTGAAATCGGTGTTGTGGCAAATTCATACTGTATTGTATTTCACACTGTATTGCATTGCATTGGATTATGTCCTTGTCAATTTAATAGTCTTAGAAAACTTGAAGAAAATTACGATGGAATCAGCCCTCAAACCTGATCGACTAGAACTCGACCCGCAGGCTGCAGAGGCAAAGGAAATCTTCCTACACTGGCTTCGATGTTTCAAGGCATATCTGGCTGAATCAATCACATCCGAGACTACAGAGGAGCAGAAACTCAGCCTACTGCACGCACGGGTGAGCCATCGTATCTCTACGCAACTCAATTGTACCACCTCATATACTGAGGCCCTGGCTATGCTCGACCGATTGTACGTGCGGCCAATTAACGAGGTCTGCGCGCGGCCCATTTTCACGACCCGCCGCCAGCACCCCGCAGAGTCGCTAGAGGACTTTCTGCGCGATTTAAAAGCTCTTGCTCGGGACTGCAATTTTCAGGCTGTAACGACCTCCCGGCATATAGAACTCGCTGTACATGATTTTCATAGAATTTACAGTGCAGAAGGAGGCCATTCAACCCATCGAGTCTGCACCGGCTCTTGGAAAGAGCAACCTACCTAAGGTCAACACCTCCACCCTATCCCCATAACCCAGTAACCCCACCCAACACTAAGGGCAATTTTGGTCACTAAGGGCAATTTATCATGGCCAATCCACCTAACCTGCACATCTTTGGACTGTGGGAGGAAACCAGAGCACCCGGAGTAAACCCACGCACACACGGGGAGGATGTGCAGACTCCGCACAGACAGTGACCCAAGCCGGAATCGAACCTGGGACCCTGGAGCTGTGAAGCAGTTGTGCTATCCACAATGCTACCGTGCGTATACCGTGATGTATACGTTGCAGGGCTCAGGTCTAACTATGTGCGCTAGCGATTACTTCAGAAAGCGTCCCAGAACTTGGAGGACACGGTAGAGTTAGCTACGACTATGGAGGTCGCGTTCCGCAGTCTGAACTCATTCCCCGCGGACCAAGCGACCCCATCATGGGCCCCCGACCAGTGACTGCCTCAGGCCTGCGCCGCGCGGCCACCCACCCACTATGGAGCACCAGCGTGCCCCTTTTGTGGCCAGCCCCAACACCCATGGCAGCACTGATAGGCCCGCAATGCGACCTGCAGCAGCTGCGGTCGCAAAGGACACTATGCCCGAGTATGCCTGGCAAAATCAAAATTTTCTAACTCCCCCGCAGTCCAGAGCACTCGCCTCCCAAACTCACAGGCCCGCAGACCCCGTAATGCTGCAGTGTGTCTGCCGACTCCGCCTCCACCCGACATGTGCGACTCATGGGGGCAGCCATCTTGACAATACTCCTCCATGCTGCCGACCACGTGCGAGTCATGGGGGCCGCCATCTTGGACGCCATCTTCCTCGCCGCCCGCCACGTGCGATGCACGGGGGTGGCCATCTTGGACGCCATCTTCTTCATCACCCGCCACGTGCGATCAACGGGGGCCGCCATCTTGGCAATCAACCGAACCGAACCTCGACGACTACGACCTCAGCGGACAGTCATCACGGGGCCACTCCAGTACAGCCGATCGAGCCGCCGACTACCCGCAACTCAACGCAGTCACGTTGGACCATTCGCGTCCGAAGCACCTCCAGAGCTCGATGATGTCCATTAAAATCAACGGGTACAGGACACCGTGCCTCTTCGACTCCGGGAGCACCGAGAGCTTCATACATCCTGACCTGGTCAGACGCTATTCGCTCCCTATCTTCCCTGCACGGCAAACTATCTCCCTCGCCTCGGGCTCGCACTCAGTCCACATACAAGGGCGCACCGTCGCGACTCTAGCGATTCAGGGCACCAGCTACTCTAATTTCCAGCTGTACGTACTCCCCGACCTCTGCGCCCCACTCTTACTCGGGCTTGATTTCCAATGTAATCTCAAGAGCCTCACACTCAGCTTCGGCGGACCCCTACCCCCACTTACTAATGCAGTCTAGCAACACTAGAAATCGACCCCCGTCCACTCTTCGCTAATCTAACGGCTAACTGTAAACCAGTAGCCACTCACAGCAGGCGGTACAATCTGCAGGACAGCGTATTTATTAGAGCCGCATTCCAGCGGCTCCTACGTGAGGGAGTCATAGAGGCCAGTAACAGCCCCTGGAGAGCTCAGGTGGTGGTCGTCAAGACCGCGGAAAAGTTCCGGATGCTGGTTGATTACAGCCAGACCATTAACCGGTTCACGCAGCTCGATGCATACCCCCTCCCCAGAATTGCAGACATGGTTAGTCAGATCGCCCAGTACCGCATATTCTCCATGGTGGATCTGAAGTCTGCATACCATCAGCTCCCAATTCGCCCGGAGGACCGCCACTACACAGCGTTCGAGGCAGATGTCCGCCTCTTCCATTTCCTCCGAGTCCCCTTTGGCGTGGGGTCCCGGTGTTCCAACGAACAATGGACCGAATGGTAGACCAGTACGGGCTGTGGGCCACGTTTCCGTACTTGGACAATGTCGCCATCTGCGGCCATGATCAGCAGGACCACGACGCCAATCTCCACCGATTTCTCCAAACCGCCCAGAAACTCAACCTCACCTACAATACGGAGAAATGCGTTTTCCGCACTACCAGACTAGCCAATCTCGGCTATGTCGTGGAAAACAGAGTCCTGGGCCCCGACCCGGACCGCATGCAACTCTTACAACTCCCTCTCCCTCATTGTCCCAGGGCCCTCAAGAGGTGCCTGGGCTTTTTCTCTTATTATGCCCAGTGGGTCCCCCGGTATGCGGACAAAGCCCGCCCACTATTTAAGACCACACTCTTCCCACTATCAGCTGAGGCCCACCAGGCCTTCAACTGCATCAAGGAGGACATCGCCAAAGCCGCCATGCGGGAGGTGGATGAATCCGTCCCCTTTCAGGTGGAGAGCGACGCCTCAGAGGTCGCTCTCGCCACCACTCTGAATCAGGCAGGGAGACCAGTTGCCTTCTTCTCCTGAACCCTCTCCGCTTCGGAACTTCGACACTCCTCAGTCGAAAAGGAAGCTCAACGAGCCCCCAAATGCCCTGTCCCGCGGCACGTGCGCCAGCGTGCATGACGACCGCCTGAAGGCTATTCACAATGACCTCTGCCACCCGGGGGTCACCCGGCTCGCCCACTACGTCAAAGCCCGAAATCTGTCTTTCTCCACCGAGGAGGTAAAAGCCATCACCAGGGATTGGCCAATCTGTGCGGAGTGCAAACCGCACTTCTATATACCAGACAGGGCCCACCTGGTCAAGGCTTCCCGGCCCTTTGAACGCCTGAGCATCAATTTCAAAGGGCCACTCCCCTCGACCAATCGAAATGTGTACTTTCTTAACATCATCGATGAATTCTCCCGCTTCCCCTTCGCCATCCCGTGCCCCGTTATGACCTCCCATACAGTCATCAGAGCCCTGCACTGGGTCTTCACCCTGTTCGGTTTCCCCAGCTACGTACACAGCGACAGGGGTTCATCCTTCATGAGCGACGAGCTGCGTCAGTACCTGCTCGACAAGGGCATCGCCTCGAGCAGGACTACCAGCTACAACTCCAGGGGGAACGGGCAGGTGGAGAGGGAGAACGCGACGGTCTGGAAGACCGTCCTACTGACCCTCCGGTCCAGGAATCTCCCACCTCCCATTAGCAGGAGGTCCTCCCCGACGCGCTCCATGCAATTAGGTCCCTCCTATGCACCGCCACCAACCAGACCCCTCACGAACGACTATTTGTTTTCTCTAGGGGCACTACCACGGGGGCTTCGCTTCCATCCTGGTTGAGGACACCGGGCCCGGTTCTCCTCCGGAAGCACGTCCGGACACACAAAACAGACCCGCTAGTAGAGAGAGTGCTACTGCTTCATTCGAACCCCCAATACGCCTTTATTGAATAACCCGACGGCCGTCAGGACACCGTTTCCCTCCGGGACCTGGCTCCTGCAGGATCCACCACCACCATCACCACCACCGAGGTACCTCTCACACTACACCCCACCCAACCTCCCGCGCCTATAGGTTCCCTGCCCACGCTCGGCGCCCCCGCGCCTATAGGTTTCCTGCCACCCGTGACGGGTCACCCGTCGCACCGGTCAGGAATGAAGCTCGGACCGAAACACCCCCGGAGCCCACCCTCATACCCACACTGATCGTCACCACCCAGCCACCCGAAGAAGCTGCAACCCCAGTGCTCCGCTGATCCCAAAGGACGACTCGGCCACCGGACCGGCTCAACTTGTAGACCCGTCACCCCCGCCGGACTTGATTTTTTACAGGGGGTGAATGTGGTGAATTCATACGGTATTGTAATTCACACTGTATTGCATTGCATTGGATTATGTCCTTGTGGGCTCTGTATGTGAGCCGTTGCGCGGCTCTGCCCATAGGGGGAGATGAGGAGCTTGTACAGGGCTCCACCCATGGCTCCGCCCATGACCCCTCCCACTACCAGAAGTATAAAGTGCGGCAGCCGTGAGCCTGCTCTCAGTTCCTCTGGTCGCAGGCAGGCTCAGTTGTAAGACTATTAAACCCACAGTTTACTTCCAATCATGTCTCTAGTGAATTGATGGTCACATCTGGTGTCCTCTGCTTCTCAATCCTTACACCAAAGGGAACAGTTTCTTCTAGTTTTTGCCCTGATGATTTTGAAAACCTCTTATAAAACCTTCCTTTAACCTTCTCTTCCCCAAGGAGAACAGTACCAGCTTCTCCAATTTATCCATGTAACCAAAGTACCTCAGCCCTGTGTTACGAACAACGGCAGTGTTAAATAGACATAGGCATTGAATTTACAGTGCAGAAGGAGGCCATTCGGCCCATTGAGTCTGCACCGGCCTTTGGAAAGAGTACCCCATTTAAGCCCACACCTCCGTCCCATACCTGTAACCCAGCAACCTCACCCAACCCCTTTTGGGCACTAAGAAATTTAGCAAGACCAATCCACCTACCCTGCACATCTTTGGACTGTGGGAGGAAACCGGAGCTCCCAGAAGAAATTCAGGCATGGGGAGAATGTGCAGACAGTGACCCAAGCCGGGAATCAAACCTGGGACCCTGGAGCTGTGAAGCGACAGTACTAACCACTGTGCTACCGTGCCGTCAATGCGAGGGTATCCTAAAACCCAGAAGGGTAACTTGGAACCCCGGGTCATAGTGGTGTATGTGTGTTTTTCTGGTATGATGGGAGGAACAGTATACAACCCAGCGAGGATCAGTCCAGTCGTTGTATGAACAATTAATAATGAATATTTATTAACTAAAATGTAAACACACAAGAAGGACTATAATACACTATTACACTTAAGTAGACTGATGACTGTACACACTTTATATTACATAAAACTATCCCTTGATCCCCAAACCTGCATCACTTTGCTGGAAAATGCATGTGTGAATATTAGGTGGAAACAGGGTTGACATAGTCCTTGTACATTAATCAATCAGGTCTGCCTATTGGATCAATAGAATTAATAAATCACTCTCAGCTATTCTCCATGTCTTCTTCATCAGATAATGGGCTGGATTCTCTGCTGCCTGCAGCGGAGATCAGAATGCAGCAGTGACCCCAGCGTTGTGAAGAAAATGGCTGGCACCGATGCATTTCCGATGCTTTGGCCCCCTGCGCCAACAGGAGGAATCAAATGAGTCTTAATGACCCATATGACGGGCACCATATTCTCAAGGCCCACCATATTCTCCGGTCCTCTGGGCGGGATATACTACAGGCATTTCCCAGAGTGGCCCAGACGTGATAGACCTTGCATTGGGCCAAGGGGGTAACTCCTTAAGGAAGTTACCCCCAAAGTCCATCTGAGGGCCACCCTTCCACCTCACAATGAGAGACCTGCCCCCCCCACCCTCATGAGACCCCTAACTCACTGTCTCCCAAGACCCCCTAAAGTGCCCCCCCCCCCAAAAACCCCCTAAATAAAGAGGCCCCCCAAAAAAGAGAACACTGTCAGGAAGAGAGTTAAGTGCATTCCAATCAACCCCCCCCCCCTTCATGTTGAGTGATGTTGAAGTGATCAGCTAGAAACTGACAGCACTTAACTCTCTGTGAAGTGGTTGATGTTTGTAAACACTGTGGTTAGAGCACTTCAAAGTTACTCAACCGTGAAGGAAGATGAATGAAGCAAGGCTGACAGCTGTGTGTGTGTGTCGAAGCTGTCAATCACAACTTAGTAAGGGAAACGAATGAATGGCTTGCAGCTCAATGGTCTGAGGAGTTTAAACACAGGTCACTGTTTCTCTTTCCAGGAATTGGCACAAGGTGTTTTCTGTGTCTGAGCCAGCAAGTGTTTTGCCCAGATGAGTATTTTTTTTAAAATATATTTTTCCCCTCCTTTTACACATGTTCTCCCAAATTTACACCCACCAACAATAAACAATAATCAGCAACTAATATATCAATCCCCATAACAATAACAACGATCCCATCCTCCCACCAAACCCCAAACATTAGACTGCACATTTACATAAACAAATGACAAAAAGGAATCAGGAATCATCCATAGTCACCCTTAATACACACAGCCCCCCTCCCCCAACCCTCCCACCCATCCCCCCCAACTAATGTTCGATGTTATCCAGTTCTTGAAAGTGCATAATGAATAATGCCCATGAATTGTAGAACCCCTCCATCCTTCCCCTCAGTTCAAACTAACGTTCTCAAGAGTCAGGAATTCCAACAGATCCCCCCCGCCATGCCAGGGTACAGGTTGGAGAGGATGCTCTCCATCCCAGCAGGATCCACCTTCGGGCGATCAACGTGGCGAAGGCTACGATATCTGCCTCCGCACCCGTTTCCAACCCTGACTGATCCGACACCCCGAATATGGCCTCCCGGGGACCCGGGTCCAGTTTCACATGCACCACCTTGGAAATTACCCTAAAAACCTCCTTCCATGCCCAGATGAGTGTTACAGCAGTATTTCTTTTTCACTTCCTCTATATGGAATGCTCTCTAGCTTCCAGATACGGGTCTCTTTTCTTCAGGGCTTACTGACGGGGTTTTCTTTTCTGGGGGGCTTCCTGACAGGTTTTTCTTTTCTGAGGGGCTTCGTGCCAAGGGTCTTTTTTCTGGGGAGATTCCTGACCAGTATTTGCATACATAGAACATACAGTGCAGAAGGAGGCCATTCGGCCCATCGAGTCTGCACTGACCCACTTAAGCCCTCACTTCCACTCTATCCCCATAACCCAATAACCCCTCCTAACCTTTTTGGTCACTAAGGGCAATTTAGCATGGCCAATCCACCTAACCCGCACGTCTTTGGACCGTGGGAGGAAACCGGAGCACCCGGAGGAAACCCACGGAGACACAGGGAGAACGTGCAGACTCCGCACAGACAGTGATCCAGCAGGGAATCAAACCTGGGAACCTGGCACTGTGAAGCCACAGTGCTAGCCATGTGTGCTACCGTGCTGACCTTTCTTTTCTGGGGAGTCTGTAAGGGGGGGGGGGGGATCTCCTTATTTAGGGGTCTCCTTATTTAGGGCGTATCTGTTTGGGGTCCCTTTATTTGAGGGGTCTCTGTGTCAGGGTCTCCTTATTTAGGGGGTGTCTGGGGGTCCCTTTATTTAGGGGGTCCCTAATGGGGGGTGGGTCAGATCACTCCCATATTTGGGGGAAGGGGGGAGGATCTTAAAATCCAGGGGTAGGCTGGATTGCAATGAGGGGGAGGGTAGGCTGAATTGTGATGTGGGAGGGGGTGGCCAGCCATGGGGCCTCGCTTTCAGGCCGTCCACTCTAAATGGTGGCCCGATCATGTGATTCCCTTGGGAATCCCTCGTAATTTTTGCCATGCATAAATTTGCATGGTGTTATGACACCCTGGGCAAGTGCACGATCAGTTCCAGCCCCACAAGCCCCGGAGTCCTAACATAATTGAATTAACCAATAATTTGCGTATTTTCCTGAGATCCTTAGCCCTTTACTGCTCCAATGATTTATAGGCACCAGATTTCTAAGGAAAATATTAGCACACTTTATTTATAACAAGAATAAAAGATGAACATATAATAGAAATAATGGTCCACTAGTCTAATTATTCCCCAAGCCGCGCCCACCCTCCACCCAGACACGCACAAGACAAATATGTTAGGGGGTAGGGAAAGGATTAAAAATAACAGGGATTAAAAGGGTATGAGTGATTTGAGGATCTTCGCTGCTGAGTTTGAGGTCCTTGTAGGTTGTCATCTCTTCAGAATGTGAGGTGTTGCAAACCATCGGTGAGTTTGGATCTTTTGAGGAATACCATCCATTAGAACTCTCGGATGTAGGTCTTCCTCTGGGGAATTGCATTCACACAGGAGATTCAGGTCTGTGCAATTCTATCATGCACCAGATGGACTCTCAGTCTCCCTGAGATATTACTGGAGTTTTATACCTGAGGGGTGACAGCAGATTTGACATCCAGTATACCTTTCACCTGCTTGCCTGGTCTCTGTGCAAAGATTCTGGCTGTATCATGAAGAGAGTTCCGAGACTGGGCTTTTCACAGCCATTCAGAGAATTTTACTGTTGCAGACCTCGTCGGAGAACCTGCTTACAGCCTTTCAAACCAGTAGCTCCCTTCACAGGTCTGGCTACTGCCTGCAGTCTTTTAAAAAGGAGTGCCTTCCACAGGTCTGGGTGGGAGCCTCTTAAATCGCCTGGCAGAGAGCGGAGAGAGAGTGCCTTAAAGCTGCTTTAGGCCTGGATCTTTCACAGAACTGGCAAAATGGGGCTGGCTTCTCCTGTTTCAGAAGTTTCTGAAAAGCTCCACCAATCCCAAACGAGAATCTCTCCAAGGCCAGGATTTCAAACGAGCTGATTGGCTGCTTGCCAATTCAATCAACATGAAATCACAGGATATGCCACAGAGCTCACTGAATCTGAGGGTATCTGCCGGATTAGACCACATAGCATCTTGCAGTGGGGTTCAGTTCAAAACAAAAGTCTGTGATTTTAAAAACCAGCCAGCAGGACAGGCATTAAACGAGAAACAGGAAAAGACCAGGATTTAGCAAGTTCCTTACAATGGCGAAGGATAGTGAATCGCTTTCTGATCTGTGCTATCGCCAGTTGCAATTCACCTCTGGAGGGAGAATAGTGCACGATTTACTGACCAATCCGCCACATGTTTTTCGGTGGTGGAGGTGGCCCACCAGCAGGATTTTCTGAAACCGGTGCGCTGTCGGTTTGACTGGAATATCCCACTGGCATGAACAGCCGTAAATTCCATCCAGAGTCTCCCAAACGGAGAATCTCGCCCAATATCTTTGGAACAGAGCAAATTAGAGCAGAAAGGGTTTAGCAAACATATTGCAAGTGGAACTTAAGTGATGCGAAGAAGCTTGGCTATTATTGTACTTTGCTTTTTTCTAAATAATATAGCTGAGAATCTTGGAGCTGTGGAAAAAGATCTGATAATATGCTAATACCCTGAAGTTAGGAGGATTTGAAGGGACTGAAGACCCGGGTATCAACAGCAGACTCCCAAGATAGAGGTTATTAGAGATTAAAAGAATGTATTGGGTGATAATGTAGCTAGCATTTACTGGGGCTAATTGCAAGGACATCATAGCATTGCTTCAGCAAAACAGTACCATCAAACAAAAAAGTCCCTGCAACTGGTAGTTTATTGAACACATTGCAGAACAAATTCAAACAGTCCAGCTTCAGCAGATACGTGCTGGCTTTCATTTATTAACCCATATTTTTCTATGTACCAATTTGTTTTGTCTAAACGTTTCTCACCGCTGAAGTTGCGTAGATTGGCCTGCACTTGCCTTTTTCCTTTTTTTGAACTTAAAGGGTGTAACATTTTCAATCTTTCAGCCCTCTAGAACCAAGGAGGATTGGAAGATATAACCAAAGCCTCCACGATTTTCACCCTTACTTTCCTCAGAAACGTAAGATGCAGTCCATCCAAACTGGGTGACTTTTCTACTTTGAGCACTGCCAATTCATTTACTCTTTCCATTTTTATCCTATCCAATTTCTATACATTCTCCTCCTTTTTTGTGACATTGGCAATGTCCGCTCCTTCATGATGACAGATGCAAAGTACTCTGTTAGGACTGTAGCCACTTGGGTTGGCCTCTTCCCGAGTTTAAAATGGAGATTCGCAAAGAACGCAAGGAAAATTGGACAGTATGAGAAGACAAGCAGTTTGCAGAGTTCTTCTGTATATTCGAGTTGCAGAAAGCAGACAGCATTGAAACCAGCAATCTGAATATTAATGAGCGATTCCCAGGCAAAATGGTAACAATCAAGAATAGCCAAAGCAAAGCTAGACTCCTCGGCGCCAGCAGGAGTCCAAGACAAAAAAGACTAACAAGCACCCAAGGAACGCCCAGCGATCAGGGAACAGCCCCAGTATTGGGGAATTCAAACCGATCGATTGGTCCGTGATCCAATCGATTGGAGTCAGGTACGGGGTCCGCCCAAAAGGGCGCAAAGCCCTTGGGGCCTATAAAAGACAGGTCCCAAGTTCAATTCGCTCTCTTGGCAGTTTCTCTTGCTAGACTTCTCGGCAGGGTCATGCAGCAGACCGAAACAACACTTGACCCTGAACTGCCTTGCAGCTGCACCACCAAGTAAGTGTCCAGTCAACGCACGCTACGAGATAGGCGCTCCTGACCCTGAGTCCATACCAGTTGGAAGCCTGCAGCCCAGGATTGAACAAGAGGCCATTGTTCCCTGACCTGGTGGGCTCTTTTCCAAAGATAAGTATTGGCCTGTAGCGGTAGAGGTAGTCTAGTTTCGTAGTGTTTATGCATGAGTAGAGATTAACTGTGTATATAATAAATGTGTTTTGATTTGAACCTTACTAACTGGTGTACTGAGTTATTGATCAGTACTTGAACTTGAACCTCGTGGTGGTATCATAAAGATACCTGGTGACTCTAGAGCAAGGTAATAAAACAGAGGAAATTGAGTGTAAAGCACACTCACCAAAACTAGCAACATTTAGTGGCGACCTCTGATGGGACTCGATCTAGAAGTGGCCCCTCCACTCCGAGAGAACCCAGACATTAGAAATCAGAAATCCAATTGGGAACAGAAACAACCACAAGTGTTCAAGCAGTTCTGATCAATCCTCATAATTCTGAAGTGTGTTTTTGCATGCATAACTAACAGGGTTATGAGGTAAAACTGATAGATTTTGTTGCGAAGAACTGTCGGGAGTTTGTTTTCCGGAAAATAGCGAAAGCCGTACCCGTGTCTACAACACCGCTTTAGTATCCCTCGTTCCAAATTTTAAAAGAGAGCATAAGATAGGAAAAATGGCCATGCAGGCAATGGAACGCCTCATGAATCCGCAAGAATTCGTGGTCGCAGCAACCAGCAGCACAGTAGGTCAGTGTCCCGTTTGGGAAGTTGAATTGAGGAAGTACCTCAAAGGGAAGGTTTTGGAGTGACTTTTGCTCAAATGAGGAAACAGGTCCCGGGAGTATAGGACATACTTGGTGAGAGAACCTAAGTGATATACCATCAATTCAGACAGGAGCTGTAGAGTGAGTCCAAAACTTTGGCTTTAATGAGCTAGATGTTAACCCTGCAGTCGACTTACACAGAATGGCCGACTGCCAGGTGCAATGGTACTTATACCCCTCCCCATGGGAGGAGCCACCAGCCTCTCGTCAGCCAATTGGCAGAGAGGCACATGACCAGCCAGAGCCAATGGGCAGCGAGTCCTCTGCCCCAATAGTAGCACACTGAGTGAGATTCATAAAAAGAGTTTAGGAAAAGCCCGTAAGCCGATGGCAATTGTGTCCTGTTTGGCACAATTGCGAGGCACAGAGGAGGTCGTTCGGACGCTCCGCAAAGAGTTAGAGAAGAAACATCAAATGAGTAAAGTCAATGTTAGCGAAGTAGAAAGCGAGAATTTAGAGTTAAGAAAGAAGTTGGCAGAAAAGGATAGAGAGGTGGATGATGTCAAGAGGGCTCACCAGTCTTGTCTAGCGCATCTGAGCAGCTTCCAAACACAGTATGATAAGGCTTATCAGGATACGCAGCGTACAGTCCTGGTAAGAGAGGAAACAGAGAAGCAGGTAGAGGCATTGCGAAAACAATGTAATGAGTTAAAGGCAGCGTTAAGAGCACTCCATGCTGCTACCACGGAGCAGAGACAAAGCACCTTAGACCATGCAAAATGTCGGCAGCAGATTGCTGAACTGCAGTCTTTGCTTTCTGTACAAAATGGGTTTCAAAGCACATTTGGATCCCAGTTAGAGGAAGAAGATGGCCCTGATGGGCAGGAACTGAGTGAGACAGCGCAGAGATATGTTCAGGGAACATGTGCGCAGAGAAAGACCCAGAAAAGAGAAGCACCCCAACCCCCCACAGAGCAGATAGAGCAGGCACCAATGAATCCGGTCACCACCCACCGCACAGTCGCAGCGGACAGAGACGCGGAATTCACGTACACCACCCATTTAACCGTGACCCAACTAAGGGACACATGCAAGAAGATCCCACCATTCCTCCCCACCGCAGACCCCCACCAATTCTTCGCTAGAGTAAAGCAGCAGGTGACCATGTATGGCCTGGATGAGCGTGAGCAGGTGAAGCTCACCGTTTTAAGTTTAGACCCCTCAGTTATAGCGGCCCTTCCCGACCCCCAGAACATAGGAGGAGGCTCCCTTGCAGAGATGCACACGGCGATCCTAGACGCGATCGGTTATAACAGAGGTGACCCAGTTGAAGGCCTGAATAAATGCAGGCAAAAGAAAACAGAACACCCACAGAGTTTGCAGGACGTCTGTGGATACATTTTACAGCAGTTTTCGGCGACTTAAACCGCGCCCATTTGACCCCAGACAATACGGCCAAATGGACCCGCACCCTTATCTCCCATGCCACAGAGGCAGGACAAAGAGCCTGTGCTAACTATGACCCCTTCAGAGGAAACTCATAATGAAAAATGGGTTTTAAAAAGGTTGTCCCGTGCTTGGGAGCAATCTGTCCATAGTAAACCCGCAGTTAGGAAACCCGAAGACCAGCAGGCAGAGGCTGATATTCAGGTAGTTAGAGCGCACCAGAACCCCACATGGGTGAATGAAGGCAGGAACAGCCCCCCACAGAAACTACAGGAGTGTTACAACTATGGACAATTAGGACACTTTGCACGCGAGTGCAATGCCCCCCAAAAGCCACAGAGAGCCCAGCAGACAGGCACTCTGAATAGGAACAGGGCAAAGCCCATACATAGTGTAGGTACTCGTTTAGCTCAGTCAGACATGGACGGAACAGACTGACGGTGTTCGGGCTCCCCCACATGGGTCTGTGACACCCTTTGGGACAGGTCCGGTCAACCAGTAGTCACAGCAAAAGTACGGGGACAGCCCATTGAATTACTTTGGGACACAGGAGGGTCCCGCACCACAACTAATTCCTCCAATATATTTCAAAAAGACACGTAGTCCATTACAGCCACAATCACCCTCAGCAGCTTCACAGGCCACTCACAGCAGGGACACATCACAGCCCCTGTACCCATTCAGATAGGTAACATCACAACAAGACACCCCATAGTTTTAGTGGATCTGCCCCACACAGCAGAGCACATTTTAGGCATAGACTTTATGAATTCACACAGCCTGTCATTTGATCCAGTGAATCAACGTGTCTGGAAAATGGCACGGTCAGCAAGAGCCCCCGCAACGCTCACAGTAGGTGAGTATGCAAACAAGATTAGCGCAGTCGGAGAATATTGCTTTGATCCGACCACGCTTAGTATGGACAAACAGGTTAGGGCAGTTTTGCAAAAGAACAGGCCAGCATTTGCCAGTCACAGGCACGACTGCGGCAGAATGTCTGGACCGGTTCATATTACAGGACCTGACCCTAGACCCCAAAGGCAGTATGGCTTTCCCCAAGAGACAGAGGGAGAAATCGCAAAAGTTATCGATAGCTTATTAGAGCAGGGCGTACTCATATCAGTAGCCTCTACTAATAATGCTCCGATTTGGCCAGTGAGAAAGCCCGATGGATCATGGCGACTGACCATCGATTATCGGGAACTCAATAAAGTTACCCCCGCAGTAGCCCCCACGGTAGCCACAAGTCCCGAGACCATGCTCAAACAGGGACTCAACTCACAATACTTTATGGTTTTGGACATCAGTAATGGATTCTGGTCCATTCCATTGGCAAAGGCGTGCCAGTACAAATTTGCCTTCACATTTAAAGGTCAGCAGTATATGTGGACATGCCTTCCACAAGGATTCCACAACTCCCCCTCCATTTTCTACCGACAGCTGGCAAATGGTTTGTCTAAATTCTCTCGCCCCGAATGTCTGGTCCAGTATGTGGACGACCTATTTCTGCAGACAGACACCAAGGCAGAGCACATCACGCTTCTGTCTGAACTCCTGGAACTACTACAGAAAATTGGTTGTAAAGTAAACCCCAAAAAGGCCCAAATTTTGGAAAGTAAAGTGATATATTTGGGTACGATTATCACGCACGGCAAACGCGAGATCGAGCACAAAAGGATTGACTCGATTGTCAAATTGCCCCTTCCCCAGAATGTATCAGCCCTCCGGTCGTTAGGACTGGTTGGTTACTGTCAAAACCACATAGACGGTTTCACCACCAAAGCAGCACCCCTCTCAGACCTCCTAAAGAAAGGAGCCCCTTGGGAATGGCTTCCGCAGCATACGGATGCTGTGGATGACTTGAAAAGAGCCCTTATCGCAGCCCCCGCACTACAAGTTCCAGACCCGCTTTCCCCCTATGCTATTGAGGTAGCTAGTACGGATCACACCCTTTCGGCCGTGCTCCTCCAGGAACAGCACGAGCAGTTATGCCTCCAGAATCTTAGGTCCTGTGGAGCAGGGATTTTCAGCCTGTGAAAGGCACCTGCTCGCAGTTTTCTGGGCAGTGCAATACTTTTCCTACATAACCGGACTAAACCCCATCACCATTCTCACAGAACACACCCCCACACAGCTTTTGTTAGACAGACGACTAAAGAACGGAACTGTTGGTCAGATTAGAGCAGCCAGATGGACCCTTCTTTTGCAGGGACGGGACATCACTGCAAAAAGGACAATGACTCACACTTTCGTAGCAGACAATCAACAGTACTCAGGCACCCCCCATGAATGTGAAATCATCTCCCCACTTAATAACACAGGCCCCTTTATTACAAAGATACCCCCCAGAAGAATAGGAAGTTCACCCCAAAGCCCCAAGCACACAGACACGTGCGCACCTTTAAGGATATACGTGGATGGTTCGTCCACTATATTGAACGGAAAACACATTACAGGATGCGGTATCTATGTTGAGGACGCGCAGGGACGCGCCCTAGATGAGATTTTGTTACAGTTACCAGGTCACTTAGGCGCGCAAGCAGCAGAGCTAGCGGCCATTGCGTACATTGTAGAGCACCCAGATTCCTTCCCCAGCCCGGCAGACATACACCCAGACAGCCTTTATGTCTGCAACAGCCTCACAGAATTCCTACCCCTGTGGAAAGCAAGAGGATTTGTTTCCGCGGACGGTAAACCCCTTCCTTCAGCCCCATTGCTCCGCAACATTTTAGAGTAAGCGAAAGATAGGATTTTTGGCATAATAAAAGTAAGAAGTCACCACCGTTCAAAGCCGACGCATTGGCAAAAGCAGGTTCCAGGCACGGACATTTTTGGAATCCCCCCGAAAGCGCCCCAGTGAATGCAGTTCAGGTCTCGCAAACTAATATCATGGATTTAGTGCAGGCCCAAAAGCAGGATAGTAATCTCAGGGAGATTTTAAAAGGAAAGTTTACAGCCCCGTACAATAGGTTTAAAAACGCACTGACCACACATGACGGTGTGGTTCTGAAAGACACCCTTTATGTGGTTCCTGAACAGGATAGGAATCAACTAATTTTTTTGTTCCATGGTGGTCATGGACACCAGGGAATTGACCCCACTACAGCCCACCTGAGGCAGCTCTGTTGGTGGCCAAATTTGAAAGAAGACGTTACCCATTACATAGAAAATTGCCTTATTTGTGCCCAAAATAATCCGGACAGATATTCCAAGAAAGCGCAGCTTAGCCACTCTCGCCCCGTTAATGGCCCCTGGACTAACCTCCAGATTGATTTCATAGGACCATTGCCCCCTTGCAGGAACGGTTACAAATACGTTTTAGTAGTTATAGACACTTTTTCAAAATGGGTGGAGGCATTCCCATCCAGGACCAATACAGCAAAGGCCACGGCAGAGATTTGAACCCACCACATCTTTACGAGATGGGGACTCCCCAGCAGCATTGAATTGGACCAGGGTTCCCATTTTACGGGACGTGTCATGAAGAACGTCCTCACAATATTTGGCATAACCCAAAAATTCCACATAGCATACCACCCCCAGTCCAGTGGTATCGTGGAGAGACTGAATCGGAGCCTAAAAGCAACCCTCAGAAAAATGGTCCAACAGAATAACACCACTTGGGATTCAGTCCTCCCATTCGCTTTAATGTTTTTGTGAAATACTGTTTCGACTTCTACAGGTTTCACCCCACACACTCTCATGACCGGTACCTATGAAAGGTACCGAATATCTCTTAGGACTTGACTTTTAAAAAAAATAAATTCAGAGTACCCAATTAATTTTTTCCAATTAAGGGGCAATTTAGCGTGGCCAATCCACCTACCCTGCACATCTTTGGGTTGTGGGGGTGAACCCCACGCAAACACGGGGAGAATGTGCGAACTCCACACGGACAGTGACCCAGAGCCGGGATCGAACCTGGGACCTCGGCGCCGTGAGACTGCAGTGCTAACCACTGAGCCTCCGTGCTTCTTAGGACTTGACTTGACCAGCCCCAAAGTGACGGCCCTCACCCACGAAAACGCAGTAAAACAGTTAGTTGAAATGTAAAATTGGCTCAGCTAGCAGCCCCAGTAAAATTAGGCACGAGAAAGAAACAAAGCAAGGCCTGTTTCGATAAGACAGTGCATGCGACTGAGTTTCAGATAGGACAGCAGGTCATGCTATCTATTTACAACCCCAGTACATTTCTGTCGCCAAAGTATTCAGGTCCGTATTCGATTGCAGACAAAGTAAGCCCCTCAGTTTACAAAATAAAGTACCCCAACGGGAAGACTGCGTGGTTTCATATAAATCAGCTGAAGGCATATGGCTCGCAGTCTAACCATACACATCACGTCATGCTTGACGCAGGACACCACGCCCCGCCCACAGCAAACTCAACTCCACCCTCCCCCAGCACGACTGACCCATCCACGGACTCGACCTCGACTCCGCCCCCTAACTCCAGGCTCCACCTCGGAACGTCCACTAGCAGCAGCAGCAGAGACAGCGACTGTGACACAGACAATAGCCACAGCACGCCTCCCTATTATACCCCAGCAACAGGCCCCGCACTCGACGATTACATAGATTACATAGAATTTACAGTGCAGAAGGAGGCCATTCGGCCCATCGAGTCTGCACCGGCTCTTGGAAAGAGCACCCTACCCCCTATCCAAGGTCAACACCTCCACCCTATCCCCATTACCCAGTAACCCCACCCAACACTAATGGCAATTTATCATGGCCAATCCACCTAACCCGCACATCTTTGGACTGTGGGAGGAAACCGGAGCACCCGGAGGAAACCCACGCACACACGGGGAGGATGTGCAGACTCCGCACAGACAGTGACCCAAGCCGGAATCAAACCTGGGACCCTGGAGCTGTGAACCGATTGTGCTATCCACAAGGCTACCGTGCTGCCCCTATTCTGAACATGACTTCAGTGATCCCTTCCTGATCACTTTCCTCAGCGAACCTCACCTAAAACCGCCACCCTACGATGACGACCCCGACTTTGTACACTTTGTACACTCGGATTTAGATAACACTGTTTGGCACCATGACAACTCGTACAGGCTCGTCCGGAATGACGAGATGGACCCAAGGTCACACCATGCAGCCTTAGCAGCCATTATTCATTCGCGAGTATGGCATCTTGGGAGCCAATGAGTCTGACTCCCAATACCAGAACCCCTTTGCGACCCTGTTCGCAGATGACAATTGAGGTGTCCAGATGATGTAAAAAAAAAGAGGAACCGCTTGAGAGAGAAACGGTGTCCTTTTCTGATGGAACCTGCACGTTTTGTGTTGCATGTTTGTGATGGAACCATCAATTCACCAGACACGTGCTTTCCGATATGAACAGTGGTTTTAATCTACTTACTACAGAGCCAGCCTGTTACCCGTTGATGAACTCTCGGTGAACTGCAGGCTGACTTTGGACAAGGGTATTTATACAGCAGCACAAGTGGGAGGAGTCATGGGCGGAGCCAAGGGTGGAGTCCTGTACAAACTCCTGAGCATTCCCAGAGCTAATCCCCCTAGTGATTGGATAACGCTACTGCGCTTACAAAGATACAGTGTGAATTACCAAGTTACATTCACCACAGTTTGTTTGTTTGTCTTTGAATGTGTTTTTGTTTCAGGTACAACAGCTCTGCAGCCACATGCCACATTTGTCCGCAGATACCTTTGAGAACTTGCCAGAGCCCCGTTCATAACTGCTGTTCTGGTTCGAAGGTAGAACCATTACAGCAACCCCACGATGACTACACTCTTGCCCGATCTTGTCAGGTCACTCAGGCAGTGGAGTAACGGCAGTGGTTCCCGCCCTGTCTGAGGACCCCCCTCTGGTCAGCTAAGCTTGGGTAGAGCACAGCTAGCCCTACCCGGGGATTCCATCCAAATCTTACCCGTCGCGGCCCACACGCAAACCATTCCAGCACTCTTGGTTTTAAAAGTTTGGTTTTATTTCGTTTTGTTTCAGGTGACCCTTCGGTTGCCACTCCCCATGCTATTTACATCCACGAACATTTGGATGGTAAAACGCAAAGCCTGCGAGATGGCTCGCAATAGTACAGTATCTTAGAGTATGTCTGGTCCCAGAATTTGTTTTTGAAATAAAAATGAGGGAGTCACAGAGTGTGACCAATTATAAAAGGGAAATTGACATTAGAGGACAGACATGCTAATGTTCAAGATATTAAGCAAAATAGTAACAGACACTATGCTTGATCCCATAGACGTCCAGACGCTCCAAGAAGAGATCAGAAGAGAAGAAAGAAGAAAGAAAAAAAAATAAAGATAGCCATGTTTTTAGTTCTAATTTTTGTATATTTGCACGCAAACGTGGACCCCCTCACTCCAACCCCCCCCCCCCCAGCCATTAATGATTCACTTCCCCATAGCACCCTGAGACCAGTGACCAGTAGCAATGCACTATCATGGTGTGAGAAGTTCATAACATGGTACTCCCTTTCCTATGTAATAGAATCACTTTTAGTGTTGGCAATATTCTGCAGCATCGTGCAGACGATCCGAATGAGAAAGTGGCGAAGGAGAGCCTACCACTCTCGAACCCCAGTCTACAGAATTAGATCCCCTATTTTCGGTCTTCACCAAGCCCCCGAACCCCATGAGATGTAATAAAGGACTTCCATTCGTTTGCGTTTTGTGGAGATAAAGAAATGTGTTTCGTTTTGCGACTATAAGAATGTATTGCTCTGATCTTGACTGCCAAGCCAGAGAAAAATGTAATTGCTGTTTTGAGCTTGACTGCCAAGCCAGAGAAAAATTTAATTGCTGTTTTATTTATGTATGGTTAGGAAGCTAGTATGTTTGGATGTGTAAGTGAGTGTAGTTTATGAAGGATAGTTAGAGGTACCGTTTTTGTTGTTTTGTAGTGCAAGTCCCTTTTATGACATAGCGCCACTTAGAAATTGTTCGGTAAAATTTTCTTGCATAGTTGAGGACAGTGTAGAGGCCATGGAAGAAGGTTCGCTGTGGTCAGGGAATGAAGACAACGTAGTTATGTGATCTTTCACACTTCGCGTTAGGATCACAAGGAGGGAGTGTAGCCACCTGGGTTGGCCACTTCCCGGGTTTAAAATGGAGATTCGCAAAGAATGCAGGGAAAGTTGGACAGTATGAGAAAACAAGAAGTTTGCAGAGTTTTTCTGTGTATTCGAGTTGCAGAAAGCAGACAGCATTGAAACCAGCAATCTGAATATTAATGAGCGATTCCCAGGCATAATGGTAACAATCAAGAATAGCCAAAGCAAAGCTAGACTCCTTGGCGCCAGCAGGAGTCCAAGACAAAAGAGACTAACGAGCACCCAAGGAACGCCCAGCGATCAGGGAACAGCCCCAGTATTGGTGAATTCAAACCCATCGATTGGTACGTGGTCCAATTGATTGGAGTCAGGTACGGGGTCCGCCCAAAAGGGCGTCAAGCCCCTGAGGCCTATAAAAGACAGGTCCCAAGTTCAATTCGCTCTCTTGGCAGTTTCTCTTGATAGACTTCTCGGCAGAGTCACGCAGCAGACCGAAACAACACTTGACCCTGAACTGCCTTGCAGCTGCACCACCAAGTAAGTGTCCAGTCAACGCACGCTACGAGATAGGTGCTCCTGACCCTTAGTCCATACCAGTTGGAAGCCTGCAGCCCAGAATTGAACAAGAGGCCATTGTTCCCTGACCCGGTGGGCTCTTTTCCAAGGATAAGTATTGGCCTGTAGCGGTAGAGGTAGTCTAGTTTCGTAGTGTTTATGCATGAGTAGCGATTAACTGTGTATATAATAAATGTATTTTGATTTGAACCTTACTAACTGGTGTACTGAGTTATTGATCAGCACTTGAACTTGAACCTCGTGGTGGTATCATAAAGATACCTGGTGACTCTAGAGCAAGGTAATAAAACAGAGCCAATTGAGTGTAAAGCACACTCACCAAAACGAGCAACAGGACCTCAGCCATGCCATCTTCTCCCATAAGGAGATTTCCTTTTTATTTGTCTTTAACTGTTCCACCCTTCCTTTGACTACACTTTTATTATCTATGTTTTTTGGTTTTCCCTTTTTTTGTTAGCAGCGCATCAACTTTGTCAAGAAAATACTGGAAATACTCTGGAGTTCTGACAGCATCTGCGGAGAGAGAAAAGCAGAGTTAACGTTGCAGATTGATGATCTTTTATCAGAACTGGAAAGAGAGATGTAATAGATTTTAAGGAAATACAGACACAAGGAAAGTAGTTGGGGGATGAGGGAAGTACAAAAGGGTACATCTGTTATGGGGATAAGGAAGGAGAGATTCTATAATTGAATTTTTACAAATATCGCAACAAAGCAAAATAAAAACCTCTGAATAATTGGTACCATACTCATCAGTACAAATAGAAACAAAAAGAACATTCACAAGCCAAGCACCCTAGCACTAAGGGGGAACTACATTACACTTATACCCCAATGTAATCCAACCCTCAACCAGGCCCACAGCAGATTAGGCATCAGTCATTTAATTACAAAATTAAAAAGAGAGGACCAGCAGTGACATACCCAAGCTATTCTCGACCCAGGGTCTCACATGAAAAAAAAAGGAAAAAATGAAGTGCAGAGCCAACCCCCCAGATCACAGGCTCAAGGCCTAGAAGTTTCCAGCAGCCCAAAAGGAGTAAGCTATCCGACCACAAAGCAGATAACCACCCCTGAGGGAGAACGGCAGGATAATCATGAGGCCAGAAATTAGAATGAGGGAAACTTCACCCCAGTCGAAAGTAAGAGCCCCATCCCAGGGTGAAAGAAGCCATCAAGACCCCCCCACAAAGGGCAAAGTCCTGGGAGGGAGGGCACCCTGCTGCACCCCACGTACCAGGGGGGCACCCTGCCACACCCCAAATACCAGGGGAGCCATCCCAGAGGTCAGGGCCACCAAGGAAATTTAAGGCCAGCCTCGCTATGAAGAAAAAACTCGGGGCAGACCTACTCCCGATCAGCCAGAGCACCAAGACCCAACCTGTTAGGAAAGAATTAATGTCGCATGGCACTGAAGTTAGAATTGGGGTTTCAATTTTTTAATGGGTTGTACTTATTGTTTAAAAGACTGCACCATTATAAAGAGGATACAAATGGCATTGTTTTGTTCTGGAGAAGTGATTACTGAACACAATAAACTTGGAGTCCAAGAAGTCAAGACTAGCTTCCTACTTTTTATTGTTGAGTTACCATCAGAGCTTTGCACAACCATCTCCCACATACGCCAAAACAAAACTACACCTCCAATGGGAGAAAAACAAGCACAAAGTGAGAGTACCAACAGAAAAGTCACTTCCAGAGACTCTCAGAAAAGAGAGAACGATAAGAAAGAACTAGAATCATCAGAGCTAATCACACGGAAATCGGAAACCAACCTAAACTCCCAACTTCTTGAGCAACCACCCGACACGTGTCACAAGAGCCAGCCATACAAACCTCAAAAGGAGATCATTCCTACCTCAGGGAAAAAAGAAGCAGGTATCGACTAGGCTTAGTGCTCAGCCCACCTCAAAATTTCCAACTTTCCAGAAGCCAAACCCAGCCTATCTGAGCTCCCTCTACAAGTGCCCTCAGAACGAGGGCGCCCACCATCTGCAGGGACAACAGGATACCGACCACGCGCCAGGCCTGACCTAGCCCAGCACCGTCAAATGAAAACCACCTCAGGAGAATATGACCCTAGGATCTTCCATACAACCCCACCACCTCCTCCCCACTGAACCTAGTCCCAACAGGTTAAGCCATGACACCTATCTGCACAAAATAAGAAAGGATAAATACTCTGGCTTCGACTGGGAGGAGACCCCAAGCCAGAGGAAGAAGAACCGTCAAGATACCTACAAAATGAGGGCGGCATGTGGTGCAGTGATCAGCACTGGGACTGCGGCGCTGAGGACCCGGGTTCGAATCTCGGCCCTCGGTCACTGTCTGTGTAGAGTTTGCACATTCTCCCAATGACTGCGTGGGTTTCGCCCCCACGACCCAAAGATGTGCAGGTTAGGTGGATTGGCCATGCTAAATTGCCCCTTAATTGGAAAAAGAAAATTGGATACTGGGTGTCCTGGGAGGAAGGGCCGATCCTCCCACTCCAGCATCGAAGAGCCCACCCCACTGACCCCCCCCCCCCCCCCGCCCCAAACCAGGCTAAACCTGGACCAGCACCACACTCACTCCAATGGGAAAAGAGAAGAAGTCCCTCAGTGAGAGGTTACCCAATCAGATCACGATAACCACCACCATACCAAGGAGAAACAAGGCCACCCTCATATATAGCCGCATCCCTGGAAACCGAGAACATTATGATCTCACCAACAACGAAGTGAACACTCTAATAATTCCAAAAGTACGAGGAACAGCCAACGAGAGAGATCCTTACAAGGATAAACGACAAACTCGACCTGAAGGGAGAGTCAAACAAAATCCAGTCCTCCCCAGGATAACAAGAAGTCTGCCCGAGCCCAAGAAGGATAACAGCAGGGATACAAACCCCAAACCAACAGAAAAGTAAAGAAAAGCCCAAGACTCCTTAGCTCAGACTGGGAGAACATAAGAACATAAGAACTATGAGCAGGAGAAGGCCATCTGGCCCCTCGAGCCTGCTCCACCATTCAATGAGATCATGGCTGATCTTTTGTGGACTCGGCTCCACTTTCCGGCCCGAACACCATAACCCTTAATCCCTTTATTCTTCAAAAAACTATCTATCTTTACCTTAAAAACATTTAATGAAGGAGCCTCAACTGCTTCACTGGGCAAGGAATTCCATAGATTCACAACCCTTTGGATGAAGAAGTTCCTCCTAAACTTCCCCTTATTTTGATGCTATGCCCCCTAGTTCTGCTTTCACCCGCCAGTGGAAACAACCTGCCCGCATCTATCCTATCTATTCCCTTCATAATTTTATATATTTCTATAAGATCCCCCCTCATCTTTCTAAATTCCAATGAGTACAGTCCCAGTCTACTCAACCTCTCCTCGTAATCCAACCCCTTCAGCTCTGGGATTAACCTAGTGAATTTCCTCTGCACACCCTCGAGTGCCAGTACGTCCTTTCTCAAGTAAGGAGACCAAAACTAAACACAATACTCCAGGTGTGGCCTCACTAACACCTTATACAATTGTAGCATAACCTCCCTAGTCTTAAACTCCACCCCTCTAGCAATGAAGGACAAAATTCCATTTGCCTTCTTAATCACCTGTTGCACTTGTAAACCAACTTTCTGTGACTCATGCACTAGCACACCCAGGTCTCTCTGCACAGCAGGATGCTTTAATATTTTATCATTTAAATAATAATCCCGTTTGCTGTTATTCCTACCAAAATAGACAACCTCACATTTGTCAACATTGTATTCCATCTGCCAGACCCTAGCCCATTCACTTAACTTATCCAAATCCCTCTGCAGACTTCCAGTATCCTCTGCACTTTTCACTTTACCACTCATCTTAGTGTCACCTGCAAACTTGGACACATTGCCCTTGATCCCCAACTCCAAATCGTCTATGTAAATTGTGAACAATTGTGGGCCCAACACTGATCCCTGAGGGACACCACTAGCTACTGACTGCCAACCAGAGAAACATCCATTAATCCCCACTCTTTGCTTTCTATTAATTAACCAATCCTCTAGCCATGTTACTACTTTATCCTTAATGCCACGCATCTTTATCTTATGCAGCAACCTTTTGTGTGGCACCTTGTCAAAGGCTTTCTGGAAATCCAGATATACCACATCCATTGGCTCCCCGTTATCTACTGCACTGGTAATGTCCTCAAAAAATTCCACTAAATTAGTTAGGCACGACCTGCCCTTTATGAACCCATGCTGCGTCTGCCCAATGAGACAATTTCTATCCAGATGCCTCGCTATTTCTTCCTTGATGATAGATTCCAGCATCTTCCCTACTACCAAAGTTAAGCTCACTGCCCTATAATTACCCGCTCTCTGCCTACCTCCTTTTTTAAACAGTGGTGTCACGTTTGTTCATTTCCAATCCACCGGGACCACTCCAGAGTCTAGTGAATTTTGGTAAATTATCACTAGTGCATTTGCAATTTCCCTAGCCATCTCTTTTAGCACGCTGGGATGCATTCCATCAGGGCCAGGAGACTTGTCTACCTTTAGCCCCATTAGCTTGCCCAACACTACCTCCTTAGTGATAACAATCCTCTCAAGGTCCTCACCTGTCATAGCCTCATTTCTATCAGTCACTGGCATGTTATTTGTGTCTTCCACTGTGAAGACCGACCCAAAAAACCTGTTCAGTTCCTCAGCCATTTCCTCATCTCCCATTATTAAGACTTCCTTCTCATCCTCTAAAGGACCAATATTTACCGTAGCCACTCTTTTTTTGTTTTATATATTTGTAAAATCTTTTACTCATTGTTTTTATATTCTGAGCAAGTTTACTCTCATAATCTATCTTACTCTTCTTTATAGCTTTTTTAGTAGCTTTCTGCTGCTCCCTAAAGATTTCCCAGTCCTCTAGTCTCCCACCAATCTTTGCCACTTTGTATGCTTTTTCCTTCAATTTGATACTCTCCCTTATTTCCTTAGATATCCACGGTCGATTTTCCCTCTTTCTACCGTCCTTCCTTTTTGTTGGTATATTTTTGCTGAGCACTGTGAAAAATCGCTTGGAAGGTTCTGCACTGTTCCTCAACTGTTCCACCATAAAGTCTTTGCTCCCAGCCTACCTTAGCTAGTTCTTCTCTCATCCCATTGTAATCTCCTTTGTTTAAGCACAAATCACTAGTATTTGATTTTACTTTCTCACCCTCCATCTGTATTTTAAATTCCACCATATTGTGATCGTTCCTTCCGAGAGGATCTCTAACTATGAGATCATGAATCAATCCTGTCTCATTACACAGGACAAGATCTAGGACCGCTTGTTCCCTCGTAGGTTCCATTACATACTGTTCTAGGAAACTATTGCGGATACATTCTATAAATTCCTCCTCAAGGTTGCCTTGACCAACCTGGTCAAACCAATCGACATATAGATTAAAATCCCCCATGATAACTGCTGTACCATTTCTACATGCATCAGTTATTTCTTTGTTTATTGCCTGCCCCACCACAACGTTACTATTTGGTGGCCGATAGACTACTCCTATCAGTGACTTTTTCGCCTTACTATTCCTGATTTCCACTCAAATGGATTCAACCTTATCCTCCATAGCGCTGATGTCACCCCTTACTATTGCCCGGATGTCATCCTTACCATCCACTCTGTCCTTCCGGGAGGGGTGATCCTCAATCACAGTGATGACAGACTAACCCCACCAACCCCAACCTTCCACCCCTCTTCATCTCTGCTAATCTTCCCTCCAAGTGAGACAGGGGAATAGTAAAAATCACCCACCCGCCCCTCCCATCACAAGAATTATCAGACATTATAAGACCATTTAGGATTTAAACTGTGCACAAATCCCGCATTCAACATTCATCTCAACATGATATGAACTTACCAAATCAGGGTGACCAACAGTACAGGTCATGACACCCATTTTACACATTTCCCTGAAAGGAAAGAGAAAGGCAACATCAAGCCAATAACAACAGGGAACAATATCCAGCATAACGAATGAGTTGCAGGACGATCTGCAGGATAAAGGCCACATCACAGGAGCACAAAGAAAACAGGGTCAACTCCACGTCTTCTTGTTCTTGGCTAAGTCTGATACAATTCAAGGTGGTGCACAGGGCGCATTTGACTAAAGCTAGGATGAGTGGATTTTTCTCTGGGGTGAAGGACAAGTGGGAGCGTTGCTCTCGGGGGCTGGCTAACCGCACTCATATGTTCTGATTTTGTTCCAAGTTGGTAAGCTTGTGGGCCTCTTTCCTCAACACCATGTCAGAGCTACTCAATGTTGATTTGTATCTATGTCTGCTGGTGTCCATTTTTGGGTATCAGACTCACCGGTGCTTCAGATGGGGGTGGTGGCGGGTGTCCTCCCCTTCACCTCGTTGATAGACCAGAAATGAGTTCTGCTTGGGTGGAGGTCTCCTACTCCGCCCAGTACCATGGCTTGGTGGGGTGACCTCATGTCTTTCTTACATTTGAAGAAGGTTGAATACATCATTAAATGTCAGTAGAAGGATTCTACCTAAGATGGCAACCATTCATTTCCTTTTTTAATGAGCTAGTCACGGTCAGCTGTTAGGGGGTTTTGTTTAGTTGTTTGGGGTGAAGTTAATATGTGCCTTTGCTTGTTCATCTCATTTTTTTATTGTGTAACTTTGGTTAATTGTTTTGTATATTTGAGTTTATTATGAGAATTTTTTAATAAACATATTCAGAAAAAAAAGTGTCGCATTCCCAGAGGATTTTTGCAATGCCTAACGCTTCCTACTCTGACAGTTGGCATCCCTGTACTATCCTCCTGCACTCTCTATAGCCTTGATGATCACCTCCTTTGATGTGTGATCCAGGACATTTTCAGTCTTCCAAATTGCTGCCCTGCAGTGACTTCAAGAGTTCCTGAAGGTCAGACACAACTTGAGTTCAATCTTGACGTTCCCACATTGCTCGGGAATTGTAAGTAACTCTTCTCAGCAAAGGCAATACCGCAATTTGCACTACTATTACAAAGATTTTAACTCACATTTTCTGACTATTTGCTCTGTCCATTCCCCTCATAATTTTGACGACTTTCATCAGGTCGCCCCTCAATTCCGTTGTTCCAGTGAGACCAAACCGAGTTTCTCCAACCTCTCTGTCGTGTTGTGTTCTCTGGGATAACACAGGCTGCAACTGGATGCAGCTTTAACCGAAAGATACTCCAGACCTTGAAGTTAGTTCAATCTGATTTATTGATCCAGTAGCGCAGTTAGCACAGTTCTCTGTGAGTTTGACTCTCTGCTAACCTAAGTGTGGTTACTCTGTCTGACTGAACCAGACTAGCTTTCAGCCACATGCTGGAGGTGTGATGCTGTACATACACCCTGACTCACTCTGTAGATGTTCATCAGTGGAAAGAGGCGGCGTGTGAGTGCCTTGTGCCTCTTATAGTGAGATACCACTCCTGAGTGCCCTGCCTGCTCATTGGTCATGTCCTGTTCTCTGTGTTCATTAGCTGCCTATCTGTGCCTGTCTGTATATCATTATCTGCATGTCTGCATATCATGACACTCTTCATAATTAATGCCCTTCATACCAAGCAATGTTCTGGAAACCCTCTTCTGGACCACAAAGTCTCCCCATCCTTTTGGTAGTGTGGTGACCAGAATTGAACACTATATTCCAAGTGTGGCCCAACTAAGGTTCGATACAACTGCAGCATAACTTGCCATTTTTATACTTAATGACACAGTCGATGAAGGCAAGCATGCCGTATGCCTTCTTGACTACCTTCTCCACCTGCGTGCCACTTTCAGTGACCTGTGGATCTGTACACCCAGATCCCTCTGCCTGTCAATATTACAAATGGTTCTGCCATTTACTGAATATTTTCCACCTGTATTAGACCTTCCAAAATGCATTATATCACATTTGTCCTATTAAACTCCATCTGCCATCTCTCCGCCCATGTTTCCAACCAATCTATATCCTGCTGTATCCTCTGACAGTCCTCATTGCTATCTGCAATTCCAGCAACCTTTGTGACGTCCGCAAACTTACTAATCAGACCAGTTGCATTTTCCTCCAAATCACTAAATATATACGATAAACAGCACTGATCCCTGCAGAACACCACTAACCACAGCCCTCCATTCAGAAAAGCACCCTTCCAATGCTAAGCTCTGTCTTCTGTGATCGAGCCAGATCTGTATCCATCTTGCCAGCTCACCTCTGATCCTGTGTGACTTCACCTTTTGTACCAAAGGCCTTATTGAAGTCCACGTTGATAACATCCACTGCCCTACCTTCATCAATCATCTTCGTTACTTCCTTGAAAACTCGATCAAGTTAGTGAGACACAAACTCCCCTTTACAAAACTATGCCACCTCGCGCTAATACGTCCACTTCTAAATGGGAGTAAATCCTGGCTCGAAAAATCTTCTCCAATAACTTCCCTACCACTGATGTATGGCTCACCAGCCTTTCCTGGATTATCCTTGCTACCCTTCTTAAACAGAGGAACATTAGCCATTCTTCAGTGCTCTAGGACCTCACCTGCAGCCAGTGAGGATACAAAGAATTTTGTCAAGGCACCAGCAATATCCTACCTTTTCACCTTGAATCTTCAGATCCCATCAGGCCCTGGGGACCAACCTACCTTAATGTTTTTCATGATGTCCAACACCTCCTCCTTTTTGATCTCAATGTGACCCAGACTATCTACACACCCTTCCCCAGACTTGTCACCCACCAAGTCCTTTGTTTGGTGAATACTGATGCAAAGTACTAATTCAGTAACTTGCCCATTTCCTCTGGCTCCACACATACATTCCGTGCCCTGTCCGTGAGTGGGCCAACCATTTTCCTGGCTACCCTCTTGTTCTTTATAAACGTATAAAAAGCCTTGGGATTTTCCTTAATCCTGTTTGCCAATTACTATTCATGACCCCTTTTATCCCTCCTGTCTCCTGGCTTAGGTTCCTTCCTACTTTCCTTATATTCCTCACAGGCTTCATCTGTTCCCAGTGTTCTAGCCCTTACAAATGCTTCCTTTTTCTTTTGGACTAGGCTCACAATAACCCTTGTTATCCAAGGTCCACGAAACTTGTCATACTTATCCTTCTTGTGGAAGAGACCCAAGGTGTTCGAGTGAAGTCAAGCATCCAGCAGAGGGCAGCAGAGCGGAGCTACTGATTGGCTGTTCCGGGGAGATTTGCATACGTGCAGTGCGGTCAGCGTAATTTGAAGGTGATTTGTGAAGGGGCTGTTGTCAAGTGACAGTTAAACCCGAAACACTTCCTCAGTGTTTCCCTTCCTACCTCCTCCTCTAACCAAAAAAAAACAACCGTGGTTGTTGGGAAGGTAAGTTTATCTCTTTAAAAACTTACCTTGAAGGGTGACATCACAGCAAAGCAGTGACCTGATTGGCTGGCAAGGAAAGTGCTCCAGTTAGCAGTTGCTGGTGAGTATTGTGATTGATAAGTAAAATCTTTATTCCTTTCACTTATTAATTATTTGATACTTTATTTGTAATCAGTTAAGGTAAAGAGTAAAAATGGCAGGAGATCCCAGACCCGTGTTATGCTCCTCGTGCGCAATGTGGGAGTTCAGGGACGCGGCCGATGCCCCTGACTCCTTCATGTGCGGGAAGTGTGTCCAGCTGCAGCTCCTGTTAGACCACATGATGGCTCAAAACAGGTATACCGTTTTGGATACTGTTGGGGGAGATGACTCACCAGGGGAAGGCAGTAGTAGCCTGGCTCATGGCACCGTGGCTGGCTCTGCTGCACAGAAGGGCGGGAAAAAGACTGGCAGGGCTATAGTCATAGGGGATTCAATTGTAAGGGGAGTAGACAGGCGTTTCTGTGGTCGAAAATGAGACTCCCGAATGGTATGTTGCCTCCTGGGTGCTCGGGTCAGGGATGTCTCCGATCGGCTGCAGGACATACTAAAGGGGGAGGGTGAACAGCCAGTTGTCATGGTGCATATAGGCACCAACGATATAGGTACAAAAAGGGATGAGGTCCTACAATCAGAATTTAGGGAGTTAGGAGATAAGTTAAAATGTAGGACCTCACAGGTAGTAATCTAAGGATTGCTACCAGTGCCACGGGACAGTCAGAGTAGAAATTCAAGAATAGTCAGAATGAATACATGGCTTGAGAGATGGTGCAGGAGGGAGGGGGTTCAGATTTTTGGGACATTAGAACCGGTTCTGGGGGCGGTGGGACCATTACAAACTGGATGGTCTATACCTGGGCAGGACTGGAACCAATGTCCTAGGGGGTGCTTTTGCTAACACTGTTGGGGAGGTTTTAAACTAATGTGGCAGGGGGATGGGAACTAGATTAGGAAGTTAGAGGTCAGTAAAGAAGCAGCAACTAAAGCCAGTAAGGTACGAGACAATAAACTCAATGTGACTAAGGGGAAGAGTAGACAGGGAAGAGATGATGAACGCAAAGGGACAGGTGGTCTGAGGTGCATTTGTTTTAATGCGAGAAGTTTCAATTTGTTTTAATGCGGGCAGCAGGGTAGCATGGTGGTTAGCATAAATGCTTCACAGCTCCAGGGTCCCAGGTTCGATTCCCGGCTGGGTCACTGTCTGTGTGGAGTCTGCACGTCCTCCCCCTGTGTGCGTGGGTTTCCTCCGGGTGCTCCGGTTTCCTCCCACAGTCCAAAGATGTGCGGGTTAGGTGGATTGGCCATGCTAAATTGCCCTTAGTGTCCTAATAAAAGTAAGGTTAGGGGGGGGGGTTGTTGGGTTACGGGTATAGGGTGGATACGTGGGTTGAGTAGGGTGATCATGGCTCGGCACAACATTGAGGGCCGAAGGGCCTGTTCTGTGCTGTACTGTTCTATGTTCTATGTTCTAAGTGTAGCAGGTAAGGCAGATGAACTTAGGGCTTGGATCAGTACCTGGGAATATGATGTTATTGGTATTACTGAGACTTGGTTGAGGGAAGGGCAGGACTGGCAACTGAATATCCCAGGGTATAGATGCTTCAGGAGGGATAGAGAGGGAGGTAGAAGGGGGGAGGAGTTGCATTACTCGTCAGAGATGATATCACAGCTGTGATAAGGAGGGCACGATGGAGGATTCGAGCACTGAGGCAATATGGGTGGAGCTGAGAAATAGGAAGGGTGCAGTAACATTGTTGGGACTTTACTACAGACCTCCCAAAAGCGAGCATGAAGTAGAGGTACAAATATGCAGACAGATTATAGAAAAATGTCGGAGCATTAGGGTGGTTGTGATGGGAGATTTTAACTTCCCCAACATTGAATGGGATTCGTGTAGTGTTGGAGGCGTAGATGGAGCAGAGTTTGTAAGGAGCATCCAGGAGAGTTTTTTAGAGCAGTATGTAAATAGTCCAACTCGGGAAGGGGCCATACTGGACCTGGTATTGGGAAATGATCCCGACCAGGTGGTTGATGTTTCAGTCGGTGATTACTTTGGGAATAGCGATCACAATTCCGTAAGTTTTAGAATACTCATGGACAAGGACAAGAGGGGTCCGAAAGGAAGAGTGCTAAATTGGGGAAAGGCAGAGTATAACAAAATTCGGCAGGAGCTAGGGAATGTGGATTGTGAGCAGCTGTTTAAGGGTAAATCCACATTTGAAATGTGGGAGTCTTTTAAGGAAAGGTTGATTAGAGCGCAGGACAGACATGTTCCTGTGAAAATGAAAGATAGAAATGGCAAGATTAGGGAACCATGGATGACGGGTGAAATTGTGAGACTAGCTAAGATGAAAAAGGAAGCATACATAGGATCGAGGCAACTCAAAACTGATGAAGCTTTGGAGGAATATCGGGAAAGTAGGACGAATCTCGAACGTGCAATGAAGGGGCTGGTTTAGCTCACTCAGCTAAATCGCTGGCTTTTAAAGCAGAGCAAACAGCACGGTTCGATTCCCGTACCAGCTTCCCCGGACAGGCGCCGGAATGTGGCGACTAGGGGCTTTTCATAGTAACTTCATTGAAGCCTACTCGTGACGATAAGCAATTTTCATTTCTTTTCAAGAGGGCTAAAAGGGGTCATGAAATATCTTTGGCTAACAGGGTTAAGGAAAATCCCAAAGCCTTTTATTCATATGTAAGGAGCAAGAGGGTAACTAGAGAAAGGATTGGCCCACTCAAAGACAAAAGAGGGAATTTATGCGTGGACTCAGAGGAATGGGTGAGATTCTTAATGAGTACTTTGCATCGGTATTCACAAAGGAGAGGGACAAGACGGATGTTGAGGCTAGGGATGGATGTTTAAATACTCTAGGTCAAGCTGTCATACGGAAGGGGGAAGTTTTGGGTATTCTAAAAGACATTAAGGTGGACAAGTCCCCAGGACCGGATGGGATCTATCCCAGGTTACTGAGGGAAGCGAGGGTTGAAATAGTTGGGGCCTTAACAGACATCTTTGCAGCATCCTTGAGCACGGGTGAGGTCCTGGAGGACTGGAGAATTGCTAATGTTGTCCCTTTGTTTAAGAAGGGTAGCAGGGATAATTCAGGGAATTATAGACCTGTGAGCTTGACGTCAGTGGTAGGCAAACTGTTGGAGAAGATACTGAGGGATAGGATCTATTCACATCTGGAAGAAAATAGACTTATCAGTGATAGGCAGCATGGTTTTGTGCAGGGAAGGTCATGTTTTACAAACCTGATAGAATTCTTTGAGGAAGTGACAAAGTTAATTGATGAGGGAAGGGCTGTCGGTGTCATATACATGGACGTAAGGCGTTTGATAAGGTTTCCCATGCCAGGTTGATGGAAAAAGTGAAGTCGTATGGGGTTCAGGGTGTACTAGCTAGATGGATAAAGAACTGGCTGGGCAACAGGAGACAGAGAGTAGTGGTGGAAGGGAGTGTTTCAAAATGGAGAAGGGTGACTAGTGGTGTTCCACAGGGATCCGTGCTCGGACCACTGCTGTTTGTGATCTACATAAATGACCTGGAGGAAGGTATAGGTGGTCTGATGCCACCAGCATGCCACCCTCGGCCAGGATATTTATGCCACTCCAGTTTAGATGCAACCCATCCTTCTTGTACAGGTCCCACCTGCCCCGGAAGAGATCCAATGGTCCAGATATCCAAAACTCTCCCTTCTACTGTTTAGCCACCTGTTTAGCTGCACTATCCTCCTATTTCTCACCTCACTGGCACGTGGCACAGGGAGTAATCCTGAGATGACAACCCTAGAGGCCCTGTTTGTTAACTTTCTACCTAACTCCCTGAACTCCTGCTGCAGGACCTCATCACTCTTCCTGCTTCTGTCTTTAGTACCAATGTGTACCACAACCTCCGGCTGTTCACCCTCCCCCTTCAGAATGCCCCCTGCCTGGTCAGAGACATCCTGAACCCTGGCACCAGGTGTTGCATTCTGTGATCTTGTCGTTGCAATGATGTACACAGAACATGTAGTTATTTAACTAGAACAATGATTTTTGATCAACATGTGGAAAGATAACACAGATTACTATACAAAGTTACTAAATGAGTTCAGTGAACTCGTCCGAAGCTACCCTATATGCGATTGTCCTGTTCTACGCCTTACGAGCAACTGGCGAGTGTCTCACGTCACATGACTGATGTCTGACGCCACCAGCTGGTTGGAGGTCACATTGTTAACTATGTACAAAACTATTCACAGGCATATCATCACACCAGGGAGGCAAGATACCATCCTGGAGTCGCTTTCAGGTCCACATAAGTGCTTATTTGTGCCCCTAACTATAGAGTCCCCAATAACTATTGGTCTTCTGCGCTTTGTCCCTCCTTGCTTAACACTGCACGATAACACAGCAGTTTGCACTGTTGCTTCACAGCGCCAGGGGCCAGAGATCGATTCCTGGCTTGGGTCACTGTGCGGAGTCTGCACGTTCTTCCTGTGTCTGCGTGGGTTTTCTCCAGGTGCTATGTTCCTCCCATAAGTCCCGGATGACGTGCTTGTTAGGTGAATTGGACATTCCGAATTTTTCCTCAGTGTACACAAACAGGCACAATAGTGTGCCGATTAGGGGATTTTCGCAGTAACATAATTGCAGTGTTACTGTAGGCCTGCTTGTGGCACTAATAAAGGTTATTATTAACAGAGCTAGCCTTGGTGCCATTGCACTGGCCGCTGCTGTTTTCCCCTGTTAAGCCATCCCTCCCAACAGTATCCAAAACGGTATACTTGTTAGAGAGGGGGACAGTCACAGGAGATTCGCAACGAATAGATTTGTCGTCTAGTTGCAAATTCCTTTAGTCTTAAATAAACCATCTGCAATCACTGTGACAAATAGTTCACAGCTGAAGAACATTCCTGCCTCTTGACAAATGATGCAAGTTAAAAGCATTTGCATTGGAGTAATGCCTTGTCTATTTATCTTGTTTACAGCAATAACACAAGCTAAATACTAACTGCGGCAGCACTCTTGAGAAAATAATTCCCTAATTTGCCGCGAGGAGTTATTGTCAATATCGGCTGTAATTGTTTGTCCCCTTGGCTACAGCTTTTACATGAGGTTGTATAAGATCAAATATGGTGGCCTGGGGTCATTCCACTGACTCAGCAGGTTTGGAATAATCTGAGGAGAGCAAAACATAGTTAATGTTTTGAGTCCACATGACCCTTTACAGAAGGGTTTACAGAAGGGTCAACAGACTTGAAACGTTAACTGTGGTTTTCTCTCGCCACAGATGTTGCCAGACCTGCTGAGTCAATCCAGCATTTTCTGTTTTGATTTCAGATTTCCAGCATCCGCAGTAGTTTGCAGAGTTAAGAAACCTTGATAGCAGCTCATATCAAAGCAGCAGGAGGAAGCACACCAGAAAGAGGTGATGATTTAAAAAAAATATAAATTTTTAAATATAAAATATAAACAGTACCCAATTCATTTTTTCCAATTAAGGGGTAATTTAGCGTGGCCAATCCACCTACCCTGCACATCTTTGGGTTGTGGGGGTGAAACCCACACAAACACGGGGAGAATGTGCAAACTCCACACGGTCAGTGACCCAGAACCGGGATCGAACCTGGGACCTCGGCGCCGTGAGGCAGCAGGGCTAACCCACTGCGCCACCGTGCTGCCTGAAAAAGGTAATGATGACCGTACTTGCTCCGACCCCGGCCACTTTACTGCTTCAGCAGTGCACAGAAAGGTCAGAAGTGGGAGTTATGGAAACTACATTTTCTCCAGTGTTGAGCAGCGTCAAGACTTCATGAAAAGAGCCTAAGCTGCAAATTAGTTCCTTTCTTTATGTTGTAGGTACAGTAGCAGGTGACGTTATCTTAAGGCGATGGTGCATGATTTCAATATAGGCTTTGAGTCTATATTTAAGCCATTGTCACCAATTTTAGGCTAAAGCAAAACTTAGTAACAAACACATTTTAACCAGTGGTCAAAATGACCTGGAGAATCAATTAAATTTAACTGATCTATCTCATCTAGCTAGTTCTTGTGGATATGGGGCACTGAGGATGAGCTGATCCATGATCGGGTAGTTGAGATAAAAAAAACTCTCTGACTTTCTGTAGACCAAAAGATTTTTTATTTTATTTAAAAAAAAAAAAATTTAGTGTACCCAATTCATTTTTTTCCAATTAAGGGGCAATTTAGCGTGTTCAATCCACCTACTCTGCACATCTTTGGGTTGTGTGGGTGAAACCCACGCAAACACGGGGAGAACGTGCAAACTCCACACGGACAGTGACCCAGAGCCGGGATCGAACCTGGGACCTCGGCGCCGTGAGACTGCAGTGTTACCACTGCGCCACCGTGCTGCCCTTGTAGACCAAAGATGATCTTATTTTGGATTAAGTGGTCCAGTATGCAAGACAAGCAATGCTTAGAACATTTAATTGGGCAATAATTTGTCACAATTCCCAGCCTTCACATGACTCTGTTGATTGGATAGGCCCACAGGGAGCGACCCCATCCACAAGAAGCCCACCAAACCAAGCAAAAAGGGCGGAAACTCCATGTCGGTAGCCGTTTTAAAATGCTTGCGTTATGGCATGCAAACTCAGCAAAAGCACCAGGACTGCCCAGCAGGGCAATGCTTGCAGTGCGGTAAAACTGGACATTTTAAGCATTTCTGCAAATCATAAAATTTTAATTGAGATAGAAGACAAGAACATATTTATGAAACATACTCCATTTTAGAAATGGAAAGTCAAGAAAAGTCAAAAATACAGAGTTCCTACGGAAAGTTGATATTTTTATTCTATGTATTGGTCAGTTTCAGTCCATGTTCAAGGCTTCTGTGCCACTTTTAAAATTGATACTGGAGTTACCACTAAAACAGACCTTCCAATTAACGGTAGGACTATTGCTCCTCTAAGCCATATGGGGAAATAAGATCCTTGATTCTCTCTATGTTCTTCACAATCAGTTTACATCTTTATTGAGTTGCGATGTTGTCATACTTCTGGGCACCATAGGAAAACCAGATGATGCCCACCATTTGAATGATTCACTGTCTTTCAGGCAACAATGTTCAATCTTTTATTTAGAAGTTGCAGAACTTCAGTCTTCAGATGCGCACAAAGTTTATATAATCAGCAGCAAGTTCCTTTCTTTCGCAGAGACACCATACGCTAGACCCCAGGTAGAAGTTGAAGTTATGAATCACCACGTTCTTTATGAAGTAAGGCCAGATGTGGTGGATACAGAATGCACTGCAGCAGAAGGTGACTGTACCCATGAAGACCTGTTGGATCTGAATTGGCTTTTCTGAGAAAGTGATGAGGAAGGACCCCTTGCAGCACTGAGTGATCTGTTGGAGGTGAGGTCCTGGAAGATGATTTGTCTATCCAGTTGATGGACGCACCATATGTTGCTTTTTAGACGATTCAACTGTGTTTTTAAGAGGCTGAACAGCATTCTGATCTTTGTTCCACTGAGACTATTGATGTATTGCCTAGTTTAACTCCTGTTGTCCATGAAGAATCTTCAAGAGAGGATGTATTGGCTGAGTCCAAGTCAGAGGCCAGAGAGGATTGCACTGCTGAAGAGTTGGTACCTTCCAGGGGTCAAAGTCAATTGACACCCATACTTCAGACCCAGCTAAAGTCTTATTCCCTCCACATTTGCAGTTCAGTATAGAAGCTGCGGCAGAATCTTTAGCACTTTTGAAACTGCAGAATCCTGGAAGCAATCTTGTCTCCATATTGACTGTCTATAGAAAATTCATCGCATTACAGAAGATGATGGAGTCGTCTCCATATCGTCAGCAATTGTTCCCATTACCCATAGTGAAGCAACCTCATACAGAGAAAAATATGGCTTGCTTACCACTGTCTACAGAAAGCAGTTCTCCTGAAATATCATTGGGAAATCATCCCTTCTTAATGTCTTTTCGGTCATCGATATGGCTCTGGCAGTCTTTCCTGGGGTTGAAGATCAGTCCTCTTCTGACGGTCTTTCCTTGTGTGCCTCAGGAGAGCAACAAGTTCCTCAATTCTTCTCTTCTAATCCCATATAATCTAAAGAGCGATGCTTTCGGTCTTCTCTCTTGGATCAGTCTTTTGTTGAAAAGTCTTTGTTGCCTTGCAGTTCATTCGTCTTGAAATCTACACTCTGCTTCCCACCAATGTTGCTAATGTGTTGTCCTGTTCTGCTGATGATGATGTCTTCCAAGACGAAGAAGAAACCTTGCAATTCTCCACGGTGTCTCCCTAAAGGGCTGAGAATATTGTGAGAGATTGGATCCACAAGGACTTTGACTTGGGGAGGGGACAAGTTGGAGTTGGCTGGAATCTGTAGTTTAAAAATGGGAGATATAGAAATACAATGTAAAAAGTTAAAGTCATAGTTTCAGGTTGTTGAAAAAAATGGTATTGTAGACTTGTGAGGAGATGTAGTGTAAAGAGTTAATAAATGGGGTATGATAATGTATATGACCTAGATGATCATGTGTTACTGACATCAGTCAGTTATGTGTTAAACTCTCATGAGGTTGGAATCATGCCTAGGAGCCACGTGTCTATTCTGAAACCTGTTTGGATATTAATAAGCAAGTGTTAAGAAGATACCAGAGTATGTCTACAGTCTGTAAACTAACCAAGTCTCATGTCTAGACTCCAAGGTGGAAAGACCATCTCGATCAGAAGTTACCTACTTGATACTTGCATTTTCCCAGCTAGCTTCTCCTGCTATATCCATAACTGAAGCTCATCATCCCTGGACCCATTCAGGGCAGCACGGTGGCACAGTGGTTAGCATTGCTGCCTACGGTGCTGAGGACCTGGGTTCGAATCCCGGCCCTGGGTCACTGTCTGTGAGGAGTTTGCACATTCTCCCCGTGTCTGCATGGGTTTCGCCCCCACAACCCAAAGATGTGCAGGGCAGGTGGATTGGCCACGTTAAATTGCCCCTTAATTGGAAAAAATAATTGGGTACTCTAAATTTTAAATTAAAAAAAAAAAATCCCTGGACCCATTCTGATTAATCTTTTCTCCACACTAGCCCATTCTGTAGCCCAGTGGTTAGATCCCAGGTTCGATTCCCGGCTTGGGTCACTGTCTCTGTGAAGTCTGCATATTCTCCATGCCTGCGTGAGTTTCCTCCGGGCGCTCCGGTTTCCTCCCACAAGCCCCGAAAGACGTGCTGTTAGGTGAATTGGACATTCTGAATTCTCCCTCCGTGTCCCCGAACAGACTGTGGCAACTAGGGATTTTCACAGCAACTTCATTGCAGTGTTAATGTAAGCCTACTTGTGACAATAATAAAAATTAATATTACTATCCTTTCACTGACTGGCAGTCGGGACTCTCCTTTACTAACACAAAAGAAAAGTAATTCAGCAAAATACACTCCAAATTTGAAAACAAAAACCAGAAAGTTTTGGAAATACTCAGAGGGTCAAGCAGAATTGGTGGAGGATAAAACAGAGTTAAAGTTTTGGGTTGACGGCCTATTCCAAGGTGGTGTTGGGAGCTTAACTCGCTTTCTTTCTCCACAGAAGCCGCCTCCGTTACAGCGATGGCGGCGAGGCGCCCTCACCAAGATGGCGGTAAGGCTCCCTGGTCCAGCTTCACCGCCATGACATCATCTCCGGTGGGCGCGGCATGTCTGGGCGAAGTAGGAACCGGAAGCAGGTTCCTGTCAACATGGCGCCGAGCGGCCCAGATCCGGTGCTAGAGTTTTAGTTCGGCAAATTGACAGGCCGGCAAGGGATTGTGCATTCGCGTTAGAGTGAGAGGGAAAGCGGCCGCACGGTTGTGCTGACAGTCACCGTGAGGCCTGAGAGCTGTGCAAGGTCAGTCTCTATGGGAGAGGAAGATTGAAGTGACAGGCTGTGTCTGGCAGGATGGACGTGGAGGAAGAGCACATGACGACGCTGCTGTGCATGGGCTTCTCGGAGCCCGCCGCCATCCGCAAGGCGCTCCGCATGGCCAAGAACGACATTAACGAGGCGGTGGCCCTCCTCACCAACGAGAGCCCTGGCCTCGGCTACGAGCCGATGGAGAGCGGCGATCGCCAGGTGGGAGGAGGAGGCGGTGGGACCGGCTCCCGCGGCGGAGGAGGAGGCGGTGGAGGAAGTGGAGGTGGGGGTGGTGGAGGAGGAGGAGGAGGAGGGGACTACAACCGGAGTGGGTTCGACCCTCCACCCGCCTACGATGAGGTGGTAGAGGTGGAGGTAAGGTTTGCTGCATTAACAAGCGTGTAGGGCTTGCACTCACTCCCTGGTGACCTCAAGGCACCCGCGGAAACCAGTGGCTTTATACTAGTTCTCATTTTGTTGTCCGACAGCTTATTTCTTTCGACTCTATTCTCTCAATCGTGTTCTCTGTCACTGGGCTGAAGAACTGGTGAATTAAATCTCTCGGTTCTCTCCTTGTTGCATAACTGGCAAGTGCAACGTTACCTGTCAATTTCACAGAAGTGGAGGTTTCCGAAACAAGAATTGAGGAGATGATTTTCCCGCTAGCGTGGTGGTACGTTGGAGAAGTCGCATGTTTGTATATATTTTTGAAGGATCGAAATACAAAGTCTCAATTTTCTATAGAATCACTCCAGTGCAGAAGGAGGCCATTCGGCCCATCGAGTCTGCACTGACCCTTTGAAAGAGCATCCTACCAGGGCCCTTCACCCTATCCCCATAATCCAATAATCCCACCTAACCTGTTGGACGCTAAGGGACAATTGATCATGGCCAATCCACCTAACTGGCACATCTTTGGACTGAGAGGAAGCTGGAGCACCTGGAGGAAACCCATGCAGATACTTGGAGAACGTACAAACTCCAGGCAGACGGCAACCTAAGGCTGGAATTGAACCCGGGTCCCTAGCACTGTGAGGCAGCAGTGCTAGGCACTGTGTTGCCCCCCGACAGCGTTTTAAAGTTGGAAATAGCTGTACTATATTTCTGCTGCATGTTTACACTGGATGCTCATGTCCATTGATACCAGTGAGACAACAGGGAAAACATTCCACCCAACTGGTCTTTTGCTCATAATGGTTTTTTAAAATCACCCCCAGGTCAAACTGATCAGTCAGTGCTTGGTTTTAATTTTTTTCAGAGTGCTGTCACATGCCGAGATATAATTGTATTGGTGCTGTTATTGCATATGAGTAGAATTGCTAAAAGTTGTTCTACTAACCTAACAGATTAAAAATGTGCATAGATGGCACACACCTTCCATGTTCCTAGAAGTGTAGTGAAACATTGATGAGAAGAAATTCTCTGACTTCCCCTCATCCAGGGCCACAAAGTCCACCTGCGAACAGCGAACCATCCCAATGAGTATGAACTAATTCAGTATAGACCATTGATTAAACCTGCAGTATTTTTGTTTGCATCACTTGAGAAGAGGCCTTTAGCCTCCAATATAATGGGACTAGGCTCTTTTGTTTGGGCACCCTGAAATCTGTCCTGTTAAGCATGGTAATGTAAGTGAACTTAATGGCTTGCATCATGGACAGTTTTAACCCATGAGGTTAACAGTGATTGAGATTGAAAGTGCATTGTGATGCTTCAGGATATTGTATCCTAAAATAGCAAAAATAATTAAACAAAAAACTTGCATTGATATAGCACATTCACAGCTTCTGGACAGAAGCACTTTACAGCTATTTAAATACTTTTGAAATGTCACTGTTGTGAGGAAATACGGCAGCTATTTTGTGTACAGCAAACGCCCACAAATAGCAATGTGATGCTGATCAGGTTACCTGTTTTTGTGATGTTAGTTGAGAGATAACCATTGGGCAGGACACAGTTGGAAAATCCCCCAGTTCTTTGAAACAGTGTCATGGAATCTTTTATTCCACCTGGGAAGCCTTGGTTTGACATCATACCTGAAAGATGACAGCTCTGACTGTGCAGCAGTCCCTCTATGTACTGGGGTGTTAGTGTAGATTTTTTTGCTCAAGGCTTTGGAATGGGATTTGAGAGTGCACAACCATCTGGCCTTGAGGTTAGAGTGGTACCATGACAATGAAAGTTTGTGCCCATGATATCCCAGCACACTTAAGTGTCCAGTTTCCTCCATAGGGTTGTACTATTTTACTTGTTTTGGGATTGGAATTGTGTGAATTGCGCTTGAGTATCCCTTTTCATATTCCACCAAAAATAGTTGTCCAAATGGTATCCTTGGCCCCACTTATGATGAAGGTGGGGTGTGATATTGGGGCAATATAGAGAGACTGTCCTATCTAACTTGATAATCATTGATGGTAATAAGTGGAATAATGTTTAATTTCTTGTCAGTTGTGTCATTGAGCAAAGTTAATCCAGAAACAGACGTTCCAGGGACTTGAGCGCATAATCTAAGCAGATACTTCAAGATGTTGAGGGGTGCTGCACTCTTGGGAGATGTAACATTTCAGAGGAGACGTTTAACTGAGATCTTACTCTGATTCATCAGAAAGATCCAACAATGCTGTTGAAAGAGGAGTAGGGGACCTTTTCTGATGCCCTGGCCAATATTTATCCATGAACCAACATCATTTTAAAAGAAAAAATACTTGCTGTTTTGTGGTAGAAGGCTGTGTGTAAATTATCTGTGGCATTTACCTATTTAATAGTGATGACATTTCAAAATCACTTAATTGCTGTGAACACTTTTGGGATATCTAGAATTAATGAATGGTGCCATATAAATTCAAGTTTATTCTTTTTTTCAAAAATAAATTTAAAGTACACAGTTCTTTTTTTTTTCTAATTAAGGTGCAATTTAGCGTGGCCAATCCATCTACCCTGCACATCTTTGGATTGCGGGGGTGAAGCCCACGCAGAAACTGGGAGAATGTGCAAACTCCACACGGACAGTGACCTGGCGCCGGGAGGCAGCAGTGCTAATCACTGCGCTGCCTTGCCGCCCTTAGTTTATTCTTTCTCATGCCACAACATCCTGGCTAGTGCACAGTCAATTCTGTTCCCGCTTGACCTGCAGTCGCAATGCAAGTGAAATTAGATGTTATTTTAAAATACTAGAGGTCATTGGCTGATTACAATAAACTGTAGTCATCAGGTTTTTAACTTTAACATAAGTCACCCTTTATTACGTACAGTATTATAATTAATTGACAGAAAATGTAACTATCTAATACCTCTTTCAGAACCACCCCTTTCTAACTGCCCCCTCTTTACACACACACCAACAAACAACACAGAGAGGAAAGGGATGTTGAGAGGTAAAGAAAAAAAAATAAAATAAAAGGCTAAACGATCTTTGCACAAGGATGATTTCTAGTTAATGTCTTTCTGAAGTTCAAGCTTTCGTTTCAGGACTTCCTTCTAGGCTTGATGGGTTTCTCTGGCAAGGTTGTCTGTTTTCTCTAGATTCAGGATCATTACAAGTCTACAGAAAAAATGTGCCAGGCACTTACTGGTTTAAGAGCAATAAAACAGTTCTTTACTTCAGTGAGAGAGAGAGAGAGAGAGTGTGTTACTTCTCCTTCCTAGGTCTAATAAGTTCTACTCAGTTCTCAGAAAGCATCACATAGGAACCAACCATTGACTGTTGTCAGGCAGAATACTGTCCCTGTCCCACCCATCAAATGCCAGATAGCCAATTGAGCCAGCTTCCTTCAAAACCAGTTACTAAGATTCACTTGGTGCGGACGAGTTTGGTTTCTCCTCTCCAAAACAAGACCTGGAAACACAATGTCCAAGCACTCTTCTGCCTAAAGGCACATCCGATTATGGGTCAACAGACCAAAAATAATTTTAAAATAAAAGAAATGGGAACAAAGGAAATAAACAGGAAGACTCTTACACAGCTTAGCTAATTGAGACAGTTGTGTTGGAATATAGCTTTTGCAATTTGCTGTAATGGTATGTCACGCTTGTCTGCCTTGTGCGATCTTCATACATCTACTGTAACTTGTCTGCAACTACTCTGACGTCCATCATCATTGGGTCAATATCTTTTTCGGCTGCCCCCCACTTTACCCTTTAGGGGAGATCTCTGGGGCTTTTCAGTTCTGATCAAATGGTCGCAAACTGACATTTTCTTTTCTGGATGTCACTTTTTATTCTTGTAATTTCTCACATCTCTTCATTTGACTAATGGTCTGTCTATGGAATTTTAAGCGTATGTCTTAGCTTCCACATCCCAAAGACCCCTCTTTTTTCTTCCGCAGATCTATTTCTGAGGCATACAGGAAAATGTGTAGAACATAGTGTTTTGAATTTTTTCTTGTTACATGCTTGAGTTTTCTTATTAACACATCCTCATCTTCATAAAATTTCTTCTCGCTGTCTATCCTTTTAACTGCAGCATCACATCTACCATCTTTTGTTATCAGTAGTTCTAAATAGACAAACTTGACTACATGTTCCAGTGCACTATCATCCACATCAAACTAGATTCTTCTAATATATTCTTTCTAACTGCCATTGTATTTGTCTTTTTGGTATTCATACTCAATCCACATTCTAGGCTTCTAGATGTTACTTGACCTACAATATCTCTTAGTGTCTCTCCTGATTCTGCAAGTAGCAGTGTGTAATCAGCATAACATAAATTTATGTTCTTGCCTCCAATTTATACTCCTGGAAGTGCATCTAATTCTTTGAATACTTGTTCTGTGTGCACATTGAACAAGTTTAGCAACAGTTCACAGCCTTGTCATATTACATATAGAATTTACAGTGCAGAAGGAGGCCATTCGGCCCATCAAGTCTACACTGGCTCTTGGAAAGAGCATCCTACCCAAAGTCAACACCTCCACCCTATCCCCATAACCCAGTAACCCCACCCAACACTAAGGGCAATTTTGGACACTAAGGGCAAATTATCATGGCCAATCCACCTAACCTGCACATCTTTGGACTGTGGGAGGAAACCGGAGCACCCGGAGTAAACCCACGCACACACGGGGAGGATGTGCAGACTCCGCACAGACAGTGGCCCAAGCCGGGATCGAACCTGGGACCCTGGAGCTGTGAAGCGATTGTGCTATCCACAGTGCTACCGTGCTGCCCTTAAAGTATGCTTCTCTTAAAGTATATCTGATTGTCCATCTTCTAGTCTGATGCTCGCTATTCGGTCCCAATATAAGTTCTGGATAAATCTCACTTCTTTACTGTCAGTATCACATTTCAGCAACACATCTATTAGCTTTTGGTGATCAACATGATCGAATATGGGCGGCACGGTAGCACAGTGGTTAGTACTATTGCTTCACAGCTCCAGGGTCCCAGGTTCGATTCCCGACTTGGGTCACTGTCTGTGTGGAGCCTGCATGTTCTCCTTGTGTCTGCGTGGGTTTCCTCCGGGTGCTCTGGTTTCCTCCCACAAGTCCCGAAAGACGTGCTGTTAGGTGAATTCGACATTCTGTGTACCCGAACAGGCGCCGGAATGTTGTGACTAGGCGCTTTTCACAGTAACTTCATTGCAGTGTTAATGTAAGCCTACTTGTGACAATAAAGATTATTATTATGCTTTTTCATTGTCTCTGAAGCTTCTTTAAGTATTCTTGTTTGCGTCTCTACCTTTGGAAGATTGTTCTTGGGTTCCACATTCCTTGTCTTGTTCCTACCCCAGTTCTAAATTGTTTCATCAATTTATGCTTCAACTGTGCTATGATTTCTTTCTATTATGACTTTCAAGATCACTTTAATGAGATGACCCGTTAAGCTTCTACTTATAAAATTACTTTAGGTTTCTTAGATAACCCACAAATAATGAATGCCTCCTGTCACTTGGAAGGAATCCGTTGGTATGTATTTGATCACAAATTTCTGTTATCACTTCCTAATTCAGTTTCTCCAAGGGATTTAGATGGTGTGTTGTTACTTCAACTATATCTGGAACTTTTCCCAGATTCAGCAATTTCAAAGCGTTTTTGCCTTCTAATATAATATTTGGTCCATTGTTTGCCTCTATTCTTGAGCAAGCCCCAATTTGGATCATTGTAGAATGCAGTTATATATTCTGTCAAATAGTTGTATTGCAGAAAAGAAGAGACTTTTTGTCAAAGCTTTTTCATCTTGGATTCACCAAGAATACAATGCAAGGGAAGCCAACACATTTATACTGAAAAGAGAGTGCTGATTGATTGGCAACTGGACTCTGGTAGAGGCATTGCTGTGGAGAATGCACTATTTAGTGACTGATCGTTAACTGCTATGCATTGTTTGAAAATGAAACCAGGCAGCTTGACTCTGATCATGGCGTTACCCTAAGGAATGAACCAGATAATGGCTGTCACTTATTTTGTTTGGCTGAAACAGACGCATTGTGTGTACATGTTCTTTCTGTCTGCAAAGAACTTGGGACTGTATGTAGCTTTCAGGACACACAAATACACTACACCAAGCATCAACTGGTGCATTTTCCATGGCAACGCCTCTCCTGATCAGAGTCAACCAATTAGCAGTCTCTTCTCATGCAGTAATCATTTGTTGATTTCCCTTGCATTGTATTCCTGTGAATGTTCTTCAGCAAAATTTGTTTATTTTCTTCAGCGATATATTTTGTCTATCAAAGATTTCACCTTTTGGTGCATTTCTCTCATTTTGTGATTTCCTTCTAGCTCCAATATATCATGTATCTTGTTATACCAATTCTCGTTAACCTGTTTATATGTATTATTTTATTTTCACTTTATCGTACACTGGGTGGGTTTCTTTTCTTTCCCCTTTCTATCATCTTTGCTAGTATCTTGTCTGTCATTCCCTCCTTATCCCTTTTTCCATATTGATAATGCTTTGTTTGCAGTGTGTTGTTTGCTCTCTTTCCATGTTTTTTCATTTGTTTTTTATCTCTTGTTCTGAGACCTCTGTATAATCTCTCAATCTTGAGGCATTCATACTAATTTTCTACTTTTATGCATGACTGTTGCTCGGATGTTCTTACCAAGAAAAGCAGATGGGTTTTAAAGAGAGTTGAGAAACAGGTCTGAATCTGTAGTGGGCCGCCAACAGCCCATGGGTCAGACGAGGTAGATATACAACATTACACTCCATGCTGAACACGCACTGAATGTGGAAACAAAATCTGATGTATTGAAAAGGAAGGTAGTTATGAATTTTTCCCCTAGTCTGATGATTAAGTTTCCTGATTTTGTTTTGTTTCTGTTTGACAGATTTGTTTGCATTAAATGTAGTAAACCTATGGCTCAACCTGGAGTAATACTAATTCACACATCAGAAGGTTTTGAGGTTCTATTACCAACCTATACTGAGTTACTGGTCCTATTGATCGTTGGGATGTTACCGTTGGGGTCAGTCACAATTCGGGAAGCACTTTTGTGAGGTATTGGCGGGTTGCCTAGTGTCCAAGGAATTGTGCTCGAGAGGTCAGTTCTAGAGCAGACGTGTCTAAACAATGACCAGTGGGTTATTTGCAGCTAAATACTCTGACCATCAACCCCAAAATTTGTACAAACTTAGATTTTGTTTGCTTCTGAACTTTGTGAGCTTATTGGTTTGGGCTGTTAGCACAGTGATATCATTGATGAATAAATAAGTCAATACCCAGATTTCCATTCTCGGCAGTTTGCCATCTATGTAAATTAACAGAAGCAACTTGAAGTACTAATTCACACATCAGAAGGTTTTGAGGTTTTATTACCAGCCTATGCTGAGTTAACTGGTTCTGTTGGAGATGGCTGCTGTTTCTGCATTACAACAGTGACTGCACTTCAGAAGTACTTCATTAGTTGTAAAGCACTTTGAGATATCTGGTGGTTGTGAAAGCACAATGTAAAGGCCTTTCTTTCTGTGTGTGGTCACACAGCTCTGATATGCAAGTTAGTTGAAAATAAAAACTTAGTAAGAAAAAGTGAAAATCGCTTATTGTCACGAGTAGGCTTCAATGAAGTTACTGTGAAAAGCCCCTAGCCACGCACACGGGGAGAATGTGCAAACTCCACATGGACAGTGACCCAGAGCCGGGTTCGATCCTGGGACCTCGGTGCCGTGAGGCAGCAGTGCTAAGAATGCTGGTCTTAGCAATATGTTGGCAGATTTATTTCTTCTGGCTTCCTTCCATCCAAGAAAAATGATGGACAGCAGCAGGCAAATCCATTTCAAATGGGGTGTCTTCATATGGCGCACCTGATCTTAAGGCTGAAAAGTCCAATCCTTGAGAGGTGGGTTCAGCCACAAGTGCTACACTTGAAGCTATCAAGTATTGTTGTGGGTTTTTATTTTTGGTGTTGGTGTCTGTTGCCAAGTCACTGTAGCAACTGGCTATCATAGTGGCGCACACCAGCCCAGAGGAGGTGCTGCCATTTTCTTCTGCCGTCAGTTAATGATTCCCAGGTGAAATAATCGATGTCTGGGACCTTGCAATCATCCATTTCTAAACATTGAATTCTTTGAAAGTTCCTTTGGAGTTTGCTGCCATCACATAATTTGGTGGTGATAGGATGTGGGACTAATTACAAAGAGCAGCGCCTTTTATGCACTCTCAACTGCTTTATCAACTTGCCCAACCACCTTCATGCATTTGTGAATTTGCACCCCCTGGGCCCTCTGCTCTTGTACCACCCAGTCATCCCTCTCTTAAAATAATACTATTGGGTATTTGGCACGATTTGGGCAAACAGCAAATCGCTGCCATTATTTTGCGGTATAGATATTAGTTGCCTACTATCGGGTGTCTCTGCTAACTCTATTGCCATCTTTTACTCCAAGATCCTTGTTCTGTGAGGCTTGACTCGAGAACCATGGTTGGGGTTGGATGGGAAAGTGAACACCAGCTGGTCCTCACGGATAGTTGAACAAAGCATTTGGGGAGTCAGAGTTGTGGCTGCCACCACTGCTGTATTCTGAGGATCCTTTAATTCAGTCAACAGATAAAACAAAATCAGCAACTCAGTAACTAATTCAGTGGATAATTAAAACCCGCTTTTAAATCCTATATTTGTTTTTGAAATATGACTTCTCTTTATTGTTTTCCCTCCTTTCCGACACATCGTCAGTTATATTTAGACCTTCCACAGATATTTCCTGTCAACATCAGGCCTCGCTTTTGAAAAACTGAATCGTCCAGTCAGTCTGCATAACATTGTCGCATTATTGACATACATGTGTTTTACCGAGAAATTTCCTGAAAGCACAACTTTAATTGAGATGCATTAGAATTTGAAGCTTGGAAATTACATTTGTGATATATTTTGATCAGACATCTTAATATCCTGCCATACTTCAGTGATTTGATTTGCATCAGTTGTGCTTGTTATTTAGCTCAGCCTAGAGATTAACTGAACTTGGTTGGTGCTGATGAGTCATGCATCCTTAATGTGGATTGATGTACTGTTTTAGTTCACTTTCCCACTTCCCCATGTGTCTCAGAGAATTGCATTGCCTACATTTAAGAAGGCATCTGCTGCTAGTCGCGTGACAGTGTTGTTAAATAGTTGAAAAGAAAGCAAATTACGGGCGGTGTTTCCTTAACACCAGCCTTCACCACAAAACACACTATAGGCTAGAGAGGAAGCACAATTTCCCCACCATACAAACTATAGATGGTGTAGCTTCTCCCCCCCCCCCCCCCCCCCAAAAAACAACAGTTCCTAGTTTCGGTTGCATGTGCAGGCCCAGAGTTGTTCTCCAAAATTTGATATCAAGGGTTGCTGATGATGCACTTGGTATCGGGCTCTTCCCTTCACCAAACAGGTTTTTATTATTGTAAAAGCAAATTACTGCAGATGCTGGAATCTGAAACAAAAACAAAAAATACTGGACAATCACAGCTGGTCTGACAGCATCTTTGGAGAGAGAGAGGGGAGCTAGTGTTTTGAGTCTGGATGACTCTTTGTCAAAGCTAAAGAGAATTGGAAATAGGATCAGATTTATACTGTTGTGTGGGGGTGCATGGAGCAGTGGAGCTGAATAGGATGCCAGTGATAGATGGAGATTTACAAAGATGTTGTGGACAGAAAGACAAAGAGAATGTAAATGGTAGTGATCAAGGTTAAGAAGGGTGCTGATAGGGTGCCATCCATGCTGGCCCTCTATCCAGCCCCACATAAATCCAAGGTCTTGGTTGAGACTGTACTCGTGTGTGAAACTAGCAGGGGCCTTCAGGATGCACGACAATGCAGAATCGCCGAGCAGGAACTAATAGCCAAGTTCTGCACACATGAGTATGTCCTCAACTGGGACCTTGGGTTCATGTCGCATTACATTCACCCCCACCATCTGTCCTGAGCTTGCAAAATTCTACCAACTGTCTCGGCTTGAGACAATTCACATCTCTTTAACCTGTGATTAATCCTCTCTCCAGTCGCTCCATCTGGACCTGTAAAGACTTAATTACCTGCAAAGACTTTCATTCAAAGTATCGTCTTGCATCATTGACTTTGTCGATATAAGTGTTTCCGGAACCCATCTCTTCATTCACCTGAGGAAGGAGTTGCACTCCGAAAGCTAGTGATTCAAAACAAACCTAGACTTCAACCTGGTATTGTAAGACATCTTACTGTGCCCACCCCAGTCCAACCCCGGCACCTCCACATCATGTCTATTATAATTGACTCTGGAAATTTTTGAGAAGACTTTATTGGAAGGGATAAGCAGCAACACCCACCCTCGTGCTCACAACTTGCACTCCCGTGTAGGAGAAAGGCTAACATTAAATAATCAACACCATAATCACAAGGGGTAATGTCCAGGATTACAGAAGAATTGCAGGATAAATGCACAATCCATATTGCGCAAGAAGATGAAGGATAAACAAGGATCAACCAGCATCGTCAGCATCTCTCAAGCATTCCAAAGATCAAGGCATCATGAGTTCCACATGTCATCTCGCCAATGCACAGGCAGTCCACAGCCTAGGTTGTGGGTGTGGGGGAAGAGAGAAGGCTCAACCAGCTCAGCCATCACCAGTAGCATCGGGAATAGGACGATATAGGACCAGCAGTCGGCAGACTTAGCAGATGCCTGGTCTCGAAGACCGGATTCCTTGTGCTCTGTCAAATCGATGCAACCAGCCTACAAATCAAGATTATAAAAACATGGCAACTAATTTTCAAACTCAATCAGGAGCTCGCCTCCCACCACCCGCCAGGGAGTGAGTCCAGAAACACATCTAGCTCAAGGTGTGTTTAGGGTAGCACAAGTGGATAGCACTGTGGCTTCACAGTGCCAGGGTCCCAGGTTCGATTCCCTGCTGGGTCACTGTCTGTGCGGAGTCTGTATGTTCTCCCCGTGTCTGTGTGGGTTTCCTCCAGGTTCTCCGATTTCCTCCCACAGTCCAAAGATGTGCAGGTTAGGTGGATTGGCCATGATAAATTTCCCTTAGTGACCAAAAAGGTTAGGAGGGGTTATTGGGTTATGGAGATAGGGTGGAAGTGAGGTCTTAAGTGGGTTAGTGCAGACTCGATGGGCTGAATGCCCTCCTTCTGCACTATATGTTCAACCCCTACCTCCCAAACCAGTCAAGATAAAGGACATGCCATGCAGTAGGATCTCAATGACATGAAGGTGGGCCCTCACCAGGGAAAGTCCTTTTTGAAGTGCAAAAACACTTCATGCGGCTCCACCGCCCTCCCAAAGGTACCCACAGTACTTCAAGATGCGCTCTAACGGCCTGTAGAGCAGAGCTGAGATCTTCAACCAAGACAACATTTTCAATGGTGGCCATCATGCGGATGCACACACCACTACTGAAGCGAGAGCCCACTCAGCAGCAACTGTCACGGACAAATTAGGATTTCTACGATTTATCTCGACTCTTCTCAAAAGACCAATCCGGAACCTCCAGGAACATAGCGCAAACTATGTAACCCAAGGGAAAGCAAATATGAAATATGCACCAGGATAAACGAAAAGATTAAAAGTTGAGCAGAGCCGGAGTTCGTGAAAAGATCCAAAGATGTGCGGGTTAGGTGGATTGGCCATGCTAAATTGCCCGTAGTGTAAGGTTAATGGGGGGATTGTTGGGTTATGGGTATACGGGTTACGTGGGTTTAAGTAGGGTGATCATTGTTCGGCACAACATCGAGGGCCGAAGGGCCTGTTCTGTGCTGTACTGTTCTATGTTCTAAAACGCAACCACTCCCATACTCGCATCCAGATTTCCACATCTGGGACAAAACGTACCGTGGGAACTACCAAGTAATCTCCCTGCTCTCCATCGTTGGGAAGGTCGTTGCCTGAATCCTCAGTAGCCACCTTCGCCCAGTCTCATCCTTCCGAAAAGCCAGTGTAGCTTCTGACCAAACCGTGGGCGAGTAGACATGATTTTCACTGTTTTGCAACTTCAAGAGAAATGCCAGGAATACAACATCAGCCGCTCTACATGAATATCATAGATCTGACTTGGGCTTTTGACTCAGTCAATCGGAATTGCTATGGAAGATCCTTTCAAAGGCTGGCTATCCAGAGAAATTGATCAACATCCTCCCAAAAGAATGTTGGCGACAGTCCTCACCGGAATAAATTAGAAATCTTTTTCGGTCAAGACTGGTGTCATTGCCCCCACCCTTTTCCCCATCTTCATCGCCACCATCCTTCACCTTGTCAAGAACGAGCTTCCCAGTGGAGTGGACATCGTCTACAGGATGGACGGAAAACATTTCAACCTCAACCAGTTGAAATCAAAGGCAAAGACAACACTGACATCGCTCGTGGAACTTCAGTATGCGGATGACATCGCCATCTCCACTCTCTCAGAAGAGAATCGCCACGCCGTGCTTGACAGCTTCTCCGAAGCATACTGAAGCATCGATCTCAGCCGCAACCCCAAGAAGACGTGAGTGCTTTACCAACCTGCCCCAGGGCAAGATCCAGTGTCTGCCTACAAGACCAAAGGAGAAACCCTATCAAATGTGGAACACTTATCCTACCTGGGGAGACACCTCTCATCTAAGGCTGACATTGATCCGAGCTGCAACATCGTATCCAATCTGCAAGCGCCTCCTTTGGATGCCTAAGGATAAGAGTCTTTGACCGCGACACCCGTGCTGACACCAAGATCCTCGTGTACAAGGCAGTTGTCATTCCAACTCTTCTATATGACTCAGATATCTGGACTACGTACAGACGCCACCTCAAGGCCTTGGAGAGATATACCATCAATGCCATCTGAGATTGATTCTCCGCATCAGCTGAGAGAACAGGCATACTAACATAAGTGTCCTTGAAGGAGCCACAAGCTCCAGCATTGAGGCCATGATAATCTGAAACAAACTCCCCTGGGCCGGCCAAGTGCTTAAGATGTCAGAGATCCAACTGCCAATGTAAGTCATTTTTGCCTAGCCCCAGGAAGGCTTCCAGAGGACAAAAGATACCTGGAAGGCTTACCTCAAGGCATGCAACATAGATGTCAATGCCTGGGAGGCCCTTGTTCAAAAGAGACCTACTTGGAGGAACCTCCTGATTGAAGATACACACTTTTTAAGAGGACATCCGACAGCAAGAGGAGGCTCAGAAAAGGAGCCTGAGAAAGGAATATCAGCGATCTAGAATCCAAGGTTTGATCCCACCTCCCAGAAACATTAGCCAAGTGTGGTCAAAGAAGCGGCTTGCGGATCGGGCTCATCAGCCATGCAAGGAGGAAAATCATGCTCATTAGTAAGTGAACGCTGATGAAGATACTGCAATTCTTCTATAATCTGAGCTATTACTCCCTTGTGATTATCATAGAATCCCTACAGTGCAGAAGGAGGCTACCGTGTTTTGATTATTTAATGTTGCCCTTTCTCCTGCAAGGGGTGCAAGATATGAGCATGAAGCGGGCATTGTCAATTATTATGTTCTAGCAAAACATTGAGTTGATTATGTGAAGTGTGATCTGTGCACAGTTTTATTCCTTTTTTTGTAATTATGTCTAATAATCCTTGTTATGGAAGGGGAATGCTTTGTTTTATCGTCCCTATCTTGTCTATAAGGAAGATAAATGGAGCTGGAGTATGGTGAAGAGCGGCTGGTTAGGATTAGTAAAGTTAGCGCAGTCCTCACTGAGACTGTGGACAGACCTCTCCCCCAGTTAGAGCAAATCTGTGTTTTTTTTGGGATTTTAAAAATAAATTTAGGAATCTAAGAATCTGTGCCTTTGGCTTGGGCAGATTTTGTACCCTGGAGAGAACTGGGTTCCTTTTGCCTCCTGAGGTTGAGCCTTCTTTCGTTTGGGTGTCTCTGTTTCTCATTTGAGCAATTAGAACAAGAAAATTTAATGATGGCTCACGCTGAGGTTAGATTGGCTAATTGTAGGTGGGTTGTTTAGGAGGGGGATTACTCTTGGTATCTTTTTTGTAATAGTGGTCATTCTGAGTCAATTCGGGCATCTCCCACCTGGGGGTTTTCTTTCTTTCTCTCTTCATCTTCATCTTTGTGACCTGGGTGCTGTCTCTAATTTTGGTCTGTTCTGGGGCTGGTTGTACTGAAGTTTGTTTTTGTGGGGGGGGGGGGGGGGGGGGGGGCGGGGGGCTGGGGGGGGGCTGGGGGCTGGTCAGTGGTGTTTTTGGGAGCATCCTGAGAGGTTGGTTTTGCTTCTTTGTTGCACCAGGGCCAGCGCAGTCGATTTTGAAGAATCTCTGCTTGGCTTCTACATGGTGCTGGTATCCGAGGAGAAGAGGCTGTGGTGGGTTGTTGGGTGCCTTTCGCGCTGCTCGAATTAGGAGAAATGTAGGTGCTCACCCGAACATAGTGTGGAAAATTTATGTTGATTTCTCATAATTAAGGGCTGACATGGTGTGGGAGGGTGTGCATCATTTTACCACATTTTTCATGGTCTCATCCTGGTTCTCCCTCTGTTTCTGTTGAGCTGAATCGGTACCTAGCCTAATAATTGTATTGAGCCTGTTATGATGTTGTTCTCCTGTCTCTCTCTCTCTACTCATATATGCTGAGCAGTTTTTTTGTTCCTTATTTATGGCGCTATATTAGTTTGTAATTCTGTTACATTATTCTCTAAAATATAATGCCTTAATAAACGTACGTTTTTTAAAAAAAATGTGGAAATGTACCAGTCTCAGTCTTGAACATACTCAATGACTGAACCTTCACAGCCCTGTGCGGCAGAGACAGCCTAAGACTCACCACCCTTTGAATCAAGAAATTCCTCCTTATCTCAGTCATAGAAATCATAGAATCCCTACAGTGCAGAAGAAGGCCATTCAGCCCATCGACCCTCTGAAAGAGCACTACAGAAGCCCTCCCCTATTCCTGTAATCCCGCCTAACCTGCTTATCCCTGGACACTAAGGAGCAATTTTAGCATGGCCAATCTATCTAACCTGTATATCTTTGGTCTGTGGGAGGAAACCGGAGCACTCATGGGAAACACACGTGGACATGGAAGAACGTGCAAGCGCCACACAGTCACTCAAGGCCGGAATTGAACCCGAGACTCTGGTGCTATCAGGCAGCAGTGCTAACCGCTGTGCCACCTAGCCGCCCTAAATGCTCCGCCACTTATTCTGAGACACTCCTGGTTCTAGACACCTCAACCAGGGAAACATTCTTCCTGCACCTGCCCTGTTGATCCCTGTAAGAATTTTGTATGTTTGAATGAGATGACCAGAGAATAAAGGCCCAGTTTTATTTAATCTTGGGATAATCCCTTCATACCCGGAATTAATTAATTTTGTGACCTTCGTTACATTCCCTCGATGGCAAGTATATCTTTCCTTTGGTTCGGAGACTAAACCAACCCACACTACTCCGGGTGCAGTCTCACCAAGGCTTCCAATAATTGCAGTAAGACATGTTTATTTGTCAAATCCTTTTGCAATAAAGGCCAACAGAGTATTTGCTGCCTTAATTTTTGCTGTACTTGCATGATGGCTTTCAGTGACTGATTAACAAGACTGCCCAAGTCTCTTCGAAGTTCAACACTTTCCAACCTCTCCATTTTAAAATGTCTGCGTATTTCTACCTTTCCTACCAAAGTGGACTACCTCACATTTCTCCACATTGTTTGTTTGCCATCTTCCAAATTTTTGCTTACTTGCTTAGCCTCTCCAAAACCCCTTGAAGCATCTCTGCATCCTCCTCACAATTCACATTTCCACCTAGTTTTGTGTCATTAGCAAACTTGGAAATATTGCATATAATCCCTATGCCAAAGTCATTGATATAAATTATGAATAGCTGGTGGCCAAGCACTGATGCTTGTAGTACCCCACTAGTCACAGCTTTCCAACCTGTAAATGACGCGTTTATTCCTACAGTTTTCTGTCCCTTGAACAGATCTCAATCTATGCCAGTATATCCGCCCCCAATTATAAAAAGTTTCCTGAAAATCCAATTATACCACATCTGCTGGTTCTCCCGTATCTATTGTGCTAATTGCATTCTCAAAACATTCCACACAGGTTTGTTAAATGTGGTTTCTCTTTTATAAATCCATGTTGACTGGCCAGTACTACCATTATTTTCTAAACCTGCTGAATTTATTCAGGATTTTGTGTATTTTAAATGCCCTGTTAGCATATTTATTATAGATTCTATCATTTTCCCTGCTAGTGATGTCAGGCTAACAGGTCTGTAGTTACCCATTTTCTATCTCCCTCGATTCTTAAGTATGGGGTTCTTTCTGCCACCGTTTGTTTTCAGCAAAGCGTTTGACAAGGTCCCACATGGAAGACTTCTTAAGAAGGTAAATGCACATGGGATACAGGGGAACTTGTTAAGGTGGATTCAAAGCTAGCAGAGCTGTAGGAAACAGCGGGTGATGACAGCCAGCTGCTTTAGTGACTGGAAGCCAGTGTCCAGTGGCATCTGTGCCGAGTCCCCTATTATTCGCCATTGATATAAATGGCTGAGACGACTATGTGGGGGGTAGAATCAGTAAGTTTGCGGATGACACAAAGATAGGCCGGATGGCTAACAGTGAGGCTGAGCGTCTTGGGTTACAGGAAGATATAGACGGGATGGTCAAATGGGCAGAAAAGTGGCAGGTGGAATTAAATCCTGAAAAGTGTAAGGTGTTGCACTTCGGACGGAGCAATTTGACAAGGAAACATTCAATGAATGAAAATCCTGGGAAACAAAGAGACCGTGGCATGTTTGCAAATCGATCTCTGAAGGCAGAAGGGCAGGTTAATAGGATGGTGAAAAAGGTATATGATGCACTTGCCTTTACCAATCGTGACAAGGAAGTCATGTTGGAGTTATATAGAACATTAGTGAAGCCACAGCTGGAGTACTGTGTGCAATTCTGGTCGCCACATTATAGGAACAATGTGATTGCACTGGAGCGGGTGCAGAGGCGTTTCACCAGGATCACAGAATTTACAGTGCAGAAGGAGGCCATTCGGTCCATCGAGTCTGCACCGCCTCTTGGAAAGAGCACCCTACCCAAGCCCACACCTCCACCCTATCCCCATAACCCAGTAACCCCACCCAACTCTAAGGGCAATTTTGGACACTAAGGGCAATTTAGCATGGCCAATCCACCTAATCTGCACATCTTTGGACTGAGAGGAAACCGGAGCACCCGGAGGAAACCCATGCACACACGGGGAGAACATGCAGACTCTGCACAGACAGTGACCCAAGCCGGGAATCGAACCTGGAGCTGTGAAGCAATTGTGCTAACCACTATGCTACTGTGCAGGATGTTGCCTGGGATGGAACATTTAAGTTATAAAGAGAGGCTGGATAGGCTTGGGGGTTTTCGCTGGAGCAGAGAAGGCTGAGGGACGACCTGATCGAGGTGTACAAGATTATGAGGTCCATGGTCAGGGTCGATAGGGAAAGCTGTGCCTCTTGGTTGAAGGGCTGGTTACAAGGGGACACAAGTTCAAGTTGAGGGACGGGAGGTTCATGGGGGATTTGATGAAAAACCATTTTAGCCAGAGCGTGGTGATGGTTTGGAACGCACTGCCTGGGAGGGTGGTAGAGGCGGGTTGCCTCACATCCTTTAAAAAGTACCTGGATGAGCACTTGGCACGTGTTAATATTTGAGGCTATGGGCCAAGTGCTGGCAAATGGCATTGGATTGGCAGATGAGGTGTCTTTCATGCGGTGGTGCAGACTCGATGGGCCGAAGGGCCTTTTCTGCACTATATTTTTCTCTGGTTCCAATCTGCACAAACCTTTCTGGAGTCCATAGTATTTTGAATGATGACCAATGCATCTACTATCTCTATAGCCACCTCTTTCAAAGAACAAACAAAGAACAAAGAAAAGTACAGCACAGGAACAGGCCCTTTGGCCCTCCAAGCCAGTGCCGACCATGCTGCCCGCTAAACTACAATCTTCTACACTTCCTGGGTCCGTATCCCTCTATTCCCATCCTATTCATGTATTTATCAAGATGCCCCTTAAATGTCACTAACGTCCCTGCTTCCACTACCTCCTCCGGCAGCGAGTTCCAGGCACCCACTACCCTCTGTGTAAAAAAAACTTGCCTCGTACATCTACTCTAAACCTTGCCCCTCGCACCTTAAACCTATGCCCCCTAGTAATTGACCCCTCTACCCTGGGGAAAAGCCTCTGACGATCCACTCTGTCTATGCCCCTCATAATTTTGTAGACCTCTATCAGGTCACCCCTCAACCTCCGTCATTCCAGTGAGAACAAATCGAGTTTATTCAACCGCTCCTCATAGCTAATGCCCTCCATGCCAGGCAACATCCTGGTAAATCTCTTCTGCACCCTCTCTAAATCCTCCACATCCTTCTGGTAGTGTGGCAACCAGAAACACTAACTAAGGTTCTATACAGCTGCAACATGACTTGCCAATTCTTATACTCAATGCCTTGGCCAATGAAGGCAAGCATGCCGTATACCTTCTTGACTACCTTCTCCACCTGTGTTGCCCCTTTCAGTGATCTGTGGACCTGTACACCTAGATCTCTCTGACTTTCAATCCTCTTGAGGGTTCTACCATTCACTGTATATTCCCTACCTGCATTAGACCTTCCAAAATGCATTACCTCACATTTGTCCGGATTAAACTCAATTTGCCATCTCTCCGCCCAAGTCTCCAAACGATCTAAATCCTGCTGCATCCTCTGACAGTCCTCATCGCTATCCGCAATTCCACCAACCTTTATGTCGTCTGCAAACTTACTAATCAGACCGGTTACATTTTCCTCCAAATCATTTATGTATACTACGAACAGCAAAGGTCCCAGCACTGATCCCTGCGGAACACCACTAGTCACAGCCCTCCAATTAGAAAAGCATCCTTCCATTGCTACTCTCTGCCTTCTATGACCTAGCCAGTTCTGTATCCACCTTGCCAGCTCACCCCTGATCCCGTGTGACTTCACCTTTTGTACCAGTCTACCATGAGGGACCTTGTCAAAGGCCTTACTGAAGTCCACATAGACAACATCCACTGCCCTACCTGCATCAATCATCTTTGTGACCTCTTCGAAAAACTCTATCAAGTTAGTGAGACACGACCTCCCCTTCACAAAACCATGCTGCCTCTCACTAATACGTCCATTTGCTTCCAAATGGGAGTAGATCCTGTCTCGACGAATTCTCTCCAGTAATTTCCCTACCACTGACGTAAGGCTCACCGGCCTGTAGTTCCCTGGATTATTCTTGCTACCTTTCTTAAACAAAGGAACAACATTGGCTGTTCTCCAGTCCTCCGGGACATCACCTGAAGACAGTGAGGATCCAAAGATTTTTGTCAAGGCCTCAGCAATTTCCTCTCTAGCCTCCTTCAGTATTCTGGGGTAGATCCCATCAGGCCCTGGGGACATCCACCTTAATATTTTTCAAGATGCCCATCACTCTGGGATTAGCAGATCCAGGGGATTTATCTACTTTACTTCCCATTAATTAATGGCTTTAGTACTTTTAAAACTAATTTCAATATCTTGCAGTTCCTCGTTTACACTAGTCGCATTAGTTATGGGAAGTTTATAGTATTTTCCTCCGTGAAGACCAACACAATGTATTTTGGTTTTTCTGCTACTTATTATCCTTATAAATTCTAACTCCACAGGTAATGGACAGATGTTTGGTTTTGCTAATCTTTTCTTTTTTACACACTTACAGAAGCTTTTCAGTCCGATGTTTCTTGCTTCACAATATTCTGTTGTTAATGTGAGACTGTGCATTGTTGTACATTATTCTTGGCAACTGCTGTGAGTAGTGAAAATAAATTAGCTTTTCTTAACTGATTGGATTCAGCCCATAAACCCTAATTTAAAAACAGTACATTCGTATTATGTTTTAAGGTTATTACAAAGTTGCCATTATTTCTGGTTTGTTCTTGCCACAGTGATAGAGGTAGTTAGCATGCTGCTATACTCAAACTGTACCCCTAACTTCTAGAATGTCCATTAGACTTCTAAACCCTTTGACTCAGTGGTATCACTGGGTTGAATTGCTTAACCCTGGGACCACTGCTTCGGGGTGTTGTCGCGGAGACACTGGAGGAAGCTCAGCGACGTGAGCAAGGACATGGGGTTGTGTCAGCCACCACTTGCACTGCTATTGGCCTTATCTGACAGTCAGTGGGGCTGGGCAGAGATCGCCCAACTGAACCCAGCTTTGGTTCTTGAGTCAAGGTTCCACACACCTAATATCTTAGTTTCTCCTTTCTGTATTCATGCCAGGCTTCCAGTAATTGACAGGGAAATAATTCCAGCGGTTCTCGGAGACTAGTCATATAAAAGTCTGGTCATAAGGCAATCAAGCCAAAGGCTTTTGTCTAATTGTGTGTTAAAATAAATATCAGTTCGGTGTATGTTCGATGCTGAATAATATGCATAAGTCACCACTACAAAGGAGTTTGTAATTGAGAGCAGGATATTTGTGATGTAACAACTTGTATTAATTACATAGAAGCATACATAGAAAATAGAAGCAGGAGTAGTCCATTCAGTCCTTTATCTGCTCCGCTGTTCATTATGATCGTGGCTGATAATCAAATTTAATACCCTGATTATGCACCCTCCTCCCAATATCCATCAATCCCTTTAGGCCCAAGAGCAATATCTAATTCCTTCTTGAAATCACACAGCATTTGGGCCTCTGCTAATTTTTGTGATAGTGAATTTCATAGATTCACCACTCTCTGGTTGAAGATATTTCTCCTCACTTCACTCCTAAAAGGTTTACCCCTTATCCTCAAACTATGACCCTTAGTTCTGGACCCCCCCCACCCCACACACACACACACACACACACACAACCACCACCATTGGGAATATTCTTTCTGAATATACCCTGCCTAGTTCTGCTAGAATTTTATATGTTTCTATGAGATCCCCTCTCACTCTTCTAAACCCCAATGAATATAATAACCGGTTTAGTCTCTCCTCATTTGCCAGTCTCACCCCATCCTAGGAATCAGTCTGGTAAACCTTTGCTGCTCTTCCTCTATAGCAAGAAAATCCTTCCTCCCATAAGGACACCAAAACTGCACGCAATACTCCAGGTGTGGCCTCACCAATGCCCTTTACAGTTGCAGTAAAGCATCCCTATTCCTATACTCAAATCCTCTCTCTATGGAGACCAACATGCCATTTGCCGCCTTTACTGCATGCTGTACCTGCGTGCTTTCAGCAACTGATGCACAAGGACACCAAGGTTTCGCTGAGTATCCACCTCTCTTAATTTACACCTATTAAATTAATAATCTGCCTTCATATTTTGGCTACCAAAATGGATAACCTCACATTTATCCCCATTATACTGCATCTGCCATGTATATGCCCACTCACTCACCTGTCTAAATCACACTGAAGCATCTCTGCAACCTCCACACAGCTCACCCTCCCACCCACCTTTGTACCAAATGAAAATTTGGAGATAATATATTTAGTTCCCTCGTCCAAATTATTAATATATAATGTGAACAGTTGGGGTTCTAGCACAGACCCCTGCAGTTCCCCAGTAGTCACTACCTGCCATTTATTCCAACTCTTTGCTTCCTGTCTGCTAACCAGATTTCTGTCCATCTCAAGATACTGCCTGCAATTCCATGCGGTTTAACTTTACATAGTAATCTGCGATGTGAGACCTTTTCAAAAGTCTAAATAAACCACATCCACCGGTTGTCCCTGGTCAACTCTACTAGTTACATCTTCAAAGAATTCCAGTAGATTTGTCGAGCATGATTTTCCTTTTGTAAATCTGATTTTGTCTGATTATACCACTGCTTTCCAAATGCTGTGCTATGAAATCCTTGATAATGGACTCTAGCAACTTCCCTACTACCGACGTTAGACTCACTGGTCTGTAGTTCCCTGTTTTCTCTCTACCTCCCTTTTTTTCTTCTTTTTAAAAAAATTTAGAGTACCCAATTATTTTTTCCAATTAAGGGCCAATTTAGCGTTGCCAATCCACCTATCCTGCACATCTTTGGGTTGCGGGGGCGAAACCCATGTAGACACGGGGAGAATGTGCAAACTCCACATGGACAGTGACCCAGGGCCGGGATTCGAACCCGGGTCATCAGTGCCTCTACCCCCCTTTTTGAATAGTGGGCTTGTATTGCTACCCTCCAATCTGTCAGAACCATTCCAGAGTCCAAAGAATTTTGGAAAATGACCACCAATGGATGTACTATTTCAAGGGCCACTTCCTTAAGTTCTCTGGGATGATGATTATCAGGCCCTGAAGATTATCCACTTCAATCCCAATGATTTCCCCAAAGCCATTACTCTACTAATACGGATTTCCTTCAGCTACTCTCTGAAACTTGTGTTTCTCAGAACTTCCGGTACGTTATTCATGTCTTCCTTTGTGAAGACAGAAGCAAAGTACGAATTTAGTTCCACAGCCATTTCTTTATTCCCCGTTATGAATTCCTCCGTTTCTCACTGTAAAGGGCCTACATTTGTTTTTGTCAATTCTTTTCTCTTTACTTACCTATAGAAACTTTTGCAGTCAGTTTTTATGTTACCCGTTGAAACTAATAATCCAAATACAAAGTTCCTCATGTTTAGTTTTGTGCTTTATGCAAAGTATTACAACTGATAACAACGGTTAGGTGGATTGGCCATGCTAAATTGCCCGTAGTGTCCTAATAAAAAAAGTAAGGTTAAGGGGGGGTTGTTGGGTTACGGGTATAGGTTGGATACGTGGGTTTGAGTAGGGTGATCATGGCTCGGCACAACATTGAGGGCCGAAGGGCCTGTTCTGTGCTGTACTGTTCTATGTTCTATATGTGTTCTGCAGAAGGAGTGTTTAAATTAGCGAATTGCAAATTCTGAAGCCCTTTAAGAGATATGATGCTGTTGCTTGCAGAAACTGTTTTAAACTTGACCTAATCCTGTCCTTGGTGCTTATAATATATTTCCTTGCACAGCCATTTCAGCTCCTGTGATCTTGCAAAATTGGTGTTTGTGCAGATTAATGGGGAGCGGTTATTCCTTCATAGTTACATAGAGCCTGCAGCTCAAAGACATTTGACCCAACTAGTCTATGGTGTTGTTTATGGTCTATTTGAGCCAGCTACCCATTTCTCGCCTCCCCTGAACTAACACTATCAGCATATTCTTATCCTTTCTCCCATGTGCTTATCTAACTTGCCCTTTAAATGGATTATCTTCCCCTCTCATCGAAGAACCATCTCCTTAATTTCCTACTGGATTTATTGGAAATGATCTGTATTTCTGGACCCTAGTTTTGGGACTCACCCAGGAGTGGAAATATCTTCTAGATCCCTGCCGACCAAACCTGTTGCGAAAATGTCTAATTTGTGATTCATGAAACCTTTATGTAGCATAGAAGTGTTAAATTCAAGATAAATGGGGGGGAAACTGAATTTGAAAGGTTAGCCAACACCCTTAAGATAATTACCATGTAAAGGATGACTCAGGAGTTGAAATTAATAAACAATAGGTGGTCTCATAGCTTCAGAATGGAACTAGTAAGTCTCCAGTTGTTCCTGTTAGAGCTGTAAAGTATTCATGTAATTTTCCCAAATTAAAGAAAGGCTTGGAAGCAACAACTAAACAAGCACAGGTCCTAAACATACGTTTCCGATCAAAGAAAATGTTTGAAAATTGAAGATAATTGGTTGAAATCTCTATCTGGGACATCCCAGGTGTGCCAGATTGCTGTGGGATGCCAGCAAAGCAGTCCTTTATTTTGGGTTTATCTGTGTGTTTTCTCACCAAAACAGTTGTCAGCTTGGGAGTAGTTTTGAAACAGGTAGTTATATGTCTGGAGCTGGAACAATTTGGATAGAGAGAGAAAGCTGTCTGGAGCTATAGACCACTGAGCAAGAAGGGACTGAAGCTCATCCTTGAGCTGGGGTGTCTACAGAATTGAGGTGCTTAAGAAGTGAGGGTTACCTGGCTGAATTCTAGTAGATTGACCACAAGAACATTTGTACCTAGGGAAATAGCTATAACACAGGAGAATCAGTGTGAATTCCTGATAGCTGTGACATACCTTGGTTGGCCTCAGGAGAAGGAACCCTCAGGCCCTGTAACATATGGTGGAACTCTTGGGTGGAAATGTAAATATAACGAGGAGTGTCCTGGGTTTAAAAATCTAATTGTTTATACTTCCTTTGTTTAATTCATGTACAGTTATGTTTTTTTGATTTAAAACATAATATCTTTTAGCGTGATTATTTTAATTAATAAGGGTTTGAATTCCTTTTGAAAAGTTAATGGTCTCCCTTGAGATCACAACAAACCCTTCCATCATTTGAAAGATTTCTGTGTCACTTAATCTTATTCTAATAATAATCTTTATTAGTGTCACAAGCAGGCTTACATTAACAATGCAATTAAATTACTGTGAAAATACCCAAGTCGCCACACTCGGCGTCTGTTCGGGTACACAGAGGGAGAATTCAGAATGACCAATTCGCCTAACAAACACATCCGTCGGGAGTGGGAGGAAACTTGAGCGCCTGGAGAAAACCCACGCAGACAGTGACCCAAGCCGGGAATCGAACCTGGGATCCTGGCACTGTGAAGCAACAGTGCTAGCCACTGTGCTACCGTCTAGAGAATAACGTCTGAACTTGTTGATCCTTTCCTGACTATATCCTCTCAATTCTGGTACCATCCATGTGAACCTATTTTCCACATTCTCCACTGCATGCATATCCTTTCTTATAATATGGAGAGATCAGCAATGAACATAGTACTCCAATTATATGCTCATCCAGGTTCACTGAAAATTTAACATAACTTTCTCTTTTTCTATTCTGTCCCTCTAGAAATTAATCCCAGTGTTTTTTAAAGGCTTTGTTGACCTGCATTGCTATTTTGTAATTTGCCTACCTGTACTCAGATACTTTTGTTCCTGATCCAATTAGATGCTCATTATTCAAACAGCATGTGGCCTCCTTATTCTACCTTAGAAAATATAACATCTCACGCTTGCATATTTTGAAATTAATTTGTCAATTATATATCCATTCTGCATATTTATTAATGTCTTACTGTATTTTGTCAGTCATTTGACAATATTATCCATGTTCCCCAAGGTAAGTGTTGTCTGCCAATTGTGAAACTGTACTTCTGATTCCCAATTCAAGTCATTTGTTTCTATAAAACAAATTCATTAGTCACCAAAAACAAACTTGTGACACACCTAAGGACAAACACTTCTCTTTGAATGTTAAAATCAGTTTGACGGCCTTATTTCAGCAGCTGTTCCATTGTAAAAGGAACTGTGTTAACCTGGCATTAAGGAAATATTTAGTTATCCATAGAATCCCGACAGTGTAGAAGGCCCATCTAGTCTACACTGACCCCCCCCCAAAAGAGCATTTTACCTAGGCCCACTTACTCCCCACCCTATTCCCGTAACCCCGCGCATTGATCGTGACCAATCCACCTAACCTGCACATCTTTGGCCTGTGGGCGGGAACTGGAGTACCTGGAGGAAACCAATGCAGACACGGGGAGAGCGCGCAAACGCCACACAGTCACCCAAGGCTGGAATTGAACCCGGGTCCTTGACAGTGTGAGGCAGCAGTGCTTAGGCACTGTGCCACCGTATATCACAAATTTTCAATGGTTTCTGAATTACGTGGCGTTAATTCTACAAATTACATAAACTGGTTATGTATAAAAACAACTGTGAAAAATTATTTAATTCAACACACAATAATATTGTGCTCAGATTGCAGGGTTGAATGTTTCGGACTGGAATGGACCTCATTGGCAATTGGCCAGTTGTTGGCATTCTAAGCACTTGCTGCTGCCGTGATGACATTAATAGGCCAAAATGTTCGTAGCAACATATATAGCAACCATCTATTTTTATCCTTCCAGTAAACAGCCAAAGTGTAAATAAAAGGCATGAGTTCTACCTCCTTGAATTGGCATTACACATAAAGATTTGGTAGTTGGACGTGAAATCTATGTTGACAGCATCAATTCAAAATGTTTTTCTGGAATACCATCTTGCTCATTATAGATGAGATATTTGATGGCATACACTAAAAAAGATAGTGAAATACCTCCTTCTCTTCCTTTTCCTCTCCCTCCATTTACAGTGGACCTGCCCTGCTTGCATCAGAGGTTGGTGAGCAGATGAGGTTTTTTGTGCATTATGATAGAAATGCTGAAGAGAAAGTTGACATATACCATTCTGGTGGAAAATTCTGAAGACACTTAGTTTTAGTTAATTCTCAGGATACAGGTGTTGCTTGCAAGGCTGGGTTTGTTGTCCATTCCTTGTCTTGACAAGGTGGTTGGCTACTTTATTGAATACTGCAGTCTGTGTGGTGAAGGTGCCCCCAGTGCTATAGGTAGCAAGTCCCAAGATTTTGATCTAGTGACGGGAAAGGAAGGGTGAAAGACAAGTCGTATTGGAGGGGATCTTGCAGATTATCGTGTTCCAATGAACAAACTGACCTTGTTGTCCTTCTAGATGGTGCAGGTTGTGAGTTTGAGAAATGCAGCTGAAGAAGTCGATGAGTGAGTTGCTGTAGTGCGTTTTGTAGATAATACACACGCAGCCCTATTGAGTTAGTGGTGGAGGGATCGAAAGTTTTAGTTAGTGGCAGAAGTGCCAATCAAGTACACTGCTTTGTCGCAGATGATGTAGAACTCAATTGTCACTGTACCCATCCAGGCAAGAGGAGAGTATACCATCACACAGCTGGCTTATATCTTTTGGATGATAGAGAGGCACTGAGGAGTCAACAGGTAAGCCAGAGTAGAAATGTAGGAATTGCTGGATGAATTAAAGGTCCATCTAGTTTTTCTTGTACCATCTACAGTTACATGCTGTAATAGTTAGTTTATAGGCTGACAGACATGAGGTGGAGAAACCCACAGTAGTGGAGAGGATTGGGAACAATCATCCAAAAGTCTGTTCTGATCAAGCATGCAGCTTACCATGTCTCATATTACTGAAGTAGTGTCCCAAAACATTTTTGATAATCTATATCAAATTTGAATTAATCAATACCATTGGCCTCCTCCATTTCCTTAGGAATCTCAACCCTCAATCCTCTGTAATGGGCAAAGTATATATGTGGTTGGTCCAGTTTTGTTTCTGATCAATGGATCTTGATGATGAAGCACTTGGCAAATGTAATGCCATTGAATCTTGAGCAAGTAGTTAGGCTCTCTCATTTTGGTGATTGTAATTGCCCAGCAATTGTAGGGAATGCTATTTGCCACTTATGAACTCAGGCTTGGATGTTATCCATTTAGAATCATAGAATCCTTACAGTGCAGAAGGAGGCCATTTGGCCTATCGAGTCTGCACCAATCCTTCGAAAGAACACCGTACCTAGGCTCAATCCCCTGCACTATCCCCATAACCCCACCCAACCTTTGGACACTTGGGGCAAATTAGCAAGGCCAATCCACCTAACCTGCACATCTTTGGACTGTGGGACGATACCCCAGATTACCGGGAGGAAACGCACGCAGACACGGAGAATGTGCAAACTCCACAGAGACAGTCACCCAAGATCGCAATTGAACCCGGGTCACTGGCACTGAGGCAGCAGTGCTAACCACTGTGCCAATTTCTTGCATGTGTGCATGGATTGCTCCATTCCAATGGCTCTGAGTAGGTATTCAGGGAGCCCGGTGGTGCAGTCCACGGTGAAGTTATGGAATCAGTTGAGGAGGCATTTTAGGATGGAATGGATGTTGGTGCTAATGCAACTGTGCGAGAATCATGGATTTGAGCCCGGGGGGGGGATGGATAGTATATACAGGAGGTGGAGGGAAGTGGGGCTGGTCAAGGTGAGGGATTTGTATTTGGAGGAAGAGATTGCCAGTCTGGAGCAGCTAAGGGAGGGGTAGAGCTGCTGAGGGGGAGTGAGTTCAGGTATCTGCAGGTTAGGGACTTTGCACAAAAGATCTGGAGGGGTTTCCTTAGGTTGCCGGGATACATCTGCTGGAGCGACTGTGGCTTCTGGATGTGGAAGGGGAGGGAAGAATTGGGGATATAGTTAAGTGGCTGGGGGAGGAGGGAGGCGAGCGGGTGATGATGATTAAGGAGAAATGGGAAGCGGAGTTGGGGGGTGGGGGGGGGGGGGGAGAGATCAATTGGGGAGTATGGAGTGAGGCACTGTGTAGGGACCTCTTGTGCAAGGATGAGCCTGATACAGTTTAAGGTGGTGCAAGGTCCATATGACTCGGGTGAGAATGAGTGGGTTCTTTCAGGGGGTAACAGATGAGAGCGAGAGGTGTGAGCGGCGGGCGGCGAATCACGTGCACATGTTTTGGGGTTGCGAAAGATTGGGAAGATTTTGGGCGGGAGTGTTCGTGGTCTTAGCCAGGATAGTGGAGGAAGAGGTGGAGCCGGACCCTTTGGTGGCGATATTTGGGGGTTTCATAGAAGCCGGAGTTCATGGAGAGGAGGAAGGCCGATGTCGTGGCCTTTACCCCTCTGATCGCACGGCGGTGAATTTTACCGGAGTTGCGGTTGGCATGGCTACCGGGGGAAGCGGCTTGGTTGGATGATCTGTACAACTTCCTGCGGTTAGAGAAGATGCAGTATGAGTTAAGGGGCTCTGCAGGGGGATTTGAGAAAAGGTGGGGATGTTTGTGACCGCGTTTGAGGAGCTGTTCGGCGCAGGGGGGCGGGGAGGGGGGCTGAAAATGGGGAAAAATCTGTGCAGACTGTACAGTTGATTGCTGGGAAGTATGTCTCCCGGGGTGTTTATTTGCTGTAACCTGTTTTGATACATGTTTGTAATAAAATACATTTTTAAAAAAAAGTATTGCTCCAGGGTTTATGGAGGCTGAAGGATGGGAGCTGAGCTAAGAGAATATTGAGCGGTCAAAGTCTAGAGGTAATGATAGTGTGGATGTATTTCGGTGGTAGAGGGGCTGAGAGAGGCTGAGGAAAATGTTGCCCAAGTCTTTGTGTGAGAGAGTTTTGAGTGTAGCCATGATACAAACATTGTGCAGTCTTCCGCTTGAACCAAGTTTTAGTTTGCAATTTGTCGTAGGGTTTATGATTAGCTTTTTCGGGATGCTCAGTTGACCAATTTTGACGCATGGTGATGTGAGGCATGGACTGACAGCTTGGAGGTAGTCATCGGGTTGAGGGATGAGGTAGAAAGAAGAAGCTGGCTGTCATGCATGGAACTTTAGGGACAGCACAATGAGTTAGTAAATAGAAGTCGCTAGAATGAGAATATGAGAATGAAAAAAGACTCGCAACGAGGAATTGCTGAATTTCTACCTCATTGTGTCAAGTCCAAGTAGTTTGAGATGATCTTCGTAAGCATCCTGGAGTGGAATTGGGACATTAAAGTTGTTGTAATGCTTTTATGCCAAGTTGCGCCAACTTGTGCATCACAAGAGCAGGCAGCCAATGACCAAATCTTTTTTGTCTTCGATCTTGGTTAATTCTAAGTCAAAAGTAAAACACCTGCAGATGTTGGAAATATTCAGCAGGTCAGGCAGCATCTGTGGTGAGAGAAAAAAAACCCCCCAAATCTAGCATTTATATAGCACCCTTCAATACCTCTGGATTTTCCAAATAACTACACTTCAAGTACTTCATTGGCTGCAGCCTCTGTTGTAATATAGAAAATGTGACCACCAATTTGGACACTGCAAGCTCCCACGAAGAGCATTGAAATAATGACCAGAAGTTGTGTTTTAGATATTGGCTGAGGCATAAATATTGACTAGGAAACCACAGGGAATTTCCCTGATCTTCAAAATAGGTTATTTTACATTAATTTAATGCCTCATCCAAAATACAGCATCTCCAACAGAGATGTTGGAGATCTGTTGGATCTCATATTTGCAATGGAGCATCAGCCGGGATTATGTTACACCTGAAATGGTGCTTCAACGCACAACCTTCTGAATCCCAGGCAACCATACTATGGACTAGAACATTCCTGTTGTGATGGATGCTGTCTCAACTACAGAAAAATAGCTGCAAACGTTCCTAATTGACTACATCTGCTCACATCATCTAGCTGAAACACTCATGCCATCCCTACCATTAGAGGAAAGTGCTAATCAGAAATCTTTTTAAAAATGCAATCAGTATAGCTAATTGTGATTTAAGTGCAGTGTGCTATTTGCTTTCTGAATTGAAACCTTTTATAAATGTTGAATGTTAATTTTATTTTACAAATGTGTAATTTAAAGACTATTGCCTCGAGTTTATGGAAATGGCACAACCAACATAAAGTTAATTTTTAGTAGATAATGGACGTGCAGGTTTCAAGAGACATTCTATGCACAAAAAGGTTAATCTGCTCAGTTTCATTTCACTAATGTGTGCGTGCGAGTTGTTACGCTATTTATGCCAGTCAGTGAGTTATGCTGAAATTTTCCGAGAATCTCATTAGCATACACAGGAAGGTTAAAAATTGAGGTCATGCAAGTGACAATCACTTGAAGTACTGGGCCCAACATGAATACAAATTGCAATTGTGTACGTTTTTGATTTTTAATCCAAATCATTCCAGTTCTGTAAAGATGCATTCAACAATACAGAAAATACAGACAAATTTCATAGTATCATAGAATCCCTCCAGTGCAGAAGGAGGCCTTTTGGCTCATCGAGTCGACACCGACCCTTGGAAAGAGCACCTGCCTAGGCCCGCTCCCCCACCCATCCCCGTAACCCCACCTGACCTTTTGTATACTAAGGGTCAATCCACCTAACCTACACATCTTTGGACTATGGGAGGAAACCGTAGCACCCAGAGGAAACCCATGCAGACATAGGGAGAACATGCAGATTCCACACAGACAGTCACCAGAGGCTGGAATTGAACCCGGGTCCCTGGTGCGGATGCAGCAGTGCTAACCAGTGTGCCACCGTGCCGCCCTACATCTAGATTTACCTGTGCTACATTGCAAGTTTTTAGCAAATATTGATCCAATATGTTGACTTGGCAATTTCCTCCTCTTTTCTTTTAGAAAATATTTTATTGAGGCATTTATAATTTTAGCATTTTAACATTGTAAACAACAAAGCGGTCCAGCACACGCAAAAACCCCACAATAACATACCCAACTTCCCACTGCACTAACTCCTAGCTACCCATATATTAGATTCCCTGCCCTTATTATTCATTTCCATACCCCCACCCTCCTGCTGATGGTCAGTTTTCCTTAAGGAAGTTGATGAATGGCTGTAATGAACCTCTTAAGGCGAACTTAATTTTCTATAGTCTAAGAAACCCTGCCATGTCACTGATCCAGACACCCGACTTAGGAGGCTCCGAGTCCCTCCATCCCATTAAAATCCGTCTTCGGGCCACTAAGGAGGCAAAGGCCAAAACTTGTTGTGTCCCCCCCCCCCCAAACATGTTGTCCCCCCCGGCTCCCGGATCTTCCAACGCTCCAAATATTGCCACCTCTGAACTCTGAGTCACCCTCCCTTCCAGGACCTCTGACATGACTTCTGAGAATCCCTCTCAAAATCCCCTCCGCTTCAGACAAGCCCAAGCCATATGTACATGATTCGCCACACCTCCTCAAAAGACCTACACATTTGGGCCACAGTCATAAAAGCCCTGTGGACCACCTTGAACTGGATCAGGCTGAACCTGGCACACAATAAGGATGCATTGACTCTCCTCAGGGCCTTCTCCCATTGCCCGACATTCAACTCCCCTCCCACCTCTTCCTCCCACTTCCTCTTCACCTCCCCAATTGGGACCCATTCCCACTCCATCAGTTCCTTATATATTTCCGAGACCCTCCCCTCCCCAATCCCTGTTCTAGACATCACCTTATCCTGTAGTCTGCAATTTGCTGCTCTTTAACATATAATAAAGAATGTTACAACCCAAGCAGACCATTCAGCCCATCAAGTTAGTTCTGATGCTTTTATCCACTTGAGCCACCAATTAATCTTGTTCTTTCATTTCATGGATATTCCTCTTTTCAACAACTGTCTAAACTTCAAAAAGAACTTTGTTCCAAAGCATTCCCCTCTTTAATCTCCTTCTGAGTACAGGATTTAATTTTCTATCATGTCTTAATTCTTGCTCGGATTATTTTAAATTTATGCTCACCTTTCCATCACGAACGTTCACAATTCTGCAGACTGACATCAGGTCACTTCTAACTTTCTCCGTTCTCCAATGGGAAAACAATGCCTATCTGATGTTCCTGGTCACATTCTAATCAATTTGTGCTACGTTTATATCTTTCATATAATGAGTGCTCAAAACTGTACGCAATGCTAAGATCTTGCACAAGGCATCACAGTAGCACAGTGATTAGCACTGTTGCTTCACAGCGCCAGGATCCCAGGTTCAATTCCCGGCTTGGGTCACTGTCTGTGCGGAGTCTGCACATTCTCCCTATGTCTACATGGGTTTCCTCCGGGTGTTCCGGTTTCCTCCCACAAGTCCCAAAAGACAAGCTGTTAGGTGAATTGGACATTCTGAATTCTCCCTCTGTGTACTCGAACAGGCACTGGAATGTGGTGACCAGGGGCTTTTCACAGTAACTTTGTTGCAGTGTTAATGTAAGCATGCTTGTGACAATAAAGATTATTATTATTATTTAAGTTCAACATTATTGCTTGTATATTGAGCTATTTGTGTTAATGATCTCTTTGGCTGCATGTTAAAGTTCCTCTGTTTCTCCACCCTATTTAAAATCTCACTATTTAAAGTGTATTTTGTATTCATCCAAAATGTGGTCAGTCCATAAGACCATAAGACATAGGAGTGGAAGTAAGGCCATTCGGCCCATCGAGTCCACTCCGCCATTCAATCATGGCTGATGGGCATTTCAACTCCACCTACCAGCATTCTCCCCGTAGTCCTTAATTCCTCGCGACATCAAGAATTTATCTATCTCTGCCTTGAAGCCATTTAGCGTCCCGGCCTCCACTGCACTCCGCGGCAATGAATTCCACAGGCCCACCACTCTCTGGCTGAAGAAATGTCTCCGCATTTCTGTTCTGAATTTACCCCCTCTAATTCTAAGTCTGTGCCCACGGGTCCTCGTCTCCTCGCCTAACGGAAACAGTTTCTTTGCGTCCACCCTTTCTAAGCCATGTATTATCTTGTAAGTTTCTATTAGATCTCCCCTTAACCTTCTAAACTCCAATGAATACAATCCCAGGATCCTCAGCCGTTCATCATATGTTAGACCCGCCATTCCAGGGATCATCCGTGTGAATCTCCGCTGGACACGCTCCAGTGCCAGTATGTCCTTCCTGAGATGTGGGGCCCAAAACTGGACACAGTACTCCAAATGGGGCCTAACCAGAGCCTTATAAAGGCTCAGTAGCACATCGCTGCTTTTATATTCCAACCCTCTTGAGATAAATGACAACATTGCATTCGCTTTCTTAATCACAGATTCAACCTGCATGTTTACCTTTAGGGAATCCTCGACTAGCACTCCCAGATCCCTTTGTACTTTGGCATTATGAATTTTCTCACCGTTTAGAAAATAGTCTATGCTTGGATTCTTTTTTCCAAAGTGCAAGACCTCACATTTTCTCACGTTGAATTGCATCAGCCATTTCCTGCACCACTCTCCCAAACTGTCTAGATCCTTCTGCAGCCTCCCCACTTCCTCAGCACTACCTGCCTGACCACCTAACTTCGTATCATCGGCAAACTTCGCTAGAATGCCCCCAGTCCCTTCATCCAGATCATTAATATATATGGTGAACAGCTGTGGCCCCAACACTGAACCCTGTGGGACACCGCTGGTCACCGGCTGCCATTCCGAAAAAGAACCTTTTATCCCAACTCTCTGCCTTCTGTCAGACAGCCAATCCTCAACCCATGCCAGTAGCTCACCTCGAACACCATGGGCCCCCACCTTACTCAGCAGCCTCCTGTGTGGCACCTTATCAAAGGCCTTTTGGAAATCCAGATAGACCACATCCACTGGGTTTCCCTGGTCTAACCTACTTGTCACCTCCTCAAAGAATTCTAACAGGTTTGTCAGGCACGACCTCCCCTTACTAAATCCATGTTGACTTGTTCTAATCCGACCCTGCTCTTCCAAGAATTTAGAAATCTCATCCTTAACGATCGATTCTAGAATTTTACCAACAACCGAGGTTAGGCTAATTGGCCTATAATTTTCCATCTTTTGTCTTGATCCTTTCTTGAACAAGGGGGTTACAACAGCGATCTTCCAATCGTCCGGGACTTTCCCTGACTCCAGTGATTTTTGAAAGATCTCAACCAACGCTTCCGCTATTTCTTCAGCCACCTCTCTCAGAACTCTAGGGTGTAGCCCATCGGGGCCAGGAGATTTGTCAATTTTAAGACCTTTTAGCTTTTTTAGCACCATCTCTTTTGTAATGGCAACCATACTCAACTCAGCCCCCTGACCCTCTATAATTTTTGGGATATTACTCATGTCTTCCACTGTGAAGACAGACGCGAAGTACTTATTAAGTTCTCCAGCCATTTCCTCGTCTCCCATCACTAGCCTTCCGGAATCAGTTTGAATTGGCCCAATGTCCCAATGTCCCAAGTCATGATCTTATTGAACGGCAGAGCAGGCTTGAGGGGCCCAGTGTCTGACCCCTGCTAATTTGTGTGTACATATGTTTGTGTATGTATGTACTTCACTTTTATTTTAACATTAAACCACATCTTCCACCTATCCTCTCATCTGTGTCCTTCTGAAGTGTTTTTTTAACAATCCTTTTTACAATTGAACAACCCAACACATACAGTTGTGTTAACACTCCTCACATCTTTCCAGTCCAAAAGCACCCCGTACTGCCTCCCTTTGCTTGCATCCACTTAACCATCTTCATGGCCATGAGCTTACCTTTTTAATTTCTAGAGCCGTAGATCTTTGATACATGTCTTAATGTAATAGTGGGAAATAATGTTTTGAATTTATATACACCACATATAAATATCTGTTTTCAAATAATTCCATAAGATTGGGCAAGCACCACCTGTATTTTAGAAATCCAAGCTGAACGACTGATTAACACTCTGCTTCCATCAGCCTTTCGGGCAGTGCATTCCAGATCATAGCAACTTGACACACAATTTCTGCACAATCTCAATTTCTCTGAATCTTTTGCCAGGTACCTCAAATCTGTGCCCTCTGGTTACTGATCGCGCTACCACTGGTAACTGTTTTCTCTTAGTCTCTTTACTCAAATTCCTTCATGATTTTGCACAACTTTTCAGTCTTTCAGCCTTCTCTGCTCTGAGGAGAGCAACCTCAGCTTCTCTAGTCTGCTCATGTGACTGATGCCTTGCATAATAATAATCTTTATTGTCACAAGTAGGCTTACATTAACACGACAATGAAGTTACTGTGAAAAGCGTCTAGGCGCCATATTCCGGTGCCTGTTTGGGTACACAAGAGGGAGAATTCAGAATGTTAAAATTACCTAACAGTATGTCTTTCGGGACTCATGGGAGGAAACCAAAGCACCTGGAGGAAACTCACGCAGACACGGTGCGAACAGGCAGACACATACAGACAGTGACCCAAGGCGGGAATTGAACCTGGGACCCTGTGCTAACGTGCGTTCCTGGTAACCTTGTATCTAGTAAATCTCAACTTCTCTTGACATCTTTCCAAAAAGTATTGTCCAGAATTGAACACAGTAATTCTGGTTTACATTTAAAACAAAATTTGGACGTATTTACCTTCCGCTTGACATTTAAGGTCATTATTTCATTGCTCTGTGGTGGAAGTGCAGATTTGAGAATCATTAACAGGTAGTCAGGATGCATGATTTGTGACACTCCAGATTTTACATCGACTAAAATCAATATTTTTAAAATGGAGACCTCTGCATATTGGGTGCGATGACTTCTCTAACAGACTTCTGTTGAGGAAGGTTCCATACTGGCTTTGAAGGGTTGAAAGATTCACCCTAATGTACAAAGCAGCTACAATGAGATTTTATAGTCAGTAGCAAAGTGGTGGAATTATAAATTTTACAGAGCAAATAAAGATTGGGAATGTGCTAGAAGCTGAAATATCATTAACTTCTCAAAAAATTGTCAAACTCTATGGAATTTTTATTATAATGAAGAAATTTTACATTCCATAAATAAATTACTACTTCAGGGCCAGCGAGATCATTTAGCAATGATTATGAACTTAATGTAACATTTAAAGACCCAGTTACACCTCATTCAGGAAGGCGTAACTTATTCAATTTTTTTTCAGTGCAAACAGTGGCGTAAAAGTCACTTCTCTCGACCTCCATCTACAGAAACTTCACACCTATGGAGAAACAGGCCATCACTGACAACAGCATCAAGATTCCTGTGCTTAACTGTACATGTGTGGATATCAGGAATCTCAGTTTCACAGTTGTCATGATGGCGAATGCTGACAGTTTTAGTCAATACAGCGACAAAATTCTAGCCTATGCTTTTCCAGTGCAAATTGAGAAGTACCATGTAGCCTTGAGAATCCCACAATAACTTCTGCTTTCAGAACTATTTGAATAATGGTGTATTCAAATCTGAGTGGTGGCCCATACACCGCCCGAGTGTTGCCAGTCCAGCTAAGTCCATAAAGCTCCATTTTGTTGATGCTTAAAATGAGTCATTATATTTTGTCTGAATTATGTGGACTGGGAGATTGGCAAAAGACATTGCCTCATTTGATAAATCCCACATCAGCACACAAGATCTGTCTGTGTCAGCAAATGAAGACCTACTTGAATGATGAAAACATGGAATCAAACTTTATATATGGCTTTCGAGGATTGTTGGCGCTCACCTGAGTATCCCATAGAATGGAGAAGATTGGGCAGTTCCTTGATGCAGTGCCTGATTTCTTCCTTCGGTTTAGATGCTTGGCTGTTTACTTGTATATGGAGATTGTACTTGCAAAGAAGGCAGAAATTTATTTAAATTCATCTGCAGGCATTCATATATATTGTAGGTAATATTGGAATGTATGTGTGCTCAGTAATTGGGTGCTACAGCACCCATATGCATTTGCAAGTTCTTTGCATCAGATCTTTACTGAATATCGATGTTTGACATTTAAAGTTTTAATCTCGTTCTTGCTGCTAATTAACTTTGAAAGATGTGTAACTAATGGATTGGATTTAGCAATTTTAGCTTAATTTATCTGGTTACTTTGAGTCTCCATAGTGTAGATTAGATACGGTTGTGATTTAGAGGTGACTCTTAAAGTAATGACTTCTTGAAACTTGAAAGTGCAATGGCATTTGGGAGCAATCCAAAAAGTGTGCTTTTATTGGATCCATAACAAGTATTCCAAGTTTCAATGCCAATTTTTCAAACCGTAAAGGCAAAAACCGGAGCTGATAAAAATGGGCTTGAATTAAGACGCACGAGCATCAGTGCAATTTTCAAATTGGCTCGTGAAGCATTCGAATTGCATGGTTGGTATTTCATAATTATGAAATTATGCATGTTTACACCAAAAGTGATACGTTTATGACTTGAATAAATCATGTATTTAAAACCTTAACATGGCAGGCTCACATTGACCTTCACTCCATTCCACTCCACTAATGCCCTGTTTTCCCTTTCTGACCTTTATTGTCCTACATGTGTGCAAATACCCTTCTCGTTCAGTTTGGTGTTACTGCTGCCTCATTTGGCTTGGGCTCCAGTTCTTGTAGCTAGATGGAGAAAATTGCCTAATCAATGCCATATCTAAATGACACTCCAGGTGGTCTCCTGTAAGGTGGTTTACTAATCCGGTGTAAATAGAGATTGAAGTACAAAAATTTTTTTTGGGTGTGATGGGTTTCCTTAACATGTCTTTCTAGCTATCCAGCTACAAAAATAATGAGGGCCTGCGCTTGATTTTTAAAAATTAATTATTTTAAATGGAGCTAATTTGTTCTTTAAATATTTATATAGTGAGCTTAGGGGCAGAGGAGAATATTTTTACCTAGTTTCTTTTAAATTTATTTCTTCATGGGATGTGGGAATCGCTGGCTGGGCCTGCATTTATTGCCCATCGACTGGGGGATTTTCAAATTGCAGAATTAATGTAAGCCTACTTGTGACACCAATAAAGATTATTATTGCCATTAAGAGTCAACCACATTGCTATGGGTCACATTGCTGGAGTCACATATAGGCCAGATTAGGTAAGGATAGCAGATTTCCTTCCCTAAAGGACATTAGTGAGACAGATGGGTTTTTACAATTGCCAATGGTTTCATGGTCACCATTAGACTTTTAATTCCAGATTTTTATTGAGTTCAAATTTCATCAACTGCCATGGTGCGATTTGAACACAGGTTCCCAGAGCATTTCCCTGGTTATCTGGATTACTAGTCCAGTGTCAATGCCACTATGCCATTGCCTCCCCTTCAATAGCGATACTAGGAAGAAGGAAAAATGAGAAAATAATCATCTATAATGGTTAATTTGTGTTAAATCAGATTTCATTTGTTGCAGAGGAGCAATGATGAGAATGGAAACTGCTCGGGGAGCATTGAATTTCCCACCACAAATCTTTATGAATTGGAAAGTCGAGTGTTTACAGATCACTGGTCAATTCCTTACAAACGTGAAGAATCATTGGGCAAGTGCCTGATAGCATCCACATGCCTAGCCCGGCTTGGTAAGTAACACAAGGATTCAAGGAGCCAGGTTACAGCAGCTTGTCAGCTCCCTGTACGTGAAACCAGAAATACTTTGCTTGCTAGAAGAGCCCAAATGGGGAGAATGAGAATTGAGGAAATAGGGCAAAACAGACATTTTCTGTTTGTGGTTTCAACCAATATACTGTAGAGATAACCTTCATATTATAGAAAACTGATCAGATTGTGGGGTGACGATGTAATAGGGAATCTCTCCTGCACACTTTGGTGGCAGACTGGCCATCTGCAGAGATCTGAGATAAGGGATGGCGGGTGTAGTCGGACTCTTGGTTGTTGTCAGGCGTGACTTAGACATTTTCCTACTTTAAAGACTATGGCACATAACTTCCTGGTTCCCCCGGCGTCGCCCGAATGAGGAAGGTTAGGTGGGGTGGGGGATTTGCAATCCCAATGTGGGCAATCCCACAAGTGTGGCAATCCACTGGAGAATGCCACTCTGAGGAAGTTACAGACCAATGACTTCCACGACAAAATATCCCTTTTTTAATTGTCTTGTCAACTTGCCTGCCCATCCATATAGATAAGTCATTTCCTGAGGTAAATTTTGTTTTAGTTTTAGAGTGAAATGTCTTTGGGCAGAGAAATGTTTCCGAACTGTTCATTCAGTTGTGACTTGAAAGCACCCTTGCCAAAAAAAACCAGAGGTGGAATCACCCTGATGTCGGTGTGCATTTAACTAATTGCAGGGTGGCTGAGGTCTAGAGCAGGCCAATTACCCGGGGACAGAAATGAGACATTGTTGAGAAACTTGTTATATTTGAATCTGTGAATCTCCCTTTTACTTTTCCTTAAATTGTACGTGGGTTAGATTTTAAAGCAGTCAAGCAGGTGAGAAATCCCCATATTTGTTCCCGTTAGACTGACCAACTTGGCTACCAGATGATTTTGTTATCACTGCCCCGCTCTGATTTCTGTGTCTGATCGATGCAGGTCTTGCTGATGCTGATGAAAATTGCAAACGATTTACAGACCGATGTATGCCAGAAGCTTTTAAAAAGGTATGGTGTAAAAGACGCATCTTCGACTCGGAATGAATAGAATTTTATCTGCATTCTAACTTGTAGGATTGAACGATGCTTTGTACTCTGATCTTTTCCAAAAACATAATAAGTGTTATCGGGGGAAAGCTAACCTGGTGATGCATCATAGTTCTCTGACACGAGTAAAGCACCACCTCAGTGATATAAAACTAGAGAAAATTGTGAACAAGTACATGAAAGTCTTCAACTTATAAATTATTATACAGCTGCTGAATGGACTGCTTAATGGATTACTTGTGTTATCACTCAATTTTTCATTGCATTAAACAGCTAAAATAAACCTGCAGAGAATGTAAATTATTTTTGCTTTGTCTTTTCAACAGTTACTAACGTCAAGTGCTGTCCATAAATGGGGTACTGAAATCCATGAGGGAATCTACAATATGGTGATGCTCTTAGTAGATCTGGTTGCAGAGCGAATCAAACAGGACCCAATTCCTATCGGCCTTATGGGTGTGCTCACCATGGTATGGAGACAATTGTAACATCTATTGATCTAGATTTTCTTCTATGTTTGCCCTGGTTTCATTTGAGTACTGTATGCCAGAAATTGAGGATTTTCAAGTGCAAATTACAGAACAAATCAAGCTTCTACATCTTGTACAAAACCATGACACGATAAACGTGGAAGACACTAATAGACATGTTTCAAAAGCTTTTGAATGTATTTAATTCACTGAGAAACTGACTACCTTTCATCAATGTAACTAGTTGTTTATAATTTTGTAACAATTTTTTTAAAGTCACTTTCAGTTATTTAAAATTGGGTTAAACACAAGTGGTAGACTCATTCTCAGTTATAAACACAAGACACTGACTAACTCATTCTCCGTTATGTTAACAAACAACATCGTTTTACCACTCTGAAATCTGTGAAGTAATTTTTTTAGTGCCAACATTTTTCTCTTTAAAAAAAAAAATTATTTTTTGAGAGCACTGTCCAATTATGCTGGTTCATGAAAAGATTTTGCATTTGGCAATTTCCATATGTGTTTAGAGTGGAATCTTGAACCTTCATTTCAGAAACCAAGCATAATTTCTGTACTGTCATGGAGTTGCTTAGTAACAGCAATAACACAAACTTGCAAGACATAATTGGATATGTCCTGCCCAGCAACATGCAGAAATCTGTCTAGTTACTGCAGTAGTCAGCATTCAAAAGGCCGGCTGAGATGCGTCTCTCCCAGTAATGAGATTAGAGAGGCATATAGATAGAGTAATGTGTGAATAGCTTATCAATAGAAACAGTTTGCCTAGACGATGGGGAGATCAATGAGATACACATGCTAATGTCTAGAGTCAAGGAATTTGACAAGGGCAGACAGCTAAATACACCAAAGGCAGAATCAAAGTAGAACAAAGGTATAATTGCCAGACCCTCAGAAGGAAGTGAGGCCAATAAACACCTAGTAGCCTCAGAAGCAGACAGGCCAGTTTCCAGCTAGCAGCCTGGAGTACAAGTCTTGCATCTAACAGCCTCTAAGACTTAAGAGCCCAGGCAGTGCAGAAAACCTTTGTATCATCAGTTTAAATATCTTTGCTGGACCAGGACAAGAAATTTCCCAGACTTGGTATCCTCCCTGTATTGTGGTAACTGAAAGCTGGTTTTAACTTATTGATCTATTTAATTTGGATGTTTTCTGGAGGAAAAGGGGATGTCTTAAAGAGTTCAGGAATCGTAGATATATTTTGGAGCAAGGGGTATATTCTACATAAACTGTGTGTGTATGTTTCATAATTCGTGTACTTAATTGTCTGAACATAGTTGAGTCCTGTTTGTGTGTATTTGTCTTTAATTTAACATAGTCTTTAATAATTGTTGCACAATGATTGGGCTGCTTATTCTCACTGGGGTTTCACTTGATTCCTCACATCAAAACAAAACTACTTTCCCACGAACTGGTGTTTCAAGTTGGTATAGCCCCGCAGATAACATCAGCATGGTTCATGACAGTGTCCCTAAAGCAGAATCTCTTGGCCCTGATATATTATGTTATACTTGATCCTCTTTAAGCCGTCAGAACGTATTTGTAGGTTGTGCAAATAGTTTTAAAAAACCATGTGGATCTTGAGCTTTATAAGTAGAGGCATAGAATACAAAAGCAAAGATGTAATGATGAGCCTTTATAAAACTCTGTGTCTAATTCTGGGCAGCTATGTTTCTGAAGAATTTTTAGGCTTTTGAGAGACGCTGAGGAAAATCTTTGAGAATGGTTCCGGGACGAGGGGCTACAGATGCGTGGATAGATTGGAGAAGCTGGGGCTGTTCTCCTCGGAGAAGAGAAGATGAGAGGAGATTTGAAAGAAGTGCTCATGTCTTGAGAGATCTAGAGACGGTAGATGGACAAAAACTGTTCCCTTTGGCACAGGGCTGAGAGCAAGAAGGCACCAATTAAAGATGATTGGCAAAAGAGCCCGTGATGGCTCAGTTTATATAGCTGTTTAACCCATGATGGCTTATACAGCGAAAGATTAGAATCTGGAATGCACTGCCTTAGTGTGGTGGAGGCAGATGTAATTGTGTTTTCAAAGATGAATTGGATGCGCACCTGAAGAGAAATTAGCAAAGTTACCAGGCAAGATCGCGACGTAGGCCAAGTTGAGTTGCAATTGCAGAGAGTTGGCATGGGCATGATGACCCAAATAGCCTCCTGTGCTGTAACTATTCAAGTCACTTGGAACTATTCATCAATTGCATTTATTAATTTCATTCTGGGAGGAGTATATTGAAGTACTTTCCTCTTCCAGCCAACAGCAAAGTTATTTAATTGCTGTCTATTATGTTCTTTCTGTTGTTACATTTATAGTGTGCAATACAAAATAGATCCAGTAAGTAGAAGAAAATCTTGTTAGGTGTCTCATTTTTTAGTTAGATGCAAAAGAATATAGATGAAAACCTGCGCAGAGAAATGCAATCATGTAATGGGGCTGAAAAGAAGGAAGCAAATTAAGGATTCAGAGAATTTATTTTCAGCTTTAGTATGAATTGTTTTCACATTTTGCCACTTTAAAATAATTGTGCCTTGCGTTTTTAAGTGTCTCTAGACCTCACATGAAATATTAATTATTTTGTTTCAATTTCCAGGCTTTCAATCCAGGCAACGAGTATCATTTCAAGAACCGAATGAAAGTGTGCCAAAGGAATTGGGCGGATGTTTTTGGAGATGGCAAAATGTATGCCATCTCACCACCAGTCAACCTACAGAAGGTGGGTTTGACAGTGTTGCACATGTGAGAGGTACATGACCTCTAACTTGGCACTGTGTGGTACAGAATGGGATGCTACTCAGCAGCAATATCGATGCAAATACAAAATATGGGAATGACTGTTTTTTAAGTTATCGGTAGTTGACCAAGCAAAACCCAAGCCTACCTCTAAAGGACTATTAGCCCATGACATGAATCTTTTGACTTGTAGGCCTTCTATTATCCCAAATTGAAGACATCGGCAGGACTGAATATTGTAGTGTACCTCCAAAATGTCCACCATTCCAACACACACAGCACTGTGTCCCTCCTCTCTGCAGACAAGGCATGCTTCTACTTTTCATACATAGTTTTTCTGAAACTGTCAGTATAGAAATAATGTCAAGAGACTTGGAATGAGAGCAGGAAAGTATATCTCTAAGTCCACATTGCAGCACATGTGAACTTGAGGCTACAGCTGACTGGTACTGTTACTGATTGATATCTTATGAGGAAAGAATGGGCCTGTAACCTATGGCATTTGGAAGAATTAACGGTGATCTTATTGATATATGTAAGATCCTGAGGACACTCGACAAGGTGGATACTGAAAGGATGTTTCCCCCTTATAGGAGAGACTAAAACTTGGGGATAATGTTTAAAATTAAGGGTCTCGTTTAAGATTGAGATGAGGATTTGTTTCTTTCAGAGGGTCTCGAGTCTTTGGAACGCTTCTCCAGAAAATGGCAGAGATAGATAGAGAAATACAGCACAGAACAGGCCCTTCGGCCCACGATGTTGCGCCGAACTTTTGTCCTAGGTTAATCATAGAATTTTGGACAATTTGTCATGGCCAATCCACCCAACCTGCACATCTTTGGACTGTGGGAGGAAACCGGAGTACCCGGAGGAAACCCACGCAGTCACGGGGAGGATGTGCAGACTCCACACAGACAGTGACCCAAGTCGAAATCGAACTTGGGACCCTGGAGCTGCGAAGCAATTGTGCTATCCACAATGCTACCGTGCTGCCCTTAAGAAGTTAACCTACACTCCCTTATTCTACCCTAATCCAAGTACCTATCCAATAGCCGTTTGAAGGTCCATAAATTTTCCGACTCAACTACTACCACAGGCAGTGCATTCCATGCCCCCACTACTCTCTGGGTAAAGAACCTACCTCTGACATCCCCTCTATATCTTCCACCATTTATCTTAAATTTATGTCCCCTTGTAATGGTGTGTTCCACCCGGGGAAAAAGTCTCTGACTATCTACTCTATCTATTCCCCTGATCATCTTATAAACCTCTATCAAGTCGCCCCTCGTCCTTCTCCGTTCTAATGAGAAAAGGCCTAGCACCCTCAACCTTTCCTCATAAGACCTACTCTCCATTCCAGGCAACATGATGGGGTCATTGAATATTTTTAAGGCAGAGGTAGATACGTTTTTGACTGACTAGAGAGTCAAAGGTTATTGAGGGTGGGTGGAATGTGTAGTTGAGGCCACGATCAGATCAGCCATGATCTTATTGAATGGTGGAGCTGGCTCAAGAGGCTGAATTACTTATTCCTGCTTCTAATTTGTATGATGTGGAGCTGCCAGCATTGGACTAGGGTGAACAGAGTAAGAAGTCTTACAACACCAGGTTAAAGTCCCAACAGGCTTGTTTCAAATTGCTAGCTTTTGGAGCACTGCTCCTTCCTCACCTGAGACTTCTTACTCTAATTTGTATGTTAGTGTAGAAGCTAAAATTCCATACCTTCATGTTACACCTTGCTGATGAAGTGTACCTAGATTTTAATGGTGTATTGAGTTCATAATTCTGTTGAATAACCTCCCTAGCACTGAAAAACTAATGTTATTTTTGTGTAATATCAAATTTCTCCCCTATGATGATTCCATAGTTTCTAATGCAACAAATACCTTTTGTAAAGACATTTTTTAACCTCTACTTTTGACAGGAATGTCTCAATCTTTATTGCATGCTTTAAAAAAAATAATAAAAGGTAAATGATAATCAGTGCTTTTTAGCTTCCTGGCTTGCTGTCATAATTATATAGTGTGACTAGCTGTGTACACTTGTTGGTGACATTACTGTTGCTGAATGCCAGGAGAGCTCTTTGATTTGGCCCCAGTTTCAAATTAGCCTTAGGAAAGGTGAAATCCATACAACAGCAAATGTTAGATGTTGTGGATGACTTTCTTTGAGGTTGGTGGTAAGTGCCGCTGCTTTGCTGCCAGTTGCAAAATCTGGGCCACTGTATTTTAATGTTCTTTAGCTAATTGTAAACTGTCATGGACTGCTGCTTATTCTAATTGCCTTATACTGTATAATGTGTGAACAATTACTCGACTGCTGTCTGTTTTCGTACTGCACCTCCAAATTCAGAAGTATTGTATAGGTATGTTTGGAATCCAACCACTGCCTGAGGGCTTGCAGGTTATTTATTTCTGGTATTGTTTGGTGAAATGTGTCTCTGTATTGTTTCCACCTTACAACGGATCCCTTGGTGTCAAATAAACACTGCCATACATAAAAGAATTAAATAATAGAGATTACTAATTACCCATGGGAAAAGGCTCTTGAAGTTGAGCATATGTGATACATTACAGCAAAGGTTCATTTAGTAGCCCATGAAGGAATATTTGTTTTCCATTGCTGGCTAGCCCTGATTTTTCTTTGTTCCATTTACTTGCGGGTCTCTGCACTACTGAAAAGACCAGCATATTTCACCCATCCTTACTGCTCTTGAGGAGCTGGTGGTGAGCCACTTTCTTCCACTTCATGCAGTGTGAAGGCATTCCCACAGTGTTGCTGGGGAGGAGTTTCTGAATTTTGGCCCAGGGACCGAAAGGAAGACTATACGTTTCTCAGTCAAAGTGATGTGTGACTTGGAGGGGAATTTGCAGGTGATAGTATTCTGACAAGCCTGCTGTCCTTATCATTCTAGGTGGTATAGATAGTGAGTTGCTGTTCTCATTTGGTCGTACAGTTATGTCCTGGGTTTAGTTGATTATAATTGTTTACAGCAATAATTTTGCTTTTATCTTTGATCTTGCAGGAACCTCATGGATGGCTCATAGATCTGGTTAATCGGGTAGGTACTCCACTATTTTGCACCATCCCATCCCCTCTCTACCCACCTCACTTTTATCCCCATATGTACTTGTTAGGTTGCAAATGAACCTAAAGGATAATGTACCCTTGTACATGTATTGTAAATAATCCAGTCATCTCATTGCAGTGTTTATTCTTGTATAATAAATATTGCAGGGAAAGGTGCAGAACTTTGGACTCTGGCAGGGGCAATGTGAAGGTGGTATCAAGGAGAGGGCGGTGGCAGAATTTCTACATTGTTTTATTTGCTTTTGTGTGTAAAAGGTGAAGACTAGAAACATTTTAGGAACACAATGATGGAATAGAAACATTGAGACCTTTTGAGAAGGAAGCCATTGGGCTGGGTGTGCCTGTGCCAGCTCTTTGAAAGAGCTATCCATTATCTCTGCTCTTTGCTCCTGGCCATGCAATAGTGCAAAGCTTTATGAAAATTAAGGTAAACAAGGCTCTTGAAAACTCTTTAAAAAGTTTCTTTCAAGGGAATAGAATTGACTTTGGCAATAGTAGATACCCTCACTACTATTTTTCAAAGCTCATTGCAATAGATAACATGGGTTATCTATGTTAACCCATAGATAACATTGAAAGGGTGAGGCTGGCTAAACTAGTAGTCTTTTTTTTTTAAAATAATTTTTATTGAAATTTTTTGATACAAACATTTACCCCTACTACATTTTAAATTATAACACAACAAATCCCCCCTGGAAAATCCTCCCCACGCCCTCCCCCGCGCGCCCCCCCCCCCCCCCCCCCCCCCCCCCCCCCCCCCCGCGCGCTACCAGTCTAGCAACCAAACCGTTTCTCCCTTTCTGCCGATGGCCTCGGGCAGTCATTGCCCGCGACCCCCCGCTGACGTGCTCCCTTCGTTGCTATCCCCCCCCCCTCCCTTCCCCCCCCCTTTCTCCCCGGGTTGCTGCTGTTTCGGCCTCCAGTTCCTATCTCTGATCCAGAAAGTCAAGGAAGGGCTGCCACCGCCGGAAGAACCCCTGTACCGGCCCTCTCAGGGCGAATTTGATTCTTTCCAATTGGATGAAGCTTGCCATGTCGTTTAACCAGGTGTTAACACTTGGTGGCCTTGTGTCCCTCCACTGAATCAAGATCCTTCTCCGAGCTACCAAGGACGCAAAGGCCAATATTCCGGCCTCCCCTGCCTCCTGTACTCCTGGCTCCACCCCAACCCCAAAAATCGCTAGCCCCCACCCTGGTTTGACCCTGGTTCCCACCACTCTCGATACCGTCCCCGCCACCCCCTCCCAGAACTCTTCCAGTGCCGGGCACATCCAGAACATATGTACATGGTTCGCAGGGCTTCCCGAACACCTAACACACCTGTCCTCACCCCCGAAGAACCGACTCATCCTAGTCCCCGTCATATGGGCTCTGTGCAGCACCTTAAATTGGATGAGGCCCAACCTTGCGCACGACGACGACGAATTGACCCTCTCTAAGGCATCCGCCCATGTCCCATCTTCTATCTGCTCTCCCAGCTCCGCTTCCCACTTGTCTTTCAGCTCCTCTATCGATACCTCCTCCACCTCCTGCATTATTTTGTAGATGTCCGAGACCTTCCCTTCTCCGACCCAGACCCCTGACAGCACCCTATCACTCACCCCTCTATCGGGAAGCAAGGGAAATCCTTCCACCTGTCGTCTGGCAAATGCCTTCACCTGCAGGTATCTAAACGTGTTCCCCGGGGGGAGCTCAAATTTCTCCTCCAGCTCTCCCAGGCTCGCAAACCTCCCCTCTATGAACATGTCCCTCAGTTGCCTGATGCCCGCCCTGTGCCAGCTCTGGAATCCCCCGCCAGTGTTCCCCGGGACAAATCTGTGGTTCCCTCTCAGTGGCGCCGCCATCAGACCCCCCACTTCCCCCCTGTGTCGCCTCCACTGCCCCCAGATTTTAAGGGTGGCCGCCACTACCAGACTCGTGGTATACCTTGTGGGGGGGAGCGGCCATGGTGCCGTTACTAGCGCCCCCAGGCTTGTATTGCCGCAGGACGCCCTCTCCATACGTTTCCAAGCTGCCCCCTCCCCCTCCATCACCCACTTGCGCACCATCGATGCGTTCGCCGCCCAGTAGTATCCGGAAAGATTGGGTAGCGCTAATCCTCCACTGTCCCTACTCCGTTCCAAGAAAATCCTTCTCACTCTAGGGGTGCCATGTGCCCACACATAGCCCATAATGCTGCTAGTTACCTTCTTGAAGAAGGCCCTGGGGAGAAAGATGGGCAAGCACTGGAACAGAAACAAGAACCTCGGGAGGACCGTCATTTTGACTGACTGCACCCTCCCTGCTAGCGACAGCGGTACCATGTCCCACCTCTTGAACTCCTCCTCCATCTGCTCCACCAGCCTTGAAAAGTTCAGCTTGTGGAGGGTCCCCCAGTTCCTTGCCACCTGCACCCCCAAGTACCTGAAGCTCTTTACTGCTCTCTTAAACGGGAGCCGCCCAATTCCCTCCCCCTGATCTCCCGGGTGTATCACAAAGACCTCACTTTTACCCACATTTAATTTATATCCCGAAAAGTCCCCAAACTCCGCTAGTATTTCCATTACCTCCGGCATTCCCCCTTCCGGGTCCGCCACATATAACAACAAATCATCCGCATAGAGTGATACCCGATGTTCCTCCCCTCCCCTTGTCAGTCCTCTCCACCCCCCTGAACCCCTCAGTGCCATCGCCAACGATTCGATCGCTAATGCAAATAGTAAGGGGGATAGGGGGCATCCCTGCCTGGTACCTCGATGGAGCCCAAAATACTCTGACCTCCTCCCGTTTGTAACCACACTCGCCATCGGGGCCGAATACAGCAGCTTCACCCACTTGATAAATCCCTCCCCAAACCCAAACCGTTCCAGCGTCTCCCACAGGTATTCCCACTCCACCCTATCGAATGCCTTCTCCGCATCCAGTGCTACCACTATCTCAGCCTCCCCCTCCACTGCTGGCATCATAATCACATTCAACAGTCTCCGGACATTTGTGTTAAGTTGTCGTCCCTTTACGAACCCCGTCTGGTCCTCATGGATTACCCCTGGCACACAATCCTCTATTCTGGTTGCCAGGACCTTTGCCAACAGTTTGGCATCTACATTCAAGAGGGAGATAGGCCTGTAGGACCCGCACTGTACAGGGTCTTTGTCCCGCTTCAGGATCAAGGAGATCAGGGCCTGTGACATTGTCGGGGGCAGAACCCCCCCCTCTCGCGCCTCATTGAAGGCTCGCACCAGCACTGGACCCACCAAGTCCACATACTTCTTATAAAATTCCACCGGGAACCCATCCGGCCCCGGCGCCTTCCCCGCCTGCATCTGGCCTATCCCTTTAACTAGCTCCTGCAGCTCTATCGGCGCCCCCAGCCCCTCCACCCGTTCCTCCTGGACCTTTGGGAACCTCAATCTATCGAGGAAGTTCTCCATTCCCCCCCTCCTCCTGGGCGGCTCAGACCGGTACAATTCCCTGTAGAAATCCCTGAAGACCCCGTTCACCTCTTGCCCCTTCTGCACTACGTTCCCTCCCTTCTCTCTCACTCCCCCAATCTCTCTGGCTGCATCTCGCTTGCGCAGCTGGTGTGCTAGCATCCTGCTCGCCTTTTCCCCGTACTCATAGACCGCGCCCTGTGCCCTTCTCCATTGCGTCTCCGCCTTCCTAGTGGTCAGTAGGTCAAACTGGGCCTGTAAACTGCGCCGCTCCCTCAACAGCCCCTCCTCTGGTGTCTCCGCATATCTCCTGTCCACTTCTATAAGTTCCCCCACCAGTCTCTCCCTCTCCTGCCTCTCCTTCCTTTCTCTGTGTGCCCTTATGGAGATCAGCTCTCCTCTGATCACTGCTTTCAGGGCCTCCCAGACTACCCCCACCTTCACCTCGCCCGTGTCGTTCGTGCCCAGATATCTCTCAATGCCCTCCCGGACCCTTCCGCACACCTCATCGTCCGCCAGCAGCCCCACATCCAGGCGCCACAACGGGCGCTGGTCCCGTGCTTCCCCCAGTTCTACCTCTACCCAGTGTGGTGCATGGTCCGAAATCGCAATGGCCGAGTACTCCGTGTCCTGCACTCTCGAAATCAGCCCCCTGCTCAGTACAAAAAAGTCTATTCTGGAGTACACCCTGTGGACTTGGGAGAAAAAAGAATACTCCCTCGCCCTTGGCCTGCCAAATCTCCAAGGGTCTACCCCCCCCATCTGCTCCATGAACCCCCTTAGCACCTCTGCCGCTGCCGGCCTCCTATTCGTCCTGGAACTCGATCTGTCCAGCCCAGGGTCGAGCACTGTATTGAAGTCCCCCCCATGATCAGGCCCCCTGCCTCCAGACCCGGAATGAGGCCCAACAGGCGCCTCATAAAACCCGCGTCATCCCAATTCGGGGCATACACATTCACCAGCACCACATTCTCTCCCTGCAGCCTACCCTTCACCATCACGTACCTACCCTCCTTATCTGCTACCACCTGCGCCGCCACGAACGACACCCTCTTTCCCACCAAAATCGCCACCCCCCGGTTCTTTGCGTCCAAGCCTGAGTGGAACACCTGTCCCACCCACCCCCTTCTCAGGCGTACCTGGTCTACTACTCTCAAGTGAGTCTCCTGCAACATTGCCACATCCGCCTGCAGTCCCTTTAGGTGTGAAAAAACCCTTGATCTCTTGACCGGCCCATTCAGCCCCCTCACGTTCCAAGTAATCAACCGGGTCGCGGAGCGACCCGTCCCTTTCCCCTGTCTATTAGCCATGTCCTGTCCCCTGTTCGCCCCGGGTCGACCCTCCCCTTCTGACCCGTTCCCCATGGCGATGGCCCCCCCCCTCTCTCCTCCCGTTCTTCCCTTCCCGTCCTCGGCCTTTCCAGCAGCAACCCGGTATCCCCCCCTAACCCCCCTTCCCCCCCCCCCCCCCCCCCCCCCCTGGCTAGGACCCCTCCTAGCCGCGGTGTATCCACCATCGTACTCCCGAGAGTCAGCTGGTTTTCGCTGACCCGGCTGCCCCGCCACACTCCGACTCCTCCCGATGTGGGGGGGAGGGGCCTCCCCCCCCTTGCCATCCCTCTCTGACCCCGCTTCAGCGCGGGAAAAGCCGCCATTGCTGGCCACACCCCACTCTTCTCTCCTCCCCCTTCCTCCGCCCCGCGCGCGGGAAACAGTGGAAAGCCCGCGCTTTCGCCCGGCCACACCCTACCCCGCCATCTTCAATTCCACCCCCGTCCCCATCCAAGCCCATAAAAAGCCCCCTTAAAACGAGAGGAAGAAAAAAGAGAAAAAGAAAACACGCATAACCAACTTGCACCCCCCCCGTCCCGCCTCCCCAACTTAACAATATAACAATATAAATAACAAATCTCAAATAAATACATAAATACATAACTATGCCTGCATAACTAAATAACTACCCAATAATAACGTATTTAACCATCACCCTCCATCGAACAGAACAGTAACCATAACCCTTAAAGAACAGATCAAAAAACAGTAAAAAAGCCCCCCCTACAACAACAATAATTAAGGGAAGTTGGCAACGGGAAGAGACACACAAAAAGGAACAAAGAAACCCCCCATAACACAAGTTTCAAAGAAACCAAACGATCCATCAACTTTAACCAAGTTCCGACCTGGCCTAAGAAAGACATGGGCCACTTGATCAGTCAAGGGTACTCGGGCGGCCTCGACCGCCGGCGTTCCCAAGTTCTAGTTCAGGTCCAGCTTTTCCTCCCGAACAAAAGTCCATGCCTCCTCTGGGGTCTCAAAGTAATGGTGCTGGTCCTTGTAGGTGACCCACAAGCGCGCTGGCTGCAGCATTCCGAACTTGATCCTCTTTGCGTGCAGCACCGCCTTCGTCCGGTTAAACCGGGCCCGCCGCTTTGCCACCTCCGCACTCCAGTCCTGATATATCCGCACCGTCGAATTCTCCCATTTGCTGCTTTTCTCCCTCTTGGCCCACCTCAGCACTTTCTCCCGATCACAGAAACGCTGGAATCGCACCAGCACCGCCCTCGGGGGCTCGTTCGCCCTAGGCCGCCTAGCCATGACCCGATATGCTTCTTCCAGCTCCAGGGGCGATGGACCGGCCCCCTCTCCCATCAGGGAGCTCAGCATCTCCGCTACATATTTCGGGAGATCAGGCCCCTCCAGGCCTTCTGCTAGGCCCAGGATCCTCAAGTTCTTCCGCCTCATTCGAGTGTCCAGCTCCTCAAAGCGGCTCTGCCATTTCAGGTGGAGTGCCTCGTGCACCTCCACCTTTCCCACGAGGACCGTGGCCTCCTCCTCCCTTGCAGTCATCTCCTGCTGCAGCTCTCTTATCGACGCCTCTTGGGTCGCCTGGGCCCCCATCAGCCTTGTGGTCGTTGCGTTCATAGACTCTAAGAGTTCCACTTTCAGCTCCGTAAAACACCGGAGGAGAGCGGCCTGCTGCTCCTCCGCCCATTTTCTCCAATCTTCTAGTGCGCCACCGGCCGCCATTTTGGTCCTCTTCCCCCGCTTTTTTCGGGGAGCTGCTGCCGCTTTTTTTGTCGCCCCACTCCGAGTACCGACCATAAAGTTGGTCTCACTCTCCTCAGGGAGCCTTCCCCCACCGGGATTCGTCTTTACAGTACCGTCGGGGCCCTCCAATCGGCCCTTAAACACCTTTGTCGCAGGAGCTGCCAAATGTGCGACTTAGCTGGTCATAGCCGCAACCGGAAGTCAACCTAAACTAGTAGTCTTATGCACAAAATATTCTCTGAATGAATTCTGATGATTAACTCGCAGTTTTCAAACAAGCAATTTGCTTTATGATTTGCTACAGGGTTACTTTGCAGTGGGTTAAGTATAGCCAGTTAAAATGAGATTTATCCTTCTTCAGATGGACATTAAAGGTCTTCATAATTCTTCATATTTTGTTTCCAATCCCTACTCAAAATATGAATAAGAATTTTCAGCAATGGATCATCACTCTTACCTACGGTTGTGCTTGAGGCTTGCTCTCAGAGTTTTGCAGGGCTGGCTGTTAATGGATTGAGCTAAGGAAGTTATTACCTAAATCAATGGAATCTGAAATATTGATGGTGACTCAATGAATGGGCTTCCAACTAGCACCTGAGCCCAAGCTATTAACTAAACTTAGTGCCAATACATTTCTTTCCTCTAGTTCTGGTCATTTAGTGTTGGCACTTAGATCATTAGTTCTCAGATGCCCATGAAAAATTGGATGTTGGTCAAAATGGGTGGCACGGTAGCACAGTGGTTAGACTGTTGTTTCACAGCAACAGGGTCCCAGGTTCGATTCTCGGCTTGGGTCACTGTGTGGAGTCTGCATGTTCTCCCTGTGTCTGTGTCGGTTTCCTCCGGGTGCTCCGGTTTCCTCCCACAAGTCCCGAAAGACATGCTGTTAGGTGAATTGGACATTCTGAATTCTCCCTCTGTGTACTCGAACAGGCGCTGGAGTGTGGCGACTAGGAGATTTTCACAGTAATTTAATTGCAGTATTAATGTAAACTTACTTGTCACAATAATAAAGATTATTATTATTAAATGCTTGATGCAAATAAAGAGGTTCAATTAAACAACCAACAACTTTGCTCCAAGGAGAACAACCCCAGCGTCTCCAACTTTGTAACTAAAATCCCTCATCCCTGGAACCATTCTGATCAATCTCTCCTGAATCCAACCAAGAACTCTACCATCCTTTCCAAAATGTTGTGATTTTTAACCTGTTCACTGGTGATAGTGTGAACAATTCAAATGGTTATGTATGCATTTACAAAAATTCCTATTAACAATACTTGGTCACTGAGTAACCGCCTAGCACTATGTTCTGATTGTAAGTCTCAGCCTATCTCAGTCGCTGCATGCTGTGGTTCTATGCCCGTAGATATGTGCAAAACATTTAAAAATTGATCAGCATTCAGTCCAGCAGCACTGTATGTTGGAAATGTCAGCAATGATTGATATTGAATTATCTCCTCTTTACACTTGATAAAGCAGCCCTGGTATGTTTATCAAGTGTATGTTGGCATCTGGCAGCCTCACACAGGACTCCGCATCGGGTTAGCAGAGCTCAATGGTTTTCACGGTTAATCCAGTACTCATAATTGTTGGGTAAGCTAAGTTTCAGAGTTGCGTTTAGGGAAATTTTGACTGGACCAATCAAAGTCTTAACGCCATATGTACCCACTGTCAGTAGGTTTTGGAGGTTTTCATATCCTTGGACTGTTCCATAGAACATAGAACAGTACAGCACAGAACAGGCCCTTCGGCCCTCGATGTTGTGTCGAGCAATGATCACCCTACTTAAACCCACGTAACCCGTATACCCGTAACCCAACAATCCCCCCATTAACCTTACACTATGGGCAATTTAGCATGGCCAATCCACCTAACCCGCACATCTTTGGACTGTGGGAGGAAACCGGAGCACCCGGAGGAAACCCACGCACACACGGGGAGGACGTGCAGACTCCACACAGACAGTGACCCAGCCGGGAACCGAACCTGGGACCCTGGAGCTGTGAAGCATTGATGCTAACCACCATGCTACCGTGAGGCCCTTAAGAGGCCCTGTGTTCCAAGACACAGGAGTTTTGAGTTCACACCTTGACAGAACTAACTTCTCAGTAAAGCCTGTTGTTATCTTGTTGTCTTCTCCCTTACACTTTACCCATGTTATAAACTTCAGGGTCATACCTATGTATAACATTTATTTATGTCATCTGGCTTGGAACTCCACAGAAGAACTTCAACCTTAATGACAAAGGCATTGGAAAGTACAACTCTTGTAAAGCATCCAACAGAAATGTGGTGTCTTAACTAATTGAGTGTCTAATAGCCATGTAAATTACTCCCAGGAAATGCTAAAGTACAATATGTGGTTGGTTAATTAAAGAAATTGGTTTCCATCTAGCAGCTCTACTCTAATTGAACTTTGTTTAATGCAGTTGTGTTCTGAAACAATTGTCATCAAATTAGCTATTTTGTTTTCCAGTTTGGAGAAATGGGTGGATTTTCGGGAATTCAGCTGAAACTTGGCGCAGAGGATATAGAAACTGCAGTAAGTAATTACTTTCAAAACAATGTTGTAGGTAATTTGGGTGCACTTAAAACAAGCATATTTTAATTGCAGTTTGTCAATTTTTAAAGTCCCCATCCCTTATTGTGGTAGGTAGTGTATGATTGATTTATTATTTGGATAGTTGTCCTTTTGTAACACTGTGCCACCATCTTGTAGAACGCGGCTTTGAAAGTGGCCACTTGACAAACCCTGTGCATTGGACTTTCTTTATCCAGTGCAAATAAATACAGTAACTTGGGTGGTATGGATGAATGCAAAATGTTGTGTATTGCTTCATATTTTGCATTGCAACTGGGTCTACCACAGAGCTACAATTCCGAGCAAATTGCTATCTGAAGGGAAAATTATTTGATTGATTTTTGTCTTTTTCCTTTACTTTCCATTACTTCTAATTGTTAAAATGATGGAAACTACAGACCAAATTGCAATGCATAAATCTAGTTGGTTACAACAGGACCGACTTCTGGTTTAAACCTTTATTGTATCTTTCCTTTAGGCTGTGTCTGCACTAGTGCAGCCTTTGGGAGTATGTGCAGAATATCTAAATCCCACAGTAGTACAGGTAAGCATGCAATGAGATTGTGTGATTTGTGAGATTTTCAGTAGAATACTTAAGTCTAAGATAGAAATTGACTAGTAGCAAATGAAGACTGCATCCACGTTACACAAAGATAATTTTGTAAGAATTTTTCAGCCCAATAATATTTGTTCCAAAGTAGATGTAGTGGACTTGAAATAAAATGTTACATCATTGTTTTGGTTTATTTTTGTTTCACAGCCCATGCTGGACCCAGTCATTGATAAAATGATTCGATACGTGCAAAGTTTAGAAGAAAAAGATCTGAAAGACAAGGTAACATCTTTAGATAACTTCATTAGATTTTTTTGAGTTGCCTTCATTAAAACAAGTGTTCTATCTCCTTGGTCTTACTTTTTTTTCTGAAGCGTTAAAGAATCTGGATTTTCTTCTTGAACCGTGAGGCATTTCCACAAATTTGGAATAATGCATACCCCTACTCTCAGCTGCTGAAACCCACACCCATGTCTTTGTCACCTCTAAACTTGACTACTAGAATGCACTTCTGGCTGACCTCCATCAAAATCCTCAGCTGCCTAAATCCTAACTTGCACCAAGTCCATTTCACCCATTGACCTACATTAACTCTCAGTTAAACAATGCCTGAATTAAAAATTCTCATTTTGTTTTCAAATTCCTACTTTGCTGCCCCTACCTTTTGTAATCTCCTCTAGCCACGCAACCCTCTGAGATATCTGCACTCCTCTTAATCTGGTTTCTTATGCATTCCAGATATTAATCATTCCATGATTGGTGGCTATTTCTTCGGCTGCCATGGCCCTAAACTTTGGAATTCCTTCCTTGAACCTCTGTTTCTCTATCTCTCTCTCTCATCTGCTCTAACTTTGAAAATCAACGTTAAGTTTTGTTTTATATTGCTCCTGTGAAACACTTTGTAGAATCCTATTACATTAAAAGCGCTTTATAAATACAAGCTCTTATTTGTGAAGCTCATCCATATTGATCATGCTGAAGCTGCTCTGAGAGCAGTGACATTACGTCTTAATGCCTAAATGCAACCTAGTTCAGTTTCCCCATGCAGCACTTGGTATAAGTTAACTGGTTAGTCAGAAGTGTCCCTGAGATTAGAATGGTGCCACTAATGGTGTAGTGCCCAAAGACGAGAGAGTGTCTGCCTTCACTTGTCTTGACTTAACTTGCATGTTACTTTATACGTCATTTCTAGTCCTTGTTTTTTAAATTGTAAACATCTTTTAAATTCCTGTCTCCTGTCCAATCCAGAAACTTGTGACCATTCCAGAGCTCCTATCTGCCATCAAGTTATTGTGCATGCGGTTTCAGCCAGAGTTGGTAACGGTGGTGGATGACCTCCGTCTGGATATACTCCTGCGTATGTTGAAAACTCCCCACTTCAGCGCAAAAATGAATTCATTGAAAGAAGTAAGTTAATTGATTTTGGGTCGTGGTGGGGGTGGATCTATAGTTTTGACTATTACAAGATTAGTGAACAGGATACAGGAATTACCTGAGATTGTGAACTATTGATCATCAATAATTACTTTACGAAGTTAAGGTGCGACAGTAAGTGATAAGGGAGCTGTAGACAAATTGGGTGAGTGAGCAAGATCATGGCAGTTGGGATATTATGTGGCAAAGTGTGTAGATCATTTTGGTAGGAAAAGTCCGAAAAGCAGAATTGTTTTTGGAATGGTGAGAGATTGGGAAATGTTTTCATTCAGAGGGGCATTGTAATTCATGTACAAGGACAGGAAAGTTAGCATGCAGGTACTGCATGCAATTGGAAAACCAACTGGTATGTTAGTTATTCTTACAAAGGGATTGGAGCTTGCAAGAGTGAAAAGGTCTTCCTACAGTTATACAGGGCATTGGTGAGAGCACACCTGGAGTACTGTGCAGTTTAGGCCTGCATATCCCTGCATATTGAGGGAAGAACATACTTGCCCTAGAGGCATTCAATAGATTGGTTCTTGGGATGAAAGGGATTGTATTATGAGAGACTACGTAGTTTTAGTCTATATTCCCTGGAGTTCAGAAGCACGACAGGTGATCCAACTGAATTCTATGAAATTCTGGAGGATCTTGACAGGATATGTGTTGGGAAAATGCATCCCCGACTAGAGGATCTCAAACACGGTGTCTCAGTCTGAAGCTAAAGGGTCAGCCATTTATGACTGAGGTGAAAAAGGTCTTCACGCAAAAGGTAAGTTAGAGTTTCTACCCCAGTGAGCTATGAATGCTCAGCCATCAAGCATATTCATTTTGGAGGTCAATATATTTTTTGGTAGTCAGAGAATTAAGGGATATGGGATAGCGTGGAAGCATGAAATTGAGATAGAAAATTACCCATGATCTTGCTGAATAGCAGAGCAGGCCCGATGAGCCGAATAGCATGCTCCAGATCCTATTATGTTCTCATGGCACATGTTAACTGCATGCTAATCTTCAAAGGAAGGTTGTATGAAGTTGTATTTTATGTACTGACAGCAGCCACCAGTATTCCTGCTTTTTCAGCACATTGTAAATTGATATTTTGCTACATGATAAAGTTGTCATCATTTTAGAGACGAGCCATATCGTCAACCTGCTATTATTCTTTGACAAGATAATTGAATTAGCCGATGAAGGTTATCCAGTGGGATTTACTGTACTCATATTTTCATTAATAAACGTGTTAGAACTGATTAAAGTGAAGTTTTATCATGAAATTAATGGTAAAGTAGAGGGCTGATTTATAAATGGATTACATTATAGACCGAAGAGGCTGGTAAACAAATGGGTTGAAATGGTGGTTGGAATTCAGCAATTCAATTTGACTCTGAATTACAAACTATGTGCAATTTGTACTGATACTTTAATGTTTCTGTTCAGAGATGGTTGACACTAAAGATTTCCCTGTAAACATAAATTCTTCATGAATAATTAAATATGCACAGATTACCAGTATGTTGCACACACGAGAAGGAAATCAATGGGGTGGATATGGAACAGTTTGTACGAAATCGAGAGTTGTTAATTATAGAGGCGGTGCTGCTCTAGTAATTGCTTTCCACTAGCAATTTGGTCATTTTGGAATAGACTGCCAATATAGTGTTGAAACTGCTAAAAGTGAAATTGACAGACTTTATAGCCAGAAGAGAGATTCAAGCTTGTCATTGAGGTGTAAGTAGGTCAGTGTGCTTCTGAAAGAGGCTTGGAATGAGTTGAATTGGCTGATTTGTCTTCACATTGTTTTTTTTAAATGTTCTTTTAGTTTATATCAACATTTTTATGTTCCAATAGGAAATGACTGGGTTAACATTCAAAAGGATCATTGGCAGTTTCCACCCATTAAATTTAATCTAGATTCATGTTCACAAATCTGAAGTTAAATTGTAATGAAATAGTGTACATGTATATTTTGTTTTCATCTTGTAGTACAGTATAGATTAATTTATTTCCCCTACTGTCAAAAACAAGGTAGAATTTCTTTGGTGAGAAGTTCATACAGAAATAACCAGAATATTTCCATCTTATTCCTCAGGTTACCAAACTGATTGAAGACAGTACCTTATCCAAATCTGTGAAAAATGCCATTGATACAGACAGGTTGTTGGACTGGCTGGTAGAAAATTCCGTACTGTCAATAGCACTTGAAGGTACAGTAGATTTGAGAGGATACTAACAGTGTGTGATTTAGAGTTCATGATGTGCAGGCATTGCACCAATCCGTGTCGCAGCTATAGTAGTGAGACCTTAACTGGAGATGATTTGCTTTTGGATTTGTACACACTCATTCACTTCGGGGTGTCCATTTTCTGATTGAATTGTGAATGGACTGCAAATTATTATTGCAATTTAACGTATCTTCAGTCTCGTTGCTGGATATTTAAAATTGGCCATTTTTGTAAAATCAACTAAATCTCTAGAATCTAAGATACCAATCTTTAACTGTTAACAGTAAATATTTTCAAAAACACTGATTCACTAGCTAGTACCGGCAAATTCGGTATTAATTTGAATCAAAAATGGAAACTTAAAAACCTATTTAACTTACAGCTTTGTACCACAGAGTCAGATTGCTCCTACAATACCTAAGCACACATTGTACCTATACATATCTACATATCAGCAGCAGCATGGTAGCATTGCTAAAGATACCAATTAAAATCCATCTTTTATTTTCCAGTGGTGCATGTCATTTCGTTCACATAACACAACTACTCGTGAGGATTTTCATTTCAAAATTGAAGTGATATGCTGGGCCATGGCATTGCAGATTATGGTTGAATATCATTGTGCTGTTGGTAGTGCCTCATGGTTGCCCTATTGTTAGATCTATTCTGAATCAATCCTGTGGAGTGTGGTGGTAGTGTCCACCATGTGAAGGACTTTGTTTCAACATAGTCTATGTGGTGTTCACTCCTATCGCTATTGTCATGGTAGATACATCTGTGACAGGTAGATTGGGGCAGACAAAATAAAGTAGCTTTTTCCCATGTGTTTGTTCTCCCATCACCTGCCACAAGTCCAGTTTGGCAGATGTGTCCTTCAAGACGTGGCCAACTCCACAGGTAATGGTGTTGGAGAGCAACTGTTGATGGTGGGCATGGAAATCCTGCACCCAGAGTACATTCTATCTTGTGACTTGCTCTATTTGGGCATGCTATTTTTTTTTATTTAAAAAAAAAATAAATTTGGACTACCCAATTCATTTTCTTCAATGAAGGGGCAGTTTAGCGTGGCCAATCCACCTGCCCTGCACATCTTTGGGTTGTGGGGGAGAAACCCACGCAAGCACGGGAAGAATGTACAAACTCCACACGGATAGTGACCTGGAGCCGGGATCGAACCTGGGACCTCGGCGCTGTGAGGCAGCAGTGCCAACCACTGTGCCAATCTGCTGCCCTGGGCATGCTCATTTTGAGAATTCCTTTTCTGTGCTACATTCAGAAAACCTCATGTTTTTTCTTAACTTCTACAGGGAACATTGATCAAGCACAGTACTGTGATAGAATAAAGGGAATTATTGAACTGCTGGGCAGTAAACTCTCTATGGATGAACTTACCAAAATTTGGCGCATTCAGGTACTAAGTAAAACTGGCATTGATTTGCATATTACAACTGGTTTTCAGGAAAATAAATTTTGTTTTTCGTGCATTTAATTCCTAACCTAACTTTTCAGACATTTTGAGAACACTGCATAACAATTATCACACTTCTTCTCAGAGTTGAGTCAGCAAGGCTGCTTTGAAGACACTATATTGCACTTAATTTATTTTGTGGATAATATTAAAAGTTATTTGAAGTAGTAATTTAATGTCTGAAATGTATATGAATGGTAGCATGTTTAATTTAAGTGAGGTGTTTTAAAATTTCAGGGTCCTTTTTTGTGGTAATAGTAAGATGGTATTTTGAGTGGGGAAGGGTGGGAGGTGCGAGTGATGATTATGTTAGTGAAGTACAGATGTGTTGTGTTTCAGACAGATGTAATGTAACTTGAAGACCATGTAATTTAAATCCTAATAGCGTTGTTTTGTATTAAGTCAGGACAATCTTCGACTGTCATTGAAAATATTCACACTATTATTGCTGCTGCTGCTGCCAAATTTAATTATGATCAACTGAACCATCTCTTCACCTTGATACAAAAGGTGAGTGACCAGCTTGTTCCAGCGACCAGCCAATTTCAGTGCTGATTTTTAAAAGAAAATCGGATGCACATTTGATGAAATGAGCATAGGATGGCAGATAGAAATGAACAGAGGAGAGTGTGAAGTAAAAACATTTTGGGAGGGCTAATATGGAAAAACTAATATAAATTGAGCAGAGTCCTTGCTGTCCACATATGCAAATCGTAATGTGGTAAATTGATAATGTAGCTAAAACATGTTGGTTACTTGTGCTTTTAGAGTCATCGAAAGTCGGAGCAAAGAGATTGTACTTGAACTTCTTACCTTACTGGTTAGGCCTCAGCTGATGTATATTGATAATCCTGGGCACTACACTTATTTTTAAAAAATAACTTTTATTGGAATTTTTTGATAAATATCTATCAACAAAACAATAATAATAATAACCCCCCCCCCCGCGGCACCTGTAACAACGCATATAACAAACCCTCCCCCAACCCCAATAAACAACAGAATAAATTAACAATAAGCAAATTAACTTAAACGCTATCCCCCTAACCCCCCCCCAGGTTGCTGCTGCTGCTGACCTAGTACGTTATCGTTGAGCCAGAAAGTCGAGGAAAGGTTGCCACCTCCTAAAGAACCCTTGTACCGACCCCCTCAGGGCGAACTTAACCCTCTCCAACTTAATGAATCCCGCCATGTCATTAATCCAGGTCTCCACACTCGGGGGTCTCGCATCTTTCCACTGCAGCAAGATCCTCCGCCGGGCTACTAGGGACGCAAAGGCCAAGCCATCTTTCGCCTCCTGCACTCCCGGCTCCACCCCAACCCCAAATATCACGAGTCCCCAGCCTGGCTTGACCCTGGATCCCACCACCCTCGACACCGTCCCCGCCACCCCCTTCCAGAACTCCTCCAGTGTCGGGCATGCCCAGAACATATGGGCATGGTTCGCTGGACTCCCCGAACACCTGACGCACCTGCCTTCGCCCCCAAAGAACCTACTCATCCTTGATCTGGACATGTGGGCCCGGTGCAGCACCTTGAACTGGATGAGACTAAGCCTCTGCACATGAAGAGGAGGAGTTCATCCTCTCCAGGGCGTCCGCCCATGTCCCCTCCTCAATCTGCTCCCCTAGCTCCACCTCCCACTTAGCCTTCAGCCCCTCTACCGACTCCTCCCCCACCTCCTGCATTACCTGGTAGATGTCAGACACCTTCCCATCCCCGACCCACACCCCCGAAAGCACCCTATCTCTTACCCCCCGCGGGGGCAGCAAAGGGAACCCCTCCACCTGTCGCCTAGCAAACGCCTTGACCTGAAGGTACCTGAACATATTCCCTGGGGGGAGCTCAAACTTCTCCTCCAGTTCACCAAGGCTCGCGAACCTCCCGTCAATAAACAGGTCTCCCAACTTCCTGATGCCCACCCTGTGCCACCCCAGGAACCCGCCATCCATGTTTCCTGGGACAAACCGGTGGTTCCCCCGCAGCGGGGCCTCCACCGAGCCCCCCATTTCCCCCTGTGTCGCCTCCGCTGCCCCCACATTTTGAGGGTGGCCGCCACCACCGGGCTTGTGGTATACCTCATTGGAGGGAGCGGCAATGGAGCCGTTACCCGTGCCTTCAGACTCGTGCCTCCACAGGATGCCATCTCCATCCTTTCCATGCTGCCCCCTCCATTACCCACTTGCGTACCATCGAGACATTAGCCGCCCAATAGTACCCAGAGAGGTTGGGCAGCGCCAGCCCCCCTCTATCCCTGCCCCGCTCCAAAAAGACCCTCCTTACCCTTGGAGTCCCATTCGCCCAAACAAATCCCAGAATGCTGCTGTTCATCCTCCTAAAAAAGGCCCTTGGAACGAAAATGGGGAGGCACTGAAACAAAAACAAAAACCTCAGGAGCACCGTCACTTTAACGGATGTACTCTACCCGCCAATGACAATGGCAGCATGTCCCACCTTTTAAATTCCTCCTCCATCTGCTCCACCAACCTAGTAAAATTGAGCTTGTGCAGAGTCCCCCAGCTCCAGCCACCTGAACCCCCAGGTACCTAAATCTCCTCACTGCCCTATTTAGCGGGAGCCTACCAATCCCCTCCTCCTGATCTCCCGGGTGTACGACAAACAGCCCACTCTTGCCCAGGTTCAATTTATATCCCGAGAAACTCCCGAACTCAGCACGAATCTCCATCACCTCCGGCATTCCCCCCACCGGGTCTGCTTCATACAACAGCAAGTCGTCCGCATACAGCGACACTCGGTGCTCCTCCCCACCTCGCACCAAACCCCTCCACCCCCTCGACTCCCTGAGAGCCATAGCAAGAGGCTCTATTGCCAGCGCAAAAAGCAAGGGGGACAGGGGGCACCCCTGCCTCGTCCCACAGTGGAGCCTGAAGTACTCGGACCTCCTCCCATTTGTCGCTACACTAGCCATCGGGGCCTCGTACAGCAACCTCACCCATTTAATAAACCCCACCCCAAACCTGAACCTCTCCAACACCTCCCACAAGTACCCCCACTCAACCCTGTCAAAGGCCTTCTCCGCATCCAATGCCACCACAATCTCCGCCTCTCCTTCTGCTGCCGGCATCATTATCACATTTAGCAGCCTTCGCACGTTAGCGTTCAGCTGCCTCCCCTTCACAAAACCCATCTGATCTTCATGTATCACCCCCGGCACACAGTCCTCTATTCTAGTGGCCAAGATCTTCGCCAGCAACTTGGCGTCTACATTCAGCAGTGAAATCGGCCTCTATGAACCGCACTGCAAGGGGTCCTTATCACGCTTCAGGATCAGGGAGATTAGTGCCCGAGACATCGTCGTGGGCAGAACACCCCCCTCCCATGCCTCGTTAAAGGTCCTGACCAACAGGGGGCCCAGCAGGTCCGCATATTTCTTATAAAATTCAACCGGGAACCCATCCGGTCCCGGCGCCTTCCCCGACTGCTTGTGACCAATCCCACTGGCCAGCTACTCCAACTTGATCGGCGCCCCCATTCCCTCCACCTGCTCCTCCTGCACCCTTGGAAATCTGAGCCTGTCCAAAAAATTCTCCATTCCCCCTCCCACCGCCAGCGGCTCCAACCGGTACAGTTCCCTATAGAAGTCCCTAAAGACCTCATTGACCTCTGCCCCCTGCCGCACCACATTCCCATCTCTATCCTTCACTCCACCAATCTCTCTAGCCGCGTCCCGCTTACGCAGCTTGTGCTCCAGCATCCTGCTCGCCTTCTCTCCATACTCATAGACCGCTCCCTGCGCCTTCCTCCACTGTGTCTCCGCCTTTCTGGTGGTCAATAAATCAAACTTGGCCTGCAAGCTACGCCGTTCCCCCAGCAATCCCTCCTCCGGGGCCTCCGCGTACCTCCTATCCACACTCAACAGCTCCTCCACCAGTCTCTCCCTCTTCTCCCTATGGGCTCGGATGGAGATCAGCTCCCCACTAATCACTGCCTTCAGAGCCTCCCACACCATCCCCACCTGGACCTCCCCAGTATCATTGTCCTCGAGGTACCTCTCGATACATCCCCAAACCCTCCTACACACCTCATCAGCCAACAACCCCACGTCCAGACGCCAAAGCGGGCGCTGGTCCCGCCATCTCCAGATCTACCCAATGCGGAGCATGGTCCGAAATCGCGATAGCCGAATATTCGGCCTCCTCCACCCTCGGGACCAGCCCCCTGCTCAAAACAAAGAAATCAATGCGGGAATAAACCCTGTGCACATGGGAGAAAAAGGAGTACTCCCGAGCCCACGGTCTCCCGAACCTCCAGGGGTCCACTCCTCCCCTCTGGTCCATAAACCCCCTCAATACCTTGGCCGCCGCTGGCCTCCTGCCTGTCCTTGAACTAGAACGATCCAGTAGGGGATCCAGCACCGTATTGGAGTTCCCCCCCCCCCATGATCAAGCCCCCCACCTCCAGGCCAGGAATGCGGCCCCACATACGCCTCATGAAACCAGCATCATCCCAATTTGGGGCAACACATTAACCAACGCCACCCTCTTCCCCCTGCAGCTTACTGCACACCATCACATATCTGCCGCCACTATCAGCCACAACCTCAGACGCCTCAAACGCCACCCTCTTCCCCACCAGGATCGCCACCCCCCGGTTCTTCGAGTCGAGCCCTGAGTGGAAAACCTGCCTCACCCACCCCTTCCTCAGAAGGACCTGGTCCTCCACCTTCAGGTGGGTCTCCGAGAGCATGGCCACGTCCGCCTTCAGCCCCTTCAGATGCGAAAACACCCGGGCCCGCTTAACCGGCCCATTAAACCCCCTCATGTTCCACGTAATCAGCCGGATCAGGGGGCACCCCGCCCCCCTCCCCGTCGACTACCAATAACCCATCGACTGCTCGCCCCTGGCCATCACCCCTTTGCCCGTTTCCCCCGGCGACAGAACCTCACCCGACTCCCCCCAAACTCCTCCCTGGCTAATCCAGCAGCAACCCGGTATTTCTCTCTTCCCCCCCCCCCCCCCCTGCTAGGACCCCTCCTAACCGCGACTCTCTCTCCACTGTACTCCCGTGAGCCTGCTGACCCCGGCAGCTCCCGCTCTAACTCCGGCCCCTCCCGATATGAGGTCCCCCCCATCTCCCCTGCATCAGCTCCTGGGCACCGCTTCAGCGCGGGAAACCCGGCCTAGTAACCCCGCCCCTCGCCACCAGCTCCACCCCCTCGTCCCGCAGCGCGGGAAACCAGAGAAAAGCCTGCGCTTTCACACTGCCCCACCCCACCAATGCAGCTCCCAAACCGCAGTCCCAACCCAACCACCAACTCTGTACAAACAAAGACACAGATCAACCACAAACCCCAGTACCCCCCTTAGAACTCAGAACCATAACCCACATCGTCCGAAAGCGAGAGAAAAAATAAAAACAAACAGAATAACCCGCTACAGCATAAACAATGATACATGAATAGAATAGAAAAACTCCCACAGCCCCCAATCTCTAGTTCAAGTCCAGCTTTTCAGCCTGCACCAAGGCCCACGCTTCCTCCGGGGACTAAAGTAGTGATGCCGGTCCTTGTAGGTGACCCACAGGCGCGCAGGCGGCAACATTCCGAACTTCACCTGCTTTCCATAGAGCACCGCCTTCATCCGGTTAAACCCGGCTCTCCGCTTGGCCACCTCCGCACTCCAGTCCTGGTAGATACGCACTACCGAATTCTCCCACTTACTACTCCTCACCTTCTTGGCCCATCGGAGAACACACTCCCGGTCACTGAACCGATGGAACCGCACCAGCACCGCCCGCGGGGGTTCATTCGCCTTAGGCCGCCTGGCCAGCACTCTATGGGCCCCCTCTAGCTCCAGGGGCAGATGGAAGGATCCTGCCCCCACCAGCGAGTTCAACATCACGGCCACATAGACCGGCAGGTCCGACCCCTCCAGCCCCTCCTCGAGGCCCAGGATCCGCAGGTTCTTCCTCCGTGACCGAAGCTCCATCTCCTCGAACCGATCTTGCCACTTTTTATGAAGTGCCTCGTGTATCTCCACCTTCCCCACGAGGGCTGAAACCACCTCCTCGCGCTCAGAGGCCTGCTGCTGCAACTCAAGTATTGCTGCACCCTGGGTTGTCTGGGTCTCCAGCAGCTTACTCGTCGTCACCTTCAGGGATTCCAACAACTCCCCTTTCAGCTCCGTGAAATAGCACAGAAGGGCCGCCTGCTGCTCCTCAGCCCACTGCCTCCACTCCTCAGGGGCTCCACCGGCCGCCATTTTGTCCACCTTCCCCCGCTTTTCCAGGGGAGCTGCTGCCGTTTTTCTCCTCGCCCCACTTCGAGTCCGAACCATAAATCCCGGGGGGTTTTGTTCCAGACCCCTTTATCCACCGGGAATCGTCGAATCAGCGCCGTTTGGGGCCCTTAAAAGAGCCCACAAGTCCTTTTAAAGCGGGAGCTGCCAAACGTGTGGCTTAGCTCCGCATAGCCACAACCAGAAGTCTCCTGGGCACTACACTTGAGGAAAGATGTAAAGGCCTTAGAAAGGATATAGAAGAGATTTGACAGTATGGTAGAAGTGATGAGGGACTTTTGTTATGATCAGCTCAGAGGATGTGAAAACAATCTGATCCCAAGATTCTGCTTATGCTACTCCATAAACAGTCAATGAGTTGAATTAAGGGCTATGTTCCTAAGTTACTTTGACTCCACCCCCAGCATCGACAATTTACATGGCTAAGAGTTGTGCAAGAAAGTTCGACATGGCCATCTGCTTCATTTACTGCCATGGTGCTATAAGGTACTATAAGGTACCATGCTCTAGCTCCTGTGGAATTACATCTATTAATTTGTGCTGGATAAATACATCGTAACAAGGATTCAGAATGAAAGTTTATAATAGACTTAATTGGTTTTGGAAATTTGTTGAGACTTTAATGTTCAGTTACATTCCCTTTTCACAGGGCAGCACGATGGCGCAGTGGTTAGCACTGCTGCCTCAGGGCACCGAGGACCCGGATTCTATCCTGGCCTCGGGTCACTGTATGTGTGGCGTTTGCACATTCTCCCCGTGTCTCTGTGGGTCTCATCCCCACAACCCAAAAAGATGTGCAGGGTAGGTGAATTGACCACGATAAATTACCCCTTAATTGGAAAAAAAGGAATTGAGTACTCACAATTTAAAAAGAAAATATTCCCTTTTCACTTTTGTCCTTCTAATTCTATTTGGCTGAATTTCAGAATAGGAGTACATTTTTTAAAAAATATTTTTTTATTCACCTTTTTTACATTTTCTCCCAAATTTGCACCCAACAATAAACAATAATCAGTAACAAAGGTAATGTCAATCTCCATATCAATAACAATGATCCTATCCTCCCACCAAACCCCCAAACATTAGCCCGCATATTAACAAAAACAAATGACAAAGAGGAATCCGGAATCGCCCATAGTCACCATTAACACATACAGTCCTTCTCCCCCCAACCCTCCCAGCCCCCAACCCCCCATATGTACGATATGATCCAATTCTCGAAAGTGCATAATGAATAACGCCCATGAATTGTAGAACCCCTCCATCCTTCCCCTCAGTTCAAATTTGACCTTTTCAAGCGTCAAGAATTCCAGCAGGTCCCTCTGCCACGCCAGGTTTATCTCCACTCTAACAGGATCTGCCTTCGGGCGATCAACAAGGCAAAGGCTACAACATCTGCCTCCGCACCCGTTTCCAACCCCAGCTGGCCTGACACCCCGATCGTTCACATACATCTTCTACCCCCTCAAAGAGCCGGCTCATCCTCACCCTTGTAAGGTGTGCTCTATACAACACCATCAGCTGTATCAGCCCCAACCTCGCACATGAGGTGGAGGCGTTCACCCTCCAGAGCATCTCGCGCCAGAACCCCTCCTCCATACCCTCTCCTAACTCTTCCTCTCACTTTGCCTTGATTCCTTCTAGCGACTCCTTCTCCTCCTCCAAAATAGCCCCGTTAACCGCCTTTACTACCCCCTTCTTTATGGGCAGCACGGTAGCATTGTGGATAGCACAATCGCTTCACAGCTCCAGGGTCCCAGGTTCGATTCCGGCTTGGGTCACTGTCTGTGCGGAGTCTGCACATCCTCCCCGTGTGTGCATGGGTTTCCTCCGGGTGCTCCGGTTTCCTCCCACAGTCCAAAGATATGCAGGTTAGGTGGATTGGCCATGATAAATTGCCCTTAGTGTCCAAAATTGCCCTTAGTGTTGGGTGGGGTTACTGGTTTATGGGGATAGGGTGGATGTGTTAACCTTGGGTATGGTGCTCTTTCCAGGAGCCGGTGCAGACTCGATGGGCCAAATGGCCTCCTCCTGCACTGTAAATTCTATGTATGTAAATTCCCCAGTCCCCCTGTCGTCAGCGCCTCCTCCAGCAATGTGTAAGCCGGCTCTACTGGGAAGCTCTGTATCTCCTTTCTGGCAAAGTCTCGGACCTGCATGTATCTAAATATTTTCCTCTGCTCCAGCCCATACTTCACTTCCAGCTCCTTCAATCCTGCAAAACGGCCCCCAAGAAACAAATCTTTTCATGCCCTAATTCCTTTCTCCTCCCATCTCTGAAAATTTCCATCCCACTTTCCTGGCTCAAATCTATGGCTTCCCCGAATCGGCATTTCCCTTGACCCTGCCCTCAACCCGAAGTGCTGTCGAAACTGCCTCCAAATTCTCAACAAAGCTATTACTACCGGACTCCCTGAGTATCTCCCCGGGGCCATATATATTATATAATTTTCTTTTGAGTTGTTAAAAAATTAATGAGTGACTTCCTAACGGCCATATTACTACAGCTACTTATATTTATGTAGCATTTTAATGCAACAAAACATTCCAAGGCACTGCACAAGCGCATTATTAGACAAAGTATGACATCGAACCATATCGGAAAATTTGATCAGATAGGCAAAAGTTTGGATTTAAATCAATGGCTTATGGGAGGAAAGCGTGGTAGGGGGGCGGAGCAGTGTGCCGATTCTAGAGGTATTCCAATACTTGGGGCTTAGGCAACTGAAAGCACATTCACTAATTTGGAGCAATTGCAATTTTGCAGGTGGCTACAATTAAAGTGCTGATATCTTGGAGGGTTATGGGAAAGGAAGAGATTACTGAGATGGGTGTGGGGGGCAAGACCATGGAGGGGTTGAAAGCAAGTATGGGAATTTTGATTTGACTGAAAACTGATGTAAATCAGCGAACATAAGACTTGCTGTGAGGTAAGACACAGCTAGCAGAATCCTGGGTGTTCCCATGTTTACAGAGAGTAGAATGTGGGGGAGAAAGCCAGGAGTTTATTGGAATAGTTGAGTCTAGAGGTTATGAAGGCATGTATGCATGTCCATATTCTGATAATGCTACAGGAAAATTACATAGGCTGACAGAGAGCATCATCTTTGAGTAAGCAATTTCTCAATTTTTCTTTGAATTATCTCAAACCTATGTGGCAAAGAAATAGATTTCTGACTAATTAAACTGAGAGCTGCAAATGTATGCCAGATGGTGGAACAGGTGCTCAGCAGTTGACAGCTGGAGTGTAAAATTGGGGAAGACACTATTTTTTCCAGAAGGAGAAGGGGTTAGAGAGTTGAGGGGGGGGGGGGGATTTCTGGTGAATAATAATGCAAGGAGGTGTCTGGAAATGACCTTGTCTGTTATATAAAAAAAAATTATATTAGAGGCTGAGTGGAATGACAAAAACAGAAAATGCTGGACATGATCAGCATGTCTAAACATCTGTGCAGAAGGAAAGAGACTTTCAGGTCTTTGCCCTTCCAACAGAACAAATTTATTTCCGTTCTCATACCTTGTTTTATGTCTGCTGTTTTGCTATGGCAACTTTGCATTGCTGGTTTGGTTCCATTCGACTGGGGTATTGTACTTGCTGTGAATTGCACAAAATTTGTACGCCAATAACACATGTAGTGAAAAATAACCCTACAGATCTCCTCAAAGTATGAAGAATGTTTGATCCGTGATAGAAGAATTCTGTTTTTCACCTTTCACCTTTTCTGTTCCTTTTTAGAGTTGGGAGATTGAGAGTGACCGAATTCGACAAAAACTACTTAGCCTTATAGGAAAAATTGGCCGAGAAGCTCGTTCTGAGAATACCACAGGAAAGGTAAGAATCATTATAGCAGGTCTGATGAGAACTTGCAAATGAGTCAGTGATTCTGGAATAAAATAAATTTGTGTTGACTTTATTGAAAGAAACTTTCCCTCTTTATTTATTTCCTTCTCTCCCGCCACCCTCTTTCCCCAGGTACTGGAGGTGCTTTGGGAACTTGCCCATTTACCAGCATTGCCCACTAATTTGGTCCAGCAGGCACTGGAAGAACATCTCACCATACTTAGCGAAGCATATGCAGTAAAGGAGCAAATCAAGCGAAGTTATATCATCAAATGTATAGAAGACATTAAGAAGGTAATGGAAGAAACAATAATTGGATGAGTTTATTTAAACACTATGTTAAGAAACTTGTAAAAATAACATAGAATTAAATAGAAATTATAATATGGAAACAAATTGTTCGGCCTAACGAGTCTGTGTTGGTATCTGTGCGCCCCACGTGCAATAATCTTAATTACATATGTCTCCTTGTACCCATATCCCTTTATATACCCAAACTAAGATCTGTACATCACCAACATCTTTAAAGTCCTGGATATTCAGCCCCTCAAACGTTGCATTATTCTTGCCTGTTTCGTATTTGCTGGTTTACACTGTTTGAATAGACTGCTTTTGATGTTGTTGCCTGCTATGTATAAATCTTCATCAGAATGCCAAATTGAAATTATATCAGCAAATGCTACTTGCACACCAGTGGGTTATTTAGGCAATTTTTAGAATCATAAAATGGTTACAACACAGAAAGTGGCCATTTAACCCCCCCCCCCCCCCCCCCCCCCCCAAACCAATTCACTTAATGTCAGTCGCCTGCCCTTTCTCCTTTAGTCCTGCAAAATTTTGCTTCTCGGATAATGATTCAATACCCTTTTGAAAGCTTCTATTGACCCTGCTTCTACACTGAGGCAGTGCATTCCAGATCCAAACCACTCATTACACGAAAAGGTTTTTCTTCACCTTGCCAGTCATCTTGAATCTGGGCTCTCTTGTTTTCAATCCTTCCACCAATGCGAACAGTTTCTCCCTACCTACCCTGGTAGGGAGAGGTATGGCCGTTAGGAAGTCACTCATCAATTTTTTTACAACTCAATAGGCCCCTCATGATTTTGATTACCTCTCTCAAACCTCCTCACCATTCTATTCTCCAAGGACAACATAGAACATAGAGAAATACAGCACAGAACAGGCCCTTCGGCCCACGATGTTGTGCCGAACTTTTGTCCTAGGTTAATCATTGATCATAGAATTTTGGACACAAAGGGCAATTTATCATGGCCAATCCACCCAACCTGCACATCTTTGGACTGTGGGAGGAAACCGGAGCACCCAGAGGAAACCCACGCACACACGGGGAGGATGTGCAGACTCCACACACAGTGACCCAAGCCAAAATCGAACCTGGGACCCTGGAGCTGAGAAGCAATTGTGCTATCCACAATGCTACCGTGCTGCCCTTAAGAACAAATTAATCTACACTCCATTATTCTACCATAATCCATGTACCTATCCAATAGCCGCTTGAAGGTCCCTAACGTTTCCGACTCAACTACTTCGACAGGCAGTGCATTCCATGCCCCCACTACTCTCTGGGTAAAGAACCTACCTCTGACATCCCCCCTGTATCTTCCACCATTTACCTTAAATTTATGTCCCCTTGTAATGGTTTGTTCCACCCGACTCTGACTGTCTACTCTATCTAATCCCCTGATCATCTTATAAACCTCTATCAAGTCGCCCCTCATCCTTCTCCGTTCTAATGAGAAAAGGCCTAGCACACTCAACCTTTCCTCGTAAGACCTACTCTCCATTCCAGGCAACATCCTGGTAAATCTCCTTTGCACCTTTTCCAAAGCTTCCACATCCTTCCTAAAATGAGGTGACCAGAACTGCACACAGTATCCAAATGTGGCCGTACCAAGGTTTTGTACAGCTGCATCATCACCTCACGGCTCTTAATTCCAATCCCTCTGCTAATGAACGCTAGCACACCATAGGCCTTCTTCACAGCTCTATCCACTTGAGTGGCAACTGTCAAAGATCTATGAACATAGACCCCAAGATCTCTCTGCTCCTCTACATTGCCAAGAACCCTTCCGTTAACCCTGTATTCCGCATTCATATTTGTCCTTGAAAAATGGACAACCTCACACTTGTCAGGGTTAAACTCCATCTGCCACTTCTCAGCCCAGCCCTGCACCCTATCTATGTCTCTTTGCAGCCAACAACAGCCCTCCTCACTATCCACAACTCCACCAATCTTCGTATCATCTGCAAATTTACTGACCCACCCTTCAACTCCCTCATCCAAGTCATTAATGAAAATCACAAACAGCAGAGGACCCAGAACTGATCCTTCACATCTTCCTTCCTAACAAGTATCTCCTCGAGCTTACCAGTCTGTTTCACACTGTCCTCTCCAACAATATGGCCCCTCTCGTTTGTAAATACTGAAGAAAAGTACTCGTTCAAGATCTCTCCTATCTCTTCAGACTCTATACACAATCTCCCACTACTGTCCTTGATCGGACCTACCCTCGCTCTAGTCATTCTCATATTTCTCACATATGCGTAAAAGGCCTTGGGGTTTTCCTTGATCCTACCTGCCAAAGATTTTTCATGCTCTCTCTTAGCTCTCCTAATCCCTTTCTTCAGTTCCCTCCTGGCTATCTTGTATCCCTCCAGCGCCCTGTCTGAACCTTATTTCCTCAGCCTTACACAACAGTCCCAACTTCTCCAATCTTTCTATTTAACTGACGTTTGTCAGCCCTGAAACTTTCTTGTGAATCTTTTCTGCACCCTCTCTAATGCCTTAAGGTTCAAAAAGCGTATTAGGGCAGAATTTTTGTCATTGGTCATTTTTCTTTTAAAAGACCTAAATTTTGAAGCAAACCCCTTCCAATTATCTCATTTGCTTATCACCTATTAGAAAATACACACATTGTAAGTATGACTGGTTGTTCAGATTTGCACTGTCTTTCTCATTTATTTTTCAAATGCTTTGAAAGCTATAATTACTACCAATGTTTTGTTGTTTGTAATTAGCATGTTCACGTTGTCAGACGAAAATTGATGCACACCCAGGAACCAGCCTCAAAACTCTAAATTGAATTTCTACAGAGAACCCTTCGTCACAAGCCAGTGTTGCTGGACATGGGATTTTCATCATCTTCCCCAACTCCTCTATTGTTTCACTGGTCTATCACTACCACTCTCCTCACTACTGTCAGATACCAAGAATCTATCAGTCAGCTAAACCTCATCCTTTTCCAACCTCCTCTGTGCACCCCCAACCTAATTCTGCGTTTCCCCATCCCCCTTCAAAGCACTCCATACTGAGTGACTCAATGTAATGATTAACCTTGCGTACTATATCCTAATTTACCAAAACCTAGGGCTGCCCCCAAGGTGCAGCTGACCTGTACTTCACCTTCCGAGTATTGCAGAGCTGTAAAATTCCAGTACATGCATAGAAAGTTCATTTGCCTTACTGAGCCATTAAATCATTAGTGCTAATGTTCTCCCTCCCCCCTGATATTACCCCCTAATTGTTCACCATGAATGTTGACACAAGGTCTACTGGTATTTATGAGCAACTTGGGTTTTGTAATATGAAACAGTTTCAAAATTAGTTGATAGCAAATTGGTCTTATGGGAAATTGTGGTGGCGTTTATGAAAGAAGGACAAAGGATAGGCAGCAGTGCTCACCATTGCGCCACTGCTGCTTTTTGCCCAATTAAGGGAGATTCTATCTGATCGCCTCTGTCGTCTTTCTTCTAAAGAATAAACCCCCACCTATCCAACCTTCAATGTTCATGATTCCGTGTCATTCTAATAAATCTTTATGCAGCCTTCCCTGTGCTTATATGCCATTTTTTTATAAGACTGAGACCGAAACTGTTCCAACACTCCAAAGTATGATGTAACTAAGGTATACAAATTTCACATTTCTTTGCTTTTCAGTTCTGCCCCTCCAGAATTTTAAGAGCTTATGTTGTAGTCTTGAATACAATATTGTTTTGGATGCCCTATTTTAGAAAGGATTTTCAAAGCCGTGGATAATTATAGGTCACTGGAGTATTATCGATGAAGGGGAATCATTAAATTAAAATGGTAGTTAATTAAAACAAAATATGGATAACTGGGTCAGGTGATTATTGCACCCTCAGTATGTGGGAGCTCATGGCCTCCAGTGTGATCAAAACCAACCACGACTGCAGTAAGTGTCTACAGAGCTTCAGCTCCAGTCTGAGAGCTGGAGGCTGAGTTATAGATACTGTGATGCACCAGGGAGGACGTGTAAACTCCACACAGACGATCACCCACATCCGGATGCAGCAAGGTCCCTGGTACTGTGAGGCAGCAGTACTAACAACTGTGCCGCCATGCTTTCCAGCTTGCATGGATGCGAGCGGGTGGCTGAATGAACTGACCATAGACTGTAGTACAGGAAGTCATTCCAAAGGAGGGAGTAAGTAGAAATGCAGTGGAAGTAAGGGACAGTATAGTCAAAGGAGTAGACACTTCTCTGTTGCCAAGAGCAGAGTCCAGATGGCTGTGTTGCCTGGCCTGTGCCAGGTGTCACAACATCTGCTTGGGCAGGAGAGGACCTTGCAGTGCAGATGGGGTGATGGAGGATAGGAAGGGGTGGGGAGAATCCCAGTTGTCGTACCTATGGCATAGATAGGACTTGGAGAGACATTCAGCTTGGGGAGTATGAACAGCGAGGGTCTAAATTAAAAGCAGGATCTCAAAGATGATCTCTAGATTATGACCTGAGCCGTGAGCAAATTTCCATATGGTCCAGGCTACCTTTTGTCAATCTGATTTGTCCAATCTACATGTGGATTGAAATCACCCATGATTATTGCAGTACGTTTTTTACAAGCCCCCATTATTTCTTCCTGCATTCCCCATCCGACAATGTAGTTACTGTAAACTACTCCCACATGTGACTTCTTACCGTTGCTATTTCTTATCTCTACCCAAGCTCATTCTACATCATGGTCTCAGAGTGGAATACATTTTGTTGAACATTTTGAATTATTTCACTCAATATTTCCCTCTATTTATTTACCTCCTACTTATCCAATTAACCGGAACTAGTTTTCCCCTCACACCTATGTCATTGGCTTTGTTGACGTTTAACATTTTTGTTTGTAATTGGAATATGTCACGTTCGAGTTTAACATGCAAATATTATGGTCACTATTTCCCAGTGAATATTTTATTATGACATTACTAATTAACCCTGCTTTATTACATAATACTAGATATAAGATAGCTTTATCCCTACTCAGTTTCACTACTGACTGCTCCAAGAAACTATCATATAAACATTCTACAAGCGCATTCTTTAGACATTTCTTGTCATTAGATGTATTCTTGATTAACAAGGGAGCCATAGATTATAAGGGATAGACAGGAAAATAGAGCTGAGGCTGCAATCTGATCAGCCATGACCATACCAAATAGCTGAGCAGACTTGAGAGGCCGAATGACCTACTTCAAATTTGTATATACGTATGTCATTATGAAGAGAAACTAGTCACTATTTTGACATTTTTCATCATAAATTCCTGTGTTCACCTTTATGGTGGAAAATGCCCCCATGTAAACTTGTCCCTGCACAGTACAACTACATTTCGCTGAAAATACCCGAAATGCTTTCATCAACCATTTTATTCTAAAGTAACCACATTTTTTTTTGCTGAATTTAACAGATGTAACCAAAGTAAAACAAATTCAACAAATTGCACAATTCACAATAACAATTAGATTTGTGCTCTTTTCTAATTTAAAATCTTATTTCTGGTAAGGCCTCCTGCGTTCCCAAGAAATCTGGGCTAGGAGTTGATAATTGTACCTTCAGGCTGTTACTGTGAGCTGAATTTGAATTCTGCACTTTAAGTGCATTTAGATTTTCTAATTTTCCTGGATGCAAATAGCCACTTAGCTGTACTGGGAATTGTTTCCTCGTTCAGTGGTTTCTGTTCAAAGACTTTGAGGGACTATTGAAATAAAGTGAGAGGATAAATTTTAAAACCTTAAATGAGATAACATTCAAAATGAAAATTGTGAAAGAAGGCTTTATTTGTGAGAGAAAATATGACTTCTAATTACACATTTATAGGTATTTTTCACTTAGAAATCTGCAAAATAGTCATTTGGTAGTACAGAAAGAAAGAAAGAGATGCGCTGTTGAAGCTTTTCATCTTGCACTCATCAGGACAGATGCAAGATTGCCACATTTCAAGGGGAGCATGAAAAAAGGATATTGATTGGTTGGCAAATTAACTCTGGGCCGTTGTCATGGAAAATGCACCAGGGAACAATTGCCCTCCATGTTTTTGTTTAAGTCAAGAAAGGCGCAATGTCTGGATGCAAGGTGTTCCTTTTGCCAGCAGAAGAACAGCCCTGTGTATGAATATATGTCGCTTCAAGCTTCTTGCGTCTGCTGTGATGAGTTGCAAAAGGAAAAGCTCTGACAGCATGTCCTTTTTTGAAAGCAGTGTTCTGTAAACTTCAAGAATAAATTAAGTAAAGGTGGGAGAAAAATAAGAAACCAGTGTTGAGAGAATTTGAGTCAGAGAGGAAAAAGGGCTGTAGAAGAAGGTATAACAACATGAGGGTGGAATTATGCCTGTGTACTTCAGTCCAGTTATACTCCATTGTCCAACCCAACCTTCTAACCCAACCTTGCTGGAAGTTTATGAATTTGATTCCCCATATGCCTAACAATTTGGTGGATTAGACTACCTTAAGGAATATTTGAATGTGGAATATTTGACCACAAGCTGTTTAAGCAAATAATAAAGTCTAATAAAGCCTATTTAAAAGGAAAATATTTTTTTGACAAAGAGGAATATTAAGGTTTGGGGAATAAGCAAGGGAGCAACATTAATCAGTATGATCTATATGGAGAAAAACACAGACATAGGTTTGTTTCTGCACTTGTTTTGCATTTGAAAAGCTAAGAACTGGTGGCGTGAATTGGCGATTACAGCTGCTTTGAAGAGACTGAAGTACTGTTGGATTAGTAACTTGGCTAATGTTAAACTGTCACTTTTGCAATGTCTAGTTTCGTAATTTAAAGCTCTCAAATAAGCCATCAGTGCTCATTCAAATAAAAATAAAAATTTTACTTTTTCAAGTTTTTGTTTTGCAAAAAAAATGGTTGAGAAAGATCAGATAGTGTGGCGTTCAAATGTCTCCATGAGCTAATAGGGATTCGCAGATCAACTTGGTTTAAGGAGCCGTTTGAAGCCTGTGATAATATTCGCCACACCCTTGCTATTGTTTTGATAACTGAAATGTGTAATGCTGTTTTAATTATATATGTCTTCTGTGTGCGCAGTAGATAATTTTATTTTCAATGGGTGCCTTAATGTGGTCAGTCAAGCTGCTATTTACCATTGATGCATGCTGTTGCAAACACTGGATGGTAACTATGATTTCACCTGCGATATTTACCTCCTATTTATCCAATTAACCAGAGCTAGATAGATCTGTAAGTGTTTTAAATATGTAGTATTGTTCAAATTGCAGTAGAAATGTTTTGGCTTTGCTATTGTTTCAAATTGTGCTTTTTCTTCTCAGTCTTCCCAGCAAAATAGCCAGCAGCCAGTTTGGGTGGTTCCAGCTTTGCGTCAGCTTCATGAGATTACCAGGTCCTTCATCAAACAGAGCTGTCAGAAACAAGATAAGGTAAAAAGAACTGATTTTGATCAGAAATCTATAATGGTCTCTGCATTAGATGGAGGAACCCAAGGGTCCTGGACCTTCAATCCTATAAGAGAAAAGAAGTCTGGCAGACAAGTTACTAACAAGCGACTAAGTAACCTCCAGCTCAGCACTGCAGTTGACTGAAGCAGTAAAATTCCTCTTCTACTCAAAGGATTGCTGAACTGTAACGCTTTAAGAATTTTTCTCAGTTGAAATAAACATTCCAGGATTTCAGAGCTTTTCAATTAGTGTACAATATTTGTAAAAAAAATCAAATTTAGAGTACCGAACTCATATTTTCCAATTCATAGTGTGGCCAATCCACCTAGCTTGCATATTTTTGGGTTGTGGGCGAAAAACCCATGCAAACATGGGGAGAATGTGTAAACTCCACACAGACAGTGACCCAGAGCGAGGATCGAACCTGGGACCTCGGCGCTGTGAGGCCGCAGTGCTAACCCACTGCGCCACCATGCTGCCCTTAGTGTACAATATTAACGTGTAAGATTTAATCCCAGTCCAATATTCTTTGGATATTTTAACATTATAACTGTAATACCTGGTTCCTACATTGATTTTCAGAGGACCATACTTGGATTGACATGCATGTCAGATGTAACTTCATAATTTGGCAATCATGCTCCTGAAGTAAAAAATATTTTCTGCAAATATTTTAGCAATTAGTTTCTCAACTGACTAAGCTCACGGATTCTTTCCTGAACTCTGTAAAATATTGGAATAATAAACTGGAGATATATGATAGTAAATGCAGTCATTTGCACAAAGCCTAACACGTGAGGTTAGCTCAAACAAGACAATTGAACTAGAGAATCCTGGACATGACTGCAGCATGGATTCATCACATTGTTCCACCCGAGCGCTTCAGAAAATCACCGTTCTTATTTTCTATTGTTCCCCATGCAATTCTTGTGAAATCCTGGCATTATGGAGCCTTAACCAATCCAATTAAAAGAATTAGAACTGGGATATTATAGCCCTAATTTGCGGTTGTGCCTACTAAGACCCATATACATCAGCGCTGAGGACCCATGTTTGATCCCGATGCCGGGTCACTGTCCGTGTGGAGTTTGCAGATTCTCCTCATGTCTGTGTGGGTCTCACCCCCACAACCCCCAAAAAAATGTGCAGGGTAGGTGAATTGGCCACGCTGAATTGCCCCTTAATTGGAAAAAAGAACTGGGTACTCTAAAATTGTTTTTTTTTTAAAAAGACCCGTATACATTTTTCAGAGTTTATGGGGTATCTAGACTGAGAGTTTTTACTTTATTAATTTGTCCTTTTGAGACTTTAACCATTCAGGTAATACGAGATACTTTGGTCATATAATTCAGGAAATGTTTATTAAGTAACAAAGAGTAATATTTAACAAAGTTGAACAGTGACTCCTGGATTTATAAGGGTCTTAACCCTGGTTCGACCTTGGACACGGTTGACATGTGTGTTGGTTCCCCTCTTCGACTGTTCTTCTGTTCATAGCAGGCATCAAGTCTCGCTTTGCAACTTCTTCAATTCCTCTTCTTCCCACTCTGCTTGCCTTGTTGCTGGAAGTTTGTGATTATTAATCCTTTCTGATACATAGCCCATCCTCATGATCAGTGGCTTTTCTGAATTCTGATTTGGGCAGTGTATGATCAGTCTTTGATTAGTTTTGGTGGTGCGTGATCAGTCTCTGGTTTCTTGAGGGAGTAGTCAGCTACACGTGTCACTGTGTTACCTCCTGACTGGTGACGGTGTCAGTTACCTGTGAAGCAGTCTTTCTCGTTGTAGTGTTTTTCTGTCATTTTATTAAATATGGCTCTCTACTAAAATAACAGGACATTTTTAAGATAGTTTCTTTGTCTGCTTATATGAGATAAGAGAGCACGTGGCGTCAAGTACTGATCTTTAACTTCTGGGCTCATCATCCCAAATGCCTAATTGATATATGGGTATCAATATTGGATGTCCTGTAGAATTCTCATTAAGATAAGATGTTTATCAGTAATTTTGCTGAAAGGATTACTTCACTGGTGTTGCGTTCTATTGTGACTGTTGACGCTTGGCACAAGTTAATTAAAAAATGCAAAAGAGTACGAAGTTGCACACGGCCATAAAATTAATACAGAAATTACAGGTTACTTCAAAAATAATATTTACACAAATCATGGCTGGGATTCTCCACTATCCGGCAGGGCGGGCCATACCGGCGCCGAGGAGTGGCGTGAACCACTCCGGCGTCGGGCCGCCTGGAAGGTGCAGAACCTTCCACACCTTCAGGGGCTAGGCCAGCGCCGGCAGGATTGGCGCCGCGCCAACAGGCATCGAAGGGCCTCTGGCTGGCCGGCCGGCCTGAGTTGGCGCATTCACGTGAGCGCCAGCGTGTTCTGGCATGATCCCAGCGCATGCACAGGGGGATTCTTCTCCGTGCCGGCCATGGCGGACTGTTAAAGAGGCTGGCGCGGAGGGAAAGATTGCCCGCACGGCACAGGCCCGCCCGCACCTCGGTGGGCCAGGCCACCAAGGGGACCCCCCTCGGGGCCAGATCCCCCCCCTCCCCCAGGACTCTGCAGGCTGCCCGCAGAGCCAGGTCCTGCCGGTAAGGACCTTGTTTGATTTACGCCGGCGGGACTGGCTGAAAACGGGTGGCAACTCAGCCCATCGCAGAACGGAGAATTACCTGGGGGGGGGGGGGGCGGCAGGCAATGCCGACGGCCCCCGACCAGCGGGACACGATGCCTGCCCCCGCCGAAAAACCGGCGGTGGAGAACCCGGCAGGGGGAAGTGAGAGGGGGGATTCAAAACCCCCCCCCCCCCCCGGCAATTCTCTGGCCCGGCGAGGTTCGGAGAATCCCGCCCCACGTATAAAATCAGTGCATTTTAAGACAATGTGTAAAGATCAGGTCGCAAGATGCACTTAAAAAATGCAGTGGGATGCATTTAGTTGATGTATGTTCATAAGTAACAAGAGACAAAACTGCTTGCAGAACTAATTGTAGCTTAATTCTTGACCTTACAGAACCAAAGCAATATGTGGGTTTGTTATGTAACTTGTGAGAAAGTGACTGTTTTTTAAAGCAAGGCTACTGGTTAAAAGACTGAACTATTTTAAGACACAGGCCTAAAGGCTTTAAATCTCTTAGCTGTCATCACCACACAATAGGCCTTTGAGTCTTGAGTAAAGTGTACAAATTGATCAGTGTTAATTACTAGGGATGGTAACGGTTCCAGAGTCATATCCATTCAACCTCAACGGACTTTGTTTAAGTGTAACTTTGCACAGGCCTCGGGCCATGTGGTATATTTCACTTGTCAAGTAAAGATGCCGTTGCTCTTTCATAGTAAGAGGATGCAGTCACGTGGAAACAGTGGTCCTGATTACAATCAAATAGGATATAATATTAGGTTAATTGATTAATATATGTCAATTACTTGATCATTACATATAGCTAAACTAATTAATTTTTAAACATTAATTTTCCTACATCAGCCTCTCAATTTATTTCCTTCATTGCCTGCTGATATTGGGCTAATACCTTGAAACCAAAAAGGATAAACTAAGAATCCTTGTAGGAAAATCATCACTTTTGTTTATGAAATTATCTCACTGACGTTGGTGAAATCTGTTGCAGGTAAATTTCAATGTTTACAATAGACAAGTTTTTGTTTTGCAATAAATCATTGTTCCCTAGTATGTGTGTTTTAAGAATTTGACCATAGCTATGCACAATCACGTGTTGGATGAGGTGGTAAACCTCAGTGTCTTTCCTAAGCATTTTAGAAGAATTTCCTGCTTCGTGTTGCAGATATCGTAATGTTTATGGACTTGTCTAGGAAACAGAACCTTTTAGCTCACTATCTTGAATAATGGATTGACCATTGGGTGTCCCCAGTTGTAACTTTCCATAGTTTACTGGGAAATCTCAAAGATATTGATTGGAACAGATGAGCAACATTTGTCCAAATTATCTTTCTATCAATACATGGTGGTTGCTTACCTTTGGCTGCAGCCTCTCACACCTCGCTAAGAAGGGGCAATAGATAGTTTAGTCTTTCTTTATTGACAACAATGTTCCAGTGTAGGATAACAAATTAAGAAGGAGCTTGGATTTAGTTGCCTTTCATGACGAGAATTCCTTCGCGTCAAGGTGTCTTCATGGTAAGTTTTATGTCCGTGAAAGATTGTCATCTTTCCATGGTAGTCTTGCTAATCTGGTACCTACATCAAGCAAATGTGCAGGGCATTATTAAAGAAATTAAATGATTTGAATTGATATGGTCTTTCCATACCAAAGTCCTTCATAGTCAAATAATCATTGTATGTACTTGGCAGATGTTGATAGACCAGCTAGCCTGGTGCATTGATAGACATGAAGGGTTTGACTGTTATTGGGGGTTGTGGTACATCGTGCTCAGCTTCAGATAGCATTCGAAGCCAGTCACCAGGGGGCTTCTGGCTGGACAAAGTGTTTTTTACTGGTACACCACAACTTTGAAAACTAGACTCCACCAGTACATCTGCAGATATGGTAGCTCCTAATGTGTGCCAGCCCATTCTTGTATCTGAATTTTTGTTGAGTTGGACTCCATAATACTCACTTACAAGATCAAGGAAAAGTGAAAGCCCATCATAATGAATGCACCCAAGAAGTTAGAAGAATTAAAACCACTTCTAACTCCTGGGCAACTATAGTACTGGAACCAATATGTTAGGGTATTCAACCAGATTTGAACACCTGCATCTTCTGCTAATTCCTTTGACAACAATTGCTGCTTCATTTATAAGGACATCAGTGAGCAAGCTTTAACGGTGTTTGATTTTTGGATCTGCCCAACCGATTATGCCAGGAGTTTGGCATTAGATTTTTTGACACGATTCCTTCAAATCAACTTTGTCATTTTGAGCCATGCCAATTTGTTATAATATTGATTGGGGCGGCACAGTGGTTAGCACTGCAGCCTCACAGTGCCAGGGACCTGGATTCAATTCCCACCTTGGGTGACTGTCGAGTTTGCACATTCTTCCCCATGTCTACATGAATGTCCTCCGGGTGCTCCAGTTTCCTCCCAAAGATGTACAGGTTCAGTGGATTGGCCTTGCTAAATTGTCCCTTAGTGTCCAAAGTTAGGCAGGGTAATGGAGTTACAGGGATAGGATGGGGTAGTGGGCCTAGAGAGGGTGCTCTTTCAGAGGGTCAGTGTGGACTTGAAGGGCCAAATGCCCTTCTCCTGCACTGCAGGGACTCTGTGATTCCATGATTTTTTAAGCTAATTTGTGTCCTTCATATTTTTCATTCCTGGGTTGTATCTCTTCTGAGTGTCCCCTCTATCATAGCTTCACAAATGACTTTTTTGACTGATATTTCATTACTAGGATTTTGGATTAACATTGCCCAAACTAATTTCACCTCAAGCCAACACAACTGTTATGAAGAGAGGAAACCTACTTTAGTTTATTTTCTCTTGATTTCTTCAGTTGAAAGGACGAGAGTACCCAAATTAGGGTTAGGATAACCCTTCATTGTTGTATATTTCATGTAAAATGAGGTTGGTTTTTAGTGTTTTGCTTCTGTTTCTGTTTTTCCAGAGCATTGTCCAAGATTTGAAGAAGAACTTTGAAATAGTGAAGCTGGTTACAAGTAGCCTTGTGGCTTGCCATCGACTAGCTGTTTCTGCAGCTGGTGCAGGAGGACTGATAGGATTGACGATCGTTGATGGGAGATACACACATCAAGATGTAAGTGTTTCAGGGATAATTCACAATGTGTGCATTCAATTTGTAAATAGATTTTGATATATGTTGGACTAACTAGTTCACATACCAAATGAATGATCACAAAATATACCTGGTCTCTCTCAAGTTTGATCTTAGGAGTTTCTTTAAACTAAAAATCATTGTGTAAATACAGGTTTGAATTTGGGAGACCCGGGTTCTTGACCATTGACAAGTGCAAGCTTGTTGTCAGTTTATAATGCCTTGATTGAAGCTACTGTTGTCAAGTAGACTGTTCCTTTGGACCTGTTAAAACTTTAGCAAAATTGCTGCCATCATTTTATCTGGAGCAGCCCTTGTCTTGTTTTTCTGCAGGCAGTTTCATTTTTCATATTAGCAGTTCCTAGTTCTCATTGTACTGAATTAAGATGTTCTTCTGTTTGGACTTCAACTCTGATCTTTGCAACACAAGCACTTAAATGAACCATAGAATCCCTACAGTGCAGAAGGAGGCCATTTGGCCCATCGAGCCTGAAGTGACTGTCTGAAAGAGTACTCTACCGTGGTCCACTCCCCGCACTATCCCTGTAACATCGCACATAGATCATGGCCAATCCACCTAACCTATACATCTTTCGACTGTGGGAAGAAACCAGAGCAGCCGGATGAAACCCATGTAAACACGGGGAGAACGTGCAAACCCCATGCAGACAGCCACCCAAGGCTGGAATTAAACCCGGGTACCTGGCGTTGAGGCAGCATTGCGCCACCATGCCACTCTTGTTTTTTAAAATAAATTTAGAGTAAACAATTCATTTTTTTCTAATGAAGGGGCAAATTAACTTGGCTAATCCACCTACCCTGCACATCTTTGGGTTTTGGGGGTGAGACCCATGCAGACACAGGGAAAATGTGCAAACACCACACGGACAGTGACCTGGGCTCAGGGTCGAACCCTGGTCCTCGGCGCCGTGTGGCATGCCACCCTTGTTAACACCGATAGAAAATCTTCACCTGACAGTAAAGTACAGCTTGTTGACTGAAATAATTATTCTTAATAATAATCGCTCAATATATTGTTCCTGATTTGAACTTCAAAATCTTGTTTAAAAAATTCTTCAGCTCTAAAATCTGTTCAACCCCGATTAAGAAATAGCTCATTTATTTGAAGTGGCAATATTATTGTTTCTTCTGTTGAAAATATACAGTATTTAGTTTTCTCCCTCAGCTTTGATATTCTGAAAAGAAGCTATCTTTTCCTCTGCTTAACCTAATTGATTTTTCAAGTTTTTGAATTGGTAATTGTATATTGAGTTCTAATTTGATGCAAAATCAGAAAATGGTAGAAATGCCGGACTCACTGTCCTGAGAAGAGAAAAGACAAGTTAATGTTATCAATGTAGCCCTTCATCAGAATTTATTTAATTCATATTTTCTCATTGCAGATGCTAATTGATGTTTATTTTTGAAAAAAAAAGGTTATAGATTTTAGAAAAGCTTCAGTGAAGAGTGGCCAGAATTATTAGGAGGCTAAGATGTGAAGTAAGGCACAAGTGACAAATGCAATATAGATCTTCAAAGTAATGAAACGTATGGCTAAAAAGAAAGTATAATATTTATTTTGGATAGCAAGCGTAGAATTAGAGGATAGAAAACTCACACGTTTCAAGCAAGGTTAGAAATTAGAACGTTTATCCCAATAAGTTAAGTACTAGTAGAACAAACTTCCAGAAAGTGAGCTGATGTGATGTTAATTAACATCTATAAAAGGAGCTTGACTGATATTTTTCTTTAGAATGCTTTTTGCTACATTTTAGTCCTAATTGAACCATAATCCACCAGTTTGTTTGCTTCTCCCAATATATGAATGTCATTTTCCGATTATACTTTTGCAATTTGCCAAATTTCAAAAATTTGTTAATATAAGTTTTTCCATGTGTAGCACCTAAAGCCATATAATAGAAAGACGTGCCTTTATATGGTGCCTTTATATACCTTTATATGGTATCGCCAACACCGGACGTCCCGAAACACTTTACGTAGAATCTATAGAATCCCTACAGTGCAGAAGGATGACATTTGGTCCATCAAGTCTGCTTGGATCCTCCAAAAGAACACCCTACCTAGCCTCACTTACCCTGCCCTATTCCTGTAACCTCAACCTGCACATCTTTGGGCACTAAGGGGCAGGTTAGCGTGGCTAATCCTAATCTGCACATCTCTGGGAGGAAACCCATGCAAACACAGGGACAGCGTGCAAACACCACATCGACTGTCTCCCAAGGCCGAAATTGAACCCTGGTCGCTGGCGCTGTGAGGCAGCATTGCTAATCACTGTGTCACCGTGCTGCCAATGAAGTGCATTTTAAAGTGTTGCTGCTGTAAGCAACAGGCACCCAAATTATACTCAGAAATCCCCCACAAAAATCAATGTGATATGTCTCTGTTTTTACCGCAGTACCTAGAAGCCCATCTGAGGTTTCTGGCATTTTTTCTTCAAGAAGCCAGTCTTTACATAGGCTGGAACCGTGCCAAGGAGATTTGGGAGTGCCTGGTGTCTGGATCAGATATTTGTGAACTGGATCGAGAGGTACAATGTTTAGTATTATTTATTGATCTGCATGATATAATGTGCTGTGCACTGTTATCAGATCTCTAGATATTCTTCTTTTTAATAACCTGACATTTAACTTTAGAACCCCCTTTTTACCGTCAATCCTTGCCAGAAGTCGAGCTGACATTTCTCACTGCTTCTGCATTCAGGGATAGTTACAGTAAATGGTCTATAAAAGGGATTTTAAAAGTTTGCTTTTTCTTTGCATTGATCAATTAATACACTTGTATGTAAACTTCAGTATTTTTCAAATGAAGCACCAGACAATGATTGAGAAATATAACTCTTTTCTGTACAAACCTTCTTTAGTTGTGTTTTGAATGGTTTACCAAAGGACATGGAGACTTGGAGAGTGATATTCAACAACAGCTTTTTAAGGAGAAAATCCTCAAACTGGAACCCTATGAAATCACTATGAATGGTATGTATGTATGGCAATTTAAATCGGAAGCACAAATTTAACTTCCGTCCATTTTGAGCATTTTTTATCCTTGGGATGTTTGAATACGCATCACAGCCAATGCTTTAAAGTGTTGTAATTGAGGGGCAGCACGGTGGCGCAGTGGGTTAACACTGTGGCCTCACAGCGTTGAGGTCCCAGGTTCGATCCCAGCTCTGGGTCACTGTCCGTGTGGAGTTTGCACATTCTCCCTGTGTTTGCGTGGGTTTCGCCCCCACAACCCAAAAGATGTGCAAGCAAGGTGGATTGGCCACGCTAAATTGCCCCTGAATTGGGAAAAAATGAATTGGGTACTCTAAATTTTTTTTTTTAAATGTTGTAATTGTTATTTTGTAGACAAGTACTTTATAATTAGGTGGTAATTTGAAATATTTGCCCATCAGTTTACTAATGATGACCTTGTGCTCAAATAGCCATGTTGCTAAGAGATTTGTTTCTTGTGAAATGGTTGGAATGAGAAGATATAAATGAGTGAAATTGGGCAGGTAAAACTTTTGTGTGCTGAGATTCCCATAGTATGGAAACAGAAGTTTATGGAATGTAAGGTTATTACCGTGACCCTGCCTTTACTATTTTTTTGCCTTACTTTAATTTGTTCTGGATCTCTGTGCATAGAATGGTGGTGAAGCAACAAGATGTTTTCTATCCTAGGCCGCTTTCGGCAAATAATTTGCATTGTATGATGCGTTTCTACACTAAATTAGCAGTTAAAAGAATGAGATGAGATTTTATTGAAACATTAAGATCCTGAGGAGACCTGCATGGTGGATGCTCAGAGGATGTTTCCCCTTATGAGAGGGACTAGAACTAGGGGGATGCACTTAAAAATAAGGGTGTCTCATTGAAGATGGAGATGAGGAGCAGTCTTTGCTCTGAGATTCGTTAGTTTGTAGAATTCTCTCCTCAGAAAGTGGTGGAGGCAGGATTGTTGAATATTTTTAAGGCTGAATTAGGTAGATTATTGAATGACAAGGGCTTCAATAGTTAAAGGGGTAAACGGGAAAGTAGAGTTGGGACCACAGTCAGATCAACCGTGATCTTATTAAATGGCGGAGCAGGCTCGAGGGATCAAATGGCCTACTCCGACTCCTAATTCTTGTGTTCCTTGGGGTTCGCAGTCTAAATTTTGTTTAGGTAAACCTGGATCATTCATTTTCAGTACATGATCATAGATGTTCTTGTTAAAGTATCACCTTCTGTTTTGAAAGATTGTGTGCTATATTCTGCTTTTTTATTGACTTTGCTTTTGCCAGTGGATCTTCAAAATTAAAATTCAAAATTAATCGTGAGCAATTTCAATTTCCTGCAGCTATTTCCAACACAAGTTTTTGTTTTCACTGTCCGTCTTCCAAACTCCATATTTTATGTTTCTTGAAGACTGTTCTGTTTTAAGGAGTTGAGCCAAACATGGAGAAACAGTTAGTTTAAATTACTTAATACTTATGGAAGATAACTGCCCTACTGAGTGGATCAGTGATTGGTCTGATGCAGGTATGAAACAAGGGGTTGTATGGGAATGGTGCGGTATTCTTTCTCCTTGCATTTGTGAAGTGGCCAATTGAAGGTCCGAACCATCAAATTTGTACTAGGAGGCAATGTAGAAGTTCATAATAAAGAAAATAGGTAACATGCAACACATAAACTTCTCCTTGAGTTGGATGATCAGCCATGGTCATAATGAATGGAGGAGCAGACTCGAAGGACCGAATGGCCTCCTTCTGATCCTATTTCTTGTCTGTCTTGACTAATTTAATCTAGCTCAGTAACCAACAGTTCTATAAATTCATCCTGGTGTTCTCTTTTTTTAGGGTTTAATCTCTTCAAAACTTTTTTTGAGATTGTAAACCTTTCTGATCATCGATTGAAAAAACAAGGTGCTCAGCTGGTAAGATGTTTTTCATTTGCTGCTTGTGCTGAAAATTTTGCTTGGGCATTTAAAGTTTTCCCTCTAGATTTAGAACAGGTCAAAATAGGATGGAGTGATGTAGCAAATGGAACAGGGTTTGTCATTTTTATGTCGTGATATTGTATGATGGATTTTTTATGGCCTTTAAATTCCACTCTCTTCCCTCAGGCAATGGGAGTGATTTCTGTCTGACAACCACATTGTCTTTTGGGAAGAATGGGGTGGTAGTGTAAACATCTTATTAAAGCAAATGCCAATTTTTCACTCCATAATTTTCAGGTGGACCTCAATTTGGGCATTGAGAACTCACCCATAACCAGTAGGAGCGTAAAGAATACAAGTTAAGAACATATACTGGCTTTTTTTTTACCCAAACATCACTTTGATTACTAATCACAGTTCTTAAAATTGCCCATATATAATGGGTTTCACAAATCAGGAAGAGATATCATTTTCTCCAATTTAAAGGGATCCTCAGGTAAAAAGCTGGACATTTTTGGGAGACAATTTGTTTATATCAGGCTGTGCTTTTCTCGGAAAGTTGTCAGTTATGTCACTTGCTGAAACCAACTAACAGCTAACACAGCATTGCTAGTTTCAATCCAGTTCCTTGTAGCCCTGAACTTTTTTGCCCTCAGCTCCTTCAAAGCTGCCACAGGACATCAATATCTGTCAGTGTATAGCTCATGCTTATATAAAATTGTTTGCTATGGCTGAATTGTTTAACCACATTCCTTGTGGTTTGTACAAGTGGTAGGGTAGTGTTCTAATGCTTTCTCAGGTAGCAGGACTAACCAGCCTCAACAACTGCATGCATTAAACCCTTCTACACCGCCACTGTTAATTACATGGGTTTCCCCTCCTTTAGTAAGCAGCAATGTGTGTGATCACCAGCAGTACATCATGTGGGCCTGTGCCTGCTGTCGTGGAGATTGCCTCGGCACTTACATCTTGTGTCAATCCTCTATCTCCCCCAATCCCTCAGCTCTTTCACAGCAGGTCAAGCTGGCTGCTTTTGTTCAAGGCAATCCCTTGTGATTTTTGTTAGAAACCCACGCTGACTGACAGATCTGCACTACAACCAGTTTTAATCCTTGGTTAGAGCCCCTATTGAGAAAACCATTGGGCTCCTCAGATAACCTTTCTGTTGCCTGATGCAGCTCATCGAGTGTCTGTTGCTCATAGTGGTTTGTTCTGTGCTGCATAACTTCACTCTCCAAGGGGGCAAAAGGTGGAGCTACCTTGGACATGGATCTTCAGTATGATGGAGGAGATGATTATGGTGTTGAGGAGTTGAGAGGGCTCTAAGTTTCCTGCAGGCAGCACCCATTGCCAGCAGCTTATTGAAATGTGCTTCAGCTGAATAATCTGTTCCCTATGTCTCCCCCAATCTTCTTACCCGCCAATAAATTGGATCTGTCCAAATGTCAGCAATGCTACAATCCCAACTAACGTTAGAAAGTCAGCAGCTGCTTCTGGACATAATGCTTTTGGAAATTTGTGTGTGAAGATTATAATTTACCAATTGTCAACATCATATAATTGATCACTCAGGTGAAATACGTCAGTGCCAATCACAGGAACAAGAATAAATCATTTAGTAGCTCCAGCGTGTTCCACCATTCATTGCAATTAAGGTGAATCTGTCACCTAATTCCCACCTTTGCCCCCATTACTTAACAAAGACAATTACAGCACAGGAGCAGGCCCTTTGGCCCTCCCAGCTTGCGCCGATCCAGATCTAAACCTGTCGCCTTTTTTCCAAGGATCTACATCCCTCTGTTCCCCGCTCGTTCATATATCTGTCTAGATGCATCTTAAATGATGCTATTTTGCCCGCCTCTACCACCTCCACTGGCAAAGCGTTCCAGGCACCCACCACACTCTGCGTAAAAAAACTTTTCACGCACATCTCTCTTAAACTTCCACCTCTCACCTTGAAATCGTGACCTCTTGTAACTGACACCCCCACTCTTGGAAAAAGCTTGTTGCTCTCCACCCTGTCCATACCTCTCATAATTTTGTAAACCTCAATCAGGTCCCCCCTCAACCTCCGTCTTTCCAACGAAAACAATCCTAATCTACTCAACCTTTCTTCTTAGCTAGTATCCTCCATACCAGGCAACGTCCTGATGAACTTCCTCTGCACCCTCTCTAAAGCATCCACATCCGTCTGGTAATGTGGCGACCAGAACTGCACGCAGTATTCCAAATGTGGCCTAACCAAAGTCCTATACAACTGTAACATGACCTGCCGACTCTTGTACTCAATACCCCTTCCGATGAAGGAAAGCATGCTGTGTGCCTTCTTTTTTTTTAAAAATAATTTTTATTGGAATTTTTTACAGAAAATATGACAACAAACAATGAAGTGCAACAAAATAACCCCATAATAACTGTAACACCCCCAAGACCGTATCAACACATGTATCACATCCCCCCCCACCCCCCCAAACCCAGTGAACAACAAGAGAACTTAAAAATAAATTAAAATTAAATAAACAAACATAGTCATCGTCGTGTCTCTCTTTCCCCCCCCCCCCCCCCCCCCCCCCCCCCCCCCCCGGGTTGCTGCTGCTGCTGTCCCAGTACCCTATCGTTGAGCCAGAAAGTCGAAGAAAGGTTGCCACCACCTAAAGAACCCTTGTACCGATCCTCTCAGGGTGAATTTGACCTTCTCTAGCTTGATAAAACCCGCCATGTCATTGATCCAGGTCTCCACGCTTGGGGGCCTCGCATCCTTCCATTGTAGCAAGATCCTCCGCCGGGCTACTTGGGACGCAAAGGCCAGCACACCGGCCTCTTTCGTCTCCTGCACTCCGGCTCCACCCCAACCCCAAAAATCGCGAGACCCCATCCTGGCTTGACCCTGGATCCTACCACCCTCGACACCGTCCTCGCCACCCCCTTCCAGAACTCCTCCAGTGCCGGGCATGCCCAGAACATATGGGCATGGTTCGCTGGACTCCCCGAACACCTGACACACCTGTCTTCGCCCCCAAAGAACCTACTCATCCTAGACCCGGACATGTGGGCCCGGTGCAGCACCTTGAATTGGATGAGGCTAAGCCGCGCACATGAGGAGGAAGAATTAACCCTCTCCAGGGCATCAGCCCATGTCCCGTCTTCGATCTGTTCCCCCAGTTCCCCCTCCCACTTAACTTTCAGCTCCTCTACTGACGCCTCCTCCACCTCCTGCATTACCTTGTAGATATCAGATATCTTCCCCTCTCCGACCCAGACCCCCGAAAGCACCCTATCGCTCACCCCCCTCGCGGGAAGCGAAGGGAATCCCTCCACCTGCCGCCTAGCAAACGCCTTTACCTGCAGGTACCTGAACATGTTCCCCGGGGGGAGCCCAAATTTCTCCTCCAACTCCCCCAGGCTCGCAAACCTCCCATCAATGAACAGGTCCCTCAGCTGTCTGATGCCCGCTCTGTGCCAACCCTGGAATTCCCCCATCAATGTTCCCCGGGACGAACCGATGGTTCCCCCTTAACGGAGCCTCCATCGAGCTCCCCTATGTCGCCACCACTGCCCCCAAATCTTGAGGGTAGCCGCCACCACCAGACTCGTGGTATACCTCGTAGGAGGGAGCGGCCACAGCGCCGTTACCAGGGCCCCCAGGCTTGTATCTCCACAGGACGCCCCCTCCATCCGTTTCCATGCTGCCCCCTCCCCCTCCATCACCCACTTGCGCACCATCGACACATTGGCCACCTAATAATACCCCGAGAGATTGGGTAACGCCAGCCCCCCCCATCTCTACCCCGCTCCAAGAAGACCTTCTTCACCCTCGGGGTCCCATGCGCCCAAACAAAGCTCATGATGCTGCTAGTCACCCTTCTAAAAAAGGCCTTAGGGATAAAGATGGGCAAACACCGAAAGAGGAACAAGAACCTCGGGAGAACCGTCATTTTGACGGACTGCACTCTACCCGCCAACGATAGCGGCACCATGTCCCGCCTTTTAAATTCCTCCTCCATCTGCTCCACCAGCCTGGTAAAATTAAGCTTATGGAGAGTCCCCCAACTCCTGGCAACCTACACCCCCAGGTATCTGAAACTCTTCACTGCCCTCTTAAACGGGAGCCTCTCAATTCCCTCCTCCTGATCACCCGGGTGTACTACAAATAGCTCACTCTTGCCTAAATTTAACTGATAGCCCGAGAAGCCCCCAGACTCCGCTAACAGCTCCATCACCCCCGGCATTCCCCATTCTGGGTCCGCCACATACAACAGCAGGTCGTCCGCATACAGCGATACTCGATGTTCCTCCCCACCCCGGACCAGACCCCTCCATCTCCCTGACTCCCTCAATGCCATAGCCAAAGGTTCAATCGCCAATGCAAAGAGCAAGGGGGACAGGGGGCACCCCTGCCTGGTCCCACGGTAGAGCCTAAAGTACTCAGATCTCCTTCCATTGGTAACTACACTCGCCATCGGAGCCGCGTAGAGCAACCTCACCCATTTGATGAACCCCTCCCCGAATCCAAACCGCTCCAGCACCTCCCACAGGTACCCCCACTCAACTCTATCAAACGCTTTCTCTGCATCCAGCGCCACCACTATCTCCGCCTCCCCCTCCACCGCCGGCATCATAATAACATTTAGCAATCTCCGCACATTCGTGTTGAGCTGCCGTCCCTTGACAAATCCTGTCTGATCCTCGTGTATCAACCCTGGCACACAGTCCTCTATCCTGGTGGCCAGGATCTTCGCCAGCAACTTAGCGTCAACATTGAGGAGCGAGATAGGCCTGTATGATCCACACTGCAAGGGGTCCTTATCCCGCTTCAGGATCAGAGAGATCAGTGCCCGCGACATCATCGGGGGCAAAGCCTCCCATGCCTCATTGAAGGCTCGCATCAACAGGGGGCCCACTAGATCCGCATACTTTTTATAAAATTCCACCGGGAACCCATCCGGCCCCGGCGCCTTACCTGACTGCATTTGTCAAATTCCCCCTGACTAGCCCCTCCAACTCTATCGGTGCCCCCAGCCCCTCTACCAGCTCCTCTTGAACCTTTGGGAAACATAGCCTGTTCATGAAGCTCTCCATCCCCCCTCCCATCGGAGGCTCCGACCGGTACAGTTCCTCGTAGAAGTCCCTAAAGATCCCATTTACTTCTGCACTACATTCCCACCCTTATCCGTCACTCCACCAATTTTCCTAGCCGCATCCCGCCTACGGAGCTGATGCGCCAACATCCTTCTCCCCATACTCATATACCGCGCCCTGCGCCCTCCTCCACTGTGTCTCCACCTTTCTAGTGGTCAACAAGTCGAACTTGGCTTGCAAACTACGCCGTTCCCCCAGAAACCCCTCCTCCGGTGCCTCCGCGTATCTCCTATCCACATCCAAGAGCTCCCCCACCAGTCTCTCCCTCTCCCTCCTTTCCCTATGGGCCCGGATGGAGATCAGCTCCCCCCGGATCACTGCTTTCAGAGCCTCCCAGACCATCCCCACCCGGACCTCCCCCGTATCGTTGGTATCAAGATACCCCTCAATACTTCCCCGGACCCTCCTACACACCTCATCAGCCAGCATCCCCACATACAGGCGCCATAGCGGGCGCTGGTCCCGCGCCTCCCCCATCTCCAGATCAACCCAGTGCGGAGCATGGTCTGAAATTGCTATGGCCGAATACTTGGTATCCTGCACCTTCGGGATCAATCCCCTGCTCAGGCCGAAAAAATCTATTCGGGAATAAACCCTATGGACATGAGAGAAAAAGGAATACTCCCGCGCCCTCAGCCTCCCAAACCTCCAGGGATCCACCCCTCCCATCTGGTCCATAAACACCCTCAGCACTTTGGCCGCCGCCGGTCTCCTACCCGTCCTTGAACTGGACCGGTCCAGTGGGGGATCCAGCACTGTGTTAAAGTCTCCCCCCATGATCAGGCCCCCTGCCTCCAGGTCTGGAATGCGGCCCAACAAGCGCCTCATGAAGCCAGCATCATCCCAATTCGGGGCATATACATTAACCAGCACCACCTTCTCTCCCTGCAGCCTATCCTTCACCATAATATATCTGCCCTCCTTGTCCGACACCACCTCAGCCGCCTCGAATGCCACCCTCTTCCCCACCAGAATCGCCACCCCCCGGTTCTTCGCGTCCAATCCTGAGTGAAAAACCTGCCCCACCCACCCTTCCTCAGACGAACCTGGTCCGCCACCTTCAAGTGGGTCTCCTGGAGCATAGCCACGTCCGCCTTCAGCCCCTTCAGATGAGAAAATACCCTAGTTCTCTTAACCGGCCCATTCAGCCCCCTCACGTTCCAGGTGATCAGCCGGATCAGAGGGCAACCCGTCCCCCTCCCCCGCCGGCTAGCCATAGCTTATCGACTGCTCGCCCCAGGCCAGCGCGCCCCGCCCGACCCGTTCCCCATGGCGATAACGCCTCTCCTCTACCCCCCCTGGCCCACACCAGCTCCTTCCTGGCCATTCCAGCAGCAACCCGGTATCCCCCCCCACCCCCAGGCTAGCACCCCTCCTAGCCGCGACGCACCCTCCATGGTACTTCCGTGAGTCAGCTGACCCCGGCTGCTCCCGCCAAAACCCATCCCATCCCGGCATGGGGTCATCCCCCTCTTGCCACACCTCCTTGGCACCGCTTCGGCGTGGGAAAGAAAACCAGTAGAGGCCACGCCCCCACCGCCAGCTCCACCCCCCCTGCCCCGCAGCGCGGGAAACCAGAGGAAAGCCCGTGCTTTAATACTGCCACACCCCACCCTTCTGACACAGCTCCCCAAAATCCAGTTTCACCCCAACCCCCAGCCCCGTACAGAAGAGAACATATAAAACACAAACCCCCAACATTCCCCACATAACCCACAACCATACCCAACAGACAGACCCGCCCGGAAACAGAGCAAAAAGAAAACCAGCATATAAAACACACATGTCAAAGTTAAAGAACAGCAACAGCGAAAACAGCAACGGCCATAGTGTGTCCCCAGACCCTAGTTCAAGTCCAGCTTCTCCGCCTGTACAAAGGCCCATGCCTCCTCCGGGGACTCGAAGTAGTGGTGCCGGTCCTTGTATGTCACCCACAGATGCGCAGGCTGCAACATTCCAAATTTGACCTGCCTGGCATACAGCACCACCTTCATCCGGTTGAACCCGGCCCGCCGCTTAGCCACCTCCGCACTCCAGTCCTGGTAGATTTGCACTACCGAATTCTCCCACTTGCTGCCCATCTCTTTCTTGGCCCAGCGCAGCACACACTCCCGGTCGCTGAATCGATGGAACCGCCCGCGGGGGTTCATTTGTCTTGGGCCTCCTGGCCAGCACTCTGTGGGCTCCCTCAAGCTCCAGGGGCAAATGGAAGGACCCCGCTCCCATCAACGAGCTCAACGTTGTGGTCACATACGACGTAACGGTTAGGGCCGCACGGTAGCATGGTGGTTAGCATAAATGCTTCACAGCTCCAGGGTCCCAGGTTCGATTCCCGGCTGGGTCACTGTCTGTGTGGAGTCTGCACGTCCTCCCCGTGTATGCGTGGGTTTCCTCCGGGTGCTCCGGTTTCCTCCCACAGTCCAAAGATGTGCAGGTTAGGTGGATTGGCCATGCTAAATTGCCCGTAGTGTCCTAAAAAGTAAGGTTAAGGGGGGGGTTGTTGGGTTACGGGTATAGGATTGATACGTGGGTTTGAGTGGGGTGATCATTGCTCGGCACAACATTGAGGGCCGAAGGGCCTGTTCTGTGCTGTACTGTTCTATGTATGTAAGATCCGATCCCTCCAGGCCCAGGATCCTCAAATTCTTTCGCCTCGTGCGAACGTCCAGCTCCTCCAAGCGGTCTTGCCACTTTTTATGAAGTGCCTCGTGCAACTCCACTTTCCCCACGAGGACCACGGCCTCCTCCTCCCTCTCAGCTGCCTGCTGCTGCAACTCCCGAATGGACATCTCCTGGGCCGCCTGGGTCTCAAGCAGCCTGTTGGTAGTCGCATTCAGGGAGTCCAGCAACTCAGCCTTCAGCTCCGCAAAACAGCGCAGAAGAGAAGCTTGCTGCGCCTGCGGCCACTTCCACCAGTCCTCGGGTGTTCCGCCGTTCCGCCATTTTGTCCTTCTTCCCCCGCTTTTCTTGTGGAGCTGCTGCAGCTTTTTCCTTTGCCCCACTCCGGGTGAGCACCATAAATTGCGGGGAATGCTCCTCCAGACACCTTCCCCCACCGGGATTTGTCGGTACAGCGCCGTTTGGGGCCCTCAAATAGGCCCAATAGTCCTTAAGTAGCGGGAGCTGCCAAACGTGCGGCTTAGCTCTGCATAGCCGCAACCGGAAGTCGCTGTGTGCCTTCTTGACCACTCTGTCGACCTGCGTTGCCATCTGCAGGGTACAATGGACCTGAACAGCCAGATCTCTCTGTACATCAATTTTCCCCAGGACTCTTCCATTGACCCTGTAGTCCGCTCTTGAATTGGATCTTCCAAAATGCATCACCACGCATTTGCCTGGATTGAACTCCATCTGCCATTTTTCTGCCCAACTCTCCAATCTACCTATATTTTGCTGTATTCTCTGACAGTCCCCCTCGCTATCTGCAACTCCACCAATCTTAGTATCATTTGCAAACTTGCTGATCAGACCACCTGTACCTTCGTCCAGATCAATTATGTATATCACAGTGGATAACCTCACGCATGTTTACATTGAAATCCATAAAACACTTTTTTGCATATCCTTGTCTGTAGAGCGCTTACCAAGCTCGGTGCTTCAACACGCTACTCCAGTGGCTGTGGCATGTGTGTTAAAAGGCTTCTTTGACTTATTCGAGGGCATGTGTGATGCCTGTTGGTGGCTTGTAGGTGTTTTGACCCCAAGATGACCAGGCTGCAGACCATGGTAATTTCTGAGGCAGTCTTATGCACCTGGCTTTCTGGCAGGGTAACTAGATCATCCTTAAAATGGGCAATATATACCTCACTTTGCACCGCTGACTCTCATGGTGCTGTGTCTCCATTTTCCAGCTGACCTTCAGGCTGCCTTTATATAATGGTTGGATTTCCCTCCCTCCCAGAAGATTAGCTGCCAGCAAGCTAGCTCATAATATCAAAATGAATTCCAGCTTCAAAGATCTATCTGATCTTATCTTGCAATAATGGGTCAGGTGTAACCGGCATCTGATTTATCTGACAATCAAAATATATCCCAGCCATCCTTTTTCAACAACACACTTTTATTTGCATAAGGCGGCAGGGTGGCGTAGTGTTTAGCATTGCTGCCTCACGGCGCTGAGGACCCGAGTTCAATTCCAGCCCCGGGTCACTGTCCTTGTGGAGTTTGCACATTTTGATTTGATTTGAATTATTATTATCACATGTATTAGTATACAGTGAAAAGTATTGTTGCTTGCATGCTGTACAAACAATGCATACCGTACATAGGGAAGGAAGGAGAGACTGCAGAATATAATGTTACAGTTATAGCAAGGTGTAAAGAAAAGATCAACTTAATACGAGGTAGGTCCATTCAAAAGTCTGATGGCAGTAGGGAAGAAGCTGTTCTAGAGTCGGTTGGTACGTGACCTCAAACTTTGGTATCTTTTTCCTGACGGAAGAAGGTGGAGGAGAGCATGTCCGGGGTGCGTGGGGTCCTTAAGGCAGCGGGAATTGTAGACAGAGTCAATGGATGGGAGGCTGGTTTGTTGGATTGGGCTACATTCATGACCTTTGGTCGTTTCCTGCGGTCTTGGGCAGAGCAGGATCCATACCAAGCTGTGATACAACCAGAAAGAATGCTTTCTATGGTGCATCTGTAGACGTTGGTGAAAGTCGTAGGTGACGTGCCAAATTTCCTCATTCTCCCTATGTTTGCGTGAGTCTCACCCCCACATCCCAAAGATATGCAAGCAGGTGGATTGGCCATGCTAAATTCCCCCTTTTTAAAAAAAACTTTTATTTGTACAGCACTTTTAACATAATAAAAACAAGATGCTTCTCAGGACCATTATGAAACCAAACATGAAATTGAGCCACACAATGAGATAATTAGGTCAGATGACTAAAAGCTTGGTCAAAGAAGTAGGAAAGCGAGTGCCTTGAAAGGTCACCAGCAAAAACTGCATGGAATGGTTTATCGTGTGTAGAATATCCCAAAACCTGCTCTGGCTTAAAATGAGCATGTTCTGTGGATAATTGAATTGTATTCATGGAAGGAATTGACTGCATGTGTATTTTATAAAAACAGTTGTTGAAGTGTGTGCCTTGTGCATTACTTCCCAAAAAACATTGGTCATTATTTCTGTTGATCTGTACTGCTAAGAACTGTTTTAGAAAATGCATGGCAAAATTAAGAAATTAAAATGAGTTGCTGCTTGGGTGGGGACAATTAACTGCTGTACCATTTTGTTTCCAATGACCAGCATGTTGAAAAGCTGGAGCTAACAGGAATGGATTTCATCTGGAGAATTGCCATGGAATCACCAGATGAAGAAATTGCCCATGAAGCAATCCATCTGATCATTAATTACAGCTACATCAGCCTCAATCCCCGTTTAAAAAAGGTACACTGCAAAAGCCAAATGTGTCTGAAATGGATATCCTGATAGGATAAATGATTCATTACCCTTAAATGCCCCTCAAGGGCATTTGGACAATAAATTTTGGCCCAGCCAGCAGTGCCAAGAAAGAATTTTTAAAAATTGGTTAAATTTACCGTTAGCCTTTAACATTCCATGAGCTTTGCGTCTGCCTTCATAGCTTTCTCTCTGACTTGCGTTTTTTAAGAGTTTATTGCATCATTCATTAGCAATAATTCTGATTCTTATAAAAGAAATGAAGTGTAAGCCGAGGACCTTTTATTGTAGTGGATACTGATGAAGATTATGCTAGGAAACTGAAATTGTCTAGCACTAAAATTGTGTCAAATGATTTTGCCTATTAAGTGTGATGCTCTATTAATTTATATGTGGAGATTGAACTGTATCTGAAATTGAGTAAAACCATGCCAGAGCTAAGTATTTTGGCACTGCTACAGATTTTTAAAAAATTAGGCAGCGTGACAAGAAATTGCCGAATGTGATGAGTATCATCTTTATTTCTGCTACTTAATGTTCCTAATAAATGTGCTTTAAAAAAGGGTATATGGTGAGGAAAAATTGCTTTTGTATTCAAACTGGGATTACAGCTTGGGAATGCTCCATTTTGAAGCTGTTTAGTTTCTCTGAAGTTCTTGATAAAACATCAGAAATGAATTCCAGATATCAAAAAATGTCATGTCTGTCATCATAATATGGTGAAAAAAATCCAAAGACTGCCCATTACCGCTTTATTTCTCTTTCAGGACTCTGTTTCCCTTCATAAGAAATTCATAGCAGACTGTTACAAACGTTTGGAGGTAAGTGGAGAATTTAAATCTTGATGTTTTATTATCATTGTGATCTTGTTTTTTGTACGATCTTGTATTTTGCTAATTTCTTGCCGTTGCAGGTTGCCAGTTCGGCACTAGGTGGCCCTACTTTGACACATGCTGTTACAAGAGCAACTAAAATGCTGACAGCTACAGCCATGCCTACTGTAGCTACGTCAGTACAGTCTCCATCTAGGTAAATCTAGTCTTCATTCTCATATTTTTGTGCTCTGTAAACTCGTGTTTTAGATTTTAAATCCTTTTTAAAAATAAATTTTAGAGTACCCAAGTCATTTTTTCCAATTAAGGGGCAATTTAGCGTGCCCATCCACCTATTCTGCACATCTTTGGGTTGTGGGGGCGAAACCCACGCAAACACGGGGAGAATGTGCAAACTCCACATGGACAGTGACCCAGAGCCAGGATCGAACCTGGGACCTCGGCGCCGTGAGGCAGCAGTGCTAACCACTGCGCCACCGTGCTGCCCTAGATTTTAAATCTTGATGGGTTACATGATATTGAGAATGAAAACACACATGCTCTGATTTTGACCACAGCCACCTGGGAAACTCTTCAGAGTTAGTTCAGATGCCTATTGAAACTTAACAAATTAGGTTATTGAATTTCCAGGCTTGAAAATGCTCATTGATAAGCCTGTGAGGTAGCAATTCATAATTATCATTGTACACACATTTCTTTGTCAGGCTCATTCAAGTCCGGTGAATAAACTACCTAGCTTTCTTCTCTGCTTCACGCCTTGCCCTAGAAAAAGTATAATTTAAAATTTTTTTTTAGAGTACCCAATTATTTTTTTCCCAATTAGGGGGCAATTTAGCGTGGCCGATTTACCTACCCTGCACATCTATTTGGGTTGTGGTGAAACCTATGCAGGAGAGAATGTGCAAACTCCACCCACACAGTGACCCGGATCCGGGATCGAACCTTGGTCCTTGGTGCTGTGAGGCAGCAGTGCTAAACACTGCCCCACCGTGCTGCCCACAAGATAAGGTATAATTATTTAAGCCGCACATTACTCTGCATGGTGAGTGTTGACTCTCAACAAACCTTCAAAAGAGGACTGCCCCAGTTTCTACCAGGGCAGAGACTGCATGTGAATACCATGAAATATAAGCATGGTCATTGGGATCTCCTGGACATCACATGGCTGCTGTTGGATTGGGTTATCCACTTGTGCTTCACAGCAGTGTGAGCCAGTTTGGATGCCCCTGATGGTCTTTTCCTTTTTTAAAAATAAATTTAGAGTACCCAATTATTATTTTTTAATTTTTCCAATTAAGGTGCAATTTAGCGTGGCCAATCCACCTACCCTGCACATCTTTAGGTTGTGCGGGTGAAACCCAAGCAGACATGGGGAGAATGTGCAAACACCACACGGACAGTGACCCGGGGCGGGAATCTAACCCGGGTCCTCGGTGCCATTTGGCAGCAGTGCTAACCACTGCCACCCTCTAGTCTTTTCCTACATGTGAGTTTTGTGTGCTTAATGTTTCAATGACGTGTCTATTTCAGTATCGTGGTACAGGACTTAGGACATTTTACTTTATAGAAACATAGAAAATAGAAGCAGGAGGAGGCCATTTGGCCCTTTGAGCCTGCTCGGCCATTCATTATGATCATGGTAGATCACCCAACTCAATAGCCTTGTCCCGCCTTCCCTCCATATCCTTTGATCCCATTCACCCCAAGAACCAAAAAGCCGAATCTAACTCTGCATTATGTTTTTGTACGGGCGTGTCAAGGTACATAATGTTTACTTCTCAATTGTAGGTCCAGTAAACTTGTCATAATTGAGCGGCTGCTGTTACTTGCTGAAAGATACGTGATCACAATAGAGGTGAGCAAATGAGTGATTATATTTCCAGTAAATAGCAATGCCCTTTCTTTTACTAATTGATTTATTCATATTTAATACTCTAAGCTTAATATCTTATTTTACACCAGGATAAGTCCCAGTGCAGCGTTTTTTGTTTTCTAGTTAACCTCCTTTATCATATGGGAAGCAAAACTGGGAAAGTGGAACCTTCAACTCTAGTAGAATTAGATGGCAGAACTCAACTGAACCAGATTTTGAGACACTGGAGTCTAGAGGAGGAAGGTTGCCTAATAGAAGAAAGGAAAAATAGGTGTGGATTGGAGACTGAGCTAATTAAATGGGAAGAAATACTGGGATTAGGGAGAAGTTGGAAAATATAGGAAGTCAAAGGAATGAAGTCCTGACATGGGTTAAAACATGGGTGAATGAGGGACAAACTAGAGATAGGGTAAACAGGCTTGGAAGCTCTCAGATGACAGAAACTTTAAGGCCACGTGATGATGTCCAAATAGGGCTAGAGCCCAAAGGAAGTGGATGTATTATTGAAATTAGTGTAGTAAGTCCAGGCAGAACGGAAAAGCGAAGGAGACGGTAACAGTGAGCATCAGGCATAAAGAGAAAAATGTTCCCTAGGAAAACTAAGTGCTTAATTTAGTCTTCCTTTTTTAAAGAAAGACAAATGTTTAATTGTGTAAAATAAATAAATTGGGACATCAAAGCATGAAGAGCCTGAAAAGTGGGGGCAGGCTAGTATGCCTGTGGTATTTGTACTGTACTAATATTTTTCTCTAAAAATAGGGGAAACAATATAAACAGAGGCTTGGTATTCAAAGTCCTTTGTCATTTTAAAAAACTTAATCAGTTGTCTTTGGAGAAATTCTGAGGACCAACTTGAATGATTCTCCTTTCTTCCTGTACAGAAGCACCTTGTTTCTGGCATTGGAAATTTGTGGACAATTAGAGTATGTCAGACTTCTTCTGTTCTGAGATAGTGTGGCTGTTGGTGTATCCATGTTCTTTCCCACTGCACCATCTTTATCTCGGGGTTAAGGTTTCTTTTTTATTAAATTTGTGATCATCATTTGTGCAGGATCTATATTCTGTTCCTCGGACTATCCTACCTCACGGCGCCTCTTTCCATGGACATCCTGTAACTATCTCGGTCATCTGCGATTCTACGAAAGAAACATTTGGTATAGAGGTTAGTGTTGTTGGGTTTCTGCTTTTGTGACCCCACACGGATATACTTCAAACTTCCACAGAATACCCAGCTGCTGGGATAATTCTGTTTCCTTTCCTCTGCTAAAAGGAATGATATTTACATTTTTATAAAGCTTCTATTTTGCCACTTAAATTTTAGAGCTTCTTCCCGTACCAGCCTCCCCGAACAGGCGCCGGAATGTGGCGACTAGGGGCTTTTCGCAGTAACTTCATTTGAAGCCTACTCGTGATAATAAGCGATTTTCATTTCATTTCATTTTCATTTTCATTACCCCTTTAAAAGGGGAGGAAAATAAACTCACCTGAAAACTATTATAGGAATTGCAGAAGGCAAATTCTGACTGAACCAAGATTTTTTTTGTGGCTCACAGCTCCCTTTTTACTGGTAATTTGTTCTCTGTCCTGAAGGTAGCAATTAGTTCCCCGTGTGAAGCAAAACTTTAGGGAATACTTCATTCCTTCAACAAATTGCAATGGATAAAAAATGAAGGTTAACAGAAAAGATGTCCTATGATTACAACTTCATACATCAGAGGAAAGTAAAATAACAAAATTCTAATTAGAAAGAAGTAAATTGCAACCTATGAACAAGTAAAAAGTGAATTAAAAAAGGAAAATAAAATGAACATGAACATTAAAAAGTGAAATGGTGGCACAAACATGACCTGTGCATCTGTATTTGAATTTGTTGCTGGAGTGTTTCGCTCCTCATCTATAGTAAAGGGTTAGTGAGATTGCAGAGATCGAGTCAATATATCTGTAATTTAAAGGGTATAATACATGCAAAAATCAAGTTTTTTTTGATACTGAAAGCATTATGCTGTTTGCATAATGTCATTTTGTATCATCATGTTTTATTTGCAGATCTCAGAAAAAAACCTAGGCTGTAGCACACTTTAATGAGCACCTCCATTCTAGAGCATGTCCAAGTGGCTTGACCCTCTGGTTTAGTTCAGTTGAATTAAATTGTGAATCAAAATTGTGGATATTAAAGGTTGAGCTATGCACATTATGGAAGTGATGAGGCTAATCTTTCAATATGTTGTTGAGGTTTCAATATGTTGTTGGGTCTAACATTGAACTCTTCACTAGCTTGAAATGATAACTCATGGCAAACTAGAGAAGTGGATGCCATCAAAACATTTGCTGAACTGGCAGCAGCAGCATCATAAGGATTAAACTCAGTCCTATATAGCGTATGTTGATTTTTGAATCTGATCATCTTCTAGTTTGTCACAATATTTTTGGCAAAATGTTGAATTTATCTTTCTGGCTTCAGCTCAAAGTCTGACTGCATTATTGTCATTGTCACTGTTTATTTATGATTCCTCGGTAAAATATTTTATTAAACGTGTGCAGTTTGCCAGATTAAGGTCAGTACTCTGAAATTTAACCATATACATTGGACATAGCCTATCCCAACCAAGTGTGCCAGTTTGCATGTTCATATACATTTAGTACCTAACTATAATAATGGCATTCTGTCCACTTTACAGGCTCACAGCAACGAGACTATTGGGAGTGTCAGGTGGAAGATAGTATCACAGGTCAACTGTCCTTTGGATAACTTACAAATATTTGCCAATGATAGTTTGGTGAGTAAAGAAAAAAAGAAGGAAAAATAAACAAGCCAGAGGTGGAAATTTGACGATGCCTGTATTTTTATTGGTTAGGAATGGGGTGGGGTGGGGGAAGAGGAAAGGTTTCAGAACCATTGACTCCATCATTTCCCCATAGAATGCCATTTATGAAATGGTATTAAATTTCTACATCAGGAGAGTGTATTTTAATAGATTTCTCTCATGAGATGGGCAATGCCATAATTATTGCCCCTCCCAATTATTGCCCCTCATTATGTGCCTCTTCATTGAAGTGCATGGGTCCTTAAAAATGTGTTTTGTGCACAGAAGGAGCTGATATTTGCTCAACCTGGATCGAGCAACATTTTTTAAACGAATGTGATCATGTTGAACTATCCCTCATCATCCTTTTTATTTATCTGCAGCCTTTGGCACAGTTGACTTCATCATCTTCTCCAAAGCCTCTTCTCTATCATCCAACTGAGTGGAACTGCCCTTGCTTAGTTCCAGTTCTGCCTATCAAATCCCAGCCAGTGAGTCATCTGCACTGGATTTTATTCTCACACCTGCATGATTGCCCATGACATCCCCCAAGATCAGTTCCACATTTATGCTTACAACAGCCAACTCTACATTGCCACCACCTTCCTTAACGCCTCCACTGTCTCTAAATTGTCAGGCTGCTTATCTGACATCTAGCACAGGATGAGGAGAAATTTCTTCCAACAAAATATTAGAAAAAAGTTAAATTATTGCCTTCGCTATCCACCATAATCTCTGTTCTCCAAGCCACCAACTCCATCCCCCTCCTTGATAACTGTCTGAGGTTGAACCAAACTGTTTGCAATCTTGGCGTCGTATTTAACCCTGAGGTGGACTTCTGACCACACATTCCTGTCACCAAACTGCCTATTTCCATTTCCGTATTATTGCATGAATATCGGCTCATGCAAACCCTCATTCATACCTTTTGTTACGACTATAGATGGCTATTCCAATGTGCACCTGGCCAGCCTTCCATATTCTATCTTCATTAACTTGAGGTCATCCAAATATGTGAATGATTTAAGATTTCGGATCTGGAAGATTAATCTTAATAGTTTGCTTCTGACTAAACCACCGAAAGAGGGAAAGTTATTTTCCTAGACAAACAGCTCTCACTAGAGAGAGATTACTCTTCCAGCTCTGAAATAGTTAAACAGCTTTCAGTTAATTCCCAAAGAGAGATTCCCCAGGTAGTCACTCATATTAAACTGTTACTTTTTCAGCATAGATTCTTGTCCTAACAAGCTTCTGGAAATTTTACCTGATTCAATTTTAACTGATGACTATTCACGAGTATAGGATCCTTATATTTTTTTTAAGGAGGTAATTCACAGGACATGTTATCTCTGTGTTTAATTGCGGTGCTGGTGTCAATACATCTTGAAATATGGCCAAAATAGCCATTTTGAGCACCATGTTATCTCTCTGGGCCTCTCGCTTAAACTTTTACTAATGATATCAGGAAGAATTTTATATTTATTAACTCAAGATCCTGGAGTACAATTTATTCTCTTTTGTTACATTTGTTGTTTGGAGTAGTTTGAACTATTCAAGTCTTATTCATGATTCGATTTGTTATGTTTCTATCCCAATGGGTATCAGGGATTCATAGAATTTAGAGTGCAGAGAAGGCCATTTGGCCCGTCAGGTCTGCACCGGCCCTTGTAAAAAGCACCCTACCTAAGTCCATGCTGCCGCCCAGTAATCCCATCTAACCTTTTGGACACTTAAGAAGCAATTTAGCATAGCCAATTGACCTACCTTCACATCTTTGGACTGTGGGAGGAAAAGGGAGCACCTGGAAGAAACCCACACAGACACGGGGAGAAAGTGCAACTGAGGCGGGAATTGAACCTGGGTCCCTGGAGCTGTGAGGCAGCAGCAGTAACCATTGTGCCACCGTTCCATGATATTACATAATACAAGTTTCACCACTACTATTTTGACTTCATCTGGTCCTGTGGTCAGTGTGATATTCATTACAAAGGTCTGCAACCCATGTTCTAACTCGTATCAAGTTTCGGTTCTGTTCATCCATTACTCGTAATCACTGACCTATGTTAACTCCCGATTAAAGTAATTTTAAAATTCCCATTTTTTTTTCAAATTCTTCCCTGGCTTCACTCCTCTGTCATGCACACCATCCTGACTTGGCAATATATCGCCGTTCCTTCATTGTCGTTGGGTCAAAATCCTCAAGCTCCCTTGCTAATAGCACCATGGGTGTACCTACAGCACATGGACTGCAACAGTTCAAGAAGGCAGCTCATGACTTCTTGAAGCAACTAAGGATGGTCAAAGAATGGTAGCTTAGCCAGAGATTTCACATCCTGTGAAAGATGAGGGGAAAAAATTGTCGCATAACAATGACTCTGCGGACACAAAGCAAATGTGCAGGAGCGCTTTGCCACTTACATTTTTATTTTTTATAACACTCGTTTTAAAAAATCTTTTCTCCCTCTCCATCCAGGTTTTTATTTATTACCTGTTCTATAGTGATAGCAAATAAAAGTCAAACAGCTTTACAACCTGATTATCTCCGTTGTGTTGCTTATTTTCTGAAAATGAAAATCATGTGTTCTTGTTCTTCTAGTTGACCATGAACAAAGATCAAAAATTGCTCCACCAACTGGGATTTTCAGACGAGCAAGTATTAACTATAAAGATGCCAGTGATGGGGACAGCATCGGGAAGTTCAGTTGATTCATCTGCCAGCAGCAGTGTGATCAACTCAGCTTATGCTATGGAACAGGTTAGACAAAGTTTTTATATAAATGTTGCAGATATTAATGAAAAACTATCAAAATGCTTCATCAATTTTTTTGAAATTGAGACAATAAAAGGAGGACGGTGAAAGTGGTTCTTTGACACTGGAGTTTGGCTTTTGGCCCGAGCTTGCGAATCTATAGAATCCCTACGTTGCAGAAGACAGCCATTTTTGCCCTTGAGCCTGCACTGACCCTCTGAAAGAGCATCTTACCAAGGCCCACTTTCCCACCCTATCCCTCTAACCACACCTAAGCTGCACATCTTTGGACACTAAGGGGAAATTTAGCATGACCAATCCACTTAACCTGCACACCTTTGGACTGTTGGAGGAAACAGGAGCACCCGGAGGAAACCTACGCAGACACGGCGAGAATGTGCAAACTCCATACAGTCACCCAAAGTTGGAATTGAACCCAGGTCCCTGGTGCTATGAGGTTGCAGTGCTAATCACTTTGCCACCACAGTGCCCTCATGCTCATATGAGGCAGTCTGAACCTTAGCTCTTCAAGTGAACCACTACAGTGTTTGCAGAAGTGTATTGATTTCCTGTATTATTTAAAAACGGGAAGGCATAACATTTGGTTGGTCACAAATAAAAGACGTCCAATGTTCGGTGACAGGAAGTCAGTCATAATACAAGACTTTCTAAACCTGTGTTTGTGCTGGGCATTCTATAATAATTCTATATAAACCATTTGTACTTTCTAGTATTGTATTTTGTAATTTACTGTAACTTTTCTATTGAATACTTGATGAGTAGCATTAATCTTATTTGAGTGCAATTTAAAATGTTTGCAATTTAAAATGTTAGAAGTTGATGTTTATTATTTGGATCTCTGCTCATGTGTTTCTGACTAGTTCCTTTATCTTTGGAACAGGAGAAGTCACTGCCTGGTGTTGTGATGGCACTGGTCTGTAATGTGTTTGATATGCTTTACCAACTTGCCAACCTTGAAGAACCAAGGTGAGATTCCATAGTTTCAAGTAGAATAGTTTATTTATAATTTTCAAAGCAAAATATTAATGATCAGGCCGGACCTGTAGAACTTTTTTTTTATATTTAGGCATTGGCTATGTTTTACTGTGGTTATTGTGAGAAACCCCCATAGATAATGTGGAGTTCTCCATTAAAATAACAATGTCTTCACCTTCACTTTAGATATTTATGTGATGAGACTGCTGGATTGGGAATTGACAGTGTGTGGGGGGCACAGACACTAAATTTGCAGCACCATATTGCACATGAGAAAAGGTCAAGCACTGAAGGATCGCTGGAGCATGAACCAATTCTACTTTTGAGTAGGAGTTGAAATTCAATTCCTTGAAATTGTTGGGCTCTACAACGAAAAATCTGTAGAAATGCAAGGTCCAAATGTTTTGCACTTGTTTTTTTAAAACAGAGTATCCAATTCATTTTTTCCAATTAAGGGGCAATTTAACGTGGCCAATCCACCTACCTGCACATCTTTGGGTTGTGGGGGCAAAACCCACGCAAACACAGGGAGAATGTGCAAACTCCACACAGACAGTGACCCAGAACCGGGATCAAACCTGGGACCTCATTGCCGTGTGCTAACCACTAGGCCACCGTGCTGACCGTTTTGCACTTGTTTGATATTTTTTCATAATCATTTAAAATATTTTTAACACAAAGCAAAGATAAAACAGGGTGTATTTGTGCAGACTGTAAGAAAAAAAATCTTGATTGCATTATAGAAATTCTATTTATTTACCTATTCATCTTTCAGGATAACAGTGCGTGTTAGAAAGTTGCTGTTGTTGGTTCCTACTGATCCAGCCATTCAAGAGGCACTGGATACACTTGATGCTTTAGGCAGGAAAGTAAGTAGCTGCATTGTTTGTAATTTATCCAATGTTAAAATTGTTTTTAGATGAAGCACAGCAACAGTCTCCCTTATGATGTGGAAAAATTGGAGCGCCTAAACTTTAGCTGATGCCTTGAACTTTAAACAGTATACATCAGTTCCTTAATGTTTTGTGTGAGAATCCTCATCTTAGCTGGGTCAGTGTAGCATGAAGAACGGTTTTCTGTTATATTATCAGCAATATTATCAGTGGGTCTATGCACAGAGAAGATGAATACAAATCATGCAAGGAAGTGTAACATTCTTACCTCTATATAAAGAATATGCCTGACCTCCCATTTTAGCCATAAACTCTATGGTAACATGATCACAATAGGCCAAGGAAGAGCTATCCATCCTCTGACAAGCTCCAGTCTAAACAATTGTAATAAGGTTCTACCAGCAAACAAAAAAGCCATGTAGATACAGTACCACGTTTATGGGGTGGTGTAATTCTTGGGTGACAGTGGTTAGCACTGCCTCACAGTGTTGAGTGATGCTCGTTATGCTTTTCCTTAATTTGCTCAAGAGTCGCCAGGTATCTTTCTGATACCACCACAAGGTTCAAAACCGAATACTGATCAATGACTCGATACACCAGTTAGTAAGTTTGAAACCAATGCACATTTATTTACACGCACAGTCAATTATTACTCCTGCACAAACTCTACTCACTAAACTACAACTACTACTAAAAGCCTATACTTAGTTTCGAGTGCCCACTCAGCCAGAGGAACAATGGCCGTTGATACTGCTGGCTTCGAATTGGTATAGAATAGTAGCTAGGAGCGTCTATCTCGTAGCGTGCGTTGACCTTAGACTTACTTGGCTGGTGCTTGGCGGGCCTCTCGTCGCTGAGAGCCAAAGGCCAAGGTGAAGATGAAGAAAATAAGAGAGCGAACTGACCTTAGGAGCTCTGTTTTATAGCCCCCCAGGGTTTCGCGCCCTTTTGGGCGGACCCTGGACTCGGTCCCAATTAATTGGACCATGTCCCAATCGTTTGTATCGATTCTCTCCAATAACTGGTCGTTCCCCAATCGTTGGGCGGGCTCTAGGTAACCGTTGGCCTGCCTTTGTTTTAGCCTCCACTGGCGCCGGGGAGTCTGTCCTGGTACCGATTGTTTCAATGTTTCTTTTTGTCCCCGGAGATAGCTCATTACTATGCTAATGGCTTGTAGTTTCAGTTCTGTCTGGGTTCTGCAAGTTCCAATCCACAGGAAACCTTGCACCTGCTTGTTTTCCTAGTGCTGTCCATTTTTCCCTGCACTCTTTGCGAGTATTCATTTTGGAATCGGGACGTGGCCACCCCAGGTGGCTACATGGGGACCCGGGTTTGATTCTGACTTTTGGAGACTGGAGTTTGCACATTTTCAACATTATCTGCTGGGTTTCCTCCGGGTGCTCCGATTAGCCCCACAGCCCAAAAATGTGCAGGTTAGGTGGATTGGCCATGCTAAATTGCTCCTGTGACCAACGGTTGGTGGGGTTACAGGGATAAGGTGGACCTGGGTACGGTGCTCCTTTGGTGGGTTGGTGCAGACTCGATGGACCAAATGACCTCCTGCACTGTAGTCCAAACGATATTTATTTTATTCTTCAATGGAATGTTGGCGTCACTGGCAAGGCCAGCATTTTCTGCCCTTCCCTAATTGCCCTTAAACTGAGTGGCTTGTGTGGCCACTTCAGAAGGTAGTTACGAATCATAGAATCATGCGGTACAGAAGAGGCCCTTCGGCCCATTAACCTGCACCGACAAATAAAAACTAATCTACAGTAATCCCACTTTGCAGCATTTAGAATCATTTAGAGTAGAGTCATACAATCTCTACAGTGCGGAAAACCATTCAGCCCATCAGGCCGTGAGTGAACCATATGAGTTTTTACCACAACTAATAGTTTCATGGCCACCTTTACTGAGAGTAGCTTTATATTACAAATTTATTAGTGGAATTTAAATTCCACCAGCTGCTATGGTGGAATTTGAACCCATGTCCCAGAGTATTAATCTGAGCCTCTGGATTTCTAGTCTGGTGAGATTGCCACTACATCATTGTCTCCCTTGCGGTATATATACTCACAAAATAAGTATATATCAATATCATGAAAGGAATTATCAATTACTTTCAAACATTTGCTTTTTCTGACCTGATCAAATGTATATTAGAAAAATATCAACTTCCCTGTGGTTGGATTGTCATGAAAAACTGTCCTGGTCTATCTAACTTTTAGCTCTCCAAGATAAACACACTTATTTCAGGGCCCATATCAATGACCGAGAAGCTGGCTAAAGCTTCTGCGGGACTTTGCTTGCAGCCCTGTGGATCTAGGAGAATAACGATGTATGTTCCTATAATGGGGTGTGCCTTTCTACCTGCTTCATCTGAGATTTCAGAAGTGTTGCACAAATATTGTGTTTTTCAGGAGCTTGTGTGAGTCACAGATGAGTTGTAGGAGTGAGTATCAGTGACTCATGGATCTGCAAAATCTCTTATTTTGTGTCATGAAACCCGGTAGTTTTTGGTGCCTCTGATAAAACTCCTATCTTGAAAGCGAAAAAATTAAAAATATAATGCTTAGAAATATAACCCTGCCACTCACTCCCCCATGTCTCTCACATCTGGAGAATGAGAGTAGTTCCAGGCACCTGAAACCTTGGCGTCAAATATATCCTATTGCTCCTGCTTATACATGACTATCATTAAATTAGTTTAACGTATCATTTGTTGCGTCAAATCTATCTCTGTTTAAATAAGTTAACAGATGCTAATACAGATTTTCTTTTCCAAAAAGAGTATTGAGTGAATTTGTTTGGGCTTGTGTGTGGCAGAGGTTGGGAAGCTGGGAGGCAGGCATGTCTACCTCCGATATGCCAAGTTCTTGAGTTAGTATTGCAAAATTCTCTCTTTTTACCTGGACGGTAGATTGTTAATTGCGTGGACTCTAACATGTACTCGGCGAATGAGGAGGACTTGTAGAATAGCAGGTTTAAACTGATGATTGATTTTATCTTTAGCAGAAAACATTGCTGACTGATTCAAGTCACCAAACATCAAAGTCACCCTCACTGTCTTCGAAGCAACAGCATCAGCCTAGTGCAAACACTATTTTGGAGAGTCTGTTCCGATCATCAGCACCAGGGATGTCCACCTTCAGAGTACTCTATAACCTAGAGGTATGAACTAATCAAATTGTAAAACTTTTTTACTTTTTGAAAGTTTCTATGAAGGATTTTTCATGCTGTCATTGGAGCTTCATAGTATATGAAGTAAATTTTATAGAGTTAGATTTATAGCATCCACCTATTCTATCTCCGATTCCATTTGTTCTCAGAAACTTGAGAAGGCATCTGTTTTACCCCCCTTCCTAAACCATATTAAAATTATAGATTCCTTTTTATTTCACTCCAAAATGGATTTTTCAGCAACTTGCTAAAATATATTTGGAGGGAACGGGAGTACTGGAGAGGGGAGAGGGGAAGCGGGACAGCAACCTCCGAGAGGGGAGCCACCGTGCTAGCAGGAAAGCTAGCGAAGGGGGCGCGCAACAGAGCAGGGCCGCAGCGCACCCCCAACAGGGGGGAAGGCGCCAGGCAGGGGAGGGGGGGGATCACCCATCAAAGGTGGGAGAGCAAATGGGGACAGGAATGGGGGAGAGAGGGGCAATGGAGGGGTATACAGGGGTATCCCCGAAAGGGATAGAGCGGGGGGGGGGGGGGGGCACTCGGGGGGCGAGAGACCAGGGAGGGGAAATGCAGGGACGAAGGGACAAAAGAGGCCAGAAAGGGAATAGGGCCACAAAGTGCCACAGACAAGGGCTCGAAACAGGGAACTGCTGCAAGCACCCACCCAGTACGGTCTGTGGGTGAAGGGGCCCCCCGGAGTGCAGGGGACTACCCGCGTGGCGGACACACAGTGGACGGCCATGGCGGGTGTCCCCGGGACAAGGGGGAACCCCGGAGCGCAGGGACCCGACCGCATGGGGAGAGCAGTGATAGTGGACATCCTGGACGGCCCCCTAACAAAGGGAAACCCCAGAGGGCAGGGGCGCGTCCACCGGACAAATATGGTTAACCCCACAGGAGCAAGGGGGCAGAAGCCCCCCACCAGAATAGTCACCTGGAACGTAAGGTGACTTAACGGCCCAGTGAAGAGATCTAGAGTCCTCACCCACCTTAGAAACATGAGGGCCGACATAGTCTTCCTCCAAGAGACGCACTTGAGGGAGCAGGACCAACTGCGGGTAAGAAAGGGCTGGGTGGGACAAACCTATCATTCCTGTTATGGGGCAAGGGCCAGGGGGGTGGCGATCCTGATTGGCAAGAGGACAATGTTTAGGGCGACAAAGACGGTTACGGACCCAGGGGGACGGTATGTCATGGTCAGCGGGGCCCTGGATGGGGCGCCGGTAGTTCTAGTTAACGTGTACGCGCCCAACTGGGACGACACGAGCTTCATCCAAAAGACCATGGCAGAAATCCCGGACATAGCGACGCACCGACTAATCATGGGGGGGGACTTCAACTGTGTACAGGGCCCAACGACGGACAGATCAAACCCCAGAACGGGGAAAACCTCAAACATGGCAAGGGAACTCAGTCACTATATGGAGCAGATGGGAGCAGTAGACCCCTGGAGATTCGCCCACCCGGGGGAGAAAGAATTCTCTTTCTTCTCCCCAGTACACAACGTGTACACCAGAATTGACTTCTTTGTGGTGGGGAAAACGGTGCTTCCAGAGATAGACAAGGTGGAATACTCCGCAATTGTGATATCAGACCACGCTCCACACTACATGGATGTAGAACATAGAACATAGAACAGTACAGCACAGAACAGGCCCTTCGGCCTTCGATGTTGTGCCGAGCAATGATCACCCTACTTAAACCCATGTAACCCGTATACCCGTAACCCAACAATCCCCCCATTAACCTTACACTACGGGCAATTTTTAGCATGGCCAATCCACCTAACCTGCACATCTTTGGACTGTGGGAGGAAACCGGAGCACCCGGAGGAAACCCACGCACACACGGGGAGGACGTGCAGACTCCACACAGACAGTGACCCAGCCGGGAATCGAACCTGGGACCCTGGAGCTGTGAAGCATTGATGCTAACCACCATGCTACCGTGAGGCCCCGAAGTACATGTGCGCATAGTACATGTGCGACTAGAGACGGGAAGGGCCCAGCGCCCCAAATGGAGGTTGGACGGTGCCTTACTAGCCGACAAGGCCTTCAGCGAAAGGATAGCGCAGGCCATAGCGGAGTACACTGAGATCAACCAAAACGGGGAGGTCTCACCCTCCACGTTCTGGGAAGCGCTTAAGGCCGTACTAAGAGGGGAAATCATAACCTACAAAGCGCAAAGAGATAGGGAGGAAAGGGTGGCTAGGCAGAAGCTGGTCGACTCCATACTGGAGGTAGACCATAAATACTCCGAGGCCCCGACTGTAGAACTCCTGGCGGAGAGAAAAGAATTACAAAGGAACTTTGACCTGCTCTCCACCAGGAAAGCAGTACACCAACTCCGCCAGGCACGCGGGGCCCTATACGAACACGGAGACAAAGCCAGCCGCCTGTTGGCCCACCAGCTGAGAAAGCAGGCAGCCAGCAGAGAAATTGTGCAAATCAGAGATACCAGAGGCACGTTGGAAACAGAACCAGAGAGGATTAACAAAACCTTCAAGGCCTTCTACCAAGAGCTGTACACCTCAGAGCCCCCAACGGGGAAGGCTGGGATGAACCGGTTTCTTGACGGACTGGACATACCAGTTGTGGGAGAGGGCAGAAAACGGGATCTGGAAGCACCACTAGCACTGGGAGAGATCATGGAGAGCATTAGCTCCATGCAGGCGGGGAAGGCGCCGGGACCGGACGGATTCCCGGCGGACTTCTACAAAATATTTGCGACAGCGCTGGCCCCGCACCTGCGGGAGATGTTCACAGACTCGCTAGCTAGGGGCACGTTGCCACCCACGTTAGCACAGGCCTCAATCTCGCTGATACCTAAGAAAGACAAAGACCCAACGGAATGTGGGTCATACAGACCCATATCTCTGCTGAATGCAGACGCCAAAATACTGGCCAAAATCCTAGCCAAAAGGCTAGAAGACTGTGTACCTGAGGTGGTCACAGAGGACCAGACGGGCTTTGTCAAAGGTAGACAGCTTACCGCGAACATCAGGCGCCTGCTGAACGTGATAATGACCCCCTCCGGGGAGGGAACACAAGAGGTGATCGTCTCCCTGGACGCAGAAAAGGCCTTCGACAGAGTCGAGTGGAAATACCTCATAGAGGTACTGGAGCGGTTCGGGCTTGGAACAGGGTTCACCGCTTGGGTAAAGCTCCTGTACAACGCTCCCATGGCGAGTGTACAGACCAACAATACCAACTCCCAATACTTCCAGCTGCACAGGGGCACCAGACAAGGATGCCCACTGTCCCCGCTGCTGTTCGCACTAGCAATTGAACCGCTAGCAATCGCGCTCAGGGCAGCAAAAAATTGGAGGGGGATCCGAAGGGGAGGTAGAGAGCACAGAGTCTCACTCTATGCGGATGATCTGCTCCTCTATATCTCGGACCCACAAAGCAGCATGGACGGAATCATCGCGCTCCTGAAAGACTTTGGAGCCTTCTCGGGCTACAAACTCAACATGAGCAAAAGTGAGATCTTCCCAGTACACCCGCAAGGGGGGGGGGCAGCACTAAAGGGGCTGCCGTTCAAACAAGCCCGACATAAATTCCGCTACCTGGGGATCCAAATAGCCCATGACTGGAAAGGGATCCACAAATGGAACCTCACCAGCCTGACGGAGGAAGTTAAAAAGGACCTGCAAAGATGGAACACACTCCCGCTCTCCCTCGCGGGGAGAGTTCAGACGATCAAAATGAACTGTACTGCCCAGGTTCCTCTTCCTGTTTAGATCCATTCCGATCTACATCCCCAAGGCCTTTTTCAAAGCGCTGGACAAACTCATCATGGCGTTCGTATGGGGGGGTAAAAATGCTAGGATCCCAAAGAAGGTCTTACAAAAAACAAAAACCAGGGGAGGGTTAGCCCTCCCGAATCTACAATTCTACCACTGGGCAGCAACAGCCGAGCGAGTAAGGGGATGGATCCAGGAGCCAGAAGCTGAGTGGGTGCGTGCGGAGGAGGCCTCCTGCATGGGAACCTCCCTCCGGGCCCTCGCCACGGCAGCACTCCCATCCCCACCCAAAAAACACTCCAGCAGCCCAGTGGTGACAGCCACCCTCCAATCCTGGAACCAACTGCGGCAGCAACTTGGCCTGACCAAAATGTCGAACAGGGCTCCCATCTGCAACAACCATAGGTTCACACCAGCACTGACTGACGCCACCTTCAAAAGGTGGAGGCAGGACGGGGGGACACTGACAGTCAGGGACCTATACACGGACGACAGGATCGCAACACTGGACGAACTGACAGAGAAATTTCAGCTAGCTGGGGGGAACGAGCTACGGTACCTGCAGCTCAAAAACTTCCTACGAAAGGAGACAAGGACGTACCCACAACCGCCACGACAGACACTACTGGAAGACCTACTGGACGCAAGTATCCTAGAGAAAGGGAACTGTAGTGACATGTATGACCGACTGGTAGATAGGGACGACACCGTACTGGACGCAACAAGGAGGAAATGGGAGGACGACCTGGGGATGGAGATAGGGTGGGGACTCTGGAGCGAAGCACTGCATAGGGTCAACTCCACCTCCACGTGCGCAAGGCTCAGCCTGACGCAACTAAAAGTGGTACATAGAGCCCACTTAACAAGAACCCGTATGAGTAGGTTCTTCCCGGAGGTGGAAGACAGATGTGAACGGTGCCAAAGAGGCCCGGCCAACCACGCCCACATGTTCTGGTCTTGCCCCAGACTCGTGGAGTACTGGACAGCCTTCTTCGAGGTTATGTCCAAAGTGGTGGGAGTGAGGGTGGAGCCATGCCCGATAGTGGCGGTCTTCGGGGTTTCAGAACAGCCAGATCTATTCCTGGGGAGGAGGGCGGACGCCCTTGCCTTTGCCTCCCTGATCGCCCGCCGTAGAATCCTGTTTGGCTGGCGGTCAGCAGCACTGCCCAGAGCTGCGGACTGGCTGTCCGACCTCTCGGAATCTCTCCAAATGGAGAAAATCAAATTTGCCATCCGAGGGTCGGACGACGGCTTCCACAGAACGTGGGAGCCATTCATGCAACTGTTCCGGGACCTATTTGTGGCCAATGTACAAGAGGAAGAATAGTCGGGGGAAGGTAGCGGGAGGGGGGGGGGGGCTACAGGTTCGTTACGGGGGTTCGATGGCTAGCTAAGGCCCAAAACCAAACTAAATAAACATGTTGGGGGGGGGGGGGGGGGGGGGGCGCAGTTACTACTACGAAGATGCTTACCTGTAAATATGTATGTTAATTTTTGCGTGTTTGTTTTTTTTTTTCTCTCCTAACAATTTGTAATTTGTTCAATATAAAATATGAAAACTGAATAAAAACATTTATAAAAAAATATATATATTTGCTCACTTTAAGCAGAAATCTTGATTATTCAAATTTAAATTGTAATGTTGGCTGTTTTAATTTCTTCTGTAGGACTTTTCCCTTGGTTACCCTTCAGTTCCATTGTATAAATTAATCATTCATAAACTCTCAAGCAGTGGAGGCAATCCTGGCGACTATTGGATAACAATAAGATCCTAGATCTGTTGAAATTGAGCATTAATTGATCAGTTTCTTCTTTCAATTTTCAATATTTTAGTGACACTTTGAAAAACATCTTCAACAAAAATATGCAATACTAAGTGGAAATTATTTATTCATTTCCAGTCTTTGTTCATTCCACTTATTGAAAATGTATTTGATGAAGAAAGTAATTTGGTTCCTGCTATTGGTTTAATCTTTTATGCTATTTGTGCAGGTTCTCAGTTCCAAGCTGATGCCTACATCAGATGATGAGATGGCAAGAAACTGCGCTAAATCTTTCTGTGAAAATTTCCTCAAAGCAGGAGGTTTAAGGTTTGTATGTGTGCATGTATTATTTTGCCCCCAGCTTTTCCAATAGTCTTTATTTCATTCCACCTTCCTCCTTCAAACTGAACATAAAATACTATCATGTTACCTAATGGCCCCTTTACCATGAGGTTATTGATTAATATTGTCTCATTGCACATTACCAGGTCTGGAATAGCCTGGTCCCTCGTTGGCTCTAGAACATACTTCTGTAAGAAATTGTCCCTCATAAACTCTATATGAACTCATTTGCCAGGCCACCTTTACCAATTGTATTTGTCCAATCTATAAGTCACCCATGATTATTGCGGTACCTTTCATATGGGCAGCACGGTAGCATTGTGGATAGCACAATTGCTTCACAGCTCCAGTGTCCCGGGTTCGATTCCAGCTTGGGTCACTGTCTGTGCGGAGTCTGCACATCCTCCCAGTGTGTGCGTGGGTTTCCTCCGGGTATTCCAGTTTCCTCCCACAGTCCAAAGATGTGCAGGTTAGGTAGATTGACCATGATAAATTGCCCTTAGTGTCCAAAATTGCCCTTAGTATTGGGTGGGGTTATGGGGATAGGTTGGAGGTGTTGACCTTGGGTAGGGTGCTCTTTCCAAGAGCCGGTGCAGACTCGATGGGCTGAATGGCCTCCTTCTGCACTGTAAATTCTATGATACACTTCCCATTTACTTATTCCTGAATGCTGTGTCCCACAGAGTAACTAGTGTTAGGTGACCTATAAGCTACTCCCATAAGTGACCTTCCTTTTTTTATTTCTTATCCCTACTCAAACTGATTCTACATCTTGCTCTTTTGTGCTAGTCATCTTTCACAGTACTAATGACATCCTTAATTAACAGAGCTACCTCACCATCATTTCCTAGCTTCCTATCTTTTCAAATTGTCAAATATCCTTCGATATTTGGGTCCCAGTCTTGGTCACTCTAGAAAGATGTCGCTGATAGCTGTTAAGTCCTGCATATTTCTTTCTATCAATGCTAACAATTCATCCATGTTGCTCCAAATGCTGTGCACATTCAGATACAAAACCGTGAACTTTGTTTTCTTTTATAAACAATTTTTACCTTATCTGACCTTGACTGTTGGTACATTCTTAAGTCTTTACTTTCTGTCCTTGTCTCCCAAACTAGTTATCTTTACTCAAATTGCAACCCTGCTCCACTGCTGCATTATTACCCTTGATTTACTACATCTTCTCTCATATTTTCCCCACTATTTAGTTTAAAGCTCTCTCTACCCCACTGATTATACGACTCACCATAACACTGGTTCCAATACGGTTCAAGTGAAGCCTGCTCCAACGGGACAGTTCCCATTTTCCCCAGTACTGGTACCAGTTCCCCATGAATCAAAACCCGTTTCTCCAACGCCAGTCTTACAGCCATGCATCCATCCCTCTAATCTTATATGCCCTCAACCAGTTTGTTTGTGGCCCAGGTAATAATCCAGAGATGATTACCTTTGAGATTCTGCTTCTTAGTTCAGCCCCTAGCTGCTCCTAAATCCTATCTATGTCATTCACCATGTTCTTTAATCATTTCAGCAATGTAATGTCATTTTGTTTGATATAAATATATTTTATATATATATATATATATATATATTGGCAAGCTTTCAACTTCACAGAGATAATGGATTTCACTGAACATGACTGCTACAATTCCAAAGTCAAACCTGTGATTTTATAGGTCATGGTTGTTTTCTTTAATTAATTCAAACATCTGTCACAGACTTCAAACTGGCAAAAGCTGCTACTGAGTGTTTTGTAGATTAATTAACTATAATATGCAGAAAATGATGTGATTTCGACATTAAACTTTACCAATGGTGTACCCTGTAATGGCCATTAGTGTTTATAATGACAGCACACAAGTGAGCTCGAAAGTGGGCAGCCACCCCAAAAAAGTCAGCAGCGCACATTGGTTTCAAAGAATTAATGGTTTTACAGCCATTTGGCGTTTGAGATATTTCATCTTTGTGCTCGTGACTGTTGGCTGACAAAGTAGGGAGATTTCTGGACTTAAAATAATAGTCCAAAATTAGTTTAGTGAAAATGAAATCTGCCATTCATAAACGAGCCCATTCAACCCATCAAGTCTGCACTCATTTGCTGAAAGAATGCTGCTCATTTGAAACATTAGCAGGTCACCAGAAACCAGGCTGAGAGCATTTGATCATCAACATTCCATTCAGTGGTTCACAACTTCAAACGTGGATAATTAATGAGACTTAAGAGGTTGTTAGAAACTGCTAAGATGGTGAGCCTCATCATTTAGAGACTCATCACTGAGTCTGCAAGAAATTCATTTTGAAGGGATTTTATTTTTAAACCAGTACAAGCTGGGCTATCCATCCTACGCCTGGGTAATAAAAAGACAAAACTTAAAAATAAGAAAATATTTTTTGAAAGTAACAAGCTGGAACATTCGCACTCGGGCATATGGACTAAATAGCCATAGGTTTCATTCAACAATTAAGTTAATTACCTTTGTTAACATAATTTTAAATATTTTTTAAATCCCACATAGTAAATGCATATACTAAATTCACAAAATAATTATATTCAAAAGCATTGGCAAAAAAAAATGTTTGCAATGAATTTACTTTCATTTAAGTAAAGCTACTTTCCTTGGCTTGATTTTGAGTTTATTGCATGATCCTCAAAATCCTCAGGATCAAAATCTACATTTACACCTGTTTCTCAGTGTTTGTTAATACTCTAATATTTAATCATCCGTCTTAAAGGCAGCATCTGTAGTATCAATCTGCACACTTTCAGTGTTGCTGTCTGCATTCATAATTCATTGAAACTTTAAATATTTCATGACTGGTCACATTAGAAGTTCTTCTTTCTTGGGGGCAAATAAGGACATCTTGGTCATTATACCCAGCTGCTATGTTTTCTGATTTGTTTCAAGAAATTTTTTTATTTTACTTGTTCCCATAAGAAGAACATACAATGGGTCAAATGGCTCATTTCAAGTTGCCGATCGTTCTTTGACATCTGTGCAAACCATTGAATGTGGCTCTTTATTCCCCCCCCCCCCCCCCCCCCCCCCCGCCCCAAACAATATTCACATACTTCTGTACTTCTGATGTACTGCCAGTATCGCATTCTGTATCTGATTCCATTATGATGAGGTGAAAGATGAGTCTTGGTCTTTTATCTGCAGCACTGGTGGTTATTGCACCCTGTTACTCTTTGTCAACGTTTTTCCATCTGGCTTTAACCTCTCCACCTTTCCTTTCTCTAGCTGCTACCTGGTGCTTTTTTTCGACCGTTTGCCTTTTTGCTCTAGCCTCTTCACCTTTCCTGGCTCTGCGTACTGCCTGTTGCTTTCGCTTACCAAGTAATAATGTGTCCTGTCTCAGTACACAACTTACCTGAAACAAATCAAATAAGAGAAAAACAACAAATGAAGTATGAGTCAGATTTATGACACTTGTCTCATTCTTTCTTAGAATGTTTCGTTAAGATTGGTTAAATCATGTCTGATCTACAGTGTCAGCAGGAACACAGCGTAGACAGGACCATGGGACCTCTGACCAGGAGACCAAAGCCCCCCCTCTAGTGATTAGCTGTCAACTCTCTTGCAACATGGCCTTTGATCCAAAGTATTATCCCACCAGCTTTGGCATTCATATCGGTGTATATATACTTGTGTCTGTTATCAGTACTTAGCATTTTTCTATATTACCATGTTAACTTATTTAATGTGTAAATAAATTTAATAATGCAACTTTAAGTTACACTATGTGCAATGTCTTGTGATTGTTGCATTTGTAACCTTTTGAGAAACATAAGAACATTGTAGGCACCCATTGTGATCACCAAGGGCACTACGTACTGCAACTGATTAATCATACGCCTGGTGCTGCACACTTATTGAGGATGCAGGTTGTAGGATTGGAGAGGACTTTGATTACTTCTAGGAAAATCCCTTACACCATTAAGTTATGATGTGGAGATGCCGGTGTTGGACTGGGGTGAGCACAGTAAGAAGTCTTACAACACCAGGTTAAAGAGGTGTGAATTTTTCTTTAACCTGTGATTATCCCTCTCCCTGGATCTGTAATGATTTGATTACCTGCAAATGCTCGCATTCCAAGCATTGTCCAGCATCTCTGACTTTGTCTATATAAATGTTTCTGGAACATACCTCGCCATTCACCTGAGGAAGGAGCTGCGCTCCGAAAGCTCGTGTTTGAAACAAACCTGTTGGACTTTAACCTGGTGTTGTAAGACTTCTTACCATTAAGTTAAAGCAACAATGTTATGGGAGGGTGGCACTACAACACAAAAATGGCATAGCTGAACTCTCTCCAGTTGCACTTTTGGAATCCTCACTATTTTCCGAATTACCACGACCTCGATATAATGCCCAGTGGTTACAGTTACTCTGCAGTGAAAAGTATGTTCAAAATTTTGCTGGTAAGGATAGTTGTGATTTTGCTGCTTTTCTTGGTAATTCTCACCCAAAAGCCATATAGCTGATATTTTTGCACTAACATGTTATTAATAATGCTACACACAGTTTCATTTTTTATATATTCCAGTTTGGTGGTGAATGTTATGCAAAGAGATTCCATTCCGTCTGAGGTGGATTATGAAACAAGACAGGGAGTTTATTCAATCTGCCTACAGCTTGCAAGGTGAGAGCCAATGTACATTGATTTACTCAAAATTAAAGCCATCATCTGCATATGGCTGCTAAGGGAGTGAGTAACACTGTCAGCCAAGAACAAGATTGGGTACTTCCCACAGTCACATTTTCTGTCCAGCTTCATGCAAAAACTATGGTCATTTGAATGACATATTAGAGACTGAAGCCCAGTGAGGGGTCAAAACCTTCAAGCGAAGGGGACAGGAGGAAATAATTTAATTATTTTGTTAACTGCTTTGGAAATCAAATTGTTCTGACCATTTTGCACACTGACACCTTAAGGACACATCCACAATGCCCAGTATTATCACAATTCATTGCTATGAGTAAAGACAATGTGTTGCAGCATTTAATAATTGTGCTAGAAAATATCTGCTTTTACAGCGTTACAAATATAATCAAAACTATAGACTTTATCACAAGTCACACATTTTTACTGAGGCAAGTTGATTATCAAGGGTATGCTAATGTATTGATTATCTTTACTGGACCACTAACCCCGAGAAGGAAGATCAGATCAGATTCCACGGCAGTTTGGTAAATTGAATTGAATTTGCAACAGAACCTTGAAATAAAAGCTAGTTTGGGAAAGTGACCATGAATCTGTGGATTGTCATAAGGAACTCAATTAGTTGTCATGTGTTTTCGGGGAAGGAAACTTGTCATTCTTACCCTGACTGGCCTATATGTGATTCCAATCTCACGCCAGCGTGGTTGACTCTTGACTACACTGAAGTGTCCAGGCAGGCTGCTCCGTTGTATCAAGTCTTTGCACCTTCTCTGAGCAGCTAGGGATGGACAATAATTGTTGCATTTGCCAGTGATACCCACATCCTGAGAATAATTATATTTTAAATTCATTCAGGATCTCGTAACTATATAATGAAGATGAGGCTATAATTCAAACTTTTGAAATTATTGAAAACATTCTGCAAATAATTGCTTCTAAAATTCCAAAGGTTATTGTGCCTGCCAGCTTGATGTTTGTATTGATGCAGGTGATTGTTTCATGTAGTAATTAAAGTGACTTTGTAAACTAAATTCTCCCATTAGTTTTCCAAGTTTTCGGAAATCTGTCCAACGAGTGAGAGGTAGATTCTTGTACCTAATCCTTTGTTGTGCAATTACTGAAAATAACAGTTATCCTTTTTCTGCACCCTGTCAGATAAATAATTGTTCAAATTCATCATCACTGCAATTTGATGGTGTAGCATTTTGGTGTGTCAGCCTGCTAAGACATGGTAGATTCTCTTTTTTTTAATATATAAATTTAGAGTACTCAATTATTTTTGTTTCCAATTAAGGGGCAATTTAGCATGGCCAATTCACCGACCTTGTGCATCTTTTTGGGTTGTGGGAGTGAGACCCAGGCAGCAAACTCCACACGGGCAGTGACCCAGGGCCGGGATCGAACCTGGCTCCTCAGTGCCGTGAGGCAACAGTGCTAACCACTGCACCACCGTGCTTCCCTAACATAGTAGATTCTCAACTAACGTTTTCTTATTGAGTAGTGGAAATCTGGAATTCCAAAACAAATGTGGATTCGGATCAACTGAAACTTTCATGATCGCGATATATGGTTTTGAGAATGGGCTTCAAGAGATAGGAACAATAATGGATAAGTGGTCCAGATCAACAAAGAATAAATAGAATGCTAAAATGGTTGTTTCCTACATGACAAAATTGCACATTGCAATGAAGTTATCAAGAGAAAGCTCCTTGCTGAAGGTGATGTGGTCTCCAACAAGGATGAAAAAAATACAGATAGTGCAACAGTATGGTTGCTTTGAAAGTTCAGCAGCCAGCAACTATTCAAACGCTGCAGACTTGGGCAAGCTCAGCTGAGGATGAGTTGTGGATCACAGAATTTCTACAGTTTAGAATTTTGAGGGTGTAGAGAAATGTGTCGGAAAATGTGCACTGATTTTATTGCAGCGAACTAAGTTTAAACCTGCTTTTTGTCCTTTTCCAAATAGTATTCACCCTCAAAATCCGGTGAAGCTGTAAAGTGAGAAAATCCTCAAAATAATTTGTTGAACTTGATTTCTTCCCATTTGCCCACTACTCAAAAAAGGGCAAAAGTGAGTGGAATTATTAGAATTTCAGGGCACTCTATTCTTATTTTTATACCGAGTCTCTCCTTCATCAGGTTTCTGTTAGTTGGCCAAACCATGCCTCCTACTTTAGATGACGACTTCCTGAAGGATGGAATGGAAGCATTGTCCTCCCGCCCATTTCGCAATGTCAGTCGACAGAGCAGTCGTGGCGGCCAAGAAAAATCAACAATGAGACAGATGAGTGTGACATCAGATCGGTCATCTATCAGAATTGAGGAGATTATACCTGCTGCTAGAGTGGCAATACAGGTGAGTAAAGCCAACTCTGCTGACAAGGGTGGTGCTATTGTCTGGCGTACCAAAATCGACCTTGCAGAAGCTGAGCGCTAACTCTTATACACTTCTTCCTACCTCCTGTTGCATCAAGAGCCTACTACCGAACAGACCACAAGCCCAATGTCAAATATCAAGCTAATGTTTCCAGGACTGTCACTGACTTCACCTCCTCTAGGGTTCTTTCCTCCACAGCTTCCTGCTGAACAGCTGATTCTACATTCTTCCCAAAATCCACAAACAGGACTATCCTGGTAAATCCGTTGTTTCAGCCCTATTATGCCGCACTGAACTTATTCTTCCTATCTTAATTCTATTTTTTCCTCCCCTCACCCAGTCTCATCCCACCTACATCATGACTCTTCTGACACTCTGTCTGACACTTCATTTCCTACACTTCTAATCTCACCCCATACGCTGAGACTGCAGAAGGGGTTTCCCTTGTTCTCACTTTCCATCCCACTAGCCTCCATATTCAAAGATCATCATCTGTCATTTCTGCCACCACCAAACACTTCTTTCCCTCCAATATTCCAAAGGGACTGTTCCCTCCGTGACAAGCTCATTCTTCAAATCTTCCCCATAGCATCTTGCCATGGAATTGCAGGAGATGTAACGTGCTCTCTTAACTCCTTTGTCCTCACTGACCAAGAACCCAAACACTTCTTCCAGGTGAAGCAATTATTTAATTGTACTTCTTTCTATTTAGAATACTGTATTCACTGCTCACAATGCAGTATCCTCTAAAGATTGGGTGACTGCTTGTGAAGCACCTTCGCCCAGTCTGAAATAATGATCCTGAACTTCTGGTTGCTTGCTATTTTAATTCAGCACCTTGCTTTCAGGCTCGCATTTCTGTTCCTTGCCTGCTGTAGTGTTCCAGTGAAACTCAACAAAAACTGTAGGAACAGCACCTCGTCTTCCAATTAGACACTTTATAGCCTTCTGGACTCTGTACTAAGATCTGCAATTTCAGACCATTTCTGCCCCATTTTGATGATGTTTTTTATTGGTCATGTGCCAGTCATAATCTTGTTCTTCATATTTTTGCCTTCTGACAGAGCTGTTCATTATTTTGCCATTCACCCTCATTCTGGGCAAATTATTTCTTTACAAACAACCATTATCACTCCCTTTGCATTTTGTTCCATAACGCCTATCAAAGACTTCCCTTCTTACTCCTATTCCACCATTTCAATGGCATAAAACTCATCATATTTCTACTTAGTTCTGAGGAAGAGTTATATCCCACTCAAAATATTTACTCTTTCTTTCTCCACAGATGCTGCCTGAGCATTAAGTATTTCCAGCACCATTTGTTTTTATTTCAGATTTCCAGCATTTGCAATATTTTGTTCTTGAGACTTTTTGTAACTGTACAGTCTGAGTAACATTAATATTTGTGCATTAATGTCCAGATGTTTTGAAAGTGCAGCATATATTAAAGGGAAGGTGGTAATACAGTATAACCAAGTCCTATCATTAAATTGATAGTTAATTATGCAATTTTGTTTGTTTTCTGATGTCGAGCTGCACCTGAGAAACTGTCAATTGAAACAGCAAAATGAAAATAAGGACACTGTGTTCGCCACCATTTGCATTGCAAGAAGGTTGAGCACATGGACCACTTCTCGGGATCCAGCATTCAGAAATTGGTGGAAGGAGTCCTGGGGGCAGACCTAGAATTGGGGTTCTGGGTTCTGTGCAAATATTCCTTTTAGTAAGGTCTTACAGGAGAAAGAGGGAAAACTCTCAATTTAAAAAAACACAATGGAAGTCAGTATACTGGTCTCCTCTTATTGACAGGGCCTTGAGTTGCGCAAATAGATTGGTGCATCTCTTACCAGTGGTGTCGCTTCTGGTATTTTGAAAGAGGAATTGCAAAAACAAAACAATGAAACGTGTCTTGTCAGGAATTTGCAGAAGTGTCTATCTGCTCATTTCCGTAGTGGAACAACTGATTCTAAAGCCTAATCCATTAAAGTTATCAGGAAAGTCTAAATCAGATAATGTATATAATTAGGTAAATCGATACAAATCAGGAAATTTGAGGTGCATGTAACATGACAAAAAAATAGTCATAGGCACTTCAATCAACATATAAACTGGGTAAACTTAATTAGTACTAATGCTGTGGAAGATGAATCCTGGAATGTATACAAGATAGTTAAAACTATGTCAGGGAACAAACTAGAGAACAGTATTTTAAATCTGGTATTATGCAATGACAAAGGGCTAATTAATAATTTGGTTGTAAAGGAATCTTTATGGAAGAGTGACCATTAAATGACAGAACTTTACATTGAGTTTGAAAATTACGTAGTTCAATCCATAACTCGGTTCTTAAATCCAAAGAAACTATGAAGCTATGAGGAGGAAATTGGCTATGGTAGATTGGGAACTAAATTAAAAGGTATGATGGTGGATGGGCAATGGCTGTGAGTTAAAGAGTTGATACATGGTTTACAGCAAGTTTACATTCCTTTGAGGGACCCAACAGGAAAAGTGATCCGACCATGGCTAATGAGAAGTTAACGATTGTATTAGATCAAAGGAAAGGACTTAACAAAGTTGCTGAACAAAAAGCAGTAAGCCTGAGGATTGGGGGCATTTTAGAATTCAGCAAAGGAGGACCAATAAACTGATAGAAAAAATAGAATATGAAAGTAAATTAGTGTGAAACATGAAAGTGGACTGTAAAAGCATCTTTCGGTACATGATAAGGAAAAGATTATCAAAGAAAAATGTGGACCCGTTACAAACGAGAGACATGAGAATTTATAATGTGCAATCAGGAAATGACAGAAACTGAACAAGCATTTTGTATTTGTCTTCATGGCGGAAGACACAAATCCTCTCAAATACAAGAGAACCAAGAGACCAGCAAGAATGAGGAACTGAAAGAAATTGATAGTTTTTTTTAAAAAGCAGTACTCGAGAAATTAGTGGGACTGAAGTTGAAAGTTGATAAATTCCCCATTGATTATCTAAATCCCAGAGTGTTGAAAGAAGTGGTGGCAGAGATGATGCATTGGTGGTTGCCTTCCAAAACCGTTTCTGCAGATTGGAAGGTAGCGAATTTCAGAAAGGAGGGAGAGAGAAAATGGGGCACTCTAGATCTGTTAGACTTGCATCAGCCATAGGGAAATGCTAGAGTCTATTAAAAGGATGTGATACTTCGAAACTAATGATAGGTCTGGGCAGTCGCATGGATTTATGAAAGAGAAGTAATGTTTGACAAACCTGTTTAATTTTTTTGAGAATGTAACTAGCAGAATAGATAAACGAGAACCTGTGGTTGTGGTATATTTGAATTTTCAGAAGGCTCTCAGTAAGGTTTCACAGAAGAGGTAGTTGGCAAAATTAAAGCACATGGGATTGGGGGTATATAGTGGGATTAGGATTGGTTAAAGGACCAAAACCGGAATCGGAACAAGTGGGTCATTCTCAGATTGGCAGTCTGTGCGGTATTGGTGCGGTACTGCAAGGATCAGTGTTTGGGGCCCCAGCTGTTCGCCATCTGTGAATGATTTGGAAGTTGGGACCAAATGTAATATTTCCAAGTTTGCTGATGACACAAAACTTGGTGGGAGTCTGAATTGTCAGGTGAATGCAAAGAGGCTTCAAGGGGATTTGGACAGTCTTAGCAAGACGGCAAGAACATGGCAAATGGAATTATAATGTGGATAAGTGAAATTATTCGTTTTGGTAGGAAAAACAAATGCAGAGTACTTCTTAAGTGGTGAGAGATTGGGAAGTGTTGATATCCAAAGGGATTTGGGTGTCTTTGTTTCCAAGCTACTGAAAACTAACATGCAGGTGCAACAAGCAATTAGAAAGGCAAATGGTATGTTGGCCTTTATAGCAAGAGGATTTGATTACAGGAGTAAAGGGTTGCTGCAATTATATAGCACCTTGGTGAAATTGCATCTGGAGTATTGTGCGAGTTTTGGTCTCTTTGCCTAAGGAAGGATATATTGGCCATAGAAGGGGTGCAATGAAGGTTCGCCGCACTAACCGCTGGGATGTTGGCATTGTTCTGTGGGGAGAAATTGAGGAGACTGGGTCTGTATCCCCTAGAATTTAGAAGAATGAGGTAATCTCATTGAAACATACAAAATTCTTACATGGCTCAAGTCGACAAGGTGCATGAAGGAAGCATGTTTCCCCTGGCATGGAGAGGGTGGGGGGCTCTCGAACTGGGGGACATAGTCTCAGAATAAAAGAGAGAGATAGACCATTTGGGGCTGAGTTGAGTTGAAGAATTTCTTCACTCAAAGGGTGGTGAATCTTTTAAATTCTCTACCCCAGAGGTCTGTGGGGACTCTGTGATTGAGTATATTTAAGACCGAGGTCGATAGAGTTCTAGATATTAAAGAGATATTCAAGGCATATGGAGATAATGCAGGAAAATGGCATTGAGATATTTGATCAGCCATGAATAATTGAACGGCTGAACAGGTTATAGAGGACAAATGGACTTCTTCTAATGCCTATATATGTTCCGATCATACCTTACCCACAAAATGGGTTCAGTGTTTAATTATCATGAGATAATTAAAACTTCGTTTTTTCCCACACACTCCCCATGACATTTGTCGCAAGCTTAAACACAAGATTATTTAGATACCGTGTTTACTCTTCCAAAATCGTTGAGATGTACAGATGGGTTTAGGCATTCAACTTTCTTCAAATATCCCTGAAGTTTTTATTTGAAGGTTAAAAGCTGCCCACCGATGAACATAAAGGGAATGATTGTAAGAAATTATGACAACCTTAATTTGGGTCAACTAAAGGAACAAATCAATTTGTCAACTCTTCAACTCTCTTGAAGAATAACATTTTAGTTATTTGAACAAATTGTTATTGGAATCATCAAGTAAAAGATATACTTGTGTTTCAACCTAAGCTCACTCATTCATCCTTGGCGGTACAGCATGCCAGTTATCTGACCAGCAAGTGTGCGATTTCTGTATTTTAGTTAATGTGAACATAACTTTATGTTGCAGACAATGGATGTGAATGATTTCACCTCAACCGTGGCCTGCTTCATGAGGCTGACATGGGCAGCAGCAGCTGGACGTCTTGACCTAGTGGGGAGCTGCCAGCCAATTAGAGAGAGTACCAATTCTCTTTTTTCTGTTGGTATTCGAAATAGGCTCAGCAGTTCAGGTGAGGAAATCTGTGTGCCCTTGAAGCTTTTCCCAGCTGGCAATCTTTATTTTTTTGCTTTAGTTTGAAGGTTAGAATCCCACTGTCAGTCTTTTCAAATTAGATACCAAGACAAGTGGCATAAAATAGATATTTGCCTCGATGGATACTTTAGCAAAAGTCTGACTAGCTCCCGAACTCTTGACAAAAACAAAAATGGATCCCGTTTCGCAGTTCTCAATCTCTTTTGCGTAATTTTCTGTGCCCTTTTGTATTCTCCATGTGAAGTAACACTCTTGGTCACGAGGGTCAGTAATTGACATAATCTGACCTCAGTCAGTGTTCCTCTTGCATCGAGGGTTGGACATCAGTTTTGCTCCTTAGTTTACTCTGGAACCTGTGCACACGACACTCACCACTTTTCTGGTAACAACAGGAAATCATCATTTGCTGAATCACAGTTGTCAAATGTATATTCTCCAGCATTTTTGCGGAGGAACTCACCCCGTAATTACGGATTTGGACAGTTGTTGGAATACAGTGATTCTGATATTTGGCGGTATTGATTGAACATATTCATTTGTTTTAATTATTTTTTATTTAGAGCCGACTGTGGTATCAGATAAATATCACAGAAATGGGTTCCATAGCTTGGTGGGTAGGTCAAGTAATGTTTTTTTAGTAAAGTATTAAATTTACTGTCCGGTTATCTTAATGGAAGATGGGGAGTAAACTACCCCCTCAAGTGGAATAGCACTGCAACTGTTTAACTTTTTACAGGCAGCACTTGCAGTACAGGAAGTGAAGGTGAATCAAGCACGCTCCATGCAGGCATATGTGTGAAGCAGCACTCCGTCTCCACCAAAGATACGCTCATTGCTCGAGAGGCCTTATCACTTCTAGTCACATGTTTACAACTCCGGTGCCAGCAACTAGGTAATGTCTTTCACAGATCAGTCGATTTATATTTGAGAGTTGGATCTACTTTAAAATGACATTTGTCTTTCGTAATACTCTAGGTGACAATACAAGATTACAATCTTATTTTATAAGTAAATGACATACAATGCTAAGGGTTTTGAGCATACCTGTCAAAACATGTTCTCTGTGGAAATTATTCTCACCATCCACTGTAAATATGTCATTAAGGATTCCTTTGGTAAATCTCCACTTCTGCAGCAAGGTTCAGGAATCTTAATTTTGCCGATGCATTTCTGCCTCATAGAACATAGAACACTACAGCACAGGACAGGCCCTTCGGTCCTCGATGTTTTGCCGAGCATTGTCCGAAACCAAGATCAAGCTATCCCACTCCCTGTCATTCTGGTGTGCTCCATGTGCCTATCCAATAACCCCTTGAAAGTTCCTAAAGTGTCCGACTCCACTATCACAGCAGGCAGTCCATTCCACACCCTAACCACTCTTGAGTAAAGAACCTACCTCGGATCTCCCTCCTATATCTCCCACCCTGAATCTTATAGTTATGCCTCTTATTTGCTTTATTTTCAAATTATCTGAAGAGGAAAAAAAATCCAATTTTCTTTGGTAAAACCTCTAACTCTACTTCAGGTTTTCATCCATAGCTGTTTTAAAAACCATATTTTTCACCATATTCCTCTTATAAACACAGCTTGACACGGTGGCACAATGGTTAGCTCCGCTGCTTCTCAGCACCAGGGACCTGGGTTGGATTCCGACCTTGGGTGACTGTATGGAGTTTGCACTTTCTCCCCGTGTCTGTGGGTTTCCCCGGGTGCTCCGGTTTCCTCCCACAGTCCAAAGATGTGCAGGTTAGGTGGATTGGTCATGCTGAATGGCCCCTTAGGGTGGAGTTTGCAGGAATGGAACGGGAGATTGGGCCTAGGTAGGATGGTCTTTCGAAGGATCAGTGCGGGCTCGAATGGCCTGCACTGTAGGGATTCTATGGTTCTATTCGATGATTGTATGCAGCTGTGCTTTAAAATTGATGCGATATTAGAGGAAATACATGAGTTCTTTTAATTGAAGCAGCTGAGCTAAGTGGGAGAGATCACCAGAGATAGACAAGCCCATAGGAAAAGAGAAACTGGAAGTAATTGGAATTTATTTTACTTTAGAAGGAGGAGCTGCGCAGAGTTGAGTAAATCCAATTTAAAAATTACTGTCATGTCGCTGTCTTCACATTTAAGGATATGGTGATACAAAGAATTGGTTAGAGAAATTGCTTGAGTTGAGCTGTAGGTGAAGCACAACACGAGGTTAGTATTTCTAACCTTAGTTGTGGGCAGCACGGTAGCACACGTGGCTAGCACTGTGGCTTTACAGCGCCGGGGTCCCAGGTACGATTCCCTGCGGGGTCACTGTGTTCGGAGTCTGCACGTTACCCGCTTGTCTGCGTGGGTTTCCTCTGGGTGCTCCAGTTTCCTCCCACAGTCCAAAGACGTGCAGGTTTGGTGGATTGACCATGCTAAATTGCCCTTGGTGTCCAAAAAGGTTAGGAGGGGTTATTGGATTACGGGGATAGGGTGGAAGTGAGGGCTAAAGTGGGTCGAAGCAGACGCGAAGGGCCGAATGGCCTCCTTCTGCACTGTATGTTCTAGTACACTGTAGAGATCGAAAGGAAACTAAAAACTGAATTAGAAAAGTACCTGTGCTAATACATATTATAAATGTGATTAGTAGCTAATTGTTTTCAATGATAGCAAAAGACTAAAAGATCAGATAAACCATAGTTTGCTTTTTTGTTTTAGGTTCTTTTTATATTCTTCCTTGTGTGAGTGATTTTATCATTGACATACTACTTGGATCCCCCAGTGCTGAGGTAAGGAAATTGCTGAAAAAGTCTGTTTTTCTCTGGGACCAGCAAATGCTACATTATTGGAATACTGTGGAACAAATAAGCGATCAAGCAGAATCATATCTGGAATTAGAAAAGTTTCTAGAGGGGAAGCAGAATATTTTTCAAAAGGCAAGAGACTAATAAATTATGGGATTTGTACACAATGTAAACATGCAGGTTCAACAAAAAAGGTTTTTGGAAGGCAACTGGTATGTTAGCTTTTATATGAAGTGGGTTGCAATATAAAAGTAAGGAAGTTTTTCTGCAGAAATATAGGGTTTTAGTGAGATCTCATTTGGAGTACCATGTGCCTTTTTATTCTCCTTAACAAAGGAGGGATGTTACCTGAATTAGAGGGTTTGCACCAAAGGTTCATTCGGTTGATTCTTGGGGTGAAAGGGCTGTCCTATGTGGAGAAATTGAGTAGGTTGGTAGAATGAACCTATATTCTCTGGAGTTTAAAAACAATTGAAAGGTATAAAATTCTAAGCGGGTTTGGCAGAGTTAGCGTTGGAAGCCTGCGTTCCCTGACTGGAGAGTCAGGAACTAGGGTCATAGTCTCAGGATAATTTTGGACTGAGGTGAGGAGAAGCTCATTCACTCAGGGTTATGCATCTTTGGAATTCTCTACCCCGAAGGCTGTGGATGTTGAATCGATAAAGATATTTGAGATGGGGATCAATAGATTCTGGGGCTCTAGGGAATCAAAACGATGTTAGGGATAGGATAGGTTAATGTCGAAGTTCAGCCATAAAATCCCCATTTTATTGAATCGCATGGGTGGCTTGATGGGCAGTATGGCTTGCTCTTGTTCATGCTGCTGTGCACTTGTCTGTATTTTAAATATGTCTGTTGCTCCATATGCTCACAGATCAGAAGGGTTGCCTGTGATCAGTTGTACACACTGAGTCAAACGGATACCTCCACGAACCCAGAAATACAGAAACCTAATCAGTTCCTTCTGCACGTCGTCCTGACAACACAGCTGCCACTATGGTCCCCAACCAGCATCATGCGTGGAATCAACCAAAGGTAGGATGTCAGGAGTAAAGTGAAAAACTGAAATTATAAAATAAAGGCCTGGTCTGCACAAAAGTTTGTAAAGGATCTCCTATAGCTTTACTTTAAGTGTAATCTGGGGCTTGGCGTTTAATTGGAATCGCTGGATGATAACCTAGGCAGTTCCTATAACTAATCTGGGGCTCAGGTATTCCCCGTGGAAGATTCTTTAAAAAGGTGCTGAAACATTGAGATACAGCTGAATGGGTGACACCTGCTGCTTACAAAATGCTCTGAATTTATTTGACCCATGGCCGTTACATGAATGTAAATTACCTTTCTGTCTAAAATAACCGTGTTTTGTTTTGTTCCATTTGCGAGTTACTTGTCCTTGTTACTTTTGCAGGCTTTTGTCTCAGTGTACTGAATATTTTGGCTTGAGGTGCCAATTGTTGGATGACTTAACATGTGAGTATGGTGGATCAATTTACAGTTTAAATATAAGCAAACAAACTGTTCTTTTTTCAGATCATCCAGTCTGTTAGATAAACCCATGAAGAAATGACTGATTTTAAAATTGAATTTTTGGCAGTTCCTAATTATTGAATTACGTTTTCATTTTTAGTCCAATTAAATATTGTATGACTTGTTTTGCACATCAAGAGCATGGGGTTACATTGAGGGTCACAACACAAATCAAAAATTTCCAAAAGCAATATGATTTGTTAACTAATCAATGTGTACTGGAATGTTATGTTATATACACTACAGGTTCATAACTACAGTTGGCGACTTTTAACATTGGTTTTAAGGCATTAATACATATGGTACTACTAAAATTTTACTTTAGTCACAATTTATGTTGCAAGCTTCTATGATTTGCTACATTCAGGTTATCCCATCTATGCTGGCACTTTTCTGAACCAATCCAAAACTCAATCCCACTGAGCTGTCCGTCCCCATAACCCTGTATATTTGTCTGCTTCAAATAATCCTACTGTTCCCATAACAAAAGGAATTTATTTCCTGCCTCAACTACTCTGTGGTAAAGCATTCCACTTTGCAATAACTCAGTAAAATTTATCCTAACCCCTGAGCTCTTGTCCCTGATTTCCTATCTAGAACAAAATCAGTCCTCATCTATTTGCATTGCCAAAATGCTTTACAATTTTAAAACTTCGATGTAATACTTGTATAGAATTGAAATGATGCCAGTATCTAGGATCTCTATAATTTCTTAGTAGATGTTCTACACTGTACTCTGCATGGCTTCAATATTCAGCTTGTAATGTCAAAATTGCACAGATGCTCTGGTCTAACTGGCCTAACCAAAACCTTGTACAAATTTGTCACCTCTTTGCTTTTGTACTTTTGCCCCCTTTCTGAGCAATATCATCAAACCTTTGTTTCACACCTGTCAGCCAACTTTCTAGTCATGCTGCTACAAATTCACATATGATTGAGTTTCCTGTGACAAATCGTGGTAGGTTCATATTTCCTTAAGTTGCAGTTTATATTTAGTCTCTCCCATGGAGTTCGGTTCTTTGCACCACGTTTTGCCTTGTGGGAATATATCCATTTTGTATTCTATCTTGTGTTTGAAGATTCTCCACGCCTGATTTTTGTCCTATTTGCTAACCATTTTGCCAGTTAATTTGAACCAGCAGATCCTCAGGGATCCCAAGTTCCTCTTGGACCAACCATCTTCAGCTGCTTCAGTAATGACCTTCTTTCCATCATATGGTCAGAAGTGCGGATGGCCGCTGATAATTGCATAATGTTCAGCACCATTCACGACTTTTCAGTTTCTGAAGCAGTCCATGTCCAAATGCAGCAAGACCTGGACAATATTACGGTTTGGGCTGACCAATGACAAAATAGCATTTGGCTGCGAAAGTGTCAGGTAATGACCAACTCCAACAAGAGGGAATTTAACCATCGCCCTTTGGCATTCAATGGCATTACCATTGCTGGATGCCCCACTATCAAGATCCTAGGGGTTACTATTAACCAGAAACTGAACTGGATTAGCCATATAAATATTGTGGGTACAAGAGCAGGTCAGAGGCTAAGAATCCACAGTAAGTAACTCATCCCATGACTCCCCAAAGCCTGTCCACTATCTACAAGGCACAAGTCAGGACTGTGATGGAATATCCCCACTTGTCTGGGTCAGTGCAGCTGCAACAACACTCGAGAAGCTCAACACTATCCAGGACAAAGCAGGGCACTTGAGTGGCACCCTTTCCACAAACATTCACACCACCGATGCAGAGTGGCAGCGAAATGTACCATCTACAAGATGCACTGCAGGAACTCACCAAGGTTCCTTAGCCAGCACCTTCCAGATTCACAGCTGCGACCATTTAGAAAGATACTGGCAACAGATACAAGTCACTCACCATCCTGAATTGGAAATATTTTGCCGTTTCTTCACTGTTACGGAGTCAAAATCCTAGAACTCCGGCCCTAATAGCACTGTGGTTGCACCTAAACACAAGGACTGCAGCAGTTTAAGAAAGCAGCTCACCACCACCTTTTCAAGGGCAATTAGGGATGGGGCAATAAATGCTGGTCTTGCCAGCAACGCCGACCTCCCATGAATTAATAAATAACATTTTAAAATCCTACCGTATCTAAGTAATTTTTTTCTTTGACTTTCCAAATCTGAAAACCGTTATCATTTACCCATCATTACCCTTTTTACTTTGTACATTAAACCTAAAAATAATTTGCTTGTTTAGTGGTGCCGTACCTATTCAGTTTCCCAGAATTAAATCAAGCAATGCTTCTTCATTGAACTAGAGTAAAACCCAAAGCAAAATGATCATTGGAATAGTTCAAAATGCATAGTTTCACCTGAAATAATGCTGCATGATTCAGCCCCGCCCGCATTGCAACGTAGTACTGGGGAATTGAATAATTCCGTTATCTTTGCAGCAGCATTAGACATTTTTTAGTCAGGAATAGGATAGGTTTTGATGCAGGAATGCCTCATAGCTCTAACATTTGGTGTATTTTAGCTCCAACCACCTAAGACCATTATTGTCAAATTTATTTTTCTCTGCAGACATTTCTATGGCTTCCCCTGAATAAGGTTGCCAGTGAAATAGAGAATAGATTGTGCCTTGGGTACACACTAATTTAGAACATAGTTTAGAATTACTAAAAAAATTAGCTTAGGATTGTTTTATGGATTGAAGAGGGAAGTTACTTGCACACCTGTCTAGGTTGAATTCAGAGCACTAAATGGAAGCAGTGTTCTACCTAACAATGTTATACAGTCTTAAATAATACTTTATTTCTCATTTTTAACAGCAAGATCATCACTGAATTTAATCACCTATTTCTTTTTAGCTTCAGAAATGGAACAGCTTCAAATTAGCCCTGCAGCCATGTTAGAAGATGAGGTTAACTGGCTTGACAACTTTGAGCCCACATGGACTGCTGAATCAGAGACTAGCGAGTCAGATAATGTTCTGCTTGCGGGACATCTGCGCCTTATCAAAACTCTACTGTCACTCAGTGGCCCAGAGAAAGAATTACTCGGTAATTTAAGATTATTTTTACAACCACTATTAAAAATGTGCTTCAGAATATTGAATGATAGGAAAAAGGAGTAGGTCATTCGGCCCTTTGAACCGGCTCCGCCATTCAATCTTCCCCAGCACTCTTTTAATGAAGTCCATGTCATCCCAGTTCGGGGCATATATATTCACCAGCACCACTCTTCTCCCCTCCAGTCTGCCCCGTACCATCAGGTATCTGCCCCCCCTGTCTGCGGATATGCCCTCTGCCTCAAATTGCACGCGCTTGTTGATCATGATTGCCACCCCTCTGGACTTTCGAGTCCAAGTCCGAGTGGAAGACCTGGCTAATCCAGCCCTTCCTTACCCTGGTCTGGTCCGACACTTTCAGATATGTCTCCTGCAACATAATTACGTCCGCCCTCTGGGCCCGCAAGTGCGCGAACACCCGCGCCCTCTTAACCGGCCCATTCAGTCCCTTGACGTTCCAGGTGATCAGCCTGGTCGGGGGGCACATCCCACCCCCCCACCCGTCAGCCATAGCCTTTCTCGGGCCGGCCCCTGGCCCGTGCGCCATTCCTGGCCCGCCCTTTGGCTGCCTCCACCCTCGACCTCCTTTCCAGTGCCTATTTCAAGTCCCTCTCCCGTCAGCTGGGAATTTCTGATGAGTGTTTCTTAAATTTAGATTAAGAGTTAGGTTCGTACTTTCAGTCTTCAATAGCCTCGTTAAATAGGGAGCTGCCTGAAATGGCAGGTAACTATCAGTCAGTTGAAATTGCTGCCCTCAATAGGTGTTAATTACTGTAGCAGAAAGCTGAGCTAGGTCTCGAGTTATCGGAGGCTCAATATAGCAGAGTGGTTTAAACCCACACTCGGACAGCAGACTGCAGTTGAGTGAGATGTAGATTGAGTGAGGAATTGGAAATTTGGTTCAGGTAGGAATTAGGGGTTGGGGGGGGGGGGGAAGAGAGCTGCTCCTTTATCTGTTTTTTGTAGCCTAAAGTGGTTGATGACTGTCCTTCCTTGTCTCCAAGCTAGGTGAACACAACTTTTTATTACTTTATCTGTATAAATTATTAACTAATTGACTAATTAATAAAGTTGGACAGAAATGGCAGGGCTGGTGGTGTGCTATGACTGTAGCATGTGGGAATCTTGTGAAATGCACTGCAGTCCAGGACAACCGGGTAGTGTCTGCAGCTTTGGCTCCAAGTTGCTGAGCTGGAAATCTGAATGGCAAACATTGATGGGCATCAGGGAGGGGGAGAGTTGCCTAGACACTTCATTCCAGGAGACAGTCATTTCTCTTGGGTTAAGCAGAACCTTGGTCAGTGGTCACCGAAAAGGATGATGTGACTACGACTCAGACTGGTGAGGGGAATCAACATGTAGTGATCGAGGAGCTTCAGTCCCTGACTTTGTCCAACAGGTATGAGGTGCTTGCTACCTGTGTGAGTGGGGAGTAAGACTGCAAGGTGGATGATTGGACCAACCATGGTGAAGGATACCATTCAAGTGGGGAAAACAAAGAGGAATGCGGTAGTGATGGTACAATATGATCTGGGATAAATGCCATTCTCTACAGTCAAGGGTCTTAAGTCTATACAGCTGTGCTGCTTGCTTGGCGCCAAGGTTCGGGATATCTGAAGAGCAATTTGCAGTGGTGGGGGAGAATCCAGTGGTCCATTTAGGTACCACCAGCATGGGTAAGACTAAGGAAGTAGTTCTGCAGAGAGCATCAGATGTTAGGCACCAAATTAAAAAGCAGGAGCTCAAAGGTAATAATCTCTGGATTATTTCCTGAGCCATGTGCGAATTGGCATAGGGTAACTAAGAGCGAGATGAATACATGACTTAAAGGTTGGTATGGGAAAAATGGGTTTTGATTCATTGGCCATTGTGCCAATACCAAGGAAATTGAAACTGTACCGAATCAATACAGCAAACCTACATTACCAGCACAGGACACACCCATCGCTTGGCACAATTTTAGTCACTGCACCCCAGCAGTCATAGTCAAGCATAATGCTTCCCATGTCGACTTCCATGTCAATACTAAGGTTAATCAAAATTAAGCTGAAAAGTTCCATCTATTTGTTCCATTAGCCAAGCCCTTGAAAGTAAAAGCTGCATTTCTTTTGGCATTCTGTGCTCCCAGAACCAACAAATAAAGCTTGAAACAAGAAAAGTACGTTTGTTCCGTCACTCCTGCTGTTTTACAGATCATGTGCCACATACGCTAGCCAGCCTGTTTAACGTCCAGAACAAAGATTCTGTGTATCTATTGATTTCCACATCTCACTGTTTAAATTGCTACTACCTTGGATTCCAGTGCCAAATAACCCACTTGATTATAACTCCACTAACCCACGATTCCAACCTAATAAGATAATCATTTTACTGTTTTGGTACCAATGAGGCAAGGGGTGGATTGCTTTTGATCTTGTTAAACTGATTGATTTTATGCAGGACCATCATTAATCAAACAGCTCATGGAAGATTTCCTGTTCCGTGCTTCAAAAATCATCTTGACCAGTAGCAGTCCAGCTGCGAGCTGCTCGATTACTCAACAGGATTTTCATCCAAAGTATGTAAGACCAGCTCTTTTTAATGTTTATAATAACGAAGCAGTTTGCTTTGATTGGTTTCATAACTATTTCCCCATCAACCTGGACTAGATTTCACCTGAACATTGAGTGATAAATGCTGATGCTGCCCTGCCTCTCATTCTCTCTTCAGGTGCAGTACGGTCAATAGCCGACTTGCTGCTTATGAGGTGCTGGTTATGTTAGCAGATAGCTCTTTGAGTAATCTCCAGCTTATCTCTAATGAGCTTCTCTCAATGCACCACCAATTTGACCCTGCACTTACAAAGGAGTTTGAGGTAAGTGAAGTTCTGGCTCTTAGATTTTATTTTATTCCATAATAGTATGTACAATGAATTGATAATGTTTTCCAAGCATTGCTGTCTGGAATCGCTTGAATTTCCAGGGAGGAAAATAGGAGCGATGTGACAACCCGACTCTGCCACTATGCGCAAGATCAGGCTCTATTAATACATAATTATGCAAACTTTCAGTGAATATGGATAAAAAAATACTGGATTAATCACCTCAAGGCACACTAATTTTCCTCATTTAAAAATAAAACTTTAACCATTAGATTTGTGCGTTTTGCACTGTTGTATCTTTCTCCTTGAGGGGAAGCATAAACTCACCAGCATTTGGTTAGCGCCTGCATGAAGCGATATGTTGCAGTGCAGCACAATTTGTTTTTTAAATTTAGAGTACCCAATTCATTTTTTCCAATTAAGGGGCAATTTAATGTGGCCAATCCACCTACCCTGCACATCTTTTGGGTTGTGGGGGCGAAACCCAAGCAAGCACGGGGAGAATGTGCAAACTCCACACGGGCAGTGACCCAGAGCCAGGATCAAACCTGTTACCTCGGCGCCGTGAGGCATCAGGGCTGTGCCACAGTGCTGCCCTCAGTACAGCACAATTGATCACTAAGCAAAATAAAACTGCCAAACATGATTACTGTAGTTACCATTAATTACTTATCTATTGTTCTTCCAAATGAGAATCCTCCATCTTTTATCCCCACTAGGATTTTAAGAACAAGAGCAATTGCTTGAGGCATGCACCTGCTTTTTTGCTCTTTCTATAGCCCTCTTTTTTTCAAACCTTTCTCATTAGTTAGTTTCTGGAGTAAATACTAATTTTCTGAATGGAGCAGGAGACTGTTTATAATAATAATCTTTATCCCAAAAAAATAAGAAAACATGTTACAGCAGAGAACATAAGCAGAAGTTATTTTTAATTTCTTGAAATGTCAGTAACATTAAGCAGGCATATACTTCCAAACAAATATTTGTATCACAAAATTGAGATTGTTCACAAAACTAGAAAATACAAATGCAGTGACATCATGCTTAAATTTTTGTAATCCCTTTCTTCCTCATATTGTTTTGTTTGTTTAGTAGGTCTGAATTCAAGTTTTAAATATTGCTTAGCTCTCAGTAAGTTATGATTGTAGTTCCTTTTGCTGTTCAAAGGATTGTTTGAAATTTCTGCAGGAAACTTTTAATTACCCTTTTATTTTTCCATTTGTTAGTTTTAACCTTACCTTGAAAGTCTTGCCTTGCTAGAGGTGTTAGCTATTCTGCAGCCAGTATTTTTTTAACCCAGCAGTCACTGACTTTTATTTGTCACACCCCAATCAATTCTCTGATGTTTTGTCAATTATGTTTATGTGAACTATTAAGTATTTATTGACGCATTGCATATTTTGATATTTGCACTCTGTATTTTTGCATTTAGTACTTGCCACCTGTTGATAGCCGCTCTGTCTCTGGGTTTGTGGGACTGAAGAATGGAGGGGCCACATGCTATATGAATGCAGTGTTCCAGCAACTTTATATGCAGCCTGGATTACCAGAGGTAATGGTGCTTTGAATTATTTATTTTTGCACCTTATCATTTGTTTTACTTATTGCATCATGCTCTGTCCATGGGAGCAGATAAATTACATTTGAAAAAAGTGAGATTTAAACTTAAATTGTTGAAATAGTACATTGATGCACAATCCCCGCCCCCCCCACAATGTGATTCAGGCCCCAAGCCTCTGATGTTTTGGGTGCCCCCTGGTTAGGGGGACTGCACCCAAAGATCCCACCCCAGAGACCCATATCCAGGGAATCTGGGGGGTGTCTCCCCTATCCAGGGGGTATCCCCACTATCCGAGGGGGCCTGACTCCTACCCAGGGGGCTCTGGAAGGAGGCATCTCCTTTACCCAGGGGGATCTGGGAGGGGCATCTCTGTTACCCAGGGGGTCTGGGAGGAGCATCTCCTCTATCCAGGAAGCCTGGGAGGCGGCATCGTCTCCATCCAGGGGGGTCTGGGAGTGGTATCTCCTCTAGCCAGGGAGGTCTGGAAGGGGGCGTCTTCTCTATCCAGGGGGTTCTGGGAAGGGGCGTCTCCCCTATCTGGGGGACTGGGAGGTGAGGTCTCTCGTTTTAGGGGGCGTCAGGGGAGGGGTGTGGCAGGTTATCCATGGTGGGATGGGTGAACTTTGGGGGCAACTTGCTTAATGGAATACCCCTTTGACCCATGTCAGGGCCATGCTGGTAAATAACAGTAGTAATCCGTGCCCATGTGTTTGCCTGACCGGAGAATCATGAGAGCCTGGAGACTCTGGTGCCAGGCCCGCTGACTAGATGCAAATGGGTCATTAAGGTCTATTAGCATTCACTCATTGATGCGTGGGTGCAAACCTCGATCCCATTGCCAGCGGAGGGAGGCGGAGCATAGTGGTAATTTCGGCACTAGGCACGAACCTCTATTTTGGCCGGACGCCCCATTCGCCGCTCGTTTGCAATCCATATTGCTGGCTCCGTGGGGTGGAGAATTCAGCCCATAGTTTGTGTTTAAAACAAATCCACAACAAAGTCATTTTCGATGCACGTGCTCTTCTGCCATGACACTGGATATCAAATCCAATACATGATGTTCACCATGAATTCAGATCTTTAATTCCACACCGTTGGCTTGGAATTGTTATCATAATTTGTTCTGGACACACATTGGTGTCAGATTTCAAAGTTCAATACCATTTACCAATGTTGCACTCTTGTGAGCTCCCAAGTTTCTAGATGGATGTTGTGGTGGCAGGAAATTGTGTTTATCTTTATTAATGATTGCTTCACAGGTGCATCCCTTATAAAGATGATCAGTGTATATTGTCAATTAATCAGATGAGAGATTGCAAAAGTAAATTTTACCGGAAATATTTATCTTTTCCTCCATATCCTCCCAACATATTTGATAGCATAGTGGTCATGTTACTGGACGAGTATTCCAATTCTCGTCATGATAGTTTAAGAATTTGAGTTCATTTTTTTTTAAATCTGGAAATTAACCAAAAGCTGGAATCAATTTAATGACTGTGAAGCTATTGGATTGTTTAAAAGCCCAAATGGTTCAATAATATCCTTTTAAGGAAGAAACATTGACCTTTCCTGGTGGGGCCTAAAAGTGACTAATCCCACACCAATGTGCTTAAATCTTCTCCTGACCTATGAAATGATCTGGTAAACAAGGCCCACAAGGACAATCATGGAGCAACCATAAATGGACAATAAACAACATCCACATCCTTTGAATGAATAACAAAAAAGGCACAGATTTTGTGAATGATGCCCTCTGTACTTTCACAGAAAAGGAATTGTGCCTAAGGGACTGGTTTAGATTTCTCTCACCTTCAGTTTTTCTCCCCCTTCTTGCAGGCAATGCTGTCAGTTGATGACGACGATGATGAGAATCCAGAAGAGAATGTTTTCTATCAGGTTCAGTCCCTTTTTGGGCACTTGATGGAAAGCAAATTGCAATACTACGTCCCAGAGACATTCTGGAAGGTTAGAAAATTGGAAATAATATAGAATATTCTTATTTTCTGTGATTATTTCATTGGACATTTTCTCCAGGAAAATGCATGAACTGTGTTGGACAAATCTTTTGGAAAGTATGTGATGTTTGAGCAATAATATCTCACCTTAGCCCAGTCATTGAGAAACCTAGCTTAAGCATTCTAGATGGTGCTGTCTAATCGTCCCACAGCCTTGAACCCAGCATATGGGATGGGCATAAGTGTGATGCTATGTGCCAAACCAGAAAAATGAAATGAAAATCGCCTATTGTCACGAGTAGGCTTCAATGAAGTTACTGTGAAAAGCCCCTAGTCGCCACATTCCGGCGCCTGTCCGGGGAGGCTGGTACGGGAAACCTGAAACCTAAAAGAAACCTGAAATGTATGAAAAGGTAATATTTCAAAACTAATGTAACTGAGTAATTACTTCACACTCAATTGTAGAATAAGCCGTTACCAGGTATGGGGAACGTGTACTAGGCGGCAGCAACAGGAAGTAAACAAGTATGATTTGGCATCGCAGCATTAACAAAAGCAAATAGTCTGGGCCCCAAATGCGAATTTTAATGAAGTTGAACATTAATTGTACTCTGAGCTTGTAGGTGATCTCTAACCATCATATTTATACCCAGTGTAAATATGCAGCTGAGGCGAGCTCAATTACAAATGAATTTTGCATGTAGCTGTAGTACCTTGCTATACTCTCAGGACATCCTTTTTTTAAAAATTTAGATTACCCAATTATTTTTTCCAATTAAGGAGCAATTTAGCATGGCCAATCCACCTACTCTGCACATTTTTGGGTTGTGGGGGCGAAACCCACGCAGACACGGGGAGAATGTGCAAACTCCACACGGACAGTGACCCAGAGCCGGGATCGAACCTGGGACCTCAGCGCCGTGAGGCGGTTGTGCTAACCACTAGGCCACCGTGCTGCCCACTCTCAGGACATCTTAATGCTCCACAATAAGTTAATTATTTTGAGGTGCAGCCCCTATTATGTATTGACTTTGGAACTGCCTCATTTGTGCACTGAAATGTCAGCCAAAATTACATGATCAAATCTAGTAGGACATGAATCTTAGAATGTTCCTGTATACTCAGCCTGTGCAGGGAAGTGGGAAATCCATTGGGATGCATTTAGCCGCCTTTCAGATTGGCAAAAGCCTTTAAACTAGCTGGAGGTAAGCACTATGATTTCACAGATGCAATTTTACTGACAAACTGAAAAGCTTAAATAACAAGCTAAGAAACTATCTCTCTTCCTTCTTACTTCTGTCTCCAGGCAGTGATATGCTGAGATACAATCTTAGTGCAGACAGGTTTTAGTAGCCTGTGTGAACTTATACTGTACCTGTCAGTGGACTGTTTGACCTTGAAAAGACATGGGGGTGGATTCTCCGTCCCGCCTCGTCAGGTTTCTGGTTCAGCATGCCGGCGGGATTCTCCGTTTCGCCGGCTGGTCAATGGGGTTTCCCATTGTGGGGCAGCCCCACGGCGTCGGGAAATCCCTGGACTGCCGCCAAAATGGAGCATCCCGACGGTGGAGAATCCAGCCCATCATAATTAATGTTGCCTCGAATTTGATAGCACAGCCTGTTGCATTGCACAATTTCTTTAAGATTGCTGTGCGTGTTTTTTTTAATAAACATTTTATTGAGGCATTATGGTTTTATAACAACAACAGAAGAAACAATGTACATACAAATATAAGCATAGTGCAAAAGCCTTCTGCCTCCCTCACAGGTCTCACCTTTACTAACGCCTTACTCTAAACCTGCCCCCGTCCCTTCTGCTGACGGTTAATTTTCCCCATTTGCGTTTCAGCTCTTCAGTCTGCGTTTCCTCTGACCCCATGAGTTCCTTGTAAATGTCAGAAACCCTCCCTTCTCCCACCCACATTCTGGAAACAACCCTGTCCTGTATCCCCCTTGGTGGAGGAGCGGGAAGGTTGAGACCTGCCTGAGTAGGAAGTACCGCGCCTGTAGGTACCTAAACTCATTCCCTCCCGTCAATTCAAATTTCTCCACCAACTCCCTCAGGCTGGAAAATCTCCCTCTATAAACATATTTACCATCCTCTCAATCCCTGCTCTCTGCCACCTAGCCTCCCCAGGGCAAACTGGTGATTATTGCAGATTGAAGACCAGACCGATGCTTCCTCTGCTCCCACATGTCTCCTCCATTGCCCCCAGACTCTCAGGGCTGCTACCACCACAGGGCTGGTGGAGTACCGTGCTGGCGGGAACGGCAGAGATGCCGTTACCAATGCCCCCAAACTAGTGCCCTTACATGATGCCACCTCCACTCGCCCCCACACTGACTCTCGCTTTCTCCCCCCACCACCACCACCACCACCACAGTCACCACCCACTTATTAATCATGGCTATATTTGCCGCCCAATACTAATTAAAGTTCGGCAGCGCTAGCCCGCCCTCTCCCATCATTTTCACTGTCTGCACCCTCCCAGCTAGTGACAACCGGAGCACGTCCCACCTTCGGAAATCCTCCTTCATTTAGTCTACTAGTCAGGCCAGATTTAACCCGTGTAGCCGTTCCCATTGCCGTGCCACCTGGATGCCTGGGTACCGAAAGCTTCCCCCTACCACTCTAAACAGCAGCTCCCCCAATTGCCTCTCCTGCCCACTTGCCTGAATTGCGAATATCTCACATTTCCCCATGTTCAATTTATAACCTGAAAACCGGCCAAATTCTACCAGAATCCTCATAATTTCTTCCATCTCTTCTAGTGGGTCCGAAACATACAGGAGCAGGTCATCAGCGTATAGTGAGACTCTGTGTTCCACCCTCCTGGACCAGCCCCTTCCAGCCTCTTGATGCTCTCAACGCAATTACCAGTGGCTCTATGGCCAGCGCAAACAGCAGTGGGGAGAGGGGGCATCCCTGCCTCGTTCTCTGTGCAGCCTAAAATAGTCCGATGTTAACCTGTTTGTCCGTACGCTCGCCACGGGACGCTGATACAGCAGTCTGACCCAGTTGATAAAGCCCTGTCCAAATCCAAATCGCCCCAGAACCTCCCACAGATATTCCCATTCCACCCGATCAAATGCCTTCTCTGCGTCCATTGCGACCACTACTTCCACGTCCCTACCCTCTGAACTAACTTCCAGGTTGTCTGAATATATTTCCTCAGCCGCCCACGCACCTCCTCATCCAGTCTCCAGTGCGGGCGTTGGCCACACACCTTGCTCACCTGTAGGTCAATCCAGTGCGGGGTATGGTCCGTGATCGCTGAATGCCCGGTGCCCACTACCCCCCCCTCAGTAAACCCCTGTTCAGGATTTAAAAGTCAATCCGGGAGTACACTTTATGCACGTTAGCTCCTTTGCCATTGCTGGCACCGTGCATATTCTCCCCCCCCCCCCCCCCCCCCCCCCCCCCGGACCAACATGTGCGAATCCAGGTCCAGGATCCTCCCCAACATCCTCTTTATGAACTCCACATCATCCCAATTTGGTGCGTACTCATTCATGAGTACTGCCGGCAGCTTCCCACTAACCATGACGGAACGGCCTCCCACATCTGCAACTATTCTTCCCGCCTTGAACGACACTCGCTTGTTAACCAAGATCGCGACACCTCTAGTCTTAGAAACCAGCCCTGAGTGGAAAAATCTGTCCAACCCATCCCTTCCTTAATCTAATCTGATCAGTTACTCTGAGATGCATCTCCTGTAACATTGCCACGTCCGCCTTCAGTCCCCTCAAATGCGCTCTTAACTGGCCCATTTAGCCTTCTTGCGTTCCATGTGATCAGCCTGGGGCTTCTCATATCCCCCCACTCCGCCAATCAGCCATCACCTTTCTTGGAACAGTCTCCAGCCCGCGACCATGCATCCGCAGACCCGCCCCCAGGCAGCTTCTGCCCCCGACCTCCATTTTGTCCCACAGCAAATGTCCCCGTCCCCCCCAGTAACAACGGGCGAGCAAACCACCTCCTCCAACAAGCATAACATTCGCTCACCCCCCACTGCGCTTCCGTGCGATAGCCCGTCCAGTGAGCTAGGTGACCCCTGCCCATGGCGCCAGATGTTTTCCCACCTATTGTCCCCTCCCCCAACATCCAACATCTAATATTCACACCTCCATCCCCCATCAGTGCAAATGCAAACTTTAACTCGCACAGCTCTGCAGCAGGCCCCAAATCAATACAGAAGGCATTACAAATAACGTCCGAAAAACAAGAAACTTTCTCAACATGAGCGCTGCAGCAAAGTTCAAATATCTCAGTCCGCCACCAGCCCTTTCCTTCTAGCGAAGTCCATTGCTTCCTCTGGCGACTCAAAGTAAAAATGTTGCTCCTCGCACGTGACCCAAAGATGGGCCGGATATAGCAATCCAAACTTAACCTTTTTCTTGAAACCTGCTCTTCTCCTGACCACATCCACACTCAGATCCTGGTATCGCAGGATGCTGTGCTCCCACTTACAGCTCCGTGTCTGCCTGGCCCACCGTAAAATACACTCCTTGTCCAGGTACCTATGGAATCTCACCACCATTGCCCTTGAGGGGGGTGGTCCCCCACACGCAGCTTCCTCGCGAGCGTTTTGTGAGCCCTGTCCACCTCCAAGGGTCGGGAGAACGTCCCATCCCCCAGCAGCTTCTCGAACATGCCCGCGATGTATGCCCCAGCGTCCGCTTCTTCGGACCCCTCCAGGTGACCAACAATTCTCAAGTTCTGCCGGCGGGGCCTATTCTCTAGGTCCTCCACCTTCTCCAGGAGCCTTTTCTGCTGGTCTCTCAGCATTCCCCCCCCCCCCCTACAGCTCCACTGCAGTTTGATGATCCTCTTGGTCAGCCAGTGCCTTCTCTACTTTCTGGATCGCCCGGTTTTGAGCATCCAGTCTAAGTTCCAGCCACACAATCAATTCCTTAATCAGGCATTCCTGTTTCTGCTTGGCGAAGCCCTCCTGTACGAATTGCATCAGCTGCTCCGTTGACCACTGGGTTGTCGAGCCAGGACCCCGGTCGTCCGCCATGCTTTCTCCCACTGCAGCCTCAGCCCAAACCTACTCTGTTTGCCTATTTCTTCCTTTGCGAGCACTTCTGGTCTACCTCTCCATGTACTGATATAGGATTCCTCTTCACAATTGCCTCCACCATCAATTTTCCAAATTAAATCCGACAAAAATCGGGGGGGGAAAGGTCCAATGGTCCGACCCGAACAGGAGCCGGGGGGGTGGAGGGGGGCTAGCTTGCCCCACTCTACCGCAGTAATTTTCTGCTCCAATGGCATTGCAGTGAATCATTCAAGAAAATTCAATAATAGGCCTTTTCCTATTCATTGGCTTGTTCTTGCACTTCCACTTTTTCCAGCGCTAAGTTTGTTATCTCAACCATGCTTTTGCAAGTTTCAGAATTATGACTAGTTCACTTGTCACATTGGGGAAAAATAATTTAATGAGTCCCAGTTGGAAACATATTAGTTGAATGTGCAACAACACTGGGAAAGCGAGCTGAGAACCATTTATCTACCATCTGTCTTTGCTGAGTTAAATTGTTTTGAAGACTAGAAAATTAAAATAAATGCGCATGTAACGTACAAAATAAACTGTCCAGACAATATTTTAGCAAATGTATATTAATTCTTTGCATACCTACTTATTCTGTCCACAGATTTTCAAGCTGTGGAATAAGGAGCTGTATGTACGTGAGCAGCAAGATGCATATGAATTTTTTACCAGTCTGATCGACCAGATGGATGAGCACCTTAAGGTAGGTACATGACAACACTTGGACATATACAGAATCATCCTATATTTTCATGATACAATTCACAATACTTTGGTGTCGTGACAGAAACTTGGACGTGAACAGTTTTTCAAGAACACTTTCCAGGGCATCTTCTCTGATCAGAAGATCTGCAAAGATTGTCCTCACAGGTGAGTAGCTTTATCATCATGTAGGTTGACAACAATGTATTTTTTTAAAAACCTTTCTGTTTAATGATTTATTGATTTTATTTAGCGAAGAATGCTGCAACTTAACCATTGCAATGTTTTGGGGATTGCAGAGGAGGAAATTTATTGTAATTTTGAAAAAAAACATCCTCCACTGTTCTTCAAACTTTTTTTCCGGGGACCCATTTTTACCAACCGGCCAACCTTCGGGACCCAACCCGGCCGGCCTGCGTGACCCACCATTTTCTCTTACCTTGTTTGCTGCTGACAGAAATGGAGGAAATGGTTTTGGGTCCCTTTGGCTCTCATGCACGCTCCTCCAACGGAACCTGTTGGATGAAGGTGAAGCCTTCCGGTGTCGGAAAGTATGGAGTCCAAAGTTTTGCGGTTTTTTTTTTTTTTGTTTTTTTTGTTTTTTTTCCTGTAAAATTTTATCAAACAAAACCCATCCGACTTGTTAAAACAAAATGCAAAAAATAAAAATTAAATGAATAAACATCCCCCCCCCCCCCCGCAACTTGTAAAATAAAAAGCTGCGACCGTTAAAAAAAAAAGTGGCCGCATTGCGCATGCGTGCCCGATCATCAGCGCGCATGCCCATAGTTTTTCGCAAGCACAGTGCGGCCGTACTTTTTTTACATGTTCGTGGCCATTTTGACAGCCGCTTGCAGCCGGTGTTATTAACAGCAGCTGTTGCGCGCAGATATACGCGATCGGGAGCGCCGCAACGGTCGACTCCGTGACCCTCACAATACCCACCCGCGGGTCGTACCCCCGAGTTTGACAGTGCCTGTCGTAGACTATTTCACCCTGGCGTAAGCAGCGTTCTCTCAATCTTCTGCAAAGCCACTTTAAAGCTGATTGGTAAATCTTAGATTCATAGGGTCAGTAGGACACAGAGACCATTTGGCCCATCGAATCCATGCTGGCTCTCTGTGCAGCAATCCAGTCAGTGCCATTCAGTGCTCTATCCATAAAGTCTTGCAGGCTTATTTCAATCAAGTGCCCATCTGATTTGCCGTTGAAATCATTTATTGTCTCTGCTTCCACCGCTCTTGTGGTCAGCGAGTTCCAGGTCATTACTGTCCGTTATGGAGAAGGTAGAGGAATGCTCAATCAGCAGACATTTTTAACTGCTGTCTTGGGCTAGCCTGCTCACTGCACATTCAGGAACCGTGGCTGCTACCAACCTCCGTGTAAAGCCCAGAATTTTTCAAGTTACTTTTCTGTATTCCAAAATCTTTCTCACTGGTTGGAGTGTGAGGTCTTTGCAGGACAGAAGTAGGAAAATTCCTTTGGCCTGCATAAAGTCACAGCCACTGTGGCTAACAGTATTATATTCCAAGGCTTCTATTTATGTAATTTAATTGACATAATAAAATTACCCAAAACACTTGCAAGGGTCAAAATTTGGCATGGTTTTTGATGTGCAGTTGAGCCTTCCACCTTCAGTGTTTTGTTCCTGCCCAGAGTTATCCTTTTCTTCTGCCAACCTAATGCACTTGGAGGTTGTCCAACTTATCAAATCATTGTTCTGCAACCTCAGTTAAAGGAATTGCGTAAATTGCTAAGTACTCTTAATTGCTCAGTCGTTCCTCCAGTGGGTCACAACTTTCATTTGTGTGCCGAAGGTATGTTGTCAAATTTTATTTCGGGCTTTACTGTACTTTGAACTAATGGAATAAAATAAATGCTCAATATTTGTTATCTTCAGAGCTAACATTTGTTATCTTCAGAGCTAACAAATGCGAGCTGAATATGAGTGTAGATGTTCTCGGCAGAAATTAGAGTGTCTGATCAACTTTTTCCTGTAGATATGAGCGTGAGGAAGCATTCATGGCATTGAACCTCGGAGTGACATCCTGCCAAAGCCTGGAGATCTCACTGGATCAGTTTGTGAGAGGAGAGGTGCTTGAAGGAGGCAATGCGTATTATTGTGAGAAGTGTAAAGAAAAAGTAAGTTTACTACAAGTCAACAGTGTTTTCATAATGAATGCAGCAGTTCGCATTTATCAGAATTCGAATGACTTTTAAACAAATTAACTTGATGCTGTTGTCCAGAGACCATGTCTCACTGCTGAGGCTGCAGTGCCACCCACCCTGTCTCTGGAGAGATGGCACAGTGGTTAGCATTGCTGCCTCATAGTGCCAGGAACCTGGGATTAAGTCCAGCCTTGTCAGTGTACACGTTCTCCATATGTCCGCACGTTCTTCCTATGTCCGCACTTTCTCTCCGTGTCTGCATGGGTCCCCTCCAGGTGCTCCAGTTTCCTCCCACAGTCCAACGATCTGCAGATTAAAGTGGATTGGCCAAGCTAAATTGCCCCTAGTGTCCCAAGATGTGCAGTTTGGGTGTGGTTACTGGGATGGGGTGGGGAGTAGGGCATGGGTGGAGTGCTCTTTCAGAGGGGTGGTGCAGACTCGATGAGCCTAATGGCATCCTTCTGCACTGACCTTAGCCAAAACCTGTTTGCTGACCATCACTAGAACCGAATGTGAGAAAGTCAGCAACAACGTTTGAATCCTAATGTGGTGAGAGCCACATCTGAACTTTAGGTTCCATAGAATCGCTACTGTGCAGAGGGAGGCCGTTCAACCCATCAAATCTGCCCGACCGTCAAAGTGCACCCCACCTCGGACTACTCCCCTTGGAAGGGTTTGGAAAAAGAAAAGGGTAAGTTCGAGTTGGGGTGTAGGACCTCAATGCTGTTTTGTAAGAACTCGATGAAGAGCAAGAAAGGCTTAGTGTGGGCCAGGATGCAGATGGCTGTATTTTGGACTAGTTGTCCTTTATGGAGGCTGGATGAGCAACTAGGTCAGTGGTCAAATCAACTCTAGAGGTGACCAAAGCATGTATTGGAGGTGGAGGCGTCAGTGTTTGAGATGGAAATAGGCAGTTTTGGTGGTAGAGTGGTATGAACAGACAAAACAAAAAGGGTAGACAAGAGGAAACAAATGCTTGATCACGTTTTTAAAATTAACTTGGTCAGTATACATCTTAAAGATTAGGATGGTTAGCGTTTAGATGTAACCTTTCTTCAGATTGTCGAGTGATAATGTCATATCACCCAGTATGTATGCTGTTGTAACCTCTACGTTCAATGTGACTAGTGACATCTTGTTAGTGTCTCATCCTCCACAAACACTATAGAGTCCAAAATACAACCGTTTATGCGCTGTCACACGCTGTGCCCTGCTCGCCCTTCACCCTGATCATGCAAATAAATATTGGGATCCTGTGTCCCAATTATACCCATTTTCTGTTAGTACATTTGGGATTGAGTCAAAGATTGATTATACTGTTTCCACCATATGATTTAAACATGAAACGAAAGATTGGATTGCTCTAATACAATTCCTTGATAACATTCTTTGTATTTGTAATGAATTTTTGACATTCATTGGAGAAATATTTATGCCATTATGTTGCTCAATGTGTATCATTGCCTTAGAGCTACGTCATGCAAGATGTTTTGTGACATAGGGGATGTCAAGCATTCTCAACAATGAGCTTCAAGAAAAATGTATTTATTTTCCATCCGATGCTTCTTGGAAAGCAGTTGTGGTATTAATGCTAAAGTATACCTAAAATCCATGGAAGAAAGATTCAAGGCAGTTATCTACAATGCTATTGATGCTTGCAGAAGTGGACCTTTTTTGTTGTCATTTTCGGACTATTTAATCTCTCGTGGATTCAGACATTGAACCACATGTAACACAAACATGGTTTCTTTTTATTTTTGTGACATATGATTGCAGTTTAAATGAGTTCTCAACCCAATCTCCTCTCCTCCGCAAAGACCACCTGCTCATCCAACTAAGCTTTCTCAGGCCATTTGCCGCAGAAACACACAAGTGCCATCTACAGACTTGACTTGACGGGGATAGGGGGAGCTGTGGGCTTAGGTAGGGTGCTCTTTCCAAGGGTCGGTGCAGACTCGATGGGCTGAGTGGCCTCCTTCACTGTAAATTCTATGACTTTGATGCTCCTGGGGAGTTTTGTATTCTCTGTGCTCAGCTTATCTAAAATGTTGCCCATTTGCTATCCACAACAACTTGCCATCATGTCCTTTCTCACCTACACTGGTGCCTGGTTTCCCAACCTAGCCTTCTGTTTTTAAATTATATCTCTTTATATGAATTCCTTCATGGTCTCACGCTTCCCTCTCTGTAATCTCATCCAGCCATACAACTAACCCTAAATCTCTCTTTCCATTAATCATAGACTCTTCTGTATTATTCCCTCCCTCACCTCATTATTAATAGCTATCCTTTAGCTGTCTAGACTTCATACCCTGAATTTCCTTCCTAAATCTTTCCTTTTCTCCCCTCCTTTTGAGACCCCGCTCCTTTAATCAAGTTTTTTGTCACCTCGCCCAGTGTGTTTTTTTTAACTTGGTGTATCTTGGGATGTTATCTTGGGATGTTTTCTATGTTAAAGATGCTATATGGTAAAAATTGTGCAAAGATATAAGATTTGTTTAATTATGGAACTGAATCTTGCTCTGTTTGTAGCCACCTTTCTCTTTTCCTTTTATGACAACTATCAGCAGATAGGTTTAATAATGGAGACCACACCGTGTGGATTTTAGCCCCCAGATATGTGAGTGCTGTTGCTATAAACTATGTTCATTTTGTGTTTTTTTTTTCTTTTTAAGAGGACAACAGTGAAACGAATGTGCATCAAGTCTCTACCCAGCGTGTTAGTCATCCACTTAATGAGATTCGGGTTCGACTGGGAAAGTGGGCGTTCTATCAAGTACGATGAACAAATAAGGGTAAATGTATAGCCTGTATATAGTGCTAACTCTTTATGCAGATAAAATGTTAAAAAACAGTTATCATTTCTCATAGGTTCACTGAATCAGTGTAGAATAAGTAATGTAAAGTCCCAAAACAGAAGGCTTTCTTTATTCAGTGTCTAGGTGTGCAAGTAGCTGGTTCTTCCATGCCTGCTGAATGTAATAGATCCATTTTGGTGTGTTTTTTATTCTTTGTTCTTTCATGGATGTGAAAAGAGCCTTTGTTCCCCATCCTTAATTGCCCTTGGATAGAGTAGCTTGCTAGGCCATTTCGGAAGGCATTTAAGAGTTAACCACGTTGCTGTCGGCCTGGAGACACATGTAAGCCACACCAGGTAAACAAGGCAGAATTCCTTGCCTGAAGGGCATTCATGAAGCAAATGTTTTTTTATGACAATAGATGATGGCTTCATTGCACCATATTGTAGATTTATTTATTGAATTGAAACTCCACCAGCTGACATGGTGGGATTTGAACCCATGTCCCTAGAGGATTAGCCTGGGCCTCTGGATTACTACTTCAATGACACTACTGTATCACTGTCGCCTTTAAATTTAATGTTAATCCTTCCCTTTACTGCCCTCAACTTATTCTGAATTTAGAAAATAGTTTCTGCATCTTCAGTTAACAAAATCTCAAAGGGTTTACAGCATCACAGAATAGTTTGTGACTGATGGTTCTATTCGGAGACAATGGAATTGTAAATGTAATTGCTCACGTGTTAATGCATTTGTCCACTGATGTGTTTATTGCTAATTGGTTTATTGCAGCAATATTTATAGTTTACATGAATTCAGGACTGCTCGACAATCCATCTCCATTTGTTCCCCCTTTATCGTACTAGTTTCCTTGGCTTTTAAACATGGAGCCATATACGGTGTCCGGAATGGCACGACAAGAGCATTCTTCCGAACATGGTGAAAATGGCAAAGCAGGCGATCACATGGGTGGAGGCTCTCCTCGAAAGAAAGGCGCCCCAACTGAAAACTATGAGCTGGTTGGAGTGATTGTTCATAGTGGCCAGGCACACGCTGGACACTATTACTCATTCATCAAGGACAGGAGGCAAGTGACAGATATGTAATGCTTTAAGCATGTTAACATTTTCTGATTGCAGTGAAAATCTAAACATAAGGAATGAATTTTGCACTGTCTCAACTGGTCAGAGCTAATGAGTAATTTGCTGCATGCTAAGTTTGGTTTGGTTCTGGGCTTACTTTCCACTCTTTGATTATGCAGGGCTACTGGCAAAGGAAAATGGTACAAGTTCAATGACACAGTGGTGGAAGAGTTTGATCTAAATGATGAGACATTGGAGTTTGAATGTTTTGGTGGAGAGTACAGACCTAAAGTGTATGATCAATGTAAGTCAGTTTGGAACTCGCAATGTCTTCAAGAGTTTGTGTCTCTCCTTTAAACCAGCAGTTCTGCTGAACAGAGGTTTTGGCTAATGGGGTGGTTAGGAAGACATGGTAGGAAAAAACACGAAAATCCCTATTAATTTTCCTGTCTATTATTGAGAGGCATAATAAGAGTGGTGCAAAACATGGAAGCAAATCTATTTTGTCAAAACCTTAGTGAAATGAAAATCGATTACTGTCACAAATAGGCTTCAAATTAAGTTACTGTGAAAAGCCCCTAGTCGCCACATTCCGGCTCCTGTTCGGGGAGGCTGGTAGGGGAATTGAATCGTGCTGCTGGCCTGCCGTGGTCTGCTTTGAAGGCCAGTGATTTAGCCCTGTGCTAAACCAGCTAATGGCACACTTTCTTTTAAAAAAAAGAATTGTTAGCTGGGTGGAGATGGGGCAGTAGAGGATCCTGGCGTTCCAGCCTCATTCTATAAATGCCTGAAATAAATTCATATTACACGTGAACATTAAGTTAAGTAGATAAATGGGACTGCATTGAAATCCCCTGAATAAAATAATTAAGTGTATGGCACTGAAGGAAAAATTTGTTGCTTGCAATTTTTCCTGTGTGGCGAACTAGGGTGGGGAAGAGAAGCTGGACGTGGGAAAAACACACTAACTTAGGAATCCAGGGTGACACAGTAGCACAGCGATTATCAGTGCTGCCTCACGGCTGAGGACCTGGGTTTGATCCCAGCCCCGGGTCACTGTGGAGTTTGCACATTTTCCCCGTGTTTGCGTGGGTCTCACCCCCAAAACCCAAAGATGTGCAGGGTAGGTGAATTGGCCATGCTAAATTGCCCCTTAATTGGAAAAAAATTTTTTTTAATATGAAATCCAATATCCCACCTGCTCATCAGCAATAATTGCTTTTATGATTCAGAAGTACAAGTTTCAGTTCCCACACATCCCATCTACCTGTGAATCTAACCTAAAAATAGAAAAGAATATCCAGTTGAGTAAACCAGGAACAAGATCAAGAATTGCCAGGATAAGATCAAATATCAAGGAAGCATTTGGCCAAGTGTGACACCACGTTTCCTGAGACAAACTGATGCTATTGGAGATCAGAGAGAATACACTTCAGTCTGTGGAGGCATGGTTGTAATTGTTGGATCCCAGTTGTTTCAGTCCCAGGATATTGCTGCAGAAGTGTTTAACTTTCATTCCAGCTCAGCTGACTTCAGCTGATTCATCGTCTCCTTGATCCTCAATAGCCTAACTCACCCAGAGCCTCATTGCTGGATGAAAATTCTGGAGCACTATATGAAAGCAACTTCACTACACAGGCTGCAGTGTTTTTAAAAAGGCTCTTCACCTCCAAGAAACTAGGCATGTGCGATAAGTTCCAGCTTGGACATTAACACCCAGATATCAAAACTGAATTAACGATCAGAGAAATAATAAAAATCACTAAAGCTCAATGATAACTTGCTGTGGATGCTAATTTTTTACTTTTTAAAAAATGGTTTTCATTTTTTTTCAATGTAATTTTTTAAATAGCACTCATTAAAATGAGCCATCATAACATTTTAATTAATGGAATAAACTTATTTCATCAAGGTTGCAATTCAAATGTCTTCCTTTTTAAGCAAACCCCTATCCTGAAGTCCGTCGTCGATACTGGAATGCCTATATGTTGTTTTACCAACGAATGCTAGACCAAAACTCTCCAGTTTTACCAAAGAAAAGCCGAGTTAGTGTTGTTCGGCAGGAAGCAGAGGATCTATCGTTGTAAGTAGAATCTTATTGAACACTCCACAAATCATGTCAATAACCTTATTGATACAATTCCTGAACCTAATTACCTTTAATATTTCATTTGTGTTTCATCCCTTGTATCCTGAAGGGGCGCGAGTAACACATCCAAGTGGCCAACATTCATGCATCAAACTCAGTCCCTCTGCAAAATAGAATGAATTCTGTTTGTCATCATTCCCCGATGCTTCTTTACTCTTTAATAGTGAGCAGCATTTTCATCATCAATCGGATAAGTGAGCTGAGTCATAAGTCAAGGCTGCCTTTGTAGAACAAAATCAGAAAATGCTGTATACACTCAGCAGGTCAGACAGCGTTCACGGGCAGAGAATTATAATGTTTCATATCTATGGCCATTCATTAGTTCTGATGTGTTCTATCGAAAGGTTATTGACCTGAAATGTTAACTCTTCTTTTCTTTCCCACAGATGCTGCCAGGCCTGCTGAGTTGTTCCAAACCTTTTTTTATTTCAGACCTTCAGCATCTTTGGTATTTTGCTTCTTTTAGTGGCTTTGTCAATTTTTCAATGAGTGCTTTTTCTGTGGGTTTCATTTTCCTGAATGACTTTTTGTATGCTGTGTATCCCAAGTAGGAGGAGAACAGACTCCGTACACACCAGAATATTCTTTTTGTTTATAGCCTGTTTTCTTCAGTTTGACAAAAGAATCAAATTGAGACTGCTGTTGGAATTTAACCCTGCATCTCACCATTTGTTGTACATCTGAAATTTTTCTTTTGTTGCTTTGGGGTAGGTCAGCTCCTTCTTCACCTGAGGTTTCACCTCAGTCATCACCTCGTCCTCATAGGCCGAACAACGACCGCCTTTCCCTGTTGACAAAGCTAGTAAAGAAGGGAGAAAAGAAGGGTCTCTTTGTGGAAAAATTACCGGCCAGAATTTACCAGGTAAGAAACAGCCAATATTTAACTGAAGTGAAAGTCATAACACAAAGGGATCTAGGTAAGCAGTAGATAAGCCCATAAATCAAAGAAGATTTGTACAGAACCTTTCACAGCACCAGGATGTTCCAAAGTTCAGGTATACCTACTAGAATATACATTCCACTGCCACTTGAGTCTCCCTATCTTTATGAAGTGGTGTAAATATATGCTTGATCTGACCAAGACTCAGATAGTAAATCCGTGTTAATTTAAATAGAATTGGTATATGAGCAACATAAAGCGTATGTTTCACTATTCCACTTCATATATAAAGTAATAAATATGCCATATGTATTTGTTCAGTACCTAGAAAGGTGCTCCATTGTGCATAGCTAATTAGCCATAGCTTTGAGGAGCGGTTGAATAAACTCAGTTTGTTCTCACTGGAGGTTGAGGGGCGACCTGACTGTGATCTACAAAATTATGTGGGGCATAGACAGAGTGGATAGTCAGAGGCTTTTTCCCAGGGTAGAGGGTTCAATTACTAGTGGGCATAGGTTTAAGGTGCGAGGGGCAAGGTTTAGAGGAGATGTACAAGGCAAGTTTTTTTACACAGAAGGTAGTGGGTGCTTGGAACTCGTTGCCAGTGGAAGTGGTGGAAGCAGGGACAATAGTGACATTTAAGGGGCATCTTGACAAACACATGAATAGGATGGGAATAGAGGGATACGGAACCAGGAAGTGTAGAAGATTTTAGTTTAGACGGGCAACATGGTCGGCATGAGCTTGGAGGGCCTGTACTTTTCTTTTTTCTTTGTAAGATGCTGCAATTGCAAAGTGACCTAGGTTCTATACAATTTTCTCCTTTGGCTGGGCTATGTAAAATAATTCTAGAAAAGAACATAGTGCAGAAGGAGGCCATTCGGCCCATCGAGTCTGCACCGACCCACTTAAGCCCTCACTTCCACCTTATCCCTGTAACCAAATAACCCCTCTTAACCTTTTTGGTCACTAAGGGCAATTTATCATGGCCAGTCCACTTAACCTGCATGGCTTTGGACTGTGGGAGGAAACCAGAGCACCCGGAGGAAACACACGCAGACACAGGGGAACGTGCAGATTCCGCACAGACAGTGACCCAGCGGGGAATCGAACCTGGGACCCTGGCGCTGTGAAGCCACAGTGCTATCCACTTGTGTTACTGTGCTGCCCAAAAACTGAGTGGCTTGCTAGGCCATTTAAGAGTTAACCATGTAGGCTGGACCAGGCAGATTTCCTTCCCAAAAGCAAACCATAAGGGTTTTTGTGAAAATAGTTTCATGGTCATCATTAGGCTTGTGACTCCAGATATTTTATTGAGTTTAAATTCCACCACCTGCCATGGGTGGGATTTGAACTCGGTCCCCAGATCATTACCCAGGATCTCTGGACCACTTGTTCAGCGACAATACAACTACACCACCACAACTAAGACATCCAACAGATACACTGAAGCAGAAGGCTACATTTTTCTTGCATCAAAATTAAGTATACAGCCAAACTTTGACAATTAAATGTGATGCTTGCCTGGCAATCAGAAATTTGGGAAATTTTAACCCAATTAGCACCTTCGGCTTCCTAATGTGTTCTTAAGTATTTCCCGCATAAAGCTTGCTGTAGCCAATCTTCCAGACTGTTGAGCTTCTTCTACCTGTTCCTTTTGAACAATACCCTACCTGACGTAAGTTTTTAATCCATCATCATACCCTTTTTTAAGGAACAAGGAATATGTTTTAAAGTTAAACACTGTTTGTTTGTTTGTATTCTAAGATGTGGAGTGTTAGAAGTCTCCTTCACACCACTCCGTGCTATTGAGGCAGTGGTAGATGATGAGAAAATTAGATTTTGGACAAAATGCCTATAGAACCATTAAAGTTGCAAAATTGGTCAAAACAGGTACCCACTAGGCTAGCTATCTTGCTGCTTTTAATTTAGTTTACACACCAAAGTTAAGTGGTTGTGCACATTTTTAACTGATCATATCAGAAATAAGCAAAATGTTATTGAGAATGTGCCATGGATAGATATCAAACTTGTTACAGTGCATTTAACAGATGAAGGATATAAAATATGCTCATTTAGGCAATGTTGTTTTATTAAATAAAGGCAGACTCTAATGTTAATGTATTAATTTGTAACTCATCAACTGGGGGTTTCACCTACTATGATTTTCCTCCAAGAAAATACTGATTTTATTTCATATCTGCTGTGCTGTTTTAGTAATTTATTTTTCCAGGTATTTCATAATTTTGAAATATATTATTTGCTTTGTCCTTCCTCCTTAATGGAAGATTGATGTCACAAACGTAAAGAATCATTTATTACAAGGAACCACTCAACTCAACTGTGGTCCACACTGCTGCTTATGCTCCACATGAACTTACTTTCCAAAATTAGATTCTGAAAAGAAATTTGAGTATCATCATGCATTCTTTGAACGTTAATTCCTTTGTTGAGTGTGAATCAAAAGTTATGGATCATTAAAAGTTCAGATGTTTAACAGTGCATTGCGCTTTTAGTTTCCATGTGGCCAGTTTCTAATCACAAGTAAAGGGATCAGGGGTGGAAGTTGAGGAGAAGAAATTTCCCTGAAAGGTAAATCTGGGAAATAATACACCCTATAAAGTGTGATAACTAATTGTTACTTACAGCAAGGGCTAACTAATTATCTAGGCTCTCTGTAATGGTAAACAAAAGTGGTAGTTGCTTGTTGGTACTGTAACAGTTAAAAGCGACAATTAGGAAGTTGGTGTACAGCTACAACCGTTTTATCTGTTCTTTTGTATCTAATAGATGGTACGAGATGAGAACCTGAAGTTCATGAAAAACAGAGATGTTTTCAACAGTGACTACTTCAATTTCATGCTTTCCTTGATTTCACTCAATGCAGTGAGTGTCTTTTCTGTGGTCAGGTACTGTTTGACGGTTTGTCTGGTTAGTTGTGACATCCAAAATGAATGATATCCCTTTCACCTAACCATTATAATTCCAATTTCTTCACATTATCGCTACTTCTATTCAATGCAAAAAGTTGACTTCCATAAGCAAGCCCACGATTGTTACAAATCTGGACCATATGCTTGAAATTTATCTGGTGGTATGCAGAGGGCAACATTATGTCCTGGATTCCATTGAAAAGGCATTTTGAAATGCATTGCATGTCCGCTGTATCACCCAAATCATAAACAACACATTACTCAGACTAAAATAGTGCATTTGTCAAGTTTGTGATAAGTTAAACGTTTGCGGTGGCAAAAAGACATATTCAACCAACTAAGCAATAAGCCATAATTTGCTATAGCAGAGTATCTAACATCATTTGCCATTGGTTAGACTTGCTCTTAAACATTAAGGTTTCTACTTTTTTTCTGTGGCAAAGAAATTACAAGACTTAACTTTCTGTGGTGAGTTTTGTTTGTATCTGCCATGCAAATACAGCAGCTTATGCCATTCAGTGCATTGCAATTGTAAAGCTGACCGTGAGATACTGTTTTTGAGAAGCTGATGGCAGAGCAGTGCTACTTGGGCAGCAACCTTTGGCTATCTGCATTTAACCACGCATCTGTTCTTCACCTGATCTTGCTGTAACATTTGCACATCAATTACAGCATCAGTGGTCTCATCGTTATTCGGACAACATATTCTGGATCAGTGCAGTCCTTCATTCTCACTAGTCTTTCAAAAGTTAGTAAAACAAGTGTGTTAAATATGTGGTCCCTTTTAACATGTACTCAACTTAGTTTTAACAAAGCAAAAAATGGCTCCATGTGCCAACAGGTCACTTCTTGCCATAGTGACTACTACTTCCAAGTAAACTGAAGATCCAACAAATCATGAGCCTTCTACGCAAAAAAGCTGTCAACCAAAACCACAGCACAAATGCGATGGTGGCAAACTTGCTGAGGCGAGCAGCGGTTAATTGATGGGAAGACTTTTCTTTCCAGGTATAATGGACTGCTGGCCTTAGCAAAGGCTGGTCATGTCATGTTTGACTTTTGTAAGAATACCTGAATCTCTTCTATTATTGGCATCTTTATTAATGACGGCAGTCCAAATTGCAGCATGAGTTGAGAAAAAGGGACATGGTTTAAAAGGTGGTTTAAAATTGCAACGGACATGGTGTTTTTTGCTTTTCTCCTGTTGAGCAATCTGTTCATTTAATTTTTATGTGGGAACTGAGCCCCATTTAAAGAATGAGCAAAACCACGACAAAAAATTGCGCTTTGACACTTGAAGCTATGGTTTCTTTAATCAAAATTCAATTTAATGGACAGCTGAAAAAGGTTATGAATCTTGAAGCACTTTAGTAATGCAACAACAAACTGCTTCAGTAAAATTTCTCACTACCATGTGAGAGTTAGTAAATAAAAGATTACATTATATTGCACTTTTCACCACCATTGGATGACTCCGACTGCTTTACAGCCAATGACATATGGTCACAGTTGTAATGTAGGAAATTCAGTTACCAATTGCATCTAGCAAACTCCCACAGACAGTAAACGTGAAGATGATCACAAAACTGTTTTTGAGATGTTGAATGAAGGATAAATATTATGGGATAACTTCCCTGTTCTTTTAAGCAGTCAAAGAGGTTTACAGCATGGAAACAGGCCCTTCGGCCCAACTTGCCCATGCCGCCCAGTTTTTAACCACTAATTGCCCGCATTTGGCTCCTATCCCCTTCCACAACTGTCTAATTGCTTTTTAAAAGACAAAATTGTACCCACCTCTACTACTGACTCTAGCAGCTTGTTCCAGACACTTACCACCCTCTGTGTGAAAAAATTGCGCCTCTGGACCTTTTTTTATTTCTCCCCTCTCACCTTAAACCTATGCCCTCTAGTTTTAGATTCCCCAACCTTTGGGAAAAGATGTTAACCTTATCTTTCCCCCTCATTATTTTATAGACTTTATCACCCCTAAGCCTCCTACACTCCAGAGAAAATGTCCCAGTCTATCCAGCCTCTCATTATAACACAAACCATCAAGTCCTGGTAGCATCCTAGTAAATCTTTTCTGCACTCTTCCTAGTTTAATAATATCCTTTCGATAATAGGGTGACCAATACTGTGCACAGTATTCCAAGTGTGGGCCTACTAAGAATTTGTACAACTTCAACAGGATGTCCCAGCTGCTGTATTCAATGTTCTGACCAATGAAACCAAGCATGCCGAATGCCTTCTTTACCACCCTGTCCACCTGTGTCAAGGGACCATTTGCATCCATCCATGAGGGCACCACATCTGAAAGATGACTTTCTAACACTTTACTGGAGGGCCAGCCTTAAGTTTTGTGCTCAAGACCTGGAATGGGATTTGAGCCCAGAATCTTCTGACTCCCAAGGCAAGAATATTACCAACTGAGCCACGGCCGCCCGGGGCATCATCCGGAGACTGATCAGGGATTAAAGCCAGCTTAGTTTGGATAGTAGCACGTTGTTTTTAAATGATACGTTCCTGGGTTCAAGTTTCATCCCAGTACTTGATCACAGTACAGGCTGATGTTTCAGTCAGTTATTTAGGCAGGACAGCAAAGTTGAGTCTGCTGTCTTTTGAATCAAAAGTTAAATCAAGCGAACGTAGGTCAACTGAACACCAAAACACCAGTGGAAGTATTGGGACAAGAGCAGGAATTGCTCATTCTGGCCTACACCACCCAAAACGCAGATCAGATTAACCTTCGTATTGGGACTTTGCTCTGTGCAATTAATTACGGCATTTACATTTTTGAAGTACAGTGAGTGTTAATTGGTGTGAAGCACATGGGGAGGGGTGTAATCTAACAACATAGTCAGATTTTCATCAATGTAAGTTTTTTTTCCCCCTATTTCACCTCTGCTTTAGTTTCACACTTTGCTTGTATCAGTACTGCTTCAACATCAAATCATGGAATTACTTCAATGCAGAAGGAGGCCATTCTGCCCATCAGGTCTGCACCGCCCCTTCAAAAGAGCACTCTACCTAGGCCCACCCAACCTGCACATCCTTGGACTGTGCAAACTCACACAATCACCAACGGTCAGAATTGAACCTAGGACCCTTATGCTGTCAGGAAGCAGTTCTAACCATGGTGCCGTTTCCTTGCAAAAAAACTTCTGTAACAAAATATCTCAATTAATCAAAATCTGCACATGATTTGTAATGGGTATCATGTTCTGTGCATGCCTAGGCATGTATTGTTAACCAAGGTTGACGATTAGTGAATAGCTTAAAAATAGGCAAGTCCACTCAAAGAAATCCATCTCTACTTGTTACAACAGATATTAGCAAATTGTGAAAAGCTGCAAGAGAAATAAGGGCTTGAATGAATGTGGTGCTTACACCCATGTAACACATGTTCAGATTTAGCCTGCGTTCTAATTCCTAAAACTTTAGTTTTCTTACAATTCTGTTTTTCCTGTGCTTCTCATTCTGATGTGCTTTTTCCCCATAGACTAAACTAAAACACCCTGTGTACCAAACAATGGCAAAAGTCAGTATGAAGCTCGCCATCCAGTTCCTCTTCCAGACCTATTTGCGAACCAAGAAAAAACTCAGGTATGAAAATGACCATGGGATATTGGTGCATTCATCTAATTTAACAGAGTTTAATGTGCAGGCTATTCAATATCAGAAGATGCATGCTTCAACCTGTATCCTGTCTCTAACTGATATTCATACATAGAAAAGAAAATGCTGAAAATCTCAGCAGGTCTGGCAGCATCTGTAGGGAAGGAAAAGAGCCAACGCTTAGAGTCCAGATGATCCTTTATCAAAGCTAAGAGTCAGAGAAAATGGGAAATATTTATATTGTGGAGTGAGAATGAAAGATGAGTCATAGCCACAGAACCCCGGGGAAACGGGGTGCTAATAGCCACAGAAACCAAGGGAAAAGAGTGTTAATGGCAGTTCCCAGAGAGAACAAAACGTGTGAACGGCCAAACAGCAGAGAAACTAACATCAGGGGGTAAACTGTGACAGATGTAAATGTGGGGGGAAGCAATGGGGGGAAACGGTAAGGAAAGGTGGAAAGATGGGGGGGGGGGGGTTAAATATATATTAAGAAAGACAAGGAAATGGTAAAAGACAGTAAAAATGAAATTGTAGCAAGATTTCCTTATTCTTGTACTCCAATCCCCTTGCAATTAAGGCCGCATGCTATTAGCCTTTATAATTACTTGCTGTGCTTGCATGTTAAATTTGTGTTTTTTTTACAAGTGCCCCAAAATCTCTTGAGATCTCAGGTTTTATACCTTTTTAAAAAATACTCTGATTTTCCATTCTTCCTCCCAAAATGAATAACTTCACATTTCCTTTTATCAAAAAATGTATTTTATTACAAACATGTGTCAAAACAGGTTACAGCAAATAAACACCCTGGGAAAAATACTTCCCAGCAATCAATTATACAGTCTGTACAATTATCACCCCCGCCCCGCCCCCGCATAACTTCACATTTCCCCACATTATACTCCATCTGTCACCCTATTTCCCACTTACTTACCTGGACCAAACCTCTTTGCAGCCTCTCTGTCCTTCTGATAGCTTACTGTCCCACCTAGCTCTGTAACATCTGCAAACGTGGATGAATTATTGTTGGTCCCTTCATCCAAACTATTAATATAGATTGTAAGTAACGGAGGACCCTCTGCCCTTGTGGGAACCTCCAAGTTTTGAACACGTCCTTCAAAAAGCAACTTGGGTAAGAGTAAAGGTCTAACCTATTTCACAATGCGGCTCATGGACTTAAATATTCACACTAGTTTCCAGCTCCCTGATTGTGCAAAATTCTACCCTTTCTCTCCACTTATCTTGTATGCAGTTAGTACAGCGATGAGGCAGATTGTATTGCAGTCTCTGACTGCTTCAATCTAGCCCTCCAGTTTGTGATGTATGGGCAGTCCTGGACTACTGAAATGGGTGCAAGTCACCATTGGAGGGGAAAATTGTTAATGGAAGTGATTTGCTTCCTTTGTGATTTGCCGTTTTGACCTTTAATTGCATGTAGATACAGCTGTCAGGGTAATGTAAAAAAATCTCTCAAAATGGTTCATACACTTCTGGAAATTTTAAATGCAGCAAGCATGCAATTAATTTACAGGAAAGTCAGGGATGAGAATAGATGGGCGGCACGTTGGCGCAGTGGTTAGCACTGCTGACTCACTGCACTCAGGACCCGGTTCAATCCCAGCCCCGGTCACTGTCCATGTGGAGTTTGCACATTCTCCCTGTGTCTGCGTGGGTTTCTCCCCCACAACCGAAGATGTGCAGGGTAGGTGGATTGGCCAAACTAAATTGCCCCTTAATTGGAAAATGTTTTAAAAATAAAAAAAGGATGAGAATAGATAATTCAACAATTCAAAGTTCATCTCACTGCCGCATTGTGGCATTTAATGTCCATGTTGGAAATCTGAAAATGCTGGGAACAATGACCTGAAACATTTTTATATTTGTTCATGGGAGATGAGTGTTGCTGGCAAGACCAGCACTTTCTGCCCATCCTTATTTGTCCTCAAGAAGGTGGCTGTGAGGAACTGCCTTGAACCATTGCAGTCCATGTGGTGTACATACTCCCAGTTACTGTTCGGAAGAAGATTCCTGATTTTTGACCTCCTGACTGCCCAGATGTTGCCTGGCATGCGGAGTAGCGTTTTCTATTTTTATTCTCCTTTTCTACCTGGTTGGGGCAATTATTCCAAATAATAGCTCATTTTTGATTTTTAAAATTCTTCTAAATATCTTTTTAAAATGTAACTTTTCCTCATTTTTGAGATAAGCTTTATTGTCACAAGTAAGTTTACATTAACACTGCAATGAAACCACTGTGAAAAGCCCCTAATCACCGCACTCTGGCGCCTATGAGAATTCAACAGCGAGAGAATTCAAAATGTCCAATTCACCAAACAGCACATCTTTTGGGCCTTGTGGGCGGAAACCGGAGCACACGGAGGAAACCCACACGGGCACAGGGAGAACATGCAGACTCCGCACAGACATAACCCAAGCCAGGAATCGAACCTGGGACCCTGGAGTTGTGAAGCAACAATGCTAACCACTGTGCTACCCTGCTGTCCACAAGATTGAAAGCGTCTATCTAGAAGATATTAAATCATCTTAATTGCCTGGTCATTCGTAAATGTGATAAAAGTGATCTCTCATTTGCACAACAGTCATTTAGCAACACCCTATTGAGGTCTCAGTTTGAGGAGCTTTGGGTTTCTAGTAAGTCTCGTATTGCTCCATATATCCTAAGAAATTATTTTGAGAAATGTTTCCATTAGAAGATTAAAGATCTATTCCTAACAACAGACGTCTGAAGATTATAGAAGCACTTTGCATTTGGTTTTGCACGCTAGGAGCCCTTACACTTGTAAAATATTGTACTAGCCTGGCTTTGAGTTGTGTTTATAGTTAGGTTTAACAGTAGTAAGCGTGTCTGAACTTTTTAGTGAGGATTCCGATTTTTGTTACAGGGTGGACACAGGGGAATGGATTACCCTCATCGAGCGGTTGCTTTCAAATAGTTGTGAGGCCTGCCAATGGCTGATTGAATTCCTGATTGGCCCTGAAGGGCGAGAACTAATCAAGTGAGTCGAAAAACTGGTTTAAAATGTTGATGAACATGCCTTTTGAATTAATTTAAAGGATTTGTTAAGGATTACCATGGAATTTCTACAACTTGAAATTGCAGCTGCATGACCGATCTCTCTAAATCCTATTACTTCCAAGTTAATAATTCTGCTTGACTCATCATGTTTTAGATTTTTTGTTTAGATTTGCATGATGCTTATACAAGTGTTTGTGGGAGAGGAGAGACTCACAATCTCGCTATTTTTAATGTTTAAAAAGATAATATCTTGGTGCTCAGGATATGAGAACATTTTTGGAGAACACGCTGGAGGCAAAACAGAAGCCCAAGTGTCAGTGATCATTGACTGTCAATGACTTGATATTAATTTCTGTTCATCTCAGTCAAGATCCTCTAGTGTTAACAGCAGAGCCGTAGAGCCCTAATGAAATTGCCCTTTAAATATGACAACATTTGCTTTCATTTTCTTTCTGTTGAATATAATGCACTATTTAATGTAAAAATACATCCGTGTAAATTCATTATTTTTGAAATTAGCAAATGTGCTGAAGATTATTCAGTTGCATGTTTTAGCAGTGTCTGGGGGTTATGGCTGCAGTATCCACACTGACTCATTGCAGTAATTTTATGAAGAAACTTTGTAAATTCAGAAGACATCTGTACAGAGAAGCCTGATCATTTTGACCTCCAGTTAATGTCTGTATTCTGTTTGGTGCATTTGAAAATGAACTTGCTTGCCAATGTACGTGTTTAGCAGTTAAGTCTTTATCACTGGAGGTGGTCCTTGAGAGTGTTGATCTTTGTGATTGGCTCATTGGCTCGCATGGTAATTATGAGCTAATATCAGACCATCTATGCTGAAGGACAGTTTAAATTGCAATCTTTCATAAAGGGGTGGAGATAGCTTGTGTTATTGCAGGCAAGCTAAAGCACATTATCAAATTAAACATGGGAAAGTAGATTTAGCTTGGCTTAATTGATGCTTTCAGTCCTTAGATTCTTCCTAACTTTGTGCCATACTGCTGCATTTTTAATTTCTCTGCAATTCGGAGTCATCAATGTGCCTCAATTCCTAAATCAGAGCATTAAATCCTGTTAGTATCAGTAACTTTAGATAAATATGTAAATTAACAGGGATAAAATCAAACTGCAGTTCCCTAAATCTCAACGGTGCATGCTGACGTGAACTTAAAGACAAACGTCATGGGTACTTCTGACCTATGACATCTCAGATCTGGAATAACACGGCCAAATGCAAAGTAAATCTCCCTTTATTCTGGAGCAGCAATGTGCCTTAAACAGAACTTGAGCAACCTTACCTGCTCCAAGTTGAATCTGTCTGACTAGTATTAAAAGCACTGATCACAACATTCTAATAACTTTACCATTGATGGTAACGCTGTGTGGATTACATTATAGGATTTGTTAACTCGTGTGAAACTTCTAATGTTCTACCATCCAGATACTCAAATATATTTTAGAATTTTCTTTTAACTTTCCAATTAAGGGGCAATTTAACGTGTCCAAGCCACCTACCCTGTACATCTTTGGGGTGTGGGTGTGAGACCCATGCAGACATGGGGAGAATGTGTAAACTCCATATGGACAGGGTCCTGGGGCTGGGATCAAACCCGGGTCCTTGGTGCCGTGAGGAAGCAGTGCTAACCACTGTACCACTGCACTGCCCTTTGTTTTCGAATTTTGAATTATGAACTCCTTATTGTCCCCATTGCTAAATTTGCATAAAACAGCTGAATGCAAAGAGGGGGAAACCGTATGCGTGGCAGGACGAGACAATAAAATTGGGGGAGGGAGTAGAAAAGGAAGTTGTGACACAGGTTATGTTTACCCATAACCACCCAGCTGCCGCTGCAGCCTTTCATGCTTTGATCTCATAGTCTTGCCCACAATGCATGTACCCCTGTCCAGTATTTTCTGGCTTAAACTTTCAATGCAGCTGACATATCGCAACCCTTTCACCTGGTTCGACTTGCCCTGTTTCGTTCTCCTCCCTCCAATCGGAACTCACTTTGGTTGGGGATAGTACAGTTTGAGGGGGGGGGGGGGCAAAATTGGGAGGGAAAGTAAGAAATTACATAACAAAATCCACTTTGTTTTTCTCTGCCTGTGAACACCAGGATTTTTCTTCTGGAGTGTTCTGTACGGGAGGTTCGAGTAACTGTTGCTAGCATTCTGGAAAAAGCTCTCGAGAGTGCCTTGCTTTATCAAGAAAAGGTTAGTAAATTACATATATAAAATGTCTTTATCACTTGGTAAAAACATAATTGCTGTACATATGTTTGTCTTGTGTAGCGCTGTGAATAGTTTGTTTTACATGTCATATCTTAGGGTCGCAAATAAGCTCAATGTTTGCAGAATATGTACTTAAGCCCTAAACCTCTCTTACTGACTAATTTATTAAAAGTTCAGACATGGATCACTTATCATTAATGGTGGAAAATAATAAAAATTTGCATCCATAATTTGGTTGTTTCGTTTATCTCTGCCGTAACTATATCTTTTTAAACCACCAGAAGAAAAGTGCGAGGAATTGACAGATTTCTTGTTCCCTTCCACACAATTTATTTGCTCACTTTTAACAAGGCAATGTGTGTTTTGATTGTTAAATTGTGTTGAAGATTCTTAGAAAAATTATTGTTTTCTTCAGCTCAAAGGATTGGACCAGTTACTGGATGTGCTGCTTGCCTTGCTTGATAAAGATGTGGCAGAGAATTGTAAAAATTGCTCCCAGTACTTCATCCTCTTCAACAACTTTGTACAGAAGGTAAAGTATCTAACTGATCTATTTTATTTGTGCTAATAAAAGAAACTGCATCAACTCAATATATTTTTTTTAAGTTTTCAAACACCGAGAGCCCTGTGCACTTATGCAAAAGGAGCCAGGATAAAATTGTCTGAAAGTTTTGGTTTCAAGCTAGCTGAGGATCATTCCACAACCAGTTGAGGATCAATTGTGATTTTTATGACAAGGACTGTGCAAAGAAAATGCGTATGAGCTGTGAAGTAACTAGGAATGCAGCTTCAAATGTTTTAGTTAATAAATATAACTTTACTTAAGCAACTTGCTGATCATCTGTTGTTGCAGCATGTTTTTTTAAGCTTTGACCCCAGGTGTGTTAACACCTTTCCGACTTTGACTAATTTCAGAAGGGAGAGCTTTATTTGACCCCCTGCCTTTTTGCCTCCTTCTCCAAAATACTACTACCGTTGCAATTCAAGTGTCATTCACTTTGATTTCAGGAGATTCTTTCACGTATTTGAATTGTGAAACGATTAAGTGGATTGAACTGTTTTTTTTTGTCATTCAGGGTTTCAGGGCCTGCCAGCTATTATTCAAACACTCTGCATTCAAACGTATGCTTTGTTTCCTGTTGGGTCCATCAAGGCAGAACAACCAAGTGAGTATGATGTTGTTTTGGAGCCTTTATTATAGAATACTGTATATTGCTAATTGGTGTACCTAACATTAGCCAGTGAAGAAAACACTACGTATTGTAATTTCAACCTGGTCATATGATGAATTGTCCACTTTTTTACTCGGTGGTGGGGGGGGGTTCTTTTCTGTATCTAGCCTTGCAGTGAGTGGATCAATTGCAATGCTTCCCTGCATTTTCCCAAGTTTCCTAACCTTGGAAGAAGCAGAAGAAGAATCCTGGTTGCCATATTTTACATAAATAAAAACAAAACATGCTGGAAATACTGAGGAATGTCAGCTTCTGTGGAAACAGGCCACAATTAATGTTTCAAGCCAGTCCTAACAGGGAAACCCACCTGAAGCATTAACCCGTTTTGTTCTCCATAGATGCTGCTGAGCATTTACAGTATTTTCTGTTCTTAATTCAGATTTCCGGCATCAATAGTGCTTTGTTGTTGTAATAGGTGATATTTTACTTTTTGGACAAAATATTTGACCTTTTTGACATTTCCAATGGCATGAACCCTCCAAATGAAGACTTCACCGTTCAATACTAAATATAGCTTTGTTTTTCTATTAGAATCGACGCTGGAGCTCGGCCCAGTCCCGTGAGTTCTGGTATCTCCATATCACTTTGGCATCACTCGTACTACACTCAGACATTTCATCTTTGTTGACTGTTGGTAAGTTGAATTTTCTTTCTTTTAGAGGGTAACTTGTGTATGTCCATAGTCAGTAAGATATTGCCTGAAAATTAGGAATAATTGAGTTGCGGGTCCCTGTACAACTTTGTGCTTCAATGTACATTTTAATAGTTGTTTGCTCAAAATTAAGGAAACGATGGAAGAGTAGGACTATGATCCATTGAGTGGAGTTGAGCGACTCCCCAGGGTTTAGTGGAGATGGGGCCTTGTTTAGCACATTGACAGAAGCAACTGACTTGCCAGTATGATTGGGAACCTGTCATGATCCAAGATTGCGCCAATAATAATTGTGCCATGGAGCTAATGATAGATCATCAGGATGGTATGGAAGATGCAGCTGAGTGGGGAAAGAAGGTTGGGAATATTAAGAGGAGATGGAGCAGGGTGAGATCAAGTCCAGGTTAAAGGTGCTGCCAGTGGGTCACTCACTGTATAAACTAACCAGTGATAAAATTGAAGAGATTTAAGCAATGAATATAGCATGGTTTGCAGCTGTGATATAACCATTTTGAAGCAGATATGGGTGGTTAGATAAAATGTTAAATATTCAAATGAGGAGCAAAATTTTGCAGAGGTTTGTATTGAAAAATGCAGAAATAAATTATTTGATTGCTTAGTAGATTGAAGTGATGCTTAATTCTGGGATAGTCATCAGATTCATTTTGTGTTTTGCTTTGCTGGATATTATTGAACACTATGACATGAACTCTGCTACCTCACTTGAGTAGCAGTTGTTAATCTGTGAATTTTAGAGTGTCTGTAAACTGTACAAATGTTAACGGCACACTGTTGATCCCAATTTTGTCCTGGTGCAACATCTTCATTTGCAGTTTGGAATGTTATCGGGAGTTGAAATTCTGACCCAGCTTTCTCTACCTGAAAAGAGTCCAAAAGATTTCTTAAGGTCTTTCGAGTTCCAGCTGCCACATTCTGGTTCAGATAAATGAACTCAGCACAGAATTGGGATGAAGCCAAAGTCCGAGAGGACCATTGACTGCTCTCTCCCTTTTTGAGAGAGAGAGAGCTGATTGGTGGTGATTTAACCTGAGGTTCACCACACCTCGGGAGAGGGCACAGTTGAGAAGGATAATGGATTACCTCAGCCAATATGGTGGGTAGCATGGTGGTTAGCATAAATGCTTCACAGCTCCAGGGTCCCAGGTTCGATTCCCAGCTGGGTCACTGTCTGTGTGGAGTCTGCACGTCCTCCCCGTGTGTGCGTGGATTTCCTCTGGGTGCTCCGGTTTCCTCCCACAGTCCAAAGATGTGCGGGTTAGGTGGATTGGCCATGCTAAATTGCCCATAGTGTCCTAAAAAGTAAGATTAAGGGGGGGGTTGTTGGGTTACGGGTATAGGGTGGATACATGGGTTTGAGTGGGGTGATCATTGCTCAGCACAACATTGAGGGCCGAAGGGCCTGTTCTGTGCTGTACTGTTCTATCTATGTTCTATATGGGAATTGAACCCACGCTGTTGGTGTCGCTTAGCATCACGAACCAGCCGTCCAGCCAGCTGAGCCACCGACCTCCCCTAGTATTGGGATGGAACCTTCCTGGTTGGTATGGTTTAGTTATTCACAGGGTAAATTTGATGTATGAAAAAGCATCGTTAAATCTCCCTTGCTACATTAGACAGATTTCTGTACCCTAACCTACCAGTTCTCCTCACAGATTATGGATATACCACTTGTCACTGCCTCCTGTGTGAACAATTGTTTGTGTTTCACTATCCAAACAAATCACCTGCTTTGACTTCTAATTTTGTGTCAGAAATTACTTCAGATTTTCTCTCTGTGCTGATGGATAGGGGTTTCATTTTCATAGTTGACCACAAATGACACATAAGAACATAAAAACTAGGAGCAGGAGTAGGCCATCTGGCCCCTCGAGCCTGCTCCGCCATTCAATGAGATCATGGCTGATCTTTTGTGGACTCAGCTCCACTTTCCGGCCCGAACACTATAACCCTTAATCCCTTTATTCTTTAAAAAACTCTCTATCTTTAATCTTAAAAACACTTAATGAAGGAGCCTCAAGTGCTTCACTGGGCACGGAATTCTGTAGATTCACAACCCTTGGGGTGAAGAAGTTCCTCCTAAGCTCAGTCCTAAATCTACTTACCCTTATTTTGAGCACAGTAAGAAGTCTTACAACACCAGGTTAAAGTCCAACAGGTTTGTTTCAAACACGAGCTTTCGGAGCACTGCTCCTTCCTCAGGTGAATGGAGAGGTATGTTCCAGAAACATTTATATAGACAAAGTCAGAGATGCCAGACAATGCTTGGAATGCGAGCATTTGCGGGTAATCAAATCATAACAGATCCAGAGATAGGGGGTGACCCCAGGTTAAAGAGGTGTGAAATGTCTCAAGCCAGGACAGTTGGTAGGATTTTGCAAGTCCAGGTTAGATGGTGGGGGGATGAATGTAATGCAACATGAATTGGGGCTTATTTTGAGGCTATGCCCCCCCCCCCCCCCCTCCCCCCTCCCCCCCAGTTCTGCTTTCACCCGCCAGTGGAAACAACCTGCCCGCATCTATCCTATCTATTCCCTTCATAATTTTATATGTTTCTATAAGATCCCCCCGTATCCTTCTAAATTCTAACGAGTACAGTCCCAGTCTACTCAACCTCTCCTTGTAATCCAACCCCTTCAGTTCTGGGATTAAACTAGTGAATCTCCTCTGCACACCCTCCAACGCCAGTATGTTCTTTTTTCAGGTAAGGAGACCAAAACTGAACACAATACTCCAGGTGTGGCCTCACTAACACCTTATACAATTGCAGCATAACCTCCCTAGTCTTAAACTCCATCCCTCTAGCAATGAAGGACAAAACTCCATTTGCCTTCTTAATCACCTGTTGCACTTGTAAACCAACCTTCTGTGACTCATGCACTAGCACACCCAAGTCTCTCTGAACAGCGGCATGCTTTAATATTTTATCATTTAAATAATAATCCCTTTTGCTGTTATTCCTACCAAAATGGATCACCTCACATTTGTCAACATTGTATTCCATCTGCCAGACCCTAGCCCATTCACTTCACCTCTCCAAATTCCTCGGCAGACTTCCGGTATCCTCTACACTTTTTGCTTTACCACCATCTTAGTGTCGTCTGCAAACTTGGACACATTGCACTTGGTCCCCAACTCCATATCATCTATGTAAATTGTGAACAACTGTGGGCCTAACACTGATCCCTGAAGGACACCACTAGCTACTGATTGCCAACCAGAAAAACACCCATTAATCCCCACTCTTTGCTTTCTATTAATTAACCAATCCTCTAGCCATGCTACTACTTTACCCTTAATGCCATGCATCTTTATCTTATGCAGCAACCTTTTGTGTGGCACCCTGTCAAAAGCTTCCTGGAAATCCAGATATACCACATCCATTGGCTCCTTGTCGTCTACCGCACTGGTAATGTCCTCAAAAAATTCCACTAAATTAGTTAGGCACGACCTGCCCTTTATGAACCCATGCTGCCCAATGGGACAATTTCCATCCAGATGCCTCGCTATTTCTTCCTTGATGGTAGATTCCAGCATCTTCCCCACTACCGAAGTTAAGCCAACTGGCCTATAATTACCCACTTCCTGCCTACCTCCTTTTTCAAACATGGTGTCACGTTTGCTAATTTCCAATCCGCCGGGACCATCCCAGATCTAGTGAATTTTGGTAAATTATCACTAGTGCATTTGCAATTTCCCTAGCCATCTCTTTTAGCACTCTGGGATGCATTCCATCAGGGCCAGGAGACTTGTCTATCTTTAGCCCCATTAGCTTGCCCAACACTACCGCCTTAGTGATAACAATCACCTCAAGGTCCTCACCTGTCATAGCCTCATTTCCATCAGTCACTGGCATGTTATTTGCTGGTGTTCAGTTCCTCAGCCATTTCCTCATCTCCCGTTATTAAATCTCCCTTCTCATCCTCTAAAGGGCCAATATTTACCTTAGCCACTCTTTTTTGTTTTATATATTTGTAGAAAATTTTTCTATCTGTTTTTATATCCTGAGCAAGTTTACTCTCACAATCTATTTAACTCTTCTTTGTAGCTTTTTTAGTAACTTTCTGTTGCCCCCTAAAGATTTCCAAGTCCTCTACTCCCATTAATCTTTGCCACTTTGTATGCTTTTTCCTTCAATTTGATACTCTCCCTTATTTCCTTAGATATCCACGGTCGATTTTCCCTCTTTCTACCTTTTTGTTGGTATAAACCTTTGCTGAGCACTGTGGAAAAATTGCTTGGAAGGTTCTCCATTGTTCCTCAATTGTTTCACCATAAAGTCTTTGTTCCCAGTCTACCTTAGCTAGTTCTTCTCTCATCCCATTGTAATCCTCTTTGTTTAAGCACAGAACACTAGTGTTTGATTTTACCTTCTCATCCTCCATCTGTATTTTAAATTCCACCATATTGTGGTCGTTCCTTCCGAGAGGATCCCTAAATGAGATCATTAATCAATCTTGTCTCGTTACACCGGACCAGATCTAGGACCGCTTGTTCCCTCGTAGGTTCCATTACATACTGTTCTAGGAAACTATCGCGGTTACATTCTATAAACTCCTCCTCAAGGCTGCCTTGACCGACCTGGTTAAACCAATCGACATGTAGATTAAAATCCCCCATGATAACTGCTGTATAATTTCTACATGCATCCGTTATTTCTTTGTTTATTGCCTGCCCCACCATAATGTTACTATTTGGTGGCCTATAGACTACTCCTATCAGTGACTTTTTCGCCTTACTATTCCTGATTTCCACCCAAATGGGTGCAACCTTACTCTCCATAGCACCGATGTCATCCCTTACTATTGCCCGGATGTCATCCTTATTTTTTTTTTTTTTTTTTTTTTTTTTTTTTTTTTTTTAAATTTTTTTTATTGGAATTTTTTGCAGAAAATATAACAAAAAGTATAGCAAAAAGCAGTAATATGCAACTAACAGCCCCATAACACCCACAATTCCCCCCATACCGTAACATCACATGTATCACATTCCCCCACCCCCCCCCCAAACAAGAGAACTTAACCATAAATTAAAATTAGATAAATCAAATTTAAATAAAATAAGCTAACATAATCAACGCCCCCCCCCCCCCCCCCCCCCCGGGTTGCTGCTGCTACTGTCCCAGTACCCTATCGTTGAGCCAGAAAGTCGAGGAAAGGTTGCCACCGTTTAAAGAACCCTTGCACCGATCCTCTCAGGGCGAATTTAACCTTCTCAAGCTTAATAAAGCCCGCCATGTCATTGATCCAGGTCTCCACGCTTGGGGGCCTCGCGTGGATGTCATCCTTAAATAACAGAGCTACACCACTTCCCTTACCATCCACTCTGTCCTTCCGTATAGTTTGATACCCTCGGATATTTAACCCCCAGTCGTGACCATCCTTTAACCATGTTTCAGTAATGGCCACTAAATCATAGTCATTCACAATGATTTGCGCCATCAACTCATTTACTTTATTCCGAATACTACGAGCATTCAAGTAAAGTACACTTATGGTGCAAATCTCATGAGGTTGCCTCAAAATAATCCTATCAACCATTTATTTCTTAAGGAGTGGGCAAAAATGGAGAACTATCTGCTTCTGTTTGAACCAGAGCAAGAGTTTCTGAATGTAGATATTTTTAGTGTATTAACCTCTGCCTGTAAAGAATTGTGACTAAATGGTAATAATGGTGGTTTCCCATACTATATGAAATGAAAATCAAATGAAAATCGCTTATTGTCACGAGTAGACTTATAAAGAAGTTACTGTGAAAAGCCCCTAGTCGCCACATTCCGGCGCCTATTCGGGGAGGCTGTTACGGGAATCGAACCGTGCTGCTAGCCTGCTTGGTCTGCTTTCAAAGCCAGCGATTAAGCCCTGTGCTAAACAGCCCCACTACATATTAGGGAACTAGATTGTTAGGGCTCTCATTCAACATGTTCTTAGTTTCTTAATTAAGTGCTTTAAAAAAATTGAATGTTAATTTCTGATTTATTCCCTTCACTTGTACTCCATTTTGCACTATTCACTGTACCTACAGCAGGAGAGGTAAGGTTAAGCAACTTGTCATCTTGACGAGTCACTGGGGAGTGATTGAAAGTAACCAAAGGGACAGACTTCAATCCGTTTCCTTCCCTGCTTACATAGATTCTGCTGTGAGCTATTTCCTGATTCAGCTGCAATCCAAAACTTGCACTATTTGAAATAGTAAATGCAATGTCAAATTCTACTGGCCTTAATGCTTTGCTTTTCGAAGTTAAATGTCAGCTGCTCCCAATGTGGATTTTTCAATATTGAGTTCATTGAAAATAAGTTATTCAGTTATTCACTTCATGTTAGCTGCGCGCTCTAGATTTGGGAACAAAGGAAACCCATATTGGAAATTAACCAGTGGAAGAATACAGGCTGAATATAATATGTTTGTTTTTGGTTCAAGATCCTGGACAGTATAAATGGCATACGCCAACTCCACAGGTACCTTTGCACCAGGATGTAGAAACTCTCTTCAGACCTGAAGGACAGGCCTACTTACTTGAGGTATTTATTTTGTTCTCCCGAGGAAATGTTTTGGCCTGTTTTTTCTTTTGTATTGTACAAATCTACATGAGTTGAGTGATATTTAAAATGGTTAATACATGTGGTCCTGAAAATCATGGAAGAGAGGCAGATATAAATGTTTATTGTCAAATCAGTTAACTGGGACGAGGCAAATTACACTCTATATTGAAATCTCTTTTTTTATGAGTGACATGCTCGAGAGCCTTAATACAGTGTGATGTTCACAGGCAGCTCTTGTGCCCTTCTTTATGCAAATTCCTATACAAATGGGGCAAAATGAATGCTAAAATTCATGACACAAGAAATAAGAATGAGAACCGTGTTTCTGTATGATCTTGTGGTACACTGAAAGGAAGCGAGTCATTTTTTTAATTAACTGTTGCTTTAATGTTCTTTCAGGTTATGTATGCAATGCGAGAGCTGACCGGATCTTTGTCAGTCATCTCTGAGATGGTGACTTACTGCTGTTTCTGCAATGAACACTTCTCCTTGGTGCAGGTGCTACAAACAATTAAGGTGAATGACAAGAGTGTTTGGAATAGAGCATTCTATCCTTCAGCATTTTGCTTTGCTTTTGTTACTTACAAAACGAAAGGACGTCTGTGATTGAAAATAGTGTTTCCACATTTTCCACTGTAGCAGAAAAGCTAGTTTACATTGGAACATAAGATGCATAGAGCCGTTTCCCTGGCACCTCGAACATCTAACATCAAGTAACAGGTTTGTGAGGTAAAAATTGTCAGCATTTATAAATGCATTGGTTAACCAAGAATAGTCAGCATAGGTTTATTGAAGACAAGTTATATTTGACAAATTTTGGAGTTACCTTTAAAGAATTGATTGATTGGATAGATAAACTAGATGCATATGAACTTTCAGAGGCATTTGGTCAGGTCAGGTATCTCGATAGAGGCTTGTTATAACAATTCAGGTGTACAGCATAGAAGAAAATGTTGCAACTTGGATTGAAAGTTGATCGATAGACAAGAGGTAATGGGTGCTGCTCAAACTAGAAGAGAGTTGAAAGTTGTGAATTTCTGTGGGCAGTGTTGGGTTCACTTTTATTCAGAGTGAGGAAAGAGGTTAGGAGAAATGTATTTATACCGAGGGTTGTTGGAGTATGGAGTACTTAACACGAAGTGAATGAGACAGAGACCAATGCACCTTGAATGGAAAATCAGATAAATGTTTCAAGTGGAGGAAGGCGGTAATGAGAGGACAGGACACTGAGAATGCCCTTCCATAGGTTGGGCATTCTAAAAATGGTGAAGATAAAGGTAGAAATATGTGTGGGCACAGAATAGGAATGATACTGTTCATTTGAGCTGAGCACCACACTATGCGACAGAGGCTGCTAAAGGCACTTTATTTTCAACAGCTTTGATTGCATATGAAGCTGAGAAAAAAATACAACCAGTTGCTCAAGGTGTCCAAATCTAGCGAATCTTTTTAAGCTTTTGCTGTTCCTGGTTTAAATGTGTGCCTCCTGTTAAAATAAATGGAGGCAGGATAGAGGTAACTCCATCCTGCTAATGAAGTCAAGAGTAGCCTGGAAATAGGCAAGAAGTATGACATTAAAAGAAAAAGGATGTTTTCATCCAATCTAAAATTAAACACAATTAGCAACATGCTTTGAAGAATTAATACTCAACCTGCACTTAACGCTGCATGGTATGGTCACTGTCTGTGCAGAGTCTGTACATTCTCCCTGTGTCTGTGTGGGTTTCCTCCGGGTGCTCCGGTTTTCTCCCACAAGTCCCGAAAGATTTGCTGCTAGGTCATTTGGACATTCTGAATTCTCCCTCCGTGTACCCGAACAGATGCCAGAGTGTGACACCTAGGAGCTTTTCACAGTAACTTCATTGCAGTGTTAATGTAAGCCTACTTGTGACAATAAAAATATTATTATTATTAACTGTTTTCTTTCACCTTTAATTAAACCTCTTTCCAAGGCACAGTAATAACTTAAATTGTAAAATAATGCATTTCCATCATTAATGGATCAAGAACCATCCGATAAAGTAACAATTGATTTTACTTGTGTTATGAACTGATTTTGATGTATTTTCTTAACTTGTGTGACTATCTTAGTCTATATGCTGTCATAAACATTATTGTCTGGGGTCAGCACGGTGGCGCAATGGTTAACACTGCTGCCTCACGGTACCGAGGACCCGGGTTCGATCCTGGCCCGTGTCACTGTCCGTTTGGAGTTTGCACATCCTTCCCGTGTCTGCGCAATCTGCTGCTCAGCTTACACCGTAACCAATTTTCCATTGAAGTACAATGGAAAGTAAAGTCAGGTGGGATATTAACTGGAAAGCAAATCCAATCCTGTCTGTTTCCCACTAGTCAAGTTAGGTTAAAATTCCTCGCACATCTTTGACTATATGTGGAACCATAAGAGCAGCCTTGGTGGCATTCCCCCTATGAATAATGTGTTTTTCTTTGTGGGAATTTGAAGTCCATACTGAAAGTAAGTAATGAAATAAATTGCATTTATACAGCAGCCATCACAACCTCCCTTGCCATTCATTGAATGGTAGCCTTGCAGTGTAATCACCATTATAATATAGCAAAATCCGTACACATCTAGATTACATGACCAGCAATAAAGTAATGATTGAATTTACTTTTTACTGATGTTGATTTAGGAATAAATGTTTGCCAGGACACCAGGAAATATCCATTGTTGCTCTTTGAATAGTGCCGTGGGATCTTTTACGTTCCCCCAAGGGGCAAGCTTAGCTCTGTTTAACTTTCAACAATGTCGCACTCCTTCAGCACTGCACTGAAATGTCAGCCTAAATCATATGAAGGAGGGTTTAAATCCACGTCCTTCTAATTCAGGCAAACTGCTTCTTCTGAGCCATGGTTAATGCCGCGATAGCTACCCAAATGATTTGTGTCCAATTGTATGCAATTTGGGATTTCTATCTATTTGGCAGGTTTTTATCCTCACAATATTATCAGCTTCTATATTTAAGATTAAAGTACCATGTTCTCACTCTGACACTCTATTGTTTACCTGCATACTAGAATTTTAAGTTTGATCCATTCAAATTTAGTATTTCAGCAGGATTGCTCGTTCAGCTATTTTAATGTTTTTATTAGGAGCTTGTTGTAGCATTAAATAAATTCTCTGGAGAATTTGTTTCAGTTTGGCTTGGTTTTTTAATTACATCTATTGTGTCTGTTTCCTGTTACATAGAATCAATTGGAGACAGCTCCACCTCATGAACTGAAGAACATCTTCCAGTTACTGCACGAAATTCTGGCAAGTGACTAATCAGTAACTTTTTAGACTTCTGTGTAAAGAAGTAAACAAATAAGATAGAATGGACATGTCCTTCTCTTTCTCTTCTACAACCTCTCCCCCTCCACTCCAACATATGCAAAAAAATGCTCATTGGTAATCTACTCTGTTTTTCCATTTTCATTAAGGTCATCGAAGATCCATTGCAATCTCGTCGCCTGAAGTTTGCTTTTGAGTCAGAAAAAGGATTACTAGGTACACCTTTGTTACTTGTCCTCACTCTCCTCACCCTGATCGACTTTCTTCATAAAATGTTGTTACTTACTCTGGGATGCAATTTTGCAACACTTGACATCTCTTCAGTGCCTTTCTCATGTAGCTATTCCTCATATACCTCTCCAACACCAGCAACAACTTACATTTGTATATCACTTTTAACAAAGAAAAACATCCCAAGATGCTTCATAGAGGTATAATTAGATAATAACAGACATTGATCCAAAGGAGGAAGTTTTAGGAGGTTGCCAAAAGCTTAGTCAAAAATATTAATTTTAAGCTGAGTCTTGAGGAAGAACAGGGAGGTGGATGATTTTTGGAGCAGAATATCAAAAGTGTGGGACCGACAGTTAGAGACAGCCTTCAGTGGTTGGTTGAATACACAAGAGGCCAGATTATGTGTTTTGATGGGTAGGATGCTTTTAGGGCCGGAACAGCTTTGAGATCAGGAGGGACATGGCCATAAAATCATTTAAACGTAAAGACAAACAGCTTAAATTGGAACCTTTGGGAATTATAATGAGTTAGGATAATGGGGTTGTTGGATAGGGATGGGTAGCAGTGTTTGGGATGAACAAGAGAGCATTCGAAGGGCGGCAGAGTGGCACAATGGTTAACACTGCTGCCTCTCGACACTGAGAGCCCAGGTTCGATCCTGGCCCCAGGTCACTGTCAATGTGGAGTTTGCACATTCTCCCCATGTCTGCGTTGGTTTCACCCCAACAACCCAAAGATGTGCAGGGCAGGTAAATTGGCCATGCTAAATTGCCCCTTAATTGGAAATTATTTTAATTTTAAAAGAGACCATTGAATAATAAAATCTGAAGGCAACAAAGGTATGGAATAGGGTCACAGCAACACTTGGGCTACGGTCAGGTTAATGGAATGTGAATTACCAGGAAGGTGGAAGAGATTTTGTGAGGTCAGAAGCTTGGGTCGGGTAGGGTGTCAAAGTTGCAAGCAAATTGATTCATCCTGAGACTGTCGGTGTGGTGAAAGATGGAGCCAATGTCAATTTTACAGACTTTGTGGCGAAGGTTGAGAAAATAGTGTCTGTGTTCCCCATGTTCAGTGAAGGAAATTGTAGTTCAACCAAGGTTGGGCATCAGACAAGCGGTCTGACCACATTGAAGCAGTGGAAGGGTCGAAAGAGATTACAGAGAGATGGAGTTAAATGTCAAGTTGTATGTGGAAGCTGATCTTACATTTCTGTGATGTCACACAATAACAGCGTGAATGATGAAGAGGAAGAGATATTGAGTATATTCCCCAGGTAATTAGGTGGGGGGAAAAAAAATCATTGTTGCCAATCTTGTCACTGTGATTGGATGAGGAAGACTTGCAATCAAGCGAGGGCATTTCATCTGAGCTGGATAATTCTGAAGAGATGTTCGAGAAGGAAGCTGTAGTCAAACGCTATGAAACAGAGGAGCTATGATGTTCCATGGTCATAATCTCATAGGATGTCAGTTTTAACTTTGATTAGGACTGTTTTATTGCTGTGGAATATACATTGAGCATTGCCAGATTATCTAGCCACAAGGGTATCACATTAAGCCTGACATTTACAAATGTACTTTTTTTCATTGCACGATTGGAAGGCTCTTGTTTTCCTCTTGCCCTTTTCCTGTGGAGCCTAAAGCTGATTACACAGCTGCTGCTCTAGCTACGCTGATGTGGTGGTGGCACAGTGGTTAGCACTGCTGCCGAACAGCACCAAGGACCCGGGTTTGATTCCACCCTTGGGTGACTGTGGAATTTGCACATTCTCCCCATGTCTGTGTGGGTTTCCTCCAGATGCTCCTGTTTCCTCCCGCAGTCCAAAGATGTGCATATTAGGTGGGTTGGCCACGCTAAATTGCCGCTGAGTGTACAGGGATATGCAGGTTAAGTTATGGGAATAGGGCGGGGAATTGGACATGAGTAGAGTGCTCTTTCTGCGGTCGGTTCCGAATGGCCTCCTTCTGCATTGTAGGGATTAGAACATAGAACGTAGAACAGTACAGCACAGAACAGGCCCTTCGGCCCTCGATGTTGTGCCGAGCAATGATCACCCTACTTAAACCCACGTAACCCGTATACCCGTAACCCAACAATCCCCCCATTAACCTTACACTACGGGCAATTTAGCATGGCCAATCCACCTAACCCGCACATCTTTGGACTGTGGGAGGAAACCGGAGCACCCGGAGGAAACCCACGCACACATGGGGAGGACGTGCAGACTCCACACAGACAGTGACCCAGCCGGGAATCGAACCTGGGACCCTGGAGCTGTGAAGCATTGATGCTAACCACCATGCTACCGTGAGGCCCCAAATTCTATGGTTAAAACTCAGCACATGCCATGGATTCAACCTCAGCCTTCCAAGTATGAAATACTTTGTCTTGCATTTACCCATTAAGCCATGAGTAGGTACATTTTTGAATATTTTTCAACCAATCGAATTGTGTGTTTGTTGTGTGCGTCTTCCTCCCCTCCTATTCTTGTCATTGGTGGGCATGTCATTGGTCATGTCATTGTTGGACATGTGTCATCAGTTAGCATGTCTCCTCTGTTGGGTACACAGCTGGTTGCTGACCCAGTATGTGGCTTAACCACACCTATGTGAACAATCTGTAATTTGACCTTTCATCTCCAACACCATATTCTTCCACTCTGTAGCTGTGATCTAAATTTAAATGATTAATAATCCTCTTCCCCCATTTCCACAGCCCTGATGCACCAGAGTAACAATGTTGACAGCAGCCGCTGCTACCAGTGTATCAAATTCCTGGTCCTATTAGCTCAAAAGTAAGTACTCAAGCATAAAACTTAAAATTGATTTGAAAAGATGAGCTTTGATTTTGCTGGCTACATATGGACCACTTGTATTTATGTAACCCACTAACATTGGAAAACGAATAGAGGTGGTTCACTCAGAGGGGGTGGGGAGAGACGATGTCTTGTAAGAGGTGACACAAAGCTTAGTTGAAAAGGGTTACAAAGGTAAAAAGGGAGATAGTTTGAGTAGGGTGTAACAAAGAGTACGACTGAAGCAGCAGCAAGCTGTTATTGAAGATGTGGAGGGATATTGCACAGGTGGCCAGTGTGTGCTGGGAGAAATCACAAACTTGTACCCAAAGTCGAGTCTTAAACATTAGACACAGTTGAAGTTTTAGAATGTCCGGACTGCTTGGCTCAACATTCAATCTGGTACTTAAACTTGTTTTGTTTTTTTTCCCCAGTCCACATATGATATTTGGTGTCTTTAAGAAAAAAAACACTTCTCAAAGACATTGTTGGTTAACGAAATAGAAGTAGTTCAGTTGGAGTGCATTTGTAACCAACTCCCATAAAGTTGGCATTTTCCAAAGAACATAGAGCGTACAGTGCAGAAGGAGGCTATTCAGCCCATCGAGTCTGCACCAACCCACTTAAGCCCTCACTTCTACCCTATCCCCGTAATCCAATAACCCCTCCTAACCTTTTTGGTCACTAATGGCAATTTATCATGGCCAATCCACCTAACCTGCACGTCTTTGAATTGTGGGAAGAAACCGGAGCACCCGGAGGAAACCCATGCAGACACGGTGAGAATGTGCAGACTCTGCACAGACAGTGACCCAGCGGGGAATTGAACCTGGGATCCTAGCGCTGTGAAACCACAGTGCTAACCACTTGTGCTACTGTGCTGCCCATTACTTTCTTTCTTGAGATCTCTTAAAGCTGTTAAAAAATACCTCACTTCTGTAACCGTGAAGTAAGAACCTTGGCTTGATTCACTGATACTAATCTATAAGAGCACCAATGATGACCTGAAGTCTCCTTCACACTTGCGTCCAGATATATGTATAACCAAGGCACAGTCCAATTGTATATGGCTTAAAAGGTTAGAAATTTGAGTGAAACTAAGTTATATGTATAACTGCATTATGTTCAAATCATCTCTTGTCTTTTTATATCAATCCATCACATCAGCCCACACAGCTGACCATGCCCCAAGTTACAGAAGTGAGGTATTTTTTAACAGCTTTAAGAGATCTCAAGAGAGAAAGTAATTCTTGTATTTTAATTTTAAATTATTTGAACTTTTTACAAAATTCCTCTCATTGAGCCCTATTTAGTTTTTGTTTCTTTGACTAGATTTGAATGGCATATGTATAGATCGCATGAAAAATCCAAAAGTTTCCTTCCCCAGTTACAGGCCCCGAACATGATGTGTATGAATGATGGTTGAATCAATTGGAACTTGCTTTTGCATACTTGAAGAAATATATGGTGCAGGTTTGGCACTTCTCTTCAACTCCAATTGTTTTGGTTGATTTATTTCCATCAATGCCCATTTTATGTTCCGGCCTTGCTAATGCGATTGGAGGATACTTGGGCATTACTTGATATTAACAAAATTGTCATGACCTTAACTGCATTTTTGGGTCTACTGGGTTCTGTCCAAGGAGGAAACTCTAGGTCATGATATCAAGTGAAAAAGCCTTGATGGTCTACATTGTTCAATTAATCTAGTGGAGAAACAGTATTAGTTTCTGTCTCAGTATTAGTAACTGTCCCACCACAGATGCTGCCTGTTCTGTGAAAATATTTATTCAAATAAGGGAGATGTAGTTTGAAAAATAGAATTTATTCACTAGTGTGTGATTCTTCCAGTTTAAGCAGAACAGAATTAATAACATAATTACTCTTTTTTTTTTTCTACGGACCAAACAATGTGCTTCGGTCGAAGTATCCTACTTGCGCTGCTGTTTCTTTTACCTTCATTAGCTGTGATCCCTTCTCTGGGGTTTCCTCTATAGGTACAACGGTAATGGTTAGTCTTACGCTCTAAGTTTTCAGCCATTAAGAACTGGAATGAGAGTCCTCACCCTTACTGGTGTAGTGATTTTAATTTTTCAATCAGGATCAACTGTAATCAGTATGGTGGATATGTTGAATGTAGGTTTAGAATGGAATAGAACCCTAGATACGCAGCAAAAATATATGACCGTGACAAGTCATGAGTAGCAGCCTAGGTTGGGAAAAGTTGGCTTTCATGAACAACTCATTTTCTTTTTCCTCTTCTTGGTGCCTCATGTCTTTGCGATTTCTCAGGCTAGCAAGAGTGTTGGCATGGATCTACCCTTGGGGTTTTCTCTCTGCTGCCTACTGCACTGAGCTCTCCCAAAGTCTTTCACTTTATACTTTTTTTCAGGAGTGGACCTGGATGGATTGTTGATGAGGCCTTTTGCTGTATAAAGAGTTACTTTAATTTGAAATATGCTATAAAGCCATTGTATTGAAAAGCTTGCCCTTAATGTCACTCACCAAGCATTAGCCTGAACCTTCACACATACCTGCAGTTCTTGATCAATTAGGCCCGAGGCCTTGTATCATCTTTCCTTATCTCACCGTAGGCTGTCTTTATGCCCTATTCCATAACTCGCCAGCAACATTCCACCTCCAGCCTTCAAAGCTTGCGGAAGTTTTATTTTGTTCTACTATCATTTTGCCTAAGTCTGTTTGTAAGGCTTTTAGCAAGATATGCCTAACAGCCATTCCGTTCAGCTGCTATTTTTTAAATCAAACTGTTGAATTATGAAGTGATTCACTGAAGTAAGTTTTATTCTACTTCCACACACTAACCTGCGTTCCAGCAGAATCCTAATTAAGCAAGGGTGAATGTAAAGCCCAGAAAAGTTTGGTACCTTATTGTTTTAAGTTTCTGCCCAGTTGCTCTGCCTCTGGATTTCCTCTGACCATAGACCTCTTTTACAACCTAGGTACAGCTGTCATTGCACAAGTAGAATTATTCCACTAGTTTATTTCTAAAATGCAATTTTATGCAGTTTTCAGGAAAATGAAACTTGCAGCTGAACCTACATAATTCAGGTTTAAACTTGGGTCCCAGAAGGCGACATGTGTCATCCTGTTTCGCTATCCAGATTTTATTTTTTTTGCTATCTTCAAAAAAACTGTACAAGTAATAAGCATTTACTTCCCTCCTCAATAGATGTGCAGCTGCTAAGGATTATTTTCGAGAACATCCTCACCACTGGAGCTGGGCTGTGCAATGGTTGCAAAAGAAGGTGATAACTGATAACAATGTATTTATCAACTTTTGAGATCACTTGTAACCTACCAATGTTTTTTTTTGAATATTGTATAATTTCAGAATGAAGCTGACACTATCAACAATCCTTAACTCTGCAAAACTAGCTTTGATGTCACAATTTGTTTTGATATATTTCTGCCAAATTAGGTCATAGAAATCATATATCATAGAATCCCTACAGTGCAGAAGGAGACCATTCGGCCCATCGAGTCTGCACTGACACTCTGAAAGAGCACTCCACCTCGGCCCACTGCCCCGCCCCATCCCCGTATTCCCGCACATTGATCACGGTCAATCCACCTAACCTGGACATCTTTCCACTGTTTGAGGAAATAATGTATTATCCAGGCAAAGCAAGAAAAGTGTGCTGTTTTCAAATTCCAATGTTCCAGTCGGATTAACAAGTTACCTGATTCTTCAGAGCTGTTTATTGACCTAAGATCTGTTGAGTATGGGCAGCATGGTGGCGCAAGTGGTTAGCACGGTTGCCTCATGGCGCCGAGGCCTTGGTTCGATTCCGGCTCTGGATCACTGTCCTTGTGGAGTTTGCACATTCTCCCCGCGTTTGTGTGTGTTTCGCCCCCACAACCCAAAAAATGTGCAGGATAGGTGGATTGGCCACGCTAAATTGCCCCTTAATTGGAAAAATTGGATTGGATATTCCAAATTTACAGATTAAAAAATCTTGAGTTTCTGAAGTTCTTGGCTGGGTTCCATGTTGGAGCCTTTAAGAAATATTGAAGCAATTGTAAAAGACATATGTCATTTTGGAGGTAGTCTTGTATCCTGAGACTGACGCAGTTTGTATGTTCTATAGTTGAACTACCTATGTCTTTTTCTATTTCTCTCTATTTAGATGTCTGAACATTATTGGGCCCCACAGAGCAACATATCAAATGAAACTTCAACAGCAAAAACATTTCAGCGCACAATTTCAGCACAGGTATTTCAGCTTCCTCAACTTTCCTTATTGCAACAGCTAGGATAAGCAAGGCAAAACATCAGTCCAAGGCAGCAATTTCTTTACTTCTTTCCTACTGTCAGAAAGAGGGGTTATATTCCGTAAAAAGAATGCTATAAATAACCTCTATTTCTCCCCCTTGTATTTTGACTAGAGAGATATTTTAGGGGCAAAATACCACAAAACAAATTAGTCAGAATTATTTATCCTAATTCTGATATTGGTCATTGGTTCCAACACCTTGCTCATAAAAGGAAGGGATAACTTGCAGTTAAATATTATCTTTCACATCCTAGGGGCATCACAAAGTATTTCACAGATATGTGGGTAATAGACAATTAAGGAACAGCCACCCCACTTAAATCAAATAAATAACCAAATAATAATTTCTGCGAAGGTTGATTCAGAATTAACTGTTGGTCAGGAGAACTGCCTATTGCCCCTTTCAGTAGCTCCATCAGTTATTTTTCATCCACTTGAACAAGTAGACAGAACTTTGGTTTAACACCTCATCCAACAATGTGCAACATTTCAGAACAACCCTGAAATGTCGGGTGTCCAAGTCCAGGAGTGCAGCTAGAACTTGTAACAATCTGACTCCGTATGTTTACTGCCATCAGAACAGAATAATACTTCTGAAATATTTAGATTTTTCTCTTCAAACTCAGGCTAGGCTCTGAGTTTAGCCTCTCCATCTGAGGGGATGAATCATTTGCTCCCAAATTTCAGAACAACTTGAACTATGAGGCAATGTGGGGAATGGCCCACGGTAGCTTTTTCTCGTTTTTCTCTTTCTTCCTCGTAAACTATAGATGCAGTCTTCCAATCTGCCTTTCTTGACTACATGAATGAGAATAAAAGATCACCGAAGGGGGCAGGATTTAGGAATGAGTCCAAGTCCTGTTCTACCCATACAAGCTGCCCTGTGTCCTTGCTTTCTTTGTATTTTCTGAGATTATTATTAAAAAGTAAGGCAATGTGAAAAGCCAAAATTTGAATGCCACAGTAAGACATGCAAACATAAGACTTCTATGCTTTACTACAGGACACACTAGCCTATGCTACAGCCCTTTTGAATGAGAAGGAACAATCTGGGAGCAGTAATGGGTCAGATGGCAGCCCTGCTACAGAGAACGGAGATAGAACACTCCGGCAGGTAAAAAGGACTCCTCACTGAACGTTTAGACAGATTGTTGCATTAGATATGTGTCATGCAATTAAAAGTTAGCGAAGAAAACTAAAATAATTGTAACCAAAGATGGCAAGTCTACAAAATTGGTCACCTGATTTGGAACAATAAAATAGAGAGAATGCAAATATTGAAAACCAAAATTTCATTAGTCCTAAATTATTTTCATTCTAAAAAATTATTGCACAAATTTTAATTTTTAAAAATCCTGAACTAATTTGTTGCTGGAATTGCCAACATTGCAGAGTTATACTACACCAATCCACCAGATTAAAGTGTGTTTGAAACAGAAGTGGAATCTTGTTCTATCAAGGCTGCCTTTTGATGTGAGCTGGTAAAGTATGGTGCTCCTGATCACATGCCCACTCACACATTCGCAGGCACTGCATGGTATTATGATGGATTCACTAATTGTCTGCCTCCAAGGAAAGACATGCTGCTGTAGGGGTGAAAAGTGAGACCATATTTAACCCATCTTTCTCTTTCAATGCTGACAAACTTGCTGTGCATTTCCAGTTTTTTTTTCTCAAATTACATTTGTATGAGAAGATAACACTTGGCAGCCAGCACTTAAAAGGTTAATATTTTCAATGGTATTTTTCAGCTTTCCCTTTCTATGATTTTTTTTCTGTGATTTGTTTCATCAGCATTCCACTTATAAATCATAAGTTACCTTTTAAGGTATTGTGTTTGTTTCAATAACACCTTTCCTTCATTTCTTTAAACTAAGGGCTCCGAGTCTCCGATGATGCTTGGTGATTCTAAAAGCGACCTTGATGACATGGATCCATAAAGATGACTGGAATGGCTGTGGGCATAGTAAATTATCGTTGCTTGGTGTCAGTTAACCTTTTTAACGGTGAAGGACTGGGCACCATACCAGATGGCTTTAGGCACCGATCGATTTGGGGGAGGTGTGCACACACCTAGGTTGCAGACAGCAGGCCTTTTATAAACTGTTGTGAAGTAAACTTTGACAGATGAAGCTCCAGACTTGATGCAAGTCCCTCCCATCTTGTTTGAAGGTTTTGTATGGAAATGGATAACTGGTGGTTGTGCTTGTGAATACCCAAAAAGACAAATCTTTATCGAATGCTTTCAGTAGTAACTACGGAGGAGTTGAACAGTCTTGGGGAAAGGAGCGCTTATTGATTTGTGTATAATAGTTCCCAGAGTTTGGATTTTTCAGAGTCACAAAATCCTGTGTGGTATTACATTATATAGATTTAATTTTATTTGTATAATAGAACATCTGGTAGTTCTCTTCACTTGGTCACAGCAATTGTGTCTTGGAATGTTTAGTAGGTCCCAGTGTTTGCAAAGAGGAGTTGAGGTTTGCAAGAATGTACTGATTCCATACATTCATTGTTTAACCTTAATAGCAACCTGGTACTTTATTAAATATTAGTTGAATAATAAAGGCAACTTTCCTTTTCTTTTTAAATCCATATGACTGCCAGCCATTTTCCAATGAGGTTAATATTGAGAATGTATATTTTGTTGCGAGGAACTCAAAGTCCAATCTTTATGGCCATTAATACCATAGGGAAAGAATTTTAGTTGGTGATATTAACTGATATTTCACTATTCACATTGATGGTATAAAATCACAACATAAAGTAGCTTATCTGTTTTCAATTTTTTAAATAACCATTATTTGTTTTAAAATCACTCTTCACTCCTGTATAATATAAATAGAATATGTAATGGGCAAGTGTGTAATATTTATTTGACTGAAATTCACCTACACTAATAAATGAATAACATTGTCATTAATAGCTTCTGAAGTAACCCTAACAAGTTTGGGGAGAAGGGTGCACCTGAATACATCACTGGATAATTGGTTGAAAATACAAGGTAGTAATCAAGTCAGTGGGCTTAGACAGACAGCATAAATGACATTAGGCAGTTTATAACATGACATAGCCAGGCGAGATTAAAAATTTGAAATAGCTCTTTTTAGGATCTTTCTTGAGGGCGAGATGTCTTTAAAGTATTTATATTTATCTCTCATTTGACATATCTCCAGCCAAATAGGTGTGGTGACCTGCTCCCAGGCCAGTCCTCATAACGCTGCAAACCGATCCATTGGAAGCTGCACATACTGACCTGGTTGAGAGTTTTTGCTTTCTCTTTGAAAAATCACAAGCCTTGCCTTGCAGCTTCTTATGGTAGCTCTGGTGAGATGAACTTGTGACGTGGGGAATTGCTGGCACAGACCCACATGTTGCATTCTGTAGTGTAGACTACTGGTGCTTCAAACTTCCTGCACTATAACAGAGTATTATTTATTAGAATTATTTTTACTTTTCGGGTCACGAATATGGTGGATGCTGCCTTCCAGCATACCCCATGTCATTTACACGCTGACATCCCATTAAAGGATTATTAATTGTGACCTATTGATTTAAAGTTTTGAATTATTACTACCAAACATTTATTCGACATAATACATTCAGTTATATAATTGGTATTGTGTACTTGTCCATTACATAGTTGTTCCTATGTGGTGGGACAGCAATATTGTGAGTGTTAGTTATGAATGTTGGACAGGGAGGGGAGTCGGAGAAAAATTAATGTTAGTACAACATATTGTAATTTGTGGAATGTCTTTGATATATAACAAAAGAAACTTGACATAAATTGACAAATTAACAAAACAGATATAAATCAAATCATTTTTAATATGATGGACTTCTGATAAACTACAATGGAAATGTTGAATTTTGTAGGAAGTTATTAAATTCTTCCTAGGCTTCTGATTGGTTATTCATATCTGTTGAGTCCAGAATTATTTTAACATTTGGAGTTTACATCTGCCATGTGTTGACCCATAAAGATTTGACCAAGAGATTCTCAGCCGTTTCTAACCAAGGGACGAATGTTCGTCTGTTAAGTTAGTAACCCCAGTGAAGATAGAGTTGACTTATTGATGAAGAAAAATCCTGGATCTACTATTTTAATAATTCATAACTTTCAGTAGGGAGGGATGTAGAGATGAATTATGATGTGATTCTCAAAAGAATATTAATTTCCAGCCCCAATCATTCTGAAACCAGACAGCCACTTGCTGCTACCTGAATAATACTGAAAGTTAATAACCACTTTAAGGAATAAAAGGATTCAAACATCACAATTAGCCAAACGGCCCATTTGGAGTATCGTGAAAACATTTATGTAACTATAACTCCTAAAGGCATCATGTCCACTAAAAATTGGATTAAATGTGAATTTAGAATGATCAGGCCTTTCCGTCTTTTAAAATGTAATTGTAATTATTGTCACCTGCACATATGGGGGGAAATGTCACTCTTACATAGCACAATGTTAACTATTGAGCATATTTAGTGAAATTTTGCACCTGCTCCCCACTCCCCAAACCTCTTCATTCTGCTAATCTCGCAGCACCTCACATCATCCCTGCCTACAAGGGTCAATAATCGTCTCCCAGGCTCCGAGCTGTAGAAAAGCTGCAATGTTATTATGCAGGGCATCTGAATATTTTAATATCTCTGACTATTTCTACCCTCCTTACTTTGATTCAAGTAACCAATTAAAACAAATCTAGATATGAAATGTTTAGTAGTCCATCTCTAGGGCAGAGATTATTAGCCAGTGTGGACTCATTAAGATTATTCCTTTCTAAACTGAATTGGAATTGGGGCTATGAATTCAGCTGCTGAAGTGGATCCAGGAGTGATTCTAATAGTGACTGGGGTTGCTACTTATATGCTCCCAAATTTTTTTTAAAATGCATAAGTGTATAGTGCTTTAATCCCTTCACCGGCCTGTGAAAAATGTAGAATAGGTCATGTAGTATAGTGCTATTTTCTGACTAGGTTTTAAAGATATTTGTATAATGTTTAAAAATAAGCTTTTGTTTTTTTTTTTAAGTGCTTTGTTTTGTTACTGTATGTTGAACAACTTTTTAATCAAAATGGTAATTTCTGTTAAACCTTGGACTGCTATTGGCTAACATCCGCTGTATTCAAATTCAATTATGGTTATAAGCAGACTTTGGTTACTTTAAACTCCTGACCCAATGTGAACCTTATGTTAATTACAAACCGAGATGAAGGTAACAGAGTAAACTGTAATACAAGTGCGTCATCCTGGAGGCATTTATTTTGACCTATATTTAGGTTTATGCCGGTGAAAGGGTTAAGAGCACATTGGTTTTTGTTTTTGCAGTGTCATTGAAAATTTTTGAAAATCTGAATACCTGTTTATGATTGACTGCAGCATCATTTCTCATTACTGAACTGTCACCTGACTATTCATTCTGCCAAAATGCTACCACACCATAATCAATTAGGATTATGTTAATTACCTCCTGGGAATCACTGGAATCTAATGAGATTGCATGGGCTGAATTGTGCAAGTGGAATGACTTTGTGGTGGCTGCGATACACACCAGGAACAATTGCTGTCAGCATCCCCGTCACCTTCTCAGCCTTCATATTGTGCCAATTTAGGAATTTTGTTTGGCGGGATGTTGCAGGAGATTTTTTTATTTGTCCATGATGGGCGTTTTTTTTTTCTTGTTGCCATTATTTCAATGAACAAGCCTTTGATCTTCTGCCTTACTCTACAGTCACAGAATACTTAGAGTGACACGTCTTGGGGGTAGGGCTTTCATCGGATGATGGTGTCCGCTCTGGATCACAAAACCAAAGGCACAGGTGGCCACAAGTGCCTTTTTATTATTTTTGCTGGATCTCAAAATGAAACCTTGTCACAACAAAAGCTGCCAGGCAGTGACAATGGGATTGGTCATGGCTGCTTTTTTAAATGTTCATCAAGTACGCATCTATTGGAGCTGCACAGTACCATTAATTGCAAATCCCCAGCTTTAATAATCCTACTACTGAGGGACAGAAATATTGAATATTACATGCTTATTAGTACTAACAGATAAAAATTACTTTGCAGTACCTGCATCAAATGAATGAGTCAGTAGCATTGGGGTAGACACCAGGTATGTTCTGCCAATGTTTGACCATTTATTGTTAAAAGTGGGCAAAATGGGAGATAGACTAAAATTAGTTAAAAGTTACTAGTGTTCTTGTGCCCACTTTTAGTGCCATTGTGCTTATCATGGTGAGGGATGTCCACTTTTTTTCCATCCAGAATTACTGTTCGACACATTCATGTTAGGTATCATAGTCTAGATGCAGAGTTAAGATCCTTCTGCTGTGTCCCAAACTATGTGCCTTAGTCTCCGAAAAACACCAGTATGACATTTCTATTTTCCATATCAGGCCTTCAAGCAGTTCTGTAAGACTAGCTCATGTCCATTATGAACCAGGTTTAGAAATTGTTTCACATTCATTTTGAATAATTTTTTTACAGCTGAAGGAGTTGATTTCATTTTAAAATCTCCTGTGTTGGAGCTGGATTTGAATCCCAAATACTGATGTGAACAGTCTTTTAACCTATCCCACTGCTCAGTCCTGGGCATTACATTTTTGGTTGGTAATCCCGACTGTGGGGTTTGACTAGTAGGTTCCAGCAGCAATCATTTTTCTCTTACCTCTCCCTTGAAATATTGTTTAGTTCGTTCCCATGGATTCAGGTCCATGAGCAGATCACAGTGATTAGACTTCCCCTTAATACTCGTATTTGAGATGGCTACAAGGAAGTAAGTGTGAATGGCAGAGATTACTCCCCTTTCTAGTAAAAGGGATGTCTGAGTTCAGTTCTTGCTGCATTCCCTTGCTCCATCTCCGAGGACTATACACAAGCCTGAGGAGTTGTATTTTGGTTGAGGTGCCAAGATGGGCAATGATTACAATAGCTTTATTTAAATGTAATCTGCGTTCTAATAATCTGACCACTGTAGCGCAGGCTGTTTAGACACTTCTAGCACTGGTTAAATGTTGGTTTGTAAATCTGTTTCCCTCAAATAATTAGCTAAGAAACATTAACTGAACAGGGTGTGACATGGACTACATTTTTCAACCAATTTAACATTTTGCTTCCACTTTTTTAAATGACTAACATTGTGGTCAATTTACTTTTCTGTAATACATTGTCAAGGTACTTGTGGTGTACTGCTTAACTAAACTGAGATGGGTCGAACACATTTGAAGACTCACAGGTTAACTTTATTACTGAAGGATAGACATCACATGTGAAGTCCTTCCCCCTTGGTTCCAAACACAAAGGTAGTGCTTTTTTAAAAAAACTTCTCCAAAAGTACATTTGTCCCACTTCAAAGCAGCCATTACTTGCAGCTTGGATTTCTCCAAAAAGCCTGCCCGCCATTAGATGAGCAGAGATTAGAATCTTAGCCACTTGTGTATGCTGCAGTTTGAAAACTTTGTCTCCAGTCAAAAGAATTCACATCGGGGCAGACTGCTTTTGGGTTCAGAAGCACCATGCAATTGCTTCTGATGTGGCTGAGATCAAAAACGACAGGTTTCAGCAAAGCTATTGTTTAATTGGAACAAATCTTAGAGGAGATAAACAGCTCATCTCTGGGCAGCACACAAAATATTCTGACAAATGAAAAACATTAGGCTGGTCAGTCATTAAAACAAATAAGTCACTTTTGCAGATCATTGTCTAATGGGTTCAGAAGGAGAGGGTTGGAATCAGGTTTTTGGATCTTGAAGTGAGATAACTGGGTCTTTGAGAATACAAAGATTAACACTTAGCTGCTTTTATGTCAGGATAGATGGGACTTCAACTTGCATAAAATTGGATTTCTCTTCCATCGATGTTTATCTACAATTGATTGAAGAGAATATAATTGTAGCTTTTAACCCTTTGAGTACTGGACTTTTAAATTCTATTTTTTCATGTTAATGACAACAAACAAAATCTCTTGGAAATATGTTTGCAGTGCACATGGACAGTTTACTTTTATACCCTCACAAGACACTCCGTGTCTTCTTTGCCCATCCCTCTTTCCACAGGCTAAAGATTGTATGCCTTTCTAATCTGCGTCCAGTTAATAGTTTCAAGGAATTCAGGATGTTTTATTCTAATGTAATAAAACAATCCTGATGATTGCTGATGTCCTGTCATTGTCATCAAGAACTCACTATATGGCGAACAATTCTGACAGTTATCCCTCTCATCCCTGCATGTGAATGTGATTCCATGTATGTAATATAAAGTAGCAATTGAGAAATGGATGGAACCATTAAGTTTTTTTTTAATTTTAAGTGCAATTGTTGGATTTGTTTTGGTGGAACACTTTAAACAGTACTCAAAGAGTTATGTTGCCATAAACCACTGATTGCAGTTGTGTTATCTCTTAACTAAAAGCAACATTCCTTCGTAAATGGATTCCCAGACACTAATCACTATCCCAACTATTGGAAGCTAAATTTGACTTTAATTTTAGCATTGTGACAGATCAAAGAAAAATGGAAATTATAATCCTCTTTCCAAGCCACTTTACTTTTGGAATACAACTGTAATGGAAAGAGAAATTGTTATTGGTTTAACAGCGCCTTTTCTGTTTGAAATTGTTCTTGATCACAATTTGGTTGCCTCCAGGGTGGATAAAAGATGAACAAAAAGACGGGCTATGCTAAATTCAGGTCCTACACAAACTTGATTAGCAGTACTTGGTACATCTATAAATTTATTTAAAATATTGGGTATAGTACTCCTTTAAGAGAATATTTCCGACTAGTTTTGATTTAATGACCACTTTAAAATATTTTTCATTTGATGAGCACTAAAGTACTTTTTTTTTTATGTAACTATGTTGATCATTTGATTTAAGAGTGTGCAATTAGTATGTTGCAGTATCTTGTTTAAGAGGGGGACTATGTTCCTCTGACTATTATTTAAGATCTGTACACTTCCCAGTGCCATTGATCTTCCTTGTGCTGTTTGGGAGAAAACAGTTATTGTTTCCACAAAAATTCCCATTTATATACCCATTATTGCTTGAAAAACAGGTGTGCCATTGACAATACCGTTTGCTTTCGAAATGTTAAACCTCACTTGAGAAAATGTTGCAGAAAACTGATTATTGAAGTGTTTTATTTAGACATGATGTACATCAGTTCTATAGTTTGCCTTCAAAATGTCATTGTGAAGATCCTCTGTTTGAGGGGGGGGGGGAAATCTTTTGGTCAGTGTACATTCCCTCATGGCTGCCTCTCTGTGATGACCCAACTGTGAAAAATATGTTTGGTGTTCTGCAGGATGCTAACTCTTTAACCATACATTTTATTTTTTTTTGAAAGCTGAGTGGAATATCCTCGTAGACTCTGAAATTGGAAGGGAGGAGGAAAAGAAGGAAATCCAGTCTATGTGATATAGATTGCATGTTTGACCAGTATCCAAGAGATTCTGGGTCTTGGTCCATAAAGAAGACTCTTAAAGGCACACTGCTATTTGTGGATGAATAGCCCACGTGCTTTGTGGGGGGGATAAATTGAATTTGTTCTTTAACCTAAAGAGACAAAAAATGCAACCAGCAAGGCTTTGTCCTTCATTCCTAAATCAATACCTACTCGAGACAAGTAATGGTGCATTGTCCATATGTGTTGGCAGTTGAGTTCTGTATTGCCCAGGGAATGTTTGTATGCTGTAATGTCAATCTTCCTTTTTAAAAAAAAAAACGGTATGAAAAGTAACTTAATAAAATAAAATGATTTTAAAAAACGAAGTGCTACGTGTTGGTTTTAATATGCAAAGTTTCAAACAACCATGCTTGCTATGCAATGGAACTAAGAATAACGCAGACTAAAATTAAGATTATGTGGCAGCACAGTGGCGCAGTGGGTTAGCCCTGATGCCTCACGGCGCCGAAGTCCCAGGTTCAATCCCGGCTCTGGATTACTGTCCGTGTGGAGTTTGCACATTCTCCCCGTGTTTGCGTGGGTTTCGCCCCCACAACCCAAAGATGTGCAGGCCAGGTGGATTGGCCACGCTAAATTGCTCCTTAATTGGAAAAAATATAAAATAAATTGGGTACTCCTGCACCTTTTCAACCCAGGTAAGCATCACATTTTGTTTGTAACAATGCTCAATGATTATCCTGCTCTTTGAGGTCCTGTCAAATATTTATCACACCAAATGATATTGTCAGAATGCTAATCGCATTCTCATATGTATTATTTTTCACAATTTTACATAACATCAAGGTAAAGGCCTTTTTAATGGTTCCATAGCTAATTCTGGAGTATCTCAGTGAAACCTCCGAACCATGACTTTATTTGTAAGGCAACTATACAAGCATCCCTCACATGTTACATAGAACAGTACAGCACAGAGCAGGCCCTTCGGCCCTCGATGTTGTGCCGAGCAATGATCACCCTACTCAAACCCACGTATCCACCCTATACCCGTAACCCAACAACCCCCCCCCCCCTAACCTTACTTTTTAGGACACTATGGGTAATTTAGCATGGCCAATCCACCTAACCCGCACATCTTTGGACTGTGGGAGGAAACCGGAGCACCCAGAGGAAACCCACGCACACACGGGGAGGACGTGCAGACTCCACACAGACAGTGACCCAGCCGGGAATCGAACCTGGAACCCTGGAGCTGTGAAGCATTTATGCTAACCACCATGCTACCGTGCTGCCCATGTTTTCCAGGCATTACTTTTTTAAATTTAGCCTGCAGCCAGGACAATGTTCTCAGCATCTGGCAGCAGGGAAGACATATTCTACATGAGGGCTTTCCTAAATTGGTGCAACTTCGTATGTGTCTTTAATTTTTCTTTCCAAGGTATTACTTGTCACTGTAAGATAGAAGTAAAGTGACTGTAGGAATCACCGTTAAGTTATCTACTTTCAAGGGCAGCACGGTGGCGCCGCAGTTAGCCACTGCTGCCTCACGGTGCCAAGGACCCGGGCTCGATCCCGGCCCCAGGTCACTCCTTGTGGAGTTTGCACATTCACTCTGTGTCTATGTGGGTCTCGCCCCCACAACCCAAAGATGTGCAGGGTAGATGGTTTGGCCACACTAAATTGCCCCTTAAATATGAATAAAAGAATCGGGTACTCAACATTTATTTTGATAAATTTAATCTACTTTCACCAATGCCTCAATTTATTCATTTTTCATTTGTTCATGGAATGTGGGTGTTGCTGGCAAAGTCAGTATTTAACGCCCATTCATAATTACTCTTGAGTGATGGTAAGCCACTTTCTTGAACTGGTGTTGGTGCACCCACAATACTATAAGGGAGGTATTTTAAGATTTTAACCCAATGACAGTGAAGAAACGGTGACTATATACTTCCAAGTCAAGATGGTGTGTGACTTGGAAGGGAACTTGCACGTGGTGGTGTTCCCATGCGTCTGCTACGTTGAACAATTTCTACAGCAACATAGTGCACATGTACCTCAGAGGGGTAATTTGAAATAAATGCAACTGTCTCCAGAGGGGGAAGACTTTTAAAGGTGTGCTTACATTTCTGAATATCATTTGCTTGTAGAATATGAAAACAAAATAAGGTATTTTTTTTAAATAGACTATTGAAAGCTTAAAACAAATTCAAAATGTTATTCCCATTACTGTATTGCCTTATTTATTTCACATATTTGCCACCTCAATAGAAACTAGGAGCAGGAGGAGGCCATTCAGCCTTTTGATCCTGCCTCGCCATTCAATATGACAAAGGCTGATCCTCGATACCAAATTCCTGCTTACACCCTTAGAATCCTTTCATTGCATAAAGAGGCCATTTGGCCCATTGAGGCTGCAACAAACCTCCAAAAGAGCTCCCCACCTAGGCCCGGACCTATCTCCATAACCCCATCGAACCCTTTGGAAACTAATGCAGTTTAGCATGGCCACTCCACCTACCCTGCACATCTTTGGACTGTGGGAGGAAACCAGAGCACATGGAGGAAACACAAGACACTGGGAGAACGTGCAAACTCTACACACAGTTACCCAAGGTCAGAATTGAACCGGGGTCCCTGGCACTGAGGCAGCAGTGCTAGCCACCGTGCTGCCCTATTGAACCCAATTGATTGCAACCCAATCAGGTTAGTGAACATCTGCTGCACACTTTCTACAGCAAGTATATCCTTTCAGAGTAAAACTGCTTGTACTCTAGGTGTGGTCTCGCCAAGGCCTTATATAACTTAAGGAAGACATTTCAACTTCTGAACTCAAGTCCTCTTGCAATGAAGGCCAGCACACGCATGGGATTGTGGGTAGTATCTTGAGATGGATGGTAGCTGGTTGGCAGTCAAGAAGCAAAAAGTTGGAATAAATGGATCTTTTTCCAATGGCAGGTAGTGACTAGTGGGGTACCGCAGGGATCTGTGCTAGGACCCCAACTGTTCACATTATACATTATTGATTTGGACGAGGGAACTAAATGCATTACCTCCGAATTTGCAGTTGATACAAAGCTGGGTGGGAGAGTGAGCTGTGAGGAGGCTGCAGAGATGGGACTTGGACAGGCTGAGTGAGTGGGCATCTGCACGGCAGATGCAGTATAATGTGGGTAAATATGAGGTTATCCACTTCGGTAGCAAAAATAGGAAGGCAGATTATTATTTGAATGGATGTAAATTGAGAGAGGTGGATGGCAGCACTCATATGTGTCAGTTAGGATTATATTAATTGGAGTTTAGCAGCGAGAGGGAATCTCATATAAACGTATACAATTGTAACAGGTTTAAACGGTAGATTCAGAAAGAATTTTCCCGATAGTGGGGGAGTCCAGAATTAGGGGCCATAGTTAGAGGATAAGGGGCAAACCTTTTAGGACTGAGGTGAGGAGAAATTTCTTCTCTCTGAGTCGTGAACCTGTGGAATTCACTACCAAGAAAGTAATTGAAGCCAAAACATTGTGTAATTTCAAGAAGGAATTGGATATAGCTCTTGGCTAAAGGAATCAAGGGATATTGGGGGGGGGGGGGAAGGCGGAATCAGGGTATTGAACTTGATGATCAGAATGAATGCAGAGCAGGCTCGCAGGGCCGAATGGTGGCCTGCTTCTATTTTCTATGTATGTTTCTATCTATACCATTTGCCCTCCAAATTGCTTGCTGCACCTACCTCTCCACTTTGACTGGTGTAGAAGAACACCAGATCCCTTTATACATCCACACTTCCCAATTTAAATAATACTCTTTCTGTTTTTCACACACAAGTGTGTAACATCATTTAACTGCGTTGTACTGCATCTGCCATGGGTTTGGCCATTCGCACAACTTGTCTAAATCACCATTCTCCCCGTGTCTGCGTGGATTTCACCCCCACAACCCAAAGACGTGCAGGTTAGGTGGATTGGCCATGCTAAATTGCCCCTTAATTGGAAAGAAATAATTGGGGACTCTAAATTTATTTTTTTTAAACTTGTCTAAATTACCTTGAAGCCTCCTTGCATCCTCTTCACAATTCTACCCAGTTTTCTGTTGTCAACAAATTTGGAAATGTTTTATTTGGTTCCTCAATGTTCCTTTATTAACAGCTGGGGCCCAAGCACCAGTCCCTGGAATACTCCATTATTCACTGCCTGCCACTTTGTTTCCTGTCTGTCAACCGATTCTCAATCCATGCCAACACATTTCCCCCTATCCCATATGCTTTAGATTTGCCCAATAACCTCTTAAGAGGGACTTTATTAGAAGTCTTCTGAAAGTCCAAATGCGCCACATCTAATGGTTCTCCTTTACCTATTCTACTAGTTAACACTCAAAAAACTCCAGTAGATTTGGTAAGCATGATTTGCCTTTCATAAACCCATATATAGGCTTTGTCCAACCACGTCTTTTATAATAGATTCTAGCATCTTCCCCACTTCTAATGTCAGTCTAACCGGTCTGTAATTCTCTTTTCTTTTCTCCTTCCCTTTTTTAATAGTGGGGTTACATTTGCCACTCCCCAATCTGTAGGAACTGCTCAGGAGTCTATAGAATTTTGGAAGATAACCACCATTGTATCCAGTATTTCCTTTTTATTTTTTTTTATTTTTATAAATTTAGATTACCCAATTATTTTTTCCAATTAAGGGGCAATTTAGCGTGTCCAATCCACCTACTCTGCACATTTTTGGGTTGTGGGGGCGAAACCCACGCAGACACGGGGAGAATGTGCAAACTCCACACGGACAGTGACCCAGAGCCGGGATCGAACCTGGGACCTCAGCGCCGTGAGGCAGTTGTGCTAACCACTAGGCCACCGTGCTGCCCGTATCCAGTATTTCCAGCGCCACTTCCTTTAATATGGAATATAACATTGAAATACAACACAGGCAGATTTAAAATGTGCAGTTTAAACATTATCAGCATGTACATAATATGCTGGTGGAGGAGTTGCAGTTTATCTTATTGTTCTACGCCTATCTGTGCTGGAGACAAAACAAAAACTTCATACCCATGAAGCAATTTTAACTTTTTATTAATCCAAAGTGTTAAGCATACAAAAATGAGTACAAAAATGTAAAATATGATCACATCCTCAAAAAATATTTACAAATGTTCGGACCGAAGAGTCTGCTGCAATATTGAAATATTCTGATGCTGGTTATTTATATACATGGTGGGTTTATTATTTATTGGAGTGAATAACTTTTCCACTAATGAACATTGGTTAGTAATTTAATTCTGAGAAGTGCAGCACTTTACCAATAAAACACATCTGAGCCATTGCTTTTAATGCCATCCAAAAAACATGAATTATACAATCAATAGTCACAAAGAATTAGAGAACCTACCCTGCTGATGAATGAATTTCTCTCCCAATGAAACTATGCTCCTTCACATGCAAAATGTCTTTAAATTGCCTGTTTAATAGATATAGTAGCATAATGGTATATTAATTGACCAGTGACCTGGACTAATGATCCAGAGACATAAGTTCAAATACCAGTGAGAAAATTAAATTCAATTAACTAAATAGATCTGGATGAAGGGTGTGTATATTATGGAGACCATGAAACTACTGGATTATCTTGTTTTAAAATTCATCTGGTTCACCAGTGGAGGCTGTCCTTAGCCAGTCTGGCCTATGTAACCTCAGAGCAATATCTGCTCTCTGGCTTGTTGGGCCTTTCAATCAGTTGAATAGGGCTTGCCAGTGAATGTGAATGAATAAAACTGAAAATCATCAGGTCCAAAGATCCACATGGGTGTTCTTTCAGCAAGAACTTTGTACGGAATTGTTTTCATTCTTTGTCCCATGGAATTTGTCCCAAATTCCAATGATTACAAGGGAATTAAACCTGAACCCCATTCATTGCTGCAATTATTTACAATCTGCGCATGTAAGGGCTGTGTTTCTCCAAATGTGGAGCTAGAGAAACTATGTGACATTGGCTTTCAAGTTCTCTTTGCCAAATCCATTTAACACTTCCTAAGAGACCTAACATCAGTGTGATTCACAATTGCTATGGTAGTGGGTGCCTCGGATTGGAAACGGATGAATTCCATGCACTTTTTCCAATCATCTCGATTCAGTTGGTTGGGTTGCTCCTCTGTTAGTGGACAGTGTGATTATGGGTGACAGTGGTTAGCACTGCTTCCTCACTGCGCCAGGTACCCGGGTTCAATTCCAACCTTGGATTACTGTCTATGTGGAGTTTGTACATTCTCCCCGTGTCTGTGTGGGTTTCCCCCAGGTGCTCTGGTTTCCTCCCACAGACCAAAGATATGTAGACTAGATGGATTGGCCAAGCTCAATTGCCCCGAAGTGTTCAAAGGTTGGATGGTGTTACAGGGATAGATTGGAGGATTGGACCTGATAGGGTAGTCTTTCGTAGGGTCGGTGCGGACTCGATGGGCGCTGTAGAGATTTCTGATTTGCCAACAAGGAAGGAAATAAATCCTTGAAAAATGGATACAAGTCAAGTTTAGAACAAATAAGCAATGGAATTTTCAATGTTGTGAACAGAAATTATTTTGGTGTACTTTTTTTTCCCCCTACTCGGAATGCTGGTTAAGTTTCAGTAAAGAAACTGATGTTGAAATGCTGTCACTTTCCCTCCAGCATACAAGCAAAGAGTCATCATTTTCTTATTATTCTGCTGCTTTCTTTTTGTAAATTTCACCAGGAATTGTGCATTCTTCTGCTCAGTGATAAATAGTTTGAGCCACAAACATTGTACCTCCCATCTCGACTGTGGGTCTGGAGTCCAGATTTAGACCTAACTGTTCATTTAAAACTGATCATTGCAGTCAGCAGTAGAACAAAAACTGCCAGAGTTTTGATTAAGTTTTAATGGGAAATGAAAATTGTCAACACCAAAGTTGTTTTTAACAATGTACATACACATTATTTTGATGGAATAATTATTTCAGTCAAATGAGCATGATATTGCCGAGACAATATAAATGGCTTCATTATTCACCAACTATTTCTCCATGAATGTCAGAAGAAAATTGAAAACACTACCACATGCAGCTGAATCTGAACGAGTACAGCACAGCAGGAGGTAGTGTAGGTTTTCTTCTGTTGGCTGCAGTGGAATTTAAATAAACTTAGTGGTGAATTTGGAGCATGTGCCAAAATGGACATTTAAGGCCCACAGTTCAGGTGGATGATATAGTCACTTAGTCCACAAACTGGTTTGTCATGGAGTTTCAGAAGGGCACACTGAAGGGGATGTCCAGAGATGAGACCCCTTAAAACTGAATAGCTATAATAATAATAGATCTACATAAGTTAGTTTATTAAGGATTGAGATTAATCATAGAAAGTATACCCAGTAATCATTCTTAACCTTAAACCTGTATTTTTACGACATAGCAGTAATAAGCAGTGGCCACAATGCATGATGGGATTTAAGCTAGCTAACTTGCCCATGTTTTTGAGACAAACTGGATTGTGTGGTCAGCAAATAACATAGTGAACTCAGTAAACAGTTCTTATCGGTGCCCCTAATATCCTGCTTTAGACAATCCATGGTGTAAAGAGGAAACCAGCTTTGGCATCCTGCCCCTGGATGAGCAATGAGGTGGACAGGAACTGACTGCGACACGTAGGATGGGAATGTCAGAAAAGCAACTTTAGAATGGACACAAGATCCTGGTAAACGACAAGTGACAGGATGGGGTTAAATCATGAGCTGATCACAAGTCATCATTTTGCTTAAAGTAAATTTTACTGGATAATATAGAAACAACAGCTCCAAGGAATGGATCAAGTCCACCTGGGGTGGGCTATTGATTTTGAGGAAATGCTATAATTGTTTTTTTTAAACCAGTATTAGACAAATTTACCTTCGCATAAGATCTTTCTCTCGTACGTGATGCAAGCTTGGAATAATAAAGCCATCTCAACCAGGTTGATGTGTGTCTGCAGAACTGTGTATGAAGCTGAGCCATAGCTGGCTCAATACTCAGGCCTTGGAAACACTCCTACACACACCGCATTTTTCTCATTTCAGCTGAGCCCTGTAGCCAACAGGCACTAACTGTGAAGGTTCCTTTCCTTGTGATGAAAATGATTACAATGAGCGTATTGTGCTCTTGATTAAGTTACTATTCATATTATTTTCTTTTGCAACTATAAGCTGGAGCATTAAACAAGTGAGAAGCCCCCCAAAAAAGGTTGAATCAAAACAGCTGCAGTCTTTTGCCATTTTGCAGTGTTGTATAGGGGTTGGAGGTGGAAATTAGGCAGTTTCTTGTGTCCTGTTGCTATCCAATGACTGATGCTGTAAAGTATATAAATGTCTAATGAGGATAAGATTAAGCTCAGCTGTCCACACAGTCAAATAGCTCATCAATACTTGCCACCTAATCTAATGAAGAAAGTTTGACTACTTGAGCAAAATAACAAGAGAGCTGCTCTTTCCCATAGAATCACATCTCAACAAGAGTCTCTGCCTGAAGCAAAGGAGAAAAGAAAATGGGAAGAGGGTACAGCCAACTGGGTGTATTTTACTTGTAATTAACGTTGGGATCATACTTCAATTCTTCTCTTCGCTTGCGACAGCAAATGGCGATGGCTACTGCTCCTTTCCCTTTATGGATTACCATGCATGTGTTGTCCACAATGTATGCTCCATGGGTCTGAGCACCATGGGAATATGCACTGCATCCAGTCAATGTCCAACCTTCATCACATGACACCATCACCTGGAAATTAAAACACAGGCTAGTAAAGCAAAAATCCATTCAACTCAAATCTTGATAATGTACAACTTGCACATGCCTGTCTGACAGAATTAAGTGTCTTGGCTGCAGTCCCCATTTCCTTTTTTAAAAAAAATCTTTTTATTGCCATTTTCCAAATTTATAAACCGTTATTTACATTGTTTGCCGCGTTAATTTATTGTATTATACAGAAAGGTCTGTCCTGTCCTTCCCTTAATTTACCCTATGTACAATTTGCTGCCCCCTCCCTCCCATGTTTCCTTTTTGTGTCTTTCCAACCTTTCCTCTTCCTCCCCCCTCCCTCCCACGACGTTGCGCATTCCTATGGTCCCCCCCCCCCCCCCCCCATCCTTATTTTCCCCTTGTCCTTGCTATCTCTCCCATTTCCCCATCTGACTCGTTGCTGGCCTCGAACAGGTTTTGGAACAGACTGACAAACTGCCCCCTTGCATCTAGGAAGCCTTCCTCCGACATTCGGATGGCATGCTTGATCTTCTCCAGGTGGAGAAATTCTGAAAGGTCAGCGAGCCAGTCTGCAGCAGTGAGTGGTGCTGCTGATCGGCAGCTGAGCAGGATTTTTCGGCGTGCGATTAGGGAAGCGAAAACTAGGGCGTCGGACCTCTTCTCCATGTGTACATCTGGCTGCTCCGATACCCCAAGGATTGTCACAATTGGGCATGGCTTCACCCTCACAACCTTGGACATTGCCTCAGAGAAGGCGGTCCTCGGAGAAGGCTATCCAGAACCCAGCAAGTTTGGGCAAGCCCAAAATATGTTGGTGGGGTTGGCCGGCCCCCTCTGGCACCGTTCACATTCAGCCCAGCAAGTCTGCATCGACCCTCTTAAAGACCCTACCAAGCCCCAACTCTATCCCTGCAACCCCACCTAACCTACACAACTGTGGACATTAAGGGGCAATTTAGCATAGCCATCCACCTAACCTACACATCTTTGGACGATGGGAGGAGACCAGAGTACCCAGAGGAAATCCACGCAGACATGGGGAGAAAATGGAAACTCTGCACAATCCCCAAAGGTTGGAATTGAACCTGCGTCCCTGGCCCTGTGAGGCAGCAGTCCTCCGGGTGCTCCGGTCGATGCACTGCTGGAATTCTGTGGTTTTATGATGACCATGAAACCATTGACGATTGTGGTAAAAACCCATTGAGTTCACTGATGCCCGTTATGGAAGGAAACTTGCCATCCTTACCTGGTCTGACCGTCATGTGACTCCAAACCCATAGCAATGTGGTTGACTCTTACATGCCCTCTGAAGTGGGCAGTAAAACACTCAATTGTATTCAACTGCTACAAATGTAACAGACCACCCGGCATCAAACTAAGCTCTGCTGTCCTGCCACATCCAGTCGTGAATGGTGGTGGATAATTAAACAACTCACTGGAGGAAGTGTGTCCATAAATATCCCCATCCTCAATGATGAAGGAGCCCAGCACATCAGTGCAAAAGATCAGGCTGAAGCATTTGCAACAATTTTCAGCCAGAAGTGCCAAATGGGTGAAAACCTTTTGAGGGTGGTGGGCGTCTGGAATTCACTGCCTAAATTGGTGGTTGAGGCTGAAACACTCGACTCATTTAAAAAGTACCTGAATCTGCATCTGAAGTGCTGTAATCTGCAAGGTTACAGACCAGGTGCTGACAAAATGGGATTAAAATAAGCAGCTAGGTTCTTTCTTTTCACCTTTTGGCCAGGACAGACATAATGGGCTGAATGGCCCCTTTCTCCACCGTAACATTTCTATGGTTTCTGTAAAGGTCATCATCATTAAAATTACAGAAACCCCCACCCGCCCCCCAAACTTGCATGAGCTAAACAAAAAACAAATGAAATCAAAATAAAATAAAACTCCCTTATTGGGAGTTGGGTCAATGGAAACAGGTCTGTGCCAATGATGACCACTATTAACATGATAGGAATCATCCTTTGCCACAGATTGGAAGATGGGTGTTGTAAGCAAAACTGACAGGAGTCTATTTGCAAAAGGTTCTGCTGCTAAAAGCATTTTTAACTTTTTCTCCAGTTGATAATTTCGATACTCATTCAATTTTCAGACATGTTTCAACCCAACCCAGGCTCACTGGATGGGGAAATATCCTTCTGTCATGTCAGCTGCTCATTGGTGAGTGTTCATAGTACAACATTGCTTATAATTGGGCACTAAGGGGCAGCATGGTGGCACAGTGGTTAGCACTGCTGCTATCGGTGCCAAGGTCCCAGGTTCAATTCTGGGTCACTGTCCGTGTAGAGTTTGCACATTCTCCCCGTGTTTGCGTGGGTTCCGCCCCCATGGGCAAGTGGATTGCCAATGCTAAATTGGCTACTCTAAATTTATTTTTAAAAAATAAATAATTAATTGGGCACTAAATAGCCTGTCTTATTCTGGGCAAGAGTGCTTGGTGTTCAGCAAATCTGGTGCTCACAAAAGGAGATACATGCTGCAAACACTGTAGAAGCAGTACTGGTAAACGTAATATTTGGTTTACTAATGTGTTTGATTAACGATTTCTTGCCTCCCAAAAAAGTGGCTTCGCTTGAGCTGCGTCAATGATACATTGCCATCAATCTTCCATTGTAGCCCGAGTATAGGGTTTGTGGTGATAAATTTATCTACTGTAAAAGGTTTGGACAATTGTACAGTAGGTGGAAAATCTCAGACAAATCTAATACTAATTATATTTAAGATTTTATTATTTTACAGGCGTAATTAAGGATAGATGAAATGCACTCAACACTGGCAGGTTAGGACTACAATATTGATATCCAGCAGGGTACATTGCACGGTAACTGAAAATATTACATTGTACCCAATAGGGGCAGAATTAATGGAAGTACTGGAACAGGACAAATGTGCAATCCTGCTGTTGTATCTCGGAGAATCAACTGTTGAATGTTTGATGCAAGTGTAATTAAGAGCTCTTAATTGTTTACCCGTTTTCTGCATGAATCAATCAGCAGTATTTAGAAAATTACCGCTGGTGACAATTTGTTCATCCGCAAATTTAAACATGGAAGCTATAGTTTTCCTTCAATAAAACTAACTTCAACAACATATGTATTTGGAATCTTCATTTTACCCATTGCTCTTCCAGTCATTTTACATTGAGGATGTGGCCCTGCCTTAAATGGCCCTCAAGCTTGATGGATCTTTCAAATAAAATCGTCCAAAATTTAGAATATAATTTCACCTTTTCTGTGAAACCTGTGGAGCTCTGTTCCTTCACTTCACACTGAAGGCTTGGTGCTTGGCAGCAGGTAGCATGTGAGGTTGTCTCCTTTTGTCCTGTACACTGCTTGTTTGCTCGCGGGATAACCGTGTCACTGAACTTTGTGGAGGAGTGGGAGCTGCAGCCTGCACAAAAAAATTGAAGTTTTATTTATTTCTTAATTCACACCCATACATGCACTGAAGGGAAGTAGGTGAAATGGAATCTGTCTGCGTCAATTGTCTTTTCTAGCTTGAAGCAGCCTTGATAAAATGAGCAGAGTTGCAAATTTTGCATCTAGTTTTAGATTGTCTGAATCTCTGAAATGTACGCATCAAGTATTTCAGACTGTAGAGTCCTGATACTTCTGAAATATAACAGGTCCTCCCACTATAGACAATTATGGAGAACTTCAGGGATGCTGGGGGGAAATGTTGCCCATGCAAAATGTACAGATACCAGATCCATAGATAAGTGGTCTCTGAATTATAATAGTTCAGGTATGATTCATGCTGGTGCCAAATGGTCCCTTATACTCTTAGTTCTCTTTACTCTCACAAAGTCTTTCAGGAAAGCAGGATTTTCTGAAGGCGGAGGGTGAACAGCCAGACAGAGGATGTGGTTCATGTTGGTACCAACAACATTGGTAAAAAGAGGGATGAGGTCCTGCAAGGAGAATATGTGGGGGCTGGAGAGGGGTATGAAATAAATTAAAAAGCATGACCTCAAAATATCAATCTCTGGATTACACCCAGTGCCATGTGCTAGCAAGACCACAAATAGGAGAATAGACCAGATGACCCAAGGGACCTAAATCTAAACAAAGGAAACTTAGCTGCTATTGATTGGGGAACTTAATTGGAAGGCATGGCAGCAGATAAGCAATGACTAATATTTAAGGAACAGATGCATGCATTGCAACAGTTATACATTCCTTTCTGAAAAAACAAAAATCACACAAGGCAAAGTGGTCCAACCATGGCTAACAAAAGAAATTAAAACTAAGAATTAGATCCAAAGAGGAGTCATGACTTGCTAAGAAGAGTTGCTAAAAAACATTGTAAACCTAAGGATTGAGGGAAGTTTTAAATTCAGCAAAAGTGGAACAAGCGATTGATTTTTGCAGACAGAACATGTATACACATTGCCCGCATCAGATAAATAAAGTGGCAGCCAATCACTGATTCATTCCCCAGGGCAATCCCTTTAAACAATGCTTGGCAGTTATTTGTCAATCACCATCAACTGGTGCAGTCTCGATGGCAAAGCCTCAATCAATCAGCATTCCTTTTTACAGTATAAATATTTGTTTTCTCCTTAAACAGATATTCTTGCAATTGTGCTGATGAGTGCAAACAAAAAGCTTCAACATGTCACTTTTTTAAGCGACTTTAAAACATGTAGTCACGCATCGGATATAGGTGTTGCTGGCTAGACCAGCATGTGTTGTCCATCGCTAATTGCTCTCGAGATGGTGGTAGTGAGCTAACTTCTTGAGCTGCAGGTGTCCATGTGTTGTAGGAACACCCACAGTGCTGTTAGATAGGTAGTTCCAGGATTTAGATGCACTTTAGCCATGTGATTCTATAACTCGCCTACGAGAGCTATGCTGAAGTTAAGCACTTCGGATTTTTTCTCTTCTTTCCTCCTGCCCTACCCCCCTCTTTTGAGAGTTCAAACCTTGTTACTGTGCCACTGCATGGGTTTCCTCCAGGTGCTCCGGTTTCCTCTCACAGTCCAAAGATGTGCAAGTGCTGGTAAGATGTTCAGAATACCAGTGCAATATGCTACACACAACCTAAAATCAAGTGGCTTATAATACAACCTTCATCACCACTGTCTTCAAAATGGAATGTCTGAAGGCAAGATTACAATTCATAATGAAGTTATAAATATTATGTCTTGGTCCCAGTGGGAAAGACTGGCTCAGTGTCCTTCTGAACAGCCAAATGGGGTCTCATAATATATGTTGAAATCCCCCCCCCCCACATCAGTGTATAATCAATTTTCCCCACCTCAAACAACCACTCTCTTCCCACCCCAATGATGGCAGCAAAATAGGACGTGGTTTGTTAATGGTCAGGACTCCTGTGGCCCTCACCTGAACTTGAGCAATGAGTATTTGCATTAGTATAATCATACATCAACCACAATTGCCAAAGTGCAGCTCAATCTTGAGCTAGACATCCACACTCCTGCTCTTCCAGCAGGGACCACTCAATAGGAATTGGAACTAGGGACCCTAGCAATCAGTTCTTGTGAAAGTGTAGGAACAGGAGTAGGCCATTCAGCCCATCAAGCCTACTCCGCCATTCAATATGATCATGGCTGATAAGACACATTAATGCCTTTTACGCATGCTATCCTCATAATCCGTTACCTTATTGTTAATCTATCAATCTCTCTTTAAACATACACAATGATTGAGCTTTCACAACCTCCAGGGGTAGATAATTCCAAAGATTCACAACCCTTTGTGTAAAGAAATTTCTCCTCATCTCCGTTCTAAGTGGCATCCCCCTTATTTTAAAATTGTGCTTGCTGATTCTAGACTCCCCAACCAGGGGAAATATCTTACCTGCATCTATCCTGTCTATTCCTTTAAGTATATTGCAAGTTTCAATGCGATCACCTCTCATTCATCACAACTCTAGAGAGTACGGGAGAGGCTAATTATCGTGCTCCCGTCACTGCAGCTACCGGATGCAGAGTAAGAGTTGAACCTGGAACCTGCACATTACGTGGTGTAATTATCCAGTGAAGCTGCTGGAAATCAAGACAAGAACTTACAAAATTTATTCTATGGGAATAGACTATTTGGGGCAGCATGGTAGCACAGTTTCTTCACAGCACCAGGGTCCCAGGTTTGACTCCCAGCTTGGGCCACTGTCAGTGCGAAGTCTGCATGTTCTCCCCGTGTATGCATGGGTTTCCTCCGGGTGCTCCAGTTTCCTCCCACAATCCAAAGATGTGCAGGTTAGGTGGATTGGCCATCCTAAATTGCCCTTAGTGTCCAAAAAAGGGTGGGGTGGGGTTACGGGGATAGGGTGGAAGTGTGGCTTGGATAGGGTGCTCTTTCCAAGGGCCAGTGCAGACTCAATGGGTTGAATGGCCTCCTTCTGCACTGTAAGTTCTTTGATTCTATGACTATTTGGAAGCACATTCAATACCAAGGTTCAAATCTGGAACTCTGAAGTTAGGTGCTCCGGCATTCTGTCACCAATAGACTGTCCATGCCTAATGTTCTAACAATATTGCTTACCAGTAAGGAGGTAGCCCTTATGTGGACAGCCTGCCATTTGTATAGTGCCACCATCATCGACTGAGCTGGTGTTAACGAGACATTCAGCTCTTGGCCAAGTGCAGCACCTGGAAATTGCATAAACTCCCTGGCTGCCAAAGGCATTGTGAGCGATACATTTCTTCATCCCGTGGGTTTCCTAGGATATAAATAATTAAAAGAGAAAGAGGTTTAGAAAATGTAATGACCAGCGCAATGTGAAGGTGCTATTGCAGCTGTTGCAAAAAATATTTTTCATCTCTGCTTTAACAAAAAGAAAACAGGTTTTGTATTGTGCATTTGCCATGATAGCAGACATGAGGAGAGCACAAGCAGTGACCTTTATAAAACTCCAGAGCAGACATCCTTCAACTCCAGATTACACTCGCACAAGACTGGTTACACAATAAAACATTACCCCTTCATTTCATTGTTACTCCACTCTAAACTATTTGTAGCATTGTATCCATTCCCCTCCAAATAAATCCAACAGTCAACTCTCGTAGACTAAATTCTCTGGTAACTTTAAGACTATGTACTACAATATGAAGCATGAGCAACAAAGAGAAGTGTCAGTACACTAATCTTCAATAATGCAGAATTTCTATCCTCATCTCTCAGTTTCCTGATTGATAATTTGAGCATCTCTCGGGCAGTATGCAGGTGCCATGTTGGAACCTGCCTCATCATGAAGATAGATTGGAAAATTGGGTGTAAAAGCCAATACATACAATGTGCTGCCCTTCCAATCATCTATTCGCTAAAATGTTCTCACTGGAAAATCTGAAGCACCATAAATCACAACTATCTCTGAATCGGCAATTAAAATGAGAACGCATGCTGGGCGTACAAGATTTTTGTTAAAGAAAAGCTGTTGCATTTGTTATTTTTATAAACTACCAATTTATACATAGGTTTTTTTTTAAATAATTTTTATTGAAATTTTTCGATACAAACATTTACCCCTATTACATTTAAATTATAACACCACAAGTCCCCCCTGGAAAAACCTCCCCACGCCCTCCCCCGCGCGCACCCCCCCACCCACCCTCTCCCCCCCCCCCCCCCCCCCTCCGCGCTATCAGTCTAGCAACCAAACCGTTTTTCCCTTTCTGCCGATGGCCTCGGGCAGTCCTTGCCCGCGACCCCCCGCTGACGTGCTCCCTTCGTTGCTATCCCCCCCCCCTCCCTTCCCCCCCCCCCCTTTTCTCCCCGGGTTGCTGCTGTTTCGGCCTCCGGTTCCTATCTCTGATCCAGAAAGTCAAGGAAGGGCTGCCACCGCCGGAAGAACCCCTGTACCGACCCTCTCAGGGCGAATTTGATTCTTTCCAATTGGATGAAGCTTGCCATGTCGTTTAACCAGGTGTTAACGCTTGGTGGCCTTGTGTCCCTCCACTGAATCAAGATCCTTCTCCGAGCTACCAAGGACGCAAAGGCCAATATTCCGGCCTCCCTTGCCTCCTGTACTCCTGGCTCCACCCCAACCCCAAAATCGCTAGCCCCCACCCTGGTTTGACCCTGGTTCCCACCACTCTCGATACCGTCCCCGCCACCCCCTCCCAGAACTCTTCCAGTGCCGGACACATCCAGAACATATGTACATGGTTCGCAGGGCTTCCCGAACACCTAACACACCTGTCCTCCCCCCCGAAGAACCGACTCATCCTAGTCCCCGTCATATGGGCTCTGTGCAGCACCTTAAATTGGATGAGGCCCAACCTTGCGCACGACGACGACGAATTGACCCTCTCTAGGGCATCCGCCCATGTCCCATCTTCTATCTGCTCTCCCAGCTCCGCTTCCCACTTGTCTTTCAGCTCCTCTATCGGTACCTCCTCCACCTCCTGCATTATTTTGTAGATGTCCGAGACCTTCCCTTCTCCGACCCAGGCCCCTGACAGCACCCTATCACTCGCCCCTCCATCGGGAAGCAAGGGGAATCCTTCCACCTGTCGTCTGGCAAATGCCTTCACCTGCAGGTATCTAAACGTGTTCCCCGGGGGGAGCTCAAATTTCTCCTCCAGCTCTCCCAGGCTCGCAAACCTCCCCTCTATGAACATGTCCCTCAGTTGCCTGATGCCCGCCCTGTGCCAGCTCTGGAATCCCCCGCCAGTGTTCCCCGGGACAAATCTGTGGTTCCCTCTCAGTGGCGCCGCCATCAGACCCCCCACTTCCCCCCTGTGTCGCCTCCACTGCCCCCAGATGTTAAGGGTGGCCGCCACTACCGGACTCGTGGTATACCTTGTGGGGGGGAGCGGCCATGGTGCCGTTACTAGCGCCCCCAGGCTTGTATTGCCGCAGGACGCCCTCTCCATACGTTTCCAAGCTGCCCCCTCCCCCTCCATCACCCACTTGCGCACCATCGATGCGTTCGCCGCCCAGTAGTATCCGGAAAGATTGGGTAGCGCTAATCCTCCACTGTCCCTACTCCGTTCCAAGAAAATCCTTCTCACTCTAGGGGTGCCATGCGCCCACACATAGCCCATAATGCTGCTAGTTACCTTCTTGAAGAAGGCCCTGGGGAGGAAGATGGGCAAGCACTGGAACAGAAACAAGAACCTCGGGAGGACCGTCATTTTGACTGACTGCACCCTCCCTGCTAGCGACAGCGGTACCATGTCCCACCTCTTGAACTCCTCCTCCATCTGCTCCACCAGCCTTGAAAAGTTCAGCTTGTGGAGGGTCCCCCAGTTCCTTGCCACCTGCACCCCCAAGTACCTGAAGCTCTTTACTGCTCTCCTAAAGGGGAGCCGCCCAATTCCCTCCCCCTGATCTCCCGGGTGTATCACAAAGACCTCACTTTTACCCACATTTAATTTATATCCCGAAAAGTCCCCAAACTCCGCTAGTATTTCCATTACCTCCGGCATTCCCCCTTCCGGATCCGCCACATACAACAACAAATCATCCGCATAGAGTGATGCCCGATGCTCCTCCCCTCCCCTTGTCAGTCCTCTCCAACCCCCTGAACCCCTCAGTGCCATCGCCAACGGTTCGATCGCTAATGCAAATAGTAAGGGGGATAGGGGGCATCCCTGCCTGGTACCTCGATGGAGCCCAAAATACTCCGACCTCCTCCCGTTTGTAACCACACTCGCCATCGGGGCCGAATACAGCAGCTTCACCCACTTGATAAATCCCTCCCCAAACCCAAACCGTTCCAGCGTCTCCCACAGGTATTCCCACTCCACCCTATCGAATGCCTTCTCCGCATCCAGTGCTACCACTATCTCAGCCTCCCCCTCCACTGCTGGCATCATAATTACATTCAACAGCCTCCGGACATTTGTATTAAGTTGTCGTCCCTTTACGAAACCCGTCTGGTCCTCATGGATTACCCCTGGCACACAATCCTCTATTCTGGTTGCCAGGACCTTTGCCAACAGTTTGGCATCTACATTCAAGAGGGAGATAGGCCTATAGGACCCGCACTGTACAGGGTCTTTGTCCCGCTTCAGGATCAAGGAGATCAGGGCCTGTGACATTGTCGGGGGCAGAGCCCCCCCCTCTCGCGCCTCATTGAAGGCTCGCACCAGCACTGGACCCACCAAGTCCACATACTTCTTATAAAATTCCCCCGGGAACCCATCCGGCCCCGGCGCCTTCCCCGCCTGCATCTGGCCTATCCCTTTAACTAGTTCCTGCAGCTCTATCGGCGCCCCCAGCCCCTCCACCCGTTCCTCCTGGACCTTTGGGAACCTCAATCTATCGAGGAAGTTCTCCATTCCCCCCCTCCTCCTGGGCGGCTCAGACCGGTACAATTCCCTGTAGAAATCCCTGAAGACCCCGTTCACCTCTTGCCCCTTCTGCACTACGTTCCCTCCCTTCTCTCTCACTCCCCCAATCTCTCTGGCTGCATCTCGCTTGCGCAGCTGGTGTGCTAGCATCCTGCTCGCCTTTTCCCCGTACTCATAGACCGCACCCTGTGCCCTTCTCCATTGCGTCTCCGCCTTCCTAGTGGTCAGTAGGTCAAACTGGGCCTGTAAACTGCGCCGCTCCCTCAACAGCCCCTCCTCTGGTGTCTCCGCATATCTCCTGTCCACTTCTATAAGTTCCCCCACCAGTCTCTCCCTCTCCTGCCTCTCCTTCCTTTCTCTGTGTGCCCTTATGGAGATCAGCTCTCCTCTGATCACTGCTTTCAGGGCCTCCCATACTACCCCCACCTTCACCTCGCCCGTGTCGTTCGTGCCCAGATATCTCTCAATGCCCTTCCGGACCCTTCCGCACACCTCATCGTCCGTCAGCAGCCCCACATCCAGGCGCCACAGCGGGCGCTGGTCCCGTGCTTCCCCCAGTTCTACCTCTACCCAGTGTGGTGCATGGTCCGAAATCGCAATGGCCGAGTACTCCGTGTCCTGCACTCTCGAAATCAGCCCCCTGCTCAGTACAAAAAAGTCTATTCTGGAGTACACCCTGTGGACGTGGGAGAAAAAAGAATACTCCCTCGCCCTTGGCCTGCCAAATCTCCAAGGGTCTACCCCCCCCATCTGCTCCATGAACCCCCTTAGCACCTCCGCCGCTGCCGGCCTCCTATTCGTCCTGGAACTCGATCTGTCCAGCCCAGGGTCGAGCACTGTGTTGAAGTCCCCCCCATGACCAGGCCTCCTGCCTCCAGACCCGGAATGAGGCCCAACAGGCGCCTCATAAAACCCGCGTCATCCCAATTCGAGGCATATACATTTACCAGCACCACATTCTCTCCCTGCAGCCTACCCTTCACCATCACGTACCTACCCTCCTTATCTGCTACCACCTGCGCCGCCACGAACGACACCCTCTTTCCCACCAAAATCGCCACCCCCCGGTTCTTTGCGTCCAAGCCTGAGTGGAACACCTGTCCCACCCACCCCCTTCTCAGGCGCACCTGGTCTACTACTCTCAAGTGAGTCTCCTGCAACATTGCCACATCCGCCTGCAGTCCCTTTAGGTGTGAAAAAACCCTTGATCTCTTGACCGGTCCGTTCAGCCCCCTCACATTCCAAGTAATCAACCGGGTCGCGGAGCGACCCGTCCCTTTCCCCTGTCTATTAGCCATGTTCTGTCCCCTGTTCGTCCCGGGTCGACCCTCCCCTTCTGACCCGTTCCCCATGGCGATGGCCCCCCCCCCCCTCTCTCCTCCCGTTCTTCCCTTCCCGTCCTCAGCCTTTCCAGCAGCAACCCGGTATCCCCCCCTAACCCCCCTTCCCCCCCCCCCCCCCCCCCCCCCCTGGCTAGGACCCCTCCTAGCCGCAGTGTATCCACCATCGTACTCCCGAGAGTCAGCTGGTTTTCGCTGACCCGGCTGCCCCTGCCACACTCCGACTCCTCCAGAGGCCCCTCCCCCCCCCTTGCCATCCCTCTCTGACTCCGCTTCAGCGCGGGAAAAGCCGCCATTGCTGGCCACACCCCACTCTTCTCTCCTCCCCCTTCCTCCGTCCCGCGCGCGGGAAACAGGGGAGAGCCCGCGCTTTCGCCCGGCCACACCCTACCCCGCCATCTTCAATTCCACCCCCGTCCCCATCCACACCGATAACAAAGCCCCCTTAAAACGAGAGGAAGAGAAAAGAGAAAAAGAAAACACGCATAACCCACTTGCTCCCCCCCCGTCCCGCCTCCCCAACTTAACAATATAACAATATAAATAACAAATTGCAAATAAATACATAAATACATAACTATGCCTGCATAACTAAATAACTAAATAACTACCCAATAATAACGTACTTAACCAACAGTAACCATAACCCTTAAAGAACAGATCAAAAAACAGTAAAAAAGCCCCCCCTACAACAACAATAATTAAGGGAAGTTGGCAACGGGAAGAGACACTCAAAAAGGAACAAAGAAACCCCCCATAACACAAGTTTCAAAGAAACCAAACGATCCATCAACTTTAACCAAGTTCCGACCTGGCCTAAGAAAGACATGGGCCACTTGATCAGTCAAGGGTACTCGGGCGGCCTCGACCGCCGGCGTTCCCAAGTTCTAGTTCAGGTCCAGCTTTTCCTCCCGAACAAAAGTCCATGCCTCCTCTGGGGTCTCAAAGTAATGGTGCTGGTCCTTGTAGGTGACCCACAAGCGCGCTGGCTGCAGCATTCCAAACTTGATCCTTTTTGCGTGCAGCACCGCCTTCGTTCGGTTAAACCGGGCCCGCCGCTTTGCCACCTCCGCACTCCAGTCCTGATATATCCGCACCGTCGAATTCTCCCATTTGCTGCTTTTCTCCCTCTTGGCCCACCTCAGCACTTTCTCCCGATCGCAGAGACGCTGGAACCGCACCAGCACCGCCCTCGGGGGCTCGCTTGCCCTAGGCCGCCTAGCTATGACCCGATATGCTTCTTCCAGCTCCAGGGGCGATGGACCGGCCCCCTCTCCCATCAGGGAGCTCAACATCTCCGCTACATATTTCGGGAGATCAGGCCCCTCCAGGCCTTCTGCTAGGCCCAGGATCCTCAAGTTCTTCCGCCTCATTCGCGTGTCCAGCTCCTCAAAGCGGCTCTGCCATTTCAGGTGGAGTGCCTCGTGCACCTCCACCTTTCCCACGAGGACCGTGGCTTCCTCCTCCCTCACCGCCATCTCCTGCTGCAGCTCTCTTATCGACGCCTCTTGGGTCGCCTGGGCCCCCATCAGCCTTGTGGTCGTCGCGTTCATGGACTCTAAGAGTTCCACTTTCAGCTCCGTAAAACACCGGAGGAGAGCGGCCTGCTGCTCCTCCGCCCATTTTCTCCAATCTTCTAGTGCACCACCGGCCGCCATTTTGGTCCTCTTCCCCCGCTTTTTTTGGGGAGCTGCTGCCGCTTTTTTTGTCGCCCCTCTCCGAGTACCGACCATAAAGTTGGTCTCACTCTCCTCAGGGAGCCTTCCCCCATCGGGATTCGTCTTTACAGTACCGTCGGGGCCCTCCAATCGGCCCTTAAACACCTTTGTCGCAGGAGCTGCCAAATGTGCGACTTAGCTGGTCATAGCCGCAACCGGAAGTCAATTTATACATAGGTAAATGTCAATTCCTTGTGGAAGTTCTCGTGCCCAATCCTTGGAACTGTCCTTTTTGATTTTTTTTTCTGTTGTATATATTGTACAGACTTGCCCTTGATTATAGCACTGAAATATTATCCATGCACTTCATCTCAACTGCCCTCTATTTCCTAATGAACCTTATTCAAGGTTCCCTCTATTTTTCAGTTTAATTGTGGTCTTAATCTATTTTTAACAAAACATAGGTTGTTTTAGATTTGTATTGGCAAACATCAGAAATAAGGTATAGTTTTAAGTGGGTTTACTGTAATGTTTCTGTGCCTGGAAGGGTAAAATCTATAGTTAGATTCATGCTGGACAAAGATGTTTGTATGTGTGGGTGTTTGTTAAGTTCTAATTGTGTTTCTATTGTGCTTAGAGATGGCTACAACATGAAGAATAAAAAAAGGTGGAAGCATGTGGATCATTGCTTAGCAACAGGAGGCCACTTTCCAGAGGGAAGGGTTTCAACTGGAATCCAGGGACGTTGGAAATAGCTAGTGAGAGAGAAGGTAGCTCTCAACTGTGCTGGAAGCAGTTGGGTTTTAAAAGGCTGAAGAAGGAGCATCTCTTTCAGCTTTGCCAGAAACAAAGCCATACTATGGAGTAATGGAAATCCAAAGTTCAGGAAAAATGAAGAGAAGTGTCCAATAAGTCTGGAACTAAGTGAACAGAGACCAAGGTATTGTTCAGAAGAATTCAAGGAAGAGTAAACACAATGTTCCGAGTTAAAAGAGACAATTGCAGTAACCAGATTTAAAGTAGGACAGCTGACTTCATAGGTAAAACAAACATTTGATGTCATTCCAATTGAATCTGGGAGTCAAGAATTAAAACAATTGTGAGCAGTTTGTACAGCACTCAAAACAAAGAAATCTTAAAGTGGTTGGTATGTAGCCGTGGAGTGGATTCTGTGTTAAAAGTGGAGCGAGAGCTTTATTTAAAAGTGTTGTTTGAAAAACTTGGTCTGGTTTTGGAATGCAAACTGCAAAAGGAAAGCATTATTAAGAGAGAATTTAAAGCTTGTTTTTGGGAGTGAAGTTTAGAAACTCTGTGACAATCATTTGTGGAGACTCGGAGGAGAAATCCACAGACACTAACTTGGATTCAGAGCAAATTACATGTATGTGACTACAGTCATCTTTGTGCTTAAAAGTGACTTTATGTTAATACGATCATTGTAGATTAATGTGTACTTTGTAATCTGTGTTAATCCAAATATCTGTGGGTAATTATAAAGTCGTATTCTATCATAATCAATCTTTTCAACGTTTTATAAAAAAGAATTCTTGTGGAAACTAATTAACGATCCTGTGTCTCTGTTTCTCCAGGTTTTATTTTTTTAAAAAGTAAAAGTTACGGGCCTGGATTCTCCATTTCAGCAGCTAAGTGCAGGCTCAAATGGAGAATTTGTGGATGCCAAAATCGATGCCAAACCCTCAACGATTCCAGGACCAGTGAGGGGCTATCGGTGGCACCAGGTGAAACTCCGATGCGCATGGCAACGACCTGCAGTGGTCGCGCTGTACAACATGGCGTCAACCGTGTATGGACCTGACCAGCCATCAGCGACCCCACAGCCACCCCCCCACCAGTCTCCCCAGCTCTCATGGATGCCCCACACCCGGCCAGAGGCACGGACCCCAAGAGAGTGTGGTGGCGCTGGACACAGTCCGCAGCCACTACGCGGGGTTCCCAACCGCTGAGTCCACATGTCAACCGCGGGGTCGGGAACACGGCCCATCAGGGCGGAGCATTGCAGGAGGGCCTTCCGATGACATGCCAATGCCGTTGCAATGTTGTCCGATTACGGCACTTCCGTGAGGGCAGAGCATGGCTGACCGGCGCCAGCCCCGATTTGGGTGTTGGAGCTCATTCTCCGACCAATCGCCGATCATGATATCGGCGTCGATGGGCAGCATGGTGGCACAGTGGTTAGCATTGCTGCATACAGCGCTGAGGACCCGGGTTCGAATCCCGGCTCTGGGTCACTGTCCGTGAGGAGTTTGCACATTCTCCCCGTGTCTGCGTGGGTTTCACCCCCACAACCCAAAAGATGTGCAGGATAGGTGGATTGGCCACGCTAAATTGCCCCTTAATTGGAAAAAAATAATTGGGTACTCTAAAAAAAATTTTTAAATGATATCGGCGTCGGTCAATGGAGGATCCATTCTGGGATCATCTTGTCCAGTTATAACATCAACTGGGATCTTAACACTTTTGAAACCATTATAAACATGATTAGTTTCTTACTTCTATATGTTCACCCCTTCTTTTTCCATTCTTGGAAAAACTTGAACAGCTGAACATTTCCTCATTTTCATTGCAATGCGCTATGGCTTTAGCTGAGTGTGCGAGTCCTGACCTCTTCGACCATACTGTCCGGCACAGCAGCTGGTTCTCTGTAGGCAAGTGATACATAACAGTAAAAGTTTAACCATCATATATTTTCCCCTTTCCTTATGACTTAGATGTGGCTGAGAAATGTTTCCACAAAGCGATTATACATACATAGGTAAAGACCCTGTACTTGCTGAGACATTTCAGTGCAAGAATCGAGTGCGTTATTTTCCCCAAAGGAAACTTACACACAAGTAACATGCTGGATATATGCCAAAAGATCATAGGGCAAATTTCACCTTTTTCAGCAGGAAGTGGACCTGAAAGTGCACAGTCTGACAAACCCACCCTTTATACACACCAAATAAAGAATGTAGTGGCCAATTAGTGGCTACCTGGTAGGAAGACAACTAATTATAGCTCCTTTAAAAACTTGCAGCTAGTATCAGGTCCATGTTCTTGTGCCTGTTAAATTGAGCTGATAAATAACAGTGTTGAACAAGTAGGCTTACATTAACACTGCAATGAAGTTACAGTGAAAATCCCCTAGTCACCACTGTTCGGGTACAGAGAGAGAATTCAACGTACAATTCACCTAACTGCACATCTTCGGGACTTGTGGGAGAAAACCGGAGTAGCCGGAGGAAACCCACGAAGACACGGGGAGAATGTGCAGACTCCGCGCAGACAGTGACCCAAGCTGGGAATCGAACCCGGGTCCCTGGCGCTGTAAAGCAACAGTGCTCACCACTGTGCTACCGTGCTGCCCCGTTGTAATAGGAATGAGATCTTGGTGTGAGGGCTTTGACATCGGTACAGCAGGCCAGTGCGTTATGCGGCAGAGGGGCTAGAATTGCAAAGTCCCCGTGCTCTCTGAATCGGCCATGATCAAAAATTTTGACGGTGCAAAAGAAAATTCTTAAAATGTCATTAAGGATCATACGGACACTGCCACCTTCCGCAATGGAATCTGCTGGTACATTTAACCATGGTCACAGTGGCAGGCCTTGTCTGCCATCTTTGTGCTGCCTCACATAGCTGCCTATAAGAATGCCAAACCTTTCCAATGGGCAACATAAAGTAGTGTACCATTAGGTTGTTAACCAGCCTAATAGCTTGTTGATTAGTTTTTAAATGATGGGCAGGCTGCTGATTTCAGTGCCCACAGTACGGATTTCTCTGGTACTGTCGGAGACCGGTACCAGATTTATGTAAGTGCGAGAATTTGGGCGGTCAGGTCACCTGATTTCCAAATGCAAGATTCACCTCCGGAAATATTCTCTGCTCCTGAACAAAATGCTAACTAGCTGATTAGCATGGCTCAGACCCCACTGTCATTTTATCTGGTGCTAGCCCAAAGATTACCAAATTTGATAGAGTTTGAGCTCTCAATCTCTGGATTGTCAGACCAACACTATAGTGTCACAAAATACGGCAGGACAGGACTTTTTAATATATTATTGACAGATTTTTTTTTTTCCCCCTCCACTCAACACCACCATCTGAGCTGAAAACAAAAGCTCCTGCTATAATCGTTGAATGAGATCTGAACCTGGAACTAAATGGTAGCAGGGCAGAGATAAGAATATGTTGAAAGATTGGTTTGTGCTGTGCCTGTTCCTGCTTCTCTGTACCGTACAGCTGGTGTATCAGTGCTGGCCACATGCAGCCTATTTGAATGCTGCCAGTGAAACATTTTGTTGTGCGTAGCCATGTGTTGGGTTGCCACATTCCACGGATTCCTGTCCGTCTAGTTTTTTTTCCTATTGGTATGACTGAAGCGATACACACATAAAGCAAGGGCAGGTGAAGTGAGGTGTGTGCTGATTGCTCACAACATTGACTGTGAGAGCCATGTACTCCCTCTGCATCCAAAGTGTAAGTATATATTTAGTTTTTACCATTCAAAGTAGATATTTCTATCAGTATATAAATAATTAACCATTAACTGTTCACGCCGGCGGGAAATTCCGGTCACGTGCCGGCACACGGATTTCCCGGTGACAAGGGGTGCTGTCACTGGGAAATCCCGTAGACAGTGGCGGGGTTGGTAGAGCCCGCTGACGGGTCACCTCCGCCGCCAAAAAACACTCGGCGGGGTGGTAGGTAAATCCCGCTTACCGTTTCAATTTATTCAAATAGACTCCATTTTGAAATTTCATAACTACTTTGATGCTAGCTGCCAACTTACCCGTTAGTGCAGGAGTGGTCAATTGTGCAATTCTGTTGGGTGTGATGAGTCGTTGTTCCTCTGGAAACCACACATCGTTGATCGCATTCTTTGTGGAGTAATGAATTAGTCTCTGACGCAATTCAGATACAGTTATATTGGGGTCAGCATTCATTAGCATTGCTGCAATGCCTGTCAAGGATGAAGCAAGTCAAAAAATAATGATGAGAGATTAAAATGACCATTTGTCAATTGTCTCAGGGTCTCGTCTAAATGAACATAAGCAAATTAACAGTAAAGGAGAAAATAATAGCACTGGAAAGTGACAAATCCCCAGGATCAGATGGTTTTCATCTCAGGGTTTATAAGAAATAGATGAGAACATTGCAGATGCCCTAACTGTTATCTTCCAAAGTTCTCAATACAGGAATTATTCCTTTAATGTGGACAATTGCAGGTCGCTCCAAAATCGCTTATTGTCACGAGTAGGCTTCAATTAAGTTACTGTGAAAAGCCCCTAGTCGCCACATTCCGGCACCTGTTCGGGGAGGCTGTTACGGGAATCGAACCGTGCTGCTGGCCTGCCTTGGTCTGCTTTCAAAGCCAGCAATTTAGCCCAGTGTGCTAAACAGCATGGCCAAGATTTTTAAACAGGTAACTAAAATAATGGACAGGACTGTCAATAGATGCATTTTTGAATGGACAGGACTGTCAATAGATGCATTTTTTCCCCCTTGAACTTCCAAAAGTCATTTAATAAAAATGTCTGAAAGTTGATTGTTTGCTAAAGTAGAAACTTGTGACCAGGCTGACAGGTAGGAAATAGAGGGCAAGGGCAAGGATAATGGGTGAGATGTTACTAATGACATCTGTGTTGGAGCCTCAATGTATGTATTAACGACTTAGATAATGGAATAGAGAACTACACACCCAAGGTAGGCAACATTGTAACCAGTGCAGATCAGAGAATAAAATTATAAAGAGTTATTTGTAGATTAAGTGAATGTGAAACTGGAATTCAATGTGGGCAAATATGAGGTCAGTCTCGTTGAACTTATAAATGTTAGTACAGGATACTTTCAAAATGGTGAAAAGCTAGTCTAAAGAAACTCGGGGATCCAGGTACATGGATCATTTAAAACGTCATGGACAGTTAGAAAGAAAATAATCAAAAAGCAAATGGATTGCTGGTCTTTATATTTAGAGATCTAGAATACAATGGCTTAGATGTCCCAGGTTCGATTCCTGGCTTGGGTCACTATCTGTGTGGAGTCTGCACTATCTCCCTGTGTCTGCATGGGTTTCCTCCGGGTGCTCCGGTTTCCTCCCACAGTCCAAAGATGTGCAGGTTAGGTGGAGTGGCCATGCTAAATTGCCCTTGGTGTCCAAAAAAGGTTAGGTGGGGTTATGGGGATGGGGTGGAGGTGTGGGCTTACGTAGGGTGCTCTTTTCAAGGGCCGGTGCAGACTCGATGGGCCGAATGATCTTCTTTTGCACTGTAAATTCTATGATTCTATGTCATTGCATCAGCAACACAAAGCCATTTTGAACTATACTTATAGTATTATATTCAGATCTGGAGACCACACCTCAGGAAGAATAAATTAGTCTTGGAGAAAGTGCAGTGTAGCTTTAGCGGAATAATAGACTCCAAGGGTTAAAGGCGGGGTTACACACGATAGTGTTGTATTCCCTGTAATTTACAAGGTTAAGAGCAGAGAGAGGGTGAGAGAAATTATTTCCACCAGTTGAGGAATCTAGGAGTAAGAAACATAGCCCAAAATTTTGAGCCGGACATTTCAAGTGTGAAGTTAGAAAATGTTGACCACAAAAGGTGGTGGCAGTTTGGAACTCTGTTCTGAAAATTGCTGGATCAATGGTTAAAATTTTAATTCTGAGATCTAGATCTGTTAAACAAAGGTTTGCAGGGATATGGGGCAACGGTGGGTATGTGAAGTTAAGGCACAGATCTGTCAAGGTTTCAATGCCTGGTGGTGGAACAAGGGGTTGAATGGCCTACTTCTCTATTAACACAACTGAAATTGGCAATTTGCTTGGATGCTGGGAACTATGAGCCAACGCCATGCCCTAAAATGCTGTACCAATTGCTTTGGAGGACCAGCTTTTAGTGCCCTCCCACCTCCCCCTCCTGCCAGTATTGCTAAATCTCATTATTATTACTCTGTACCTGCTACATGAGCTGCAGCCTGTGATGTTCCAGTCTTAGAAGTGAAACATGTGATGCAGTCGCTGGAAGCACTAATGATGTCATCCCCAGGAGCAAACAGGTCAACGCAACGACCAAAATTAGTTCCCATGTTTCCGGTGATGCTTGGCTGGTCGTTATTATTAGTGGCACCAACAGTGATAACCTAAAGGTTTAGTGTGAAAGGTGAAATGAAAACAAGCTGGTTATCTGAATTTTACAAGTTATAGTTTGCCCCATATTTTGTTTTGTTTTTCTCTCCCCCTTTGAGGATGCCCTGATGTGACACGTATTTCCTTTACCGACAATGACCAAAGCGTTGGGTCAAATCCAAACCAGTCTGAACTGACATAATATGCATTGTCTTAGAGGCATATCCTATTCTGAGCCTCATCCCAAATGTTTCTTGGAGTCTCCACTATGTACCTCAATGCAGTTTGAGAGATAAGCAGGCAACCTGTTCCATTTTGTTTTCCCTCATCACTTTTGACCATCCAACCAGCCATGAGGAGAAGCATAAGAGCAGGCCTGTCATGACTCACCCATGAAATTGGTTATTTCCCAGGCGCGCACGCTACCTCCTACCTTGATGTTCCTGACTCCCCACCCACTCGGTAGCATAATGGAATGGTGCTGTTGGAATGACAAACATACCTCTGGCTCTGAAGCAGGCGAATAGAAGCAGGCGTCATCCTTGTAATTACCAGCAGCTGCAATTAATGTTACGTCCATTTGTGTCAATAGCCTGCACGCTGCGTTCAAGGTGTCACTAAATCCCCCTGCAAAGGGCAGCAGCACAATCAAAGGGCGGTAGGGCTGAAGAATTAGAGTTTTCCTGATGAACTCCAAACCTGAGGAATAGAGGAACAAAAACAGTGACTGTAACGTTCTCCCATACCTCTATTTCTGCCCCAACACCTCACCTGTTTATGTCTTAATATTTGTTCTTTTGTCTTTGGGACATTTCTACATCTTTGGGGTCCCTACCCACATCTTAAAAAAAGGAAGAATCCATGCTAACAAACAAATGTAGCACTTCCCCTTTCAGTCTGACACACGTGTGTGTCTGAGATCTAACGAGACCTAGCAGGGTCAAAATTTGTAAATTTAAGTGAGTTTAAAGACACAAAGCCGGACATCCGTCCTCATCCGGGTTTGTGACAATTAGGAGGTATCCCAGCCGGACAGTGACATATTGAGGGGTCTCGACTGGATCAATAACTCTTGGGTAACCACACTTGGGGCTGGTCATAACAAATGTTCATTGAGTGGGAGGCAGCCCACAGTCAGCCGGTGGATCTTCTGGTCCCACTGCTGTCAACGGGGCTTCCCATTGTTTGCACCCTCTGCCATCAGGGAACTCACGGCGGGGGGGGCCGCTGTCAGTGGTACCAGGACACCCTGCCAGCGAGAAAGGCCGGACAATCCCGACGTTGGGCTTCAGAGATTTTGAAAAAGTTATTTCTAAAATAAGGGGCTGGATTCTCCGTAGCCCGACTGTCATGCGCGTGTCCTTTTAAGAAAGGTTTTTGTCTTATCACATGGCTTCAGTGACATCATTTTGTGGTTGGAGATGGGCTGTGAGGTAGTGGGGGTTTCAGTGTGACTGTTTTGGACAACAGAAGGAGAAAGTAGTGTTTTTTCTTGGTGTTTCTATGTTTTCATTTTCAAAGGTGTTCCAGTAAAACACATTGGTTGTGGCTAACTGCCTTGGTAACTTTAAAGATATAGTTTGCTCTCCGGCAGGAATCTGCTGGTTGAGACTGGATCAGAATTTCAGGGAAAGGACCACTTCCATTCAAGTGAGAATGCAGTGTGCTGAGCCATGCCCTTGAAAAGGGATTTGGTTTATTGGATTTTGTTATTGAATTGGAACAGTTAAGGGAGAATCCCTTAAGTGTTATATACACAGATTACTTTGGCTGTGTGGGGTCTTTATGTTTGTAATTGATAAAAATTCTTGCTGTGTATATAGATATATATGTATTAACTACATTCATAAAATAAACCTTGTTTTGATTAAATTGTCGACGATGTCTGATGAATCATACCTGCAGCGAAGGCTTTGGTGCTCATCCTAGCCAAATTCAACATAAAAGTTATAGATCAGGTGAACTGCATAATACAAATTGGAGCTTCTAAACCCTGGACCATAACACGATGGCAAAATTGTGATCGGCAATCAGGCAGAGAATGGATTCTGACGCCTGAATTGGGGCCAGCAGCAGTTTCACGCCAGTCCACCATGTTCCGCCCCCTCCAAACTGGCATCATCAGGATGCCATCGGCTGGCCCACACTCGATATTCCGCCCCTGATGGGCCAAGTTCCCAACGGCGCGGGCCACGTGTGGTCCCAGCAGTCGGGAACCGGCGTGCCAGCTGCGGACAGTGTCCAGCACCGCCACACTCATCCAGGATCCGTGCCGCGAGCCGGGTGTCTTCAGCTAGGGTTGGGGGGACTGGTGGGAGGTGGCCAGGGATCATCTGTGGGATCGTGGTTGGCGGGTTAGGGTTCGAGCTCGACTGGCACCATGTTTTATAGCATGCCCAATGCAGGTCGTTAGCCCTGCGCATGCGTGGCCCGTTGATTCTTTGGCCATTTTTGTTGCGATCCACGGGCGTTTCACACTGTGCCGGTGCTAGCCCTTCACCGGCACCGGAACCAGTGAAGGATTTACGCCAATTTTCTTTTCCTGAAACTCCCGCGGATTCTTCGTTCGCGCCAGCTCTTAGCCTCAGGAAGGAAGAATCCAGCCGATGCTTTCTGTAGTACAATCAAATTCTACTTTACAAAAAATAGAACATGTTCTCCCAAACCGAAAATTATCTACACCACAGTAAAAATATATCCCCAAAATTATATAAGTACATAGAACATAGAACAGTACAGCACAGAACAGCGCCCTTCGGCCCTCGATGTTGTGCCGAGCATTGTCCGAAACCAAGATCAAGCTATCCCACTCCGTCATTCTGGTGTGCTCCATGTGCCTATCCAATAACCGCTTGAAAGTTCCTCACGTGTCCAACTCCACTATCAGAGCAGGCAGTCCATTCCACACCCTAACAACTCTCGGAGTAAAGAACCTACCTCGGATATCCCTCCTATATCTCCCACCCTGAAACTTATAGTTATGCCCCCTTGTAACAGCTATATCCACCCGAGGAAATAGTCTCTGAACATCCACTCTATCTATCCCCCTCATCATCTTATAAACCTCTATTAAGTCGCCTCACATCCTCCTACGGTCGAAAGAGAAAAGTCCTAGCTCCCTCAACCTTTCCTCATAAGAACTATCCTCCAAACCAGGCAGCATCCTGTTAAATCTCCTTTGCACCCTTTCCAATGCTTCCACATCCTTCCAAAAGTGAGGTGACCAGAACTACACACAATACTCCAAATGTGGTCTCACATGACAGCAGGCTGCCAGTACAAGAAATACAATAGGGTTATTATGGCATTTTAAAAAAATTAGGTTACACAAAATACATCTCACCAAGGCTTCCATGGTCAACAAGAAAAATAATAATTTCATTATGCTGATTATTTGCAGCAAGCCCCAGGCCATAGTTTTATTGGCTAGAGATATTTATTTAAATTGAATTTTCACTTGTCTCAACTTTCTAACTTCTCTAAATCTAAAATTAAGACTCCACTATCAATTCCTTGTATGTTCTCTGTTTGATGCTGGTTGCAAATAGGTGATCGCGTTGCGCCCGGCAAAGAACCGGGCGTGCTGGGTGAATCCCGGGGAGAGCCCCAAATTGGGCTCCTCACCAGGAACCGACCAATCCATTGACTCTATCTACATCTCCCACTGCCTGGGGTAAGCGGGCAGCATAATCAAAGATCCCTCCCACCCGGCTTACTCACACTTCCAACTTCTTCCATCGGGCAGGAGATACAAAAGTCTGAGAACACGCACAAACAGATTCAAAAACAGCTTCTTCCCCACTGTCACCAGACTCCTAAACAATCCTCTTATGGACTGACCTCATTAACACTACACCCTGTATGCTTCAACCGATGCCGGTATTTATGTAGTTACATTGTGGACCTTGTGTTGCCCTATTATGTATTTTCTTATTTTATTTTCATATACTAATGATCTGTTTGAGCTGCTTGGTACACTAGACAATAAACAAATCCAATCCAATCTAATCCTGCATCACCTGACTCACTCCGTCCGGCTTGATCTGGATCTGACCCTCGCTGGGCGAGATCTAGATCAGCACATTGAAATGAGTAATAGGCTCATTTAAATACCCGGAGCTCAGATTCACTTGCGAGGCCTCAGCAGGGTGCTGTTTAGTACTGATACACACAAGGCCGCTGTTTAGTACTGATATACACAAGGCCGCTGTTTAGTACTGATACACACAAGTGTGGGCTAGGCATAACGGCATCTCGGGGGGGGGGGGTCTCACATGGCGTTAGAGACCCCCGGGTTGTCGGGGACAGAGAAGGGTGGTATCTTGGAACTTCCCCTGGCACCTGGGCACTGCCAGCCTCGCACACTGAGTGCCACCTGAGCACCCTGGCCAGGGTGCTAGGAGTTGGGCGGGGGAGGGGGCATTCCCAGTTGGAGGGAGGAGTGTTCCAAGGGCTAGAAAAGATTGGGGGTTGAGCCTGAAAGGGGGGGGGGGGGGGGGAAGATCGGGGCTGCCATTCAAAATGGCACTCCGATCCGCAAGCAGGAACAGCCGTTCCTGTCTGGGAGTGTAGCCACCTGGGGTGGCAACTTCCCGATTCCAAAATGGATGCCCGCTAAGAATACAGGGAAAATTGGCCAGCTACAAGAAAACAAGCAGGTGCAAGGTTTCCTGTGTATTAAGACTTGCAGAACCCAGACTGAACCGAAACCAATAGCCATCTACATATTAATGAGCAATCCCCAGGAACAATTAGAAACATTGAAGCAATCGGGACCAAGACAGACTCCTCGGCGCCAGCAAGAGCCAGGACAAAGGCAGGCCAACAGACACATAGGAACCGCCCAGCGATTAGGAAACAGCTCCAGTATTGGAGAAATCGATAGAACCGATTGGGACATGGTCAAATTAATTGGGACCAGGTCCGGGATCCGCCAACAAGGGCACGAAACCCCTGGGGACTATAAGATAGAGTCCCCAAGTTCAGTTCGTTCTCTTGGCAGGATCTCTTGGCAGCTCTCAAAGAACCCTTGATCGTGACTCTCAGCAAGGAGAGACCTGCCTAACAGCTGCACCAACCAAGTAAGTCTCCAGTCAATGCACGCTACGAGATAGACGCTCCTAGCTACTATCCCATACCAGCTTGAAGCCAGCAGATTCAGAACCGGACAAAGGCCATTGTTCCTCTAACCTGGTGGGCCATTCGAAGCCAAGTATAGGCTTTTAGTAATAGTTTAGTAAGTAGAGTTTATGCATGAGTAGTGATTGTGTGTATAATAAATGTGTTTTGGTTTGAAACTTACTAACTGGTGTATTGAGTTATTGATCAGCACTTGGCTTTGAACCTCGTAGTGGTATCAGAAAGATACCTGGTGACTCTAGAGCAAAGGTTATTAAACAGAGCAATTAAAAAGAAAGCACAACGAGCAACAGGAGGTCAGCTCACCAGCAGGAAATCTGAGTGTGGTCTCGACAGGGAGAAACTCCCCAAGGCCGAAAGAAAAATGCAAGGTGTCGTTGAATAGTGAAATGATTCTCGGAGCTGCAGACGGCAAAAAGCATCCCTGCCAAACACGCTCAAAAGCAGACTTAAACTTTGGTCCGCTGAATCGCACCCATTATATGTTCCCACCCTTCTTTTGAACTCCTCATTCTGTGCAATAACTGGACAATAAAAAATATGTACAAAGGACCTGGTGTGACTCGCACTCTTCTCATCCCTGTTCATAGCAAAGTGCCCACCGCCATTACTCACCTCCTCAAAGCTAGCAATTCAATTTGGTTCAGATTTAAAGATGCCACTCACCGGCCAGGGCTCCACTTATAGTGCCCCTGCCCTGACAGTTGAGAATTTTCACACTGCGTACGTTTGCTCCTTTTGCTACCCCAGAGTCACGTCCGCTCACTATTCCTGCAATGTGCGTTCCATGGCTGTCGCACTTATTAGCCTAGAAGGGACAAACAACAAAACATTTTGCATGTTAGAAAAGTCCATATAAGCACTGCATGGCACACTTTCTCACAGCTTCCCTCCGCAAACATGGGTTGCAAGGAACTCCTAGCCCTGAGTATGTGAGCATGTTCTCACCTTAACTTTTTTTTTCATTGTAACTGGGAAATCCCAAAGCAGAGGTGCCGTGGAGTACACACTGCAGCAACTCAAGAAGACACCTCACTACCGACTTCTCAAATGCAACTAAGAATGCACAATAAATGGTGGCTTGGTAGCAATGCCAATGCTCCAAGAAATTAATTATTCAAAGTTAGAATCTTAAAGGCAATGCATTTTTGAGAACTTGCTCTGTAAACACATGCATTTTATTGAATATTTCAGAGACATCTTCTTATGCACCTATTGTCAATCTTTCAACATCCGAATTACCTCTGGACCAAATCTTAATTGGGAATCACATATCAAAACAAACTGGTGATGCACAGTCATGTCACCTCATTCTCCGCTCCTGATCCCAACTAATACAGATAAATAAACATAAAAGCAAAATACTCCAGCTGCTGCACTGGAAATTGGAACTAAAAAACAGGAAACACTGGGAAAACTCAGCGGGTCTGGCAGTATCTGTGGAGAGAGAAACAGAATTAATGTTTTGAGTCTCTATGACTCTTTTTCTTGATACATTAACTCATCTGCAAGTGGAAATTTCCGAGCTATATCTGAGCCAGTGACATTACCTGGCGGTAGAATCGAGTGCCATCTTCCTCTGGAGCATTCTCACAGTCTGTGACTAGGATTTTCCCTTCAATCTCTCGATGGTTCCTCTGCACACTCGTGTCAAGTAAATAAACTTCCACCAGATCACCATTATCTAGCCAAGGCATAATAATAACAACAAAGTAGGTATGCTGTCCATGCTCCAATCAATTTGACAACTTTGTGGATAGGGAGTGCAGAAAAACATTTATTTTCCATCCTAATAAACTTAGTTTAGGTTTTCACAAATTTCCAAGACAGTATCGCACACCAGTAGGTGGGAGAAATGATAAAACCTGTTGTAGTACTGGTTATAGATTGAGACAGAGCGGAGGGATCTTATCTCTGCACTGTGGAGCCTTTGATATTGATACTAAACCTCATAAGTAAAAATGCAAATTCAGAAACATGTTATTTTTTAAATCTAATTACCAATTATCAAAACCATTTTGAATACCAAGATGCAAAAACGACTTACTTGGAGGGGTATACTGTTCCATTTTCTGCTCTGAAGGAGCAATCCGATTTAGATTCCAGAGAATAGTCTGAGCAAATAAAGATGAGTCCTCTTCGATATATTCAATATGAGGTAATCTCAGAGCCTATGCAAACAAAAAATAACAAAGTACGCTTCTAGACACGTTTGCTACAAAAAAAGAAAAGACTTGCATTCATATAGCACCTTTCACGAACAGCTAAAGCACTTTTGAAATGTAGTCACTATTGTAATGTTGGAAACGCAGTCGGCAATTTGTGCACAGCAAACTTCTACAAACAATGATAATGACCTGATGCGTTTTAAGTCATTGACTAAGGGAAAAATATTGGTCAGGACACCAAGGGTAACTCCCTGTTTTTCTTCAAAATAGTGCCATGAGACTTTTTACATCTGCCCACGGGGGCAAATGGAGCCTTGGTTTAATGTCCCATCTGTGACAGTGCAACAGACCCTCAGTACTGCACTGGAGCACCAGCCTTGACTTTATTGTTCCCTGAAGCAGGACTTGAAACCATCATCTCCCGATTCAAAGCTGAGAGTGCTAACTAAGCCATGGCTGCCACCTTAAAAACAAAACTTGCATTTATATAGTGCCTTTCACAACTGCAGATCAGCCCAGATTGCTTTACAATCAATGAAGGGCTGGTAGGCAAGTCAGGCTTTGTGAAGCCTTTATGTCTCCAGCCACCTGATGGGTTAGTGCAGGAACCCGGAGCTGTTTTAAGTGGACTACCCTCTACCAAGACTAAGCATTAAGAACTGACTCGCATTAGTAGATAAGACTTAGTCCAATTGCTTTCTCACTTACACAGATACATTTAGCACATTGCTCTCTCTCTCATATTATATACTTAACAGCCCCACCACCACCCTCACACTCTATCTCACATTTAACACAAGACTGACTTTGGCTTTTACCATGTCTAACACGTCACTGCTCATTTTGATGACAAAGCCCTTGAAGACCTCATGGAAAACAAGAAGAAGTTCTGTCATATAGCCGTGCTTGGCTGCTTTTGTGCGGAGTCTGTGTATGGTGCGCTCTGTCTGCGATTTGTGAGTGTTTTCTTTCAACACCACTATGTACTGGCCAGGCAACCTCCAAGCATCCTGGAAATACATTAAAAAAGATTAGTAGTTTAGGCAAAGTGACATATGGTTTTTACCCTTCATTGTAAATCATAACATTGATCAACCGGTAAGCACGGTAGCACTGTGGTGAGCACAATTGTTTCACAGCTCCAGGGTCCCAGGTTCGATTCCCGGCTTGGTTCACTGTCTGTGCTGAGTCTGCACGTTCTCCCCATGTGTGTGTGGGTTTCCTCCGGGTGCTCCGGTTTCCTCCCACAGTCCAAAGATGTGCAGGTTAGGTGGATTGGCCATGATAAATTGCCCTTAGTGTTCAAAATTGCCCTTAGTGTTGGGTGGGGTTGCTGGGTTATGGGGATAGGTTGGAAATGTGGGCTTGGGTAGGGTGTTCTTTCAAAGAGCCGGTGCAGACTTGATGGGCCGAATGACCTCCTTCTGCACTGTTAATTCTATGATTCTATGATAGAGTCAACACTCATGTGAGCAGCTAGGCACAAAACCGCTGCTTTCTCTAGTTCATCAATCTGTCCTCTAGTAATGGTCAGTTAATTGGGTCCTGAAGTTCACAGCAACAAGTGGGTTTTACTTCTCCGGAGATTCATTGTATTACTGAGGGGAAGCTGTATTATCGTCTTACAGAAGCTGCTTTCTGTTACAAAACCTGTCGCAAGTTTAACGCGGTAACATGTAGCAAGATAATCAACAGGAGCCTCATCAAACAACATATAGCACTGAGCCACACACAAGGAGATATAATATGATGTGACCAAAAACTGTCAAAGAGAGAGGTTTTGAGGGACTTGTGAGCTGATAATGATAGTGAGATGGAGAGGTTCAGGGAGGAAATTCAGGAGCTCAGTGCCGAGGCAACTTTCGATGGTGAGGTGATGAAAATTAGGGTGCACAATAGATCAGAGTTGGGCAAAGACCGAGGTCTCAGAAGGTTTATAGAATCATATGGATTCGATTTGTGTATTGTCGCGTGTACTGAGGAACAGTGAAAAGCATTGTGCTGCGTACAGTCCAGACAGATCATTCCGTACATGAAAAAAAACATAGGGCATACATAAATACACAATACCTAACATCATCCCCACAGTGCAGAAGGAGGCCAATTGGCACATCGAGTCTGCAGCGAACCTCTGGATGAGCACCCCATCCAGGCTCACCTCTTCCACCCTATCCCCATAACCCTGTAACCTGTACATCTTTGGACACTTAGGGATAATTTAGAATGGTCAATCCACCTAACCTGCACATCTTTGTGGGCGGAAACTGAAGCACCTGGAGGAAACCCACGAAGACACGGGGAGAATGTGTAAACTTCACACAGATAGTCACCCAAGGCTGGAATTGAACCTGTGCCCCTGGCGCTGTGAGGCAACAGTGCTAACCACTGTGTTACCGTGCCAGTTGAAGGCAATATACCCTTTGAAATTTAGTTGCTGTGCTTGCTAACTTTATTTTTTTTTGTTTGGCCACACAACTGCATTATTTATTCCGGAACAAGGCCTGCAAAGTACATTTAACTTCAACGACGAAAGGGAAAATCTCAGCAAGTCTGGCAGCATCTGTAGGGAGAGAAAAGAGCTAATGTTTCGAGTCCAATGACTCTTTGTCAAAGCTGAAATTTTATTTTATTATTTTATTTTATTAAGTACATTTACCTTGCATCATCAACTTTTTGTCCCTTTTTCATTTGAGACCTCCACCTTTCCCTGCTCCGAACCTGGGGTGGCACGGTGGCTCAGTGCTTAGCACTGCTGCCTCACAGCACCAGGGACCCAGATTCAATTCCGGCCTTGGGTGACTGTCCATATGGAGTTTGCACATTCTCCCTGTGTTTGTGGGTGTTCCTCCAGGTGCTCCGGTTTCCTCCCTCAGTCCAAACTTGTGCAGGTTGGGTGGGGTTATGGGGATAGGGTGGGAGAAGTGGGCCTGGATGGGGTGCTCGTTCAGAGGGTTGGTGCAGACTTGATGGGCCAAATGGCCTCCTTCTGCACTGTAGGGATTCTATGGAACTTAAAAACTGTTTCTCTCTAACATTGTCCAGTTCGGATGAAACTCCTGAAACATTAGCTCTCTCCAAAGTTTTTGCCCTGAGAATTTTCAGCACAATCGCAACATCGAGGGCCGAAGGGCCTGTACTGCGCTGTAATATTCTATGTTCTAATCCATTCTTAATCTCAGATTTCCAACATCCGCAGTATTTTACATTTATCAGCAGATAAAATGTCAGGCAGGGAGGGGAATTAATCAAAAAGGTACAAACATGCTATGATGTAACTGAATGGTGGAACTGGTTGGAGGGGCTGAATGGGCTAATCCTGCTCCTGGGAGCTGAACCTGGGCAACATCAAGAAGAGAGGAGCAACAACTGGTTACTAAAGAGTTGCAGATGCTGACATAATCTGCAGAATGATGGGAAAGAACATATCAGGAACCAGTGTGTTGGGATTCAGTGAAGATTATGGAAGCATTGAAAAAGGTAGCTGAGAAGAGATTGAAATGGTTTTGTAACCTTGTGGAGAGAGAGAAAGGACATGTGGTGAGGTTGAATGATGACAATCTCACTGCCAGGAAAAGGAGGTGAAAAGATGTGATGACGAGAATCTTAAATTCTGACCTCAGATGACCGACTGGATTGAGTTTGCACTTTCTCCCTGTCTGTTTGGGTTTCCTCTGGGTGCTCCGGTTTTCTCCCACAATCCAAAGATGTGCAGGTTAGATGGGTTGGCAATGCTAAATTGTCCCTTAGTGTCCAAAGGGTTAGGTGGAGTTATGGAGATGGTGTTAGGGGAGGGGGGGGGTGGCTCTTTCCCAGGGCCGGTGCAGAATCGATGGGCCAAATGATCTCTCTCTGCACTGTAGGGATTCTATGGTCAACTCAAATCTCTGATTCAGCATAAAACACAGCAGGAAATGATTCATAGATCGTACAGAAATGAATGGTAATGCTGCTGTTGCCGAATATATTCTATGTATATTATTTTTAAAAAACATCTTCTGCCAACCATTTGCTGCAGTTAATCCAATGCAAGGCATTAAAAACGCCAGTAATAACTTACAACAAATTGTCAGGGTGCCGGTGGGGGCCACGCTAGTTCAAGGAATAATGTTTTAAATGAGACATTAAGCCGGGTGCGGGGGAATCAGCCCTCCTGTAGTCAGCCCCTCTGCAATCTGCCACAGTGCTGATAGAATATAATTTGTACAAACACATTGAGCACGGGAGCATATTGTACAGCAGACCCGTCTGCGTTGTCAAGTTTAGGTGACTACAGGGTCTAGTTTGCTCTGGACATTCATCTAGCTCACAATAAGATACGAGCTGTACCTCTCTTTAAAACTCAACACAAGATCCGGCCAGGAGAAATTGGTGCCAATTGTTCCTTTCCAGAGGGACCGTTTGCATTCTTTGAAGTGGTGAAATTAAACTTTTGTTTTTACACAGTGAGATTCCGAGCAAAGATTATTTAGTTTTTAAAAACAAAAACAATTGCAATTCCAATCATGTAAACATTGGATATAAATGGTAGCGTTTAAAAAAAATAAATAAACCTATACAAGGTCCAAGGGACATGTTTCCCAGTGCGGGCGAGTTGACTGATGGTTGAATGAATTGAAAGCAGGTTCGATGCTGGAATGCACCGTAAGATATTGCTTACTATGTTGGAGCGGTGGAAGGGAGCGGGCTTGCCCTGGCTGTGGCTCCAGATCTCAGAATCCTGAGGGGGCTTCTCTTCCTCCCCATTGAAGGCTGGGGGCAAATCGATCTTCTCTTCTTCTTCAAGCTCTGATGTGAAAGAGAGAAAACAAGAGAGAATCAGCAACTTCGCCCAGAGTGTGAAGTCACCCATGGTGATGGTGGTGGTGGTGGTGATGCTGGTGTCGCCTCTGGTGAACGGAGCAAAGAAACCCACTTCTCAGTAAAGTGGCTCCTGGCACATGTGGCGCTTTTTAAATACCTGTTCAAACAGGTGAGTGGTTACCGCCCTGACATCACGAGGGTCCCTGGTCTGATAATCACGCCACTGATTTCATATCGGACCATCCATTCATATGGATCGTCACCTGCCTGTGGAAAGCCCACAACGATCAAATTACAAGCCAAGAGTTGAGAAAGACAGCCCCTTTCCAACCAAACTCTTCCAACGGCATGCAACCTTTACTACAGTGTATTAACTCAAATCCCATGGGCAACTAGCACAGATTGCACCTCCCCCCCCCCCCCCTGTATACTTGCTGCCCAAGACCACAGTTCTTTCAAACAACGGCTGTTGTTATTAAATTAAGCGAACGTTCATTCATTCAACTCAAACGTTATTCCCGCATTGTCTGCATTACCTTGTTGACAGAATATATGTGAGTGAGTTTTGTGTTCATAAAGTGAGGTTTGTCAATACTTTGGAATAGATTTTTGTATACACCCCTGTTAGGGTGAACTCCCTGGTGAATTTCAGCCTGGAAGTCAGCGTGACTGTAACACTCTTCTTTTAAGATTCACAAGATTATGGGTTCCAGCCCCACGTCAGGGGTTTCAGTACACAATTTATTTTTCTGTACACTACCCGAAAACTGCTCCTTCACCTCCACCTTCAAACCAGCTTCTGTTGTAGTCTGAAGTGAGCAGGTCTCCGCTTCTATCATTTTCAATTGCCTTTTAGAAAAAAGAGGAACTGTATTTGTGTGAGAACTGCTTTATAACTGATTGTGCACGCCTTTCCAGAAACTGCAATGAAGAGGGCAGCGTTTGGGCACATTTCCTACTGGTGAAACATACTATAGGGATTTCTGCTGACCAGACCTAACAGTCAGCTTGTTAAATCCCAACAGGAGGGCAAAAGCTGTGTTTCACCTTTACTGAACACATTGAGACGATCAGATGATCTCCATGGAGGTGGGGATTGGGGAAGAGGCCAGTTTCCACCTCCTTGTGGAAAGTGCCTTTGCAAAGAAGGTCTGGCGAGAGATGAGGTGCTTTTCGTCCAGGCTAATCCCGAGCAGCTCCAGGACACGGGACTCTGTGCTCCATGGGCTCTTCCCAAGGGACACACACTGAGACAAACATCAACTGTTGCTAGAGGATCATCAACCCAGTGACAGATTCTTTGGTCTGTTTAGTAATTTGAGGAAGCTGGTGGTAGTGAAATAAGGATTTATTGAACTATATACAATACTCTGCCCATGCACGTAACTCTCTCAGTCCTTGTTGGGACAGCCAATAACTCCAGACCCTCCATGGGCCGGCTTTATATGTGGATCTTCAATGAGATCCAGCTGGATGGCCTCTGCCCTCTATCTCATAATTCACTGGCCCCACAAGGAGGTCGTCGATGGTTTCCCCATGGTCCTTGTAGGGGTTATGACACCCCTCCCGCCAAAGTCCATAAGCTCCCCTTTAGCCGCCAACAGGGCTGGCCTTCTGCTCCGCTTTACCTGAGACTGTGCTTCGGTGTGTATCAGTTCATCGTCTGTCTTCTTCTGGCTGACCTCTGAAGTGTTATTGCCGGGACCCCGGTCCCGATCACAGCGTTGCCTGTCTGTATGGAAACTTCCATGTCCATTTCTGAGCCAGAATCATCCTCCTCCTGCTGGGCCGGGCATGGGGGTATAGATGGCTGGGTCCCTGGCTGAGGGGCAATTCTTGGCACGGAGAAGACGTCAATGCTGTCGGTTGGGCATTGTGTAATGTAAGCTCCCGCTTCTTGAGGGGGTCCAAATGAGCCCGCTCTGTGGGGAGGCGGTGGCGTAGTGGTATTTTCACTGGACTAGTAAACCAGAGACCCAAAGTAATCTCTGGGGACACAGGTTCAATTCCTGCCACTGCAGATGGTGAAATTTTAATTCAATAAAAATCTGGAATTAAAAGTCTAATGGAAACCATTGTTGATTGTTGGGAAAACCCATCTGGTTCACTAATGCCCTGTAGGGAAGGAAATCTGCCATTCCTTACCTTGTCTGACATATATGTGACTCCAGACCCACAGCAATGTGGTTGACCCTTAACTGCCCCCTCAGGGGCAATTAGGGATGGGCAATACATCTTGCCCAACCTGCAATGCCCACGTCCCATGAACGAATAAGACAAAGACGCCTAAGACGGGTCAAGAATTCAGTGACCAATTCACCTGGAGACCACATCACCATATTAAACATATACCGCTGCATGATAATGGAAGTTTTAGGGTGTTACAATACCCTGGGCTTGTGCGTGGTCAATTCCATCCCCACTTTACCCAGAGTCACAATTGAATTAACCAAAAGTTCTTAGAAAAATGCCCAAAGCCTTGGGCTCTTGACTGTCCAATGATAACAGTCACCAGGTTTGTAATTTAAACATAATAAATGTTTATTTATAACAAGATTATAAGATGGTTAACTATTATCTAATTCCTAATCCCCCACTTTAACTTTCCTCCACTCTCTCTACACACACAAGACAGATTAACACAGAGAGAAAGGACAGGGATGAAAACAATATGGATGAAAGTCAAGAGATAAGAGTCTTTGTTTCAGGTGATTGTTTCTAGCACCTTTCTCCTCTTCAAACTTTGCTTTCAGTTCAACATCCTCACTATAGATTCATTCAGGTCTCTGTAGGTTCAGAAAGGCATCAACTCACAACCTTTCTGGAGAGTGAGGGAGAAGAACAGTAGATCCTTATCCTGAGTTTCCAGGATGCAAAACTGAGCTCTTTGGGTCTCTGAAAATCATTCCAATTGAATAGGACCCAATCATCATCTGTTACCAGACAGAATACCACCTTTTGGCCAATTCGTGGCCACTAGCCAATCAATCAAACCAAACCCACTACATCTCTTTGGTGCTAAAAAGTCTGGGTCTTGCTGGCAATTCTAACAGCACCATACACTACGTTTCAACTTCTTGAACTTCTATCTGCTACTTGACTGAAAGATACACGTCAATTAAGTATCAATGGATCAAAATGATAACAGCAAAAATAAAGAAAGGGGAAATGAAGGAATCAGTAGGAAGGACCCTTACATACCTCCCTCCATAAAAGGAATGAAAGATCAGGGGATGAACGTTTCATTATGAGGTATGTAAGATACCAATCACAAACACATATCCATTCATCTATTCCCATTATATAAATTCCTTTCCCAGTCTCTACACTGATAACTAGTCAGCCCTTAAATGTGTGACAAAACATCCACAATTACAATATCTTTTCTGGGAAAATGTTAAATTTTAACATTGAACTGTTGTAGTAATAAACTTCAATGGAATAAACTCGTGTTCCGGGTTTTAAACGTTTCTATATACGCAAGCAGATTATGTTCTGTATAAACTAAGCTTTGTTTATTGTCGTGTTAGACAGATACTTTAAAGTGCTGAAGGGCTAGTAGCGCTGTCCCTATCCCCAGGTCACTGGCATCTACGGCCATTTTAATGGTCTGGAAAAGTCCCGGGTGGCCAGCACTGGGTCACCCACTAGGGCAGCACGGTAGCACAAGTGGATAGCACTGTGGCTTCACAGCGCCAGGGTCCCAGGTTCCATTCCCTGCTGGGTCACTGTCTGTACGGAGTCTGCACATTCTCCCCGTGTCTGCGTGGGTTTCCTCCGGGTGCTCCGGTTTCCTCCCACAGTCCAAAGACGTGCAGGTTAGCTGGATTGGCCATGATACATTGCCCTTGGTGTCCAAAAAGGATAGGAGGGGTTCTTGGGTTATGGGGATAGGGTGGAAGTGAGGGCTTAAGTGGATAGGTGCAGGCTCGATGGGCCGAATGGCCTCCTTCTGCACTGTATGTTCTATGTTCTAACATGGCCTTCAATCTCCCAAACCCTACTTGGTGTTCTGTGGACCATAGTGTTTTCTTTGGTTTCTGCAACATATCCAACATGCACTGTATTTCAATCTCTAACTGAGCTAGTGTTGTAATTGAGAGGGATATGGCTTTATTGATTCACAGTTTCTTATGCCTACATGCTGATTAGTTAATGGAGTGCACCCTGGTGCTTCCCTACAGTTCACTATTCTTCAATATATTTATTAGATCTTTCCTTTGTTCTTCTTCTGCTGATACATTTGCATCTTTCGCTTTAGAATTCCCTCTAATATCTTCAAACACCGCCTTTTTTCACTTTTCTACAAAATCAAAAACAACGTGCTTCCCTTTGTCAGGTTTCTGATTGTCCAATTAGAGAGACTATCTGAGTGAGTTTCTTCTACATTTCTGTCTCTTATATAATGCAACCAGTCTTTTCAGTTGTGCAATGAATGCTTATCTCAATTTCGAGGATATTCTGCAACCAAACTACAAATATTATTGTCAATGCAGAAGGAAATATTTGGTTTATTTTTAATCAATAAACACTTTCCAATCCCTCCAGCTTCACATGCTCTCTTTTCCTTTACTTGGTTACTTTCAGCAACAAGTAAGCAGAGGATTCAATCTTTGCAGAACTGGTCGGCTTTATTTGCACCATTCCTTGTTTAATAGCCTTTACCTCCTCTTCAGAGTCTTTGTAATCACGGCCCTTATCTCCATTTAATAATACAGGCTTATACAATTTGTGCTTCCCAGATTTCAATTGTTCTCCTTTACTTTCAGAATCAGAGCATTGCACATTATTGGTTCCATGAACTTTCTGTTTACTGGTAAACATGTGGTTGCAGAAACACCATATAGTTCTTGATCACTGATTATTTCCTCTCCCTTGCTATTTGCTTCCTTTACCTTGAAGAGGCACTGTGGGCCTTTCAAAGGAAATGGATTTATCAGCTGTTTACTTGGTGTCATTTCACAGTCATTGCTGTCCTCATCCTGAATAGCTGATGCCATGCTATTATGTATATTTTCCTTCAAAGCAGGCATGAGCTGGGAAATATTTGCCCCTGAAGTGAATGGTAATGGGTTTACTGAAGAGGCTATAACAAGTTACTTTTGGGAAAGTCAAATTCAATTCCTTCTTATGATTTGTTGTCTTCTTTCCTAGCGTTTGAAGAATTGCTTGCCATTTGTTCGCGATGAGTTGGTGACAGGTCTATTCAGTAGCAGTTGTTTATCATTTCTTCATAATTAGAACTCAAATCTGATTTAGCACTCCCATCTGAATCTTCATCGCTGTCATTACTATGAGATTCAGATTCCTTCTTCTTAGGATCCCCTTCAGTCTTGGAATTCTCAGAACCTAGTTTTCTATTGTTGCTTCACAGCGCCAGGGACCCGGGTTCGATTCCCAGCTTGGGTCACTGTCTGTGCAGAGTCTGCACATTCTCCCTGTGTCTGCGTGGGTTTCCTACGGGTGCTCCGGTTTCCTCCCACAAAGTCCCGAAAGACATGCTTGTTAGGTAAATTGGACATTCTGAATTCTTCCTTAGTGTACCCGAACAGGCACTGGAATGTGGCACGAAACAGAGGATTTTCACAGTAACTTCAATGCAGTGTTAATGTACGCCTACTTGTGACACTCATAAAGATTATTGTTATTATTATTATTTTGTTTTTGACAAACCTCTGTGAGGAATCATTCTCGTAGAGATAATTTCATCAGTATCAGCAGAATCAGATTTACTACTATTATCATTTGATATGTGATTAATGCCTTTCAACATTTCTTTCATCGAGTCGTTTGATGTCCAATTAGCTTTTCTACTTCCCACGTGCCCTGCCATTTGTATCTCATGTGCTACCCACAGTACTTCCCTCAGACTCTCTGGGCAGAATTCTCCGCTCCCGGGAAAATTCGGGAGGGCCGTTGTGAACTCGGCCGAGTTTCACGACAGCCTCGGAGGCCGCTCCTCGCCCCCTATTCTCCCCTCCCGGCGGGGCTAGGAACGGCGCTCCATAAATCTCGGCCACGGGGGCGTCGCGCCGAGAATGACGCGGCCGGCGCGCCTAATGACGTCAGCCGCGCATGCGCAGGTTGGTCGGCTCCAACCCGCGCATGCGCGGCTGACGTCATGAAGCTGACGGCACGAACCCGCGCATGCGCGGTGGCCGTCTTTCCCCTCAGCCGCCCCGCAAGACGTGGCGGCTTGATCTTGCGGGGCGGCGGAGAGGAAATAGTGCGTCCGATTTGGACGCCGGTCCGACGATCGGTGGGCACCGATCACAGGCCTGTCCCCTCCCGAGCACAGTCGTGGTGCTCTTTCCTTTCTAGGCCACCTACAAGCCCCAAACGGGCTTCTCACTCCCGTTGCACGACGGCAGCGACCAGGTGTGTTTGCCGCCGTCGTGAAATGGGCGCGAACGGCAGGCCGCTCGGCCCATCCAGGTCACAGAATCGCCGTTCGCCGTGAAAAACGGCGAGCAGCGATTCTTCCGAGCGGGGTGGGGGGGGGCGGGAGAATTGCGGGGGGTGCCAGGGGGGGGCGTGAATTTTGTCAGGGGGCCCTCCCGCGATTCTCCCATGCCGCGTGGGGAGCGGAGAATCGCCCCCTCTGTAATCATGGGTGAAGCTACAATCTTCACTTCCGCCAAATCATTCCCCAAAAGTAAGTCTATACCATCCATTGGGAATCTCTTAACCACCCCAACACTAGTGGACCTGACAGTAAATCACACTCCAATTGTACTTTATACAATGGAACTGATATATAATCTCCACCTATCCCATTTACTAATACCTTAGCTTTCATTGAACTCTCTGGAGGGAGAACCAAATCTTTCTCCAGTAAAAGAGTTTGCGCAACACCTGTGTCCCTTAAAATAGTTATGGTTTAGTTACAACACTTGATGCAAATAGGGTGGTCTTCCCCTCAGACAAAAACTCTGTATATCTCTCATCTATCTAATTCATCACACCTGCTCCCACAGAAGTTCTTACCTCAGGTCTCCTGAGTCCAGTTAAAGCCACAGTCTGCCCTGTAGTATTCTCCACTTTTGATCCCTTTTCAGAATCCTGCGTATGAACTCCAACAAGCCCCATGGATCTTCCTTGCAACTTCCAAAATGCTGAACGCACAGGTCCCACCTTATTGCAATGTAACATCTAAGCTTTTGAGACTCACCTTCACCCTCAGTACCTTCCTTCCTGGTCAGAGGAGGCGATCACGGCGCATTCCCAGCTATCCAGTCATTCCCTTGGCTCCTGCCTTCCTTTCACTCTTCCATTTCCTATCCTTTTCGAAGTTGTGGGGGTGATGGAATATAGGTTTAAATTTATGAATTAGCTCATACTCGTCAGCCATAATTGCTGATGGTCTAGAAGTCATTGTCCTTTGACCTTCATCATGGGTTCTTATCATAGAAGGCTGGTAATTCTTAAATTCCTCTCTTAGAGCCTCATAGGTAGTTGCAACTCCCAATGCTTGTAACCCATCTATCAAAATTGTTCTGCTTAACTCTTTCGCGTTCGGCATACATCTGCCCTGGCTGTCTCCTTATATTCCAAAACTTTTGCCTATATGCTTCAGGAACCAATTCATATGCACCCAGAATAGCCTTTTTTTTACCTTGACATAATTCTAAGACACCCCCTCTGACTGGGACACATTAACTTTCTGTGTCCGCCCTGTCAAGTTACTTTGCATGCATTTTGCCCACTTTTCTTTTGGCCAGACCATTTGGGTTGCTATTTTCTCAAAAGCCCTAAAATGTTTTCTACCTTCTTCCCTTCGAATTTTGTGAGGGCCTGTATAAATTTAAACATGCCACCACTGGTTTTCATTCTAAGATTGAGCTCCCCTCTAATTCCTGGCAGCTCCCCTCTAATTTCCAGGGCCTTTGGACAGAACTCTCGTTCTTTGCTTTTTCCTCTCTCTAATTCCAACCTCCTCATTTCCATCTCCAAAAGTGCCCAAAGTATTTGACCCTTAGCTGCCCAATAATTACAGTCACCAGGTTTGTAAGCGAGAAACAGGTCCTTCCGCTGAGTGCCCAGCATCCAAAATTGAGCTCCCTGGGTCTCTGAATATAATTCCGCTTGAAGCATCTATAGATCAAAATGATAACAGCAACAATAAAGAACGGGGAAATAATGGAATCTGCAGGAAGGACCCTTATAAGGGTCAAAATGTTCAGCTACCAACATGATAGCAGCACAGTAGCATAGTGGTTAGCACAATTGTTCACAGCTCCAGGGTCCCAGGTTCGATTCCCGGCTTGGGTCACTGTCTGTGCGGAGTCTGCACATCCTCCCCGCGTGTGTGTGGGTTTCCTCCGGGTGCTCCAGTTTCCACCCACAGTCCAAAGATGTGCAGGTTAGGTAGATTGGCCATGCTAAATTGCCCTTAATGTCCAGAATTGCCCTTAGAGTTGGGTGGGGTTACTGGGCTATGGGAATAGGGTGGAGATGGGGGCTTGGGTAGGATGCCCCTTCCAAGAGCCGGTGCAGACTTGATGGGCCGAATGGCCTCCTTCTGCACTGTAAATTCTATGACCAGCTCTTCAAATGATTTGGAGTCTGGTGCAGCCGGGTAAGTGAGACATTTTATAATTCAGGTCCCACAGGCGGTCAGGAAGATGACTTTCTGATGGTTTTCCCCAAAATACGGTTAGCCTCAAAGAAGTACCTCATGCATTCAGCATACTGGCTCCAGTCTTCCAGGCCTGAATCGAAAGCTTCTAGCTTACTGAACAGTGGCATCTTGAACATTATGTCGATATGTTCTGGGATAGTAATCATCCAGTGCGGCTGGGCAGTTCTACAAGAGAGCCCGGAGTCTCCTATGTCCTCATCAGCAGTTTAGTAACTTGAAGAAAAAATCAGCAATACTGGAGCAGGATTTATTGAACTATCTACAATACCTTTCCTACGGCAGTAACTCTCTCCCAATCCAGCCCTTGTTGGGCCAACCAACAACTCCAGGCCATACTTGGGCCGGCTTTTATGTGTAGGTCTTTAATAAGCTCCAGCTGGGTGGTCTTCGCCCCCTACCTGGGAAGCTCCACGAGTCCCAAGGGGAGAGTGACAATGGTTTCCTGTGATCCTTGTCAGGGTTGTGACAGTCTGCCTGAAACTTTTTGGTCTTCCAGTGCAAAGAATTGTCCCTGACCAAGTGTTGCAGGCTGGCACATTGCGAAGCCCAGGATCATGTACTGAGGGATGCACTAAAGCTTGAGGCAGCCTCATAGGCACAATGGGCAAAGGCCACTGTCTAAGACATAGTGCACTGAGGGGAGGGGGATTGTATAGACTCCCATGGACTGTATGGCTCACATTGAATGTACACAGTGAATATTACACATATCACAATTGTATTGAAGCACCTCATAGTGTAACTTGGTCTAGGTAGATAACTGAAATCAACTCTCTGTAATGACCATTTTGAAATGTCTGTAATGTTCCTTTGACTGTATTGAAGCAACTCAAGATTTAAATATGATGAATATAGAGAACATGAATATTATTGCACTTTGTGTGTTGGCCATTTTGAAATGTTTGTAATGTTCTCTCAGATATTTTACGAATAAAGTATACTTTTGGAAAAACAAATGGAGGTGGGGTTCTAGATGGGACCGGAGGGAGATCAGAATGGTTCATGTCAGATTGACAGACTCCCTAATGTGTTCCTGCCACTGAGCAACCTTGCCATTAGAATGGTGAGACCAGCATCAGCTACCCACCTCTGCCAGGCTGGTAGCTATAAAAGCTCAGGAGACCTGAGAAGGTGAATCAAAATGGTGGTTTATTTTCAGCCAAAAGAAAAGGCCGCAACGCGGCGTACAGCACATAGGCTCGGGACTACCGATCACGCCTGCCCCAATCCCAGCTGGCTTTTAAAGCCCCAGCTGATAGGCCTCTACCCTTCCACGGGGTAGCTCGTATTACAGGAGCCCCACAGGGAGATTAATTGGGTTATCCCCTTGTGGTCTCGTGAGGGCTATTACATCCCCCCCCCCCCCCCCCCCCCCTCCCAAAGTCCGTATAACGCATCGGGGAACATTGTTTTCATGCAAAACTAAACTAAAAATTCATGGGGGAATTATTTCAATTAAAATAAATGGATAAGAGCTCAGTCGGAGGCCTGAAGATCCCTCACAAAATTGTTTATCTAACATCCCCCGAACCCCAACAAAAATGGGAAAATTCAACCGCACAACGTTATGGATTAATCTTTTCCCCGAGTCCCAGGAAGACCCATTAATTAATAAGCAACACAATCTATGGCTTCTTTCTATTGGTATCCTGCTAGTAAAGGAAAGGGGGTGAGAAGGAGTTTGAGATCTTCCGATATCATGAAGTGCACTGTTTTGCAGAAACAAGTTAACTCGAATTTCATTTATTGCGGTTCTGGCATTGTTACCTGTGTTCCAGGGGTTGATTTCTTGAAGTATATTAATTTATAATTAGGTTCCTGATTTATGGTGATAGAATAAATCAGATTTAATTTCTATTACATCTAATTGTGGCACAGTGGCAAAGTGGTTAACACTCCTGCCTCACAGAGCCAGGGACCCAGGTTCAATTCTGGACTTGGGTCACTGCCTGTGCTGAGTTTGTATGTTCTCCCCATGTGGGTTTCCTCTGGGTACTCCAGTTTCCTCCCACACTCCAAAGATGTGCAGGTTAGGTGGATTGGCCAGGATCAATTGCCCCTTAGTGTCCTGGGATTTGTGGGTCAGCTGGGTTTGCAGGGATAGGGCAGGAGCCTGGTTAGGATGCTCTGTTGGAGGGTCTCCTTCTGCACTGTCGTGATTCTATTCTATGAATTGAAGGTTAGCTGGTATTTTGAGGGCAGTTTTCTACAATTCTAATTTTCTGTCAGTTCTTAACATTGAGCATAATGTTTGTAAGTGGGATAATGTTATGTATACAATTGAAATGATAATTTGCTCTTGTATAGAGACTTGATTGTGGGAAAATATTCTAAAGGAATACAAATTTTAAATTAGAAAGTGGCCAGGAAGGGATGTTCTATAAAATAATAAAAGCAAATTACTGCGGATGCTGGAATCTGAAACGAAAGGGACAATGCTGGAAAATCTCAGCAGGTCTGGCAGCATCTGTAGGGAGAGAAAAGAGCTAACGTTTCGAGTCCGATGACTCTATGGTCAGCTGTTCAATGGAGCATGTGCGCTAGTTGACCAATTCCAAAAGGAATGTATCGTTGGCACATGGCCTGTGATTTCTTATCGTGTAAACCCATAAATATGTTCTTAGTCAATGGATGTACAGGCTTGAGAGGCAGAATGGTCTACTCCTGTTCCTATTTCTTATGTCCTTATGAGTGCAGTACCCCAATGGAACCGTGGGATCATGGAATAGGTATTTACATACTGTCTCAAAACATTCAAACAAATTCAATAACTTACGTTCATTGGTAACATTTAAAAATATTTATTGTATTAAGTCCTAGGTTGAAATGTATCAAAATGCATGTTTCAGGCTAAATGCATTGTTAAATAAATCTCCATTGGCGGTCGCCAAAATCGGGAACAGCGATTGGACGGAGAATAGCTCCCGATGCCGAAATCACGGCAGCCGCCGGTTTAACGCCAGGTCACGATGCTCCGCCTCCTCCAAATTGGCAACATTGCATCAATGCAACACCATTCGCATCTAATTACTGGGCCCACCCGCGATGCTCTGCCTCCGATGGGCCGAGTTCCGGATGGTGCGGTCCACGTGTAATCTCAACAGTAGTGAGCCTGGCGTGATGGCTGCGGAGAGAGAGAGAGAGAGAGCGAGAGGGCATGCAGACAGTATCCAGCTCCATATTTCGCCCACAGTTGTGCTGCTGGCCGGAGGAGCTTCTGCCAGGTTTAGGGGGGGGGGGGGGGGGGGGGAGTAGTGGAGGGTGGCCGGGAATTGGGCTGTGGGGTCAGGATGGACGGGTATACGGTCCAGCACAAATGGCACCATTTTTTCAGGCGCGATCGGTGCTTGCGTGGAGGACGTAAGCCCTGCATGTGTCCAGCATGGTCCTGCCGATTCTCCCACGCTTTTTGCGTGTTCTGCGGGTGTTTCATGCAGCGTCGGTGCTAGTCCCTCATCGATCGCCAAATTTTACGGTGTGGTACTCCACGGATCCTCGGTTGGTGTCAGCACTTAGACGCAGGAAGGGAGAATCCAGCCCCATTATTATGTTTGAATTATTCAGAGTGTATCAATTAATTATTATCTATGTGAACCTTTACAACTAACAAAAGGACAGCATAACTCACAATTCAAAGTGATTAAGATATCAGTTGTCAATTATAATGAATAATATAGTGACCCACAAACTCAGAAGGCAAGTGATTTTGACAGGTTTGTGGAAGCGACATACAGGAAGATGTTGGCATTGTCGTAATGTCACTGGACGAGTTGGCCAGAGGTTAATGCTCTGGGGATATCAATTCAAATTACACCATAGTGGAATTTGAATTTAATTAATAAAACTTAATGAGTAAATATGAAATTGAAAATTAGTCTCAATAATGGTGACCATGAAACTACCATTGATTGTTGTAAAAACCCATCAGATTCACTACGGAAGGAACCCATCTGGTTGGGGAAGGAAATCTACCAACCTGTCCTAGCCTGTCTTACATGTGAAGCAGATCCACAGTAATGAGCAAGCAACTCAGTCATTTCTGGATGGGGAGCAAATGCTGACCTTGCCAATGGTGCCACATCCCATGAAAGAATTAATTTTAAAAATGAGTTCCATGTCCATTCGGCCACATTTAAGAAATGCATTTTGACAACACCAATTAGCAAATATGATCAGAATCAAGGCTACCTTATATAACTCAACTAGAATGTAGGGCTTTTTTGTCTGTCATTATTGGGTTTTGCAGAATTGGCTACTTAATGTTGAGAAATGACATGGATTTAATTTTAGAATGCATAAATTATTTCAAAATATTTTGAATGCAGCTTGCTTCATTTTTGTTCCATGATCTTTAAATTAAGAGCCTATTCAGAGTTTGCAGAAGGTCAATAGTGATTCAGTGAAGCAAACTTAAGAATTATTTCTTCATTTTGCAATTCCTTTCCATAGTAGCAATTTGAGCAAACTTAAATCAGCAAACTAGATACTAAAATAGAGTTGCTTTATGTTTCACTATTAAGGATAATTTAGGTGTTTAGTTTAGAAACGCATTGGCTGTGTGTTTTGGGACTATCAAAGAATCCCGACAGTGCAGAAGGAGGCCATTCGGCCCATTGAATCTGCACAGACCCTTCGAAGGAACACCCTACATAAGCTCCAATTTCCCCCCCCTATCCCTGTAACCCCACCCAACTCAATCCCTGGACACTAAGGGGCAATTTATCATGGCCAATCCACCTAACCTGCACATCTTTGGAATGTGGGAGGAAACTGGAGCACCCAGAGGAAACCTACGCAGACACGGGGAGAAAGTGCAAACTCAACATGGACAGTCTCCCAAGGCTGGAATTGAATCCGGGGTCCCTGGTGCTGCGGGGCAGCAGTGCTAGTCACTGTGCCACCAAGCCGTCCCAAATCCCTACCTTTATTCATGTTGTGCAATTCATTAACCACTCGCCATATGTGACTGATTGGGAACCCAGTTAATTGCATTTCTAATTAGTAAGTAAAAACAAGTTAAAGTCCCTGTTGCAGAGCTGGTAATCTCAAATCTGCATGCCATATGCATGTGTACTTTAACCTTTCTGTATGTTTGTTGGCAAAATGGTACGGCAGAACACAAAGTATGCATGTGTTTTTGATTGATGTGATTGCTCTACTTACTTTGTTACTGAATAGAGGCAGATAAGTAAATATATAGATGTGAAGTATAGTCACCTGTATTGAGTGAGTGTAGGTAAGGTGTTTTCTGCTGGAATTAGTTGCTAAAACTGTATCGTTCATAACCACACCTGTAACAGGCAGGTCATTTCTATTGGTCAACACTACTACTTAATATGAAATAATAAGTGCACTATGCATTTTCCACCTTTGTTATAGCATATTCAGAAATAGATGCTTAAAGAAACAGGCGTCCGGGGCCATCATTGGTATTGTGAAGGTTTTCTGTACATTTCCAAGTGCAGTTTTTATAGAGAGATATGTCAAAATGTCAATATTATTTTATAATACAAATTGGTCATCATTACAATTCAACCTAAATAAATAGTAGACCAAATAATACATCCATAGTAACAGTTTCACAATGCAATGCAACATATAACTAACCATAATTTAGTTCTTATTGAAAATATGTTTCACAAAAAGGACGCAATCTGTGTGGAAAATTAAAAAAAGAAACACACACTTCCATTGTTGGGATTTAAGACGTGTTTCTGGGAATAGCCCAATCAGGGTTTGATGTCCTATTACCAGGCCAGGATTTAAATTAAAATTGAAATACTGCAGATGCTGGAATTCTGAGATTAAAAACAGAAAATACTGGAAAGACTCAGCAGGTCTGGCAGTGTCTCTGGAGAGAGAAACAGAGTTAATGTTTCAAGTCCATACCATTCTTACTCAGAGTGAGTTTTATTCATTTCATGCTTTCACCTACCTGGGGGCTTGATTTGAATACCAGGTGCTAGAAATATGGAAAGTGCTCTAATTCCCAACACTGACAAATTCACCTTGATGAGAACAAGAATAATTTTGTGGGATCAGATAGAAAACAGACGGTCATCTTGGTCTTCAGGTTTCATAGAATTATAGAATTTACTGTGCAGAAGGAGGCCATTCGGCCCATCAAGTCTGCACTGGCTCTTGGAAAGAGCACCCTACCCAAGCCCACACCTCCACCCTATCCCCATAACCCAGTAACCCCACCCAACACTAAGGGCAATTCTGGACACTAAGGGCAATTTATCATGGCCAATCCACCTAATTTGCACATCTTTGGAGTGTGGGAGGAAACCGGAGCACCCGGAGGAAACCCACACACACACGGGGAGAACATGCAGACTCCGCACAGATAGTGACCCTAGCCGGGAATCTAACCTGGAACCCTGGAGCTGTGAAGCAATTGTGCTAACCACTATGCTACCGTGCTGCCCACTGCTTTCCCTGCATTCATGGGACGTTGGCATCACAAGATGTGCCAGCATTTATTGCCCATCCCTAATTTCCAAAGGGAACAGTTAAGAGTCAACCACTTTGCTATGGGTCTGGAGTCACATATAGGCCAGACCAGGTAAAGATGGCAGATTTCCTTCTATAATTAGTCTGGGTTTTTACGGCAATGGCTTCATGGTCATCACACGACTTTTAACTCCAGATTTGTATTGAATTCACATTTCACAATCTGCCGTGGCGGGATTGGAACCTGGGACCCCAGAGGAGTACTCTGGGTCTCTGGATTACTAATCCAGTGACAATACCACTACGCCACTGCCTTCCTGATGTCCTCTTACATTCCAGTTTGAGGCTGGTATTCAGTAGTCATTTGTCAACATAATTTTAACAGGATGTGACCCTTCATTTATCTTGTCTTATCAATGAGGGTTGGTGTGGTAGTCACCACTGATGTATATATTGTATATAGAGGATGTTGTTATAGGTGCTTTACGGTAAGGGCCCTATACTACAGGTACAGGGTAGATCCCTGCCTGCTGGCTCCGCCCAGTAGGCGGAGTATAAATATGTGTGTTCCCCGTACAGCAGCCGTTTCGTCAGCTACTGTAGGAGTCCACACATCTCAGTGTAATAAAGCCTCGATTACATCCTACTCTCGTCTTCTCGTAATCAATTTATTACACTGAGATTTCAGAGATGGACCTCCGCATCAAGCCGGATCGCCTGCAGCTGCATCCTCAAGCAGACAACGGCAAAAAGGACTTTGAGCATTGGCTAGCCTGTTTCGAAGCGTACATCAGGTCTGCTCCAGATGCAATTCCAGAAGCACAGAAGCTCCAGATCCTTTACACGCGGCTGAGCTCCAACATCTTTCCACTCGTCCAGGACGTGCCGACCTACGCAGAGGCCATGGCGTTACTGAAGGAAAACTACGCTCAGGGGACTAACAAAATCTACGCCAGACACCTCCTCTCCACACGGTGCCAACTTCCCGGTGAGTCAGTGAAAGATTTATGGCGTGTCCTGCTCGCCCTAGTTAGAGACTGTGACTGCCAGGCCGTTTCAGCCACGGAACACTCGAATTTGCTGATGAGAGACCATTTGTCACGGGCATAGGGTCTGACTACATCCGCCAGCGCCTCCGAGAAGGACCAAAAGTGAGCACTCTCACTTACGGTCGCATCATCCAACATTCAGGCCTATGCCCCCGACCGCGCGGCCCACCCCTCCTGTGCATCGTGGACTCCGCAGACAACCGCCCCATCATGGACCCCATCAGCAACCCCCCTTAGCCAGCCCCACGCCTGTGCCGTGCGGCAGCCAATTAACCCCGGGGGGCCCAAATGCTACTTCTGTGGGCAGTCAAAACACCCCCCTGACAGCGCTGCCCAGTGCGGAGCGCCCTCTACAAGGCCTATGACAAGAAGGGACATTTCGCTGCAGTGTGCCAGGCCCACTCAATCGCCACTATTGTCCCGGCACCCCCCACGTGCGGCCAATGGGCGCCGCCATCTTCCCCTCCTTGGGCCACGTGCGGCCAGTGGATGCCACCATCTTGCTCGATTCGCAACACGTGTGGCCCATGGGCGCCGCCATCTTGTTCCTCCCAAGACCACCGGGTGCCGCCATAGAACATAGAACAGTACAGCACAGAACAGGCCCTTCGGCCCTCGATCTTGTGCCGAACAATGATCACCCTACTTAAACCCACGCAACCCGTATACCCATAACCCAACAATCCCCCCCATTAACCTTACACTACGGGCAATTTAGCATGGCCAATCCACCTAACCCGCACATCTTTGGACTGTGGGAGGAAACCGGAGCACCCGGAGGAAACCCACGCACACACGGGGAGGACGTGCAGACTCCACACAGACAGTGACCCAGCCGGGAATCGAACCTGGGACTCTGGAGCTGTGAAGCATTGATGCTAACCACCATGCTACCGTGAGGCCCCCATCTTGCCTTCCTCACGACACGTGCGGCTCGTGGGCGCCACCATCTTGCCTTCCTCACGACACGTGCGGCTCGTGGGCACTGCCATCTTGCCTCACTCAGGACCCCTGCCCGCCGGGCACCTCATCAGGCCGCTCATCACCTGCAACCACCGACGGCCAAACGCGTCTCACCTCGGTCACGATTGACCAGTCTCGACCACTCAACCTTGCGACTGCTTCAACTAAAGTGAAGGTCAACGGACGTGGGATCGCCTGCCTGCTGACTCCAGGAGTACAGAAAGCTTCATTCACCCCAATACGGTAAGGCGCTGCTCCCTCGCGGTACACCCTGCCAATCAGAGAATCTCCCTGGCCTCCAGATCCCACTCCGTGGTGATCCACAGGTACTGCATCACCACTCTCACTGGCCAGGGCGTGGAGTTCAGCAGCTTCTGCCTCTACATCCTCCCCAACCTCTGTGCTGGCTTGCTACTCGGCCTGGACTTCCAGTGCAACCTCCAGAGCATAACCCTGAAATTCGACGGGCCCCTTCCACCCCTTACTGTGTGCAGCCTCGCGACCCTCAAGGTCGACCCACCTTCCCTTTTTGCAAACCTAACCCCGGATTGCAAACCCATCGCCACCAGCAGCAGACGGTACAGCATCCAGGCCAGGACCTTCATCAGGTCTGAAGTCCAGCGGTTGCTTCGGGAAGGCATCATCGAAGCCAGCAACAGCCCCTGGAGAGCCCAAGTGGTAGTAGTCAAAACTGGGGAGACAAATAGGATGGTCGTTGACTACAGTCAGACCATCATTCGGTACACGCAGCTAGACGCGTAACCCCTCCCACGCATATCTGATATTGTCAATCAGATTGCACAGTACCGGATCTTCTCGACAGTGGACCTGAAATCAGCCCACCACAAGCTCCCCATCCGCAAGGCGGACTGCCCATACACTGCGTTTGCAGAAGACGGCCGCCTTTACCACTTTCTTAGGGTTCCCTTCGGCGTCACCAAAGTGGTCTTGGTCTTCAAACGGGTGAAGGACCGAATGGTTGACCGGTACAGACTGCGGGCCACCTTCCCATACCTGGACAATGTCACCACCTGCGGCCACGATCAGCAGGACGATGACGCCAACCTTGCCAAATTTCTCCACACCGCCACTCTCCTCAACCTCACGTATAACAAGGAGAAGTGCGTGTTCTGCACGGACTGCTTAGCCATCCTCGGCTATGTGGTCCAGAACGGAGTTCTGGGGCCCGACCCTGATCGTATGCGCCCCCTCATGGAACTTCCCCTCCACCACTGTCCCAAAGCCCTCAAACAGTGCCTGTGGTTCTTTTCGTATTACGCCCAGTGAGTCCCAAACTATGCGGACAAGGCCCGCCCCCTCATCCAATCCTCCGTTTTCCCACTAACGGCCGAGGCTCACCAGGCCTTCAACCGTATCAAGGCCAACATTGCCAAGGCCGCGATGCACGCAGTCGATGAGACGTTACCATTCCAAATAGAGAGCGATGCATCAGACGTCGCTCTGGCCGCCACCCTCAACCAGGCAGGCAGGCCCGTGGCATTCTTTTCACGCACCCTCCATGCCTCCGGAATTCGGCACTTCTATATTGAAAAGGAGGCCCAAGCCATCGTTGAAGCTGTGCGGCATTGGAGGCGTTACCTGGCCGGCAGGAGATTCACTCTCCTCACTGACCAACAGTCAGTTGCCTTCATGTTTAACAACACACAGCGGGGCAAGATCAGAAATGATAAAATCTTGAGGTGGAGATTGTGTATCACCCCAGTAAGCTCAACGAGCCCCCCGGTGCCCTATCCCGAGGTATATGTGCCAGCGCACAAGTGGACCGACTCCGCAACCTGCACGACAACCTCTGTCACCCAGGAGTCACCCGTTTTACCATTTCATCAAGGTCCGCAACCGGCCTTACACCATCGAGGAAGTCAGGGTAATCACCAGAGACTGCCAGGTCTGCACGGAGTGTAAACCGCACTTCTACAGGCCAAGCCGTGTGCGCCTGGTGAAGGCCTCCCGCCCCTTTGAACGCCTCAGCGTGGACTTCAAAGGGCCCCTACCCTCCACCGACCGCAACACGTATTTTCTCAGTGTGGTCGATGAATACTCCCGATTCCCCTTTGCCGTCCCATGCCCTGACATGACGTCTGCCACTGTCATCAAAGCCCTCAACACCATCTTCGCTCTGTTCAGTTTCCCCGCCTACCCCCACAGCGACCGGGGATCCTCATTCATGAGCGATGAGCTGCGCCAGTACCTGCTCAACAGGGTCATTGCCTCGAGCAGGACGACCATCTACAACCCCTGGGGAAACGGGCAGGTAGAGAGGGAGAACGGGACGGTCTGGAGGACCATCCAACTGGCCCTACGGTCCAGAAATCTCCCGGCCTCCCGCTGGCAGAAGGTCCTCCCCGATGCGCTCCACTCCATCAGTCCTCCTGTGCACCACGACTAATGAAATCCCCCATGAACGTCTCTTTGCCTTCCCCAGGAAGTCCACCTCCGGGGTATCACTCCCAATGTGGCTGGCAGGACCCGTTCTCTTCCATAGACACGTTCGATTCCACAAGGAGGACCCATTGGTTGAGAGGGTACAGCTACTTCACGCCAACCCACAGTACGCTTACATAGCGTACCCCGACAGCCGCCAAGACACAGTCTCCCTCAGGGACCTGCACCAGCTGGTTCCGCACACACACATCCCACCTCCGACCCGGCGCCACCCTCCCTTCCCCCGGCGCACCCCACCACAGCCCCCACTCTGGTACACCTGGCCCTCCCCTTGCACACACCTTGGGACGAAGAGGATTTTGACACACTCCCGGAGTCTCCGCAGACCAAGCCGCTGCCGGAGTTGCCACCAGCACTACGGCGCTCTCTATGACAGATTAAGGCACCGGACCGCCTGAATGTATAATTTTAACTGTCCTTTTAAAACACAATTTCCTGTATATAATTCTCCACCACCCCCACCGGACTCATTTTTAACAGGGGGTGAATGTGGTAGTCACCACTGATGTATATGTTGTATATAGAGGATGTTGTTATAGGTGCTTTACGGTAAGGCCCCTGTACTACAGGTATGGGGGTAGATCTCTGCATGCTGGCTCCGCCCAGTAGGCGGAGTATAAATATGCGTGCTCCCTGTACAGCAGCCATTTTGTCAGCTGCTGTAGGAGGCCTCACATCTCAGTGTAATGAAGCCTCGATTACATCCTACTCTGGTCTTTGCGTAATTGATAGTGCACCAGTTGGTATTCAACTCACAGATGTGACTTGTTCTTTCTATTTTCCTTTAAATCTGCCATCAGATTTCAGGCGCCATGCTAGCACATTGGGTAGCACTGTTGCTTCACAGCTCCAGGGTCCCAGGTTCGATTCCTGGCTTGGATCACTGTCTGTGCGGAGTCTGCATGTTCCCCCTGTGTCTGCGTGAGTTTCCTCCGGGTGCTCCGGTTTCACCCACAAGTCCCGAAAAATGTGCTGTTAGGTAATTTGGACATTCTGAATTCTCCCTCTGTGTAACTGAACAGGTGCCGGAATGTGGCGACTCGGGACTTTTCACAGTATCTTCATTGCAGTGCTAATGTAAGACTACTTGTGTCAATAAAGATTATTATTATTAATAAAAAATCATTTGTCAATTTTTATTTATCCATTTTTCATTCAACCAGAGCAAATTTACGACACAGAGGAAGCCATTTAACTTGCCCTGTCTGTGCCAGTGAAAAGCATTCATGAATGAGTTGGGATATTGCAGCAATTTGGTAGTTTTATAACCACCATCACTAATACCAGCTTTTTATTCCAAATGTTGTTCCGTTGAATTTTTAATTCTCCTGCTGTGGTGGGATTTAAACTCTTCTCTGTGGATTATTAGTCTAGCAGGAAGTAAAGCTGTGTCCCTTAGGCAGTCCCTATAAATGGCATTTATTAACCTATAATTCTTTACAGTGGCCGTTCACAGGCTATTCTACCATGGAATACATCACAGCATAATTTTCAGGTAATATATATGTATTTTCACCATTGACTTGTTTAATTTCTTTCTGTAATTTATCATTGAAAATGTTTCTTTTAACAAGCAAAAGCACCCTCAAAGGGAATTGACCAACTACATACTTCAGAGAATTAATTCTGCAAAAAGTATTAAAAGGTTAATAACTTTATTGACGTACTTATCTGAAATACAACTTACCAAGCACACCCAAGAGCTAAAACGAGTACTGTGTGTCACTGAGCATTGAATCAATAATATAACCTGATCAGAATAGCCCTAGTATAGTCCACATGTGTAAAACGATGCTTCCTTTACTGAATGTATTCTAGAACATGCCTAATGATGACAGCCTCCCTATCTCACAGGCTAAATTCTAAAAAGACACAACTTATTTTGAAAGGTTTTAAGGAAATATAATTTGGCATGTTGGGTATAGGAGTTATGATTTTGATATAGACATAAGTAACAAGATGGATAGGAGCCCAGAAGATCAAGGGGTTGGGGCTGCTTTGCGATGCAGGAGAGGGAGGGCTGATTTGCGGTGCCAAGTTATTATATTAGTCAAGTTAATTCCTTGCAACATATTAACGACTTGGATGAGGGAGTTGAAGGGTGGGTCAATAAATTTACAGATGATACGAAGATTGGTGGAGTTGTGGATAGTGAGGAGGGCTGTTGTCGGCTTCAAAGAGACATTGATAGAATGCAGAGCTGGGCTGAGAAGTGGCAGATGGAGTTTAACCCTGACAAGTGTGAGGTTTGGAAGGACAAATATGAATGCGGAATACAGGGTTAATGGTAGGGTTCTTGGCAATGTGGAGGAGCAGAGAGATCTTGGGGTCTATGTTCATAGATCTTTGAAAGTTGCCACTCAAGTGGATAGAGCTGTGAAGAAGGTCTATTGTGTGCTAGCGTTCATTAGCAGAGGGATTGAATTTAAGAGCCGTGAGGTGATGATGCAGCTGTACAAAACCTTGGTCAGGCCACATTTGGAGTACTGTGTGCAGTTCTGGTCACCTCATTTTAGGAAGGATGTGGAAGCTTTGGAAAAGGTGCAAAGGAGATTTACCAGGATGTTGCCTGGAATGGAGAGTAGGTCATACGAGGAAAAGTTGAGGGTGCTAGGTCTTTTCTCATTAGAACGGAGAAGGATGAGGGGCGACTTGATAGAGGTTTATAAGATGATTAGGGGAATAGACAGTCAGAGACGTTTTCCCCGGGTGGAACACACCATTACAATGGGACATAAATTTAAGATAAATGGTGGAAGATATAGACGGGATGTCAGAGGCAGGTTCTTTACCCAGAGAGTAGTGGGGGCATGGAATGCACTGCCTGTGCAAGTAGTTGAGTCGGAAAAGTTAGGGACCTTCAAGCGGCTATTGGATAGGTACATGGATTAGGGTAGAATAATGGAGTGTAGGTTAACTTCTTAAGGGCAGCACGGTAGCATTGTGGATAGCACAATTGCTTCACAGCTCCAGGGTCCCAAGTTCGATTTCGACTTGGGTCGCTGTCTGTGTGGAGTCTGCACATCCTCCCCGTGACTGCGTGGGTTTCCTCCGGGTGCTCCGGTTTCCTCCCACAGTCCAAAGATGTGCAGGTTAGGTGGATTGGCCATGAAAAATTGTCCAAAATTCTATGATTAACCTAGGACAAAAGTTCGGCGCAACATCGTGGGCCGAAGGGCCTGTTCTGTGCTGTATTTCTCTATCTATCTATATAGGAATCAGAAAGTTCTTTTAAGACTAAAATAGACGCCAAATACTGCGGATGCTAGAAATCTGAAATACAATAGTAACTGCTGGAATAACTCAGCAGGCTTGGCAGCATCTGTGGAGAGAGAAACAGAGTCAATGGACGAAATTCACCTTTCGGGGGCTATGGGCTGGATTCTCCTTTTCAGTGGAGACCGGTGAGGGGCTAGCAGTGGTGTCGGATGAAACTCCCGGCTCCCACACCGAAAACGGCTGGGGAATGGTCGGGTCCCTGGCTGCGCATGCGCGCGGCTGACGACCTGCAGCGGTCGCACCGTACAATATGGGACCAGCCGTGTACGGAACCTGACCTGCCATCCACAGTCCCACAGCCCACCTCCTGGCCATCACCTGGCCACCACCTTCCACCCCCCACCAATCCCCCCAGCCCTCGTAGAAACCCCCCGGCCAGCGGCACAGACACCAGCCGAGTGTGGCTTCGCTGGACACAGTCTGCAGCCGCCATGCTGGCTTCCCGCACGGCTGAGACCACTCAAGTCCTGCGGCATCAGGAACTCGGCCCATCGAGGTGGAGCATTGCAGGAGGGCCGGCCAATGACGTGCCAACGCTGTTGGGAGCATGGCTGACCGCCGTCCAACCGTCGCCAGCCCGGATTTGGGCGTCGGAGTCGATTCACTGCCCGATCGCCGATTACGATCCAGCCTTATGTTCTCCCACCGGAGCTGAATTGCACATGGAAGCGCAGAGTCCAGCGCCAGGGGCCCCCTAATTAAAGGAATCCTCCCCTCCAGAGACAGTTAAGTGCCATTAATTTCCAGCTCAGCACTTCAAAATCACTCAAGCATGAAGGGGCATGATCGGAATGCGCTTACTCCCTTTGATGTGAGATTTGAGACCAGAAAGGGTTCAGCCATCACCTGATTGAAATGGGGGAGCAGACTCGAAGGGCTGAATTGCCTACTTCTGCTCCTAATTCCTATATTCCTATGTGGTTGATGTTTGTAAACATTGTGGTTAGACATAATTACTCATCCGTGATAAAGATGGACAGCTGGTTTCACAGCCCACTACCAGAAATGAATGAATGGCTTGCGGCTAATGGATCTGAGGGGTTTAAACACAAGTCAGGCTACTCTCTTTCCAGGAATGGACACGGGGTGTGATGCACTATCAATTACGCAAAGACGAGAGTAGGATATAATCGAGGCTTTATTACACTGAGATGTGTGGCCTCCGACAGCAGCTGACAAAATGGCTGCTGTACGGGGAGCACACATATTTATACTCCGCCTTCTGGGTGGAGCTAGCAGGCAGGAATCTACCCCCGTACCTGTAGTACAGGGGCATTACCATAAAGCACCTATATCGACATCCTATAAATATACAATATATACATCAGTGGTGACTGCCACATTCACCCCCTGTTAAAAATGAGTCCGGCGGGGTGGTGGAGAACTATATACAGAAAATTTGTTTTAACAGTACAGATAATATTACAAATTCAGGTTGTCCGGTGCCTTGATCTGTCGTCGAGAGCGCCGTGGCAACTCCGGCGGCGGCTTGGTCTTCGGTGACTCCGGGAGCATGTCAAAATCCTCTTCATCACCGGGTGTGCGCAAGGGGAGGAGCGGGGGCTGTAGTGGGGTGCGCCGGGAGAAGGGAGGGTGGCACCAGGTCAGAGGGGGGATGTGTGTGGAACCAGCTGGTGCCAGGTCCCTGAGGGAGACTGTGTCTTGGCGGCCGTCGGGGTATGCTACGTAAGCGTACTGTGGGTTGGCGTGAAGTAGCTGTACCCTCTCAACCAACGGGTCTGCCTTGTGGTGTCGAACGTGTCTACAGAGAAGGACAGGTCCTGGAGCTGCCAACCACGTTGGGAGCTATACCCTGGAGGTGGACTTCCTGGGGACGGCAAAGAGACGTTCATGGGGAGTTTCATTAGTCGCGGTGCACAGGAGCGACCGAATGGAGTGAAGTGCACATCGGGGAGGACCTCCTGCCAGCAGGAGTCCGGGAGATTTCTGGACCGTAGGGCCGGCTGGACGGCCTTCCAGACCGTCCCATTCTCCCTCTCTACCTGCCCGTTTCCCCGGGGGTTGTAGCTGGTCATTTTGCTCGAGGCAATGCCCCTGTTGAGCAGGAATTGACGCAGCTCATCGCTCATGAATGAGGATCCCCGGTCGCTGTGGACGTAGGCGGGGAAACTGAACAGAGCGAAGGTGGTGTTGAGGGCTTTGATGACGGTGGGAGATGTCATGTCGGGGCATGGGACGGCAAAAGGGAATCGGGAGTATTCATTGACCACACTGATGAAGTACGTGTTGCGGTCGGTGGAGGGTAGGTGCCCTTTGAAGTCCACACTGAGGCGATCAAAGGGGCGGGAGGCCTTCACCAGGCGCGCACAGTCTGGCCGGTAGAGGTGCGGTTTACACTCCGCGCAGACCGAGCAGTCTCTGGTGATCGCCCTGAATTCCTCGATGGAGTAGGGCAGGTTGCGGGTCTTGATGAAATGGTAAAACCGAGTGACCCATGGGTGACAGAGGTTGTCGTGCAGGGTCCAGAGTCGGTCCACTTGTGCGCTGGCACTTGTACCTCGGGATAGAGCATCGGGGGGCTCATTGAGCTTACCGGGGCGATACAAATCCCGTAGTTGTAGGCGGAGAGCTCGATCCTCCACCTCAAGATTTTATCGTTTTTGATCTTGCCCCGCTGTGTGTTATTAAACATGAAGGCAACCGACCATTGGTCAGTGAGGAGTCTGAATCTCCTGCCGGCCAGATAATGCCTCCAATGCCGTACAGCTTCAACGATGGCTTGGGCCTCTTTTTAGATGGAGGAGTGCCGAATTTCGGAGGCATGGAAGGTGCGGGAAAAGAATGCCATGGGCCTGCCTGGTTGAGGGTAGCGGCCAGAGCGACGTCTGATGCATCGCTCTCCACTTGGAATGGTAGCATCTCGTCGACCGCGTGCATTGCGGCCTTGGCAATGTCAGCCTTGATATGGTTGAAGGCCTGGTGAGCCTCGGCCGTTAGTGGGAAAACGGAGGATTGAATGAGTGGGCGGGCCTTGTCCGCATAGTTTGGGACCACTGGGCGTAATACGAAAAGAACCACAGGCACCGTTTGAGGGCCTTGGGGCAGTGAGGGAGGGAGAGTTCCATGAGGGGGCGCATGCGATCGGGGTCGGGCCCCAGAACTCTGTTCTGGACCACATAGCCGAGGATGGCTAAGGGGTTCGTGCTGAACACGCACTTCTCCTTGTTATACATGAGGTTGAGGAGAGTGGCGGTGTGGAGAAATTTGGCACGGTTGGCATCATGGTCCTGCTGATCGTGGCCGCAGATGGTGACTTTGCCCAGGTACGGGAAGGTGGCCCGCAGTTCGTACGGGTCAACCATTCGGTCCATCTCCCGTTGGAAGACCGAGACCCCGTTGGTGACGCCGAAGGGAACCCTAAGAAAGTGGTAAAGGCGGCCGTCTGCTTCGAACGCAGTGTATGGGCGGTCCGCCTTACGGATGGGGAGCTGGTGGTCGGCAGATTTCAGGTCCACTGTCGAGAAAACCCGGTACTGTGCAATCTGATTGACCATATCAGATATGCGAGGGAGTGGGTACAGGTCGAGCTGCGTGTACCGATTGATGGTCTGACTGTAGTCAACGACCATCCTGTTTTTCTCCCCAGTTTTGACCACTACCACTTGGGCTCTCCAGGTGCTGTTGTTGGCCTCGATGATGCCTTCTCGAAGCAGCCGCTGGACTTCAGACCTGATGAAGGTCCTGTCCTGGGCGCTGTACCGTCTGCTCCTGGTGGCGACGGGTTTGCAATTGGGGTTAGGTTTGCAAGGTGGGTCGACCTTAAGGGTTGCGAGGCTGCACACAGTAAGGGGTGGTAGGAGTCCGCCAAATTTCAGGGTTAGGCTCTGGAGGTTGCACTGGAAGTCCAGGCCGAGTAGCAAGGCAGCGTAGAGGTTGGGGAGGACGTAGAGGCGGAAGCCGCTGAACTCCACGCCCTGGACAGTGAGAGTGGCAATGCAGTACCCCCGGATCACCATGGAGTGGGATCCGGAGGCCAGGGAGATTCGCTGGTTAACGGGGTGTACAGCGAGGGAGCAGCGCCTTACCGTATCAGGGTGAATGAAGCTCTCAGTGCTCCCGGAGTCCAGCAGGCAGGAGATCTCATGTCCCTTGACTTTCACTTCTGTTGAAGCAGTCACGAGGTTGTGTGGTCGAGACTGGTCAATCGTGACTTCCGGTTGCGGTGATGCGGAGCTAAGCCGCACGTTCGGTAGCTCCCGCTATTTTCTGTCTTTTGGGCTCTTTTAAGGGACTGTAGCGGGACTGGTTGGACTTTTCCCTGTGTGGGAACACTTCCTCTAAGATTCTCCACCGGTGGATGGCCTGGACCAGGAGCGGAGCGGTCAAAAAATCGGCTTTGGAGCAGAGAAAGGTGCGAGGCAGGAAAGGCAAGATGGCGGCGGCGTGGAATCAGCAGTGTGGCAGCAGTGGGAGCGGGAGCAGCAGGAGCTGCTTCAGCGCTCCTTCAGGGAGCTGAAGGCAGAGATCCTGGAACCGCTTGAGCCCTCCCTGGACAAGCTCATGGCAACCCAGACGGCTCAGGGTGCGGAGATCCGAGAGCTTCGGCAAAAGGCCTTGGAGAGGGAGGACGAACTCCTGGGCCTGGCAGTGAAGGTGGAGTCGCACGAGGCGCTCCACAAGAAGTGGTCAGCGAGGATAGAGGAAATGGAGAACCGCGCCCGTCGGAAGAACCTGCGGATTCTAGGCCTCCCAGAGGGGTTGGAAGGTTCGGATTTGGGGGCCTCTGTGTCCATGATGCTGAACTCGCTAATGGGCGCGGGGTCGTTCCAGGGACCCTTGGAGCTGGAGGGTGCCCATCGGGTGCTGCTGATGAAACACAAGCCAAATGAGCCGCCTCGGGTGGTGCTGGTCCGTTTTCACCGCTTTGTCGACCGTGAGTGTGTGTTGAGATGGGCCAAGAAGGAGAGGAGTAATAAGTGGGAGAATGCGGAGATCAGGGTCTACCAGGACTGGAGTGCGGAGGTGGCAAAGAGAAGGGCTGGTTTTAATCGGACAAAGCCAGTGCTCCACAAGAAGGGGGTCAAGTTTGGCCTGTTACAGCCGGCACGCCTCTGGGTCACTTATAAGGACTGCCAGCTCTACCTTGACTCTCCGGAGGAGGCCTGGGTTTTCGTCCAGGCAGAGAAGCTGGACTTGAACTGAGGACTGGGGGCTGGGGAACGGTGTACACAGACCGGAGGCTTTGTCCTCCTTGGTATCCTTTCACTTTTATCAGTTTTATTTGATAATGTCTTTTTGCTGTTCTGCTTTTACGCTTTTTGGGACTGTTATCTGTTTACTTTGGCATTTTGGCACGTCTGTTTTTTTTCACTGGTTGAGAGTTTGGGAGTGGTTCGCGGTCCTGTTGGTTCATGTGCCCGTCTTTTCCCACGTGTTGGGTTGGGGGGGGCGGGGCTCGGGATGGAAGCGCGGGCTTCTCTCCCGCGCTGGAGGAGCAGTGGGTGGGGCCGGCACTGGGGGGGGGGGGGGGGGGGCACGGTGGTTGTGTTGAACTGGGGAGGGTCATTGGGGTGGCGGGAGCAGCCGGGGTCAGCAGGAGTCGGCTGACTTACGGAAGTACAATGGAAGGGGTTACGCAGCTGGGGGGGCCCTAGCTTGGGGGGGGGGGGGGGAAATAGGGGGGGGGGGGGTACCGGGTTGCTGCTGGAATGGCCGAGAAGGAGCTGGAGCATGTAGAGGGGGTTGGGATGGGGGTCGCCGTGGGGAACGGGCTGAGAGGGGGGCGCGAGCACGTGGCGGACTGAGGAAGGGTAATAGCTAGTCGACGGGGGAGGGAGGCAGGTAGCCCCCTGATCCGACTGATGACCTGGAATGTGAGGGGACTGAATGGGCCATTCAAACGGGCCCGCATGTTTGCGCACCTGAAGGGGCTGAAGGCGGATGTGGCAATGCTTCAGGAGACGCACCTGAAGGTGGCGGATCAGGTTAGATTGCCGAAGGGATGGGTAGGCCAGGTGTTTCATTCGGGGCTGGATGCAAAACATCGGGGGGTGGCGATCCTGGTGGGGAAGAGGTTGTCGTTTGAGGCGTCGAATGTGGTGGCAGACAGCGGCGGGAGGTATGTGATGGTAAGCGGCAAACTGCAGGGGGAGCGGGTGGTGCTGGTCAATGACGCCCCGAATTGGGACGATACGGGTTTCATGCGACGCATGTTGGGCCGGATTCCAGATTTTGAGGCGGGGGGCCTGATAATGGGGGGGGGGATTTCAACACGGTGTTGGATCCGCCACTGGATCGATCCAGATCCAGGACGGGTAGGAGGCCAGCGGCGGCTAAGGTGCTGAGGGGGTTTATGGACCAGATGGGAGGGGTGGATCCATGGAGGTTTGCGAGGCCGAGGGCCAGGGAATTTTCATACTTCTCCCATGTGCATAAGGCCTATTCCCGGATTGATTTTTTCATTATGAACAGGGCGCTGATTGCGAGGGTGGAGGATGCTGAGTATTCGGCGATAGCCATTTCTGACCACGCCACGCACTGGGTGGACCTCGAGCTGGGGAGGAGAGAGACCAGCGCCCGCTTTGGCGCTTGGAGGTGGGGCTGCTGGCGGACGAGGAGGTGGGCGGGCGAGTTCGAGGATGTATCGAGAGGTACCTGGAGGCCAATGACAATGGGAAGGTCCGAGTGGGGACGGTCTGGGAGGCGCTGAAGGCGGTGGTTAGGGGGGAGCTGATCTCCATTCAAGCCCACAGGGAGAGGAGAGAGCAGAGAGAGGGGGAGAGACTGGTGGGGGAGATGGTGAGGGTGGACAGGAGATACGCGGAGGCTCCGGAGGAGGGATTGCTGAGGGAGCGGCGTAGTCTCCAGGCTGAGTTCGACTTGTTGACCACCAGGAAGGCGAAAGCTCAGTGGAGGAAGGCACAGGGAGCGGTGTATGAATATGGGGATAAGGCGAGCAGGATGCTGGCGCACCAGCTCCGTTAAGCGGGATGCGGCCAGGGAGATTGGTGGAGTTAAGGATAGGGGAGAAAATGTGGTGCGAAGGGGGTAGACATTAACGGGGTCTTCAGGGACTTTTATGAGGAACTGTATCGGTCCGAACCCCCAGCGGAGGAGGGGGGGATGGGGCGCTTTTTGGACCAGCTGAGATTCCCGAGGGTAGAGGAGGGACAGGTGGAGGGACTGGGGACACCGGTTGAGCTGGAGGAGCTGGTCAAAGGGATAGGGAGCATGCAGTCGGGGAAGGCACTGGGGCCGGATGGGCTCCCGGTCGAATTTTATAATATGTATGCAGACATGTTGGGCCCCCTGTTGGTTAGGATCTTCAATGAGGCAAGGGAAGGGGGGCTCTGCCTCCAACGATGTCTCGGGCGCTGATTTCCTTGACCCTTAAGCGGGACAAGGATCCCCTGCAGTGTGGGTCATACAGGCCAATCTCACTCTTAAATGTAGGCACCAAGCTGTTGGCGAAGATTTTAGCCACGAGGATAGAGGACTGTGTGCCGCAGGTTATCCACGGGGATCAAACGGGGTTCGTGAAGGGGAGGCAGCTGAACACTAACATACGGAGGCTCTTGAATGTTATAATGATGCCGGTGGTAGAAGGGGAGGCGGAGATAGTGGTGGCATTGGACGCGGAGAAGGCCTTCGATAGGGTTGAGTGGGGGTACTTGTGGGAGGTGCTGGAAAGGTTCGGGTTTGGGGAGGGGTTTGTCAGGTGGGTGAGGCTGTTATATGAGGCCCCGATGGCGAGTGTGGCCACGAATAGGAGGAGGTCGGAGTATTTTCGGTTATACCGAGGGACGAGGCAGGGGTGTCCTTTGCCCCCTGTTGCTCGTTCTGGGTGAGTGTGCTTAACACTCACTTTGGCTCTGTTTCTCGTTCTAAGCTCTGGAGTCACCAGGTGCCGTTAAGATACCGCCACAAGCTTCAAGGTGAAGTTCAAAGCAATAAAACCGTACACCAATTAGTAAGTCCAAACAACTAGAGTTTATTATAATACAATTATAATAACTACCCATGCACACGCTAAAGGATTAAACTTACTCCTACCGCTAAACAACTAATACTTATCTCGAAGGAACTGCTGGGTCAGGGAACAAGGCCTCTTGCTCTGCTCTGGTCTGCAGACTTCGGATTGTTATCAATTGCAGAGGGTGTCAGGAGTGCCTATTTCTGGTAGCGGTCGTCGTTAGGCACTTACTTGTTGGTGGCTGCTGCTCGACGGCTGGAGTAGAAGACAGGAGCCCGGAGACAGGAGACTGAACCATGTGTGGGACCTGTCTTTTATAGGTCCCAGGGGATCCGCGCCCCTTTGGGCGGACTCCCATACCTGCTTGGAATCGATTGGGTCTCTTCCCAATCGATAAGTTTGAACCCCCCAATCAGAGGGCAGTTCCTCAGTTGCTGGGGCGGTTCTTGGGACCTATTGTTTTGGGCTTCTCTGGTGCCACAGGGTCTGGCCTTCCATAGAATGTATCGATTTGTGCTTAACTTGTGTCCATTGTATCTGGGACTCGCCCGGTATTGCCTCATTAGTATGTTAACTGGTTTTCTTTCACAGTGCTGTCTGGTCTCTGCAACAGTCAAAACCGGTTTCTGCAGTCGTCCCAATATACAATCGCCTTGCAAGCTGCTTGCTTTCCAACATGTCCATTTTCCCTGCATTCTTTGCAATCTTCCATTTTGTGTTGGGCAGTGGCCACCCCAGGTGGCTACACCCCCCTGCTTTTTGCATTGGCATTTGAACCCCTGGCCGTGGCGTTGAGGGAGTTGAGGAACTGGAGGGGGCTGGTGCGGAGTGGGGAGGAGCACCGAGTGTCGCTCTATGCAGATGACTTATTGTTATATGTGGTGGACCTGGTGGGGGGAATGCCGGAGGTGATGAGGATTCTCAGAGAATTTGGGGATTTTGCAGGGTACAAGCTCAACTTGTGGAAGAGCATGCGGTTCGTTGTACACCCGGGGGATCAGGAGGGGGGGATTGGTAGGCTCCCACTAAAAAGGGCGGAGAGGAGCTTCAGGTACTTGGGGGTCCAGGTGGCCAGGAGCTGGGGGGCCTTGCATAAACTTAACCTCACAAGGCTGGTGGAGCAAATGGAGGAGGAGTTCAAGAGATGGGACATGTTGCCGCTGTCTCTGGCGGGTAGGGTGCAATCAGTCAAGATGACGGTGCTCCCGAGATTTCTGTTCCTGTTCCAGTGCCTCCCCATCCTTATCCCGAAGGCCTTTTTCAGGCGGGTTAACAGGAGCATTACGGGGTTTATGTGGGCGCACGGGACCCCAAGGGTGGGAAGGGTGTTCTTGGAGCGGGGCAGGGATGGGGGGGGGGGGGGGGATTGGCACTGCCCAACCTCTGTGGGTATTATTGGGCTGCCAACGCAGCGATGGTGCGTAAGTGGGTAATGGACGGGGAAGGGGCAGCATGGAAGAGGATGGAGATGGCGTCCTGTGTGGGCACGAGCCTGGAGGCGCTGGTAACGGCGCCGCTGCCGCTCCCTCCAATGAGGTATACCACGATCCCGGTGGTGGCAGCTACCCTCAAAATCTGGGGGCAATGGAAACGGCACAGGGGGGAGGTGGGGGCCTCGATGGGGTCCCCGATACGGAGGAACCACCGGTTTGTTCCAAGGAGAATTGATGGCGGATTCCTGAGTTGGCACAGGGCAGGGGTTAGGAGGCTGAGGGACCTGTTTGTAGATGGGAAGTTTGCGAGCCTGGGTGAGCTGGAAGGGAAGTTCGGGCTCCCCCCGGGGAACACCTTTAGGTACATTCAGGTAAGGGCGTTTGTCAGGCGGCAGGTGGCGGAGTTCCCTCTGCTGCCGCCGCGTGGGGTTCAGGACAGGGTGCTCTCGAGGGTGTGGGTTGGAGAGGGGAAGATCTCGGAAGTGTACCAGGTGATGCAGGAGGTAGACGAGGCCTCGGTGGAGGAGCTGAAGGGTAAATGGGAGGAGGAGCTGGGTGAGGAGATTGAGGAGGGGACATGGGCGGACGCCCTAGAAAGGGTGAACTCCTCCTCTTCTTGTGCGAGGCTTAGCCTCATACAGTTTAAGGTGCTGCATTGGGCTCACATGACCGGGACAATGATGAGCCGGTTTTTTAGGAGCGAGGACAGACGTATTAGGTGCTCAGGGAGCCCAGCAAACCATACCCATATGTTCTGGGCATGCCCAGCGCTGGGGCAATTTTGGAAAGGCGTAGCAAGGACGGTGTCGAGGGTGGTAGGATCCAGGGTCAAACCGGGCTGGGGGCTCGCAATATTTGGGGTTGCAGAGGAGCCGGGAGTGCAGGAGGCGGAAGAGGCCGGCATTCTGGCCTTTGTGTCCCTGGTAGCCTGGCGGAGGATTCTTCTTCAGTGGAAGGATGCGAGGCCCCCAAGCGTGGAGGCCTGGATCAACGATATGGCGGGGTTTATTAAATTGGAGAGGGTGAAATTTGTCCTAAGGGGATCAGTGCAGGGGTACTTCAGGAGTGGGCAACCATTCCTGGATTTCCTGGCAGAACGGTAGAAAAAGGCCGGCAGCAGCAGCAACCCGGGGCGGGGGGGGGGGGGGGGGGGGGGGGGGCGGGGCGGGGGGTGTCTCTTTGTTTTGGGCTGAAGGAACGTGTATATATGTTCTTTGCTAATGACGGGCGTTAATTTATTTCTTCTTTTTTGTATACATGGGGGGGTTTGTTCTTTCTGTTCTTAGTATTTTCTGTTATTGATATTTTGTGAAAATTTGAATAAAAATTATTTAAAAAAAAGAGACTGGTCAATAGTGACCGAGGCGAGTTGCAGGCAATGAGCGGCCGGATGAGGAGCCCGACGGGCAGGGGTCCTGAGTCGGGTAAGATGGCGGCGCCCACGAGCCGCACGTGTTGTAGGGGAGGCAAGATGGCGGCGCCCTGGGGTTGCACATTTCGTGAGGAAGGCAAGATGGCGGTGCCCGTTGGTCCTGGGAGGAACAGGATGGCGGCACCCACGGGCCGCATGTGTTGCGAGTCAAGCAAGATGTCGGCGTCCACTGGTCGTATGTGGTCCGAGGAGGGGAAGATGACGGCGCCCACTGGCCGCACGTGGGGGGTGCCGGGACAATAGCGGCAATTGAGCGGGCGTGGCACACTGCAGCAAAATCTTCCTTCTTGCCACAGGCCCCTTGGGGTTGTTTGTCTGCCGGGCGGCACAGGCATGGGGTTGGCTGAGGGCGGTCGCTGATGGGGTCCACAATGGGGCGGCTGCCTGCGGAGTCCACGATGCACAGAGCGGGTGGGTCACGCGGTCGGGGGCATAGGCCTGAATATTGCGTGATGCGACCGTGAGCGAAAGCGCTAGTTTTTTGGTCGCCGCGAGGTCGAGCGTGGCCCCTTCTAAGAGGTGCTGGTGGATGTAGTCGGACCCTATGTCCGTAATCAATACGTCTCTCATCAGCAAATTTGAGTGTCCGTGGCCAAAACGGCCTCACAGTCACAGTCTCTAACTAGGGCGAGCAGGACGCGCCAGAAATCTTCCACTGACTCACCGGAACTTGGCTATATGTTTCTGGCTCTGCAATTCTGCGTTGTCGCACGTCTTGAAGGCCGCCTTGGAGAACCCTTGCCCGGAGATCAGAGGCTGAATGCCCTTGACTGCTGAAGTGTTCCCCGACTGGAAGGGAACATTCCTGCCTGGTGATTGTCGCGCGATGTTCATTCATTCGTTGTCGCAGCGTCTGCATGGTCTCCAGTCGGGGAACACTTCAGCAGTCAAGGGCATTCAGCCTCTGATCTCCGGGTAAGCTAGGATCACTGTCTGTGCGGAGTCTGCACGTTCTCCCCGTTCCTGCGTGGGTTTCATCCGGGTACTCCGGCTTTCTCCCACAGTACAAAGATGTGAAGGTTAGGTGGATTGGCCATGCTAAACTGCCCTCAGGTTAGATGGGGTCACTGGTTTACGGCGATAGGGTGGAGGTGTGGGTTGAAGTGAGGTGCTCTTTCCAAGAGCTGGTGCAGACTCGATGGGCCGAATGGCCTCCTTCTGCACTGTAAATTCTATGATTTTATGAATTCAAAAGACTTTTATGTTGTCCTTTATTGAACACGGCTTGGGATAGTTGACTTTGTGTCTCTGCTTGAAGAAAATATTTGTTTCTCAAGACCTGTGTGATGTAAATCTCGCCATCTTGTAAAAAAAAAGGGGATTGCAATGACTGCAACCGACACACCTCCTTGTTAAGTATTATGGGGAAGGTTGTCAAGTATTGAGAGGAGATGGAGCTTTTGCAGAAAATAGGCTGCCTGTTTGAACATCTGGGTGTCATTCCTTCTTTCCATGAGATAAACTCCAGTTCCACGAATTACATTGGAGCGACCCCAGACACTTTCAAGATTGGCAGTGGGTAAATCAGGGCTGCATAATTCTCTTTGGCACATTTTTCTCCATGTTGCTGTTATCTGCTTTCAGCGACTCAATTGAGAATGTCTTCCTGCATTCCAGAGCTCATTACAAGCTGTTCAACGTGAGGTTATTTTTCGACAGATACAAGACATTCTTTAAGTTCAGTCTCTGCATTGCACTTGTGAAGCAAATATGCAGAAACTAATCAGAAGGCATGACCTGATTACCCAAAAGACAGATCCCTTGGACAGAATTCTCCATAAGCCAACACCGAAATCTCAAACGCGAATGGCGGGGAATTGTATCGATGCCAAAATCGCGGCAGGCGCCGATTTGTCGACAAATTGCAATTCTCCATCACTTCGACAGCAGTGTTAATGCATTCCAGAAGGCGCGTACATTAAACAGTTTGCAACCGAAAGAGAAAATGCTGGAAAATCTCAGCAGGTCTGGCAGCATCTGTAGGGAGAGAAAAGAGCTAACATTTTGAGTCCAGATGACCCTTTGTCAAAGCTTTGCCATCATCCCGTGAGTGGGGTCCTGTCCGGGATCCCACAGAGCTTGGCGCACAGGTGCATCCATACCACCAAGGAGGTCCTATGTGCCCAGTCGGCACAATATATCCCATTTCAATGTAGACCGAGCCCACCAGGATGACCGGCAGCTGAGTTTGCCACCATTGCCGAGATGCCCCGGGTCCAGGGTGTGATCGGCAGGATGTGTGTTTCCCTACGGGCACATGCAGATGACAGGCTGCTCTACATAAACCGAAAAGGGGTTCCAAACGATGAACATGCAGCTGGTGTGGGACCATCAGATGCGCATCATTCACGTCAGCACCCGATACCCGGGCATTGTGCACGATGCCTCCATGGGTGCCACAGTGACATCGTGGTTAGCACTGTTGCTTCACAGCTCAAGAACCCGGGTTCGATTCCCATTTGGGTCACTGTCCGTGCTCAGTCTGCACGTTCTCCCCGTGTCAGCATGGGTTTCCTCCTCTTTCCTCCCGCAAGTCTCGAAAAACATGCTGTGAGGTGAATTGGACATTCTGAATTCTCTCTCAGTGTACCCGAACAGGCGCCAGAATGTGGCGACTGGGGAATTTTCACAGTAATTTCATTGCAGTGTTAAAGTAAGCCTGCTTGTGACACTAATAAAGATTATTCTTATCCTGGCACACTTGACGGTTCCATGCCTCTTATAGGTGCACCCCGGCTGGGGGTTTGGCTCCTGGTCGACAGGGGTTATCCACTGCGGTCATGGCTGATGACATCTATCAGGAGGCCACAGACCAGACGCTCATGCAGCGACCAGGAGCATGATCGAGCGGTGCTTCGGCATCCTGAAGATGCTGTTCAGGTACCTGGACCACTCTGGAAATGCCCTCCAGTATTGGCTGGGAGGGTTGCCCACATCGTGGTGGCCTTGTGCATTCTCCACAATAGCGCGCAGCAGAGGGGTGATGTGCTGGAGGAAGAGGATGAATGCCAGGCCTCATCCAACGAGCGGGATGCAGGCGAGGGCATGGATGGGCAGGACATTGGCCCTGGGCAGGCATGGGAGGCCACACAAAGTGTGCACCAGGGCCAACGCGCACGGGAAGCTCTGATCGTTTCCAGGTTAACTGACTGGGGGTGGGGGGGGGGGGGGGGGGGAACTAGCCTGGGGCACGGACACTGCATCCTTACCCCACACCCTCCCCACCCGCCTGACTACTCCACTGCCAGCAACCCCATTCATGAGACATATCTGTTGCACTGCGGGTTTGGGCCCTGGGTTGGCAGCAAAGCGGGTATGGTCCATGGGATCAGGGTTGATGACAACCTACTCTGCGATGAGCTCTGGTGCTGCACATTGTTCTGCCCATGGTGGCACATTTTGTGTGTTCACTGCATGCGAGCTGGCCATTTCATCACACGGTGCCATCGAATCCCCTGGGGTGACGGAGGTGGGAATGGTTGGGGGAGGGGAAATGGTTGGATAGGGTTGGGACATCAGAGCCAAGCCCACCCCCGCCATCTGCCCATTCTCCACCCCCCCCCCCCCCCCCCCCAACCACCACCTAGGACCCTCTACGGCCAGCCCACCCCTCACATTCTTCAGAGCACTGATGCAGGTTGTAACATATAGATACGTGCCTTAGCCCCTATCACTAAACTGTGCCCTGCACCTGTGCCAAGTTAACTGGTGTCAATTTTTCTGGCCTTACTGCTGCGTCTAGGTGGATTCCCAGATGGTACCTCAGGAGTGGACATGGCCTGCTGTGATTCCCGCCCTGCGACCTGGGTCCCCTTTAGTGGCATCTTCTGGGGTGACCGGGCGTGGATAGGCCGGGCAGCTGTTTGGGTGGCCCAGGTAGTATGATGTTGCCCTGTTATGCCCGCTGCCCACCAGATGCGCCAGGGACAGGAGGGGGAATCCAAGGTACTGTGGTCTTCCAGCACAGGCACCATCACCTTCTCCTCCCTCAGGGTGCCCGATGACCGCTGGGCTACTCCATAGGACGGGGGCGCGAGCGGTGCTATCCCCTGAGGCTCCCCCACCACCTGCCGCTGACAGCCCTGGAGGTCCGCTCTCCTCGTTGCCATCTTCTTGACTGGGATGGTGTGTGTGGGGAGAGCAGTGTTTATGCATCAGCAGCTTGTCCGCCTCCTGAGTGTCAATTGCAAACCAAGTGAATCCTGCACCGTTTCGCAATGGAATCGATTGTGTTCCTTGTGGTGCCGGTGCTAGCCCTTAATGGTGGTTGAATTGATCCAGGTGAATCCTGCCCCAGCGTCAACACTTAGTCCCAGCAACAGAGAATTCCACCAAACAGTCCAAAAGTACTTAATTAGCTGTAAAGCATTTCAGGATGTCTTGAGATTGTGAACGGCGCTATCTAAATACAATTCTTTCTTTATATGTGTCTGTTGGGCGGCACGGTGGCACAGCACTGCTGCCTCACAATTCCAGGGTCCCGGGTTCAATTTCGGCCTTGGGCGACTGTCTGTGTGGAGTTTGCACTTTCTCCCCGTGTCTGTGACTAGTGGTGTTCCGCAGGGTTCAGTGCTAGGACCGTTGCTGTTCATAGTATATATAGATGATTTGGAGGAAAATGTAACTGGCCTGATTAGTAAGTTTGCGGACGACACAAAGGTTGGTGGAATTGCGGATAGTGATGAGGACTGTCAGAGGATGCAGCAGGATTTAGATCATTTGGAGACTTGGGCGGATAGATGGCAGATGGAGTTTAATACGGGCAAATGTGAGGTAATGCATTTTGGAAGGTCTAATACAGGTCGGGAATATGCAGTGAATGGTAGAACCCTCAAGAGTATTGACAGTCAGAGAGATCTAGGTCTATAGGTCCACAGGTCGCTGAAAGGGGCAACACAGCTGGAGAAGGTTGTCAAGAAGGCATACGGCATGCTTGCCTTCATTGGCCGGGGCATTGAGTATAAAAATTGGCAAGTCATATTGCAGCTGTATAGAACCTTAGTTAGGCCACACTTGGAGTATCGTATTCTATTCTGATTGCCACACTACCAGAAGGATATGGCGGCTTGAGAGAGGGTGCAGAAGAGATTTACCAGGATGTTGCCTGCTATGGAGGGCATTAGTTATGAGGAGAGGTTGAATAAACATGTTTGTTCTCACTGGAATGAAGGAGGTTGAGGGGCGACCTAATAGAAATCTACAAAATTATGAGGGGCATAGACAGAGTGGATAATCAGACTTTTTCCCAGGGCAGAGGGGTCAATTACTAGGGGTTTAAGGTGCAAGGGGCAAGGTTTAGAGGAGATTTATGAGGTAAGTTTTTTACAGAGGGTTGTGGGTGCCTGGAACCCGCTGCTGGAGAAGGTGGTGGAAGCAGGGACGATAGTGACGTTTAAGGGGCATCTTGACAAATACATGAATAGGATGGGAATAGATGGATACGGACCCCAGAAGTGTAGAATATTTAAGTTTAGACAGGCAGCATGGTCGGCGCAGGTTTGGAGGGCCGAAGGGCCTGTTCCTGTGCTGTACTTTTCTTTGTTCCTTGTCTGCGTGGGTTTCCTCCCACTGTCGAAAGACATGCTGGTTGGGTGGATTGGCCATGTTAAATTATGCCTTAGCGATCAAAGGGTTAGGTTGGGTTAAGGGTGATGGGGTGGAGGCGTGGGTTTAAATAGGGTGCTCCTTCCAAGGACCAGTGCAAACTGGATGGGCCGAATGGCCTCTTTCTGCACTGTAGATTTTATATTTCAAAAAAATGGATTGTCAGAGAAAGTCTGTTGAAAATACAATAAGTACAATATACAATGAATTATATGGCACAATGGGATTATTCTCCCTTGAGCAGAGGGAGTTAAGAGGGATTTGGTATGTTCAAAATGAAGATGAACTTTGGAAAGAGTTAATTCTGCTCTGAGGGGTGTTACCAGAGGTCATATTTGCAAAATTTGCAAAATAATCAGGCAGGAGTTATTTTTTTCTTAAACTCGGTGAGTTGTTATGGTCTGCCAGAGAGGGTGATGGATTGTAATGGACAAAAAGGAATTCAGTATGATTTTAGCAGAGACACTTTGCTGGGCTGTGGGGAGCAGGGACGTGGCTAGTTACTGGTACAGGCGGGGGGGGGGGCACAATCACTTCCTTCAAGGCACGGAAGCCAATAAAAAGCCTTTTTAAAACACAACATGAAGTGAAAAAGAATTTGCATGCTCACAAAAATATTGACGCCTCAAGGTAAGATGCTGCGAGCAATTTTGCTGGGGAGTTAGGGATTAAAGAAGGAAAGTTAACCGAGTTATTTCGGGAAGTTTAACGCTTGCACCGTTTATCCCGCGCATTTTATCGAACGTGTTAAATACGTCTTTGCACAGCAACAGAATGGGCTGAATAAAGAGATCGGCGGAAGATGATTCACTGTAATTACTGGGGAGGCAAAGTCTCAAGAGTGAACTAATCCTCTAGGGCCGAGTCAATAGGGTGTCGTTTTCTGTTCTGGAACCAATATTCCCGGACATTCGAGGGAAAGGCAGCCGCACCCCTTTCGCAGTCATTTAGGCTGCAAGCGGCGTGATAGAGAGTGGAGACTGTGAAGAGCAGAGCAGAATAAACCCAGGGCTGGACAGAGAGATAGAAAGGGAGCACAGACTGTGGAGAATAGTCAGGACAAACCCGGAGCTGGACAGAGAGAGAGCACAGACTGTGGAGATTAGTCAGGACAAACCCAGGGAAGGCGAGGGAGACAGAGAGCACAGACTGTGGAGAATAATAGAGCAAACCCAGTGCTGGACAGAAAGAGAGCACAGACTGCGGAGAATAAATCAGGACAAATTTATGAAGGGAAAATCATGCTTGACAAATCTGTAGGAATTCTTTGAAGAGGTAACCAGTGCAGTCAACAAGGGGGAGCCAGTTGATGTGGAATATTTGGACTTTCAGATGGCGTTTGACAAAGTCCCGCATAAGAGATTATTGTGCAAAATTAAAGTGCATGGGATTGGGGGAAATGTTTTGAGGTGGATAGAAAACTGGTTGACGGAGAGGAAACAAAGAGTAGGGATTAATGGGTCCTTTTCAGATTGGCAGGCAGTAACCAGTGGGGTGCCACAGGGATAGCCACAGCTATTCACAATATATATTAATGATTTGAATGAGGGAATAAAATGTAACATCTCAAAGTTTGCAGATGATACCAAATTAGGTGGGAGGGTGAATTGTGATGACGATGCAGGGATTCTACAGCAAGATCTGGACAGGTTGGGCGAATGGGCAAACCAGTGGCAGATACAGTATAATTTGGATACGTGTGCACTTCGGAAACAAAAACAAGAAGGCAGATTACTACCTGAATGGTTGTAAATTGGTAGAGGAGAGTGTGCAGTGGGACCTCGGTGTCCTTGTGCACCATTCGCTGAAGGTAAGCATGCAGGTGCAGCAGGCGGTAAAGAAGGCTAATGGTATGTTGGCCTTCATTGCAAGAGGTTTTGAGTATAGAAGCAGGGATGTGTTGCTGCAATTATACAGGGCCTTGATGGGGCCACACTTGGAGTTGTGTGCAGTTTTGGTCTCCTCTGAGGAAGGATGTTCTTGCTCTCGAGGGAATACAGCGAAGGTTTACCAGACTGATTCCAGGGATGGCGGGACTGTCATATGAGGAGAGATTGACTAGGTTGGGATTGTTCTCGCTGGAGTTCAGAAGAATGAGGGGGGATCTCACGGAGACTTATAAAATTCTAACAGGACTAGACAGGGTAAATACAGGGAAGATGTTACCAATGATGGGTGTGTCCACAAAGAGTGGTGAGCCTGTGGAATTCATTACCACAGGAAGTAGTTGATGCTAAAACTTTGAATATATTCAAGAGGCGGCTGGATATAGCACTTGGGGAGAATGGGATCAAAGGCTATGGGGAGAAAGCAGGATTTTGCTCTTGAGTTGGATGATCAGCCATTATCGCGATGAATGGCGGATCAGGCTTGAAGGGCCAAAAGGCCTCACCCCTTCTCCTATCTTCTATGTATCTATGTAAATCCAGCACGTGAGAGAGAGAGCACACACTGTGGAGAATAGATCAGGGCAAACCCAGGGCTGGACAGAGAGCATACAGACTGTGGGGAATGTTTCAGGACAATTCCAAGGCTGGGGCATAGTAACAGAATAGGGCATTTGGCCTGAAAAGCTTGCAAACGTGAACCCCTTCAAAGAGAGTAAGTGCTACCAATTTACAGCTGAGCACTTCAAAATCTCTCAAATGTGAAGGGGGGGTGATTGGAATGCACTTCACTCTCTTTTTGAAGTGGTTGAGGTTTTTAAACATTGTGGTTACAGCACTTGAGTCACTGAACCATGAAAGAGATGAATGAAGCAAGGCTGACAGCTGTGTTTGTGCAAGCAATCAATCAGAGCCCACCTAAGAGAAATTAATGAATGGCTTGCAGCTGAAGGATCTGAGGGGTTTATGATAATGTTTTCTCTTTCTAGGAATTAACACATGGGGTGGGATTCTCCGACCCCCCCGCGCCGGTCGGCTGGCCCCCCCGCGGCGATTCTCGGGCCCATCTCCCACCGGTGTGGTTTAAACCACCTACCTGACCGGTGGGATTGGCGGCGCGGGCGGGCTCCGGGGGGGGGGGGGGGGGGGGCACGGGGCGATCTGACCCCAGGGGGTGCCCCCACAGTGGCCTGGTCCGCGATCGGGGCCCACCAATCGTAGGGCGGGCCTGTGCCGTGGGGGCACTCTTTTTCTTCCACCTTCGCCATGGTCTTCACCATGGTGGAGGCGGAAGAGACCCCCTCCCCTGCGCTGACGCTCCGGCACATGTGCGGACTTACGCCGGCCGGTGAAGTCCTTTCGGCCCCAGCTGGCGTGGTGCCAAAGGCCGTTCATGCCAGCCGGCGGAGTGGGAACCACTCCGGCGCGTGCCTAGTCCCTCAATGTGAGGGCTTGGCCCTTAAAGGTGAGGAATTTGGCGGCCTGACGCCGGAGTGGTTCACGCCACTCCGACACGCCGGGACCCCCCACCCTGCCGGCTAGGGGAGAATCCCGGCCATGGTGCTTCTTCTGTCTGAGCCAGCAGCTGCATGCCCAGGTGAGTGTTACAACAGTATTTGTTTTCACTTACCCATGTCTGGACTGCTCTCCAGCTTCCAAACAGGTGTCTCTTTTTTGGGGGGTCTTTGGTGGGGTGGTCCCACTATTCAGGGAGTATCTCAGTGGATATCTTTCTTTAGGAGTCTCTTGAGGGGGTCCCCCTATCCAGGAGATCTCTTGAGTCTCTTGTGGGTCCCCCTATTCAGTCTCACATTGCTGGAGGGGGCGAGTGGCTCTCAGATAGACTTTGGGGCAACTCCCTTAAGGAGTTAGCCCCTTGGCCCACTGCTGGGTCCAGCACATCAGGGCCACGTTGATAAATAACAGTAGTGATTCCCGCCCACGTGATTCCCGTCCCAGAGGACTAGAGAATCACAAGGGCCGGGGAATCTGGTGCAGCGCAGACCCTTTATTACCCCGGACACACGATTCTCCACTGCATCAGCAACCCCGCGGTGAATGGCGGACATTCCAGGCCAGTTTATCTACATCCACCCTGTCACGTCCTCTTAAGAATTCTGTACGTTTCAATGAGGTCACCCCTCATTCTTTGAAATTCTGGGGAATACAGAACCAGTCTCCCTTATCTCTCATCGTAATCCTGTCATCCCAGGGATTAGCCTGGTGAACCTTTGTTGCACTCGCTCTATGGTAAGTACATCCTTCATTAGATAAGGAGACCAAACCTGTGCACAACATTCCAGGTGTGGTTTCACCAAGGCTCTACATAACTGCAAGACATCCTTACTCCTGTACTCCAATCCCCTTGCGAAGGAGGCCAACATACAATTTGCCTTCCTAATTGCTTGATGCATGTGCTTGCTAGTTCTTAGGGAGTCACGAACAAGAGGATACCCTCACCTCCCAAACTCTCTCCATTTCAGAAATATTCTGCCTTTCTGTTTCTCTGCTAAAGTGAATAACTTCCGATTGCGTGGTGAAGTCACACAGGGTCAGAGAGGAGCTGGCAAGATGGATACAGAACTGGCTAGGTCATAGAAGGCAGAGAGTATCAATGGAAGGGTGCTTTTCTGATTGGAGGGATGTGATGAGTGGTGTTTCACAGGGTCCAGTGCTGGGACCTTTGCTGTTCGTAGTATGTATAAATGATTTGGAGGAAAATGTAACTGGTCTGATTAGTAAGTTTGCAGACGACTCAAAGGTTGGTGGTATTGTGGATAGCGATAATGACTGTCAGAGGATACAGCAGGATTTAGAGCATTTGGAGACCTGGGTGGAGAGATGGCGTGTGGAATTCTCTGCTCCCGCGCGGAATCGGGAAGGCCGTCGTGAACTCGGCATCGGAGGCCGCTCCTCGCACCCTATTCACCCCCCGCCCCCCAGGGGGCTAGGAGCGGTGCTCCGCAAATCTCGGCCGCTGGGCCTTGATGCTTGCGTCAAGGCGGCGCGCCGAGAATGACGCGACGGCGGCGCCTAAGTGACGTCATCCGCGCATGCGCAGGTTGGCCGGCTCCAACCCGTGCATGCGCGGCTGATGCCACGACAGCTGACGGCTCCAACCCACGCATGCGTGGTTGCCGTCTTCCCCTCCGCTGCCCCGTAAGACGTGGCGGCTTGATCTTGCAGGGCGGCGGAGGGGAAAGAGTGCGTCGCTTGGAGACGCCGGCCCAACGATCAGTGGGCACTGATCGTGGGCCAGTCCCCTCCCGAGCACGGCCGTGGTGCTCACTCCCCTCTCCGCCCCCACAAGCCACAAACAAGCATTTGGCGCCCATGTTCACGACGGCAGCGACCAGGTGTGGTTGCCGCAGTCGTGAACTGGTCGGGAAGCCAGGTTGCTCGGCCCATCTGGGCCGGAGAATCGCCGGTCGCTGTGAAAAACGGCGAGAGGTGATTCATCCGAGTGGGGGGGTGGGAGAATCGCGGGGGTTGCCAGGGCGGCGTGTCGTGAGTCGCCCGGCCCTCCCGTGATTCTCCCACCCGGCGTGGGGAGCGGAGAATCGCGCACGTTAGATGGAGTTTAATCCGGACAAATGTGAGGGAATGCATTTTGGAAGGTCTAATTCAAGTCGGGAATATACAGTGAATGGTAGAACCCTCAAGTGTATTGACAGTCAGAGAGATCTAGGTGTACAGGTCCACAGGTCACTGAAACGGGCAATAAAGCTGGAGAAGGTTGTCAAGAAGACATATGGCATGCTTGCCTTCATTGGCCGGGGCATTGAGTATAAAAATTGGCAAGTCATGTTGCAGCTATATAGAACCTTAGTTTGGCCACACTTGGAGTAGTGTTCAATTCTGGTTGCCACACTACCAGAAGGATGTGGAGGTTTTAGGCAGGGTGCAGAAGAAATTTACCAGGATGTTGCCTGGTATGGAGGGCATTAGCTATGGGGTGACGTTGAATAATCTTGGTTTGTACTCACTGGAACGAAGGAGGTTGAGGGGCGACCCGATAAAGGTCTACAAAATTATGAGGGGCATAGACAGAGCAGATAGTCAGAGACTTTTTTCCCAGGGTAGAGGGGTCAATTACTAGGAGGCATAGGTTTAAGGGGCAAGGTTCAGAGGAGATTAACGAGGCAAGTTTTTTACAGGGTAGTGGGTACCTGGAACGCACTGTCGGAGGAGGTGGTGGAAGCAGGGACAACAGTGACGTTTAAGGGGCATCTTGACAAATACATGATTAGGATGGGAATAGAGGGATACGGACCCAGGAAGTGTAGAAGAATTTAGTTTAGACGGGCAGCATGGTCGGCACAGACTTGGAGAGCCAAAGGGCCTGTTCCTGTGCTGTACTTTTCTTCTTTTCTCTTTGTGTAGGGGAAGCACACGTGGTGTTTCTACTGGCAGTCCTATTTTGTGACGGTATATTGTTATTTGCTGCTGTGAAAATTCATTTAAATGTTCAAGGAAATTTAAAAAAAAAATATGCCCAAGAAATTAAAATATACAGACAGCAAAATTTTAAATGATAAAAATGGCTGCAGCTAAGATGGCGGCTGGCTTCCCCACGCTTCTAACAACTGAGATTCTGAGCAAAATTCTGGCCACTGAGCTTGATTCAAAGAAGAGGCATATAAATTAGTTAGAAAAAGCAAAAGTCCTGAGGTTTGGGAACAGTTTAAAATACAGCAAAGGCAGATCAAGGGATTGATTAAGAAGGGGAAAATACAATTTGAAAGTAAACTAGTGGAGAACATGAAAGCTAAGAAGGAACTGCGAGGTCAGGGAACAAGGCCTTTGTTCTGTTCTGGTCTGCAGGCTTCGAATCGCTATCAGTTGGCAAGGGTGTCAGTAATGCCGGTTTCAGGTAGCGGTTGTTGTTTAGGCACTTATGTTTTGGTGGCTGCTGCTCAACGGCTGATGTAGAAGACAGGGGTCTGGAGCCGGAGGCCGGAGACAGGAGACTGAACCATGTGTGGGACCTTTCTTTTATAGGTCCCAGGGGGTCCGCGCCCCTTTGGGCGGACTCCCTTACCTGCTTGGGATCGATTGGGCCTCTTCCCAATCGATATGTTTTGAACCCCCCAATCATAGGGCCGTTCCTTGGTTGCTGGGGCGGTTCTTAGGACGTATTGTCCTGGGCTTCTCTGGCGCCACTGGGTCTGGTCTCCTATTGAATGTATCGATTAATACTTAATTTGTGTCCATTGTATCTGGGACTTGCCCGGTATCACCTCATTAGTATGCTAACGACTTCTCTTTCACAGCGCTGCCTGGTCTCTGCAGCAGTCAGAAACCGGTTTCTGCAGTTGTCCCAATACATAATTGCTCTGCAAGCTGTTTGCTCTTTAACATGTCCGTTTTCCCTGCACTCTTTGCAGTCTTCCATTTTGTGTTCGTTAGTGGCCATCTCAGGTGGCTACAGATGGATCAGATTCCAAGGAGTAATTGGCTGGGATTTTACAGTGCTGTTGTGGGGGCGACCCGCTGCTTGATATTAAGCAGAAGAGCCAAACGTCCATTGACTTTCAGCGGGGCTGGACGATCCCAGGGGTGGGCAGGGCTGGAAAATTCCACCCATTGTCTGGACACATGTGGCCATCAAGTCTCTTGTGGGTGTGGTGAATGTAATTCACACTGTATTGTATTGTATGGTATTATGTCCTTGTGGGCTCTGTCTGTGAGCCATTGCGCGGCTCTGCCCACAGGGGGAGATGAGGCGCTTGTACAGGGCTCCACCTTTGACTCCGCCCATGGCCCTTCCCACTACCGGAAGTATAAAGTGCTGCAGCCGTGTGAGCCTGCCCTCAGTTCTTCTGGTCGCAGGCAGGTTCAGTTGTAAGACTATTAAAACTACAGTTTACTTCCAATCGTGTTCCAAGTGAATTGATGGTCACATCAATTTAATAGTTTTAGAAAACTTGAAGAAAACTACTATGGAATCAGCCCTCAAACCTGATCGACTAGAACTCGACCCACAGGCTGCAGAGGCGAAGGAAATCTTCCTACACTGGCTTCGGTGTTTTAAGGCCTACCTGGCTGAATCGAGCACCTCCGAGATTACAGAGGAGCAGAAACTTAGCCTATTGCATCGCATCTCTACGCAACTCAATTGTACCAACTCCTATACTGAGGCCCTTGCTATGCTCGACCGATTGTACGTACGGCCGATAAACGAGGTCTACGCACGGCACATTTTCACTGCGCCCCGCAGAGTCGCTAGAGGACTTCCTGCGCGACTTAAAAGCCCTTGCTCGGGACTGCAACTTTCAGGCTGTAACGGTCTCCCAGCATATGGAACTCGCTTTCCGTGATGTATGTGTTGCGGGGCTCAGGTCTAACTATGTGCGCCAGCGACTACTCGAGAAAGGGGCTCAGAACCTGGAGGACACGGTAGTGCTAGCAACTACTATGGAGGTCACATTCCGAAATCTAAACTCATTCCCCGCCGACCAAGCGACCCCATCGTGGACCCCTGACCAGTGACTGTCCCAGGCCTGCGTCACGCGGCCACCCATCCACTATGGAGCGTCAGCGTGCCATTTTTGTGGCCAGCCCCAACACCCACGGCAGCACTGCCCGGCCCGCAACGCAACCTGCAGCAGCTGCGGTCGAAAAGGACATTATGCCAGAGTATGCCTGGCAAAATCGAAACCCTCTAACTCCCCCGCAGTCCAGAACAATCGCTCCCCCAATTCGCAGGCCCGCAGACCCCGCAATGTTGCAGCGTGTCTGCCGACTCCGACATGTGCGACTCATGGGGGCTGCCATCTTGGCAATCCTCCCCCACGCGGCCGGCCATGTGCTTCCTCGCTGCCCGCCATGTGCGATCCACGGGGGTGGCCATCTTGTACGCCATCTTCTTAATCACCCGCCACGTGCGATCAACGGGGGCCGCCATCTTGGCCATCACCCGATGTTCACCTTGACGACTACGACCTCAGCGGACACTCATCACGGGGCCACATTAGCACTGCTGATCGAGCCGCCGGCTACTCGCAACTCAGTCACGTTGGACCAGTCGCGTCCGAAGCACCTCCAGAGCGCGATGATGTCCGTTCAAATCAACGGATACAGGACACCGTGCCTCTTCGACTCTGGGAGCACCGAGAGCTTCGTACATCCTGACCTGGTAAGACGCTGTTCGCTCCCAATCCTCCCTGCACGGCAAACTATCTCCCTCGCCTCGGGCTCGCATTCGGTCCAAATACAAGGGCGCACCGTCGCGACCCTAATAAATCAGGGCATCAGCTACTCTAATTTCCAGCTGTACGTACTCCCCGACCTCTGCGCCCCACTCTTATTCGGGCTCGATTTCCAGTGCAACCTCAAGAGCCTCACACTTCGCTTCAGCGGACCCCTACCTCCACTCACTAGATGCAGCTTAGCGACTCTAAAAATCGATCCCACTCCACTCTTCGCTAATCTAACGGCTAACTGTAAACCAGTAGCCACTCTCAGCAGGCGGTACAGCCTGCAGGACAGAGTATTCATCAGAGCCGAAGTCCAGCGGCTCCTACGTGAGGGAGTCATAGAGGCCAGTAACAGCCCCTGGAGAGCTCAGGTGGTGGTCGTGAAGACCGGGGAAAAGGTCCGGATGCTGGTTGATTATAGACAAACCATTAACCGGTTCACGCACCTCGATGCGTACCCCCACCCCAGAATTGCAGACATAGTTAATCAGATCGCCCAGTACCGCATATTCTCCACAGTGGATCTGAAGTCTGCATACCACCAGCTCCCAATCCGCCCGGAGGACCGCCACTACATGGCGTTCGAGGCAGATGGCCGCCTCTTCCATTTCCTCCGGTTCCCATTTGGCGTCACGAATGGGGTCTTGGTGTTCCAACGAACAATGGACCGAATGGTGGACCAGTACGGGCTACGGGCCACGTTTCCGTACCTGGATAATGTCACCATCTGCGGCCATGACCAGCAGGACCACGATGCCAACCTCCACCGATTTCTCCAAACCGCCCAGAAACTCAATCTCATCTACAATAAGGAGAAATGCGTTTCCGCACTACCAGACTAGCCATCCTCGGCTATGTCATGGAAAACAGAGTCCTGGGCCCCGGCCCGGACTGTATGCGCCCCCTCTTACAACTCCCTCTCCCCCATTGTCCCAGGGCCCTCAAGAGGTGCCTGGGATTCTTCTCTTATTACGCCCAGTGGGTCCCACAGTGTGCGGACAAAGCCCGCCCACTATTTAAGACCACACTCTTCCCACTGTCAGCTGAGGCCCGCCAGGCCTTCAACTGCATCAAGGAGGACATCGCTAAAGCCGCCATGCGGGCGGTGGGTGAATCCGTCCCCTTTCAAGTGGAAAGCGATGCCTCAGAGGTCGCTCTCGCCGCCACTCTGAACCAGGCAGGGAGGCCAGTATCTTTCTTCTCCAGAACCCTCTCCGCTTCGGAACTTCGACACTCCTCAGTCGAAAAAGAAGCTCAAGCCATTGTGGAAGCCGTACGGCACTGGAGGCACTACCTTGCAGGTAGGAGGTTTACCATCATCACCGACCAAAGATCGGTTGCCTTCATGTTTGACAACTCGCAAAGGGGCAAAATAAAAAACAATAAAATCTTGCGGTGAAGGATCGAACTCTCCACCTATAATTATGATATCATATATCGACCGGAGAAGCTCAACGAGCCCCCAGATGCCCTGTCCCGCGGCACATGCGCCTGCACGCAAGACGACCGCCTGAAGGCTATCCACAATGACCACTGCCACCTGGGGGTCACCCTGCTCGCCCACTACGTCAAAGCCCGAAATCTGCCTTTCTCCACCGAGGAGGTAAAAGCCATTACCAGGGATTGCTCGATCTGCGCGGAGTCCAAACCGCACTTCTATAGACCAGACAAGGCCCACCTGGTAAAGGCTTCCCGGCCCTTTGAACGCCTGAGCATCGATTTCAAAGGGCCACTCCCCTCGATCAATCGAAATGTGTACTTCGTCAACGTCATAGACGAATTCTCCCGCTTCCCCTTTGCCATCCCGTCCCCGATATGACCTCCCACACAGTCATCAGAGCCCTGCACAGTGTCTTCACCCTGTTCGGTTTCCCCAGCTACGTACACAGCGACAGGGGTTTGTCCTTCATGAGCGACGAGCTGCTTCAGTACCTGCTCGACAAGGGCATCGCCTCGAGCAGGACTACCAGCTACAACCCCAGGGGGAACGGGCAGGTGGAGAGGGAGAACGCGACGGTCTAGAAGACCGTCCTACTGATCCTCCGGTCCAGGAATCTCCCGACCTCCCACTGGCAGGAGGTCCTCCCCGACGCGCTTCATGCAATTAGGTCCCTCCTATGCACAGCCACCAACCAGACCCCTCACGAACGATTATTTGTTTTCCCTAGCGGCACTACCACGGGGGCTTCGCTCCCATCTTGGGACACTGTGAAGTGCCCGAGGACATACACATCATGGGTCTTGTTGATGATGGTCACACACCTGTTGGACATTGAATGAGCAAAATCTTTGCAGTTGATCAATGTACCTATAGAGGGTACTACTGCTACACTCGAATTCCCACTACGCCTTCATAGAACACCCCGACGGCCGTCAGGACACCGTTTCCCTCCGGGACCTGGCACCTGCAGGATCCACCAATACCACCACCACCGCCAAGGTACCCCTCACACTACACCCCACCCAGCTCCCTGCGCCCCCGCGCCTATAGGTTTCCTGCGCCCCCCCTTCACCCGTTGCACCGGTCAGGAATGAAGCTCGGAGTGAAACACCCCCGGAGTCCACACCCATACCCACACCGACCGTCACCACCTAGCCACACGAAGAGGCTGCAGCCCCGGTGCTCCGCCGATCCCAAAGGCTGACTCGGCCACCGGACTGGCTCAATCTGTAGACCCGTCACCCCCGCCGAACTTGATTTTTTTTACAGGGGGTGAATGTGGTGAATGTAATTCACACTATATTGTATTGTCTGGTATTATGTCCTTGTGGGCTCTGTCTGTGAGCCGTTACGCGGCTCTGCCCACAGGGGGAGATGAGGAGCTTGTACAGGGCTCCACCCTTGGCTCCACCCATGGCCCCTCCCACTACCGGAAGTATAAAGTGCTGCAGCCATGTGAGCCTGCCCTCAGTGCTTCTGGTCGCAGGCAGGCTCAGTTGTAAGACTATTAAAACTACAGTTTACTTCCAATCATGTTCCAAGTGAACTGATGGTCACATCAGTGGGTCAGCCAGGAACGTTGATCAACTGCAAAGATTTTGCTCGTTCAATATGCAACAGGTGTGTGACCATCATCAACAAGACCCATGATGTGTATGTCCTCGGGCACTTCACAGTGCCATAGCTATTTGCTCTCAAAATGATGGATATCTGCTGAAGAGATGGCTGATGACCCTGGTGAGAAACACATGAGCTGAAGAGTGTTACGATGTGAGCTATGCAACCACTAGATCCACTGTTGAGCAGATGAGATGAGATTTCTAAGTCTGGAGCATTAGGAGTATGCAGTATACACAATCTCTGATCGTGCAATCTGCCACGCCCTGCTTGAACTGGTGCTGCAGCAAGGGGAGTCCATGGCTGAGGAAAACATCCTGGACCATGAAGAGGATATTGGTGGAGATTCCAAAGAGGAGCTGCAAGACCCTGACCAGCCTGCTGCACCACTTGAGGGCCCTCCTGGTAACTCTGAAATCGCTATTATAAAGTGCTTCTCGTGAGCTGATTGTCTACCATGCCCCACCAGCGGATCTGCATTGTGGCACACTGCAACCTCGTCTGACCAATTCCAGCTCAGAACACCAGCGTCTGGTGACTCGGTGATGGACCCTTGACCGAGAACCTCTTGGACAACCCTTAGCAGATACAGATTCATTGGGTGACACAAAACCATCTGACCACGACTTGTTTCAATACACTGAGACATTCAGTAATGAACATTTTTAATAAATGTAAAATCATGGTTCAAATGAAACACTTGCAAAGGCTTATACGCATGAACCTCAAGAGCATTTAATCTGTTTTGTTAGCTTGTTTCTGCATGCTGTGCCATGGTGCTCTGTTTCCATTGCTCACATCAGGGGGGCAGGCTGCTCACCGTGTGTCCATGTTGCCCGGGGTGACCTGGGTAGGTGTTCCCTAGTTGCCTGAGGCATCTTATTGATGTCAGCATGTGAAGGGGTGAGTATTTTTCAGGGATAAGGGCAGTGGTAAGCGTTGTGGGAGCTGGGGGGAGCATTGTGGGAGGTATGTGGGTAAGCATTGGGAAGGAAGAGTGAGCAATGGGGAGGTGAGAGGGATGAGCATTGGGGAAGTGAGGGAGGCTGACCATTGGGAGAGGTGAGGGTGCGTGACTATTTGGGGCGGCACAATGGGAAGGCTAATGGGAGCAGGCGAGTTGAGCATTGGGGGAGGCAAAGGGGTGAGCATTTTGGGAGGTGAAGGGGGGTAACCATGGGGGTGAGCATTGGGAGGCTCGGGGAGTGAGTATTGTGGGAGGAAAAGGGGGTGAGCATTTGGGAACAGTTTTGTGGGAAGCGAGGTGGGCTGTGGGCTGAGCTTTGGGGAGGTGAGGAGGGGGTGGGCATTGGACACGAGGGGGTGAGCAGTGGAGGAGGGGAGGGGGTGAGCAGTGGAGGAGGGCAGGGGTGAGCAGTGGAGGAGGGGAGGGGGTGAGCAGTGGAGGAGGGGAGGGGGTGAGCAGTGGAGGAGGGGAGGGGGGGAGGAGGGGAGGGGAGGGGGTGAGCAGTGGAGGAGGGGAGGGGATGGGCATTGGACACAAGGGGGGCATTGGACACGAGGGGGTGAGCATTGTGGAAGACAAAGGGGGTGAGCATTGGGGGAGAGCATTGTTAGAGACAAAGTAGGGTGGGCATTGGGGGGGTGAGGGGGATCAGCATTGAGGGGGGTGAGCATTGAGGGAGGCAAGGGGGTGAGCATTTGTGGAAGTGAGGGAGGGTAATCATTGGGGAGGCAAAGTGGGGTGACTATGGGGGGAGGATAGGTGGGTGTGACCAATAGGGGAGACGAGAATGATGAGCATTGGGGGTGAGCATTGAGGGGGTGACTGTTGTGGGAGGCGAGGTAGTTAAGCATTGGGGGTGGCGAGGGGGGCTGAGCATTCGTAGAGGCGAGGGGGTAGGAATTGGGGAAGGTGAGGGGGATGATCATTGGGTAGGCGAGGGAGGGTGAGCATTGGGTAGGCGAGGGAGGGTGAGCATTGGGTAGGCGAGGGAGGGTGAGCATTGGGTAGGCGAGGGAGGGTGAGCATTGGGTAGGCGAGGGAGGGTGAGCATTGGGTAGGCGAGGGAGGGTGAGCATTGGGGGGCGAGGGTGGGGGGGGGCGAGGGAGGGTGAGCATTGGGGGGGCGAGGGAGGTGAGCATTGGGGAGGCGAGGGAGGGTGAGTATTGGGGAGGCGAGGGAGGGTGAGTATTAGTTGAGGGGGTGTGCAGTGGAGGAGGGGAGGGGGTGTGCAGTGGAGGAGGGGAGGGGGTGTGCAGTGGAGGAGGGGAGGGGGTGTGCAGTGGAGGAGGGGGGGGGTGTGCAGTGGAGGAGGGGAGGGGGTGTGCAGTGGAGGAGGGGAGGGGGCGAGCAGTGGAGGAGGCGAGGGGGCGAGCAGTGGAGGGGGCGAGCAGTGGAGGGGGTGAGCAGTGGAGGGGGTGAGCAGTGGAGGGGGCGAGGGGGTGAGCAGTGGAGGAGGCGAGGGGGTGAGCAGTGGAGGAGGCGAGGGGGTGAGCAGTGGAGGAGGCGAGGGAGTGAGCAGTGGAGGGGCGAGGGGGTGAGCAGTCGAGGGGGTGAGCAGTGGAGGATCGAGGGGGTGAGCAGTGGAGGATCGAGGGGGTGAGCAGTGGAGGGGGCGAGGGGGTGAGCAGGGGAGGGGGCGAGGGGGTGAGCAGTGGAGGGGGCGAGGGGGTGAGCAGTGGAGGGGGCGAGGGGGTGAGCAGTGGAGGGGGCGAGGGGGTGAGCAGTGGAGGGGGCGAGGGGGCGAGCAGTGGAGGGGGCGAGCAGTGGAGGGGGCGAGGGGGTGAGCAGTGGAGGGGGCGAGGGGGTGAGCAGTGGAGGGGCGAGCAGTGGAGGGGGCGAGGGGGTGAGCAGTGGAGGGGGCGAGGGGGTGAGCAGTGGAGGGGGCGAGGGGGTGAGCAGTGGAGGGGGCGAGGGGTGAGCAGTGGAGGGGGCGAGGGGGTGAGCAGTGGAGGGGCGGGGGGTGAGCAGTGGAGGGGGCGAGGGGGTGAGCAGTGGAGGGGGGCGAGGGGGTGAGCAGTGGAGGGGGCGGAGGGGGTGAGCAGTGGAGGGGGCGAGGGGGTGAGCAGTGGAGGGGGGAGGGGGTGAGCAGTGGAGGGGGTGAGCAGTGGAGGGGGCAAGGGGGTGAGCAGTGGAGGGGGCGAGGGGGTGAGCAGTGGAAGGGGCGAGGGGGTGAGCAGTGGAAGGGGCGAGGGGATGAGCAGTCGAGGGGGTGAGCAGTCGAGGGGGTGAGCAGTGGAGGAGGCGAGGGGGTGAGCAGTGGAGGGGGCGAGGGGGTGAGCAGTGGAGGAGGGGGGGAGCAGGGGGGGGTGAGCAGTGGAGGGGGTGAGCAGTGGAGGGGGTGAGCAGTGGAGGGGTGAGCAGTGGAGGGGGTGAGCAGTGGAGGGGGTGAGCAGTGGAGGGGGTGAGCAGTGGAGGGGGGGTGAGCAGTGGAGGGGGGCGAGGGGGTGAGCAGTGGAGGGGGCGAGGGGGGGGAGCAGTGGAGGGGGGCGAGGGGGTGAGCAGTGGAGGGGGCGAGGGGGTGAGCAGTGGAGGGGCGAGGGGTGAGCAGTGGAGGGGGCGAGGGGGTGAGCAGTGGAGGGGGCGAGGGGGTGAGCAGTGGAGGGGGCGAGGGGGTGAGCAGTCGAGGGGGCGAGGGGGTGAGCAGTGGAAGGGGCGAGGGGGTGAGCAGTGGAGGGGGCGAGGGGGTGAGCAGTCGAGGGGGTGAGCAGTGGAGGAGGCGAGGGGGGTGAGCAGTGGAGGGGGCGAGGGGGTGAGCAGTGGAGGAGGCGCGGGGGTGAGCAGTGGAGGGGGTGAGCAGTGGAGGGGGTGAGCAGTGGAGGGGCGAGGGGGTGAGCAGTGGAGGGGGTGAGCAGTGGAGGGGGTGAGCAGTGGAGGGGGTGAGCAGTGGAGGGGGTGAGCAGTGGAGGGGGTGAGCAGTGGGGGGGTGAGCAGTGGAGGGGGTGAGCAGTGGAGGGGGGAGCAGTGGAGGGGGCGAGGGGGTGAGCAGTGGAGGGGGCGAGGGGGTGAGCAGTGGAGGGGGCGAGGGGGTGAGCAGTGGAGGGGGCGAGGAGGTGTGGTGGTGAGGAGGCGAGGGGGTGAGCAGTGGAGGAGGCGAGGGGGTGAGCAGTGGAGGAAGCGAGGGGGTGAGTATTGTAGGAGGCGAGGGGGTGAGTATTGTAGGAGGCGAGGGGGTGAGTATTGTAGGAGGCGAGGGGGTGAGCAGTGGAGGAAGCGAGGGGGTGAGTATTGTAGGAGGCGAGGGGGTGAGGAGGGGAGGGGTGAGCACTAGAGGAGGTGAGGGGGTGGGGTGAACATTGTCTGAGGTGACGGGGCATGGGGTGAGCATTGTCAGTGGAGGGTTGTGTGGGTGAGGGTGTGGACTTTGTCAGGGATGAAAGAAGGATAAGTATTGTTGGCGGGGGGGGGGGGGAGAATGAGGATATTTATAATCTTCATGTCAACAAACTCAAGATTGACTGGAAGGGATGTGTCCTCAGTTCATAATGAGAGGTGGCGTGGCTGTAGTTAACTTCACTACTCTGCTAAACAAAAATGCATCAGCCCAAACTTTTACGATGTTTTAATTGCACTTCTGGCTCCAAAATGCCTAGCTGTCTTGCAAACCAGGATTATTAAAAACACCACTGCAGCAGTCATACACACACTAACCCAGGCATTTAACCCTTACTGCACCAAATATATATAATACAATCTATCTGAAATCCCTACATTCATCACAAGAATTCTCACTACAGTACTGAAGTCAAGTTTTTGTTAAGTCTGGTTCACAAGCTGTGGGCAGAGTTGATTTTAAATGGAACAGGAATGAAGACCAAATGGCTATGTAAGGATAGGTCTTATGAGGAAAGGTTGAGGGAGCTAGGGATTTTCTCTTTGGATCGGAGGAGGATGAGAGGTGACTTAATAGAGGTTTATAAGATGATGAGGGGGATAGATAGAGTGGACGTTCAGAGACTATTTCCTCGGGTGTATGTAGCTGTTACAAGGGGGCATAACTATAAGATTCAGGGCGGGAGATATAGGAGGGATATACGAGGTAGGTTCTTTACTCAGAGAGTGGTTAGGGTGTGGAATGGACTGCCTGCTGTGATAGTGGAGTCGGATACTTTAGGAACTTTCAAGCGGTTATTGGATAAGCACATGGAGCTCACCAGAATGACAGGGAGTGGGATAGCTTGATCTTGGTTTTGGACAATGCTCGGCACAACATCGAGGGTCGAAGGGCCTGTTCTGTGCTGTACTGTTCTATGTTCTATGATTTACACCATTCCGTCCTCCTCACAACTTGCTTTTCTACCTATCTTTGTATCATCAACAAATTTGGCTACAGTAGAGTTCATCCCTTTATTCAAGTCGTTAACATAGATCATAACAGATTATCATAGATCATAATCTATGGAGGGGCACGGTAGCACAGTGTGGTGGTGGGGGGGGGGGGGGGAGGGTGTGTGGCACGTTAGCACAGTGGTTAGCACAGTTGCTTCACAGCTCCAGGGTCCCAGGTTCGATTCCTGGCTTGGGTCACTGTCTGTGTGGAGTCTGCACGTTCTCCCCATGTCTGTGTGGGTTTCCTCCGGGTGCTCCGGTTTCCTCCCACAGCCTAAAGATGTGCAGGGTGGGTGGATTGGCGATGCTAAATTGCCCTTAGTGTCCAAAAAGGTTGGGTGGGGTTACGGGGATAGGGTGGAGGTGTGGGCTTGGGTAGGGTGCTCTTTCCAAGGGCCAGTGCTGACTCGATGGGCCCGAATGGCCTCCTTCACTGTAACTTCTATAAATAATTGAGGCCCAGCAGTGGATCCCTGTGACGCAGCACTAGTTACAGGTGGCTACGGACTCAGTCTGGTACCACCACAGTCGGGGGTGGGCTGATCCGCAGGCAGGGGGTGCTATATTCGGGGCTGGGGCACTGTGGGCGGGCGGTCTGGGGCGCGTGAGTGGCCCCCAGAAGGGGGTTACTATTTTTGCAGTCCGAGTCCGCCATGAAGCATGGTGTGGCCACTGTAGGCCGTTGCCTTGTGCGACCACGGACCTGGAAATGCTCAGGGCTGTATCGGCAGCTAGAGCTGGGAGCTGCACGCTATCTTCCAGGTACCCCCAGCAAAATAGGGAATTGATGGCCGTTTTGCGCCCGTTTTCACGCCGGCGTGGCGACTTAGTCTCCCAAACGGAGAATCCAGCCCAGTGTTTTGTGAGCTGGAACCTGACATACGATCCCTGACGTATGCATAAAGGTACTGTCATAGTTGTCAACATTTAAATGAAGTTTAGGTTTCTGAGCCTGGGTTCACGGGGTTAATAATTGCATTTTTGCATTTAATTCGTTTTTGTTTCTCGTTCGATTTCTGAAAGCCAATCAAAAATTGTGTGTAGGCTGAGGGAAGTGTCACGTCCTGGCCGTGCGAGTCTCGACAAGCCGAATGAGGGAGGGAACTCCAACCGCACCATATAAATCAATTCAACTTTAGGATTTGTACTGAGTCCTATTTGTGGATTTAGCAGAACAGCTGTGTAAACCAGCCCCCCCCCCCCCCCCCCCCCCCACGGCCTGAGCTGTTGCCTGCTCACAACAGCCCATAAAGTTATTCTCCCCTCCCCCTCGCACCCCCCCATACAAACTGCAATTCAAGCACTTAGAAAAAAGCTGGTGCTTAATTTATCCTTCCTCACAGATTGAATTACTAGGTTCTCAGTGAATTGTGTGAAATGTGGGTGGATGTGCAAGGGATATGCTTGGGAAAGGTTCGCCTGCACAAGGATCTCGTGAATTGACCAGGCTGATACTTGATCCCCCAGGAAATTTGGTGGTAAAATGTAATTTTGTGCAGACAACAAGGGCCATAGGGTTTGGTCTCTGTCCTGTGTTGTTGGGTCCATATCTGTCAGAGGTGACTGTGGCGTCCCTGCGATTGCCTGCGTTTTGGAGGGGTGAATCATTTCTGTTTCTGTCAGATGATCTGGCTGCTTAAACTATAATTCCTGTCTTGTAACCCCCCCCCCCCCCCCCCCCCCGGAGTACTGGTATGTGCTGCCTACTCTTCATTGCTGTATGACTTTGCTGAATGATTTTAAAAAGTTCTTTCATGGGTCGTGGACGTCGTTGGCTGGGCCAGCATTTGTTGCCCCTCCCTATTTCCCCAGAGTCGACCCACATCGCTGTGGATCTGGTGTCAGGAGTAGGTCAGACCAGGTAAGGATGGCAGATTCCCTTCCCGAAAGGACCAGATGGGCATTATATATTTAATATTCTGTCATCAGTGTTCAGAATCCTAATTTAATTACCTGTGGCTGAAAGAAAAAACTTGCATTTGTAAAACATAGGAACAGGGATAGGCCATTCTGCCCGTCTGCCTTTTAAAAAATGTTTCCAATTAAGGGCAACTTAGCATGGCCACTCCACCTACCCTGCACATCTTTTGAGTTGTGGGGGGTGAGGCCAACGCAGACACGGGGGGGGGGGGGGGGGGGGGGGTGTGCAAACTCCACATGCACAGTGACTCAAGGCCAGGATCGAACCCGGGTCCTCGGTGTATTAGGCAGCAGTGCTAACCACTGCGTCACCGTGCTGCCCATTCCGCCCTTCTGCACCATTCAATTTGATCAGCGCTGATCATCCACTTCAGTGCCTTTTCCCACGCTATCTCTGTATCCCCTTTACATCATTGGCATTTAGTAATCTGTCAATCTCTAAACATAATCAAAGAATGAGCTTCCACAGCCCCCTGGGCTAGAGAATTTCAAAGGTCCACAACCCACTGAATAAAACAAATTCTCATTTTGGTCCAAAGCGGCTTCGCTGTTATTTTGAAATGATGTCCCCTGATTCTAGGTACTCCAACCAGTGGGAACATCTTACCTGCATGTACCCTGGTTATCCCTGTACGTATTCTGTAGGTTTCAATGAGATCACCTCTCATTCGTTGAAACCCTAGAGTACAAGGCCAGTTTCCCTAATCTCTCTTCATAAGACAGTCCCTGCATCCCCAGAACAAGTCTGGTGAACCTTCATTGTGCTCCCTCTATGGCAATAATATCCATTCTAAGGTAAAGGCATCAAAGCTGCACACAGTACTCCAGGTCTAACCAAGGTTCTATGCAATTGGAGCAAGATTTCACTACTCCTCTACTCAAATCCTCTTGTGATAAAGGTCAACATTCGTAATAGCTTGCTGCACCTGCATGTTAGCCGTCAGTGACTTATTGATGAGGACACTCTGGTCCTTTTGTACGTAGAATCATAGAATTCCTATGTGAACTATCATAACATTTACAATTCAGAAGGAGGCCATTCAGCCCATCGAGTCAGCACCGGCCCTTGGACAGAGTACCGTATCCAAGCCCACACCTCCACCCTAACCCCACACCTCCACCCTATCCATGTAACCCCACCTACCCTTTTTTTGGACACTATGGGCAATTTAGCATAGCCAATCCACCTAACCTGCACATCTTTGGACTGTGGGATCATCTGTGTATACAGTATAATAACCAAGCTGTATATAAACATTAGTGCCTGCATGCATAGATTACAAGTCTAGTATCCGACCACTGGTGGTGTGGTAACAGGAGAACGTTGCTGGAACACAGAGACATGTGAGGCAGAACGTGGATAGCAGGCGTAGAGTCCAGTCGCATATCGAGTAGCTTCTTAGTCAATAGTAATTAATACTAGTTAATCATAGTTATTTATATTTAGCCATAGTATCCAACTGTAATCATAGTAGACATCACAGTTAATAATGGCTTTGTTAATTTCCAAAGCCCTATGTTCTCTAATCACTTCAACTACAAAGGCATCGGTATCCGTGTATACAGAGAACATTACACCCTACAGTACAGAAGGAGGTCATTTGGCCCATTGAGTCTGCACTGACTCTCTGAAAGAGCACCCTATCCAGGCCCACGGTCCCTCCCTATCCCTGTATCCCAACCTTACCTTTTGGACACCAACGACAATTTAGCATGGCCAATTCACCTAACCTGCACATCTTTGGACATCTACACTTTCTAATCTCTTACCATTTAGGAAATACTCTGCTTATCTGTTCCTTCTACTAAAGTGGATAACCTCACATTTTTCCACATTCCATCTGCCAGGTTCTTGCCCACTCACTAAGTCTGTCCAAATCCTCTTGATATTGCTTTACATCTTCCTCACAACACCTAGCTTTGTATCATCCACGAACTTGGAAATATTACATTTGGTCCCCACACCCATCAATGACATATATTGTGAACAGTTGGAGCAAGAATACCTCACTAGTCACAGTGTGCTAACGTGAAAAAGTAGGAATAAACAGGTCATTCTGTTGTTTGTCCGTTAATCAATCCTACTCCATGCCAGTATGTTACCTCCTATCCCATGTGCTAAATAGCTTCCTGTGGGGGACCGGAAGTCCAAATATACTGGCCGGGATTCTCTGAGCCGGCCGACGCCGGAACGTAAACCTCCGGCAACGGGAGAATCTGTGCCAGTCGCGCGTGCGCAGTCGACGCAGCGCCGGGCCCCCGTGGCGATTCTGCGCCGGCAAGCTGGCCCAGTTCCTGCCAGCGTGGTTCTAACATGGTTTCCCCCGGCAGGCACTCAGAGTCGCGGCTGCGGTGGCCGCCCTGGTGGGGGTGAGGGGAACCGTCACCGGGGCGGGGGGGCCTCCTGGACTGCCAGAATCGCGATCGGGCGCCACCGATCGGCGGGCGCGCTGTGTGGTCTGTCATGTTGTGCGGGGCTGGTACCGGCGCCGCTGCACTCATGCGCGGACCCTCGGCCGGCTGCCGTGCACATGCGTGGACGGTAGTGCTGGGCCGCGTATCAGCAGCCGGAGCTGTGTGGAGCACTCGGCACCGTGCTGACACCCTGTGGGCCATAGAATCGCTGGGCCAAGAGGCCCGTTAACGCCGGCGTCAACACTTAGCCGTCATTTTGAAGAATCCCGGCCACTTTGTGCGCAGATCCCCTTTATCAGTTCTGTTAGTAAGATGCTCAAAGAAGCTTGAACAGGTTTGTCTAACATGATTTCAAATTCGTAAATCCACACGACTATTTCAAAAAGACCATTATTATCTGAGTATGCACTTGTCACATTTTCTAATAGGTTCGAGCATTTTTCTCTACAGGCTAACAGGTCTGTACTTTCCAGTTTTCTCTCCCTTTGAAGTAGTAGAGTGAAGTTTGCTACCTTCCAATTTACAGGAACATTGCCGAGCCTATTGCAGTTTGGAAGATGATCACCAATGCATCCACTATCTCCTTAGATACCTTTCTTTTTTTAAATGATTTTTATTCAAATTTTCAACAAATTTTAACACAACAAAGAAAAGCAGTAACCCCCCAATACAAAAGCAATAAATTAACAAAAAAAAAAGGAAATGAGCATAAAACCATGAAACCACACCCCCATAGCAAACACGTAGCCCCCCCCCACCCCCGGGTTGCTGCTGAAGTTGACCACCCTCTAATGCTCCGCCAGAAGTCTAGAAAAGGCTGCCACCGCCGGAAGAACCCTTGTACCGACCCCCTCAGGGCAAACTTGACCCTCTCCAGTTTAATGGACCCTGCCATGTCGTTGATCTAGGATTCCGCGCCTGGGGGCTTCGCATCCCTCCACTGTAAAAGAATCCTGCGCCGGGCTACCAGGGACGCAAAGGCCAGAATACCATTCTCTTTCGCCTCCTGCACTCCCGGCTCCGAAGCTACCCTGAAAATTGCGAGCCTTCAGCCTGACTCCACCCTGGAGCCAACCACCCTTGACAAGGTCCCCGCAACCCCCCTCCAAAAGCTCTCCAACGCCGGACACGCCCAGAACATGTGGGTGTGATTTGCTGGGCTCCCCGAACACCTGACACACCTGTCCTCTGCCCCAAAGAACCGGCTCAGCCTGGTTCCAGTCATATGCACCCTATGCAGCACCTTTAGTTGGATTAAACTAAGCCGTGCGCAAGAGGAGGAGGAATTCACCCTCCCCAGAGCATCCGCCCACGTCCCCTCATCGATCTCCTCTCCCAGCTTCTCCTCCCACTTCGCTTTCAGCTCTTCCACCGAGGCCTCCTCCCCCTCCTGCATCACTTGGTAGATTGCCGAGATCCTCCTCTCACCGACCCACGTCCCCGAGAGCACCCTGTCCTGAACCCCCCTTGGCAACAACAGTGGAAACTCCGCCACCTGCCGCCTAACAAACGCCCTAATCTGCATATACCTGAAGGTATTCCCTGGGGGGAGACCCCACTTCCCCTCGAACTCCTCTAAGGTCACAAACTTCCCGTCGAGAAAGAGGTCCCCCATCCACCTGATGCCTGCCCTGTGCCAGCTCAAAAACCCTCCATCCATCCTCCCTGGTACAAACCGGTGGTTCCCCCGTATCAGGGACCAAACTGAAGCCTTCACCTCCCCCCTATGCCGCCTCCACAGCCCCCAGATTTTGAGGGTAGCCACCACTACAGGACTCGTAGAATACCTTGCTGGGGGGAGCGGCAACGGCATGGTCACCAGCGCCTCTAGGCTCGTGCCCACACAGGACACCGCCTCCATCCTCTTCCATGCCACCCCCTCCCCCTCCATCACCCACCTACGTATCATTGCCACGTTTGCAGCCCAGTAGTATCCACACAGGTTGGGCAGCGCCAACCCGCCCACTTCCCTGCCCCGCTCCAAGAATACCCTACTCACCCTCGGGGTCTTCTGCACACAAACCCCATAATACTCCTACTGACCCTTCTGAAAAAAGCCTTAGGGATCATGATGGGTAGACACTGGAAGAGGAACAGAAACCTCGGGAGCACCGTCATTTTAACCGACTGGACCTTGCCCGCTAGGGAGAGTGGCAACACATCCCACCTCCTGAACTCCTCCTCCATCTGCTCCACTAGCTTCGTAAAGTTTAGCTTATGCAGGGCCCTCCCAGCTCCTGGCTATCTGGACCCCCAGGTATCTGAAGCTCCTCTCTGCCCTTTTCAGAGGAAGCTCCCCTATCTCTCCCTCCTGGTCCCCCATAAGCACCACGAACAGCTCACTCTTCCCCACGTTGAGCATACCCAGAGAAGTCCCCGAACTCCCCAAGAATCCTCATCCCCGCCGGATCTGCAAAGTACAACAATAAATCATCTGCGTACAACGACAGCCCCCCCCCCCCCCCCCCCCCCCCCGTACTATCCCCCTCCAGTTCCTCGATTCACTCAGTGCCATGGCCAGGGGTTCGATCGCCAACGCAAACAGCAGGGGAGACGGGGGGCACCCCTGCCTCGTCCCCCGGTACAACCAAAAGTTCTCCGACCTCCTCCCATTCGTCACCACACTTGCCACTGGAGCATCATTCAACAGCTTCACCCACCTAATAAATCCCTCACCAAACCCGAACCTCCTCAAAACCTCCCATAGGTATCTCCACTCCACCCTGTCAAAGGCCTTCTCCGTATACATCAACGCCACTATCTCCGCCTCCCCGTCCATCGCCGGCATCATTATGACATTGAAAAGCCGCCGCACACTAACGTTCAACTGCCTCCCCTTCACAAAACCCGTTTGGTCCTCGTGAATAACCTGCGGCACCACATCCTCCACCCTCCTGGCCAGTATCTTGGCCAGTAGTTTCATGTCCACATTGAGGATCGAAATCGGCCTGTATGACCCACACTGGAGGGGGTCCTTATCTCGCTTCAGAATCAATGAAATTAACGCCCTGGACATTGTCGGGGGCAAAGCCCCCCCCCCCCCCTCTCTTGCCTCATTCAAGGTCCTCACTAGCAGCGGGCCCAGCAGGTCTGAAAACGTCTTATAAAATTCCACCGGGAACCCATCGGGCCCCGGTGCCTTCCGTTACTGCATACACCCCATCGCATTGACCAGCTCAACTGGCACCCCCAGACCCTCCACCTGCTCCTCCCCTACTCTCGGAACTCCAGCTTGTCCAAAAAGCGGTCCATTCCTCCCTCCTCCCCAGGGGGCACTGTCCGGTATAACTCCTCATAGAAGGTCCTAAACACTCCGTTAATGCCCCTTGCACTCCGCACCAGACTCCCTCCTCCATCCCTAACTCCCCCTATCTCCCTCCCGCTTCCGGAGCTGGAGCTCCCTCCCAGCATCCGACTCGCCTTCTCCCCGTATTCGTATACCGCCCCATGTGCCCTCCTCCACTGCGCCTCCGCTTTCCTGGTGGTCAATATATCAAACTCCGCTTGGAGACTACGACGCTTCCTCAAAAGCCCTTCCGGGACCTCCACGTACCTCCTGTCCACCCTCACCATTTCTTCCATCAACCTCTCCCTTTTCTCCCCCCTCTCCCTATGTGCCCTAATGGAAATCAGCTCCCCCCTAACCACCGCCTTCAGCGCCTCCCAGACCACCCCCACCTGCACCTCCCCATTATCATTAGTTTCTAAATACCCCTCTATACACCTCCGGAGCTGCCTGCATACCTCCTCGTCCGACAGCAGCCCCACCTCTAACCTCCACAGCGGGCGTTGGTCCCTCCCTTCCTCCAGCTCTAGGTCCACCCAATGCGGGGCGTGATCTGAGATGGCTATCGCCGAATACTCCGGCCCTACCACCCTCGGAATCAACGCCCTGCTAAAGACAAAAAAGTCAATCCGGGAGTAAGCCTTATGGACATGGGAGAAGAACGAGAATTCCCCCCCCCCCATAAACCTCCAAGGATCCACCCCTCCCATCTGGTCCATGGACCCCCTCAGCACTGCGGCCGCCGCTGGCCTCTTACCCGTCCTGGACCTGGAGCTATCCAGTGCTGGGTCCAGCACTGTATTGAAATCTTCTCCCATTATCAGGCTCAAGGTCTGGAATCTGGCCTAGCATACGCCGCATAAAGCCTGCATCGTCCCAATTTGGGGCGTACACATTAACCAGCACCACCCGCTCCCCCTGGAGCCTACCGCTCACCATCACATATCTGCCATAACTATCCGCCACCACACTCGACGCCACAAACGACATACTCTTCCCCACCAAAATCGCCACCCCCCCGGTTCCTCGCATCCAACCCCGAATGGAACACTTGCCCAACCCACCCTTTTCTCAACCTTACCTGATCCACCTTTTCTCAACCTTACCTGTGGGGTAACCTTACCATAGGGCTAAATCGCTGGCTTTGAAAGCAGACCAAGCAGGCCAGCAGCACGGTTCGATTCCCGTAACAGCCTCCCCGAACAGGCGCCGGAATGTGGCGACTAGGGGCTTTTCACAGTAACTTCATTGAAGCCTACTCGTGACAATAAGCGATTTTCATTTTCATTCATTTTTTCATCTGCCACCCTAAGGTGCGTCTCCTGGAGCATAGTCACATCAGCCTCCAGCTCCTTCAAATGCGCAACCACCCGGGCCCGCTTGACCGGCCCATTCAGCCCCCTTACATTCCATGTGACCAGCCGAATCTGGGGGCTATTCCCCCTCCATCTCCGCAGGTCAGCCATAACTCTCCCCCGGCCTACTACGTGCCCGCAGTCCCCACATGGCCCATTCCCCACAGTGGCAGATCCTCATCCCGACCCCTCCTAATACCATCAGTTCCCCTTCGGCCCTTCCAGCAGCAACCTCGTAGCCACCCCCCTGCCCCCCACCCTAGCTATGGCTGCCCCCCCCCCTAGCTGCGTTGCCCCTCTCATTGTACTTCCGTAAGTCAGCCGACTCCTGCTGACCACGGCTGCTCCCGCCACCCCAATGACCCCCCCACCCCCCCCCCCGGTGTAACCCAACCACCATTCCCCCCCGACCAGCACAGTCCCCTCCCGCGCCTCCAGCTTAAACCCCACCCCTCGACCCACAACGCAGGACGAGAAGGCCCGCGCCACAACTGGCCTACAAAACATCCCCCAAGCTTTTCCACCAGAAAGAAAAAACAAAAACCAACAGAAAAGATCAAGGGAGAACAGAGCCTCTGAACACTATACATCAGTCCCCAACCCCCCCCCCCCCCCCCCCCCCCCCCCCCCCCCCCAATCCTCAGTCCGAATCCAGCTTCTCTGCCTGGACAAAGGCCCAGGCCTCTTCCGGGGAGTCAAAGTAGTACTAGCGATCTTTATAAGTGACCCAAAGGCGTGCCGGCTGTAACAGGCCAGACTTCACCCCTCTCTTGTGCAGCACTGCCTTCGACCGGTTATAACCGGCCCTTTTCTTCGCCACCTCCGTACTCCAGTCCTGGTAAATTCGGACCTCTGCATTCTCCCACCTGCTGCTCCTCCTTCTTGGCCCACCTCAGCACACATTCTCGGTCGATGAAGCGGTGAAACCAGACCAGCACCGCCCTTGGCTCGGTGGCTCGTTCGGCTTGGGCTTTCTCACCAACACTCGATGGGCCCCCTCCAGCTCCAAGGGCCTTGGAAGGACCCCGCTCCCATTAGCGAGTTAAGCATCGTGACGACATAGACTCCCAAGTCCAATCCTTCCAGCCCCTCTGGGAGGCCCAGGATCCGCAAATTCTTCCGCAGCGAGCGGTTCTCCATTTCCTTCATCCTCGCATGCCATTTCTTGTGGAGCGCCTCGTGCGACTCCACCGTCACTGCCAGGACTAGGATTTTGTCCTCATTCTCCGAGGCCTGTTGCCGGACCTTGTGGATCTCTTCCCCCTGGGCCGTCTGAGTCGCTGTGAGCTTGTCAAGTGAGGCCTTTAGCGGTTCCAGCAGCTCAGCTTTCAGCTCCCTGAAGCAGCGATGGAGCTGCTCCTGCGCCCACTGCTGCCAAGCTGCCGATTGCCCGCCCGCCGCCATCTTTGTCTTCCTCCCTCGCACCTTTCTCTGTTCCAAAGCCGATTTTTTGACCGCCCCACTCCTGGTCCAGTCCATCCACTGGCAGAGAGGTGCAGCTGATGTCTTCCCACACCGGGAAACGTCCAACCAGTGCCGTTACGGGGTCTTAAAAGAGCCCCAAATCCCGAAAATAGCGGGAGCCTCTGAACGTGTGGCTTAGCTCCGCATCACCGCAACCGGAAGTCTACATACCTCTTTCAACACTCTGTGATGCAGATCATCATGCCCTGGGGATTTATCAAGCTTCAGTCCCATTAATTTGTCCAATACAACCTTCTTACTAATACAAATCTCCTTCAATTTCTCATTAGTCTCTTGACTTCCTAGTCCCTTGGATGTCTAATTCTGGGCGATTGCTTGTATCTTCCTCAGTGAAGGCAGACACTACAATAATTATTTAACACCTATGCTACTATCCCTGTAGAGACTGATAACTTTTTAAACATTGTATGAATTTCCCAGTGACCAGTGCAAACCAACAAGGTTTCATGTTTTAAGACTTTCACTATAACAAACAAAAATCAACATTGACTAAGCATTGGTTAGTAAGCAACAAACACACTAAACTAGAGTATCCCATTAACTTCTTAATAGAACTGAAAACCTCATGCCACATTTATACATTATCCCACACTCTCAATGGAAATGTAGTCTGGAGTATACAGCCCGCAGGTCTTCCTGGCTTTAACAGGATCTCTTCTCCTTGTTCCACCAGACAACATCTTCCTAAGTCCTTTTAAAAGACAGTCCTGACACTCCGTCTTCTGAACATAACGGAATGGGCTTCCAGTAAGTACCCTCCAGTGACTCCATTGTCTTTTACCCTCTAAAGCCTCATCTCTTCAAACTGGGAATCCATCTTCACCGGCACTCCACTTGGTGATGAACCCCAAAACAGTTATTTTCTTCTGCATATCAGCACCAGTCGTGGGCTTTCTTCTCCAAATTTCTCTGTCTGACTGACTGAGCGTCTGGACGTAGCACGTCCAACGGCTGCCTCCTCTGTGTGCCAGGCATTTAAACGTGTACCTTACTTTCAGTACATTTTGACTTGCATTCCTGACTCTCATAGCAAGCAGGTCACATGGGTTTGTTTCTGGGCAGATTTTATGTGAGTTCAAAGGGGCATATGCCTGGGCAGACTTCAGATGGGGCCACGTCCCCTCTCTAAGTTGCGTCATTTTCTCCTGAATTAAAGGAGCCAGATTAAAACATAACTGTCTTGTGAAGTTCATAACAATCTTTAACGATCTCAAAGCGTCCAAAAGCACTTCATGACCAAATAGAGAACTTTTTGAAGCTTCTTTTGTTTCATGGCAGGTGTGTGCTGCGGGCAAGTTCAGAATCAGTTGCCGAACCCGGGAGTCCAGGGGGGTGAGAGAGGCCAATGTCTTGGCCTTTGCTACCGTGGTAGCCCGGAGATGGATTTTACTGACATGGAGGGACGCGGAGCCCCTGAAGTTGGGGATGTAGGTCAGTGACATGGTTGTCTTTCTCTGGCTCGAGAAGATTAAGTTCGCCCTGAGTGGATTGATATTAGGGTTTGCCCGGAGGTACCAGCTGTTTATCGACTTCTTTGGGGAAAAATTAAGCTTTCAGCAGTGGGGGTGCGGTGGGGGAAGGTTAGTGGGGAATGGGGATTGGGGAGTTGTTGATGTAAGCCACGTTGGCTGAGTTTTGTTGTTGGTTGGATGTATGTTGTTCATTTTGTTACTTTGTTGTCTTGTTAAAATGGTTAAACCGATCCCTAATTTCCTTTTTGAGCTGAGTGGCTTCTTGGGCCGTTGTGAAGGGCAGTCAAGAGTCTACGACGCTACTCTGGGTCTGCCGTCACATGTAGGCCAAACCAGATAAGGACGTTAGTGAACCCGATGGGTTTTTGTGCTAATCACAGATAGTTGTCATGGTTGCCATTACTTAGACTAGCTTTATACTCCAAATTTATTAACTGAATTCAAATCGCCATGATGGGATTTGAACCCATGGCCCCAATAACATTAGCCTGGGTCTCTGGATTACTTGATTCAGTGTAGTAACTGTTGTAATTTGGGGGAAATGGGACCAGTAATTTGGGTGTGACAAGGTCCAACTAACAGCAGTGAGGTTAAAGGCTAGTTAATCTGTTTGTAATGATAAAGATTGAGCAATAAATGGTGCTCAGTCCACTGGGAGAACCTTGTTCCTCTTCAGCAAGCAGTGCCTTGTGCCTCAATGTTTTACATCCAATCGCGAGGAAAGGGCTTGGATTGATCTCTCACCTGAGAGGGCCTGTTACAGTGCTACTCCCTTAAGCTAGATTGTGTGCTCGAGTCTGTTACTTTGATGAGAGTAATAGTTTTGAGCATGAGAATAGACCCATAGTGAATTTATGTTGCATTGGCATGGCAGCGATTAGGAGGGACACGTACTGATTGTAAAACCAGGGGCTGGTTTAGCTCACTGGGCTAAATCGCTGGCTTTTAAAGCAGACCAAGCAGGCCAGCAGCACGGTTCGATTCCCGTACCAGCCTCCCCGGACAGGCGCCGGAATGTGGCGACTAGGGGCTTTTCACAGTAACTTCATTGAAGCCTACTCGTGACAATAAGCGATTTTCATTTTCATTTCATAAATAGTGCAGGAAGGTGATGAGAAAGTGGTCCAGGTCCTGTGGTGGGGTGAAGTTGATTTGTGGCCACGGAGAAATCCATTTGGAACATCAGCGAGCCGGTGTCTAGATTCAGTCAGAGTCATCCAGACTCGAAACGTTAGCTCCCTTCTCTCTGCACAGGTGCTGTCAAACCTGCTGAGATTGTCCAGCATTTGCTGTTGGCTTCAGATTCCAGCACCCGCGCTAATTTGTTTTTACCTAGATGTTGTTGTTGAGAGGGGATGATTGAAGCAGCTGTTTGAGGGACAGAATGTGGTGGAGATTAGGACCCATGTCAGAGTTGGGAGTGAAGCCTGCAAAGATTATCTGGGGGTTCAGCAGAGGTCTCAAACATTGTCGTGTGGAACTACAGTTCTGACCTACCGGGAGAGGAGCCCGGAGTAGTGGGAGTGAAACTGGAGAGGGACCAAGGGAGCAGTTTCCTCCACATCCTGTGCAACGAACAATACAGCACAGGAACAGGTCCTTCGGCCCTCCAAGCCTGTAGTGGTCATGATGCCAACCTTTGCCAAAATCCTCAGCACTTCCTTGTGTATCCCTCCATACCCGTACTATCCATATGTTTGTCAAGATGCCTTCTGAACGCAGTTAATGTATCTGCTCCCCTGGCAGCGCGTTCCAGGCACTCACCACCCTGTGTAAAAACAAAACCTGCCTCGCACATCTTCTCTAAACTTTGCCCCACAGACTTTAAACCTATGCCCCTTGGTGACTGACCCCTCCACTCTAGGAAAGAGTGCCTTCCCATCCACTCTATCCATGCCCCTCATAATCTTGCAGACCTCTATCCTGTGCACTAGGAGTCAAGGCGCAGAGGTTTTGAGAAAGAGCTGTAGGGTGGTGAAAAGCACATCAGCCGCAAGAGCATAAGCTCTTCACACCAGTGAAAGATGATGGAGAAATTCTGGAGGATGAGGGGAGCCAGAAGCCATGGGAAGCAGTAATGCAGAGATTACTCAGGAACATGGAAATAGCATCTAGATGTGGTTTGGTGCTTTGGAAATGGGAATATCAAGGGAATATCAACTAGGAGGAAAATTAGAAAAATTAAATAAATACTTAAATGAGGTATAAGTGGGACAAAAGTTTTAAAATTAAAATCTGGGTCCCCAAAATGCAAATAGATGGCAGGAGCAACAGCACCATCCGATGGTATGAACAGGTATTGCAGACTTTGAAAGCATAATGTTTTGGCCTAGGTCTTCATGGAATCCCTACAGTCAGAAGGAGGCCATTCGACCCATTGAGTCTATACAAGCCTGCTGAAAGAGCATCCTGCCTTATCCCTGTAACTTCATAACCACATCCAACCTTTGGACACCAAGGGACAATTTAGCATGGCCAATCCACCTAACCTGCACATCTTTGGACTGTGGGAGGAAACCGGAGCACTCGGAGGAGACCCACGCACACACGGGGAGGATGTGCAGACTCTGCACAGAGAGTAACACAAGAGTGGGACTGAACCCGGGTCTCTGGAGCTGTAAGGCAACAGTGCTAATCACTGTGCTGCCGCGCCATTCTTGTCAATGTTGAAGCAGTGAACGTACACTCTTTGCCACAGCATGTTTCAACATCCAAAGCATCAGCAAGGTCTAGGAGCATGGTGCATTGGATCAACTCTCATCCCCAGTGCCATTACAAATGAAAGACTGCTGGGTAAAAGACAGGAGCGGCCAGCTAGTCACAGCGCCAGAGCAGATCAGTGAAGCCGTGGCAACCTTCTATCAGGAGCTGTACTCCTGAGCCCCTGGTGGGGGTCTCGATGGACTGGACATGCTGCTCTTGGAGGAAGATGGGGTAGCGGGGCCTGGAAGCACCACTAGAACTGGGGGAAGTCATGGAGAGCATCATCTCCATGCAAGTGGGGAACGTACCAGGGCCAGACGGATTCCCGGTGGACTTCTATAAAATATTTGCACCAGTACTGGCCCAGCACCTGCGGAAGATATTCGCCGACTCACTAACAAAGGGAACCCTGCTGCCAATACTGGCTCAAGCCTCAACATCGTTAATGTCCGAAAAAGACAAATACCCAACAGTGCGGGTCCTAAGACCCATCTCACTCCTTAACACCGACGCAGAGGTCCTAGCAAATGCCCTGGCAAGGCAGCTGGAGAGCCAAGTACCAGAGGTAGTCATGGAAGATCAGGGGGGGCATTGTCAAGGGCAGGCAGCTAACAGCGAACATTGGACATGATCCATGACCCCCATCCGGGGCGAAAACACCAGAAGTGATCATCTCCCTTGGTGAGAAAAGGCCTTTGACAGGGCCTAATGGAAGTACCTTATAGAGGCACTGAAGCGGTTTGGGTTTGGGCCAGGGTTCACCTCCCAGGTGAACCTACTGTACAGCGCTCCCATGGCGAGTGCACGGTCAAACACCACTAGCGCCGAATATTCCAGCTGCACAGAGGCACGAGGTAGGGATGCCCGTTGTCCCCACTACTGTTCACCCTGGCAATTGAGCCACTGGCGATCGCCCACAGAGCGGCAAAGGGGTGGAGAGATATCCAGAGGGGAGACGAAGAGCATAGAGTCTCACTCTATGCAGATGACCTGCTCCTCTACATCTCAATCCCCCTGGCCAGCATGGAAGGAATAATGAAACTCCTGAAGAAGTTCGGAGCCTTCTCAGGTTACAAGCTTAACCTGAGTAAGAGCGAAATATTCCCTGTGAACTGGCAGGGGGAGGGCAGGAGCAGAACTGGGGGGAATATTCCCTGTGAACTGGCAGGGGGAGGGCAGGAGCAGAACTGGGGGGAATGCTGTTCAAACTGGCCCAGACCAAATTCTCGCAGGGAGAGTGCAGATGATCAAGATGAATGTGCTGCCCAGGTTCCTCTTTCTGTTCAGCTTCCTCCCAATCTGTATCCCCAAGGCCTTTTATAAGTTACTCATGGCGTTTGTTGGGGGGGGGGGGGGGGGCGAAGAACCCGAGGATTAACAAGAAGGTGCTGTAAAGGAGGAGGAATGTGGGAGGCCTGGCCCTCCTGAAACTCCAGTTCTACCACTGGGCGGCCACCGCAGAAAGAGTACGGGGATGGGTCACGGAACCGAGAGCGGAGTGGGTGAGGATGAAGGAAGGTTCCTGTGCAGAGACATCCCTCGAGCGCTAACCACAACCGCACTCCCATCCCCCTGGCCAGATACTGGAAAAGCCCAGTGGTAGTAGCCACGCTCCGAACGTGGAATCAAATGAGGCAGCACTTCAGATTAAACAAAATGGCCCCCATCTGCAATAGTCACAAGTTCACTCCCACCACAATGCATGCCTCTTTGAAGAGGTGGAGACAGGATGAGGGGGCACTGACAATTAGGGACATGCACACGGACGGTAGAGTAGTGACCTTGGGGGAACTCCCAGAGAAGTTTCCGCTCCCAAGAGCGAATGACTGCGGACGTACAGGTTAAAAACCTCCTGTAAGGAAACAACGATGTACCCCAGATACCAGGACAGTCATTTCTATAGAAAGACTAATGAATGTGAGACACCTAGTGGAGGGGAACTGTGCAGACATGTTTAGATGACTGATAGAAAATGTACGCTCACCCCTGGATGAGACAAATAAAATGTGAGAGGAAGAACTAGGCAGGGAGATGGGGGAGGACGACTCTGTATTGAATCATTGCACATGCACACCTCCTCTGGTGGGGGGGGGGTGGAGGCGGAGGCATATACATCCAAGAGGAACACGGGCGACAGGCAGAAGGGAGAAAAACTGCAAGACAGCGGTTTGCTGGCAAATTAATGCTTAACCACACTACATAAATCACAGTCAATACATATTTTGGTCAAGTCTGGCAATGTAAGAGAAACTTGCCAAGTTCCGCACGCATGAGTACGGCCTCAACCAGGACCTGGGATTCATGTTGCATTACACTCACTCCCCACCATCTGGCCTGGGATTGCGAAATCCTACCAACTGTCCTGGCTTGAGACAATTCACACCTCTTTAACCTGGGGTTACCCCTATCTCTGGATCTGTCAAGACTTAATTACCTGCAAAGACTCGCATTCAAAGCATTGTCTGGCATCTTTGACTTTGTCTATATATACGTTTCTGGAACCTACCTCTTCATTCACCTGAGGAAGGAGCAGTGCTCCGAAAGCTAGTGAGTTGAAACCAACCTGTTGGACTTTAACCTGGTGTTGTCAGACTTCTTACTGTGCTCACCCCAGTCCAACGCTGGCATCTCCACATCAATGTAAAGACTGCAAGAGAAGTATATTTGTTTATTCGGGGCTTTGTTTCAGTCGTCTTTTGTTGCTATATGTGTTGGTTTTGTTTGGCTTTCTGAATTTGTGATAAAAAATGTGAAAAGCTCAATAAAATATTTTTTTTAAAAAAGCAAATGAAAATCAGGCCCATTGAGGTCAGTGTTTTGCTTAATGGCAGGCTGATGTTTTATTATGGTTTTAAATTCTCTCAAACACAGCTCTTTAAAAAACGTTCATGCTTTAACGCAGCAGAGTAGCATGGTGGTTAGCATAAATGCTTCACAGCTCCAGGGTCCCAGGTTCGATTCCCGGCTGGGTCACTGTCTGTGTGGAGTCTGCACGTCCTCCCCCTGTGTGCGTGGGTTTCCTCCGGGTGCTCCGGTTTCCTCCCACAGTCCAAAGATGTGCGGGTTAGGTGGATTGGCCATGCTAAATTGCCCGTAGTGTCCTAATAAAAGTAAGGTTGAGGGGGGGTTGTTGGGTTACGGGTATAGGGTGGATACGTGGGTTTGACTAGGGTGATCATGGCTCGGCACAACATTGAGGGCCGAAGGGCCTGTTCTGTGCTGTACTGCTCTATGTTCTATGTAAAAGAATATAATGAACCTTTTAAAGACTATCATCAACCTGTAAATACATTAAAACATTTTTTAATACTTAAAACATTTAAATCCTTAACAAACTTTCAATGCCCAATGACGGCTGGGGAACATCTTGGACAAACTGGGGGATCTCATTACCATAGAGCTTCACGATAGGGAGATCTCATTCCTATAGAGCTTCCCGATAGGGGGTCTCATTACCATAGAGCTTCACGATAGGGAGATCTCATTCCTATAGAGCTTCCCGATAGGGAGATCTCATTACCGTAGAGCTTCCCGATAGGAGGATCGCATAACCATAGAGCTTCCCGATAGGAGGATCGCATTACCGTAGAGCTTCCCAATAGGGGAATCTCATTCCTATAGAGCATCCTGATAGGGGGATCTCATTCCTATAGATCTTCCCAATAGGGGGATCTCATTACCATAGAGCTTCCTGATAGAGGGATCACATTCCTATAGAGCCTCCCGATAGGGGAATCTCATTACCTTAGAGCTTCCCGATAGGAGGATCTCATTCCTATAGAGCTTCCCGATAGGGAGATCTCATTCCCATAGAGCTTCCCGATAGGGAGATCTCATTCCTATAGAGCTTCCCGATAGGGGCATCTCATTCCCATAGAGCTTCCCGATAGGAGGCTCTCATTCCTATAGAGCTTACCGATAGGGGATCTCATTACCATAGAGCCTCCCGATAGGGGGATCCCACTCCTATAGAGCTTCCCGATAGGGGGATCCCATTCCTATAGAGCTTCCCGATAGGGGATCTCATTACCATAGAGCTTCCCGATAGGGGGGATCTCATTCCTATAGAGCTTCCCGATAGGAGGATCTCATTACCATAGAGCTTCCCGATAGGGGGTCTCATTACCATAGAGCTTCCCGATAGGGGGATCCCATTCCTATAGAGCTTCCCGATAGGAGGATCTCATTCCTATAGAGCTTTCCGATAGGGGGATCTCATTACCATAGAGCTTCCCAATAGGGGGTCTCATTACCGCTTCCCAATAGGGGAATCTCATTCCTATAGAGCTTCCCAATAGGGAGATCTCATTACCGTAGAGCTTCCCGATAGGAGGATCGCATTACCGTAGAGCTGCCCAATAGGGGAATCACATTCCTATAGAGCATTTCGAAAGGGGATCTCATTCCTATAGAGCTTCCCAATAGGGGGGATCTCATTCCTATAGAGCATCCCGATAGGGGATCTAATTCCTATAGAGCTTCCCGATAGGGGGATCTCATTCCTATAGAGCTTCCCGATAGGGAGATCTCATTACTATAGAGCTTCCCGATAGGGAGATCTCATTTCTATAGAGCATCCCGATAGGGGGATCCCGTTCCTATAGAGCTTCCAAATAGGGGAATCTCGTTCCTATAGAGCATCCCGATAGGGGATCTCATTCCTATAGAGCTTCTGAATAGGTGGATCTCATTCCTATAGAGCTTCCCGATAGGGGCATCTCATTACCATAGAGCTTCCCGATAGGGGGATCTCATTCCTATAGAGCTTCCCGATAGGGGGATTTCATTCCTATAGAGCTTTCCAATAGGGGAATCCCATTACCATAGAGCTTCCCGATAGGGGGATCTCATTCCTATAGAGCTTCCCGATAGAGGGATCTCATTCCTATAGAGCTTCCCGATAGAGGGATCTAATTCCTATAGAGCTTCCCAATAGGGGAATCCCATTCCTATAGAGCTTCCCGATAGGAGGATCTCATTCCTATAGAGCTTCCCGATAGGGGGAATCTCATTACTATAGAGCTTCCCGATAGGGGGATCCCATTCCTATAGAGCTTCCCGATAGGAGGATCTCATTCCTATAGAGCTTCCCGATAAGGGATCTCATTACTATAGAGCTTCCCGATAGGGGATCTCATTACTATAGAGCTTCCCGATAGGGGGATCTCATTACTGTAGAGCTTCCCAATAGGGGGATCTCATTAACGCTTTCCAATAGGGGAATCTCATTCCTATAGCGCTTCCCGATAGGGAGATCACATTACCGTAGAGCTTCCCAATCGGGGAATCTCATTACTATAGAGCATCCCGATAGAGGATCTCATTCCTATAGAGCTTCCCAATAGGGGGATCGCATTACCATAGAGCTTCCCGATAGGGGCATCTCATTCCTGTAGAGCTCCCCGATAGGGAGATCTAATTCCTATAGAGCTTCCCGATAGGGGATCTCATTACCATAGAGCTTCCCGATAGGGTGATCTCATTCCTATTGAGCTCCCCGATAGGGAGATCTAATTCCTATAGAGCTTCCCGATAGGGGATCTCATTACCATAGAGCTTCCCGATAGGGGGATCCCATTCCTATAGAGCTTCCCGATAGGGGGATCTCATTCCTATAGAGCTTCCCGATAGGGGGATCTCATTCCTATAGAGCTTCCCAATAGGGGGATCTCATTCCTATAGAGCATCCCAATAGGGGATCTCATTCCTATACAGCTTCCCGAAAGGGAGATCTCATTACCATAGAGCTTCCCGATAGGGGGATCTCATTCCTATAGGGCTTCCCATTCCTAATCCAAACTCCATCAGGAGCCTCTGCCTCTCCATCAGCAGCCCGGTCTCCAATCTACCCTCAGAATCACCTCCACCAGCCTCGTCACCTCTGCTTTCACTCCTCCATCTCCCTGTGCGCCCAAATTGAAATAAACCCATCCCCGAACCACCGCCTTGAGCGCCTCCCACAGCGTGGCGGCTGTGACCTCCCACGTGTCATTGAACTCCACATATTCCTCACTCACTCGCAAAACCCCACATCCAGCCTCCACAGCAGGCGCTACCCACCCCCTCCCAGTCCACCAGCGAATCCATCCAGTGAGGCGCGTGGTCAAAAATTGCTGAATACTCTGAATTAACCTCACCAGCTATGCCTTGCCGAGCATGAAAATGTCAATCCGGAAGTACACCTGGTGCATAAGAGAGAAATATGAAAATTCCTCCCCTCGGCACGTTCGATTATACCGACACCTTCCCTGACCTCGGGCTCAACTGGTCCAAGCTTGGTTTAATAACCATATTAAAATCCCCCCCCACCCCCCCCCATGATCAACCGGTGTGAGTCCAGGTCAGGAATTTTCCCCAGCACTCGCCTCATAAAATCTACATCTCAATTTGGGGCATCAACGTTGACCACGACCACCATCAACCCCTCCAGCTTTCCACTCATCATCACGAACCTCTCCCCCGGATCTGCCACAATATTCCCCACCTCGAAAGCCACCCGCTTATTCACCAGTACCGCCACCCACTTCGTCTTCATATCCAGTCCTGAGTGGAGCACCCATCCTTTCCTCAACCTTGCCTGGTCCCCTATCTTCAAATGAGTCTCCTGCAAAACAAAAATGGCCATGTCCGCCTTCAGATCCCTCAGGTGAGCAAATACATCAGACCGTTTGACCGGCCCATTCAGCTCCCTCACATTCCTCACGACTAGCCTGGTCAGGGGGGTGGGGGGGCTCCCTGCCCCCCCCCCCCCACCCCCCCCCTGCTAATCAGCCTTATCCCTTTTTGGACCGGCCCCGTCCTGTGTCATGTGACCCTCCGGCCCACCTTCGGATGTCCACTGTCATCGCATCCCCCACTTTTATCTCCTGACAACTCCTGCTCTCCCGTTAACTAGCCCAGCCAGCTAGCATGACGACCCCCACACAAGGCCTCCGAACCCCCCCCCCCCCCCCCCCGTCTATACTCTCTCCAAAAACAGAAAAGGTTCGCTCGTCCTTCATGTTCCCCCGGGGAGGGCCTGGCCTCCAAACACCCTGCCGGCAAAAGAAAAGGAACATTTCAAGGGGAAAAGTTTCCTGAGAACAAAGAAACATCAGCACAAATTCCTCCAAAGTTCACTGTCCTCCTTCTCCTGCCAGTCCATTGTCCCTCATAAACTCCATCACCTCCTCTGGCATGCCAAAATAATAATCACGCTTCTGGAATGTCACCCAGAGGCGGGTCGGGTACAGCACCCTAAACTTCGCCCCCTTCTTAAAGAGGGCAGCCTTGTCCAGTTCAACCCAGTTCAACCTCCTCTTCACCAGTTCTGTACCCAAGTCCTAGTACAACCGCAGCTCGTTCCCTTTCCAGGTGAATGTCCTCACCTGCCTCGCTCACCAAAGAACGTTATCTATCCAGAAAGCAGTGCAAACGCACCAGCATCACCCTTGGCGACTCACCTGCTTGCGGCCTCCACATCAGCACTCGGTCGACCCCCAGGGGCCGGTCAAAGGCCCCCTCCTCCATCGACTGCTCCAACATTTTGGGCATGTCTGTGCCTGCCTTCAATGCCGTCGGGCACCCCACAATCTCCCAAGTTTTGCCTTCTGGAGCGTTTCTCCAGATTCTCCTGCATCACCCCCACCTCGGCCACCAACGAGACCAGCTGCTCCTCGTGCTCCCCCACTGCTCTCTCACTTCCTGGATCGCCCGGCCCTGGGACTACAGCCTCTGCTCCACCCTCTTGATCCCCGATTTAATCAGTTCCGCCACTTTGGCCAGGTCTTCCAGGGCCTCCTTCCTCTGCCGGCTGAATGTAGCGTTCAGAAACTCCACTAGCTGCTCCGTTGACCACTGGGTGGGCCGAAAAGCCCCCTCAGTCTCCGCCATCTTAACCTGCGGCGTGCCACGAAGATTCCCCTGTTCCAGCAGCTCTTTCCTCCTCGCCCCACTCCTATTTGTGGAACCACCACCAGCCACACCAGAGGAGTTACACCTCCTACAGCCGCTCCTGCACCTCTTTCCATCCAAAACCTTTGCACTTCAGACAGGGAAAGGACCGGAAAATATGACCTTGAGAGGGAGCCACCAAATGTGCGACCACTCGCTCCATTGCCGCCACTGGAAGTTCCCACACCTGTTATATTGATGTGCACTAGCTCTGACATGGGCTGCCATTTTGGTTACATTTATATTTGAGTCCTACCCCCACAACCCAAACATGTGCAGGGTTGGTGGATTGGCCACTCTAAATTGCCCCTTAATTGGGGAAAATAAATTGGGTACTCTAAATTTATTTTTTTTTTAAACTGTAGTTAGACCCTGATTTCAGCCAGAAGTTTGACATTCCCAATTAATCAGGACAAGCTGTGAACTGTTAATGGTGCTGTTAGGAATTGGGAAATATTGACTCAAACTGGTTATATGTAGATGAGATTACACAAATGATTCCGGCCTGGAAGCGATTATAAGGGTGAAATAGAGTTTCCCTATCAATTAAATCAGTAAGTACAGTAAGTTCTCGGAGCTGTTGTCTGTTAATTAACATGGCATATCTTTCTTGTGATTTGTTTTTTGCTCCACCTATTAGCTTTGCATTTTACTTCCGCTCGGAGCTTTTCTTCTCGATTGTGTTTAGAGATGAGGGTTAATTTCTTCTCCCAGAGGGCAGTGAATTCTTTACCGCAGAGAACTGTAAAGGCTGGGTCATTAAGTATGTTCAAAGCTGAGATAGACATGATTTTTAATCGGTAAAGGAATCCCGGTTAATGGGGATAAGGCAGGAAAATGAAGTTGAGGATCTGCCGTGATCTGATTAAATGGCGGAGCAGACTCAATGGCCTACATCTGGTCCTATGTTTTATGATCTATCAGAACAGATTAATCATAAAGACCTGACGGAATGTGGATCATACAGATCCATTTCACTGCGGAACGTGGATGCGAAAATAATCGCAAAGGGCCTGGCCAAAAGGCTGGAGGGCTGTGTACCAGAGGTGGCTGCTGCTGCGACCATCAATGCACACGAGACGATTAGTAGAAGTGAACAGTGGATTTAATCAGCTAGATCTGTGCCTGCCTGTGACTGCTCTGTACTGAGAGCCGCCTACAGGCTGCAGATCTATATATCACCCCCGAGGGGGCGGAGCCACAGGTAGAGCCCACAAGGGCATCAACATAATACAATACAATACAGTGGTGAATTTTAGCAGCAATACGTTCACCACAGTCGCAGAGGACCAAACAGGTTTTGTCAAGGGTAGGCAGCTCACAGCGAACATCAGGCGGCTGCTGAATGTAATAATGACCCCCTCCGGGGAGAGAACACCAGAGGTGATCGACTCCCTGGACACAGAAAAGGCCTTCGACAGAGTCGAATGGAGCTACCTCCTCGAGGTACTGAAACGGTTTGGGCTCGGAGAACCCGGTAAGAACCCGAGAATTCCCAAACAGACACTGCAAAGAGGAAAATCAAAGTGGGTTTGGCCTTCCCAAACCTACAATACTACCACTGGGCATCGGCGGCAGAAAGAATGGGGGGATGGGTACAAGAACCCAACACAGATTGGGTACAAATGGAGGAGGCATCCTGTAAAGGAACGACCCTATGGGCCCTGGCCACAGTAGCACTCCCATCCTCCTCAACAAGATACACAACAAGCCCAGTGGTAGCGGCCACGCTGAGAACGTGGACCCAGCTGAGACAACACTTCAGGATAACCAAAATATTCCCCATGGCTCCCATATGGGGCAACAACAGATTCCCCCCAGCCATGCTGGATACCACCTTCAAAAGGTGGAGGCGGGACGGGGGCACATTGACGGTCGGGGGTTTCTACGTAGGGCACAGACTGGCGACACTAGATGAACTGATGAGGAAGTGGAGGCTAGTAAAAGGACAGGAAATGAAACACCTCCAAATAAAATACTTCCTCCGCAAAGTAACGGTAGGGTAGCACGGGGCCCCAGAAACCACACTCCTCGAGGACCTGGTAGCCCCCCCTTCTCGTTGCTTGTGCCTATGTGGGAAAGTTTAAGGACAGCTACTGGACAGAGCCCAGACTCCACTGGACGGGGCCAGACAAAAATGGGAGGACGATCTGGTGACAGAGGTAGGATGGGGACTCTGGAGTGAAGTACTGAGCAGGGTGAACTCTACCTCCTGCGTAAGGCTAAGCCTAATTCAGCTCAAAGTGGTGCACAGAGCGCAGCTGACCAGAACCGGAATGAGCAGGTTTTTCCTCTGAGGTGGAGGACAAATGTGAGCGGTCCAGAGGGGCCCGGCCAACCACGCCCACATGTTTTGGGCTTGCCCCAAGCTTGCTGGGTTCTGGGCAGCCTTCTCCGAGGCAATGTCCAGGGTTGTGGGGGTGAGGGTGAAGCCATGCCCAATAGTGGCAATCTTCGGTGTATCGGAGCAGCCAGAGTTACACATGGGGAAGGGGGCCAACGCCCTCGCTTTCGCTTCCCTAATCGCATGCGGGAGAATCCTGCTCAGCTGGCGATCGGCAGCACCACCCACAGCTGCAGCCTGGCTCACTGAAGTTCGGAAGTTCGCCACCTGGAGAAGATTAAGTACGCCACCTTAGGGTCAGAGGAAGGCATCCTGGATACTTGGGGGCAGTTTGTCGGTCTGTTCCAAAACCTGTTCGAGGCCAGCAACAAGGAGTAACTGATGGAACCATCAATTCAGCGAACACGTGTTGTTGGATCTGAACAGAGGCTTTAATACACTTACAATAGAGCCAGCCTATTCGTCGTTGAACTTCAGGTGAACTGGCAGGCTGGCTCTAAGGCACTGATCTTTATACATCGGTCCCAAGGGGAGGAGTCCTGGGCAGAGCCAAGGGAGGAGCCCAGTACAAACTCTCGCGTACTCCCAGAGCGACTCCCCCTGGTGGTAGGATAGTGCAACTGCACTTACAATGGGTAGATAACGAACATATATACATGGAGTGATATTGGCAACTATATATAGTGTGAATCACATTCACCCCCTGTTAAAAAATCAAGTCCGGCGGGGGTGATGACTCAAAGAGTCAGTCTGTCTGGTGGACGAATTGTCCGTTTTGATTTGCGGAGCACCGGGGTTGCAGCCTCTTGCGGTGGCTGGGCGGGCGTCGAGGTCAGGGGTACGGTTGCCGGCTCCGGGGTCAGTCTTGTCCATGCCTCATACACCTCCTGGTCGAATGGAGACTGGGGGGGTGGGCTGGTGCTGGCGCTCGGGACTGGTGGGGTGAGCTCGCAGAATCGGGGGCGCAAGGAGGCGGCCGCATAGGGAACGGGGAAAGGAGTTCCTCGGTGGGGGTAGATGGGGGGCTGGATCCAGCGGGTGCCAGGTCCCGGAGGGATACTGTGTCCTGGCGACCGTCCGGGAACTCAACAAATGCGTACTGTGGGTTGGAATGAAGCAGGCACAACTTTTCAACAATGGGGGCGGTCTTGTGCGCCCTGATGTGCTTCCTTAGGAGAACCGGGCCTGGCGTCCACAGCCACGCCAGAAGTGAGACCTCTGTGGTAGTGCCCCTGGAAAAAATGAAGAGCCGCTCTTGGGGGGTTTGGTTGGTAGCTGTACACAGGAGGGATCTAATTGCGTGGAGCGTATCAGGGAGGACTTCCTGCCATTGGGTAACTTGGAGCTTCCTGGACCTGAGGGTCAGTAGGACGGTCTTCCAGACCGTCGCGTTCTGCCTCTTCACCTGTCCGTTCCCCCTGGGGTTGTAACTGGTAGTCCTGCTCGAGGCGATGCCCTTGTCGAGCAGGTACTGATGCAGCTCGTCACTCATAAAGGACGCACCCCGGTCGCTGTGCACGTAGCTGGGGAAACCGAACAGGGTGAAGACACTATGCAGGGCCCTAATGACTGTGTGGGAGGTCATATCGGGGTATGGGATGGCGAAGGGGAATCGGGAGAACTCGTCAATAATGTTAAGGAAGTAAATGTTTTTGTTAGTGGAGGGGAGTGACCCTTTGAAATCGATCACAAGGCGTTCAAAGGGCCTAGAAGCTTTGACCAGGTGGGCCCTGTCTGGTCTATAGAAGTGCGGTTTGCACTCCGCACAGGTCGGGCAGTCCCTGGTGACCGCTTTTACCTCCTCGTTGGAGAAAGGCAGGTTTCGGGCTCTGATGTAGTGGGCGAGCCGGGTGACCCCTGGGTGGCAGAGGTCATCGTGGATGGCTTTTAGGCGGCTGATTTGCTTGCTGGCGCATGTCCCGCGGGATAGGGCATCCGAGGGCTCGTTGAGCTTCCCGGTTGATATTTGATATCGTAATTGTAGGTGGAGAGTTCAATCCTCCACCAAAGAATTTTGTCATTTTTAATTTTGCCCCTTTGCGAGTTGTCGAACATGAAGGCGACCGACCATTGGTCGGTAATGAGGGTGAACCTCCTACCTGCGAGGTAGTGCCTCCAGTGTCGGAAAGCCTCCACGATGGCTTGTGCTTCCTTCTCGACTGAGGAGTGTCGGAGTTCTGAAGCGGATAGGGTACGGGAGAAAAATGCAACGGGCCGCCCTGCTTGGTTTAAAGTGGCTGCTAGCGCTACCTCTGAGGCGTCGCTCTCAACCTGAAAGGGAGTGGATTCATCCACCGCCCGCATGGCTGCTTTGGCGATGTCGTCCCTGATGCAGCTGAAGGCTTGGCGCGCCTCAGCAGACAGGGGAAATAGTGTGGCCTTGAAGAGTGGGCGGACTTTGTCCGCATATTGGGCGACCCACTGGGCGTAGTACGAAAAGAGCCCCAAGCACCGTTTGAGGGCCTTGGGGCCATGGGGGAGGGGGAGTTCTAAGAGTTTGAAGAGCATGCGGTCCGGGTCTGGGCCCAAGACTCCGTTCTCCACGACGTAGCCGAGGATGGCTAGTCTGTTTGTGCGGAACACGCATTTCTCCTTGTTATATGTAAGGTTTAATTTTTGGGCCGTCTGGAGAAAACGGTGGAGGTTGGCGACGTGGTCCTGCTGGTCATGGCCGCAGATAGTAACATTATCCAGATACGGAAACGTGGCCCGCAGCCCGTACTGGTCTACCATTCGGTCCATTGATCGTTGGAACACCGAAAACCTGTTAGTGACGCCGAGGGGAACCCGGAGGAAATGGAAGAGGCGGCCATCGGCATCGAACGCCGTGTAGTGGCAGTCCTCCGGGCAGATTGGGAGCTGGTGGTATACAGACTTCAGATCCACCGTGGAAAATACCTGATATTGGGCGATCTGGTTTACCATGTCTGCGATTCTGGGGAGGGAATACGCGTCTAGGAGCGTAAAGCGATTGATGGTCTGGCTATAATCGACGACCATGCGGAATTTTCCCCCGGTCATGACGATCACCACCTGAGCTCTCCAGGGACTGTTACTGGCCTCTATGATCCCCTCACTGAGCAGCCTTCGGAGCTCCGTTCTGATAAATACCCTATCCTGCAGGCTGTGCCGCCTGCTGCGGGTGGCTACCGGTTTGCAATCCGGGGTGAGGTTGGCGAAGAGAGGAGTGGGGGGCGATGCGCAGCGTGTCGAGGCTGCAGATAGTGAGTGCGGGCAGGGGCCCGCCGAAGCTGAGGGTGAGACTCTTGAGATTACATTGGAAATCCAGGCCTAAGAGGAGTGGCGCGCAGAGGTCGGGCAAGACATACAGTTTAAATTTGGAATAGCTAGCGCCTCGAAACGTTAGCATTGCTATAGTGCGGCCTTGGATTTGGATGGAATGGGAGCCCGAAGCGAGGGCGATAGTTTGGTTGATGGGATAAATAGGGAGGGAACAGCATCTTACCAGCTCTGGGTGTATGAAGCTCTCTGTGTTCCCGGAGTCGAAGATGCACGACGTGTTGTACCCGTTGATCTGGACCTCCGTCATCGAATTTCTCAGATGCTTGGGGCGAGATTGGTCGAGGGTGACCGTGTTGAGTTGCGGGCCGCGTGGTGGGTGCCCGGGGGTGTCGAATTCTTCCGATCGGGTGTCCTGTCGAGTAGATGCTGCTGCGTTCTGGCGAGCTTGATGCAGGAACACTGCGCTGAGTTGCGGGCCATGTGGTGACTGCCCGGGGAGGTCGTACTCCTCCGATGAGCTGTTTGAGTCTGGGGATGCAGCTAGGGCCTGTGGATCGCACGTGGAGGGCGGTGATGAAGATGGCGTCCAAGATGGCGGCCCCCATGAATCGCACGAGGCCGGCCGCATGGTGGAGGTTTGCCAAGATGGCGGCCCCCATGGATCGCACGTGGCGGGAGGGGGCGGAGCCTGAGCGTAGACCACAGCGTTTCGGGCCCTGCGGGCCTGCTGATGCTGGGGGCGATGTTTTTGGACTGTTGGGGTGTTGAGGGCTGGGGCCCTTCTGCCGAGGCACACTTTAGCATAGTGGCCTTTCTTCCCGCAGCTGCTGCAGGTCGCGGATTGGGCTGAGCAGTGCTGCCGCGGGTGCTGGCTTTGTCCACCGAAGTGGGAGGCTGGAGCAGTTGAATAACTGGTTTGGGGAGCTGAATAGTGGCAGGCTGGAGCAGTTGAATAACTGGTTTGGCAAGCTGAGTAGCTGGCTGGGGGAGCTGAGAAATTAGCTGGAGCAGCTGGATAGTTTGAGTAGTTGACTGGGACAGTAGGACCGGCTGTGGCAGCGCGAGAGCTGGGGGGCCTTGCGGCACAGGCTTGGGGGGGTCCTCAGGTCGGGGGCCCATGCGGGGTTAGCGGGGTCTACGGGAGACGAGTTGAGGCTGCGGATGGAAACTTCCATCGTGATAGCAGCCTCTACGGTAGTCTCTAAGCCCTGGGCCCCATTTTCTAATAGTCTCTGGCGTACATAGCTAGATCGAAGGCCCGCTACAAAAACCTCCTGCACAGCAAGCTCCCTATGTTCGGCTGTGGTTACGGCCTGGTAATTGCAGTCATTTGAGAGATTGTTCAACTCGCGTGTAAATTCAGCTAAAGTTTCAGTAGCCCGTTGTCGGCAAATCGTGAACACATGGCGGGCAAAGACCTTGTTCATGGGCCTAATATACATTTTGTCCAAAATCGCCAGCGCAGCGGTGTAGGAACCGGCTGGATTTAATTGTGTAGAAATTCTGTGGCTTACCCTCACGTGCAGTAGGCTGAGCTTTTGTTCCTCCGTAGTTTCAGCAGTGCTGATTTTGGCCAGGTAGGCCTTAAAACATTTCAGCCAGTGGCAGAAGGTTTCTTTCGCCTCTGCATCCTGCGGATCGTGTTCTAGACGTCCTGGTTTTGGAGCGGATTCCATGCTTTACTTCGGCAGCTTCTTAAGTGTATTAAATTGATGGAACCATCAATTCATCGAACACGTGTAGTTGGATCTGAACAGAGGCTTTAATACACTTACAATAGAGCCAGCCTATTCGTCGTTGAACTTCAGGTGAACTGGCAGGCTGGCTCTAAAGCACTGATCTTTATACATCGGTTCCAGGGGGAGGAGTCCTGGGCGGAGCCAAGAGAGGAGCCCAGTACAAACTCTCGCGTACTCCCAGAGCGACTCCCCCTGGTGGTTGGATAGTGCAACTGCACTTACAATGGGTAGATAACGAATATATATACATGGAGTGATATTGGCAACTATATATAGTGTGAATCACATTCACCACAGTAACCAAGTAAGAAATGTTTAAAAAATCAAGATAGATGAGGTACCAAAAGACTGCGGAACCCTGGGGGTAGGGGGGGAAGAGGCGGAAGGAAGGTGGGGAAACCACGGAAAATTAGGGGGGGAGCTACTCCCCATTTTTTTTTTTCTTTTTTTTTTCTCCAGTCTGTCTGGAAAATAAAAGAAAACCTCAGCCGAAGCCGGGGAGAGGGGGAATAGGGAAGGGGGAGGAACCGTGGGTGGAATTCTCCGCTCACTCGTTGCATCGGGAAGGCCGTCATGAACTCGGCCGAGTTTCACGACGGCCTCGGAGGCCGCTCCTCGCTCCCTATTCACCCCCCCCCCCTCCCCCCCAGGGGCTAGGAGCGGCATTCCGTATATCTCGGCCGTCGGGCCTTGACGTTTGCGTCAAGGCGGCGCGCCGAGAATGACGCGACGGCGGCGCCTAAGTGACATCAGCCGAGCATGCGCAGGTTGGCCGGCTCCAACCCACGCATGCGTGGTTGCCGTCTTCCCCTCCGCTGCCCCGCAAGATGTGGCGGCTTGATCTTGCGGGGCGGCGGAGGGGAAAGAGTGCGTCCCTTGGAGACGCCGGCCTGACGATCGGTGGGTACCGATCGTGGGCCAGTCCCCTCCAGAGCACGGCCGTGGTGCTCACTCCCCTCTCCGCCCCCCACAAGCCACAAACGAACCTTTGGGCCATGTTCACGACGGCAGTGACCAGGTGTGGTTGCCGCCGGCGTGAACAGGTCGGGACGTCAGGCCGCTCGGCCCATCCGGGCCGGAGAATCGGCGGTCGCCGTGAAAAACGGCAACCGCCGATTCTCCGAGCGGGGGTTGGGAAAATCACGGGGGTGCCAGGGAGGCGTGTCATGAGTCGCCCGGCCCTCCCGCGATTCTCCCACCCGGCGTGGGGAGCAGAAAATCGCGCCCCATAGACCGATCCAAAGGGCACAAAATGCATGTAGGGTCAGTTAAACGAAGGACAAACTGAACCGCTCTGAATAATAAAGGATATTAGTGCGGGCGAGAAAAATGTGATGTGTGTGTGTATGTATACAACTGCTTGTGAATATGGGAAACACCAATAAAAGATTTATATAAAAAAAATATTTTGGTGGTAGGAAGTCCTGCATTAGTGACCTTTGAATGTAAATAAAAGGTTCCCTTTGTAACTATGTACACCATTGTAAATAAGGAAATGTGATTATGAAAACTATGGTCACAGATGCGGGGACAACCTGTGATATATATGTTATTGATGTGCTTGTTGTTCTTGTTCTGTTTTTAAAATTTATGTGTTATGTAAATTTTGATATTGTGTTAAAATTCCAATAAAAATACTTTTAATAAAAAAAAAAGAAGAGATTCATCAGTTATTAGTGGACTCTGAACAGAGCCACTTGCTGTATAGGGAGTTTCCTATTTACCCAACAAACATTTGGATGTAATTTTTGAGGATTTCACTGTTTGCCCTGGTAATACTGACAAAGCCAACTCTCGCCCCTGAGCCAGAATTGAGGCTGACACTCGAGATACTGATGAGTGCTGTAGTCAGAGATACCAAGCTGGATTCTCCGTCAGCGGGATCCTCCGTTTCGCTGGCAGCACATTCACACCCGCGGACTTCCCAATGCCGTGGGGGTGCCCACAATGGGAAATTTCATTGGCTGGCTATCTATTCCCGCCCACTATCTTTTACATGAGGCATTAAAGCAAGTCTGCAGTCTCGTGTGGATGTAACTGATTCCATGGCATTACTTAAACAAAAGCAGGGAAGTTTCTCTTGCCCCCACCACCGCATACCTGCCAGTGATTATCCCTAAACGAACATGGCTGCTGGGTTTCTTGCATTCGGATAGTGATTACACTTTGAAAGAATATTTAATTGCCTGTAAAATGGTGTGAGGTGGCCCTAATCGTCAGCACGGTGGCACAGTGGTTAGTACTACTGCCTCACAGCACCAGGGACCCAGGTTTAAATCCTGACCTTGGGTAACTGTGTGGAATTTGTACCTTCTCCCTTTGTCTGGGTGGGTTTCCTCTGGGTGCTCTGGTTTCCTTTCCCAGGCCAAAGATGCCCAGGCTGGGTGAATTGGCCATGCTAAAATTACCCCAAAGTTTGGTGGAGTTACAGGGATAGGGGTGGGGGATTGGGCCTGGGTCGGATGCGGGGGCTGGTGCAGACTCAATGGGCCAAATGGCACCTTTCTGCCCTGTATGGATTGAATAATTTCTAGTGACGAAAGACTCAGTAAAGTCAATCTTTCTTTCTTTCATAGAAATCATTTTGCTTGAATCAGACTTAGTCATTTAATCAGCAAAGACTTGGTTAGCTATTGAAACCGTTCAACTTAAATGACGGGAACAACAGGTGAACTGATACGACACTACATTGATTAGAAGTAAATGCATTTTAGACATGCTGCTCAGTGCGTTTGGGAAGTACTGTTATGGTTTTAGAAGGTGGGGTTTACTGCTGATGTGGTTCATGTATTTCTGCATATCGTTGTAATGATTAACCTGGGAAGAATATCTCCAATTTCCTCCCTATGCCCCATTACACAACTCCCTGACTAAGCGGCTCGTTCCACAAGAAGCAACTGGGGGAGTGAACGGTAACTGTATTCATTGTTGTTTGAGTGTAAATGCTGGAAATTAGTTTTGTGCTATCAGTTTCTCCAGTTTTGACTTACTTGCTCGTTTAGATTATTTTGTAACAGTCTAAAGGATTACAATTATCACCAAGTAATGGACAAGTGCTTTGCGTATTTCTAAGGAAAAACACGACAACAAAAATGTCATTTACTGCCTGCATTCGAATTACATCACACAATTGTCAGCACCAGTGCTTTGATGGTGATTTTATTTTTAGTATTTTGTAAGGAATTGATAGGGTGTAGACGTGAGGAACCTTTTGTTGCTAGTGGGAATTCTAGACGAGGGGCATGATCTTGAAATCAGGAAACTTAGCTTTGCATAAAGGGTGGTAGTAGTCTGGAAATCACCTAGAACATAGAACAGTACAGCACAGAACAGGCCCTTCGGCCCTCGATGTTGTGCCGAGCAATGATCACCCTACTTAAACCCACGTAACCCGTATACCCGTAACCCAACAATCCCCGCATTAACCTTACACTACGGGCAATTTAGCATGGCCAATCCACCTAACCCGCACATCTTTGGACTGTGGGAGGAAACCGGAGCACCCGGAGGAAACCCACGCACACACGGGGAGGACGTGCAGACTCCACACAGACAGTGACCCAGCCGGGAATCGAACCTGGGACCCTGGAGCTGTGAAGCATTGATGCTAACCACCATGCTACCGTGAGGCCCCTGACCTCACACAATAAATTTCAGTTCAGTAAATCATTTACTAGTTGAGGGCTATGGAGCAAAGCTGAATGGATGGAATTGGGATACAGATCAGATATGATCTCATTGAATTGCAGAACAGGCTGGAAGGACTGAATGATCTAAATCAGTGTTTTTCAAACTTTTTTTCTGGGGACCCAGTTTTACTAACCGGCCAACCTTCGCGAGCCATGCCAGCCGACCTTTGCAACCCACGCAGGCCGACCTTCACAACCTACCATTTTCTCTTACCTTTAATGCGAGAGGTGAGCCTGCTTGGTCCTCACGATCTCACTCCAACCGACGTTCGGGGAGGGCATGACCTCAGGCAGGAAGATTACATTGAATTTTTTTGCGTCTCCGATTGCGCAAATTCACGCGCAAAAGCCGCAGATGCCGGCTTTTAACATTGCCAGCTGCGAGCAGCCTTCAAAATGACGGCCGCGACCATACAAAAAAAATATGGGCGGCTCCGTGACCCTCTCGACACCCACCCGCAGGTCCCAACCCCGACTTTGAACATGCCTGAACTAAATGCACTCCTATGCCCTGCATACAGAGTGGGTCAGGAAAATGTTAGGGTGCATGACCACCCTGCCTGTCCTTGTGAAGAGTTCTCAATCCTTTCTACTATCAGTCCTGTGTTTGAATGAGTTACAAACGGTTCATGCAGACTGGATTGGTGAACACCTTCCAAGAGTGTGACACTCCTGACTTGTACCTCTTAAAGGAGGCCTTCATCAGAGTCATCAGTTAAGCTTTTCTGCCTGCTGCCCTAGCCTGGTGTCTGGTGGGGGTAGCTGGCACCAATCTGGGGGTGCTAGTGCCAATCTGAACTGAAATAGGGAGATGCTATTGGGTGAACTGGTGGAAATTATCTGTGAAACCACTTGCTTTCTGCATACCTTGTTGTTGGGCAATGTTCTGCTGCTGGGCATCTGAATCATGCTTTTAAACATAGAACATAGAATATAAAGTGGAGAAGGAGGCCATTCGGCCCACCAGGTCTGCACCGGCTCTTGGAAAGAGCACCCCACTTAAGCCCCACACCTCCGTCCGATCTCCATAACCCCACCTACCCTTTTTGGACACTAAGGGCAATTCAGCATGGCCAATCCACCTAACCTGCGCATCTTTGGACTGTGGGAGGAAACCAGAGAACGCGGAGGAAACCCACGCACACACGGGGAGAATGTGCAGATTTCTCACAGACAGTGAACCAAGCCAGGATTGACACCATTGTTGCACGGAAAAAGGGTAAAGTGCTGGGAGGTGGGGTTGGTGGGGTCCTTTAGTGAATGCACTTTCTGCACTTGATTTCTACCAGAGCGGCAGCAGAAGTATTTAAACTAACCCATCCCAGAAACCTCTTATCAGGTGAATGGTACAATGATGAAATTTACATCATGGAAATTCAGAGTGGATACTAAGTTTACATAAAAACAAAAGCAACAAGTGTTAAAAAACAGAAAAACCTCAGATAATATGAACAGCAGGTCTGTCAGCATCTCGCAGAGAAATATGTCTTGGGTGAAGCTGCATCAAAGTCAAACTCCACAGAAGTGAATGATTGCCGTACAAATGTTTTTATTTATTAGATTCAAAGGAAACTGCAATGTCAAAGGAACCTGGAGCTGCTGATTCTGCTGCTGAGGAGCCCAGTAACAGCACCCGCAGTCCGAAATACACAGACGGTGGATACGGTTGGGTTATATTAGCATCGTGCTTCGTTATAACAGGGCTGTCAACTTCCTTTGTGAAAATATTTGGGATATTTTTCCTTGACATCCAGAAGTACTTTGATGAACTCGCCTTTAAGGTTTCCTGGATCACTTCGATTACCGTTGCTGTGTTTCATGTGGTTTGTAAGTATCACTCACTGATCTTGGTAAAATCACTTTTCAAATATAATCTTCACCCCCCCTGGGCCACCCACATTTCATTAATCATAGAACGGTTACAAAACAGAAGCATTTGGCCATTGTTTTGGTGCCAGCTCTCAATGAGCGAAACTCAACTAGTCCCACTCCTTTTCCCCCTCCTTCCCTGCAAATCTCTCCTTGGATAATTCTCCAATTCTGTTTTTGAATCTGTGTCCACAAGAGACTTGGGCAGCGCATTCCAGGTCTTAACCGTTCACAGTGTAGAAATGCGTAGTATCTGTTTCAAAGTTTTTAAAATTGGTGTCCTCTGCTTCTTGACCTTCCACGAATGAGAATGCTTTCTCCTTATTTACTCTTGTCCAGATCCCACATGATTTTGAACGCCGCTATAAAATCTCCTTTCAACGTTCTCTTCTCAAAGGTGAACAGCCCAGCTTTGTTAATCTGTCCTCATAAATAAAGTCCTTCATCCCGGAAGCCATTCTTGTGAATCTTGTCTGCACCCTCTCCAGTGTGCTGACATCCTTCTTGGAGTGTGGAGCCCAGAACTGGACACACTGATCCTTTTAAGGTCAAAGCAGGTTCGGCATAACCTCAGAAAGGTGCTGGAAGAACTCCGCAGGACTGGCAGCATCTGTGGAGAGAGAAACAGTTAGCGGTTCGGGTCCTCCTGACTTAAGTGTCATTCAGACTCAAAACGTTAACTCTTTCTCTCTCCACAGATTCTGCAGGACTTGCTTATGTTTTCCAGCACTTTTCTGTTTGTGATTTCAGATTTCCAGCATCTGCAGTATTTTGCTTTTATACACCATACCCCTTCTTCCGATCCGTATGCCTCATTAGCCACTTTCTTAACTTGCCCTGCCACTTTCACAATTTGTGCACATAACACTCCTGGGTCTCTCCATTCCCAAACCCCCTTAGAATGGTATTCTTTATTTTATATTGGTTTCCCTGCCAAGATATATCACCTCACACTGTCTGCCTGTTCCACCAGCCTGTCCATGTCCTCTTGACGTCTATCACCATCCTACTCATAGTTCACTATTTAAGTTTTGTATCATCTGCAGATTTTGAAATTGTGCCAGGCACACCTAAGGCTAGGGTCTGGATTTATCGGATGATCCCCCTTCCCACCAGGCTAAATGTCGGTGGGAAGCACACACCTGAGACTCTGACTGCCCCGCAATTATTTCACGTTTGAATAAACATTAAGTGGCTCCAGTGGGGGACATCCGCTCCTCACAGGAGGACGTCCTGCCCTTGAGACTTTGGCAGGCACTCTGATTTACCAGCAGCTCCCCAGCCCCACAGCAATAAGAGCAGCAGTAAATGCATCAACGTGCCTCAGCCTAAGTCCCGGGACTGGAGGACAAAGTAAATTCCAAGTGAGGGTGGCGCAGTGGTTAGCACTGCTGCATCACAGCACCGAGGTCCGGGTTCGATTGCATTACCGGGTGACTGTCCATGTGGAGTTTGTGGACATTCTCCCCATGTCTGCATGGGTCTTGCCCCCACAACCTAAAGATGTGCAGGGCAGGTGGATTGGCCAGGCTAAATTGCCCCTTAATTGGGAAAAAAAAGAGTTGGGTACTCAAAAGTAAGTTTAAGTGGTGCCAGGGCAGGGAGGGTAGGGACGACCTGGGGAGTCGCGAAGGGGGTGTTGAGGGGAAGTCCAGTGGCCACTGAAACTTCACAGCGGGGGAGGGGATGTTGTCCACAGTCAGAAGGGGGCTTCAGTCAAGTTGCTTGTGGGTTATGTTAAACTTTGTTGTTATTATATTCTAATATCAATCAATATTGCTTTGTAGACCTGGTAAGAAGACATTTCTATTTAATTGTGTCATTGTTGTTCCTGCAGCTCCGATTGCCAGTGCTCTCAGCCTCCTGCTGTCTCACCGAGTTATCATCATCACCGGTGGGATACTGTCCTCGCTGGGACTGCTGCTTGGATCCTTCGGCTTCAGTTTGTTGGCAATGTATCTCACAACAGGTTTTCTCATAGGTAAATGAGTGAGTTAACGTTACACCAGTGACTACATAAGTGGACAGTGAAATTCTGTCGATGGAATCGTTCAGACGACTGTTGGGAAGCAGTCAATTTAAACTTTCCGTGATCTAGTGGTTATCTGAACCCTTGATCTACAGATTCGTAATAACATTGTAGTACTATATTTTATAGAATGTAATAATTAAAGTTTATAAAGAAACAAAGAAAAGTGCAGCACAGGAACAGGCCCTTCGGCCCTCCAAACCTGTGCCGACCATGCTGCCCGTCTAAACTAAAATCTTCTGCACTTCCAGGGTCCGTATCCCTCTATTCCCATCCTATTCATGTATTTGTCAAGATGCCCCTTAACAGTCACTATCATCCCTGCTTCCACCACCTCCTCCGGCAGCGAGGAGGATTTAATTTCAAGTGGATTATTAGTTAATACTCCAATGATCTTGGTGAGTAACATTTTTTAAAAATAAATTTAGAGTAACCAATTATTTTTTCCAATTAAGAGGCAATTTAGGGTGGCCAATCCACCTAAACTGCACATCTTTGGGTTGGGGGATGAAACCCATGCAGACACGGGGAGAATGTGCAAACGCCACACGGACAGTGACCACGGCCGGGATTCGAACCCGGGTCCTCAATGCCACAGTCCCAGTGCTAACCACTGCGCCACAGGCCACCCTTGTGAGTAGCATTTTAAGTATGGCTGAGTTGAGTGGATTGAAGTCTTGTTTCTCTCCGTTTATCTGACCTCATTAACTTCTGAGTAGCACGATGTGCAGCAAATATAGACAAGTTAGTCACTCCAGTTAATCCTTGAAAGATGTACTGCAAGGTATTTTAGACGACTGCTAGTATAGCTCAACAAAATTAAATGAAACTCGTTCTTTAAGACACAAGTTCAATCGATTTTAACTTCAGGTGGATAGATTACAAGACATGCCAAGCTGTACAAATGTTTGGTGAATTTGTGGCTGGAATGTTGTTTTAGGTGTCTTTACTTTAAACCAGAAAATGGGACGGAGGGAGAAGAAAATGCGACGGGAAGCTTTCAAAGAAGACAGCAAGACAGGGAGATAGGACTATGTGAACTGCGTAGGGAGATAGAAGCAGCCAAGGCAGACTGGAGGATAATATTGCCGAATTGATGGGGACTATCCGGAGAGACTGAAAAGGCTGGAGAAAACCAGGAGGGATCTGCCGAGTTGCAGGGAAGTGAGAGGGGTTCAGAAGCCATCTGGGGGGGGGACAGTGTTGAAGTGGCTGGGGGAAGCCACTTGAGCAAAGCCCAAAGTAATTGGGGCAGCACGTGGTTAGCACAGTTGCTTCACAGCTCCAGGGTCCCAAGTTCGATTCTTGGCTTGGGTCACTGTCTTTGTGGAATCTGCACATTCTCCCCGTGTGTGTTTCCTCCCAAATTTCAAAGATGTGCAGGTTAGGTGGATTGGCGATTGTAAATTGCCCTTAGTGTCCAAAAAGGTTAGGTAGGGTTCTGGGTTACGGGGATAGGGTGGAGGCGTGGGGCTTAAGTAGGGTGCTCTTTCCAAGGGCCGGTGCAAACTCGATGGGCTAAATGGCCTCCTTCTGCACTGTAAATTCTATGATTTTATGAATGCCAGTCGAAGTCAACCAGGTCAGGATGGAATCCATGAGAATTGAGGTGGTTAAGGAAAAGCCACTTGAGTTTGAGGATGGCGAAGCCATGCTGTTAGGAGTAAAAGCGGTCTACGAAGGGCCTGTAAAGGCTAAAAAGGATGAAGGAACAGAGGCAGTGATCTGGTTAGCAGACAGCTTCATGGCAGACTTAAATGGGGACTAAGAAAGTTCCCAAATAGACCAAGAAAGAGTGGCCCACTCAGTTGAAGAGACACAGGGGAGTACAGCTGGAGTTGAACATCCACTTGGGGGACATGGAACAGACAAAAGAAACTCATTCCAAAATCAAAGGAGGGAGCGGTGGGAATATACCCCAAAACAAACAACAATTGTGGAGGCCACTAGGTGAAGATCAGTTTAAAAACTTATGTAGAGTTAACCACTTGTGGGCAAAACGAAACAGACTAAGTTTTAAACCTCAACTAGCCCAGCAGTGGTGATGGGAAATTCATCCAAAGTGAGGTGTCGGTGCCAGACTGGAATTTCCACTGTCGACAAAAATCAAATCACAGCCCCCTAACCTACTATAAATCAAATTTGTAAAGTGCTAAGTTTGATCTACTAAATTCACAGGTTATAGAGGTGGACAGTGAGTGTTTAAAATTGATCAGAAGAGACCAGGCCACAAATCAGGAAAAATCTGTATAACCAGAACCACTGTGCTTAGTGGCCCAGAGGTTGGTACCGATGGGAGGTGCAGAATGCCCCAACCCACAATTAATCTAGAGCAACTTGGCTGTTATCAGCAATCTGGGAGCTAACAGCCATGTAAAAGGATCAACCCCTTTAGATGATATTTAATTTGAAGTTACATTCTTGGCTCCAAATTCCCAATCTGACAACCCAACTGTGGGATCCAAGCTGCCCACGCCCCAGGGCCAGATCACCAGGGCCCGAGTCCCCCTCCTTGACCCATTCCAGGCCACACAAACCCAATCATGACTCCAGAGTGTTTGTAGTGGACATTGATGATCTAGTCAAGAATGGGATGACTTGGAACATTGGTGATGTGGTAAAGAGTGAGGAGGAAAACCTTTGATTACAGAACGATATAGACGGGCTGGTCAGATGGGCAGAACAATGGCAATGAAAAGTGTGAGGTGATGCATTTTGGGAAGACTAACAAGGCAAGAGATAAAACAATGAATAGTAGGACACTAGGAAGTACAGAGGGACCTTAGGGTGCACGTCCAAAGATCCCTGAAGGCAGCAGGACAGATAGATAAGGTGGTTAAGAAGGCATATGGGATGTTCTCTTTATCAGCCAAAGCACAGAAGAGAAGAGCAGGGAGGTTAAAATGGAGCAGTAAAAAATAATTGTTAGCCTATAGCTAGTGTACTGTGCCAGCTTTTATTGCCCATCCTTAATTAACCTTGAGAAGGTGGTAATGACTCGCCTTCTTGAACCGCTGCAGTCCATATAGTGTAGTTACAACCACATGATGTTAGGGATTGAGTTCCAGGATTTTGACCCAGTGACAGTGAATGAACGGTGATATATTTCCAAGTCAGGGTGGTGAGTGACTTGGAAGGGCACCTGTAGGTGGTGATATTCCCATTTGTCTGCTTGTAGGTCTCAGGTTTGTAAGATGCCATGAAAGGAACCTTGGTGAATTACTGCAGTGCATCTTGTAGATGGTACACACTGCTATCACTGGGCATCGGTGGTGGAGAGAGTGAATTTTAAAGATGGTAGCTAGGGTACCAGTCAAGTGGGTTGCTTTGTTCTGGATGATGTCGGCTGCTTGAGTGTTGTTGCAGCTGCACTCACCCAGGCAAGTGGAGAGTATGCCATCACATTCTTGACTTGTATATTATATGGCTGGTCTAGTTCAGTTTCTAGTCGATGGTAACCCCCAAGGATGTTGATAGTGGGGGATTCAGTGATTGTAATGTTGAATGTCAAAGGAAGATGGCTAGATTATCTTGTTGGTAATGGTCATTGCCCAGCACTTGTATGGTGTGAACCTTACTTGCTGCTTATCAGTCGGAGTCTGTATGTCATCCAGGTTTTGCTGCACATAGACACGGACTACTTCAGGACCCGAGGAGTCATGAATGGTGCTGAATGCTGAAATTATCAGTGAAGGCCCCCACTTCTAGCATAGGACGCTACCCTGAGAAATCTCTGCAGTGATGCCCTGGGACTGAGATGATTGCCCTCCAACAACCACAACCATCTTCCTTTGTGCTAGGTATGACTCCAGCTGGAAGTGATCTTTCCCCCTTATTCCTATTTACTCCAGTTTTTCTGGGCCTCCTTGATGCCCCACTTAGTCAAATACTGTCTTGTGTCAAGGGTAATTACACTCCCATGTCTTGATTTCAACTCTTGGACCAAGGCTGCAATGAAGTCAGGAGCTGAGTGATCTTGTCAGAACCCAAATGGCACGCCAATGAGCAGGCTATTGCTGTGTACCAATTAAGTGATGGCGCTGCTGATGACACCTTCGATCAGCACCCTTGTTACCTGCTTAAAAATTCAATCAAGTTAGTCGGTTATGACCTTCCCCATACAGATCAGTGCTGACTTTTCAAATGGCAACCTATACTGTCCCTCAGATTTGTTTCCAACCACTTTACCACCAGTGAGGTTCGGTTGTCTGGCTTGAACCCCTTTCTCCATTTTTAAACAGCCCCCCCCCCCCCCCCCCCCCCCCACTCTTTTGGTACCATGTGTGAAGCAAGTGAAGATTCGGAAATACTGGTCAGAATCTCCACTATTTCCTCTGTTTCTCTTAGCAGTCTGGGCTATATTCGTCCAGGTCTAGCAATGTAAATGCATTCAAAAATTTTAATCATCTTAATATTTCCGCTTTCATCATATTAATACCTCTCGCGAGTTAACACTTGTCCTTCACACTTGTGTTGTCCCTCCCTTTTGTGAAGACAGACAGAAAGTATTCATTGAGAAATCATGCTCATATTTTCCTCCTCATACAAGTTGCCTTTTTGATCTTTCCTTGGTTATCCTCTGGATCTTTATGCATTATTAACACTTCATGAAGGTTTTCCTTGAAACTAATTGCCAATATCTTGTCATGCCATTGCTTTGTTTTCTTAATTTCCGTTTTAATTCCAAATTTGTATTTTCTATACTCGGCTTTCTGCCCAGAAAATGATGCATGAGTCCAAATTAAATTAATGATGTGGTCATTGTGCTCATAAAGGGACCATCAACAGGTTCTGCTTAGGATAGGATAGAACAATAAAAAAATGCAGTCCTTCAAGGAACAGTTGGATGCCGTGATGTGAGGATCGTACGATTTCTCTGCATAAATGAATTACGGGCAAATCTTCTTTCTAAACTTGATGTTATACCTTTTTGACATGGTTTTCATTTTCCTGTGAGTTCATTTCTTTTTCAATTCTGTAAGACATTTTAAAATGTATACTTCTGTTTTCCCTTCAGGTTTGGGTAATGGATTTGCTTGGATCCCCTCAGTAAGTCTAGTCACCCAATACTTCAGAGAACGGAGGCCACTGGCCAACGCCATTGCCAGTTGTGGAGAATGTGTCTTCACCTTCATCTTCACGCCATTCTACCAGTGGCTCGTCGATCAAATGTCATGGCGACAGACAATGATGATCATTGCTGGTATCCAGCTGAACCTCTGTGTCTGTGGAGCTCTGATGAGACCATATCAGCCACAGAAAAAATATCTGACTTTTACACCATCATCTGCCTCAACCTCCAGGAAAGATTTGAATCGCACAAGTCCAGATCACAAGAAGAACCTTGCTCATTTTTTTGATTTGCCCCTTCTGAAACAACCAAAGTTTATTTGTATGGCCTTCTTTGGGTTTTTCTCTGTCGCGGGATTCTTTATCCCTGCCGTCTATTTAATTCCACATGCTCAAAACATTGGGATTGAGCATTTTCAAGCAGCTTTATTGATGTCCTATTGGTCAGCAGGGGATTTCATTGGGCGTCTCAGCTGTGGTTGGTTAGCCAACTTGCGCCTTATGAAATCAGTCCGCCTTACAGCGATATTGATCACAATTTTAAGCATCGCTCTCATGCTTTTTCCTGTGGCTAAGAGTTACACCCTTCTCGTCATCTTCAGCTGTACCTGTGGCTTTTTCTTCGGGACCATGTTGGCCATTATTGTCACAGTTTTGACCGATGTGATGGGAGTTGAGAAACTGGACAATGCGCTTGGGCTGATTATGTTCTTCAGGACAATTGGGTGCCTTATCGGACCACCACTGACAGGTAATGGTCTTTATTATTAACTGTCAGATAGCCTTTACTTTTCACGGGTTCTATAATCTATGATGACAGGGGGTTAAGTAGGGTGATAGGGATTTGCCTCCCCTTGCAGAATCCTCTTGCAGAATCTTGACTTTGCTGTGCCAGCAGTCAGGCACAACTGTTCCAGTGTAGAATGTGTGACTTTGAGGATTATGCAGTTGCGTTACCTTCTTGGGGCTAGCTTTCACCTGATCCTTTGTATTTTGTGTCACGTTATTTCCGGCAATATTCCAGTCCAAAGTGGTACGGGGTTAGGTGGATTGGCTATCCTAAATTCTCCCTTAGTGTCCAAAAAAGTAAGGTAGGGTTACTGGGTTATGGGAATAGGGTGGGGTGTGTGGTTAGATAGGGTGCTCTTTCAGTGGTTCAGTGCAGACTCGATGGGCTGAATGGTCTCCTCTGCACTGTAGGGATTCTATGATTCTCTGATTAATATACTCCTTACACTAGGCTGCCCTTCATTTGAACTGACAGTCTTACACAATGCTGAGTACTGATGGCTAATGTGGATGGCTAACATTGGAAGTGGATAAGCTTTTCCTGGTCCAGAAGAAGGACATTCGAGGTTGTGATTGGATTCCTTATTTGGAATGCAAAAACAGTGGGCTGGATTCTCCGTTTTGGAGACCATGTCCCCACGCCAGCCGGAAATCGGTGGCCTTGAGCTCAGAGCTCCAGCTGCCGATACAATCCTCAGCACTTACGGTTCTAAGGCCACACATGCGCACGGCGGCGGCGTGCAGCGGCTGCGCCATGCTTCATGGCGGACTCGGGCCGCGGACCTGGACCGCTAAAGTTGTGCCCCCCTCCGCAGCTTGCGCGCCCCGGACCACCCGACCACAGTGCCCTCAGCCCCGAATGAAGCCCCCTCCCCCTGCCTGTGGATCGACCCTCCCTCGACTGTGGTGGCCCCGGACTGAGGCCGCAGCAGCCACGCCGATTTCACGAATGGTGTGTGAGCAGACGTAACCCACACCATCAGGAACCCGGCTGGTTGGGGACTCAGCATCATGGAGTCGACCTCAGGCCATTGCCAGAGACCGTGGATAATCGGCACAGTGTACTCCGAGACGCCGCCGTTTTTCAGGGGACGGAGAATTCCAAAACCGCCACCGCTCCCGATATGGCCGTTAAAACGATTCTCCGCCCTGTCGCCGAACGCGATTTCGGCGTCGCGGAGCGGAAAACGCAGCTCAGTGTTTTTCTGTGGTTGTGTAATGCCCTGTTGGCACTTGGTGTCTAAACGGCAAAAGATTTTGCATTCAAAACTTTAACACAAACTTCACCAAAAATAAATTTTTTAAATGTCTGCTGTATGATGTGAGAGTTTCATTTCTGTGCCTGGTACAAATGGACCAACTAGAGAGCTATCATTTTGACCTTCCTGTGCCTCCGTGGCAGCACGGTAGCAGAGTGGTGGGCAGCACGGTAGCATAGTGGTTAGCACAGGTGCTTCACAGCCTCAGGGTTCCAGGTTCGATTACTGGCTTGGGTCACTGTCTGTGTGAAGTCTGCACATTCTCCCCCTGTCTGCGTGGGTTTCCTCCGGGTTTCTTGCCGCAGTCCAAAGATGTGCAGGTTAGGTGGATTGGCCATGCTAAATTGCCCTTTGTGTCCAAAAAGGTTAGGTGGGGTTACTGGGTTACGGGGATAGGCTGAAAGTGTGGGCTTGGGTAGGGTGCTCTTTCCAAGGGCCGGTGCAGACTCGATGGGCCAAATGGCCTCCTTCTGCACTGTAAATTGTATGATACTATGATTCCTGGCCAGTAAATAGAATTATTTATAGAACTATGTTCTGTTGAGTTTTTTTGGCGTCTGGCTACAATGAAGGGGAATGTGCACACTTCATGGTGTCGAGCACAAAATGACAATGTGTTAAGAAATTGCATTTGCATTTTAAAAAGTATTTCCTCGTCAGGAGAAATGCTAATGATTAAAATACAGATTCAGCGGACGGACCTGTATCATTGACCTGTCAGCAAGTCAGCCAGAAGGAATATATTGGAAATGTATTTGGTCATCAGGGTCCAATATGAAAATAATAGCCCATAGACAAAGGACAGCCCTGTGTCACTCATGAGGGGGGATTTTCATGTTTGAGATAGGAGTCAGGATGTTCCTGACATGACGATTATTTATCCTACGCAGAATTGCTGGCCAGCGGGACAGCCTGAGGCAGAGGCCTACCAAGCTGGCTCGGCTAAAATAGCCACCTGTATTCGCAGAGACATCGATCCAGTTCTGCAAACCCAATATGAGGCTACCCCAACCCTCATTCCCCTAACCTCTCATCTCACTTGATTCCCTCCCTCCCTTCACCTCCCTTTCCCCACTCAATCCCCCATAATGCCTTTCCTCCCCCCCCCCCAATCACCCCTCGCTCCCCAACTCCCCTCAAACCCCCATATCCCCTAAAACCCGCTTACCGCTTTCACACAGTTTCCACTGAACTCGCATGTACTTTAATAACAGTTGGAGGTCTTCGAAAAGCTCATAAATCGGTCAAAATAAACACTTGAGTGGCTGCTTAAAATCATCCACTTCAGAAGACCATGGGCTGGATTCTCCATTTTTTGGGGGCTATGTCCCCACACCATTGTAAAAACTGTGGTCTTTCATGACAGAAAAACTGGCGCGAAAGGGTCACATATTCATATCCCTGCAGGGGGCTAGCAGACACCCGTCGGGAAGCTGACAGCTTTTGCTGCAGATATGGGCCCCTGCACTTCTGGGTCAGAGGCCGCGCATGTACACGGCGGCGGCCTCCAGCTGCCGTGTCATGCTCCATGGTAGACTCCGACCGCGGAGCTGGACCTCCCAAATAGTGCCCCAATCGGACAGGCGTCTGGCCTGAACTGCCTGCCATGTTAGATCCAGGCCGTTGGGAATTTGCCTGGTCGGGGGCGGAGAATGGCAGGGCGGGTCTCCAGCAATGTCCGCAGATAGGCGATACGTGGCGCGTACGCCGCTTTTCATGGGCCTGGAGAATCGGGGAACCGGCGCCTGTCCCGATTCCGTGCACGCAAATTGATTCTCCGCCCTGGCGCTGGCCGCGATTTCAGCCCCATATATCTGTCAAAAACGCAAGCTCATTTCAGCCATTTAAACAAACCACAGCTAAGCAGAAACCATTGTGCTTTAAAAGTCGAGTACTGATTCACAATGACATTCCCCTGAACAACTGTGTAAACAAACCCTCATGCACAGAATAATACAGGTTTGTTTTTAAAAAAATTTCGACGACCCAATTACTTTAACTTTTTTTTCCAATTAAGGGCCAATTTAGCGTGGCCAATCCACCTACCCTACACATCTTTGTGGGGGTGAAACCCATGCAGACACTGGGGCGAACGTGCAAACACCACACGGACAGTGACCCAGGGCCTAGATTTGAACCTGGGTCCTCAGTGCCGCAGGCAGCAATGCTAACCACTGCGCCATCATGCTGCCCTTAATACAGGTTTGTTGAGATTTTTGTTTTAATAGTGAGGGGTAGTTAACAGAATTAGTTCTGTAATTGAGATCAGAATAGATCAGTAATTAACATTTTCAGTTGTACCTGGTAAAACAAACAATGGCTTATTCCAGAGTGGGAGTAATTGTGTATCTCTTTCATTGCAGGGTATCTGGTGGACATTACAGGAGACTATGGCATTGGATTCTATGTTGCTGGAGGAGGGCTGTTTATTGCGGCTTGTTTTCTCATCCTAGCTGACTATTGTTTGATTCATGAGCAGAACTTCAGCCAAGACAGAGAAGGAGATGGAACAGTTTATTTCTCAAGGCCAATCTCAGGAAGAAATAAAGAAAGAGAAGCTTGGGACCGACAGAACGACAGAGACTCAATGAATAAAGTATCTGAATGAATGAATATCTACAAAATGTTTAGAGTTTCCTTCTGGGCGAATCTCTTCATTTTGGGATCTTGCTGGCATGGAGGCTCAGTGGGACATTTCTCATGTTAGCACACAAAAGGATGTAAGCTCGACATGCTATGAAATATATTGAAGTTCAGGTCACTAGAGTGTCATAGGTCTTCAGTGAGTGCCAAGTAGGCCTTTCGAAGATCGGCTGTTTTATGATTTCACTAATTGGACCATTAAAACGAAATGTAATTTATTTGAAAAAATAGATTTTGGATGGGATTTTTTTATTCCGGCTGAAATATTTAAGTAGACCTGTGAAGGATCTTCCTGCAAACATGTTACATTTTTTTTATTGCAGAGGATCTGTTATGATTGGGTAAACGAGATGAGTTACCAGTGTTATGGGAGAGGTGTTTTCAGAACCCCAAAATGTATCATGGAGTTCAACCAACCCCCACCTTTCATGGATTGTTGCTTTTGAAGCACACGGCTTGTTCCCCAGGTGTAGTCTTACAATTATGGACACGTGGTTTTTAAAACAAAACAATGTTTATTCCATGAACTCAAATTAACCTTTTAAATAAACATTGGATCTCTTAATACCCCTTACTTCAAAGATAACCCGGAAAATAATACACTACCCAATCCTGCAAACTGTTCCTTTACACATTCAAAAGACTTAACAAATCCTTCAAACAGAATCACATTAGATTTATATTCAATACTGAGACCTTTTTACAATTACGATTTCACCAAAGGATTAAGAGATGGTCCTTCATGGCAGAGATCACCAGCAATGCAGCTCACAACCACACCCAAGCTTTCTTCAAACTGAAACTAAAACTCCCAAAAAGAAGTGAGCTCAGCTCCCCCCGTGACATCACTTCTGTAATATGATCAGTTTCATTTCTTAAAGGTACATTTCTTAAACATCCAATTCTTAAAGGCACTCTCGCATGACACCTCCCCCCAGAAAAAAAATAAACCATCAACTTCAAGATGGTTTCATTTTTAATCTTGCACCATCAATTAAGAAGTGCACACAGTAAAAATATTTTTACGTTTCACAAAAAAAACCACGCAAACAGGCATATAATAGTATAGTCCATTTTTCGCGTTCTTATTCCTCCAACCAAAATCCTTCCATTCACCACATCCGTGACAAAGCATCGGCTATCACATTTTCCTGTCCTGCCACATGTACTATTTTTAAATGAAATGGCTGTAACAATAAACTCCAGCGAAACAGCCTTGCATTATCATTCCGGAATCGCTCCAAAAACATCAAAGGATTATGATCAGCATATATAATGGTGCCAGATGGATTGCTGGTCACATAAATGTAAAAATGTTGCAAAGCCAGCACCAATCTCAGTCTCCTTCTCAATCGTCGAATACTTTTTCTGGTGAGAATTCAATTTCTTTGAAAAATAACCAACAGGCTGCTCTAGCCCTTCGTCGTCTTCTTGTAAGAGCACCGCACCTACGCCCACATCACTCGCATCAACAGCCACTTTGAATGGTTTGGTATAATTTGGGATGACTAACACAGGAGCAGTAGTTAACACAGCCTTCAGGCCGTCAAATGCCTGTTGACACTCCGCTGTCCACTGGAATTTGTTACGCTTCTTGAGCAAGTCCGTCAGTGGAGCGACCACACTGCTAAAATTTGGGACAAATTTCTGGTAAAGTCAATGAATGGTTGCCACCTCCGGGTGAACCCCGATAGTGATCCTCGTAAGGCGAACTTGATTTGTTTCCAAGCCGAGAAAGCTTGCCATGTCCGGCAGCCATACTTCGGTCCTTGGGGGCTTTGAGTCCCTCCAGGCCAACACGACTGTATTAGTTAACCGTTGAAATGTTGCTGGGGCGTTTTTCATGCCAAATGGCATAACTTTGAACTGGTATATACCATCTGGAGTCACAAAAGCTGAAATTTCTTTCGCCCTTTCAGATAAAGGCACTTTCCAGCAACCTTTCAATAAATCCAATTTGGAAATAAAAGCGGGTTGTCCCACTTTTCATCCGCCTGCATATGTACAGGTCTCCATTTTCTCATCAAGACATCACTTTTACGGTAATAACACTCTGGTATACTCTCAGATTCCTCTTCCGTATATGCTTTCTGATACATCCGTTTTATTTCTACATCTTTCTGTTATAACTCCGCCACTTTTCCTGAACTAAAAATATCCGCCTCATCCTCCACCTGTTCTTGTTCTTTTTCAACCATCTGATAAAAAATCATTTCTGATAATTGCACTTCAACTTCATCTTCACTCTTTGATTTCTCCTCTTGTCTTAACCTGTGACTTTGCGACCTTGTTACTACACAATCCAGAGAAATCCCAGGATATTCGTCCTTCAACGCTTCAGTTGTCTGATTTTCTACTGGCTTATCAACCACAGTAGGCATCACTCCCACCTGCGATCCAGCTATATCATTACCCAAGATAAACTGTATTCCTGGACAAGATAGTATCTCTATTCCTCCTACTACCACTTCACCACTCTTCATTGGACTTTCCAACCTTACCTTATATAATGGAACACTACTCCTCTCATCCTGCATTCCACATATCACCACCTTTTCTGCCAACATTCTTCCCAAACTACATAATTCCTCATCTCTTACTATTAAAGATTGACTAGCCCCTGTATCTCTTAAAATTGTGACTTCTTTACCTGTTCCTCCTGATACACATGAGTAAACGTTACCCACACAAGTAAATTCTTTAAAGACATCTGGCACCTTCTTAACAATTATTTCTTGAACAGGCTGTACAATCATTTGCACCTCCTTCGCTTCCCTTGGGCTTTCCTTTACCACTCTAACAAATCCCACTGCCTTATCCTGTTTTACCACATCAGCCGTTCCAGTGCTTTTCTTCAACCACCAACACTGTGACTTTACATGGCCTAGTTTATTACAGTGAAAACATAACTTTTCATTTCTTTTCCACCCTCCTGGATTTCTTTTTAAATCTGAGGTACACTCTCTTTATTGTCTCCCATCAGATCACCTTTACCTTTACCACTTGAGTATTTCTCATCTCTGAAACTGATGTCGGAAACCAATCTTTGATTTATGAACTAATTCATAATCATCTGCCATTTCAGCTGCTAATCTCGCAGTTTTCACCCTCTGTTCTTCCACATGAGTTCTCACTACATCAGGAATTGAATTTTTACACTTCTCCAAAAGTATAATTTCTCTTGAGAGCTTCAGAATTTTGGTCTATTTTCAAAGTCCTTATCCACCTATCAAAATTACTCTGTTTGAGCCTTTCAAACTCCATTTATATTTGACCAAATTCTTTCCTTAAATTTCTAAACTTTTGTCTGTAAGGTTCAGGCACTAGCTCATATGCACTTAAGATGGATTTCTTCACCTCCTCATACATTCCAGATACCTCCTCCGGTAGTGATGCAAACACTTCACAAGCTCTACCTACCAGCTTTGTTTGAATTAGTAACACTCACATGTCCTGTGGCCGTTTCATTTGTTTAGCTACCTTCTCAAAATAAATTAAAAATGCTTCCGCTTCCTTCTCGTCAAACCTTGGCAATGCTTGGACGTATTTAAATAGATCCCCGCCATGACTTTGACGCTCTTTCTCACTATCCTCATCACTATCATCCAACTGTATGTTTCCCTTTACATCTGCCAATTTTAACTGACTGTCTTGTTTCATGGCCATTTTCTGAAGTTCAAACTCTCTCTCTTTATCTTTTCCCCTGATCTGTATCTCCCTTTCTCTTTCTTTTTGTTCTGTTTGGGCTATTCTTTCTTTTCTCCCTTCTCTCTCCTTTTCTTTTTCCTCCCTCTCTCTTTCGTATTCAAGCCGCTTTAATTCTTTCTCATGTTCCATTTGTTTAATTTGCAACTGAATTTTTGCCATTTCCAATGAGTCAAACTGTATCTCAGGCAACTTTAAATGCTTAGCCACCGCCAGAATTACCTCATCTTTTCGCATTTTGTCAGGTAATGTTAACTGCAATGTTTTTGCCAAATCTAATGGTCTGCTTTTAGTCTCTGTCCGTAAGGTACTGCGTGTGACAGTCTCCACCCCCAAAAACCTCTGAGCCTCTGAAAGAGCCATTGTCCACAACACACTTAAACTAAAATACCACACCAGAAAAGCAACAATCCTTCACCGTCTTTAAGTTCACAAAAGCCAATCCAATAGATAGACTTTTATCCCCCTCGAGCCCCCAATTGTTATAGGAGAGGTGTTTTCAGAACCCCAAAATGTATCATGGAGTTCAACCAACCCCCACCTTTCATGGATTGTTGCTTTTGAAGCACGCGGCTTGTTTCCCAGGTGTAGTATTCCAATTATGGACACAATGGTTTTTAGAACAAAACAATGTTTATTGCACGAACTCAAATTAACCTTTAAAATAAACATTGGATCTCTTAACATCCCTTACTTCAAAGATAACCCCGAAAATAATACAACACTACCCAATCCGGCAAACTGTTCCTTTACACATCCAAAAGACTTAACAAATCCTTCAAACAGAAGCACATTAGATTTATATTCAATACTGAGACCGTTTTACAATTCCGATTTCACCAAAGGATTAAGAGAGAGTCCTTCATGGCAGAGATCACCAGCAATGCAGCTCACAGCCACACCCAAGCTTTCTTTAAACTGAAACTAAAACTCCCAAAAAGCAGAAGTGAGCTCAGCTCCCCCCCCCCCCCCCATGACATCACTTCTGTAATATGATCAGTTTCATTTCTTAAAGGTACATTTCTTAAACATCCAATTCTTGAAGGCACTCTCACATGACACCAGCTCCTGTATAATTTCTTCCACACTTCTTTTAGTTTATCACAATCAAAGCTTTCTGTGCTAAGCATATGCTGCGGGATTCTCCGTCGGCAAGAATCCCCCCCCCCCCCCCCCCCCCGTGAACCATTAGAAGCAGTAGCAACCCCAGCGACCAATACCAGTAGCAGCAGCACGTCTTGACAGAATAAAGGTAAGAAGAGACCAAACTAAGCAGCTAGTGTGTAAAGGCTGATGAGGAAAAAAATATTATATTGGAATTTGTTTTAAAAACTTTAGTTATCTATGAAATACCGAAGGAGTTAACACTTCTGTATCAATGTGTACTGCACACACAAGCTGTTCAGATGAGGTTGCTCCTGCAGGAAACCATCCCAAGAACGCATCTTGCTGTTGATGGGGCCCAGGAAACGGAGAGGCCACATATGGTGATTCTCAATGATTGTGATAACAATGTGGGATCTTTTCACCATTTGTACCGGTGCTAGGTTGTCTGGGAAGGGAGATAGACACAAGCCAATGACAAAGAGCAGTACAGCACAGGAACAGGTACTTTGGCCCTCCAAGCCTGCGCTTTTCATGATGCCTGTCTAAGCTAAAACTTTCTGCACTTCCGGGGTCCGTATCCCTCTATTCCCAACCTATTCGTCAAGGTGCCTCTTAAGACCATAAGACATAGGAGCAGAATTAGGCCACACGGCCCATCGAGTCTGCTCCGCCATTCAATCATGGCTGATATTTTTTCATCCCCTGCCTTCTCCCCATAACCCCTGATCCCCTTATTAATCAAGAACCTATCTATCTCTGTCTTAAAGACACTCAGTGATTTGGCCACCACAGCCTTCTGCGGCAAAGAGTTCCACAGATTCACCACCCTCTGGCTGAAGAAATTCCTCCTCAACTCTGTTTTAAAGGATCATCCCTTCAGTCGGAGATTGTGTCCTCTGGTTCAAGCTTTTCCTACTAGTGGAAACATCCACTCTGTCCAGGCCTCGCAGTATCCTGTAAGTTTCAATAAGATCCCCCCTCATCCTTCTAAACTCCAACGAGTACAGAACCAGAGTCCTCAATGGTTCTCATACGACAAGCTCTTCATTCCAGGGATCTTTCTTGTGAACCTCCTCGATCCTGGCCAAGGCCAGCACAACCTTCCTTAGATACGGGGCCCAGCACTGCTCACAATACTCCAAATGGGGTCTGACCAGATCCTTACACAGCCTCAGAAGTACATCCCTAGTCTTGGGCAGCACACTGGATAGCACTGTGGATTCACAGCGCCAGGGTCCTAGGTTTGATTCCCCGCTGGGCCACTGTGCGGAGTCTGCACGTTCTCCCCGTGTCTGCGTGGGTTTCCTCCGGGTGCTCCGGTTTCCTCCCACAGTCCAAAGGCATGCAGGTTAGGTGGATTGGCCATGATAAATTGCCCTTAGTGACCAAAAAAGGATAGGAGGGGTTATCAGGGATAGGGTGGAAGTGAGGGCTTAAGTGGGTCGGTGCAGACGCGATGTGTCAAATGGCCTCCTGCACTGTATGTTCTATGTATTCTAGCCCTCTCGACATGAATGCTAACATTGCATTAGCCTTCCTAACTGCTGACTGAACCTACATGTTAACCTTAAGAGACTCTCCAGTCCCTTTGTGCTTCTGATTTCCTACGCATTTCCCAATTTAGAAAATAGTCTATGCCTCCATTCCTCCTTCCAAAGTGCATAACCTCAGACTTTTCTACACTGTATTCCATCTGCCACTTCATTGCCCATTCTCCTAGCCTGTCCAAATCCTTCTGCAGCCCCCCTGCTTCATCAATACTACCTATCCATCTACAGATCTTTGTATCATCTGCAAACTTAGCAACAGTGCCTTCAGTTCCTTCTTCCAGATCATTGATGTGTATTGTGAAAAGTTGTGGTCCCAGCACAGACCCCTGAGGCACACCACTACCACCGAACATGCCGGCTACCCGCAGCTCGGCGCTGTCACTCTCGACCAGTCACGGCCCAAGCACCTCAGGAACTCCATGATGACCATCTGGGTCAACGGGCACAAAACGCCCTGTCTGTTCGATACTGGGAGCATGGAGAGCTTCATCCATCCGGACATGGTAAGGCGCTGCTCCTTCCCGATTTCCCCCGTGTCCAACCAACCTCCCATGCTTCCGGATCACATTCAGTGCAGATCCGGGGGTACTGTGTCGCGAACCTCGCGATACAGGGCGCCGAGTACACCAATTTTAAACTCTATGTCCTTCCCCATCTCTGCGCTCCTCTCCTGTTGGGACTGGATTTCCAGTGCAACCTCAGAAGCCTGACCCTGAAGTTCGGCGGAACCCTACCCCCTCTCACTGTAGCCTCGCGACCCTTAAGGTCGCCCCTCCCTCGCTCTTCGCAAACCTCACCTCCGACTGTAAACCCGTCGCCACCAGGAGCAGGCGGTACAGTGCCCAGGACAGGACTTTTATCAAGTCGGAGGTCCAGCGTCTCTTGAGGGAGGGGATCATTGAGGCCAGTAATAGCCCCTGGAGAGCCCAAGTGGTGGTCGTCAGGACCGGGGAAAAGAACCGGATGGTTATAGACTACAGACAGACCATAAATCGGTACATGCAACTCGATGCGTACCCACTTCCCCGCATAGCGGATATGGTTGATCAGATTGCACACTACCAGGTTTTCTCCACGGATCTGAAGTCCGCATACCACCAGCTTCCGATTCGCCCGGAAGACTGCCACTACACAGCCTTGAGGCAGACGGCCACCTCTTCCACTTCCCCAGGGCCCCCTTCGGCGTCACCAATGGGGTCTCGGTCTTCCAAAGAACGATGGACCGAATGGTTGATCAGTACGGGCTGCGGGCCACGTTCCCGTACTTGGATAATGTCACCATCTGCGGCCATGATCAGCAGGACCACAGCGCTAACCTTCAGAAGTTCCTCCAACCCGCCCAATCCCTGAATCTCACCTGCAACAAGGAGAAATGCGTTTTCCGCAGAACCCGACTAGCCATCCTCGGCTATGTCATGGAAAACGGAGTCCTAGGGCCCGACTATGACCTCATGCGCCCCCTCCTGCAACTCCCCCCTTCCCCACTGCCCCAAGGCCCTGAAAAGATACCTCGGGTTCTTCTCATATTATGCCCAGTGGGTCCCCAACTATGCGGACAAAGCCCACCCACTTATCAAAGCCACCATCTTTCGCCTGACGACTGAGGCCTGCCTGGCCTTCAGCCGTATCAAGGCAGACATTACCAAGGCCACGATGCACGCGGTGGACGAGTCCATCCTCTTCCAGATGGAGAGCGATGCGTCGCCCTGGCCGCTACCCTTAACCAGGCAGGCAGGCCTGTGGCCTTCTTTTCCCATACCCTCAACGCCTCTGAGATTTGACACTCCTCTGTGGAAAAGGAAGCTCAAACCATTGTGGAAGCTGTGCGGCATTGGAGGCACTACCTGGCCGGTAGGAGGTTCACCCTCGTCACCAATCGACGGTCGGTAGCCTTTATTTTCAACAACACACAGCGGGGCAAGATCAAGAATGATAAGATCACTAGGCAGAAGCTGGTCGACTCCATACTGGGGGTAGACCGTAAATACTCCGAGGCCCCGACCGTAGAGCTCCTGGCGGAGAGAAAAGAACTACAAAGGAACTTTGACCTGCTCTCCACCAGGAAAGCAGTACACCAACTCCGCCAGGCACGCGGGGCCCTGTACGAACACGGAGACAAAGCCAGCCGCCTGTTGGCACACCAGCTGAGAAAGCAGGCAGCCAGCAGGGAAATTGCGCAAATCAGGGGTACCAGAGGCACGTGGGAAACAGAACCAGAGAGGATTAACGAAACCTTCAAGGCCTTCTACCAAGAGCTATACACCTCGGAGCCCCCAACGGGGAAGGCTGGGATGAACCGGTTCCTTGATGGACTGGACATACCAGTCGTGGGAGAGGGCAGAAAACGGGATCTGGAAGCACCACTAGCACTGGGAGAGATCATGGAGAGCATTAGCTCCATGCAGACGGGGAAGGCGCCGGGACCGGACGGATTCCCGGCGGACTTCTACAAAAAATTCGCGACAGCGCTGGCCCCGCACCTGCGGGAGGTGTTCACAGACTCGCTAGCTAGGGGCACACTGCCACCCACGTTAGCACAGGCCTCAATCTCGCTGATACCTAAGGAAGACAAAGACCCAACGGAATGTGGGTCATACAGACCCATATCTCTGCTGAACGCAGACGCCAAAATACTGGCCAAAATCCTAGCCAAAAGGCTAGAAGACTGTGTACCTGAGGTGGTCACAGAGGACCAGACGGGCTTCGTCAAAGGTAGACAGCTTACCGCGAACATCAGGCGCCTGCTGAACGTGATAATGACCCCCTCCGGGGAGAGAACACAAGAGGTGATCGTCTCCCTGGACGCAGAAAAGGCCTTCGACAGAGTCGAATGGAAATACCTCATAGAGGTACTGGAGCGGTTCGGGCTTGGAACAGGGTTCACCGCTTGGGTAAAGCTCCTATACAACGCTCCCATGGCGAGTGTACGGACCAACAATACCAACTCCCAATACTTCCAGCTGCACAGGGGCACCAGACAAGGATGCCCACTGTCCCCGCTGCTGTTCGCACTAGCAATCGAACCGCTAGCAATCGCGCTCAGGGCAGCAAAAAATTGGAGGGGGATCCGAAGGGGAGGTAGAGAGCACAGAGTCTCACTCTATGCGGATGATCTGCTCCTCTATATCTCGGACCCACAAAGCAGCATGGACGGAATCATAGCGCTCCTGAAAGAGTTTGGAGCCTTCTCGGGCTACAAACTCAACATGAGCAAAAGTGAGATCTTCCCAGTACACCCGCAAGGGGGGGGGGGGGGGGGGGGCCAGCACTAAAGGGGCTGCCGTTCAAACAAGCCCGAAATAAATTCCGCTACCTGGGGATCCAAATAGCCCATGACTGGAAAGGGATCCACAAATGGAACCTCACCAGCCTGACGGAGGAAGTTAAAAAGGACCTGCAAAGATGGAACACACTCCCGCTCTCCCTCGCGGGGAGAGTCCAGACGATCAAAATGAACGTACTGCCCAGGTTCCTTTTCCTCTTTAGATCCATTCCGATCTACATCCCCAAGGCCTTTTTCAAAGCGCTGGACAAACATATCATGGCGTTCGTATGGGGGGGGGGTAAAAATGCTAGGATCCCAAAGAAGGTCATACAAAAAACAAAATCCAGGGGGGGGCTAGCCCTCCCGAATCTACAATTCTACCACTGGGCGGCAACAGCCGAGCGAGTAAGGGGATGGATCCAGGAGCCAGAAGCCGAGTGGGTGCGTGCGGAGGAGGCCTCCTGCATGGGAACCTCCCTCCGGGCCCTCGCCACGGCAGCACTCCCATCCCCACCCAAAAAACACTCCACCAGCCCAGTGGTGACAGCCACCCTCCAATCCTGGAACCAACTGCGGCAGCAATTTGGCCTGTACAAAATGTCGGACAAGGCTCCCATCTGCAACAACCATAGGTTCACACCAGCACTGACTGACGCCACCTTCAAAAGGTGGAGGCAGGACGGGGGGACACTGACAGTCAGGGACCTATACACGGACGACAGGATCGCAACACTGGACGAACTGACAGAGAAATTTCAGCTAGCTGGGGGGAACGAGCTACGGTACCTGCAGCTCAAAAACTTCCTACGAAAGGAGACAAGGACGTACCCACAACCGCCACGACAGACACTATTGGAAGACCTACTGGACGCAAGTATCCTAGAGAAAGGGAACTGTAGTGACATGTATGGCCGACTGGTAGATAGGGACGACACCGTACTGGACGCAACAAGAATGAAATGGGAGGACGACCTGGGGATGGAGATAGGGTGGGGACTCTGGAGCGAAGCACTGCATAGGGTCAACTCCACCTCCATGTGCGCAAGGCTCAGCCTGACGCAACTAAAAGTGGTACATAGAGCCCACTTAACGAGAAACCGTATGAGTAGGTTCTTCCCGGAGGTGGAGGACAAATGTGAGCGGTGCCAGAGAGGCCCGGCCAACCACGCCCACATGTTCTGGTCTTGCCCCAGACTTGTGGAGTACTGGACAGCCTTCTTCGAGGCTATGTCCAAAGTGGTGGGGGTGAGGGTGGAGCCATGCCCGATAGTGGCGGTCTTCGGGGTTTCAGACCAGCCAGATCTATTCCTGGGGAGGAGGGCGGACGCCCTTGCCTTTGCCTCCCTGATTGCCCGCCGTAGAATCCTGTTTGGCTGGCGGTCAGCAGCACCACCCAGAGCTGCAGACTGGCTGTCCGACCTCTCGGAATCTCTCCAAATGGAGAAAATCAAATTCGCCATCCGAGGGTCGGACGACGGCTTCCACAGAACGTGGGAGCCATTCATGCAACTGTTCCGGGACCTGTTTGTGGCCAACGTACATGAGGAAGAATAGTCGGGTGGCCAAGAACCAGGGGAAAATGGACGGGAATCGGGGAAGGTAGCCGGGGGGAGGGGGGGGGGGGGGGGCTATGGGCTCGGTATGGGGGTTTGATGGCAAGCCAAGGCCCAAAACCAAACTATAAATAAATGCCTATAAACATGTGCCTCGGCCATATTGGGGAATGTAAAATATGTATGCTGGCTAAAGGGGGCGGCCACAATTATTGTTATGAAGATGCTTACCTGTAAATATTCATGTTAAATTTTTGTGTTTTCCTTTTTTTTTTTCTCTCTCTCTAATAACTTGTAATTTGTCATATATAAAATATGAAAACTCAATAAAAAAACATTCATAAAAAAAAAGAATGATAAGATCTTGAGGTGGAGAATCGAATCCTATAATTACGATATCGTGTATCGTCCTGGGAAGCTCAATGAGCCCCCAGATGCCCTGTCCCGCGGCACATGCGCCAGCGCACAAGATGACCGACTTCGGGCCATCCACAATGACCTCTGTAACCCGGGTGTCACCCGGCTTCTCCACTTCATCAAGGCCCGCAACCTCTCTACTCCACCAAGGAGGTCAGGGCCATGACCAGGGACTGCCAAGTCTGTGCGGAGTGCAAGCCACACTTCTACCGGCCAGACAAGGCCCACCTGGTGAAGGCCTCCCGCCCCTTTGAGAACCTTAGCGTTGATTTCAAAGGGCCCCTCCCCTCCACTGACCGCAACGTGTACTTTTTCAACGTCGTTGACGAGTACTCCCGTTTCCCCTTTGCCGTCCCATGTCCCAACATGACCGCAGCCACTGTCATTAAGGCCCTGCACAACAGCTTCACCCTGTTCGGTTTCCCTACTTACGTCCACAGTGACCGGGGCTCCTCTTTTATGAGCGACGAGCTGTGTCAGAACCTGCTCAGTAAGGGCATTGCCTCGAGCAGGACTACCAGTTACAACCCCCGGCGTAACAGACAGGTGGAGAGGGAGAACGCAACGGTATGGAAGGCTGTCCTTCTGGCCCTACGGTCTAGAAGTCTCCCGGTTTCCCGCTGGCAGGAGGTCCTCCCTGACGCGCTCCACTCCATTAGGTTGCTCCTCTGCACAGCCACGAATGAGACCCCTCACGATCTTCTATTTGTCTTCCCCAGTAAGTCCACCTCCCCAACCCCACCCCCTCCCTGGCACGTACCCTCCCCAACCCCCCCCTCCTCCCCGGCACACACCCTCCCCAACCCTACCCCCCCCCCCCCTCCTCCCCGGCACACACCCTCCCCAACCCCCCCCCCCCCCCTCCTCCCCGGCACACACCCTCCCCAACACCCCCCCTCCTCCCCGGCACACACCCTCCCCAACCCACCCCCCCCCCCCCCACCTCCCTGGCACGCACCCGCCCCAACGCCCCCCCCCCTCCTCCCCGGCACACACCCTCCCCAACCCCCCCCCCCCCCCTCCCCGGCACACACCCTCCCCAACACCCCCCCCTCCTCCCCGGCACACACCCTCCCCAACCCTACCCCCCCCCCCCCTCCACGGCACGCACCCTCCCCAAACCCCCCCTCCTCCCCGGCACACACCCTCCCCAACCCTACCCCCTCCCCTCCCCGGCACGCACCCTCCCCAAACCCCCCCCCCTCCCCGGCACACACCCTCCCCAGCCCCCCCCTCCTCCCCGTCACACACCCTCCCCAACCCCCCCCCCCCCCACCTTCCCGGCACACACCCTCCCCAACAACCCCCCCCTCCCCCCCGGCACACACCCTCCCCAACCCTACCCCCCCCCCCCTCCACGGCACGCACCCTCCCCAAACCCCCCCTCCTCCCCGGCACACACCCTCCCCAACCCTACCCCCTCCCCTCCCCGGCACGCACCCTCCCCAACCCCCCCCTCCTCCCCGGCACACACCCTCCCCAGCCCCCCCCTCCTCCCCGGCACACCCCCTCCCCACCCCCCCCCCCCCCCCCCCACCTCCCCGGCACACACCCTCCCCAACAACCCCCCCTCCTCCCCGGCACACACCCTCCCCAACGCTCCCCCCCCTCCCCGGCACGCACCCGCCCCAACACCCCCCCCCCCCCCCTCCCCGGAACACACCCTCCCCAACCCTACCCCCCCGTCCCCGTCCCCGGCACGCACCCGCCCCAACACCCCCCCCCTCCTCCCCGGCACACACCCTCCCCAACCCTACCCCCCCCTCCCTACCCGGCACGCACCCGCCCCAACAACCCCCCTCCTCTCCGGGACACACCCTCCCCAACACTACCCCCACCCCCCCCACCCTGCAAAGTTCACACACAACTTCTACCCCCTCAAAGAGCCGGCTAATCCTCACCCTTGTGAGGTGTGCTCCATATACCACCTTCAGCTGTATCAGCCCCAATATCGCACACAAGGTGGAGGCGTTCACCCTCTGGAGCACCTCACACCAGAGCCCCTCCTCCATACCTTCTCCCAACTCTTCCTCCCACTTTGCCTTGACCCCTTCCAGCAGTGCCTTCTCCTCTTCCAAAATAGCCCCGTAATCTACCCCTTTCTCCAGACGCGCTGTCGTCAGCACCTCCTCCAGCAATGTGGAAGCCATATCTCCTTTCTCCGTATCTCCTTTCTGGCAAAGTCTCAAACCTGCATGAATCTAAATATTTCCTCCTACTCCAGCCAATACTTCACTCCCATCTCTTTCAATCCTGCAAACCGACCCCCAAGAAACAAATCTTTCAGTGTCCTAATTCCTTTCTCCTCCCATCTTTGAAAATTTCCTTCCCACTTCCCTGGCTCAGAACTATGTTTCCCCCGAATCGGCATTTCCCTCGACCCTGCCCCCAACCTGAAGTGCTGGCGAAACTGCATTCATATTACCAGAATCATTGAGTATTTCCCCGGGCCGTCGGGAGCGGTGCTGTTTGCTAGCGCGTTCAATTCCGACCCCCCTACACAAACTCTCCTCCATTCTGACCCATTGGGAGTCAACTCCTCTGATCCAGCTCCACACCTTTGCCACATTTGCCGCCCAGTAATAATACATCAGGTTCGGAAGACCCAAACCCCCTACCTGCCTTCCCCTCTGTAGCAGCACCTTTCTAACTCTGGCCACCTTCCCTTCCCATATGATAATCATTCCTTCAATCTCTCCAAAATATGCCTTTGGTAGGAAAATTGACAGGCATTGAAAATAACAGAAATTGCGGCAACACATTCATTTTAACCGCCTGTACCCAACCCGCCAGTGACAGAGGGAGACCATCCCACTTTGCCAGATCAGCTTTCCCCCTCCCCACCAAACTAGAAATGTTGTACCTACGGAGCCCCCCCAATCCCAAGCAACGTGCACCCCCAGGTATCTAAAGTGAATCACTGCCCTACGGAATGGCAGGCCCCCAACACTTGCCTCCACCCCCGGCTGAGACACCACAAAATATTCACTCTTGTCTAGATTTAATTTGTACCCTGAGAAAGAATCTTACTTCCTTTGTTTTCTTCAAGGGCTTCACATGCTCTCCGCCTTTTAGATCTTACAAATGCTTCCTTTTTCTTTTTGTCTAGGATCACAATATCCCTCGATAAAAGTAAATTACTGCGGATTGCTCTTCGCACCCTACACCCTGTAAGGACTCCATCCCTTTCTCTCAGCTCCTTCGCTCCCGTCGCATTTGTTCCGATGATGCTACTTTCCAAAATCGTGCTTCGAAAGTGGGTTCCTTCTTCCTCAACCGTGATTTCCCACCTACAGTTGTTGACAGGGCCCTCAATAGTGTGCGGTCCATCTCTCGCGCCACTACCCTCGCCCCCTCCCCTCCCTCCCAGAACAAGGATAGAGTCCGCCTCATTCTCACATTTCACCCCACCAGCCTCCGTATGCAAAGCATAATGCTCCCATTTTCGCCAACTCCAGCGTGATGACACCACCAAACACATCTTCCCTTCACTCCCCCTGCCAGCACTCTGAAGAGACCATTCCTTCCGATATAATCTAGTCCAGTCCCTCCACCATACCCAACACCTCTCCCATCACCAATGGCACTTTCCCATGCAATTGCAGAAGGTGCAACAAATCCCTCTTTACCACTTCCATGCTTAACATCCCAGGCCCAAAACACAGCTAAGGCAGCGTTTCATTTGCACCTCTTCCAATTTGGTCTATTGCATTTGCTGCTCCCAGTATGGTCTCCTCTATATCGGAGAGACCAAATTCAGACTGGGTGATCATGCTTTGCTGAATACCTTTGGTCTGTGTGCATTCAGGACCCTGAACTTCCTGTTGCTTGCCATTTTAACACAAGACCCTGCTCCCATGCCCACATGTCTGTCCTTGGCCTGCTACAATGTTCAAGTGAAGCTCAACGCAAACTGGAGCAACAACATCTCATCTTCCGTTTAGGCACGCTACAGCCTTCCGGTCTCACATCGAATTCAACAACTTCAAATGATTAGCTCTACACCACCTCGACCCATTTGTTTTCATTTTAACTTTTTTTTACCATTTCTTTCTCTCTTGTCTTTCTTTATATATATTCACCCCCCCCCCCCCCATCTTATCCACCTTTCCTTACCCTTTCACCCCTTTGCTTCCTCCTTCCCCTCCCCCCACATCTACATCTGTCACAGATTACCCTCTGATGTTAGTTTCTCTGCAGTTTGACCTTTCACACCTTTTGTTCTCTCTTGGGACAGCCATTAACACTCTTTCCCCTTGCTTTCTGCAGCTATTAGCACCCCAGTTCCTGCGGTTCTGTGGCTATGACTCATCTTTCATTCTCAATCCACAACATAAATATTTCCCATTTTCCCTGTCTTTAGCTTTGACAAAGGGTAATCTGGACTCGAAACATTAGCTCTTTTCTCTCCCTACAGATGCTGCCAGACCTGCTGAGATTTTCCAGCTTTTTCTTTTTAGATTCACAATATCCCTCATTATCCAAGGTTCCCGAAACTTACCATAATTATCCTTCATCTTCACAGGAACATGCTGGTCCTGAATTATTCTTATCCTTATCCACGATTGTCTTAAAACGTACCGAATTATAGTCACTGTTCCCGAAATAATAATAATATTATTATGCTGCCCTACTGAAACTTCAACCACCTGGTCGGGCTCATTCCCCAATACCAGGTCCAGTACGGCCTCTTCCCTAGTTGGACTATTTACATATTGTTTCAAGAAGCCCCCCTGGATGCTCCTTACAAATACACCTGAGGAAGGAGCAGTGCTCCGAAAGCTAGTGTTTGAAACAAAGCTGTTGGACTTTAATCTGGTGTTGTAAGACTTCTTATTGTACAAATACAGCCCCATCCAAGCCCCTAGCACCAAGTGAGTCCCAGTCAGTATCAGGGAAGTTAAAATCACCCACCAGAACAACCCTGTTGCTTTTATTTCTTTCCAAAATATCTGCTTCTCTATCTCCCACTGGCTGTTGGGAGGCCTGTAATAAACCCCCAACATTGTGACTACACCCTTCCTTTTCCTGAGCTCTACCCATATTGCCTCGCTGTATGAGCACTCCAACGTGTCCTCCCTCATTACAGTGGTGATATTCTTCTTAACCAATAGTGCAACTCCCCCACCCCTTTTACATCCCCCTCTATCCCACCTGAAGCATCTAAATCCTAGAATGTTCAGTTGCCAATCCTGTCACTTCCTCAACCAAGTCCCTGTAATCGCAACAACATCATATTTCCAAGTACTAATCCAAGCTCGAAGTTCATCTGCCTTACCTGTTACACTAAAACAAACGCACTTCAGACCGCCAGTCTCAATGTGTTCAGCAACTTCTCCCTGCCTGCTCTTCCTCTTAATCTCACTGGCCTTATTCTCTGTCATGATATGCAGATATGCACATAATGATATACAGACAGGCACAGACAGGTAGCTAATGAACACAGAGAATAGGACATGACCACTGAGCAGGCAGGACACTCATGGGTGATATTTCACTATAAAAGGCACGAGGCACTCACACTCCGCCCCTTTCCACTGATGACCATCTACAGAGTGAGTCAGGGTGTATGCACAGTATCACACCTCCAGCACATGGCTAAAAGCTAGTCTGGTTCAGTCAGACAGAGTAACCACACTTAGGTGAGCAGAAAGTCAAACTCATAGAGAACTGTGCTAACTGTGCTACTGGTTCAATAAATCAGATTGAACTAACTTCAAGGTGATTCACTTTGGAAAGAATAACAAGAATGCGGAATATTTGGCTAATGGTAAAATTCTTGGTAGTGTGGATGAGCAGAGGGATCTCGGTGTCCATGTACATAGATCCCTGAAAGTTGCCACCCAGGTTGATAGGGTTGTGAAGAAGGCCTATGGTGTGTTGGCCTTTATTGGTAGAGGGATTGAGTTCCGGAGCCATGAGGTCATGTTGCAGTTGTACAAAACTCTAGTACGGCCGCATTTGGAGTATTGCGTACAGTTCTGGTCGCCTCATTATAGGAAGGACGTGGAAGCTTTGGAACGGGTGCAGAGGAGATTTACCAGGATGTTGCCTGGTATGGAGGGAAAATCTTATGAGGAAAGGCTGATGGACTTGAAGTTGTTTTCGTCAGAGAGAAGAAGGTTAAGAGGTGACTTAATAGAGGCATACAAAATGATCAGAGGGTTAGATAGGGTGGACAGCGAGAGCCTTCTCCCGCGGATGGAGGTGGCTAGCACGAGGGGACATAGCCTTAAATTGAGGGGTAATAGATATAGGACAGAGGTCAGAGGTGGGTTTTTTACGCAAAGAGTGGTGAGGCCGTGGAATGCCCTACCTGCAACAGTAGTGAACTCGCCAACATTGAGGGCATTTAAAAGTTTATTGGATAAGCATATGGATGATAAGGGCATAGTGTAGGTTAGATGGCCTTTAGTTTTTTTTTCCATGTCGGTGCAACATCGAGGACCGAAGGGCCTGTACTGCGCTGTATCATTCTATGGTCTATGTTCTAAGGTCTGGAGTATCTATTGGGTCAAAGCTGCATCCTGTTGCAGCCTGTGTTATCCCAGAGTACATAACACATCATGCTACCAGGAGAATGCTTAATCTAGGTGGTTTACCTCAGTCCGTTCTGTGACGACCAGCGAATGTGTCCCGGCACCATGGAGAAGATTCAGGCTCCTCACCAGCTCAGGATCTCCAGCAATCTCAGTGCCAATTGGCGGACATTCAATCAAAAGTTTCTACTGTACACCGAAGCTTCAGACCTCGTGGGTGCGACTGATGCAAGGATGATTGTGCTTCTCCTCTCAACAGCGGGTGATCAAGCCATCTAACTCTTCAACTCTTTTCACTTCACCGAAGATCAGGACAAGACAAAGTTTCAGACCATCCTGGACAAGTTTAACAGTCACTGTGAAGTGGACACCAGTGAAATCTTTGAGCGCTACATATTCAAACAGCGTCTACAAGGTAAAGATGAATCTTTCAACTCCTTCTTAACTAACCTCCGCCTGCTAGTGCTGTCCTGCAACTTTGGTGATATTGCTGACTCCATGATCAGAGACCAAATCGTTCTTGGAATTCACTCTGATCCTCTGAGAGAGCAGCTACTGAAAATCAAGCATGTGACCCTGCCAGTTGCGATTGAAACATGCACAGTGCATGAACACGCCAAAACTCGCTATGCCCAGTGCAAATCGGCTGAAAATGAGAAACTTGCCTCCCACGAGGCAGAGACTGTGCAAGCCATCATCCAGACTCAGTGCCTCAGCATTGATGAAAGCGGCCATTTTGCGCGCTTTTCCCGGGGCCCCACGCATGCGCGATGCGAACGGGATAACGAAGCGGCCGACACCCGCACCGCGCATGTGCGATGACGCGCGGAGCGTCAGGACGCTGATGCCATGACGTGCTCGAACTGCGGCAACATCCACTTAAAGAAACACTGCCCTGCAAGAGGCAGGCGATGTTTAAACTGCGGGAAGCCTGGACACTATGCAGCCTTGTGCAGGTCTGCACCACCAGTCAGGGGCCAGCGCTCCCAATTCTGACGACCGCACGTTCAGAGTGTGCAACAACGATGACAGGATTCTGGCAGCACAACGGATCCAGAGGAAGAATGTCTAAACTCCGCCTACTGTGTGGGCATCATTACCAAATGTGAATATGCCACATCCAACTCATCACAAATTCAAACCATCCTCGTTGTGGATTCTGTGGACGAATGGCGTGTGGTGATGCAGGTCAACCATTGCTCCATCCAGTTGAAGCTGGACACAGGTGCTCCTGCCAACCTCCTCTCACAGGCAGATTTCAAACACATCAAGAAACCCCCCAAGGCCCTTCCAGCAGCCTGCAGGCTCCTGGACTACAGCGGAAATGCCATCACGGCACTGGGATCCTGTCATCTACTCGTCTTCAACCGGAGCACCCATGCACGGTTACGTTTTGAAATGATCAAGCCAGACTGGGCATCCCTACTTGGCGTGCAGGCCTGCAAGCAGCTGAACCTTGTGCAGCGGGTTTACAAAATGACATCCTCCAATGTGGATCTTCAGGCCGGCATTGACGGCATCCTCGCTCAATATCCGGATGTGTTCGATGGGATGGGCACGCTTCCATATCGATACAAGATTCTGCTACGACCTGATGCCAAGCCAGTGGTCCACGCGCCACGCTGGGTCCCGGCTCCATTAAGGGAGCGCCTGAAGGCACAGCACAAGGATCTTCAGCAACAGGGCATCATTTCCAAGGTAACTGAACCGACTGACTGGGTCAGCTCGATGGTATGTGCCAGAAAGCCTTTGGGAGACCTGCACATCTGCATTGATCCCAAGGATCTCAATAAGAATATAATGCGTGAACACTACCCCATCCCGAAGCCAGAGGAACTCACCAGTGAGATGGCACATGCACATTTTTCCACCAAGTTAGATGCGTCACATGGATTTTGGCAAATCCAGCTGGATGAGTCCAGCAGAAGGTTCTGCACCTTCAACACACCGTTTGGCAGATACTGCTGTAATTGCAGGCCGTTTGGCATTGTCTCGGCATCGGAGATCTTCCATCGCATCATGGAGCCGATGCCGAGACAATGGAGGACATTGAAGGGGTTTGTGTGTAGGTGGACGACATCGTCATATGGTCCATGACCCCTGAGGAGCATGTTTCCCGTCTCCAGCAGGTATTCCGCCGTGTCCATGCCAATGGCCTGAAGCTGAACAGGGCCAAAAGTTGCTTCGGCATGTCGACACTCACGTTCCTCAGTGACTAGATCTCTCAGCAGGGCGTGCGCCCGGACACAGACAAGGTCAAGGCCATCGAAGCCATGAAGGTTCCTGAAGACAAGAAGTTGGAGCTGCGCTTCCTGGGCATGGTCAATTTTCTGGGCAAGTTCATCCCAAACCTGGCCTCACACACCACGGCCGTACGAAACAAGGTAAGAAAGTCCACTGACTTTGAGTGGAAGGCAGCACATCAGGCAGAGTGGTTGGAGCTGAAAGCCAAGCTCTCCACTGCACCCGTCTTGACAGATGCGAGCTAGGATGGCATCGGTGCGGTGCTGCTTCAACGCGATGACACTTCATCCTGGGCACCGGTAGCCTATGCATCGAGGGCCATGACGCCCACCGAAACAAGGTATGCGCAAATAGAGAAGGAATGCCTGGGTCTTCTCACTGGCATTCTCAAGTTTCACGACTATGTCTACGGCCTGCCGACGTTCGCTGTGGAGATGGATCATAGGCCTCTGGTCCACATTATCCACAAGACCTGAACGACATGACGCCTCGGTTGCAGCGCATCCTCCTCAAACTCAGAAGACTTTGACGTAGTGTACACACCTGGCAAAGAGCTCATCATCATCGATGCATTGTCCCGCTCCATCACATTCCCTTGTGAACCGCTGGAAATCATCCGGCAGATCGAATCACAGGTGCAGCAGTGTGCTAGCACCCTCCTGGCGTCTGATGAGAAGGTGGTTCGTATCCGCAAGGAGACAGCCAAAGACCCCCTCTTGCAGCGTGTCATGCACCACCTCGCCAATGGCTGGCAGAAAGGGCAGTGCCCTCAATTTTACAATGTAAAGAATGACCTGACGGTGATTGATGGTGTTCTCCTCAAGCTAGACCGGATTGTCATTGCACTCAGTCTCCAGAGCTTGGTGCTCCGCCAAATCCATGAGGGACACCTGGGCATCGAGAAGTGCAGACGCTGAGCCAGGCAGGCTGTCTACTGGCCCGGTACTAGCCAGGACATCTCGAACATGGTCCTCAACTGTGCGACCTGTCAACGCTTCCAGCCAGTGCAGAGCAAGGAGACGCTCCAGCAGCATGAAATCGAGACCTTCCTGAGGTCCAAGGTTGGCATCGACCGCTTTCGTGCGAATGGTTGTGATTGCGTGTTGATTATTGACTATTTCTCCAATTACCCTGAAGTCATGAAGCTCTCAGACCTCACATCTTGGACCGTCATCAAGGCCTGTAAGGAGATGTTCTCCAGGCATGGCATCCCACTCACTGTCATGAGTGACAATGGCTGTGCTTCAACAGCCATGCGTGGTCTATGTTTGCCAAGTCATACCATTTCAAACATGTCACTTTCAGCCCACACTATCCGCAGTCCAATGGGAAGGTTGAAAAAGGGGTGCACATTGTGAAACAGCTCATCTGCAAGGCCGCAGATTCTGCTTCTTTATGCACGATCAATTGCACAAAGGTGAGAGTTGGATACAACTGAGGCTTTATTGCTCTAAGATGTGTGGCCTCCCACAGCAGCTGGCGAAATGGCTGCAGCATGGAGGACACACACATTTATACTCCGCCTGCTGGGCGGAGCCAGCAGGAAGGGACTACCGACGTACCTGTAATACAGGTTCTACCATACATCACCTAATATAGGTGCAACAGTGGTTTACCACATTCACCCCCTGTTAAAATTGAGTCCGGCGGGGGTGGTGGAGAACTATATACAACAAATGAGTTATACATTTACAATATTGGAGAGAAAAAAAAATATCTTTTGAAGTCCAGTGGACCAGTTAGAGGTTTAACTGGTCCGGGGCCTTAATGTGCCACTGGGAGCGACGCAGTGGTGGCAGCGATGCCGATGCTGGTCTGATCTTCGGTGACTCCGGGAGCGTGCCGAAATCCTCTTCATCCTCGGGCGTGGGCAGAGGGAGGATGGATGGTCCTGGGGGGGTTGCTGCTGGGAGTGCCGGGGGAGGGGAGGGTGGCGCCGGGCTGGAGGGGTGTGTGTTTGTGGAACCTGCTGGTGCCAGGTCCCTGAGGGAGACAGTATCTGGTGGCCGTCGGGGTATGCCACGTAGGTATACTGGGGGTTTGCATGGAGCAATTGCACCCTCTCCATCAACAGGTCCGCTTTGTTGAGTCGGACGTGCCTACGGAGCAGGACGGGTCCTGGAGCTGCGAGCCAAGTCGGGAGCGACACCCCAGATGTGGACTTCCTGGGGAAGGCAAAAAGATGTTCATGGGGTGTGTTGTTAGCGGCGGTGCACAGTAGTGACCGAATGGAGTGTAGTGCATCAGGGACGACCTCCTGCCAGCGGGAGGCCGGGAGATTCCAGGACCATAGGGCCAGTTGGACGGCCCTCCATACCGTCCCGTTCTCCCTCTCCACCTGCCCGTTTCCCTGGGGATTATAGCTTGCCATCCTGCTGGAGGCGATACCTCTGCTGAGCAGGAACTGATGCAGCTCATCACTCAGGAATGAGGATCCCCTGTCACTGTGGATGGAGGCGGGGAAGCTGAACAGAGCGAAGATTGTGTTGAGGGCTTTGATGACGGTGGCAGACGTCATGTCGAGGCATGGGATGGCGAAGGGAAGTCTGGAGTACTCATCGACCACACTGAGAAAATACATGTTACGGTCGGTGGAGGGGAGGGGCCCTTTGAAATCCACGCTGAGGCACTCAAAGGGGCGGGAGGCCTTCACCAGGCGCGCACGGTCCGGCTGGTAGAAGTGCGGCTTGCCCTCCTCACAGACCTGGCAGTCCCTGGTGATTGTCCGTACTTCCTCGACGGAGTAGGGCAGATTGCGGGCCTTTATAAAATGGTACACCGTGTGACTCCCGGGTGACAAAGGCTGTCTTGCAGGGCCCGGACTTGGTCTACTTGTGCGCTGACACATGTACCTCGGGATAGGGCGTCTGGGGGCTCTTTGAGCTTGCTGGGGCAATACAAAATCTCGTAATTGTAGGTGGAAAGCTTAATCCTCCAACTCAATATCTTATCATTCTTGATCTTGCCCCGCTGTGTGTTATTGAACATGAAGGCTACCGACCGTTGATCAGTGAGGCTTTATTGCTCTAAGATGCGTGGCCTCCCACAGCAGCTGGCGAAATGGCTGCAGCATGGAGGACACACACATTTATACTCCGCCTACTGGGTGGAGACAGCAAGCAGGGACTACCGACGTACCTGTAGTACAGGTCCTACCATACATCACCTAATATAGGTGCAACAGTGGTTTACCACACTTCTGACATCTACCTCGCGCTGCTTGCGTACAGGGCAGCCCCACTGTCCACTGGCATGTCGCTGGCTCAATGTCTGATGAACAGGGACCTGCGGACAACACTTCCATCCATACACTTGCCCAACCTGGATCACCTCCCGGTGCTGCAGAAGGTGCAGCAGCTCCGAAACCAGCAAAAGCAGGGCTATGATGCTCACGCCACCGATTTGCCCGTGCTATCCTCGGCAGATACTGTCAGGATCAAGATACCGGATGGTGGCTGGTCTGCTCCAGCTGTCGTTGTTTGACAGGCTGCGCCCCGCTCATATGTTGTACGTATGGCTGGTGTTTCTGTTGTGCGACGAAACAGATGGGCACTGCGCAAAGTTGCCTGCCCGCAACCACTTTCTTCTCCGTTTCCGTCCGTTGTTTTGCCACCTCCTGATACCTCGCACTATGAGGCCACCAGTCAGGCTTCCATCCCGCCTGCCTAGGTGTCGTCGTTCCTACCACCACCTCTCCGGCGGTCGACAAGGATCAGACGCAAACCCCAGAGACTGGACTCATGAACATTTGTTTTGTTTGCTATGTTCTGTTTTCTCACATTAGACAGCTGTCTTCACATGTAAATACGTTCACATATGCCACCGCTTGTAAATATGTTAATATATGCCACCACATGTAAGTATGTTTCCATGTGCCAACATAAAATGAAAAAAGGGGAGATGTCATGATAGGCAGACATGCAGATAATGATATACAGACAGGCATAGACAAGCAGTTAATGAACACAGAGAACGGGACGTGACCAATGAGCAGGCAGGACACTCAGGGGTTGTATCTCACTATAAAAGGCACGAGTCACTCACACTCCGCCTTTTGCCACTGATGAACATCTACAGAGTGAGTCAGGGTGTATGTACAGTATCACACCTCCAGTACGTGGCTAAGAGCTAGTCTGGTTCAGTCAGACAGATTAACCACACTTAGGTTAGCAGAGGGTCGAACTCATAGAGAACTGTGCTAACTGTGCTACTGGTTCAATAAATAAAATTGAACGAACCTCATGTTCTGGGGTATCCTTTGGTTAAAGCTGCACCCAGTTGCAGCCTGTGTTATCCCAGAGTACATAACTCGACATACTCCAGTTCCCCCTCAGTTACTTCACCTGCTGACTTACTGCTCTGGTTCCCACCCCCTTCCACATTAGTTTAAACCCTCCCGAGTGACGCTAACAAAACTCCCAGCCAGAAAAAGTGTGCCTCTCCAGTTTAGTAGCAACCCGACCTTTTTGCATAGGTCTCGCCTGCCCTGGAAATGATCCCAAAGGTCCAGATATCTGGTACCTCCCTCCTAATTTTTCGCCTGTGCTTAGCTGCACTATCTTCCTATTCCTAGCCTCACTGACACATAGTACTGAGTGTAATCCCGAGATTACAACCCGAGAGGTCCTGTTTTTTTAACTTACTACCTAACTCCCTGAACTTCCCCTGCAGGACCTTGTCACTCTTCCTGCCTATGCATTTAGTACAAATGTGTACCACCACCTCTGGCTGTTCGCCCTCCCCCTTGAGAATGCCCCATGCCCGTTCAGAGACAATCTCAACCCTGGCACCAAGGGGTCAACGTACCCTGGAGTCTCTTTCACATCCACAGAAGTGCCTATCTGTGCCCCTGACTATAGAGTCTCCTATACCTATTTGACTCTCCCTGCTGAACAACAGAGCCAGCTATGGTTCCACTCCTCTGGCTGCTGCTGTTGTTTTCCCCCGATTGGCCATCCACCCAACAGTATCCAAAATGGTATACATTTTAGAGTGGGGGAGAGCCACAGGGGATTCCTGCACTGACTGTCTGCCCCTTCTCATGGCCACACATCTATCTGTCCGCACCTTGGGTGTGACCACATCTCTAAAACTCCTGTCTATGACGCTTTCCGCCATTTGCACGTCCCTATGTGCATCCAACTGCTGCTTCAACCAATCCATGCAGTCTGAGGAGCTGTAATTCAGTATTCTTCCTGCAGATGTAGATGTCCCTAATGCTGGAAGCGTCATGGATCTCCCACAACTCACAGGTGAAGCACTTTACCCCACTGTCTGACATTTACAGCACTAATTAATTTATTTCAAATAATACTTACTGCATATTTATTAAATTAATTTGCAAGTAACTATATGGTATTTGGCACTAGATTTCTACTATAAATATTAAATGTTAAACACACTAATTTCTGTCCTGCGGTTTAGTTACTCTCCTACTTAATTAGTTTTGTTTTAGTTCAGTTCTTTTTTAATTGAGCGCAGATTTTCTACCAGCCAATCAGGTCTCAGCTTTCCTGTGATGTCTGGACCACCAATATAAATGATTGTAAGATGACATGTGTGCACTTGTAATTGGTTAATTGTTCTCATATGCTTTGCATGATGTAAACCTAATTGATGGTCATGATTGGACATAAATAGCTAGTAACAAATGATTGGTACATGTTAATTTCTTGTAACTGAGTCTGAAGTATAGCTGTCTGTTCAATCCTTGAATCAGGGCTCTCCGGCGGTCAGCCTAGAATGCCATTAGCCAGCCAAAGCTGTAATAAAGGCCTTGTTCATAACGCCAAGATTCTTTCTCTGGTCTCATGAGGGTGAAGTACACAATGGTTCAACATGGGACAACCTGCTTTTGGAGGCGACTATGGAGCGACTATTTGGTGCCCTGACTCGGATTTGCTTGTGCTGGTAGTGGAGGCATGGCTACAGTGTGGTGTGTATTAGCTTTCCTTGATTATAGCCCCAACTGGGTACTGTCATAGGACAGCATCTGCTTTTTAAAAGAGCAAATCCGGACCGTATGTCGACATCTGAAGGGTGTGTAGGGGGATGTCCCGAAACTGGAAGTGATTATCAATACATGTTCATTTCTTCCATTGATCTGTTTTTATCTCACCATTGTCCACCCCCCCCCCCCCCCCTCCCACCCCACTAGTGCCATCTGTTCCCTGTTCCAGGTTGTCCTTTGACACTGCTTACCTTTGTGTGGCAGGATTTGCTGCCATTGCTGGCATGCCCAGGTACAGGGGGTGATCGATGACACGCATGTCCCCCTTCGAGCACCAGCTCCTCAGGGGGTGCCCTTCATCAATAGGAAGGGGTTCCACTCCCTGAATGCACAGTTGGTGTGCGATCACAAGCTGATATATGCGCCTGATATCCAGGCAGTGTTGCTTATATCCATGGATTGAGTGGTCGCATACAGGGCAGCTCTGGATTGAAGGCACAGATCTGAGCTCTTTTTATCCCAACATGGGAGAAATATTAGGGGAAAGTATAGGTGTAGGTGTGGAGGAGTGGCACGTCTGCTGGTTATCAGATCTGGCAGAAGACGGTGAAAGACCTGGCCAAGGAACTGGAGGAGACCTGTGGCGCAGGAGCAATTGGAAAGATAACGGAGGGGGAAGGGTCATCGCAGGTTGGAAGACCTCAGATGGAGCATTGATGCCGTTTATTAGAGAGGGATTTCGCCAACAAAGCAGGGAAATGAAGGAAGACCAATCGAAGGGGCAGTGCACCCCTGAAATGCTCGGCAGAGAGGGTCAAGAAGTCTTTGGAGGCACAGGGGCAGCAGATCCGGGAGATGGAGAAGGTGATGTCTGAGCACAGTGATCGGGTGGTGGCATTGGAGGTGAAGGTGGGGCTCCTGGGGGAACTTTGCAAGACATTGGGAGTAAAGGTAGAAGAGCGGGAGAACAGATCGAGAAGGCAGAACCTGCGTATTGTCGGCCTGCCTGAAAGAGTGGAAGGGCCGAGTGCCACAAGATACATCTCGAGGATGCTGGCAGGACTGGTGCTGGAGAAGGCGCTGGATAGAGCGCACAGGTCCATAAGGCAGAAGCCAAGAGTGCGGGAGCCGCCACCTGCTGTGATTGTGAGGCTCCATAAATTTGTGGAAGAAAAAGATCCTGCGGTGGGCCAGGGAGAAATGGAACTGTGAATGGGAGGGCAACAAGGTCCAAATATACCAGGACATTGGAGCCGAGCTGGCAAAAAGGCATGCTGGGTTCAACAGGGCCAAGGTGGCCCTCTATCGAGAGAAGATCAGGTTTGGAGTGCTGTACCCGGCATAACCGTGGGTGACTTTCAAGGACCGGGAGTACCCCAGGTGATGTTTATGTGGACCAATACTAAATGGCAGCCTTGCGAGGTCTCCCAGGCGTGACTGTTAATTTCTGGGTGCTGGGTGAATCAGACCAGAGAGGCGAGATCCAGATCACGATCAGCCCGGTGCTAGTGCAGAGCCCGATTTGGGGCTCTCGCACGATTCATCCGTTGTTCCCAGCTCCACGCCAGGGTCGCTGAATCACGCCCATTATTTTGTTGGAGGCGGTTCAGAGAAGGTTCACTGGGATTTATCCCCAGTGTAGAGGGATTGTCTTATGAAGAATGGTTAAACAGGTTGGGACTCTACTCATTAGAATTTAGAAGAATGAGAGGTGATCTCATTGAACCATATTGGATTCTTCAGGGCTTGATAGTGTAAATGGTGATGTTTCCCTTCATGGGAGTGTCTAGCACCAGAGGGCATAGTCTCAGAATAAAGGAGTGCCAATTTAGGATTGAAATGAGGAGCAATTTCTTCTCTCAGAGAGTTGTGAGCCTTTGGAACTCCTTGCCACAGAGAGCTGTGGGGGCAGACTCTTTGTGTATATTTAGGCAGAGATAGATATGTTCATGATTAATAAGGGGTCAAGGGACTTCCGGTGGCGGCCATGAGGGACTAGGTCACACATTTGATGGCTCCCACTTGTGATGGACCTTTTGGACCTTTTTCCCCAACTTTTTTTGGAATTTGTTTGAGGGATCGGTAGTGGATGAGACTGTAAGGAGGAATCCCACCCAGTATATGGAGACACGGTACAGAAGTAGACGTAAGGGAAGGAAGAACCGAATCAAGCAGGCACGTGCAGATTCTGCAGCAAAGGAAAGCATGGCGGATCTGCAGAGTATTGGCTCGGTGGCCCAGTGGACACCGGACCAGCTGGTAGAGTTTATTTAGGAAGGCTTTGCCGAGCAAAAAAAGGGATGCCTGGACCCGATCAAGGAGATGATCACTCGGGTGGAGCAGAGATCGGAAGCCCAAGATCGGGCGGTCCAGAAGGTGGAGGAAACAATGGTTGTGCATAAGGAACATCTAACTGCGCTGGAGGTGCAGGTAATAATAATAATAATCACTTATTATCACAAGTAGGCTTCAATGAAGTTACTGTGAAAAGGTGGGGTTGATGAAAGAGCACCAGAAAAGGCTGCAAAACAAGGTGGAGAACCTAGAGAATAGGTCCCACCGGCAGAACTTGAGGATCGTTGGCATCCCTGAGGGATGTGAGGGAACGGACGCAAGTGCTTATGTGGCGAATATGCTTGAGAAGTTAATGGGCGAGGGGTCATTTTCTAGTCCCCTGGAAGTGGACAGAGCGCACAGAATGCTTGCGAGGTTGCCGCGGGCGAATGAGCCACCGAGGGCGATGGTGGTACGAATGCACAGATTCCTGGAAAAGGAACAGATTTTGCATTGGGCCAAGCAGACACGGAGCTGTAAGTGGGAGAATAACATTCTGTGCATCTACCAAGATCTGGGTACGGGCCTGGCCAAGAGAAGAGCGGGATTCAACCAAGTGAAATCGACCCTTTTCAAGAGGAAGGTGAAGTTTGGTTTATTTGTCCAGCTTGTTTATGGGTCACCTATGAACAGTGGCAATTTTACTTTGAGTCGCCGGATGAAGAAATGGACTTTGTGAAAAGCAAAGGTCTAGATAGAGACTGAGGTGAGTGATCTTTGCTGCAGGGGTTCTGCTAAAATTGTCCTTGCTCTTGCTCTGCATGAGAAATGCTTTTTGTAACGTTTTTTGGGCTGTTGCTAAGTTTTGTGAGTTAACTTTGTACTGGTGGGGGAAGGGTGTGTGAATCTTTGATGTTTTTTCTTTGGGTGTTTGGGTGGAAATATGCCTTTTGAATTGGTATGTCCGAGCGGGGGAGGGGGAGGGAACAATAGGAGGTAAGATGTCTGGCGCCATGGATGGAGGGAGTCACTAAGCCAGCTGGGCGGTTTGGAAGCGCAGTGGGGGGTGAGCAGATGTTTTGTTTGTTGAAGGGGGTTGCATTTATTGTGCTGTTAATGAGGGGGGGATTGCTCTGCTGCACAGGGGAGGGGCTGTTGCTTGGAGATAAATGGGAGGTTGGGGATGGAGGCTACCTGTGGGCGAGCCAGAGGGAACGCGGAGCACAAGCTGGAGGCTGGCCTAAGAAGGGGTATGGTTGATCGACGGGGGATGGGGGGTGGGTGAGAAGCCTCCCATCCAGGCTGATCATGTGGAATGTCAGAGGGCTGAATGGGCCAGTAAAGAGGGCTCGCGTGTTTGCGCATTTGAGGGGATTGAAAGCGGACGTGATAATGCTATAGGAGACATACCTGAGGGTAATTGATCAGACCAGACTGAGGAAGGGATGGGTCAGGTAGGTCTTTCACTCAGGCCTGGATTCTAAGACTAGAGGGTTCGCAATCCTGATTAATAAGCACGTATCATTTGAGGCGGGGAGAATAGTTGCAGAGAATAGTAGTGGTTAATTATGTTTTTTGGACTGGAGGAAGGTTTATAATGGAGTTCCCTAAGGGTTGATGGTAAGACTCTTGACCTGGATGTACAGGACAAAACTTGCAGGGTGGCATGATGTACAGTGGTTAGCACTGCTGCCTCACAACGCCAGGGATCAAGGTTCAATTCGGCGCAGGTGACAGTCAAAATGGAGTTTGCAAGTTCTCCCTGTATCTGCATGAGTTTCCTCCGGGTGCTCCGGTTTTCTCCCACAGTTCAAATATGAGCAGGTTAGGTGAATTGGCCATGCTAATATTGTCCAAAGAAGGTTAGGTGGTGTTACAGGGATAGGGGCGGGAGATTGGGCCCAGGTAGGGTACTCTATCGGAGCAAGGGCTGGTGCAGACTCAATAGGCTGAATGGCCTGTAGCCTATGATGTGAAATTTGGAGGCACGGTGAACAGTGAGGAGGATAATATAGAAGTTCAAAATAACAGAAAGGTTGATGGAATGGATGGACTAGTAGCAGATGAAATTTTATGCAGAGAAGTGTGAAGTGATTCCTTTTGGTAGGAAGAACACGGAGGGACAATGTAAAATAAGGTGCACAATTCTGGAGGGGATGCAGGATCAGAGGAACCAGGGTATATATGTGCATAAGTCATTGAAGGTAGCAGGGCAGGTTGAGAGCACGGGGCTAATACAGCATACAGCGTGCATGGATTTATTAATAGGGACAGACACCCTATCCCAATAACCTGACCTAACCTTTTATACACTAACAGGCAATTTAGCATGGCTAATCTATCTAAACCTGCACACGTTTAGATATGTGATATTCCCTGTTGGAGGAAAGCGGAGCATCCGGAGGAAACCCATGCAGGCACAGGGAGACAGGCTGGAATTGAACCCAGGACTCTGGAGCTGTGAGGCAGCAGTGCTAACTGTGCCACCATGCTGCCCAGTGCATCACCACTCCTAATTACACTGAATAAGACCCGACTGGAAGAGATTAGAAAATTCTGCTATCTTGGTTTCATGGTGACAGGCAATCTGTCCCTTGGTGCAGAACCCGATACATGCAAAGGGAAAGCAACTGCCATCTTTGGCTGCCTCTAAAACGAGCAATGGAATAACATCAAGTTGACCCTTGGGATCAAGTTGATGGTTTATAAAGCCTGCGTTCTCAGCATCTTGCTGCCTGGCTGTGAAACATGGATAACTTAAAGGTATCGAGAAATGAAGCTGAACAATTTCCATCTTCTCTCTCTGCGGCACGTTATGGGTATACCCTGACAGGTCCAAACCACAAATGTGGCAGCCCTCCCAAACACAGGGAGGCGGCTTTACCGGTTCATGGAAGGCAGTCACAAGCCCAAGAACCTCACTGGAGTCGCCAGGTGACCAGTCTGACACTCAAGGCTCTGCTTCAAAGATGCTACACATGAAAGCCCCAAAGGTCAATGATCACACCTTGGAAACACAAGCTGGCAACAGAGGAATACGGCGACACCTGTGGGCTGGTGCGCAGCCCCGGGATGACTAGTGGCTACAACAGCTCCGCAACAGACACCAACGCCATGAACAAAACAACATTTGGCAGCTTCATGTGTACCACTTGTAGCAGAACCTGCCTCTCGAGAATCAACCTCTTCAGTCATCAGCAAAGGTGCGCCACTTGAAGAGACCCTATCAGAAACTTTGAAATTGATTTCTGCATATCCATCATTTCCTAGATGGAAAGGTGTCGATGTCACTTCAAAGTGTACTTAACTGAAGTGCTTTGAGATGCTGTGTGATTGGAAAAGGCACTATAAAAATACAAATCATCAGTGTTTCTTTGAAAGCAGAAATTTGGCTTAGAACCACGCAGTCATTTGATAAGCAAGAACTTTGATGTTGATCAAAGTTGAGTGACAGTAACAGCAGATAAGGTGGAATGAAAAATGCATATTGCATTACTATTTAAACCAAAGCTCACTTTAACCTTACCACAGGGTAGGTCTGGCAGAGACTTTAGTGGTATTTTTAGTAGATGGAGCCGAATGAAGCAGCTGTTGACATGATTCATGTGGTTTCACATTTGCAAAATAATTATTTTGAGAGTTTGACTTGGGAGATCTATCTCTGTCGCCACCCGCACTATCTGGTATTATCCTCAACTCTCTGCACAGGAGATTCCACAAGAGGCGGCAAGAGCATGAATGGTAATTTTATCTATTATTGATTTATTGCGAATAATAGAAATATGTTTTGTCACTTCCTCTACTGTTTCATTTATCTGCAGGTTACATTATTCTGTAAAAGTTTATAGGCTACGATTACCGTGGCTGATAATAGCAGACAAATGTTCAAAGGATTTCCAAAAGAAGATTCTGCCCACTGCTTGAGGAAAATTCAGATTATGTCTCCATTAAAGTATAGAACGGCGATTGTCGTATAAATGCCCTCAGCATTTGTCCATTGTTGTCAGCAACAGCCTTGCACATCTTTCAGAGGATGAATATATAAATGAGAACAAAGGTATAAATAAGCAAATCATCGAAGAAGGATGTCACATGCACAGTAAGGATGAGAGTTTGTGTTTATTTCGTGGTTGGAGAGAAGATTTTGTGCTCATCAGGGTCACGACATGGGCAATGATGTCAAAAGTAGAGTTGGCTAGGATGTAAAACCGGCAGTCAATCCTCTTGCATCAATTTCGAGCTGGACTGCCCCCCCCCCCCCCCCCCCCCCCCCCCCAACCCACACAAGTGAACTTCATTCCACAGGCACCTGAAATTTGAGAGTTTTCAAAGCCAAGTCTGTCTGAACATTTTTGGGTTACATTTTAAAGTTGCTGAATGGTCACGTGCTATGAAATCTCACTCAGAGCTGCCTCTATTTTGAGGTTGACTATGTCATGCTTTGCCATACTGGACGAAAGCTGCATCCGTAACACTGGACTCTTTGGTGGCCCGGTAGCACAGTGGCGGCACGGTAGTTCAGTCGTTAGCACTGTTGCTTCACAGCTCGAGGGTCCCAGGCTCGATTCCCAGCTTGGGTCACTGTCTGTGCGGAGTCTGCACGTTCTCCCCGTGTTTGCATGGGCTTCCTCCAGGTGCTCCGGTTTCCTCCCACAAGTCCCGAAAGACGTGCTGTTAGGTGAATTGGACATTCTGAATTCTCCCTCTGTGTACCCGAACAGGCGCCTCGCGTACAATTGATGGTACATCACTTGGCTCAGTTTGTCACAATCTTACCTCTGAACTACAAGGCCCTGGGAAGGCATAAACAAAAATCAAGGCTGACACTGCAGTGCAGGACTGAGGGCGCACCGCACTCTTGGAAGTGCCATCTTTTCGATGGGACGTTATACCGGGGTCCCATCTGCCAATTCAGGGTGGATGCGAAAGATCCCATGTCATTATTTTGAAGAAGAGCAGGGGAGTTATCCCTGGTGCCCTGTCCAATATTTACACCTCCAACATGTTGCAAAGTAAACCCCATTATCTGGTCACTATCACACTGTTCACCACGTTCTTATTGTTTTGATGTTAGTGGGACAGGGATGTTAATGTGTGATGCTGACACAGCTCAAGCTGAAGGAGTGTATAGATATGTTAGGTGAAGGGCATATCTTTCCCGTGCAACAATGACATAATTGATTTTGAGGAAATTCAAGGTGAATATTGCATAAATGAAACAAAAACCAACACAGTGAACACTGAAAATCAGGCAAAACATGCAGTAAATGCTGGTAATGATCTGCATCTTGCAGAGAAATATGTCTTGGATTGGATGGACAAGTGAGTGAATCATTGCTGTACAAATGTTTTTATTTATTAGATTCAAAGGAAACTGCAATGTCAAAGGAACCTGGAGCTGCTGATTCTACTGCTGAGGAGCCCAGTAACAGCACCCGCAGTCCGAAATACACAGACGGTGGATACGGGTGGGTGATATTAGCATCGTGCTTCGTTATAACAGGGCTGTCGACTTCCTTTGTGAAATCATTTGGGATCTTTTTCCGTGACATCCAGGAGTACTTTGATGAACTCGCCTTTAAGGTTTCCTGGATCTCTTCGATTACCGTGGCTGTGTTTCATGCGGGTTGTAAGTATCACTCACTGATCTTGACAATGTAAGAAGTCTCACAACACTCGGCTAAAGTCCAACAGGTTTATTTGAAATCACATGCTTTTGGAGTGCTGCTCCAAAGGTGCCCACCGCAGACCAGCGCCTGCGCCGGCATCTCCACATCGTGATCTTGACAATGTCACATTCCAAATGTAACCTTCCCCACCCACCGGGCCATCCACAGTTAATTCAGTTCCTTCGAAAGGATCATTGATGTTATGACCAAGCAAAACATGATGCTGCTACAGTTAAACCCACCATAATATTTGGGGGACATTTCGCAATTTTGCCTTCAAGTTGCTAAATCTAATTTAAAGACAAAATTGCACAAAAGATACAACTGTTATGTGCAGGAGAATTTGTATGTGTATGACTGTGACCTCAATATACTTTGTGGCCCTTTTAATATGCTTTTCCAATATGTATCTTGCTGGAATATGAGGGAAATTAGATTAGTGCAGATGGTTGATGCGGAGAAAAACACCAGCGAGACCCATTATGGGTGGCATGGCGGCACAGTGGTTAGCAATGCTGCCTCACAGCATCAGGTGCAGGGGTTCAATTCCAGCCTTGGGTGACTGCCTGTGTGGAATTTGCACTTTCTCTTCAAAGTCTGCATAAGTTTCCTCCAGGTGCTCTGGTTTCCTCCCATAGTCCAAAGATTGCAGTTTAGGTGGATTGGCCATGATAAATTATCCCGTATTGTCCAGGGATGTGTAGGTGAGGTGAAAGGGTTATAGGAATAGGGCGGGCAAGTGGGCATGGTGGAGTACTCTTTCCGAGGGTCGGTGCAGACTTGATGGGCTGAATGGCCTCCTTCTGCAGTGTAAGGTTTTGACAATTCTATGAATAGCCGAAGTAACCTAGAACATTCCATGTTTGTTATATTATGTCTCCAATCTCTTGCTGCACATTAATTCACACCAACTCTATCAAGTTAATTGTTAGTTACGTCAAACTTTAGTTTTGAATGAGATCAGAATTGATGATAATGCTTTGTTGACCGGAGATGATTGGAATGCGAATACACATTGCTTTTTAACTGTTTCATTGATGTTCTTGCAGCCCCAATAGCCAGTGTTCTCAGTCTCCAGCTGTCCCACAGAGTTACCATCATCACCGGTGGAATTCTGTGCATGTTCGGACTGCTGCTCGGATCCTTTGGTTTCAGCATGTTGTGGATGTATCTCACAACAGGTTTTCTCGCAGGTAATGGAGTGAGTTCAAGCAGAGGCCTGCCGAGTGAAATTCTTTAACAATCTTTAGTAGTGTCACAAGTAGGCTTACATTAACACTGCAATGAAGTTACTGTGAAAAACACCTAGTTGCCACACTCCGGCGCCTGTTTGGGGTCACGGAGGGAGAATTCAGAATGTTCAAATTACCTAACAGCACGTCTTTCGGGACTTGTGGGAGGAAACCGGAGCACCCGGGGGAAACCCACGGAGACATGGGGAGAACGTGCAAACTCCGCACAGACATTGACCCAAGCGGGAATCGAACCTGGGACCCTGGAGCTGTGAAGCAACAGTGCTAACCACTGTGTTACCATGCCGGCCTGTCGTTCTGTCAGGAAACACTCAAAATTGTCAAGGTCTCTAAAGTTATTTGAAGCCCTTGATGCATAATACAATAGTGCTCCTTCATAACATTTAGTTAGAATTGAATTTCAACTTGGGTAACGTCAAGTGGATTAATCTTCCAATAATTGATGTTTAAGAATGGTCAAGCTGACTGCATCGTAGCTATGACTCTATCCACTTACTTGACCCCATCACTTCTGAGCAGAATGTACTCAATGAGTTAAAATAGAGACAACACCCCTATGGTCACTTATCTGAAGGTGGTAAAGGTTTAGAGGAATGTTAGGTAAGATTTAACAAAAATAAATTAATTTCATTCTTTCAAACACAAATTAAAAATTAACTTAATTATTACAAACAGGTGCATAGTATACCGATCATTGAGGTGATAATAAAGAAAGCTGCAGGTGGAATACTTTGTGCTTTCTTTGCACCTTTACTGAAATCACTAATAGGGAGCTGGGGTTGAATTGCTGGACTAGTCAGTTAAAGACCTAGGCTAATAATCAGCTGATATGAGTTCAAACCACAAGGGTGACACGGTGGCGCAGTGGTTAGCACTGCTGCCTCACGGCGCCGAGGACCTAGCCCCGGATCACTGTCCGTGTGGAGTTTGCACACTCTCCCCGTGTCTACATGGGTCTCACCCCCACGATCCAAAAGGTGTGCAGGATAGGTGGATTGGCCATGCTAAATTGCCCCTTAATTGGAATAAAAGAATTGGGTACTCCAAATGTACTTTACAAAATGAGTTCAAACCCCACCATTGTAGACAGGGGTGTTTAAATTCAGGTAAATGGACCTGTATTTATATGGAAGCCAGATGATGCGCATGCTGGATATCTGAATGAAAGACAGAAAATGCCCAAAATGAATATCAGGTCTGGCAGCATCTGCGGAGAGAGCAATCGAGTTGCAGTTTCAGGTCAATGACCTTTCATCCTTTTCCACCTCATACTGTGAGGCATGGAGAACAGTTTCAGTGAGCCAGCACAAGGATAATGGACTGAATGTGTTCTATGTGTGGTTTATTGTAGTGGTGTGCAATGTCTCTATAAGAACTGAGTCACTTGACATGCATGACATCTTCGGCTACTTCGCTACTACTTGCTAGGCTAAAGATACAACACAATGGTCTTTTCTCTTGCTGTTGAATTCTATAAAAGGGTAGAATTTGAGGAAATAATCTACTGTTCACGCTCTGAAGAATAAATAGCTCATTAATGTAGCTGTATTGCGTAACATGTGCCCGCTGCAGTGTACACAGAGAAATCTGCCTCAGAGTAAATGACTTCAATAATAGGCTGGTGATGCCGAATGCTGTCAGCATCACGATGCCAAAATTACAAAATGTTTTTGAAAAAGTAGCCACAGAGCATTTACCTCCTGAATAGTCACTGGGTTTCATAGTTCATGTAATCTGAAATGTTGTATACATTTCTGGGTGTTTGATTTTCCCTTCGCCTTTGCTTCCTCTCTTGCTCTTTCTTATATTTCTCTCGATCTCATTCGGTTTTTTTCTCTCCCGCATTGCATTTCTCTCTCACTCCTTTAATTATATAGTTTAAGTAAGTTATTTTTTATTCATCTTTATGGCATGTGGGCATCGCTGGCTAGGCCAGTTTTTATTGCCCATCCCGAATTGCCCTTGAGGAGGTGGTGATGAACTGCCATCTTGAACCGCTGCACCCACTGTGCTACTGGGGAGGGAGTTGCCGCATTTTGACACAGCGACAGTGAAGGGACGCCGATATATTTCCAAGGCAGGATGATGAGTGACTTGGAGGGTTTAATAGTCATGGAGGAGTCCGGAAAGGAGAGTCCAAGACAAGGTTTATTTCCTCGAAGAAAATATTTATAAGTAACAGTCCCAGACGGAACTACCCTGCAGCCCGGATCGTTCGTGGGCCGGCCTCGATGGTACTGAGTTAGCGAACCCACTGATGGGCCTCTGCCCCTCAGCAGGGGAGCTTATACTCCATGAGGCTCAAGGGGAGATTAATTGGGTTGCACCCATGGGTTTCGTGGAGGTTATAACATCCACCCCCACCCCCGCAACCAAAGTCCGTAAGTCCCTCTGAAGAAAGGAGAGCAGGAGGATGTCTGTTCCTCTTTGCCCACTGCTGCAGGGTTGGGTCAGGGCATGTTTAGCTTGTTGGGAACGTTGTTTCCGAGATGACCATCTGCGGGATACCACCAGTACTTGTTTCCTGCCAAGATCAACGTCGGAGGCCTTGGATGCCTGGGCCTCTAATCAGAGTCTGAGTCCATCGCCTCGCGCATCTTGGTGTCAGGGACACAGGGGGTGACGCCCCCAGGCCTCCATGTGCTAGGGCAATGAGGCTGGTAAACGGTTCTTCAAATGGGGCATGGCCTAACACCAGTTCCCTGCTCCTGAAGTGGCCGAAGTACTTTAAAACCGTCTGCTTGCGCGTCTATACCGAGCACGAAACCGGTCCGGTCTGTTATTACACTATCCATTTCTGCCTGTTGCAGCCTTCAGTGCACGGGGCAGCGCATTTCAGCAAATGAGGGTTGTGTACTGCCGGGGGCATCTCCTCTGAGGAGAAAGAGAGGGGCCAAAGGGAGAAGATGCCAGGTGTCCGCAGGCAGTGACTCAGGGAGAGATCTGTGGGATGGGACTCACAGGAACAGGGGCTGCAGGGCCAGCAAAGATAGCAAGGCGGAAAGTGTCACTATCTCACTGCCAGAGTGTACAGGCACTGATCGAGTAACCTCAACGTGTCCGAGATCCAGTGCTGCGGGACTCAGTGACATGATGGGGCCAGAGATTGTCTCCAACTGTTTGGGTGAGCCCTCAATGGCTCTGAAGGTCACAGTAAACCTCAATTTTATGAATTTGGATCATTTCAGGGGTCTGTGGGTGATTTGTGTGCAATTTCCCAATCAGCTGTCCAAAGCTGCATTAAGCTCCTTAATTATCGTTCTGTTGAGTTGGGCCCTCACATTCATTCAGTACTGGACAGACCCAATCAAGTTGAGCAAACCAGAGGCCTCTCATCCATTGCTGGGTTCCCCCATATCTATGGTGCCGTGGACTGCATTCATGTGGCTATCCAAGGTCCCAGCGGGCCGGCCAGGTGCCTTTGTGAATAGGAAGAGTTACCACTCCATGAATGTGCAGATAGAATGTGAGCACAGGACCCAGATTCAGCAAATCTGTGCAAGGTTCCGAGGTTATAAGTCCATAAGATATAGGAGTAGAATTAGCCCATTTGGCCCATCGAGTCTGCTCCGCCATTCGATCATGGCTGATCTCATTCTGCCCGTTCTCCATAACCCTTCATCCCATTACCAATTATAAATCTGTCTAACTCCTCCTTAAATTTACTCACTGTCCCAGTGTCCTCCGCAAATCTTCTTTCCAAATGGTTTGAAATCAGGGTTGCCATAGGGTGAGATTGAAAAAGACAGCACCAAAACCAGATACCTTCCAACTTTAGGCATGTCGGTTGCTGCGAGAACAGAAGGAATTTGAGAAATTATTTTGGGGACCAAAATGTAACTGTTGTAACTTTTGTGGTTAATTTGGTTTACCTAGGCATTCAGTTAATGATTTTCAATCTGTAAGATATTTTAAAAATATATTTCTTATTTTTCCCTTCAGGTTTGGGTAATGGATTTGCTTGGCTCCCCTCAGTAAGTCTAGTCACCCAATACTTCAGAGAACGGAGGCCATTGGCCAACGCCATTGCCAGTTGTGGAGAATGTGTCTTCACCTTCATCTTCACGCCATTCTACCAGTGGCTCGTCGATCAAATGTCATGGCGACAGACAATGATGATCATTGCTGGTATCCAGCTGAACCTCTGTGTCTGTGGAGCTCTGATGAGACCATATCAGCCACAGAAGAAATATCTGACTTTTACACCATCATCTGCCTCAACCTCCAGGAAAGATTTGAGTCGCACAAGTCCAGATCGCAAGAAGAACCTTGCTCATTTTTTTGATTTGCCCCTTCTGAAACAACCAAAGTTTATTTGTATGGTCTTCTTTGGGTTTTTCTCTGCAATGGGATTCTTTATCCCTGACATGTATTTAATTCCTCATGCTCAAAACATTGGGATCGAGCATTTTCAAGCAGCTTTATTGATGTCCTATTGGTCAGCAGGGGACTGCATTGGGCGTCTCAGCTGTGGTTGGTTAGCCAACTTCCGCCTTGTGAAATCAATCCGCCTTACAGCGATATTGATCACAATTTTAAGCATCGCTCTCATGCTTTTTCCTGTGGCTAAGAGTTACACCCTCCTTGTCATCTTCAGCTGTATCTGTGGCTTTTTCTTCGGGACCATGTTGGCCATTATTGTCACGGTTCTGACCGATGTGATGGGAGTTGAGAAACTGGACAATGCGCTTGGGCTGATTATGTTCTTCAGGAGCATTGCATGTCTTTTCGGACCGCCACTGGCAGGTAAGGGTCTTCTTTCTCATCTGTCAGATTGTCTTTCCTTTTCACTGGTTCTATATCCAGAATAACAGAAGGTTAAGAATAGTCATTAACCTACTAAATCCCTCATTAGAATGAGAAAATAAGAGTTTTTCTATGTTTGTGGTACATGCTGAATTTTCTTTCTATATTTGTTCATGGGGCATAGGTGTCCCAGGCTGTGCCAGCAATTATTGCCCATCCCGAATTGCCCTTGAGGGGGCAGTTAAGAGTCAGCCATATTGCTGTAGATCTGAAGTCACATGTAGGCTAGACCAGGTAAGGACGGGAATTCCTTCCCTAAAGGACATTAGTGAACAATGGTTTCATGGTCATCATTAAACTTTTAAAATTCTATATTTTTATTGAATTGAAATCTCACCATCTGCCATGGCAGGATTTGGACGTGGGTCCCAGAGCGTGGCTCTGAGCCTCTGGCTTTCTAGTTCAGTGACAATACCACTACGCCACTGCCTCTCCCAAAAATGTAACCTCAGGGTGCCTGATGTTACATTGGGAGGCAAAATGGCACCAGGTGTATTCAGGGCTTTGACACAAATTCATCCAAAAAGATATTTTTAAATGTCCTTTGGATGAGATGAGAGTTTCCTTTTATTGCCTGTCGAAAATGAGCCAACTAGGCAGCATGGTGGTTTGCACTGCTGCCTCACGGCGCCAAGGTCCCAGGTTCGAATCCCGGCCCTGGGTCAGTGTCTGTGTGGAGTTTGCACATTCTCCCTGTGTTTGCATGGGTTTTGCCCCCACAACCCAAAAGATGTGCAGGTTAGGTGGATGGGCCACGCTAAATTTCCCCTTAATTGGAAAAAGTGAATTGGGGACTCTAAATTTATTTTTTTTAAATGAGCCAACTAGAGAGCTGTCATTTTGACTCTTCTGGCCATTCACACCCTCAAACATTATGGGCTGGATTCTCCACCGTCGGGATTCTCCATTTTACCGGCAGCCCGGGGGTTTCCCGATGGCATGGGGCTGCCCCATAATGGTAAACCCCATTGACCAGCCGGTGAAACAGAGAATCTCGACGGTGTGCCGCACCAGAAACCCGTCCAGCGGGACGGAGAAACCCGTCAAGCGAGACAGAGAAACCCGTCCAGCGGGACGGAGAAACCCGTCAAGCGGGACAGAGAAACCCGTCCAGTGGGACGGAGAAACCCGTCCAGTGTATCTGGTGAGGTCCTTTGGTATCTGACTACAAAAAAAAATCATTATCTATTGTGGTGTTAGGCACAAAATGAAGGTTTGTTATTGAATTAAAATGCATTTCCTTTTCAAGAAGAGTGTCAGTGACAAATATACATAGTCAGCTAGCGGAGCTGTGTAACTGAACGCTCACTAAACAAGCCAAGTGCTACTAAATGACTGGCACTGCCAAATGAATGGCAGGTCGTGTGCCCTAGGTCACAATTCAAATTATTTTCTTTAATTTATTATTCTTCAAGAAAACTTAATGATTGGTAAACACTGTTCAGGTTCAACATGGCTGGCAAAGAGTTGTCAAATATTAGTGTGGGTTTTTTTTATTCGTTCATGCGATGCATTTATTGCCCATCCCTGAAAGCATTTAAAAGTCACAAGTATGCCAGATCAGGTAAGGACGATTTCTGTGGTGATATGCATCACTGTATATACACAAGGGGTTAATGTAAATACACTACAACTAAGTAACCACTAGAGGGAGCACCGGAGATGTCACTTCCCTAAAGGACATTGGTGAACCAGATGGTGTTTTACAACAATTGACAATGGGTTCCTGGTCACCTTTAAAAATTTAATTCCAGATTTTTTTTATTGAATTCAAATTTGACTATCTGTCTGGCGGGATTCGAACCTGGGGCCCCAGAGCATGTCACTGTGCCACTGCCTCCCCTGTGTGACTATGATTCTTGTTAGATTTATTGATTTTTTATTTTTCTTTTATAAATTTAGATTACCCAATTATTTTTTCTATTAAGGGGCAATTTAGCATGGCCAATCCACCTACTCTGCACATTTTTGGGTTGTGGGGGCGAAACCCACTCAGACACGGGGAGAATGTGCAAACTCCAGATTTATTGATTTATGATTTTTACTCGTGATTGTTTTAATTGTGTGTGACATCAAAACTGTTCCATTAGTTGCCTGGGAAATATAATTGGCTAAATTCGCCGTCTTGCGATGCCGCGAACGTGAACCACGATCAGGCCGAGAATCAGGAGTCCGGCCAAAATCGAGGTCTGTTCCCGGCACCGATTTGGGCGCCATGCTCTGATCTCTCACTGGTGATGATGACGAGGTTTGCACCCCGTTCCAGCAACAGCATGCAAAACCAGCATTTGCATGCATTTAGATGTGATTAACGGGTTGCACACAGTATGTCCCGCCCTTCCATGATGCTCCGCTCCTCTCAGGGGGAGGTCTTGTTGGGGGGGAATTACTACAGGTATTTACAAGCGTTGAAAACTGGCGGGTTTGCTAGGGGGTGGCTGCCCGGGCCGGGGGCAGTAGTGGGTAGTGACTTGGTGCTAAGCCCATGGACTCAGGGCGCTCCCCTCAGAATCGGGGTGGCCTAGCTCAGACCACCATTTCTGCAGTCTGTCTTTTAAACACAACCCTTTGGTGCTACTTACAGGCTCCTGGCTGCTCACACTGCTGAGTGCTGCCTGTGTCCTTTAAATGCTCAGAAGACCTCTGGTCATCTGGGAGCCCAGCCAGGTTTTCTCAGGGCAGAGAACTCACCAGTGACCACCCCCTCCCCACCCCGCCGCATCACCAGCTGTCTCCTCCTGGTGAAACTGGCAGTGCTGACTGCCTCTGCCACCACCTCCCAGGCAGTGTCCAGGAGGGAAGGCGTGAATTTGCAGCCCACGTTGGGGAAGAGGGCGTCCCTCCTCTCCTCACTGGCATGGAGCTGAGGGTCCACCTCGCACTCCCAACCTCGATGGCAGGTCTTCTCTGAGCCATCTTGGTGGCTACAGTAAGTATGTGGTAAATGGAACACTTAAAAACAGCTCCAGCTGCCAGACTCTTTGGCGCAAATTCCGGCCCCAATGGTTAGAAAGCTCAATGGGAGGGCAGCACGGTGGCCTAGTGGTTAGCACAACCGCTTCACGGCGCTGAGGTCCCAGGTTCGATCCCGGCTCTGGGTCACTGTTCGTGTGGAGTTTGCACGTTCTCCCCGTGTCTGCGTGGGTTTCGCCCCCACAACCCAAAAATGTGCAGAGTAGGTGGATTGGCCACGCTAAATTGCCCCTTAATTGGAAAAAATAATTGGCTAATCTAAATTTATAAAAAAAAAGAAAGCTCAATGGGCAGGATATTGCTTGGAATGCATGTCAGTAGAATGCTGGTCTTTAGCATGTCCTGAATTGCTCCAAAACTGGTGACCCAAACGGAAACACAAACTGCCAGCAATTCAGTCCCGGCGTCAATACGTATTCTCTCAGAGAATTTTGCCCAATATTTTTTTTGAATGCAGTGGAAAAGTTCTAGTAACTAAATTTTAAATTAGACTAAGCAGTTATGTATTTTAATTTTTTTTTCTGGTCAACTGACTATTGGCAGAAATCTAAACGTCGATAATCAATCTAGTATGACAGCAGATAAGAGAGAGTTTCAGTTTGCCAAATATAGTGCAGAATACGCTTTCCCAAAGGAATACACTCCACCCTACCAAGCCCAGACGATTTGGGCAAGGGTTAACCAATGCCAAGGTGTAAGTGCTCCCAAGTGTTTATAGAGATAGTACTGGAGCATAGAACATCCATTTCATACCTAATAAAGAAGCTTCTCACTATTTGTAAGGGGCAGCACGGTAGCATTGTGAATAGCACAATCGCTTCACAGCTCCAGGGTCCCAGGTTTGATTCCGGCTTGGGTCACTGTCTGTGCGGAGTCTGCACATCCTCCCCGTGTGTGCGTGGGTTTCCTCCGGGTACTCTGGTTTCCTCCCACAGTCCAAAGATGTGCAGGTTAGGTGGATTGGCCATGCTAAATCTCCCTTAGTGTCCACAATTGCCCTTAGTGTTGGGTGGGGTTACTGGGTTATGGGGATAGGGTGGAGGTGTTGACCTTGGGTAGGATGCTCTTTCCAAGAGCCGGTGCAGACTCGATGGGCCGAATGGCCTCCTTCTGCACTGTAAATTCTATGTAATTCTATGTAATTTGTCGAGTGGGGACCACTCTACACATTAAGACACTGAATTCTGTGGTTACTTGTAACTAAGGTAGAAGAATCCCAAGCTCTAGTGATGGTTTCTTCCAGGTTGCAACAGGCTTTCTGTTGAGTGATCAATAGTGCCCACATGGAGAGCTCCCTCAGTCAGACTATTTACTAAAAGTGGTGAAATGTCATTGAGGTTTTCATGGATCATGGAAAAAATAGAAGTAAATGGAGTAAACCCATTTTTTAGGGTTTCTATGCCTCTACAGCTGAAATTCTGGAAGACAAATCAGGGAATCCTCAATTAAATTTACCACAAACATTTCTTCACAGAAGATTGACTCGGTGTCAGTCTCTAAATGGCAGGTATATGTTGATATATATGTAGATTTTGTTATTATAATTAATGTTTATTGATGAGGGGACTGGCTTTAATGACATTACAACTCTCATGTGAGATTGGAATATATCAATGTCGTCACATTGCTCATTGTAGCCGGTAAGACAAAACATGGATGAGTCCAGAGTGGGAGTGACTGTTTCTCTGTTGTTGCAGGGTTACTGGTGGACACTTCAGGAGATTACAGCAGTGGGTTCTATGTTGGTGGAGGAGGGCTGTTTATTGCCGTTTGCTTTCTCATGTTAGCTGACTACTTCTTGGATCATGAGCCGAATTTCAATCAAGATACGGAGAAGGAGATGGAAAAGTTTATTTCTCAATGCCAACCTCAGGAAGAAGCAGAGAAAGGGAAGCTTGGCACCGACAGAACGAATGGCACAGAGTCTGAAGTATCTGAATGAAGATCTTAAACAATGTTTAGAGTTTTCCTTCAGAGGGATCTCTCCATTTGATGATCTGGGGGCTCCGTTGGACACTTGTTGCATTCGCTGTCACACTGCTCTATGGAATATACTGAAGCTCCGATCACTAGTGTCACAGGTCTTCAGTGAGTGTCAGGCAGGCTAATTAAAGATCAGCTGTCTTATGATTTCACTAAATGCACAAACAATTGAAACAAAAAGCAATTTATTCAAAAAAAGGTTTTGGGTGGAATTTTTCATCCCTCCCAAAATATTTAAGCAGGCCTGACTAAGTTCATCCGGCAATCAGGTTGACTTTTTTAAATTCACAGACTATCTTTCGCAATCTGGTTTGCCAGGTGAGTTTCAATTTCCCATATAATTTCCTACATACTTTTTGTTAGATTATCACCTCAAAGCTTCCTGTGCTAAACATCTCTTCATAGCAGGATAGCAGCCTCAGCACCAGCAGCAGCACCTTTCAAAGATATCAGTTCATAGAAGGCCATATCCAGCAGTCAGCGTGTAAAGATCAAGAGTCACTTTCTTGGAGCTGTTTGAAGAGCTATGACTCGGGAGGCTGTGCTTTTCCTGTTAGGCCTCTACATCCTCCTTTACCAGGGCTTGATAGACGAGGAGGCCATGCCCTTAACTTCTTTACCCCTAGTTTTGTCCAGTCTTCCACAGCCGATGCCAACTGCAGTTCCCAGTCTTTATACACAACTGCATTAAACCAATCATCAGTACCATTTTCACCAGGCCTGAATCATACATCATCTTCTTCATTGACCTCAACAGTCAACACATGTTTGCTCAGGGATTTGCAGCGATATGTACACTATGAACATTTTTGTATCCCAGAAAGATATAGAAGTAATGAGAAAGATGTTTTCAGCATGAGGTTTTCCTAGACAGGAGCACAGGTCAGAGAAAAGGCTATAGCACAACAGGGTCAAATTCTGCAGGTATGGACCCTCACAACATTATTCTTTGTGCCCATTCCAGGTTATGAATAATATGCATCATGCATCGTGCTATGTTCTTTAGAAATTTCTTTATGTATCGTGTGTACAGAGTAAGTAAGGAGCAATTGGCTCACAATATGTACTATATGACTTGAGTCTATTTTATTGCCTAACTTCTCTATGTCTTATTGCCTAATTGAAGAGAAGGAATCATTTGCTCAGGTGCCGGAGGGCTCACAAACATTCTTGTTGTCTCCTGTTCACAGCATGCCCATCACTAGCAGGCTTTTGTATTTTGCAGGACTTTCGTGATTGCATGATAAAATGTTATTCATTAATAAGTTTTTCTGTTTATTTTATAAAATGCAGCATTTTATATTATGAGATGTGTATAACATGACACAATACGTATAGAACTGACTTACATTAGCATATAGAAAAAAAATGAAAAACAACAATTTTTATCTGCATGGCACCTTTCACATAATAAACTGTCCCAAGCACTTCATGGGAGCATTATAAGGAGATATAAGCTCAGATGACCAAAAGCTTGGTCAGAGAGGTCAGAGGGTGTGTCAAAGGAGGAAAGTGAGATAAGGAGACAGAGCAGTGTAGTGAGGGTTTCCAGGGGCACGATCCGACGTCCACGGTGCACTCGAAAAGCAGCTTGCCACGGCGCAGTGTAGACATGGAAAGCCGGGAGACCCCGGTCCTGGGTCTATCCAGCTTGCCACACCTCACGAGGCCATGAAGCTTCATGCTTCGGGACGCCAACTTGGACAGACTGCTGGACGCCATGGAGGTGAGACAGGACACCCTGTTTCTCCAAGGGGTCGGAGGACCAGCAACAGGGCTGTCAATGCCGCCAGGGAGGCAGTGGCAGCGGCTGTCAGTTCGGGCAGTGTGATCAGGAGGACCGCTGTCCAATGTTGGAAGAAGACCAACGGCCTCCACTGCGCCGAAGGGTAAGTTAACATGGGCCCCCTGGCATTAGTCTCACTTGCAACCTCCCTGGGTTCTGGCACCTACCCCCCCCCCCCCCCCCCCCCCACACCCACCCCACAGCATATTAATGCACTTGTGCCATAGCACCTCTGGCACCCACCAGCACACTCCTCCATGCCTAGGTGCAGTGCCCAAATGTGCCACCTGTCATAGACCCCCCCCCCCCCCCCTCGATGTATCACGTGTGCAGCTCACAATGCCCCCACTCTGCCCCGCATGAGAAGTTGGCTCATAACAACTGGGAAAGGGCACATCCGGGTTCCGGATATCAGAATCCTCATCCCCTGTGTGGAAAGAGCCCTGGAGATCGTGGGGTTGGCAGAGGAGAGTGCGGTCACTGACAGCGAGGTTGGCCTGCACCACAGAGGTGAGAATACACTCCTTCTTCCCTCCGCAGATGACCTGTCTCAAGTGAGATGTTCATGTCAGCATGTCAGACAGAATGATCCTTCCCTCCCACTGACCACATGTCCATTCTATCGCAGGACCTCCACCTGATGGGGCTGGGCCATCCAGGGTTCCCCCCGCCCCCCAACTGCCCAACAGAACACCTCGGAGGACAGCTCTGAGGAGACCATCATCGATGCATCACAGCTATCGGCTGCATCTTCCACTAGCACAGAAACATACACCTCCCTGGGCGACATTAGTAGACAGGTTTTTGGGCACAATCTGGTGAGCACCACGCAGTTGCTGATGCGCATCAGGTGGAGGCAAGAACATCCAAGCGAGTCAGCAGTTGGAGGTCTGCTGGGTCCCAGGACACAGCTGAGTCCTAGTTAGATGCTGAGCCTCTGGACAAGGTTAGCCCGGAGTTGATGCAGATGCTATAACACGGCTGAGAGATTCAGGAGGGGATGTCAGCCACAGTACAGCGAGTGCACAGAGGATTGAGGAGTTCCAAAGGCTAAGGCTGCAGGAGATGGCACAGGCAATGTGTGGCGCTGAGGCCAACACTGCTACATGGCAACCGCAGTGGAAAGCCAGGAGCATGACGTCAGCGCACGAGTGGTGGTGTCCAAGGTGTGGCTCAGTCTGTGACAGCCATGGCTGAGGGCCTCGACATCATGTCCCAGTCACTGAGGGATGTTTCCCAGACTCAGGTGGACATTGCTGGGGCACTGCAGAGCATGTCCCAGTTACTGAGGATAATCGTCAAGGGCATCAACACCATGGTGCACCCAAGCGGGAGGTGCCAGGACCGACAGAGCCAGATGGCACAGAGGCCTCTGGAGCTCACTCCAGCTGCCTCTCTATCCCATGGAAACCCACAGGGTCCGAAGGGTACTGTCCAGCAAGAGGGAGCATTGGAGGCCCACTCAGGGCCGGCCAACAGGGAGACGATAGTGGTCTCCAGCTCACCCGAATTCCACCCCCCACCCCCCTCCCCACCCCCCTAAGGTCAGTGGCACAGTGATGCAAGTGGCACCGATAAGTCAGCCGCAGCCTTCCGGCAGCAGGACCCCGCCAAGGGCATCAATGGCTACAGGGCGCAGTAAGCAGCAGGCTGCCTCCTCCTCGGATGTGCATCCTGAGAACATACCTAGACCAAGCGGTAGAGCACGGAAGGTGAAGAAGATTAAGGCTCACTGAGTGGGCACTGGGGGGCACTGGGGGTGGGGCACCATCTGTAGTTAGGGGGAACGGGGATTTTAATATTCATTATTAAAACATGTTATACCAGATACACGTGAAGCCTCGGTCACATTATTCTTAACAGTGGACCTTCCCACTCCCCGACCCCCAGTTGCCCTCCGCTCTCCCCACCCCCTGCCCCACAGGCACAGTGGTCCTACAGCGAGAGCCCCGCAATGCCGACCCTGTGCAGGTGATGGGTGTAAGCGCGCTGTCAGCAGAAAGACAGGAATCCAACTTTGGCATAAACTGAGGAGCACCAAAATTTACCTCACAGCGGATTATCATCACTCCCCTGCCTGTATATTGACCCACTGACAGTGCCTGAGCAGCACATCATCCTGGAGTGATGTTACACAGACCCTGGGAGGGTGGAACAGGATAGTCGGGAAGGGGGGGTCGGGTATGGGAGGGTCGGGGAATTAGGGGAAAGGAAGGAGGAAAATAGGTGGGAAGGCAGGAAAAGAATGGGTGTTGGGGGGGAAGGAAGGAAATCAAAGGGTGAGCGAATGGGGTGGTCAGTGGAAGGAGGGGGTGGCCAATGGAGGAAGGGGATGATTGGGGGGAGGGTTGGGGGGCTGAGCTGATGGACAAAGCCTGTTCCTATGAGAAGCGGGTGAGGGTGCGAGCCTTCCTTGCACTCTGGGTATGAGAGACCCTTGCTGCCTCATGTCCTCCAGCCTCCGCCTGTTCCCATGGGTCCTCCCAAGGCTCATTCTTCCAGGTCCCCCCGGTACAGCCTGTCATCATCCTCCTCAGAGAAGGCCGCATGTCCCTCTTCCTCCTCCTCCTCCAGTATTTCGCCTCACTGCTGTGCCAGGTTGTGGAGGACACAGCATGCCACCACAATGCAAGGGACCCTCTGGGGAGTGTACTGCAGTGCACCACCAGAGTGGTCCAGGCACCTGCATTTTGAGTAGTCTGATGCTGAATGGCAGCACGTATGGTCTCCGGCCTCCGCATTGGCATCATCAGCCAGGACATCAGTGGGTACCCGTTATCCCCCAAGAGCCAACTCGTCATACTAGAGTGGCCGTCGAAGATGCTGGGGATCTCTGAGTGTCCGAGGATTTAGCTGTCGCGCACACTCTGTGGGAAGCGTGCACACACATGCATTATCCAGAGATGGTGGTCTCACCAGTTGTATATTGAGGAGTAGAAACCCTTACTGTTTAAGAAGGGTACTCCCTGATGCTGTGGTGTGCGAAAGGCAACCTGCGTGCCATCAAATACCTCCTGGACTTGGGGTATCCCTGCAATGGCAGAGAATCTTGCTGCCTGGTTATCTTGATGGGCTTCGTCCAGCTCAAAGTTAATATGGTCAACTGCCCAGGCATACAGACATCCATGACTTCACAAATGCACTTGTGGGTTGTGGCTTGTGAAATGCCACGCAAGGCTCTGCTCGAGCCCTGGAATGAAATTGTTGAATAAAAGTTCATGGTTGCGGTGACCTTCACAGCCACCGGGAGAGGATGTCCTCCTCCTTCATGCCATGCAATATCCGCAATGTCATGGCACAGGTGCTCCACTGTCTCCTTGTTGAGGCGGAGCTGCCTTTGGAACATGCTTTTTAAAAATTGATTTGCAGGATGTGGACGTTGCTGGTTAGGCCAGCATTTATTGCCTATCCCTAGGTTGCCCTTCAGCATGTGGTGGTGAGTTGCCTTCTTGGACCGCTGCAGTCTTTAGGGTGTAGGTACTGTGCTGTTAGAGAGGGATGATGTGGAGATGCCGGCGTTGGACTGGGGTGAGCACAGTAAGAAGTCTTACAACACCAGGTTAAAGTCCAACAGGTTTGTTTCAAACACGAGCTTTCAGAGCACGGCTCCTTCTTCAGGTAAATGGAAAGGCTTGTTCCAGAAATGTTTATATAGACACAGTCAGAGATGCCCCGGAATGCGAGCACCTGCAGGCAATCAAATCATCAAAGATGCAGAGAGAGAGGTAACTCCAGGTTAAAGAGGTGTGAATTGTCCCAAGCCAGTTCAGTCGGTAGGCCTCTGCAAGTCCAGGCTTGTTGGTGGGGGCCGAATGTAATGCGACATGAATCCCAGATCCCGGTTGAGTCCGCATTCATGCGTGCGGAACTTAGCTATAAGTTTTTGCTCAGCAATTTTGCGTTGTCGCGTCTCCTGAAGGCCTCCTTGTAGAATGCTGACCCGGAGATCAGAGGCTGAATGTCCTTGACTGCTGAAGTGTTCCCCAACTGGAAGGGAACAGTCCTGCCTGTTGATAGTCGCACGATGCCCGTTTATTCGTTGTCGCAGTGTCTGCATGGTCTCGCCAATGTACCACGCTTCGGGACATCCTTTCCTGCAGCGTATGAGGTAGACTACATTGGTCGAGTCGCACGAGTATGCGCCGCGTACCTGGTGGGTGGTGTTTCCACGTGTAATGGTGGTGTCCATGTCGATGATCTGGCATGTCTTGCAGAGATTACCCTGGCAGGGTTTTGTGGTGTTGTGGTTGCTGTTCTGAAGGCTGGGTAATTTGCTGCAAACAATGGTTTGTTTGAGGTTGCGCGGTTGTTTGAAGGCCAGTAGTGGGGGTGTGGGGATGACCTTGGCAAGATGTCCATCCTCGCTGATGATGTGTTGGAGGCTGCGAAGAAGATGTCGTAGTTTCTCCACCCCAGGAAAGTACTGGACGACGAAGGGTACTCTGTCAGTGGTGTCCCGTGTTTGTCTTCTGAGGAGGTCGGTGCGGTTTTTTGCTGTGGCGCGGTGGAACTGTCGATCAATGAGTCGAGCGCCATATCCCGTTCGTACGAGGGCATCTTTCAGCATCTGTAGGTGTCTGTTGCGCTCCTCCTTGTCTGAGCAGATCCTGTGTATACGGAGGGCTTGTCCATAGGGGATGGCTTCTTTAATGTGTTTCGGGTGAAAGCTGGAGAAGTGGAGCATCGTGAGATTATCTGTGGGCTTGCGGTAAAGCGAGGTGCTGAGGTGACCGTCCTTGATGGAGACGAGTGTGTCCAAGAATGGAACTGAATTTGGAGAATAGTCCATGGTGAGTTTGATGGTGGGATGGAACTTATTGATGTCATCGTGTAGTCGTTTCAGTGATGTCTCGCCGTGGGTCCAAAGGAAAAAAATGTCATCGATGTATCTGGTGTATAGCATCGGTTGAAAGTCCTGTGTGGTGAGGAAGTCCTGTTCAAACTTGTGCATGAAGATGTTGGCATATTGAGGTGCAAATTTGGTCCCCATGGCTGTTCCGTGCGTCTGGATGAAGAATTTGTTGTCGAAGGTGAAGACGTTGTGGTCTAGAATGAAACGGATGAGTTGCAGAATTGCGTCTGGAGATTGGCAGTTGTCGGTGTTGAGGACTGAGGCTGTTGCAGCAATGCCGTCGTCATGGGGGATGCTGGTGTAGAGTGCCGAGACATCTATTGTGACGAGGAATGTTCCTGGTTCAACTGGTCCATGGGTGCTGAGTTTCTGTAGGAAGTCCGTCGTGTCGCGACAGAAGCTGGGTGTACCTTGTACGATGGGTTTCAAGATGCCCTCGATGTGGCCAGAGAGGTTCTCACACAGGGTCCCATTGCCTGAAACGATAGGACGGCCTGGTGTGTTGGCCTTGTGTATTTTCGGGAGGCAGTAGAGATCTCCAATGCGGGGATTACGTGGGATGAGAGCACGTAGGGTGTTCTGAAGGTCTGGATCTAAGGTCTTGATCAGTCTGCTGAGTTGGCGGATGTGTTCCTTGGTTGGATCTGCGGGTAACTGCCTGTAGTGTTCCTGGTTGTCGAGTTGTCGGTATACTTCTTTGCAGTAGTCTGTTCTGTTCAGTATGACGGTGGCCCCTCCTTTGTCTGCTGGTTTGATGACGATGTTGCGGTTGGTCTTGAGAGTGCGGATGGCGTTGCGTTGTGCTTGGGTGACGTTTGAGGCTGCCTTGTGATTGCGAGTGATGAATCTGGCATTGACACGACTTCTGACGGCTTGAGCATACATGTCGAGTCTAGGGCAGCGGCCTTCCGGAGGGGTCCAATTTGACTCTTTCCTTTTCGGTTGCTGCACTGCAGATCTCGCGGTCTGCTGTTCCGGTTCATTGGTCGTGTCCCTGGGTTCGCTGTCGGCCTCTTGAGGTCTGTGGAAGAATTCCCGGAGCCTCATTCGCCTGATGAATTCCTCCGTATCTGCCGCGAGACTGATGGGGTCCATTTTGGTGGTGGTGCAGAAATTGAGCCCTCTGCTGAGGACTTCGATTTCGTCTGGTTGAAGGGTGTAGTCTGACAAGTTGACAATGGATTTCCCTGTATTGTTTTCGACTGTTGTACCGGGAGAAGCTTGATTGCTGCTGGTGGTGATGCCAAGTTTCTCAAGCTTCCTGTTCTTGGTGTGCATGTAGGTGGCATAGTATTGCTGTCTCATCTGTTTGGCGGTGTTCCGCAGCTGGTCTGCTGTGTCCTGAGCGCAAGTTGAGAATATGGCCTCTCTCTTGGTTTCCAGGTTGCGTCGACTGCTGTAGAGTTGGTGTACGAGGTGTTTGAGGAGTGTGACAGAGGTGCGGTGGCAGAGTCTTTCAGCGTAGTCTGTGTTGTAAGTCGACTTGAGTGGGTTTTTGATCTGTAGTCCTTTCGGGATCTTGTCTGCTTTTTTGCATCTTTGTAGAAACTGAATGTCAGTGTCTATATGCGCGATCTTCCTGGAGATCCTCTCCACTTTGAGCCGGCAGTTTGCGGTGTCAATGGTAGCCATGATGTGGAGATGCCGGCGTTGGACTGGGGTGAGCACAGTAAGAAGTCTTACAACACCAGGTTAAAGTCCAACAGGTTTGTTTCAAACACGAGCTTTCGGAGCACGGCTCCTTCTTCAGGTAAATGGAAAGGCTTGTTCCAGAAATGTTTATATAGACACAGTCAGAGATGCCCCGGAATGCGAGCACCTGCAGGCAATCAAATCATCAAAGATGCAGAGAGAGAGGTAACTCCAGGTTAAAGAGGTGTGAATTGTCCCAAGCCAGTTCAGTCGGTAGGCCTCTGCAAGTCCAGGCTTGTTGGTGGGGGCCGAATGTAATGCGACATGAATCCCAGATCCCGGTTGAGTCCGCATTCATGCGTGCGGAACTTAGCTATAAGTTTTTGCTCAGCAATTTTGCGTTGTCGCGTCTCCTGAAGGCCTCCTTGTAGAATGCTGACCCGGAGATCAGAGGCTGAATGTCCTTGACTGCTGAAGTGTTCCCCTCCCAGAGAGGGAGTTCCAGGATGTTGCCCCAGCGACAATGAAGGAACAGCGATATATTTCCAAGTTAGGGTGGTGGTGACTTGGAGGGGAACCTTCAGGTGGTCGGCATCCCAGGTATCCGCTGCTCTTGTCCTAATCTAGATGGTAGTGATCGTGGGTTTTGAAAGGTGCTGTTGAAGGAACCTTGATGAGTTACTGCAATGCATCTTGTAGATGGTACACAAGGCTGCCACTGTTCGTCGGTGGTGGAGGGTTTGATTGATTGTGGAAGGGGGAGCAATCAAGTGCGCTGATTTGTCGTGGATGGTGTCAAGTTTCTTGAATGTTGTTGCAGCTGCACCCATCCAGGCAAGTGAACTTTGGAGAAGAAAAGGAGGTTGGAAGTGGGCCAGTAATTTGTGGGGAGGAAATTTCTGCATATCCATTACTGGATGTCGGATAACCGAGGGTGGGGGTCAAGCTTTGTTGTTTTTTGAGGAGGGACAAGGATGGTAAATTTAAAAGAGGGCCAACACCTGCAGAGAAAGAAATATTTCAAATATCAGCGAACAAAAGGGAAAAAATATTAGCCATCAAGAGGAAAATCAACAGTTGATAAAAGTGGGCCAGTGATTCATTGACCTTTAGTGGGTGAATAGTGTGGTATTATCATAACTGTAAGAACTGCAAGGGTTAATGAAGTGTCAAGAGTAGCCACTACATTCCCGTACCGGCCTCCCCGAACAGGCACCGGAATGTGGTGACTAGGGGCTTTTCACAGTAACTTTATTGAAGCCTGCTTGTGACATTAAGCGATTATTGTTATTATTATTATTATGAGAGGGAGCTACAGTTACAAATGTATAAAGCAGTGATGCTGAGCCTTGTGGGAGGCTGTGTGCAGGAGTTGGCTAGAGAGAGTCAGAAGTACAAATAGTGTGAGTGAGAGCAGATCATAGTTTATATCAGTATTAAGATTAGCTGTAGACGAGTCTAGTTTAAATGTTAATAAGCAACTGTGTATTCTTTAGGAGTACGTGTCGAAATCAATTTAGTAGTGTTAATAAATTTATAGCTTTGTTTAAGTTCAAGTTATTTTGTGGTCTTTGTGAACAGTGCGCCAACCATCTTGAATTGAGGAACACAAAGAACACCACAAATAGGATTTTGCGGCATCTCTACTTCAGACAGCATATTCCCCCTACAGACAGCTCAAACTTTGCTGGGGCAGGGCATCCCACTGTGTGCCATGTTAATTAGACTTCTTTCCTCGCCCTTCAGCTAAACATATTTTGTCCTGCAAATTGCTGGGTGTGGGCAGATAGCGGTGCAACAAGGGCAACATGTGAATGTTGATGAATTGTGGGATGTGAAAATGTGCTACTGTTTGATGTGCAAGTGTCAGCTGCTACATCAGCTGAAATACGTCCTATAGTTTCTATCTGGAACACAATAGCGAGTAGGTCGTCTACTTGTTATCTGTAATAATAGAGGTTGATCATGTATTGTTAATCTTTCCTTGTATCCAAATCTTATTACAGAGCAGGATCTTGAATGCTCCAGGATCTTGAATGCTCCAAAGCATTTAAATTATACTTTTGTTGTTAAATGGTGATACACTGATCAGCAGGTGGTTGCACTTTGAGCATTTCTTTTTTTGATTCATTCACGGGATGTGGGTGTCGCTGGCTGGACCAGCAATTACTGCCAATCCCTAATTGCCCTTGAGAAGGTGGTGGTGAGCTGCCTTCTTGAACAGCTGCAGTCCATGTGACATAGGTACACCTACAGTGTGGCTAGGGAGGGATGACTCATTAATGCCTCATTAAGGTTAACCACCAGGAATAAAAACGAGGGCTGTGGTAAAACTTTATATGTCGCATACAATTTGGATCACAGCCTGGAACAAAATCCTGAATCACTGAGTGCATTGTTCTAAATTCATTTTAATTGTCTAATTAACCTTAGACCTGCCTTCAGGGAGGCAAAGATGCACAGAAAATTTGCTTTGGTTCACAACATCATTTGTTATGCAGTTCACAGGTGAGCAAGTGAAAGGATGCCAATGGAAGCAGATTGCTTTGAGAAATTGGTGAGCAATCAGCTTAATGTGGGGCACCCCATTGACCTTCAGGTGAACTTAGCAGCTGCAAAAAGGAGATGCCAATCTGGTTTCTGCACGTGTTGTGCTGTGCAAATTCCCTGCATTTCAGATGCAGTTCCAAATCCAGTGAAAGGACAAGGTCGGAACTTTGCAGGTTATTTTCATTTGCTTTGCATAGACATTAGTGTTGGCCATGTTTCTTGTGACAGATGGGGCTACAGTATGTAAATTGCATTACTGTCATGGGAACATGAGTGTTCAATGCATTCATGGAAAGATGCATGAGTTTTTCTAAATGTATTAGCAGGCTGTTGACTGTTGAATATTCTTGAGGGAGGGAGACTATAGTTGGATAGGACTTTCAAAAAGCTGCCGTCGGAGTGATGGGCCAAATGACCCCCTTCTGTGCTCTATGATTCGATAATCAACAACGTTGTCATTATTACAGGTATTTAAAAATAAAACACAAACTCTGTTAATTTTGTGGGACAGTTTTACTTCATTTGAATGAGTACTTTTTCTGTGAGCATCTTTTACAGTCCGAAGGAGTTCTGTGCCATACGCACTGAAAAATTCAAATAACATTATAAAGAAGGGAATTTATACAGCATCTAATCATGTCTCATAAATGTCCCAAATCTCTTCACATAGAGTGGATCAGTTCAAAGTGCAGAGTTTGTCGATGTGCAGGCAAACGCAAATAAACCAATCGATTGATTTATTTAATTTGCGTCAAAGGAAGGATGCTAGCCAGTACAACAAAGCGAGTTCTGACTCTTTGAGTAGTGTTGTGGGAATTTAGTAAACAACCAGACCATCAAGACCTGGAATTCACATCTCGCCTGAACAGTAGTGCCTTTGACAATGCAGCACTCGGTCAGCATTGTGCAAGAGCGTCCACTTGGAGTATGAGCTCAAATTCCTGAATTGGAGTTCAAAGCCACAATCCCTTGCCTGGGAGGCAGCAACGATACCAATTGAACCAAACTACAATGTGGATGTCTTAGGATGTTTTACATTGTTAAAGGCACTATAAAAATGCAAGTTGTTGAGGTACCAATGCTACTAACTGAACCAAACGGCTACTTCAACACGACAGTCTGATCATTAATAATTTGTTGATGATAATCGAGCAAGGCAATTAAATATTCCATAGATTGAGGGAATTCAACACATGCAAAGACTTAAAATAATACAAAAGTGTGAAAGTGACGCTCAATTGCTTTACAAAGCAATTGAGAACCAAATAATGTGTTTAACCTTGAATATTTTATTTATTATACTTGTGTACACAAACTAGGAATTGTATGCACCTTTATCTTCGGTAAACTTTGGTACAGTGCTATTATTCATAGGCTGACATATTGGTTTTGAGTGGAGGTGTGACCAGCATGTCAGGAATGCACACCCGACAATAGAGACGCAAAGCTCAATCAGAATTGGACCACAGGCCTTATTTCCATAAAACCAACAAACAGCGGATGCAATTGGGGATTCCAATGTAGCTCTAAGGTCAGGGCATTCTCAAAACTAACCGTCTCAGATACCGAACCAGCCCACAGTCCAGTCGTCGGAGGTGGGGATTGGGAATCAGATGTGGGAGAACATGCATGGAAATTGGTCCTCACAACTTGATTTTATGTTCAGAAAATGCGTATCATGGGGACCAACAACTTCCCCATGGTGCTTTTTTGTTGAGTAGTACGACGGGAATCTTGTTTGTTGAAGTGCATATTGTTTGAGGAAAGTTATTTTGTTTGACATGGTTGCAGCCGGTGTAGTAGTGTAATAGCATTCATGTTTGCTGCCCACATAAGGTTGTGAAGGAAGAGCCTGGGCGATAGTGTATCGAATACTGACAGTCAACAGCCAATGTTACAAGACTGTAAGAAAAACAAATTGGGATGTTATATCTTCGAATAAAACACGTATCCTACAGAAGGCATATAAAATGCTGTGGCAAGTTTTGGTCTGCTTGCACGGTAAGGAATCTGAGGTCCTGGAGAAGGTCCAGGAGGGGAAGAAGAAATATAACTAACTGTAGGACTCTTAATTATTAGGCTAAACACTCAGAAGCAGGGTTTTTTCATTGGAGGCATGATTGAAATTTTTTAAATAGTGAAAGATAAATTCAGTCAGGTGAATAAGTTGTGTAAGATAGGTATGGACAGGTGAAATGTTGTGGTGGTGGGAGAGGGTGTGGTGATATGATCTGCATACTCGTCTGCCATTGGGCCAGAACGTCGGCTTACCATTGGCCCTGGTCGGTCATGTGCCTCTCGACCGATTGGCCGAGAGGCTGAGTTAACCACGCCTCTATTAACGAGGTATAAATGGTCAGACGCCTGACGATCGTCCCTTTCCATTGTAGACGATCGCAGAGCTGTGTTCTAGTCAATTAAAGCCAGACTTTGGTAAATCACTCGCCTCGCGTACAATTGATGGTACATCAGGGGGCAATTGCATAGAATTCCCCCCCCCCCCAAAAAAAAGTATATGCATTTGTAGAGAGCATTAAACAATGGTTCACAGAGGTGTAATCAAACATTGACCACTAAGCCAAGCATGACCACAAGCTTGAGTAACGAGCATCATTTTTAAGGAAGGTTTTAATGGAGGAGAACATGGTTGAGACTTCACCAACTCCCAGTGGGACTGGCTGGATGGAACATTTGGTCTTTTCCTTTTTTGTATTTTCAGACATCTTATTTCATTTTCTTGCATTGCTCTTTCTATATTACAGATGCAGAACAAGATCTCCCATAACTTTCCACACATTCCATGGTTCCTGAGAGCATAATCGAACATTCCAAAGGCATGAAACCCTAGCTGCAAAGCAAACATCAGAAACATTGTAGGTAAATAAAGCAAAAGCTTTCAAAATGCAGTTTACTTTGGACAATGTCATGCTATCCCAGCTTACTTTTGTCTTTGAACCTCTCATATCCTCCAATGACTTTTAAAAATAATAATTTCATAGGATGTAGGTGTCACTGACTAGGCCAGCATTTATTGCCCTTGTGAAGGTGGTGGTGAGCTGCCTTCTTGAACCGCTGCAGGCCCTATGATGTCAGTACACCCACTGTGCTGTTGGGGAGGGAGCTCCAGGATGTTGACCCAGTGACACTGTAGGAATGACGGTGTTTTTCTAAGTTAGGCTGTTGAATGGTTTGGAAGGGAACTTCCAGGTGGTGGTGTTCCCATGTGACTGCTAGCCTTGTTCTTCCAGACTGGTAGCAGTCGTGGGTTTGGCAGGTGCTGCCTAAGGAGCCTTGGTGAGTTCCTGCAGTGCACCTTGTAGATGGTACACACGGCTGCCACTGTGCGTCGGTGGTGGAGGGTTTGAATGTTTGTGGAATGGGGGCCTATCAAGTGGGCTGCTTTGTTCAGGATAATGTCAAGCTTCTTCGGTGTTATTGGAGCTGCACTCATCCAGACAAGTGGAGAGCATTCCACCACTTTCCTGACTTGTGCCTTGTAGATAGTGGACAGGCTTTGAGGAGTCCGGAGATGTGTTACTCACCATGAGATCCCTAGTCTCTGATCGCTGTATAGCCTCAGCCACAGTATTTATATGGCTAGTCTAATTAGGTTTCTGGTCAATGGTACCCCCGGGATGTTGACAGTGACGGTAAATTGAATGCCAAGGGGAAATGGTTAGATTCTCTCTTGTTGGGGATGGTCATTGCCTGACACTTGTTACTTGCCACTTGTCAGCACAAACCTGGATATTGTTCAGGTCTTGCTGCATTTGGACATGGGCTGCTTCAGTATCTGAGGAGTCACGAATGGTGCTGAACATTGGGCAGTCATCAGCGAACTTCCCCATTTTGACCTTATGATGGAAGGAAGGTAATTGATGAAGGAGCTGAAGATGGTTGGGCCGAGGATACCTAGCCTTATAGTTTCTCTGATATTTTTTTGCGTGTTAAAGTTTTAAATCACTAAATAGCACAGTTGCAGGCTTTTTTCAAATTAATGAGGTATGATTAGAGCACAACAACTATGAAAATATAAAGAGATTCATTAATGTCAAAACCTGGTTATGTCTTTTCTTAAATTAATTTTTTTGGCATGCAATGGTTCCTGGTTGTTCAACATAATTTTTTAAAAACTGTATAACTGGCTTCTCTATGATATGAAAAGAATACATTACGTTCAGGAAGCAGTAAAGTGGTAAATATATAGAACCAAAGGAATATATTCAGATACCATCTGATTTGTGGCACATCCAGGCTTAGGGAGGGGCAGAGAATTGTCTCTGGATGCATTTCACTTGCCCCCTGCCGGCTGTCATCACTTCTGGAACTTTCCGCTGGACATGATGGTAGCCAATCAATACAACTAATGATGGTAATAATGGAGTGATATCTGGACATGGACTCTCCACTTTGAGGCAGAGATCTGGACCGGGATTCTCTGACCCTGCGCCCGTCGGAGAATCCCCGGGGGGAGGTGCGAATCCCGCCCCAACGCCGGCATCCCTATTCTCCGGCGCCGTCTTCCGGGCGCTGGCAGGATTCTCGTCACGCCGATCGAGGGCCGTTGACAGCGGCCCCCCCGGCCATTCTCCGGGCCCCGATGGGCCGAGTGGCCGACAGGTTTTGCCCAGTCCTGCCGGCATGAATTACTCACCTCACACACGGTGGGACCTGGCAGGTAAGTGTGCGGGGGGAATCCGACCCCTGGGGGCCCCCACGGTGGCCTGGCCCGTGATCGGGGCCTACCAACTGGCGGGCTGGCTGGTTCCGTGGGGGTCTTCTTTCCTCCGCACAGAGCCCCTGTAGTGCTCCACCATATTGCCTGGGGGCCGGTGCGGAGAAGGGAACCCCCACGCATCCGCAGAAGTACGCCAGCCGTTGCATGCATGCGCGGAAATACGTCGCTCGTTCTGCGCATGCGCAAACTCGCGCCGGCCCTTCGCCGCTGGCTGGACTTGCGGGAACCACTCCGGCCTCAAGCTAGCCCCCTAGAATGTGGTGAATTCCTCACTTTCGGAGGCCATTGACACCAGGTTGGCTCCAGCTTTCAAGCCAGCATGGGGACATAGCCCCATTATTGGAGAATCCCGCCACTGGTGTCTCAGTATTTCTGCAACCTGTCCATGTCCACTCCAGCCCAAACTGCCTGGGTCGGGGCTCAACCAAGATGGAGACCACCAACTGAGAAAGCAGAAATCCAGAGGTGCGACAGTGACATGGGGAGATGGGACAAGGGACTTGAAAAGGAAAGAAGCCCCCTGAAGATTTGAACGGAAATTCCCACTGATGATCTTGACTTAGACTGAGGCATTCACCAGGAAAGCCATTGGAACTGTATGGAGGGAACAAAGGGTGCTGAGGCTACTTAATGCCACTTTAGACAAGGTAACCCCAGGAAATGTGGCAGAAAACACATAAAGAATCACTCGGACCACATGTGAATATTAACAAAAAGGCGGGGAGAGAGGAGGACATAGAACTTTGATATAATGTGTGTTAGATGAATGAATATCCTAAAATGTTTGAATAATAATTGAAAGAATGAAGCTCACTAAAAAAAACTATGATTCAAAGAATTATCATTAACTTTCTGTCTAGGCAGCTGATTTATTAAAATGTGTTTTTGTAAGTGGTTCAACCCTGAAGATATCACTCAATGGGAAGGAGTTACAGATTTTCATTGTGTAATTATTGAATAAGATACTGAAGATGATGTGCACTTTATACAGAAATGTCATCAGAGTGGCATTCTTCTTGTTCTGATTCCTCAGAAATATAAAGATGTCTTCCATACACGTCATCACATATTCCATAAAACATCTCGCCTTCTATCAGGCCCTCTTTTTTCTGACTCTCCCTGGATGCAGATTGTTTGAGTTTAAAAGGCAGCGGCATTGCAATGGTTGTGACATCCCTCTGATCAGTCTTAGAGTTACTGGCAACTAGCTGGCTACACAGAGTTGGACTGCCAGAGGGCACTGCATCAGTCAAGGTGACATTTTCAGTCTTAGCTGGGTGGCTTTGGCCTTTGTTTCTGGAAGAAGAAGGCAAGACTGACCTGTGCCTGAGAAGAGACAGGTTGTTTGAGGAAGGTGGATTGACTGCAGTGTTGAAATCTTCCTGGAATGTAGCAAGAGGGGCCCCACCAGATCCTCTTCCCTTGCTGCAAGAGGGTAGAGAAAGGATGTTAATGAGGCGTAACACGAATTTCGTCAATTTATATGTAAGGCTGCATCAATTGGATGACCATGAAACCATTGTCGATTATTATTAAAAACCCATCTGGTTCCCTAATGTCCTTCAGGGAAGGAAATCTGCCATCCTCATCTGGTCTGGCCTAGGTGTGACTCCAGATCCACAGCAATGTGGTTGACTCTTAGATGCCCTCCGAAATGCCTAGCAAGCCACCAAGTTGAAGGGCAATTAGGGATGGGCAATAAATGTTGGCCCAACCAGCGATTAATTTTGATTAACGATCAAAACGATCAAAACCAGCGATTAACCATGAATTAATTTTTTTGAAAGGAGTTAACTAAATAAGTGCATTTATGAAATGAAATGAAATGAAAATCGCTTATTGTCACGAGTAGGCTTCAATGAAGTTACTGTGAAAAGCTCCTAGTCGCCACATTAACAATACGATTATATATTTCAGGGGCCATTAGTTACAAACAACACCTCCTCAATACACGAGCCTACATTTTGAGTGAACTCCCATAAAAAGGGCTGGTTTAGCACACTGGGCTAAATCACTGGCTTTTAAAGCAGACCAAAGCAGGCCAGCAGCACGGTTCTATTCCCGTACCAGCCTCCCCGAACAGGCCCCGGAATGTGGCGACTAGGGGCTTTTCACAGTAACTTCATTTGAAGCCTACTTGTGACAATAAGCGATTTTCATTTCATTTCAAGTACACAAACTGCTTTTGGGTGTGCCTGAGATTAATAATAATAATTTTTATTGTCACAAGGCTTACATTAACCCTGCAATGAAGTTACTGTGAAAAGCCCCTAGTCGCCACATTCCGGCACCTGTTCGGGTACACAGATGGAAAATTTAGAATGTCCAAATAACCTAACAGCACATCATTCAGGACTTGTGGGAGGAAACGGGCAGCACGGCAGCATAGTGATTAGCACAATTGCTTCACAGCTCCAGGGTCCCAGGTTCGATTCCTGGCTTAGGTTGTTCTCCCCGTCTGTGTGTGCGTTTCCTCCGGGTGCTCCGGGTTCCTCCCACAGTCCAAAATGTGCAGGTTAATGGATTAGCCGTTAAATTGCCCTTAGTGTCCAAAATTACCCTTAGTGTTGGGTGGGGTTACTGGGTTATGGGGATAGGGTGGAGGTGAGGTGTGGGCTTGGGTATGGCGCTCTTTCCAAGAGCTGGTGCAGACTCGATGGCCCGAATGGCCTCCTTCTGCACTGTAAATTGTATGAAACCGGAGCACCCGGAGGAAACCCACACAGGACGGGGAGAACGTGCAGACTCCGTACGGACAGTGACCGAAGCCGGGAATTGAACCTGTGACCCTGGAGCTGTAAAGCAACTGTGCTAACCACTGTGCTACTGTGCCACCCCTCAACTGAACTGAACTGTTCTGAGTAAATATCTGTGGCAGACTCTAAATTTGAAACAAGTACCGTTACCAAACTTCGACAAAACTATTTCTTTAAGTAATATTACCAGTGCGGTAAATAAAATTCCCCAAATCTTTATGTATTTAAGTTCTGGGAAGTCTGTGTATGCATAATTTTTGTTTTTTGAAGGGGTTTAAAAAGAAAACTTTTATTTTCTGAACTGTCCACCTTCCATTGTGTGCTCTGTAAATCTCAGTCAGGAGCTTGGACCCGTGCGGACAGGAGATTTGGTCAGAGGATGAGGAAATCAAATATAAGATGCATGATAAAAAGGAAAGACAGCTCACGTTCCACCGGAAAGGGTTATGTCATTGCTGCCGGAACAGGTCTCGCCATCGTTCTCAGTGTCTCTATGGACCAGCACCTCTGCTTTCACGGGAGATTGACCTTCCACATCCACGCGTTCTAACTGCAGTGAGGTGGGCGGAGAGTTCACTCCAGGTGAATCTCCAGCGCTGCGTACGTTTTGCTGGATTTGCCCATAAGTGGGGAGATTTTTCTCATACTGTTCGGCTTCTTCACGGGAGGTATACGGACTCTGGGAGCTGGAAAAAAACCAAAACAAGTGATGTTTAATAGGGGCTCAGCGATGCACGATGTCAATTTCTGGTCAGTAGGTGATTTTGTTTTAAAACCTGGAAGCATTGCAGCAAGATTCACAAGACTGGTTGCTGTGGTGATATGCATCACTGTAGATACACAAGGGGTTAATGTAAGTACACGTAGACTAGCTAGACACTAGAGGGAGCACCAGAGACATGACACACAGACACTCAACCAGTAGGTCAGTAAGATAGGACACAACCAATGGGCATTCATGATACACACAGAGGTGACATTACCACAAGGGGGCATTACACCAACCCATATATAAAGGACACAGCACACATGATCTTCCTCTTTCCAGTGGAGACACTCAGTGAGTACAGACAGAGGGTTGATTGAACATCACACCCACCACGTGGATTGTAGCAGACTGGTTCATCAGTCTGAGGAGCTATAGACGGATTAACAGTAGAGGCGAATCCGAGTAGGAGAATTGTTAATAGTTTAATAAACGTGATGAAGTTATCTCCACATCTGAACCTTCCTTTGTCGGAGTGCACATCAGGGAAGCAGCTTATGCTATGCCAAGAGCATAACAAGACATGGTACCAGCGAGTGACTGTTTTAATCCATATAGTTACAACTCAGCAAACAGTGACAACCAGCAACAACGCCCAGGCAAGATGATCGAGATTCCGGTTCCACAGCAGCTCAAGTGCCACGGCAATCTCCGTGAAAACTGGCATGCATTCAGGCAAAGGTTTGAGATCTTTCTGGTAGCAGCCAACCTACAAGACGTGGCCGGTGCTGAAAAGACAGAGCTTCTGCTCACCATCGCTGGTGCCAGAGCAGAAGAAATCTTCAAAATATTCAAGTTCTCCAAAGGGCAAAACAGGAGCGACTTCCAGGCAGTCCTGGACAAATTCGAACAATACTGCGAGGAAAACACAAACAAACCAACAGAAAACGGTAAGGGAGGCGCCAGTACTCACCACGAGGCTGAGATCCCGGAGCAGAGAACGACAATTTTGATTGGTGGCCGTCTTGGTAAAGGTGCTGCACATGCATAGTTGAGAAAAACGCCCCAAGTAAAGGAACAGCGATCTGAGCATGCCCAATCGCTTCCTATGACCTACGTCACATGCTTCATGACGTCAGAGGCCCCAGACCATGCCCACTTAAAGGGGAAATGTCCCAAAACACAAAAAAAAATTAAAGCTGTAAAACCAGATTCTTTCACCTGGAACGACAGCACAATGCCTGAAATTCAACCAGTAGCTGAAAGTGACCTCCGCAGAACCCTGCAACAAGCAGTTAGTACCACCCAAAGAGATGATACAGTCCTTGAATACTACGACTCCGACCTTTATTTCTTCTTTGGACATCACGAGCCCAATGCCAGCTCCGACACAAAAAGTGATGATATGGTCCTAGAAGACTACGACTCAGACGAGCAGCTATAGATGGATTAACAGTAGAGCGAATCCGAGTAGGAGAATTGTTAATAGTTTAATAAACGTGTTAAAGTTATCTTCACGTCTGAATCTTCCTTTGTCAGAGTGCACATCAAGGAAGCCGCTTATGCTACGCCAAGAGCATAACAAGACAGTTGCTACAGTGAGAGATCTGAATTTTAATTCTGGGAATGCAAAACTTTGAAGTTTTGAAAGAGAGGATTTAAAAGGGACATAGAACATAGAACATAGAACAGTACAGCACAGAACAGGCCCTTCGGCCCTCGATGTTGTGCCGAGCAATGATCACCCTACTTAAACCCACGTAACCCGTATACCCGTAACCCAACAATCCCCCCCATTAACCTTACACTACGGGCAATTTAGCATGGCCAATCCACCTAACCCGCACATCTTTGGACTGTGGGAGGAAACCGGAGCACCCGGAGGAAACCCACGCACACACGGGGAGGACGTGCAGACTCCACACAGACAGTGACCCAGCCGGGAATCGAACCTGGGACACTGGAGCTGTGAAGCATTGATGCTAACCACCATGCTACCGTGAGGACCTTATAGAAGTTTCTGGGTGGCACAGTAGCACAGTGGTTAGCACTATTACTTCATAGCGCCAGGGACCCGGGTTCGATTCCCGGCTTGGGTCATTGTCTGAACATTCTCCCTGTCTCTGCATGGGTGCTCCGGTTTCCTTCCACGTGTCCCAAAGACGTGCTTGTTAGGTAATTTGGACATTCTAAATTCTCGTACCTGAACAGGCGCCGGAATGTGGCAACTCTGGGATTTTCACAGTAACTTCATTGCAGTGTAATGTAAGCCTACTTGTGCCACTATTATTAATAAAATGGTAGAGGTAAAGTTAAATCCATGAATCACTTTAAATTAAACCACAATTGTAGGAAAAAGAGGTGCAGGCCAAAACTGCATCGAGGCAAAAATTAAGACTGATTTCTGGCAGTTCTTCACACAAAAAATAGTTTGCATTAAAATAGACAAGTGGGTAACGTACAAGCCAAGTTTTTGGAATGCTGAACTATAATGGCCTTTCCTTATCCCTCACCCAAATTCCAAGGATTGAATGTACACATATCATTTGTACTCCAGGTGCATGTCCACTGCTAGAACATTAGAAATCGAAGCTACATTTTCCAACCTCTCCAAATGTCTAAGAACAGAAATCAAATTCTAACTCTCATTTATAGCCAAGAATTGGGCAAAAACTCCAGATCAGATACACACTGTGGCCAGGGATTGGAAGCTACAATATATTTGTTGCATAGTATCAAATGCTTCAGTCAGCGACAAATCCCTTCAAACACTATTAAAGTTTTGTATGGCTTCTCCCTCCTCTCCAGTTCTGTCCATGTGCTGCTGTGATACATCATACCATTCCTGTTTGTTCCGCTACTTGAACTACTTTTACCTATAAAGAATTTATTTGCCTTTCTCATTTGCACAAATTCCAGATTCATTTCAGTGAGAGCAGGAATGCATAGAGAAGGCGGAGGGAAGTCCTCGACACTGAAGAATTTCAACAGTCACCCGTCACTCAACATTCAGAATAGATTACCTCGATTTGAGAGGAAGTCCACATTCCGACATGGAGGCTGGAACTTGGTGTTTTTGCGGAAACAAGTGCTCTGTGTCTGACTCGATGGGTGGGACGAGCGTGACCTACAAAATAAATCTGCATGTCAGAAAATCGTATTTTTAAACTCTGCAATTAAATCAGAAAAGGTTAATTTTCTTTTTAGCGTACGGTCGAAGTAACACTCTGAACGTCAGTGACATTCAATTTGCAATCCAATCTCAGAATTCATGCAACACAGTGTAAGAGTGTACGGACTGGTCCTGGACCCTTCAAATACCTTGTCATTTATTAACTTTGCGCAATGGGGGCAGCATGGTGGCGCAGTGGTAGCACTGCAGTCTCACGGCGCCAAGGTCCCAGGTTCAATCCCGGCTCTGGGTCACTGTCCGTGTGGAGTTTGCACATTCTCCCCATGTTTGCATGGGTTTCGCCCCCACAACCCAAAAGATGTGCAGGGTAGATGGATTGAACATGCTAAATTGCCCCTTGATTGGAAAAAATGAATTGGGTAATCTAAAAAAAAAAATAACTTTGCGCAATGAAAGGTACGACTGAAGTCCGAGAATATGCTGCTGTCCTAAGAAAACACTATCATGTAGCTCACAATCCTGTGTGACGAGGCCCTCATTATCTTCTTGACCAAAGTCACCTTCCTCCTGTGCCAGACACTGCCATGCATGACCTTGGGAAAGAGGTGGAATCTAGGAATTGGTGAACATTCCCTCCTTGGGATTAAGGAGACACAGAAATAGGTGGAAGACTGTGGCTGTCTTGTGCTTCTCAGGGATGCCAGGGTGACAGGACAGGTATTTAAGCAAGATGCTGCCAATCTTGCCATGCAAAACATAAGGGGTGGTATTCTCGGGGTGATAAAAATCGGGATGGCCGTCGTGAAATCGGCCGAGCTTCACGACGGCCTCGGGGCCCGCTCCCCGCACCTAATTCACTCCCACCCGGGGGGCTAGGAGCGGGCCCCCGTCGTTCCCGGCCGCGACCTCGTCGTGCCGGAAATGACGCGGAAACGCCGCTTTTCTGATGTCATCCACGCATGCGCGGGTTGCCGGTTCCAACCCACGCATGCGCGGATGACATCAGCACGCAGACGGCACGAACCCGTCTTTCTCCTCCGCCTCCCGGAAAGACATGGTGGCTTGATCTTGCCGGGCGGTGGAGGGGAAAGAGTGCGCCCGTCCCCCCCCCCCCCCAACCACTTATCCCCGTAACCGCAAAACCCCACCAAACCATTGGACACTACTGGCAACTCAGGACTCAGGATGACCAATCAATTTAAACTGCATGGGCGCGATTCTCCCAAAACGGGAGAAATCGTAAGGCTGGCGTCAAACCCGGGCGGGTTTGACGCCAGCGCGCCCCTTCCCGACCGGGAACCGATTCTGGTCCCCGGTCGGGGCTAGCAGCCCGACGCCGCAAGCTCCGGCATCACGGGCTTAACGAATTTCGTTAAGCCCGCTTGCCGGAGTTAGCGCCGGCTGACGCGTCATATGACGTCAGCCGCGCATGCGCGGATTGGAAGACTCCAACCCGCGCATGCGCGGATGACGTCATCGCGTATTTACGCTAAAAACTCGCGCATGCGCGGGCCGGGATGCCCCTCAGCCGCCCCGCGAATGGATATTGCGGGGCGGCGGAAGGACAAATAGTGCGCGGGCAGCGGGCCCGCTGCCCGCGATCGGTGGGCACCGATCGCGGGCCCATGGCACCCTTGGCACGGCCGTGGTACTGCAGTGCCAACCGATGCCATGATTATAAAAAGCGAGTTGTTCCCGCCGTTTTTACGAATGGCCAGACCAGGTCTGTTTGCCGTTCGTAAAAACAGCGTAAAGGGCTGGGGCTTCGGCCCATCGAACAGCTGTGAATCGCTGCCGGCCGTAAAAAAACGGCGGCAGCGATTCGTGTCGGGAGTTGGGCGGGGGGGGAGGGGAGAATAGCGGGAGGGCGGGAAAAATGTCGGGAAGGCCCTCCCGCTATTCTCCGACCCGTCGTGGGGGTCGGAGAATTTCGCCCCACATCTTTGGACTGTGGAAGGAAACCAGAGCACCCAGAAGAAACCTGTGCAGACACGGGGAGAACATACAAACTCAAGACAGACAGTCACCCGAGGCCAGAATAGAACCCGGGTCCTTGGCACTGTGAGGCTGTAGTGCTAACCACTGTGTCAACGTGCCACCTATAACATTGAACTAAAGTGCGGAAGGAGGCCATTTGTGGGCATAAGTAGGGTGCTCTTTCCAAGGGTCAGTGCAGACTCGATGGGCCGAATGGCCTCCTTCTGCACTGTAATTTCTATGAAACCAGAGCACCCGAAGGAAACCCGTACAGAAACAGGGAGAACGTACAACTCTACATAGGCAGTCATCCGAGGTGAGAATTGAACCCAGGTCCCTGGCGCTGTGAGACAGTAGTGATCACCACTTTACCACCTACACTCTTATAAAGCTAGTCTTAGTAATGGTGAGCATGGCAACTATCCTCTATTGTTGTAAAAACTATTTCACTAAAGTCCCTTTAGCGGAAGAAATCCACCATCCTTAACATAGGGGGATTTGAAATCATGTTCCTCCAGGGCATTAGATTGGCCTCTGGATGACTAGCTCTGGGTATTGTTTCAATAATCATATACCACCCTCTGGGTATTGTTTCAACAATCAAGACAAAATCACTGTGAGTGATTGTTCCTGGTGCAGAATGGGGTCAAAACCTGCTTTTGATCCTGACATCGAGGTCCTGACCCAAAACACAAAACGCCTCATCTCGATCTCCGGCTCTGGTTTGGGGGAATTTCCGTGCACCTGACTTTTCAAAATGGCTGACAAAATGTTGGATTTTCAATCCAGAGAGAGTGGATCAGAAGTCGGGGCAGGCAGCCAGGGAAGGCCAGAGGAGGATATTGGTTATCGGAGGCAGGTTGGGCAGAAATGTTTCCTTGGAGTTCTGGCACTGTGTCTACAGTTTAAAAGTAAGGATAAAACCAGGAAACATCCCTCCAGCCCTCAGCCCCTTCACACACTCCCCCATCCCTGCCAACCCATGCCACCTCATTCCCCCCCCCCCCCCACACACACTCCTCATACCCTTCACGTTTACCATCCACTCCCATGGCCCTTTATAACATTTATGTCAACCAATGCCGCTCCTCCCATCCCCATGACCCTTTAATTACGACACCAATTTAGTACTGGCCTCACCCATAATCTTTGAGCTGTTCATCTGCACTGCTAGCTTCCAAGTGTTGGACAAACTGAACTGGACTGAAGTAATGGATTACTATAGGTCAAAAAGTTTCAAATTCTTAAGGGACATCCCTGTCTCACCCTGTCTCAGTTCTGGAAAAGAGCTTACAGCTTCTCAAAGAGGATTTGGGACCTTTAAGCTCTCTACTTACCAGAATATGACAGCTAGTTCAGTAAAAAAGGTATGATTCATGCCAATCCATGCCCCCCATGCACCATCCTGTTCCCCTTAACCGCTGTGCCAACTCACCCAGTATCCACCATGGGCAGACCTCAGGACCCATGCAGAGATGGGATAAAATAAAGTTTTATGAAAAAAATTGTCTATTGCAGACTTCACTTTGTTGAAAAAAGAATTCTCATTAATGAAAGTCCAAATACCACATTTACATTTTTTCATCTAAATTGAGCATTATAACAGCAAACATTTCAGTCCATTACACAATCCTTATAGCAACAAGCATTGGAATTCTTAGTCTTACATTGAAAAGTATATAATCAGTTGGAGCTGTCAATCAAACTGAAACAGCAGCCCCCCCACCCACATGATAATGAATGGAAGTGAAATTCGTCATACAGTATTGGATGCAGTAAGGGATATCCTCAGGCTTATGTTAACATAAGCATGGTAGCACAGTGGATAGCACTGTTGCTTCACAGCACCAGGGTCCCAAGTTCGATTCCCAGCTTGGGTCACTGTCTGTGCAGAGTCTGCACTTTATCCCCATGTCTGCGTGGGTTTCCTCCGGGTACTCCGGTTTCCTCCCACAGTCCAAAGAAGTGCAGGTTAGGTGGATTGGCCGTGCTAAATAGCCCTTAGTGTCCAAAACGGTTAGGAGGGGTTATTGGTTTACAGGGATAGGGTGGAAGTGAGCGCTTAAGTGGATCGGTGCAGACTTGATGAGCCGAATAGCTTCCTTCTGCACTGTATGTTCTATGTTCTATGTTCTTAACAGATAGAATGAAATGGGAGCAAACTATTTTTTCAAAGGTTTAAAGGGTGTGACTTTGAAATATTTTGACAGTTTTGAAAGGTCCTTTTGACAGCTCCCTTTGACAGGTGCTTCTGACAGTTTTGGACAGTTTATTTTGACAGGCCTGTTGACAGTTCCAAAAAGCTTCAGGGGAATGGGTTCATGCACCTTTTACACACATTTATGCCTACTTTTAACAATTCCAACAGTCACCTCACCACCACCAAATGTGTCCGGGAACAAATCCAAAGAGATACCTTACGTCTCCAAAAGGCTGGCTATCCAAACAACCCAAAAACTTCAGCCCAGCTCCTAGTTGGTCTAATTTACACACACCAGGGGCGGAATTCTCTGACCCCCCCGCAGGGTCGGCAAATTGCGCGGGGCCGGCATAAATCCCGCCACCGCCGTGGCCGGAATTCTCCGCCACCCAGGAATCGGTGGGAGTGGGAATCGCGCCGCGCCGATCGGCGTGCCCCCCGCAGCAGTTCTCCGGCCCCGATGGGCCGAAGTCCCGCCACTGACAGGCCAATCCCGCTGACGTGGTTTCAACCATCTCTGGTGGCGGCGGGATTGACGGCGCGAACAGGCCCCCGAGGTCCCGGGGGGGGACGTGGGGCGATCGGACCCCAGGGGGTGCCCCCACGGTGGCCTGGCCCGCAATCGGGACCCACCGATCGGCGGGCGGGCCAGTGCCGTAGGGGCACTCTTTTTCTTCCGCCACCACTATAGCCTCCACCATGGCTGAGGCGGAAGAGAACCCCCCTACCGCGCATGCGCCAGTGGTGACGTCAGTGGCCGCTGACGCACTGGCACATGCGCAAACCGGCGAAGGCCTTTCGGCCAGCCCTGACGCCGCCCGGCGGGCGTCAAAGGCCATTGGCGCTGGTTTTAGTGACAGTCGGCTTGGCGCCAACCACTCCGGCGAGGGCCTAGCCCCTAAAGATGCGGAGAATTCCGCACCTTTGGGGAGGCCCGACGCCGGAGTGGTTGGCGCCACTCCACTATGCTGGGACCCCCCGCCCTGCTGGTTAGGGGAGAATCCCGCCCCAGGTTTCAAACTCTGAGCCTTCCAAAATCAACTTCAGTAGAGGTAGCTGATGATTTAAATGGCCAGCTGCCTTTGTGAAATACGCATGTCCATTCCCGTCCCCACGAAAATGGGGCGTACCACGTTCAGGCTGGGCTTTATGATCTTTGGCCACTTCTGCCATTTTTGCCACAACGCACCGGTTCCCTATCGTAGCAACGGTCTGGGTTCCTACCTCTATAATTGGTGTTTATTGCTAGTGAGAAAGACTACAGCGCCACCTCCGGAGCAAGTAATAATGACAGGCATTCTCATAATTTTCTTTAAAGTCTTGTGCCACCTCTGGAGAATGTAAGAACTATCATTACAGCATTCCCACTGATTACAGTCGAGGGAAAGGGTGAAGTGACAGCATTATCAGCTCAAGGGCCAGGATTATCAAAGGGTTAGTGATCAGGACACAGTGAGGGAGGCCTTTGAGAATCAGGTGAAGGGTAAAGGTTACAAGTGTGCTTTTCTATTGCTTGATTTGATTTTTGATTTGATTTATTGTCACATGTACCGAAGTACAGTGAAAAGTATTTTTCTGCGACCGAGGGAACGTACACAGTACTCACATAGTATACAGAAAGAATAATCAACAAGAATACATTGATAAATGGTACATCGACAAACAGTGATTGGTTACAGTGCGGAACAAGGGGCCAACCAAAGCAAATACATGAGCAAGTGCAGCATAGGGCATCATGAATAGTGTCCAGCTTAACTGGTACTGGGCAGTGATGATGGGGAAAGTTCAGTAGGGGCAGTATGTGAGGTCCACCTGAACCAGTCTCTGTAGGTACTATAAGCCTTCAGTATATCCAGAATTCATGACCTGTTCTGCCACACTTTAATGAAGTCATCCTCACTGAGTATTTGTCAAAATGTCATTCCGTGCAGCTTATCCTGGTCACCTTTCAGTGATTTGTCTTGATTGTACACTTTACTCTGTTTGCAATACAAACTGCTGCATGTCTTCAGTTGTTTATGTTCCACATCATTACTGAATATCAGAGGCTTATATATGTGTCAATCATTCCTCAAATTAGTATTTACTTTGACTATTGAAATACGAGATCCATCTCATATCATTCACACTTGGACATGCAGTAGCATTAATGCCACACTGTTGTATAATGTGCTTGTAGCTGGACTAGTTATAATTATTTTCTACGTTGCTCAAATGATAGCTTGTTCTTGTTGCAGTAATAATAACAATCCCTGATGAATACTTGTGGCGCTATTTAGACTTCTTTGTGATGGATCATGAGGTACCCCACCTCTTCACTGACCTGATCAATTAAATATCTGCTGTATCTCTGTATGGGGAATTTTCTGCTTGTACGTTCACCGGCTCATAATTTCCCCATTCATTTAAGCTGACAGGAATGTTAGCCTGAAAACAAGTCATCCCGAATGGTAACTCCTTAATGTTATCAATGCAGCAATTAGTTTGTTCAAATTTGAAAAATTAACATGTTGCTTATATATAAATATACATATTTCCATCCATTGATATGTCCTGAAATGTTTCACAAAGCGAATGACTTTTGCAATGAGTGGCTGATATTCCATCATATAATTAGTTAATGTTCGGACTATGATCGGACCCTGTAGCTAAACTTTAAAATTGAAAATGGAGTGAATGTGGCCTACGTAATTTTTTTTTAGCCTTAACTGCAACATGTGCCCTCTGTTGCTGGTTCAACTTGTGTTAAAATGAGTCTCATTCTGTACCAAAAGTGACAGACATCTACCAACATACAGGAAGTTGAAATATTCAGAAATGTCCTGAACCTCTGATCCCAGATGTGGGAGACCTATGCAAAAACCTGCGGCTGGATTCTCCGGTCGCCGACTCCAAAATTGCTGATTAAACTACTGATTACATTTTTTAAATTGTACAAAGCAAGTTATCCAAGCCACAGGATGAACACAGCTGATATGCACAAAACTGTTTAAATCTGCCAGGAAAAGTTTTCAAAATCTCACTTTGTTTCAGATGGATCCCTTAAAAATCACCGAAAGGAGCCTAAGGAGTTGTTAATTGGAAGCGAGCACTTCCCTTACTTCCTCCACCCCACCTCACCCTGGTGGTCAATGGAAAATTCAAGACTGTCCCAGAGGCATCGGGGTCCCGACAGGACCTCCACGACTGTGATTTTCAAAGGCCTCCCTCACTGGGTCCTCATCCCTAGCGCTTTGAAAATCCTTGAGCTGATAATGCTGTCACTTCACCCCTTCCCCTCTACTGTAATCAGTGGGAATGCTGTAATGCTTGTTCTTACTTTCTCCAGAGGTGGCACTAGTCTTTAAAAAAAGTTATTGTGAGAATGCCTGTCATTATTACTTGCTCCAGAGGTGGTGCTGTAGTCTTTCTCTTGTGCAATAAACACAATGGGCTCGAAGCAACTTAGTTGTGAACAAAGTCCAACAGTGAGCATGTTTAGCCGGCTCGCAGTGCCAAGGAACTATAGCTATACAACGCGATTCGCATTGTAAAGGGGCCTCAGCGGGAAATCACGGCCAAAGCCGCACATAGCCCCATTTTGTGTACGTGGGGGGCTCTGCTCGTTGGAATTCCCCAGTGTAGTGAGAGAGCGGGGCGCCGATCTCCGAGGCCCCCGAAATGATCCCCGACCCCTCCCAGGCTAAATGCACTATAAGAGGCCCCTCCCTATACCCCACCCAACACCCAAGTAGGGTACCACGGCCCATTCGCACAAGTGCAAAAAATGCCAGCTTGGCACCTTGGCAGTGCCAGGGCACCACCCTGCCCAGCTGGGGGCTTCCAATCCCCTGGGAGATGCCCACGAGTGCCATTCCAGCTGATCCCCATTTGTAGCCATTGGACCAGGCCCTAAAAATAGAGTTAGCAATCCAGACTTTTGCCACGATAGGAAGCCTCTCCGTTGTGGCAAGAAATGGCAGAAGTGGGGGCAGCACGGTAGCATTTTGGTTAGCACAGTTGCTTCACAGCTCCAGGTTCAATTCCCGGCTTGGGTCATTGTTTGTGTGGGGTCTGCACGTTCTCCCAGTGTCTGCGTGGTTCCTCCGGGTGCTCCGGTTTCCTCCCACAGTTCAAAGATGTGCAGGTTAGGTGGATTGGTTATGCTAAATTGCCCTTAGTGTCCAAAAAGGGTAGGTCGGGTTACTGGGTTATGGGGATAGGTTGGAAGTGTGGGCTTAAGAGCGGTGCTCTTTCCAAGGGCCGGTGCAGACTCGATGGGCTGAATGGCCTCCTTCTGCACTGTAACTTCTATGAAAGTGGCCGACGAGCATAAAGCCCACCCTGAATGTGGCACTTCCCATTGTCGTGGGGATGGGAATGGACTACTTGCACATGCGTTTCACACAGGCAGCTGACCATTTAAATCGTCAGCTGCGTCCACTGAAGTTGATTTTGGAAGGCTCAGAGTTTGAAACCTGGCGTGTGTAAAGTAGACCAACTTGGTGCTAGGCTGAAGTTTGCGGGTTGTTTGGATAGCCAGCGTTTTGGAGAGGTAAGGTACCTCTTTGGATTTGTTCCCAGAGTACATTTGGTGGTGGTCAGGTGCCTTTGGAATTGTTAAAAGTAGGCATAAATGTGTGTAAAAGGTGCATGAACCCATTCCCCTCAAGCTCTTTGGATCTGTCAACTGGCCTGTCAAAATCAAGTGTCCAAAACTGTCAGAAGCACCTGCCAAAGGGAACTGTCAAAGGGACCTTTCAAAACTGTCAAAACAATTCAAAGTCTTGCCCTTTATACCTTTGAGAAAAAAGTTTGCTGCCATTTCATTCTATCTGTTACCATAAACCTGAGGATATCCCTTACTTAATCCAATGCTTTATGACCGATTTCACTTCCATTCAGTATCACAGTAGGGTGCCTGCTGTTCCAGTTTGATTGACAGCTACAAGTAATTATAGACTCTTCAACATAGAACTTAGAACATAGAACAGTACAGCACAGAACAGGCCCTTCGGCCCTCGATGTTGTGCCGAGCAATGACCACCCTACTCAAACTCACGTATCCACCCTATACACGTAATCCAACAACTACCCCTTAACCTTACTCTTTAGGACACTACGGGCAATTTAGCATGTCCAATCCACCTAACCCGCACATCTTTGGACTGTGGGAGGAAACCGGAGCGCCCGGAGGAAACCCACGCACACACGGGGAGGACGTGCAGACTCCGCACAGACAGTGACCCAGCCAGGAACCGAACCTGGGACCCTGGAGCTGTGAAGCATTGATGCTAACCACTATGCTACCGTGCTGCCCCTTATGCTACCGTGCTGCCCCCTATGGGGCATGGGACTAAGAATTCCAATGCTTGTTATAAGGATTGTGCACTTGACAAAGGATTTATTCAGTTGAAGAAATGGAAATGTAGTACATGAATTTTTATCAATGAGAATGTATTTTTTTCAATTGAGTGAAGTCTGCAATCGACTTTGTTTTCCATAAAACTTTATTTTATCCCATCTCCAGATGGGTTCTGACGTCGGCCCATGGGGGATACTGGGTGAGGTGGCACATTGGTGTCAGGGAAAAGGATGGTACATGGGGGTGGGGTCATGGATTGGCATGAATCATGCCTTTTTTTACTGAACTATCCGTCAATATTCCGGTAAGTAGAGAGCTTAAAGGTCCCCAAACCACTTTGGGAAGCTGTGAGCTCTTTTCCAGAGCTGCCTGTGTGAGACAGGGATGTCCTTTAAGAATCTGAGACTTTTTGCCCGGGGGGGGGGGGGGGGGGGGGGGGGGGGGGGGCGAAATCTGGAGGAGGAGTTTTGTGTTTTTGGGCCTTTTAATTACCTCAATTGGCTACTTGCCACTTGGAGCCGGAAACCCATTCTGCCTCTGCCTTGGCCTTCTCTAAAATGGTTGGAGGAAGCAGCAAACTGGCAGGCAGGCTGGCCGTTCAAAATTGCACATTGCCATGTCATCCATATTGGAGTCAGTTCTGCCCTAGAGAAACAGCCTTGTGGCTCTTTTCGACATTGGCTCCAGTATTTGAATGCCTCTCTCCTTTCTCAGCAACCAGAACTGGACAGAGTACTCTTGTAACAAAAATATCTGAGCTGGGATTCTTTTTTCTAGAGAACGGAGTACTCCAGCCAGCGGAGAATCAGGACTCACTCCTTAACCAGGCAAATATGCGCATGGTGGAGAGCATGCCGGATTCTGTCAATCCCGGGACTGGATTTTCCAATTTTGAGGCTCTGTCCCCACGCTGGCGTGGGAACGGTGGTGTTTCATGACCAAAAACTGACATAAATGGCCACCCGGCGCTAGCTGCCGATACAGCCCCAAGAATTGCCGGGTCCGTGGTCGCGCATGCGCACTTGCGGCAGCCTGCAGCCGCTGTGCTGTGCAACATGGTGCCGGCTGTTCGTGGACCCGGCCAGCGAAATAGTGCTACCCCATTGGCTGGCTTGCGAGCCCCGTACCACCTCCCCAACAGTGCCCCCAGCCCCTGACAGAGTCCCCCCTGCCTGCCGTTCGGCACTCCCCCGACTGTGGCGCTGCTGGACTGAGTCCGCAGCCGCCTTGCCGAGTTCCTGATGGATGATACAACACACAACCGACGCCATCGGGAACTCAGCCAGTCGGGGGCAGAATATCGGGGGGTTGGCCTTAGGCAACGTCCTGAGGCCATCGATAGTGCGCACGAGGGGGCAGAGCATCACGAAAGCGGCACCGCCCCCAATTTGGTTGTAAACAGGTATTCTCCAGCCGATCGCCGAACATTCGGCGTAGGCGACCGGAGAATTCCACTCTTGGTATCTGGCTACCATTTGAACGCATCACCATTACCCTGCTTTGATGCTAATCACAATGTTTAGAAATACTTTTGCTTTGATTAACAACTCCTCAGCACATCAAAAGGACCCAAAGGCTTTCTGCTGTGAAAATGAGGAAGTGAAACCACTTAGCTGCTTTTGATGTGGTGAGGAGCTGTCAATCATAGCATGAGTATTCATAAACATTTGCAGGATACTGTCAGCAGTTAGCAGTCTTATCAGCCAGGGGCCTGCAAGTCACAGCTAAGGGATGGATTTCAATAAACTTATCCAGAATGAGGGTCGCAGCCAGGGCACCCCAATCCTGAGAGGGATACCCCGGGTTGATGCACTTGCCACCAAGTTGTTCCCTGCTACTCCCTGAGGTCCAGGTATACATCCCAGCAGGACCAAAACTTTTGCTTACTTCCTTGCTCCTCCTCGATGACCATGGTGTCTGGGCCCTACTTGTAAATACTTGCACCAAATCACACTGTATGACTCCTGGCTGTGAAAGGAGAATATCAGGGCTGGGGGTGGCGATTCTATATAGAAATTGCAGATTTGAATGGTGCCGCTGGCGTGGGGAAGATAGTTTGCTGAGGACAGCGGTGGGCAGTCGAGCACTGCAATGGGTCTGGTGCCCACGCTGATCTCATTTCTTGAGCGACCCGTCATTTTCCTCCCAATTGGGAATAACGATACCGGCATCAGGCAATGGAAAATCCACCCCTTGGAATCCCAACTAATCATGAGCAGGGCCATGTGGGATTTTACAAGGTCACAGAATACTAACAGATGAAAAAGATCATCTGGTCAAATTTCATTAATCCATCCATCCAAAAGAGACCCAAAACTCACCCCAGTCCCTATTGCAGAATTTAAAGTACAGCCTGGCGAGAGCACTATACAGTTTCATCAGAACTGCCTTTGGCTTATTTTCAATTGTTTTGACTATGTAGTTCACATTATATTAACCTTGTTGATTGCCGCTGTGCACAAGTTGTGTTTGATTTATTCTCCATTATTGTGACATCATTCATGGAGTACACTTAATTGCTTTTTATGTACTTTACATTTGTCTACATTGCTGATACCTTTAGGAAGGTTTTGGGACTATTAATCGCACTTCAAATGTCACACTTAACACAAAGTCCAAGGGATGTTTTGTGACATTAAAGATGCTACCTAAATGTAAGTTGCACATTTTAGAGTTGTGCTTGCTCACGGCAATACTAGGGAGACTTCCAGTGTAACTGAATAAGGGTTTATTTGTAACAAGTAAAGTTAAACTATACACAGGCACAGAGTCACTAAACAGGTTTCACTGTCTGGCTCCAGGGTCCACTCTGCCAGGGACCCCATTCCCTGGGGTTCGCGCGCTTCCACACGATAGGCCCTGAGCCAGTCACGTGGAATGCAAGGGCTTGCCCCTTAAAGCGGCTACGCTACCACACAAGAATCTAAAATGTTTTTTTTAAAGAACAAAGCAGTTACTTGCCTTTCTTTGTCTTGTCCAGAGATTGTATATTTGCAAGATTCTTCCAGCTACCCTCACCAAAACTGTTTGCAATTGATCTTTGTTGCCCTAAAGGGACAGGTCAGGCTAAACACCGCTCCATTTTAGCAGTGAAATTACATACTATCCCTGTCATTACTGTCAGCAACTCCATGAGAGATCTGAGATCTCTTTAAGAGCCCCACCTTTTGCAAATAAATCATAAATGCTGCTCTAGCTCTTTGTGGGAGCAAAGGAGGTGGTGTATTGTCATTGGACTAGTAACCCCGAGACTCTGAGTAATGCTGCAGGGACCTGGGTTCGAATCCCATCGTGGCCGATGGTGAAATTTAAATTAAATAAAAATCTGGAATTAAAAGTCAAATGATGACCATGAAACCATTGTTTCTTTTTATAAATTTAGAGTACCCAATTTCCTTTTCCAATTACAGGGCAATTTAGTGTGGCCAATCCACCTACTATGCACATCTTTGGGTTGTGGGGGTGAACCCCACACAGAATCGAGGAGAATGTGTAAACTCCACAAGGACCAAGGACCGTGACCCAGGGCCGGGATCAAACCCGGGTCCTAAGCGCCATAGGCAGCAGTGCTAACCACTGTGCCAGAATGCCGCCCTAACCATGAAGCCATGTTGATTGGTGTAAAACCCGCCTAGTCTCTAATGTACATAAGGGAAGGAAATCTGCCGTCCTTACCTGGTCTGGCCTACATGTGACTCCAGACCCACAGCAATGTGGTTGACTCGCAAATGCTGTCTGAAATGGCGGGCAGTTAGGGATGGGCAATAAATGCTGGCCCAGCATTCACACCCGTAAAATTAACTTTTAAAATGTAGTATATTTAAAGTCCCTCCTTAGCTATGAACAAGTCGTTTGTCAAGAAAATCCAATTGTCATGACAGCAGCAATTGCCTATCTGCCAATGGAGCAAGGACAACTTTCCCTTCTCTTACAGCTTTTGTCTTTGAATCCATTCTTCTGGCATCTCTTCCTCATTAATTGTCTCTCCAAAATGGACCTCTCTTGTGAGGAGTACGCTCCCACTTCCTCCTGCTCAATTCCTTAAAATCATACCCCTGTCTCAAAAAGGAGTATTTATTTCCCTTACCTTAGGATAGCACTGACAAATGCTCCAGATGATGCCCACAACGATCATCAGAATCCCGATGGAACAGAAAGTTGCATAGACCTCTGGCTTGTTCACATTCATGATGAACATTCCGACCATTATCAGAAAGAATCCCAGAACAATGAGTCCGTAGCGAACTGTCTTGTCCTCTTCCATTGCCAGCTGGCCGCTTGTTATGCTTTCAGAAACCCGTCAGGGCTGGGTGTTCGTTTTCCTTGTGTGCTCCGAAAAACCTGCTTCCTTCTGTGTTTAAGATCGTGGAGCATGATCTGCCCCGCTGCAATTTCATCAGTAGCCAAATACCCTTGCAATTTGCCGCCTTTAAATCTGTTGGGCTTCTAGTTTAGATTAAACACAGCTCAGTCCTGCCCATGTTTGTTCCAGTCAGCTCCAATGAGCTTCATGAACACAAACACCTCCATAAACTCACGTATTACTGGAGCCTTGCAGCCGTTAGCTATAACCTTCCCTCCAGGCATTCAGCTATTAGGAATGTATTCAACAACTCTCCATCTTACAATAACAAAGATTAAACGGCAACATTCAAATGAATACATTCTAATTTACACATACACAGACATGAAGTAGTTTTTAAAAAAATAGAGGGTATTTATCACTGTAGTGGATGGATATATCCATTTCAGGAATGAGTGAAATATTTAAAGGGAAAATGGACATAGTGTTCAGGAGCATAAATAGCTTGAAGTTTCTAATAAGCTATTTGTATTCAAAATATTTAACCTTTCAAACTCTGGGTCATTTTAATATACATGCTCTTCCCTGCTGAACAATTTGCATTCAGAATCGTAAAGTTGCAAACCTTTTCTGATTTAGTGATGGCTTTTGATGTTTTAATGTATGAGATGCCAAAAATTTGCCATTGCACAATCTGAGTTGAATTAGTTCACCTTTTGCTCTATGTTCCATTTCCACGTATTTATAATGATAATAAAGCTGCCTCCTGTTTACCAGACTGTCTTCCAGTCCTTGATAACTGTAGCTGGGAGCAGCAGGTGACTTTTAAACCTCCTCTGTATTTTAAACAATCTGGAGTGAGGAGATCATCAGTTCAAGCTGCACTCCAGAGACTTGAATACATATTTTAGGTTAACTATTTAAAAAATAAATTCAGAGTATCCAATTCTTTTTTTCCAATTAAGGGCTAATTTAGCGTGGCCAATCTACTACGCTGCACATTTTTGGGTTTGTGAGATCCATGCAGACAGGGGGAGAATGTGCAAACTTTACATGGACAGTGACCCGGGATCGGCGCCGTGTGGCAGCGGTAACTACTGCGTCAGCATGCCGCCATATTTTAGGTTTTGATGTTTTAATGTATGAGATGCCAAAAATTTGCCATTGCACAATCTGAGTTGAATTAGTTCACCTTTTGCTCTATGTTCTGTATATCTTGTATTGGAGACCGACATCATCAGAAGTGTCGCCTGCCAGCTGAGACGTTGGAGAAGACCCCTCTGCCATGGCACTATTCTAACAGGAGCTGTGACATTCCCCAGTACCCTGAATTTCTGATTCAATAATACACAGCTGGAAATTCTACATGTCTACTAATTGATGATGCAGAAGTAAAATCTCCCAATACCCTGGTCAATATTTATTTTCAATCCTTTATTTTATTGCTGCTGACAGTCTCTTGCAAAACACAATCTGACTGCCATGTTTCTCTGGTTGTCTTGATTCCCATTATGGTAGCACAGTGGTTAGCATTGTTGCTTCTCAGCGCCAGGCTCCTGGGTTCGATTCCCGCTTGGGTCACTGTCCTGGCGGAGTCTGCACATTCACCTTGTGTCTGTATGGGTTTCCGCCGGCTGCTCCGGTTTCCTCCCACAAGTCCAGAAAGACATGCTTTTAGGTCATTTGGACATTCTGAATTCTCCCTCTGTGTATCCGAACAGGCGCCGGAATGTGGTTATTTGGACATTCTGAATTCTCTCTCTGTGTATCCGAACAGGCGCCGGAATGTGGTTATTTGGACATTCTGAATTCTCTCTCTGTGTATCCGAACAGGCGCCGGAATGTGGTTATTTGGACATTCTGAATTCTCTCTCTGTGTATCCGAACAGGCGCCGGAATGTGGTTATTTGGACATTCTGAATTCTCTCTCTGTGTATCCGAACAGGCGCCGGAATGTGGTTATTTGGACATTCTGAATTCTCTCTCTGTGTATCCGAACAGGCGCCGGAATGTGGCGACTAGGCGCTTTTCACAGTAACTTCATTGCCGGGTTAATGTAAACCGACTTGTGACAATAAAGATTATTAAGATTATTGAAAAAATATTGATTCTATCAAGTGGGGTAGTATATGTATTATGTTACTGGATTAGTAATCCAGCGATTTGGGCAAATAATATAGAGAAGGTGAGCTCAAATCCCACCACAACAACTTGAGAATGTGGATTCAATTTAAAAATAGCTGGAAATAAAGACTGATGGCAGTAAAAATGACCACAAAGCTGCCACATTATCGTAAAAGACTAACCACATCACCAATGTCCTTTAGCCTGCTGTCCTTGCTCACTCTGTCCTCTAAATGACCTCAGGCGCATGCCAAGGTGGTTGGCCCTTAACTGCCGTCTGAGATGGCCTAGCAAGTCACTCGGTTTTGTCAAACCACTAATTGGACGGCTAGGAATGAGCAATAGATATTGAGATGGCCTTTAGTCTGAGAATTAAAATAAATGCTGCCTTGCACAGTCTGTCAGATACATTGGATGGGATTCTTCGGCCGTGTTCCCCTGGCGACCAGAGAATCCAGCCCGAGGTCAGTGGATTTTTCCGTTGTCGGCGTCTTGCCTGTGGCGTTCTTGCGGCAGTTTGGGCGAGAGAATCCAGCCCATTGTTATGCTGCACTCATTGGGTGCGATTCTAACCCCCCTTCCCTGTTATGTCTGGCACACCTTCCACCTTTAAAAAGGCTGCCCCTATCTCTGAGAGCCGTTTCTTGGTGAGTCTCTTAAGATTGGATCATGGGGAAGAATTTCCCCCCCCCCACGCCGGGTGGGAGAATCGGCGGGGTGCCGCAGCGAGTCCCGCCAACGCCGCCCCAGCACCCGCACGCGATTCTCCCACCCCCCCCAAACCGCACGGCGAGAATCACGGACTGGCCGCTTGAGAATCGGTGCTCGCCGTTGAAAATGCGAGCGGCAATTTCTCCGGCCCGAATGGGCCGAGCGGTCGCCCCAACACGACAGGTTCCCGACGGCGCCGTCCACACCTGGTCGCTGCCGGCGGGATCTGCGCAGGAATGCTGGGGGGGGTGTGGCTTGTGGGTGGGGGGGGGAGGGGGGGTTCCTGCACTGGGGTGGGGGGGGGGGGGGGGGGCTTCTGATGGGGTCTGACCTGCGATCGGGGCCCACCAATCGTCGGGCCGACCTCTCTGAAGGAGGACCTTCTTTCCTCCGCCGCCCCGCAAGATCCATCCGCCATCTTCTTACGGGGCGGCCTCGGGGAGGACGGCAACCGCGCATGCGCGGGTGACTTCATTTACGCGTGCCGGCCACGTCATTTATGCGGCAACGTTTTTTACGCGGCGCCAAGGCCCAGCGCGCGTAAAATACGCAACGCCGCTCCTAGCCCCCCAGGGGCGGGAGAATAGGGGGCTGGGAGCGGGCTCCGATGCCGGAGTGAAACACTCTGGTTTTCACTCCGCCGTCGGGACTTGGTCTCCATTTTGGAGAATCGCGCCCATGATCTGCTCTCCTGCCTGTGTGTACTGTGTAGTCATTCCCAGTGTGTTCCTGCCTTTTTCCTTTGTGTGAAGAGAGAAAGTTACAAAACCAGTCCTACCCTAGGATCCATAATGGCAATGAAAAGCTTCTTGTTGTCCTCTATGAAATTATAGTGTATGTTTATATTATAATTATAGGGCCTCCAGTTTTAAATGAGGGATTCCACAACACTTATGAATGCTGGAATACCTCCATCTCTTTAATTACAATTATATGCCTGGTGTTTTAAGAGAGCAATTTTACAATTACTGTCAATGTTAGCCCTGAGTTTCATTTGGGGCTGAGATAAATTGGTCAGTACTTCAATTTTAATCAGCTGGCTGTTCGTATGCTGATCTGTCTATACACCCAGGAATACCTTACTCACACTCTGTGGATGAGTTTCTGACCCAACAAATGAAGGTGTTTCTGATAGGAAGCAATCTCATCAAAGCAAATTAAATTACAGGCATTTCATGATCAAGTTATTCCACCTTCATTTTCAGAAGAGGCGGTAGAACTGTTATTGGAGAAAGAGTCCAAGAGCCTTATCTGAAAATCAGGGTGTGCTCCTTCAGACTGACGGCAATTAGTCATGATACGTGACTCTGGGTTGGAAAACAAAAGGTCAAATAAAATAGGATTAATACATGAATATTAGTTTAAACATTACTTCGGGGAAATTCACAGTAAAACATATTTTAACAAGGGTCAAAGCGAGCCTGCGTTGTCAAATCCCTTTACAACGATATGAAGTTACTGATAAGAAACAGAAGGCGTGATCTTCCGGCCTCATTACACTCGCGCTCAAGCGTAATGAGGCGGGTGAATAGAGGGAGAGGCCAAAAACAGGAACCGTGCCAGGCATCAAACAGTTTGCGATGCAACCAGCCTGCTCCCGTAGGCGAAATAGGAATTTCGCAGTAGCATGGCAAGAAAGCAATTATCACCACTTAAGCCCCATTGCCACACAATAAATGAGATCGACACCACATCTAACGGCCTCCCGTCATTCAGCGGCTTCCCCAGCAAGTTCTCACCCTGGCGCCAATTAGTACTCCTTTTTAAAAACGTGAACCTGATGGAAGGGCTTCTGGGGATTACCTGGAGAGACAGGCAAACGGTCCAGGGTTCAGCCCTCATTGCGGAAGAAAGTGACCGAGGCATCATAATGGTTGTGCAAAAAGTTGTTGAATGTGCTGTACAATACTCCATTGCCGATAGTGCCAACCCCTCTAGCTCCCAACCCCATCCCCTACCCACCCCTTACCGTACCTTCCCCCACCCCTTCCCCCTCACCTGGTGCCCTCAGTGAACTTCGATGTGCTTTGCCCTCCTAGCTCTACCACTACACCTAGATGTGTCCCCAGGATGCACATCTGAGGTGGAGGCAGCCAGCTGCTTACCTCGCCCATTGGCCCTCAATACCCCTGGTGCGTGTCCTCTGGGGGCTCTGGGGCCGGGGGGCCCCGGCTCACTTGTCGACAGCACATGCACAGCCATGCCATCCTGTCCTGCGTGGTGACCCCGAAATGTGGCCCAATCAGAGAGGTGGACCTTGGGAGAGCTGTTGGCCACCATCGCCACTCCATGGGATGGGTCTGGGTTGGCACTCAGTACCCCCTCATCCCGGTTAGTGCCGATAGGGCCCTGGGGTTCACCTTGGGATGGAGGGGCAGCTGGTTCATGCCCCTGCAACCCCTGTATCATCTGGCTCTGCCAACCCTGGCGGTTTCCCCATGGTCCGCCCCATCATGTCGACGTCCTCGGCGATGCTCCTCAGAGACTGGGGCACATACCCCAGTGACCGGGCCATGCTCTGCAGTGCTTCAGCAATGCACACCTGTGAATGGGACATTCCCATCTGAGAGCGGGACATGTCCCGCAGAACTTCATCAAAGTCAGCCTGGTACTGGGTGTGGTGAATGTATTCACCATAATATAAGTTATCTGTCTAGAACTGTGGCCTATAGCCAGGGAATACTAATGTGATCTCCTTCCATGTATTGTACTGGAACCCTGGTGGGCTCCGCTCCCCAGACGGTATATAGACCGGCCACCTGGGGGCGGCGCTCAGTTGTTACAGCAATCACAGGCAGGCAATTCTTGGATAATAAAGCCAATGTTCACTCACTCTCATTGTCTTGCAGTGAATTGATGGCATATCAATTTATTATCCAACGACATCACTATGGAAGCCGCTCTGAAGCCTGATTAACTAGAACTCGACGCACGAGCAGCAGAAGCTAAGGAAATCTTCTCCCACTGGCTCTGCTGTTTTGAGGCCTACCTCGACTCCTTTAAAAAGCCTCCCTCCGACACCCTCAAGCTGCGCCTCCTCCACGCCCGGTCGAGCCACTGAATCTCGGGTACGATTGAGGACGCAGCCACGTACGAAGCGGCGGTCGCGATTCTAAAGAAACAGCTTGTGAAGCCCATGAACGAAGTGTTCGCGCAGCACATCCTCACTACTCACCGACAACGCACCGGGGAATCGCTGGACAAGTATATAGAGAACCTGACTCTACTCACCCACAACTGCAACTGCAGGGATGTGAAGGCCGATGAGCACATGCAGCTGATGATCCAGGACACCTACGTGGCCGGGATCCGGTTTAACTACATCCGGCAGCGACTGCTGGAAAACGGGACAACTGACCTACAGGACACGGTAAAACTAGCCACCTCGTTGGAGGTGGCCTACCAGAGCCTCAGCGCGTTCCCAGCAGACCCAGCGAACCCCTCATGGGCACCACAGACACAGCCTTCACCAGACACAACTATCTCCCAGGCCTGTGCCGTGCGGCTGCCCGTGCAGCCCAGGGGACCGTCTTGCTCCTTCTGCGGGCAGGGCCAATATTCCCGGCGACGTTGCCCCAGCCCGCACCACGACATGCAGCGACCGCGGCAAAAAGTGACATTTTGCCAGAGCCTGTCTGGCCCAATCTAAAGCCCCGAAGTCAAAAGCTTACCAGGCCCGATCCACGGACTCACCGGCCCGCAGACCCCACAACGTGGCTGCGTGCCTGCCGGTACCGGCACCTCCAGACGTGTCATCCACCTCGTGCAGCTCGTGGGGGCCGCCATCTTTAACTCAGCCCGACATGTGCGACCCATGGGGGCGGCTATATTGGACGCCATCTTCAGCACCAACCGACACGTGCGGCCGATGGGAGCGGCCATCTTGGTCGCCACCTTCAACCCAGCCCAACACGTGCGACCCGTGGGGGCCGCCATCTTGCGACCCCGATACCTCCGACCACGCAGACTACCCGCAGCTCGGCGCAGTCATCCTCGACCAGTAGCGGCCAAAACATCTGAAGGATTCGATGATGGCCGTCCGGGTCAATGGGCACGAGATCCCCTGTTTTTTTGACTCCGGAAGCACAGAGAGCTTTGTCCACCCCGACACGGTAAAGGCGCTGCTTCCTCGACATCTACCCCGCATCCCAGACAATCTCCCTTGCCTCCGGATCACATTCAGTGCAGATCCGGCGGTAATGTGTTGCAAACCCATTTTAAACTGTATGTCCTCCCTCACCTCTGCGCCCCTCTACTGTTTGGACTCGACTTCCAATGCAGTCACCGAAGCCTGACCCTAAAATTCGGTGGACCCCTAGCCCCCTCACTGTATGTAGCCTCGCGACCCTTAAGGTCACCCCCCCCTTACCTCTTTGCGAATCTCACCTCCGACTGTTAGCCCGTCACCACCAGGAGCAGGCAGTATAGTGCACAAGACATGGCTTTTATCAAGTCGGAGGTCCAGCGACTCTTGAGGGAGGGGGTCAACAAGGCCAGCAACAGCCCCTGGAGACCACAAGTGGTGGTTGTCAGGACCGGGGAAAAGAATCGGATGGTTGTGGACTACAGCCAGACCATTAACCGGTTCACGCAACTTGATGCATACCCCCTCCCCCGGATAGCGGAGATGGTCAACCAGATCGCACAGTACCGGGTGTTCACCACAGTAGATCTGAAGTCTGCATACCACCAGCTTCCGATCCGCCCGGAAGAACGCCACTACACTGCTTTTGAAGCAGCTGGCCGACTCTTCCACTTCCTCAGGGTCCATTTTGGCGTCACTAATGGGGTCTCGGTTTTCCAGAGAATGATGGACCGAATGGTGGACCAGTACGGGTTGCGGGCTACATACCCGTACTTGGACAATGTTACCATCTACGGCAATGATCAGCAGGACCACAACGCCAACCTCCAGAGATTCCTACTGGCCGCCCAATCCCTCAACCTCACATATAACAAAGAGAAGTGCGTTTTCCGCACAATCTGGCTAGCCATCCTCGGCTATGTCGTGGAAAATGGGGTTCCAGGGCCCGACCCCGACCGCATGCGCCCCCTCATGGAACTTCCCCTCCCCACAGCCTAAAGGCCCTCAAACGCTGCCTGGGGCTATTCTCCTACTAAGCCCAGTGGGTCCCCAACTATGCGGACAAAGTCCACCCACATATCAAAGCCACTATATTCCCCCTGACTGCTGAGGCCCGCGCGGCCTTCAGCCGCATCAAGGCAGATATTGCCAAAGCCGTGATGCACGTAGTGGATGAGTCCATCGCCTACCAGGTAGAGAGCGATGCGTCAGACGTCAACTTGGCTGCCACCCTCAACCAGGCGGGCAGGCCAGTAGCCTTCTTTTCTAGAACGCTCCACGCCTCCGAGATTTGACACGCCGCTGTCGAGAAGGAAGCACAAGCCATAGTGGAAGCTGTGCGGCATTGGAGGCACTGCCTAGCCGGTAGGAGGTTCACTCTCGTCACCGACCAACGGTCGGTAGTCTTTATGTTCAACAACGCACAATGGGGCAAAATTAACGACAAAATCTTGAGGCGGGGAATCGAACTGTCCACCTAGACTTACGATATCAAGTATTGTCCTGGGGAGTTCAACGAGCCCTCAGATGCCCTGTCCCACGGCACATGCGCCAGTGCGCAAGACGATCGACTTCGGGCTATCCACAATGACCTCTGTCACCCGGGGGTCACTCGGCTTATCTACATTATTAAGGCCCGCAACCTGCCCTACTCCACAGAGGAGGTCAGGGCCATGACCAGGGGTTGCCAAGTTTGCGCGGAGTGCAAGCCCCACTTCTACCGGCCAGACAAGGCCCACCTGGTAAAGGCCTCCCAGCCCTTTGAGCGCCTCAGCATCGACTTCAAAGGGCCCCTCCCTTCCACCAACCATAATATATACTTCGTGACCGTCTTTGATGAGTACTTCCGCTTCCCCTTTGCTATCCCATGTCCCGACATGACCTCGGCCACTGTTATAAAGGCAGTGCACAGAATTTTCACCCTGTTCGGTTTCCCTGCATAAGTCCACAGTGACCGGGGCACCGCTTTCATGAGCGATGAACTGCGTCAGAACCTGCTCGGTAAGGGCATCGCCTCGAGCAGGACTACGAGCTACAACCCGCAGTGAAATAGGCAGGTGGAGATGGAGAACGCGACGATATGGAAGGCCGTCCTTCTGGCCATCCGGTCTAGAAGTCTCCAGATTCCCCGCTGGCAGGAGGTCCTCCCTGACGCGCTCCACTCCATTCAGTCGCTCCTCTGCACAGCCACGAACGAGACCCCTCACGACCGTTTGTTTGTCTTCCCCAGGAAGTCCATCTCCGGGGTCTCGCTTCCATCCTGGCTGACAACTCCGAGACCTGTCCTTCTCCGGAAGCATACGAGGAGCCATATGACTGACCCCCTTGGTCAAGAGGATCCAGCTGCTGCACGCCAACCCCCAATATGCCTACGTCGCGCACCAAGACGGACGGCAAGATACGGTCTTCCTCCGGGACCTGGCCCCCACTGGTTCCCATGTCAACGCGCTCCCCTCCCCACCGCCTACCGCCAACCCCCGACCCCTTACCCACCCCGGGGCTCCTGTACTGTCCCGAGCCTACACTGCCGCCATCCACCACCCCCCTGCTGCCATCCACCACCCCCCTGCCTACCCCCACTCCTCAACCATCGCCGACACGCCGGACCAAATCTCCAGACAACACGCTCTCAGAGTCAACAACTACAATGCCCGCACCCGCCGCATCGCCAGAGCTGAGGAGGTCCAAAAGAACAATCCGGCCTCCAGACAGACTGAACATATCATGACCCCACTTCATCCCCGCTGGATTTCATTTTTTAACAGGGGTGAATGTGGTGAATGTATTCACCATAATATACGTTGTCTATATAGTACTGTGGCCTATGGCCAAGGAATGGTAATAATGATCTCGTTCCATGTATTGTACTGGAACCCTGGTGTGCTCCGCCTCTGGCTCCCCCCCCCCCCGGATGGTATATAGACCGGCCGCCTGGGGCGGCGCTCAGTTGTTACAGTAGTCACAGACAGGCAAGTTCTTGGATAATAAAGCCTATGTTCACTCGCTCTCATCGTCTTGCAGCGAATTGATGGTACATCACTGGGTTACATTCCCGCAGCGAGTCGGACATTTTGCCGAGACACTCAGCCATGGCCGTCACCCACTGCGCGACGCCTTGGACACCTTCAATCATGGTGCTGATGACGTGCACCAGACGCTCCACAGCAGTCACCACCCAGCAATTTTGGCCTCAGTGCCACTCATTGCCGGTGCCATCTCCTGCGCCCGTAGCCTCTGGGTCTCCTCCAAGCAGCTATGGATCTGCTGGAGTGACGTTCATATCTCCCTCTGAATGTCCCGGCCGCCCCCTAATGTCTCCATCTGCTCTGGGCAATCCTGTTCCAGAGGCTCAGCATCAAGCAGGGACCCATCTGGGTCAAGGGATTCAGCAGACCTCCAACTGCTGCCTAGCCTGGGGGTCCCTGCCTCCCCCAGATGTACATCATCATCAGTGTGGTTCTCATCAGATTATGCTCCAGAAGCTGAGGTGTGTGCATCTGCGCTGTTGGAGGATGGGGATGACAGTTGACCCGTGACCATAACAGTTGCAACTTCGGAGCTCTCCTCCGAGATGTTCTCCCCGGAATCAGGAGAGGGTGCCACCCGCGATAGGCTGGCACCGTCGGTTGTGGACCTGCGGGAGAATGGACATGTGGTCAGTGGGAGGGATGGTTCAGTCAGTAAGGCAATCACTACTCACGTTTGACAGGTCCTCCGGGTGGAGCCTGGTGATTCCTCACCTCTGCAACATCCGCCAGCCTCCGCGTTGGTGACCGCCCTGGCCTCAGCCACACCGGTCACCTTCAGGGCCCGCTCCTCGAAGTAGGTGAGAATTCTCAAGTCCTTGACCCAACTGCCAGTCTGGTCCCTCTCCCGCCAATTATAAGAGAGCTTTTTCTGAGGAGGCACAGAGAGGGCATCATTAGCCGTACATGTGGTTCACAGTTGTGTGAAGGACGGTTGGGGTGGCGAGAGGGTTGAAGGGATGGGTGGAGGGAGTGCTGAAGTGGGAGGTGGATGGAGGGAGAGTTGGGGTCGCCTGGGGGGATGCCTCCTTGAGGGCTGGGTAGGTGAGATTGGTGTCTATTCACTTGTGTTGCCCGTTGTAAGTCGTTGACCTTCTTCCGCCACTGGAGGCCAGTCTTCCTGGTCATATTGCCCGAGCTGACTGCTGCAGCCACCTCATCCCGGCGGCACTGGCTACCATGTGGCTCACCCTCCAGGACCCTCAGGAGAACAGGACGTCCCTCCTGGCCCCCACCTCATCTGGGAGCCTACCCAGGTCTGTGTCTCCAAAGCTTGTGGCCAGTTGTCACGGCACCATGGCTGCGGGCTGCGTGGGTTTGGTTGTGCAACTGCTGTTTAAGCGCTGCTCGACCTTGTTAGCAGGGGGCTGGCGAACGCGGTCGCGAGGAATCGGCTGCCAAGCCTTCATTTGCGGCGTGAAGCCCGTGAGGCCTCATTACTGAAACAAATTGAATTCCGCCGGGAAGGTCGCGGCAATTCCCGCTTGCCACCACACTTAGAAATCTTTCCGGAGAATCGTGCACTTTGGCAGAAATTTCAGCCAAACAAGCCACCTCGAGCAGTAATTATTCTCTTTTCCAGCTTTAGGGAGCAGGAGAGGATTCTGAAGTAGACAAAAGAACACTGTGATTCGAAGTGGGAAGCAAACCTCGTCAGGATTTACCAGGACATGGGGGCTGAGCTGGTGAGGAGTCGAACAACCTTTAATCAGGTTCAGGCCATTCTGTGTCAGAAAGGAGTCCTGTTCAGGGCTGTGTACCCGGCAAGGTTGCGGGTTAAATATGAGGTAAGGACCACTACTTTGAGGCACCCGAGGAAGCAAATACCTTCATTAAAAAGCATGGACTTGGGTCTAGTTAAATGTGTTGTATAAGATCTTTGATTTCTGTCGGTTGGGAAGGGTGTTGGGATATCCTGTAAATAGTTGTTGATAGTTGTTGATATTCTGTTTAGAGGTTGATGCGAAGTTTTCATGCTGCATGAGGTATGTTTATTGGGAATGGGACTGATTTCTGGGACAGATGTTGGGTCGATACAGGGCTGCTGTAAAAGTTGGTAGGGTAGGGGACTGTAACATGAGGTATGTTTTATTCTCAACGGGGGGGGGGTCTACCCCGCTAGTAATAAATAACGCCAGCAAATGGGAGTGAGATGGGGGGAGTAACTCAAACCGTTAAGCCAGTTTGATCAGGTTTGCAGAGCTTAGTATCTGGATTGGGGGGGGGGGCGGGGGCTTGGACCTGGGTTTGGTTTCAGCTTATGTATTTGGGTGGGCTGTTGGGTGGGAGTGGGGGGAGGGGTTAGTTTACCGATGGTGACTATCGGACCTTCTTTGTTTCACTCTGAGGATGGGTTTGGCAGGCATTTTGGGAGGGTCTTTTGCCTGTACACTTTAAACATTTACTTAGTAGTCCCCGACGCTGGAAATGGCTGGTTCCAGGATGAGGTGAGATGGGATACCCTCAATTCGGTTGGTCACTTGGAACATAAGGTGTTGGGTGGCCCAAGGAAGACGTCGAGAGCTTTTGCTCACCTGAGCAATATAAATGCTGGTGTGGTGCTTTTTGCAGAAGACTCACTTATGGGTAAGAGATAAGACCAGACTGTGGAGGGGGTAGCTGGGCCATGTGCTTCACTCGGGCTTTGAGGGAAGGGCCCGAGGTGTGGCAATTTTAGTTAATAAGTGGGTCCTCTTATCAGCGACCAAAATTGTGGCATATCCTAACGGTAGATACATGATGGTCAGTGGGTCTCTGGAAGGTACTGTTAACTGTTTATACCCCCAACTGGGACGATTTGGCATTTATTATGAATCTGTTCGCTTCTATTCCCAATCCAGATGCGCACTAACTGGTTCTGGGAGGAGACTTCAATTGTATACTGGATCCTAAAATATACCAGTCCACGAATAAATTGTTGGCTCTCTCAGGAGTGGCAAAGGAGCTTCTGGCCTTGAGGGAGCAGATAGGAGTTCTGACCCATGGAGATTTCTGCACCCAAGCGATAAGGGGTTTTTGATCTTTCCCCTGTGCGTAAGGTTTATTCCAGGATTGACTTCTTTCTACTGGGTAGGTTTTAGCTCCCGTGGGTAAAAAGGGTGGACTATTTGGCAATAGTAATCTCTGATCATGGTCTGTATTTTGTGGAACTGGTGCTGGAGATGGAGCCACTCAGAGGTTTACGTGGAGTTACCTAACAAGCACATCTTTTGGGACTTGTGGGAGGAAACTGGAGCACCCGGAGGAAACCCACGCAGACACGGGCAGAACGTGCAGACTCCACCCAGACAGTGATCCACGCCGGGAATCGAACCTGTGACCCTGGAACTGTGAAGCAACAGTACTAACCACTGTGCTACCGTGCTGCCCAGGGATCTCTATAGGTCAGAGCCCAGGAATGGGTCGGACAAAGCTTTGACAAATGGTAATTTGGACTCGAAACGTTATCTCTTTTATCTCCTTACAAATGCTGCCAGACCTGCTGAGATTTTCCAGCATTTTCTCTTTTGGTTTCAGATTCCAGCATCCGCAGCAATTTGTTTTTATATGTTGTATGTTACGGATTCAGTCTCCTCTATGGACGAAATAATGAAGCGACTGAGGAGCTATGGCTACTTTTTGGAGGGAATTATTGAACCTGAAGAAGAGTGAATATTTTCCGGTTAATACACCAGGGATACCCCTGGGTCACTGTCTGTGAGGAATCTGCACGTTCTCCCCGTGTCTGTGTGGGTTTCCTCCGGGTGCTCCGGTTTCCTCCCACAAGTTCCGAAAGACGTACTTGTTAGGTAATTTGGACATTCTGAATTCTCTCTCTGTGTACCAGAACAGGCGCCTTTTCTTTCCAGAAGGCTTGTCTTACATTTCCCTTAGCGCCGCATCCCTCCCTGCTGGGGAGAATCCCATTGTTGGTGGGGTCTGTGGGGGGGGGGGGGGGGGGGGGGGGGGGGGGGGGACATTTCCAAATCTTTACAGGAGATCATGCCAAGCTGTCTCACTGGGCCAGGTGAGAGTGAAATGCGAGGGAGAGCAGGGACCTATTTTGGATGAGGACGTGTGGTGTGAGGCCCTTTGAAGGGCGAACTCCGCTTCTTCCTGCCCGTGGCTCAGCCTGATTCAGCTCAAGATGGTACATAGGGCTCACCTAACTAAAGCTAGGAGGAGTGGGTTCTTTGTGGGAGTGGTGAATGGGTATGAGCGATGCTCTCATGGGCCGCTAACCACACCCTGGTCTGTTCTGGTCATGTCCAAGGATGGTAAGCTTTTGGGTTTCCTTCTTAACATTGATCTGGAGCCTTGTCCTTCGGTGGCCATTTTCGGGGTGTTGGACTTGCTGGGGCTGCGGACCGGATGTTCTTGCCTTTCCCTGGTTGATAGCCCGGAGGTGAGTTCTTCTGGGCTGCAGATCTTCCACTCCGCCCAGTGCCTTGGCCTGGTTAAGTGAACTCATGGAATTTTTATATGTGGAAAAGGTCAAGTTCACAGTTAGGGGATCGGTGGATGGGTTCTACCTGAGGTGGTAGCCATTTATTTCCTACTTTAAAGAGTTAGTCATCATCAGCTGTTAAAAAGGGGGAGTAGTTATTATTCTTGGGGATAGGTTATTTTTGACTTTCTTTGGGTGGGATTTATATGATTGGTTGATCAGTTGCGTGTTTTTTTTCTTTTTATGCAATATTGTACTATTTAATATTCGCTTTCTGGGCTGATTGGTGTTGATGTCGTGTTTGTTGTAAATTAAAATTTTCAGTAATAATATATTTTTAAAAAACCTTGTCATAATGTGTTTCATTAAGAATGAATAGTTACTCCGCCCCTCCCATACCCCAGTCCTATCGTACTTTAAATGAATTCCATGACTGTCAATAAGCAGCAGGGTACATTTTGTATCAGCAATCTTCTGCAAAACAGGCACCGAATATTAGGTGAATGCTCAAAACCCTTTTCTGAAAAGCATTCTGCTCATTGAGGGTGCAATTAGCCCAATAATTCCAAGGCAATCTTAATTTTCATTCAAACCACAGAAGGTAAAAGAAGGTTGATGGATTACATGGTTAATAAAGTCGTTGTGAAAAGGCAGTTGAGCTAATCATAGTTTTCCCATTCCATTCCATTCCAGTGGAGGATGATTACTGGCCAGATAGATTTTAAGCTAAAGTAAACATATATAGTTACCAGAAAATTTCATTTATTAGGTTTGGGTAGTTTTCTCCTCACGAACACTGTACTTATGTGCTTCGAATTCTTATGATGTTATTTATGCACTGATTGGGGAAATTTTATTTCGCTTCATGAAATAACTTTAGCATCAAACTAACTGGGTTTACTATCACTGCATTTCTGCTGGTAGCAAAGGCACATTTGCATTCAATTCTAAGAGTTATTGACATTCTAACAAAATATTATTGGATGAATGTTCAATCTCACCATATTGGCAGTCATTAGGGGCAGTGAAATCCACCCCCCCCCCCCCCCCCCCCCCCCCCCCCCCCCCCCGGATAATTTTAATTCCACTGTTTTCATTTGAAGGACAACTAGATGGGTTGCTGATCCCCTCCACTAAGCTACCGATGATGGAGATTGCCTCATGTATTGCAAGGAGTAACTACTCTGAATTACATTGCACCTGAGATTAAACATGCAGATTAAACATTTTTTCCCCTCGCCCCCTATGAGGACGTTGTGCCACATTGCCATTTACAGACTAATATAAAAGCAAAACACTGTAAAATCTGGAAGAAGTCATACGGACTTGAAACGTTAACACTCATTGAATCATAGAAAAATTACAGTACAGTGGAGGCCATTCGGCCTATTTTGTCTATGGCAGCCCGAGGACACCCAGGAGCCCTTTCTAATCCCACCTTCCTGCAACTGCCCATAGCCCTGTAGCTTACAGCACTTAAGGTGCAGACCCAGGTACTTTTTAAAAGAGTTTAGGGTCTCTGCGTCCACCACCAACTTGGACAGCGAATTCCAGACTGCCACTACCCTCTGCGTGGAAATGTTTTTCCTCATGTTCCCTCTACACCATCAGCCACTTATCTTAAATCTATGTCCCTGGTTCTAGAATTCTCCACCAAGGGAAACAATTTGATCCCGTCCGCCCTACACTGCTTCTCACTCCATGAATACTGCCAGACCTGCTGGGTTTTTCCAGCATTTTCTGTTCTTACGTCATTTACACACTGTGTTCTGGCCAAACAGAAATTAGATACAGATCTACATTTCTGAAAGCTGGCTGTGGGACAACAGTCTTCGAATGGTTAATGGTTCTGATTTTCATCTTCAGGGTGAATCAATTCAAAACAGTTGAAAACTGGTGAAACTTATGGTTACTTAATTCTCCTGTTTAAGAACATTTGTATAACTACTTACAGCACCAGTTGTAAATTCAGATGGATTATGGTGGAAATGAGTGGTGGGAAAGGAAAATTTGCCTCAAGGAAAACTTAAAGAGCAAGAGGCAGTTAAAGAAGACAAACAATGAGGGGACAAAATACAGAAAACCATTAGTGAGTATTTCAATCAACAGCCTTTGCAAAAGATAAGGGATTAAGTACATTATGAAGAGGCAAACCAAAATGACAGAATGGATTCAAGATAAGAACTGTAAATAGTAGTTTTCTTACTGGACTTGTAATCCAGAAGCCCAGAGTTAAGAACCAGAGACCTGAGCTCAATTTCCACCGCAGTAACTGAGGAATTTAAAATTCTGTTAATTAGATAAAATGTGAAATAAAAATCTAATACCAATATCAGTTTCAGTGACTATGTAACTAGATTGTTATGAGAAACAAGCTCAGGTGGTTCGCTGGGGAAGAAAAAACTGCTCTTCTTACCTGGCCTGGGCTATGTGTGACTTCAAATCCACAGCAATGTGATTAACTCTTAACTGCCCTCTGAAATGGGAAGCCATCAAGTGCGATCTACTAGCCATGTCACGTCCCTGTTCAGGGGCGCGACACGGCTAGTAGACGCTGGGAGAGGCCTCTTCTGGGATCTAGCCAGCTCACCATATCTCATGAAATCTACCGGGATCTCGCGAGACGTTGGGATCTGGATCCTGCCCATTGTGGGCGGGATTAGTATTTGGCAAATCTGCATATAGATTGAGTAGCTAGTCTCGTTCTTATATGGAGCTTGCCTGATCCATCTACCCGAGGTGTTGGGATCTAATCCCTTTGTCTCGGAGACCTCAGTACTCGTCCCCACAAATGGAGACCACGCGGAATGGCACTTGGAGGAGTCTCCCAGGGGATCGGAAGCCTCCAGGTGGTTGGCGCTGGACTGAGTCCGCAGCCGCCATACTACGTTCATGACAGGTGAGACCACATGTGTCCCACGCCATTGGGAACTCGACAGGTCGGGGACGGAGCATCGCAGGGCGGGCCTCAAGCAATGGCCTGGGGCTATGGATATGTGACACGGTGTACTCCTAGGAGATGGCGAAGTATCGCGAAAGCGGTGCCGCCCCCGATATTGGCGTCATCGGGGATTCTCCGCCTCCTCGCCGAACGGGATTTCGGTGTCGGGGAGCGGAGAATCCAGCCCCATACGTTCCTTTGCATAAATTTTTTAAATCTTTAAAAAAAATAAATTTACAGCACCCAATTAATTTTTTCCATTTGAGGGGCAATTTAGCATGGCCAATCCACCTAACCTGCACATCTTTGGGTTGTGGGAACGAAACCCACACAAACACGGGGAGAATGTGCAAACTCCACACGGACAGTGACCCAGAGCCGGGATCGAACCTGGGACCTCAGCGCCGTGAGGCAGCAGGGCTAACCCTCTGCGCCACCGTGCTGCCCTCCCTTGCATAAGTTGATGTACAAGTCAAATTGATCAGATTTTCAATTTTCACGAACTCCATCCATATACAGATTGAAGCGGTGTATAAAATGAGACCAGACCAGAAAAATGGTTTCAATTCAAATCTCTTTTATTAGTACATTTATGAATGAAAAAGAAAAATCATACAACACTAATACCGATAAACCTGTAACAGAGGTCATTCCCAAGACAACTACAAAACTGCGTATCAGCACATTAATCTGTATACAAATAAATCACTGACGATGAACACTTTAGTTTACTCTACATAATCATAATAATAATCTTTATTATTGTCACAAGTAGGCTTACATTAACACTGCAATGAAGTCCTCTGTGTCTCAGTAGAAGTCGCCACTAGCTCGGGACTGAGAGCAGGAGTGATGTTCTCTTCACCCTCCCTGCCATAGTCTGTCTCTGGCTGAGTGTTAGGTTTCTCTGGCCTGGTGAGAATCCCAGCTTTGATGAAACATGTTCATAATCACCTCCTCAGGCACACTGTCCCATGTATCCTTAATCCACTAGGTCACATCAACATAGGTGGCATGCCACATACACATGTTTGTGAAACTACGCTCTTCTGTAGACATCCAACCTTCTCAAATCTTACTCAGTTCAACCTTAAAGCAACGGTTGACAGAAATGTCAAGTGGCTATGGTAACTTTTTGTCATACTTCAATGAACGATGCTTCACACAGTGTTCTTGTCGTCTAACCTGCACTAATCAATAGATAAATCTGAGCGACATATCAAACAGGCGTGATCTTCTGGATGAAAAAGTCTTGCCTTATACACCAAAAAATATGGCATGCAATTTCAGAGAGTTCCTTTTCATAAATCATAGGATTTATAGTGCAGAAGGAGGCCATTCGGCCCATCGAGTCTGCACCGGCCCTTGGCAAGAGCACCCTACTTAAGCCCACGCCTCCACCCTATCCTCATAACCCAGTAACCCCACCTAACCATTTTGGACACTAAGGGCAATTTAGCAAGACCAATCCACCGTACCTGCACATCTTTGGACTATGGGAGGAAACCGGAGCACTTGGAGGAAACCCACGCAGACATGTAGAGAACATACAGACTCCGTACAGACAGTGACCTGTCATAATATCCACTCATGGATATAATGAGATGCAGACAGACAGTGATTGACACACAGAATAACCAATGGACACACACGACACAGAACAACCAATCACCAGACAGGGCACTACCACTATAAAACACACAAGGCATTAAGACTCTCCCTCTTCTCACTGGATACAGCTACAGAGATAGTCAGGGTGCACAGTGCAGTGAGCACCATCTCCATGTGACAGAGAACTAGTCTGGTCAAGCCAGTCAGAGGTTATCAGTTTAGATTAATAGGGTGTCAACCCACAGCAGATTATGTACAGCAACCAGCAGGTTCAATAAAACAGTGTTGGACCATCTGTTGTGTCGGAAGCCTGTTTCTAGTCTCACTGCATCCAGTTGCAGTCAATGTAAAACCAACTCAGATAACAGATCATGGTACCAGGGAACTATTAACTCTAACAAACCTATCTCGAGTGCCTCTGCAACGACCAGCAAGCAACCATCCAGCAGAATGGAAAAGATCCAGCCCCCTTCGCAACTCCGGATCTCCGGCAACCTCGGCGCCAACTGGAAGGTCTTCAAACAGAAGTTCCTCCTGTATATCGAGGCCTCCGACCTCGAGGCAGCATCGGATGCCAGGAAGGTCGCGCTGTTCCTGCCGCCTGCGGGAGAACATGCCATCCACATCTATAACTTGCTCACGTTTGCCGATGGCGAACACAAGGCGAAGTTCAAGACAATTCTGCTGAAATTCGACAGCCACTGCGAAGTCGAGGTGAATGAGAGCTTTGAACGGTACATCTTCCAACAGAGGCTTCAGGGTAAGGATGAACCTTTTCAGTTCCTCTTGACCCACCTCTGCATCCGAGCGCAGTCATGCAATTATGACTCAACGGCTGATTCCATGATCCGGGATCAGATCGTTTTCGGGGTCCAGTCCGACTCCCTGCGGGAGCAGCTACTCAAAATCAAACAGTTAACCCTCTCTGTCACCATCGAAACGTGCGTTGTCCACGAGCATGCCAGGAATCATTACTCCGCATCAGGGCGGCAGAATGTGCAAAACTGGCCTCCCGCGAGGCAGAAAGGGTGCAGTCCATCGCAAACATGCCTAAGCATCGAGGAGAGTGGCCGTTTTGCGCGCTTTTCCCGGTTCCCTACGCATGCACGCCACAAGCAGGAGGACGATGAGGCCAAAGACGCGACTGCGCATGTGCGAACGTCGGCCAACCGCACTGCGCATGCGCGATGGCGCACAGAATGCACTGATGTGAGCGTCATGACGTGTTCAAATTGTGGCTCCACCCATTTAAAGTGGCAATGTCCAACCAAAGGCAGGCGATGTCTACAGTGTGGAAAGCTGGGCATTATGCGGCCATCTGCAGGTCCGCTCCACTGAGCAACAGCCAGCGATCCCAGCTGCAGCGTAGACCTGTCCGCTGCGTACAACAAGACATGCAGGATTCTGATCTCGAAAGCCCAAAGGACCCTGATGTTGACTGCCTCGAGTCTCCATATCGGGTGGGCATCATCACCACACGCGAGCTGGTCTCCACCGCGCCTGCAAACCGTCTTTCAATCCTGAGTGTGGATCCTGACGACGAGTGGTGTGCTGTCATCACGGTCAACCAGTGTTGCATCCGATTCAAATTGGACACTGGCGCGTCTGCGAATCTCATATCACAGTCAGACCTCGACAGCATCCAAAACCAACCGAAGCATTCTTCCAGCCTGCTAGCTCTTTACTACAATGGCAATGCCATAGCTGCCAGTGGATCATGTCAGCTAGGTGTATTTCACAAGGCAATCAAGGCGATGTTAAGATTCAAGATCGTCCGGCCTGACAAGGCATTCCTGCTTGGTGCTTGCGCATGCAAACTCCTAAATCTGGTCCAGCGAGTCCATTGTCCTCTACACCTGCGACTGCCTCGCCCAATGTGAACCTACAGGCTGAGATAGTTGACATTCTCACGCAATGCCACAATGTGTTTGATGGGATGGGCACGCTCCCATATTGCTACAAGATACTACTCAAGCCGAATGCCACCCTAGTCATCCATGCACCACGCCGGGTGCCGACTCTTCTCAAGGATCGTCTGAAAACGCAGCTACGAGAGCTCCAAGACCAGGGCATCATTTCAAAGGTCACAGAACCAACAGACTGGGTCAGCTCTATGGTCTGCATCAAGAAACCCTCTGGTGAACTCCGCATTTTGCATCGATCCCAAAGACCTGAATCGCAACATCATGCGAGAGCACAACCCGATCCCGAAGCGAGAAGAATTAACCTGTGAGATGGCTCATGCCAAATTCTTCATCAAGCTGGACGCCTCACGTGGTTTCTGGCAGATACAGCTGGATGAGTCCAGTAGGAAGCTGTGCACGTTTAACACTCCATTCGGCAGGTATTGCAATAACCGCATGCCTTTCGGCATCATTTCAGCTTCCGAAGTCTTTCATCGAATAATGGAGCAAATGATGGAGGGCATCAAGGGGGTGCGAATATATGTGGACGACGTGATCATCTGGTCCATGACGCCCGAGGATCACATCGCTCGCCATAGACAGGTTTTCCAGAGAATCCATGAAAATGGCCTCCAGCTCAACAGGGCCAAATGCTCATTTAGTCGGTCCGCTATCAAGTTTCTGGGTGACCACATTTAACAGCAGGGTGTGCAACCTGATGCTGACAAGGTACTGGCAATCAATGCCATGAAGACCCCAGAGGACAAAAAGGCGGTTCTATGTTTCCTTGGGATGGTAAATTTTCTCGGAAAATTCATTCCTAACATGGCATCCCACACCACACCCCCCAGCATCTCGTAAAAAAGTCTGCAGTGTTCCAGTGGTTTCCCGCACATTGAGCAGAGTGGCTTGAGCTGAAGGCGAAGCTCACCACAGCCCCAGTACTGGCGTTCTTTGACCCAACCAAGGATACCAAGATATCCACAGACGCAAGCCAGGATGGCATTGGTGCAGTGCTCCTCCAGAGAGACGACTCCTCATCCTGGACTCCTGTGGCATAAGCATTCAAGGCCATGACTCCGACCAAACAACAATATGCCCAGATTGAAAAAGAGTTCTTGGGGCTCCTGACAGGAATAGTCAAGTTTCATGACTACGTATACGGTCTGCCAAAGTTCATGGTGGAAACAGACCACAGGCCCTTAGTCCACATAATCCAGAAGGATTTAAATAATATGACACCTCGGCTGCAGCAAATTCTTCGTCTCCACTGATATGACTTCAAACTCGTCTACACACCGGGTAAGGAGCTAATCATCGTGGATGCCCTATCCCGTTCAATAAAACAGTGTTGGACCATCTCCTGTGTCGGAAGCCTGTTTCTAGTCTCACTGCATCCAGTTGCAGTCGATGTTAAACCAACTCAGATAACACATCATGACTCAATCCTGGGATCCTGGAGCTGTGAAGCAACAGTGCTAACCACTGCGCTACCGTGCCGCCATTTCAAACTTGTGAAACAAAACGAATACCGAATGCCAATTGGTGCAAACACAAATGGTTGCAGAAAAATATCCACAAGAAAAATGTTCAGTAGTAGCTAGGCACTTTGCATGCTTGTGCGTTTTTTGCTGTTTCTTTACAGTGCAGAAGGAGGCTATTTAGCCCACAGTGTCTGCACCAACCCTCCGAAAGAGCATCCTACCCAGGCTCACTCCCTCGCCCTATACCCATCGCCTTACCTAACCTCATCTTTCGACACTAAGGGGCAATTTAGCGTGGGCTGTGGGAATCCACCTTGGACTGTGGGAAGAAACTGGAGCACTGAGAGAAAACACACAGACACAGGGAGAACCTGCAAACATTGCACAGTCACCCAAGGCTGGAATCGAACCTGGGTCCCTGTGAGGTAGCAGTGCTAACCACTGTGTTACCATTCCAGACCCTTGAAATTAACTTCCACCTGAAAGATGGTCCATAATACAGCACTTTCTGGAAACTAAAGCAAGCACTTTCATGTGAAAGAAACTCCGTTGCCACAATGGAAATTAAAGCAAAGTTCAAAACAGCCGGTCCATGTGAAATATGCACACAAAGTGTTGTTCACGTGTAATGTTATATAATGTGTAGGTGTGACAATCAACAAATATAAAAAAACAAAAAGTAAATACTTGGGATACAATCTGTAGAGTAAATGAACTGTCTTCATCGTAAATCTCTATGTCAAATATAAGGCAGAAGATCCGCACAATCCTTGTATTACAATGACACAATAGGGTGGATTTTAGCTCCCGCATGTCTGGGGAGTTCCTACTCTACCCAGGAATCCTGTTCATTGTACTCTTGTAAGACCTCAATGGGTTGACTGGAGTTCTCTTCATGAATTCCTTTGATGTGCAGTCACGGTTGTGGGAAATATGATAACCAATTTGCACACAGCAAGGTCTCACACCGGCAATGAAATAAATAACAATATCACCAGTTTGAGGAGTGGTTGAAGGATAATTGTTGGCAAAGATGCTTGGAGAAGTCCCATTCTTCTTCAACAGAGGCATGGGATCTTTCATGTCTCATCTGAAAAAGAGTACCTTCAACAATACTGTACTCCTGTACTGCAGTGTCAGCATAGTGTGCGCTGAAGTCTCGAAAGTGAGAATTGAATTCATGACTTTCTGATTCAGAGACAGGAGGCCTACATCATGACAAGGTGCAGTGGGACTCCTGAAATTTCAGGCCCTTAGACCATTAAGTAACTGGGCATGTGCACAACTAGTGAGATTTGGTGGGAACTAATCAACATCTGTTGAAAACATGTGGGCCACAAGTACATAATGAATAGAATAATGTTAGACATTGGGGTGGGTACGAAGGAAAACAGAGTGATAGCAGAAGCATTTATCTTGATATGCAATGTACAGAATGTTTGAGTATATTAGAGCAGTAGAATAAAAGTCTAGTAGTTATCTGAAGGCTCAATTCATCTTGTTCAGTTTTGGTCACACTTTGCTCTGGTATTATCATAACTGTAAGAACTGCAAGGGTTAATGAAGTGTCTAGAGTAGCCACTAGAGGGAGCTACAGTTATAACTATATAAGGCAGTGATGCTAAGCCTTGTGGGGAGAGTGAATGTAGGAGTTAGCTACAGCGAGTCAGAGATACAAATAGTGTAAGTGAGAGCAGATCATAGTTTATATCAGTATTAAGATTAGCTGTAGATGAGTGTAGTTGAATGATATTAATCAACTGGGTATTCTTTAGGGGTACGTGTTGAATCCAAATTAGTAGTGTTAATAAATGTACAGCTTTGTTTAAGTTCAAGCTATTTTGTGGCCTTTGTGAATACTACGCCAACCATTCTGAAATAAGCAACACAGAGAACACCACATTTGCGACCAAAATATAGAAAAGCTTAATCGTTGCATTCAGGAAAACAGAAGGGGCCAAACACATTGCAGGCTACTTCAACCTAACCCACTCATTAGAAACTGACAGCATTGGGTGCAATGATAAGGTGTAAAATGAGTTTGGATGCGTTGAATGGTCGTTTTCTCATCCTTATGTACACCACAAACAATGGGATCACATTCTTAAAAATGTAGGTTAATGTTGTGTGAGGTGCGCTGGGATATATTCTCTCATGTCTTTCCCTTTCAAAGCCATTTGTTATAATAGAAAAGCAAATAGTAACTCATTTTCTCAAAAAAAGATGCTACAACACAACATGCGATTTGAATTTGAATGTTTGTGCTCTGTCAACACTGCATAATAGCTACTCCTAAAATCAAAGCCACACGATTTAGCCAAAGGCAACTTCCATGGTTTAATCAAAACATTGTGAAGAGCAGCTACCTTTCAAATAATATTTCAGCAATCTACCATTAAATGCCAATAGCATTTATGATTGGAAACTAGAATCCTGAATAGCAAATTTAGGAAGCAAAAAGAACCCTTATTAACCAATGACTTGCACAGTGAAATCGAATACCCTTTCATGAATTTGAAATTAAGTCTGTATGGATACTAAGGGCCATATTTTCACTACTGAGGCAGGTAGTGAAGACCAGAAAGCAGCTTTTGCTTCCAAGGGGGTGCAGTGTGGGAGGGATAGAGTCAGGTCTGCTGACCCCAGAAGCAGAGTGTAGGTGACCGCAGGGGCAGGTGAGTGCCGATGCTGGTTCGCTTGGATTTTGTCCCAGTTGTTTTACAAGCTCTTAGGCTCTCTAGCCCTTACACCCCATCACCCCCATCAAGCCCCATGGTCCCTCATATCCCCCATGCCACCTCCATGCCAACTCATGGCCCCCAACCATTCTCATGCCCCCTCGGAGCCCCCATGCCAACTCTATTGTCACTCACCAGGTATCCAGCATGGGCAGCCTTCACGAACCATGTGGAGAAGAATAAAACATAAACTTCTGACAATCTAATGCAACTTTTATTTATGTACACTTGATAATGAAAACCTCCCATTCATGAAACCAATTCCAAACTTTGAAATCTCAAGTGGTCAACTTCTTATAAAAACAAACAAACTTCTATGCAAAACCTGCATCAATAATAATAATAACCGTTTAGTGTCACAAGTCAGCTAATCCTTTAATAGCCTCTGTGTACAGTCAATCAAGCTAAGAACTCAGAACTCTCTGCTGAGATTATTGGAGCTTTTTACACTCTGCCAAGCATTCATAACCCTAACCCTAATGATATAATAATAGCCTTTCAGGAAATATGAACAAGGAGCTCTATTAAAATTGCATGAGTAGATACTATTTTTTTTCCTAACCTACACCAGTTAGCCTCTCAATCAAAGCAGTCCAGCAGAGGGTTTTTAAAACCCTAACTGTATTTTTTCAAGTTCAAAGAGCAAGGGATTTAAAGTTCAGATCATGACACTTAAAGGGACCTTATCTGCCCTTCAAGAACATCTAAGTCTACGCCATCAATTTGTGATTCTCACATTGTTGGTTAAGGCCCTTTAGGTCCCAGAATGTTTGAACTCAGCAGTAAGTTCAAATGGTCCTGCTGTGTTTAGATTTCCCCCTGTGTGATTCATGCCCCGCCCCCTTCTCCCTGCCTGCAAAAATTGGAAATGTCGGAAATGGAGGCATCTGCATTATGTCCACCATTTTTAACTGAATATGGAGTTTTCCCGGCTCTGGGGAATATCCAAACCTGAGAGTTTTGCGCTTTCTCGCCCAGGCATTGGGTGTCAAATATGCAGGCGGAGATTCTCATAGCTGGGTGGAGGGGTGGTGTAGGTAGCAGATGTCAGAGAACCTGGCCCAAACTCTTCCTGATACAGAATCTGAGTCGGCACTCTCTGTGATAGTGCACTATCAGACAAACTGCGCTTACAGGGTGCAAGGCGAACTCTACCAATATCCGTTAACATTTCATAGGATGGTGGAAGATCTGGGTCTCGGGGTGGTAGTGGAATCAGAAGATTGCTGGACGGCACCATCACCACTGGTCTGCAGTTGAGAGCCTCATTGTATGAAGGAACTCGAAAGTTGTCGGGACTGTTAGAAAAGAAAAACACAACAAATGTTAAAGATAAAATAGAGATTTCACCTCAAATATTATGATGGTCATTCGGAGTTACTGACATTGGGTAACGATGCTGGTAAATGATGCAGTTTACCATTTTTCACAACAATCTGTGACCGTATTAGTGTGGACAGTCTGTGAGCATTTTACTGAAGACAGCATACGCAGATAGGTCACAAATCAATCTTGATCAGCGTTGAATGGTACAAAAGGCTGACGGGGCTAAATTGCTTATTTCTATGTTCCCATGTGTGTGGGTGTGTACTTTGTGTGGGTATGTTGGTGTGGATAGTCTATTGATGTGTTGGCGAGGGTGATTTTGAGCGCCAGTACGGACATTGTGCAGGTATGTTGGTGTGCACAGCCTGTGTGTGTGTACGTGTGAACAGGTATATGTATGTGTATAGTTTGTGTATAGTGTATGTGTACAGTATGTGGGCATATAGCTCGGGGAGTTATGTGTCTGCTCTTGACTCTTCAAAGACTCTACTTTAAAAATTAGAGTCCGAATTACTATTCAGGGTGGCATGGTAGCACAGTGGCTAGCACTGTTGCTTCACAGCTCCAGGGACCTGGTTTGATTCCCAGCTTCGATCACCGTCTGTGCACGTTCTCTACGTGTCTGCGTGGGTTTTCACCGGGTGCTCCGGTTTCCTCCCACAAGTTCCGAAAGACCTGCTTGTTGGGTGGATTGGACATTCTGAACTCTCCCTCAGTGTACCCGAACAGACGCCGTAGTATGGTGGGATTTTCACAGTAACATCATTGCAGTGTTAATGTAAGCCTACTTGTGACACTAATAAAGATTATCAGCGGGATTGTCTGACCCCCCTGTCGGGTCGGAGAATCCCCGGGAGGCGGCGCAAATCCCGCCCTGACACCAGCTGCCGTACTCTCTGGCACCATTGTTCGGGCGGGGGTGAGATTCACACCACGCCGATCGGGGGCCGTTGGCAGCAGCCCCCTCGGCAATTTTCCGGGCCCCAATGGTCCGAGCAGCCATCCGCTTTTGGTCAGTCCTGCCGGCATGGGATAGACATGGTCCCACATGGCGGGACCTGGCAGGTATGTCGGCGGGGTAGTCCTAGGGGTGGGGGAGGGGGTCCCATGGTGGCCTGGCCCGCGATCGGGGCCCACCAATCTGCGGGCTGGCCTGTGCCTTGGGAGCACTCCTTCCTTCTGCGCTGGCCCCTGAAGGGCTCCGCCATGGCTGGCGCGGAGAAGGAAGGGGGCTGTTGACAGCGGAGTGGTTCGCGCCCGTGTTCCTGCTGGCGTGGGGACTTTAGTCCCCGGAAAGGAGAATCCCACCCTATATTATTATTTTCAGTGCATATTTGACTATATTTTGCCATTTTAAACTTTGTAATGCCAATGTGAACCTATTTTAAATGACCTGTGCTAGCCACCTGTCCTTGTGTTGGAAAATCTAGATAATGCCATCTTTATTATCCAAGCAACTTTTCAACTGAACATGAAGGTGTCTAAATATCTTGCTGAAAACTATGGTCCAAAATGGGAACAAATGACAATACACTAGTGTCTCATGTCTCTCAGTATCTATGGCATGTTCACTCTTTACCATTATAGAAACCTTACTGGCGTTGGACTATTTTTACTTTTTTGGAACATTTCTCACAATTTCCCTGTGATCACTTCACAGGAGATGAAGAGTTGAAGTGAACAGTGGTTTTAATCAGCTAGAACTGTGCCTGCCTGTGACTGCTCTGTACTGAGTGTCGCCTACAGGCTTCAGATCTATATACCTCCCCTGAGGGGGCGGAGCCACAGGCAGAGCCCACAAGGGCATCAACATAATACAATGTAATGTAATGCTGGTGAATGGTAGCAGTAATACAATCACCACACTCTGAAAATAACCCTAACATTTTTTCACCCTTGAAATTATCTGCTATTTGCTGAACATGAGCAGTTACACGACAGAAGCCATCCAACAAGGCAAGTAAAGAGACATTTTAGGCTCAAAAGTATTATTTCTTTATGGGCGTCGATGGGGGTGAAATAGAGCGTCTCCCACACTATGGCCATTAATCCAATTGGAATATATTTTATTGGACCAATCTGCTGCTTGTCTTACCTGTGCCTATACTTTGCTCTCCACTCCATGGTGTTAAAATACACAGTTGCTCTACTCCAGTGTCTGTAACCCCTGGACATTTGCCGATTCACTTTTGCAGACCAGAGAAGGCCAAAAAAAAGCAAGAATCCTCCAATCAGGCAGAATAAAACACTGATTGATCTCAGTAAGGGGTTCAGGGAGGTTTGTTGGATAGCTGCCACCACTTCCTCATCGGACGAAGTTGTTGGACTTTTAGTGGGATCAGGTTGTTCATCATTCCACCACACAAAACAAATGGCACCGGACATAAGAAGCACCGCCCCTCCAATTGTGACTCTGTTGCGAATGCGGGTGTATGCCATTTATGATGTTCGCAAAGCTGAAAATTAAGTGGGATTGGACATCCAGCTCTCAACAAATTAGTTTCCTCAAAGATTCCGGATCAGTCCATGGAAGAATTTATTGCTGCAATGCAGAGGGAGATGAATCAGTCAGAAGGTCAGACTTGACAAGGTAGCACCAAATATCAATCTGATAATCAGATTCCACTTGATAACATTTTTGGAAATGGCCCTAAAACATAAAAAAAATTGAAATTAGGAAAGGCCATTCTAAACCACATTTAACAGATCCCGGCACTATTTAGAAGGCATGGAGGGGAGTTATCCCAATTTCACTGTCTGATATTTATTCCTTTATCAACATCACACAAATGGATTCTCATTTGTGTAAACTTGCTGTGTGGAAAATCGTTCCTTACATTACAACGTGACTCTTGGCTGGAGTTAATGCAGCCTGCTCAAGGTGGGAGCGGACCGGAATTTTGTGGTTGCTCAGGAATTAATTGCTTGTGGCACAGCTTTCCAACAACACCTCCCAAAGACCACCCAACCAATCCTGGCCGAGAAGACAGCTGACTGGTCAACAGCACTAACCCGAATCCGACAACAGCAGTTTGCCATTGGTGGAGCTTCAGCGATGCTTGGGAGCAGTTTCCCCATTTCAGGTGAGTGCAGTGAATATCCAGGGCAGATCGACAAGGAAGAAAGCTGATCCAGCAACTTATGCCACGATGTCAGTCGCGATATCTTTCATGAATACCAAAACTGCTGCAATCCATGCACTGAGGCTGCAGTGTGTCCTCCTGGTTGCATCGCCTGACGAGAACTGAAACAAGGGAGGTCAGACATGTTCCCTGGCTTCCAATCCTGTGACCGACACTGTTAGGTCAGTTCTCACATTGATCACATGGTGGCATTAAGACCATGATGGGAGGGTGCTGGTAGGGCTTTTGACAGCGGATGCTGCATACCCTCTGGCCTGCACTACCACCCCCGAATTCCATCTACCCTGTCTATTGACTGCTGCCGAGCTCATAGAGCATTCTCTAATAGCAGCCCGAAAACCTGGAAAGGGGCTGCCAATTCCTCAGCTTTTGACACCCAGGGCTCTGGAAAGATTTCTAAGTGCGGTAGCGAGCGGAAACTGATGCGAGCTTCCCGGCACTTGGCCGAGCGAGGCCGGCAATGCTATTCAACGTTAAGGCAGCACGGTAGCATGGTGGTTAGCATAAATGCTTCACAGCTCCAGGGTCCCAGGTTCGATTCCCGACTGGGTCACTGTCTGTGTGGAGTCTGCATGTCCTCCCCGTGTGTGCGTGGGTTTCCTCCGGGTGCTCCGGTTTCCTCCCACAGTCCAAAGATGTGCGGGTTAGGTGGATTGGCCATGCTAAATTACCCGTAGTGTCCTAAAAAGTAAGGTTAAGGGGGGGTTGTTGGGTTACGGGTATAGGGTGGATACGTGGGTTTGAGTAGGGTGATCATTGCTCGGCACAACATCGAGGGCTGAAGGGCCTGTTCTGTGCTGTACTGTTCTATGTTCTATGTTAATTGGTCCACTTAATGAGGCCCCACAGGCTTCTCGCCACAAATGAAGGCTTGCCAGCCCCCCGCTAACAAGGTCAAGCAGCACTTAAGTATCACTTGCACAGCCAACCCCAGCCAGCTTGCAACAATAGCACCCAGGAGACCGACTCCAAGATTCAGAGATCTGGCGAGACTCCTATGTGCAGTCAAGGCCAGGAGGCATGCCTTGTCCTCCCGAGGGTCCCGGAAGGTGAGCCGTAGGGCAACCAGTGCCACCAGGACTGAGGTGGCGGCGGCCTTAAGCTCGGGGAGTGTGACCAGGTTGACTGGCCTCCAGTACCGTAAGAAGGTCAACGACCTGCCACACCAGACAGCATGGGTGAATTGACACCAACCCCCCCCCCCCCCCCCCCCCCCCCCCGAGACCTTGCCGTCCTCACATGAGCATCCAACCGCCCCAACACTCCATGCGGCCCCTAATCCTCCCTCCAACCCCCCTTCAAACCCTAACCCTTCCATCACACCCCCTTCCCACCACTGTGAGCCATGGGTGTGACGAAGGATGCCCTATCTGTGTCTCCACAGGAGAAGCTCTCGCACAATCGGCGGGAGAGGGATGGAGGCATGATGAACTTAAGAATCCTCACCACCTTCGAGGAATGGGCCCCGGAAGTGACGGGGTTGGCCAAGGACAGAGCGGACACTAATGCAGAGTTCGTCGGAAGCCGCAGTAGTGAGGATCCATCGGACCACACCCGGAGAACCTATCAAACGTGACTTGTTATTGCTTTACTGACTGACCAATCGCTCACACTGGTCACCTGTCCATTCTCCCACAGGTCCTCCAGCCGACAGCGCAGGCCCATGCCGGGTGGCCCCTTCTCCAGCCTCCCAGGAAAACATCTGCACATCTGAGGTGGAGGCAGCCAACTGCTTACCTTGTCCCATGGCCTTCGATGCTCCTGGTGTCCTCTGGGGGCTCTGAGGCCACAGGGCCCCGGCTCACTTGTCGGCGGCGCCCTGTCCCGTGTGCTGACCTTGAGATGCGGCATCATCAGAGGGGTGGAACTCGGGGAAGCTGATAGCCACCATCCCCACTCCATGGGACAGGTCTGGGTTGACACACAGCGCCCTCTCCTCCCACCCCGGTCCCCATAGGGCCATGGGGTTCACCTTGAGATGAAGGGGCAGCTGGTTCGAGCCCCGGCTTCCCCTGCATCATAAAATCAACAGTGCAGAAGGAGGCCATTCGGCACATTGGTGGAGAGCTCTGCGGAAGACACACAATGCGTCACAACTGTCATCCCCACCCTCCACCAGTGCAGAGACACACACCTCGGTGGGAAATGTTAGAGGTCAGTCATCTGGGGCATCATCTGGTGAGCAGCACACAGTTGCTGATGCACATCAGGTGGAGGCAGTAACCCCCAAGTGACACAGTGGTTGGAGGTCTTCTGGATCCCAGGACCCAGCTGAATCCCAGTCTGATGCTGAGCCTCTAGTAAAGGGTTGGGAAAATGCTGGAAAATCTCAGCAAGTCTGGCAGCATCTGTAGGGAGAGAAAAGAGCTAACGCGAAATGTTAGATCTTTTCTCTCCCTACAGATGCTGCCAGATTTGCTGAGATTTTCCAGCATTGTCCCTTTCGTTTCAGATTCCAGCATCCGCAGTAATTTGCTTTTCTCTAGTAAAGGGTTACCCGGAGCTGATGGAAACATTACGGATTGGCTGGGACATTTAGAGGGAGATAGAACATAGAACATAAAACAGTACAGCACAGAACAGGCCCCTCGGCCCTCAATGTTGTGCCGAGCCATGATCACCCTACTCAAACCCACGTATCCACCCTATACCCGTAACCCAACAACCCCCCCCCCCCCCCCCCCCCCCCCCCCCCCTAACCTTACTTTTATTATGACACTACGGGCAATTTAGCATGGCCAATCCACCTAACCCAGATGGATGCTGGAGATGTCAGCGACACTCAAGCAGTTCCATAGCCGATTGGAGGAGTCCCAGAGGCTACGGGCACAGGAGGTGTCGCCGGCAATGCCTGGCACCGAGGCCAAACCTGCTGGGTGGTGACCGCAGTGGAGCACCTGGTGCACACTGTTGGCACAATTAGTGAAGGTGTCGAAGGCGTGGCACAGTCGCTGACCGCCTTAGCTGAGGGTCTCAGCAGAATGTCCGACTTCCTGAGGGATGTGACCCAGTACCAGGATGACCTTGATGAGGTTCAGTGGGACATGTCCCACTCTCAGGTGGGCATGGCCGAGGTGCTGCGGAGCTTGTCCCAATTACAGGTGGGCATTGCCAAGGCATTGCAGAGCATGTCCCAGTCACTGAGGAGCATCGCCGAGGGCGTTAACACCTTGCTGCAGGCATTGGGGTGTCACCAGGACTGGCAGAGCCAGGTGGGCAGCACGGTAGCACAGTGGTTAGCACAGTTGCTTCACAGCTCCCGGGTTAAAGATTCGATTCCCGGCTTGGGTCACTGTCTGTGCGGAGTCTGCACATTCTCCCTGTGTCTGCGTGGGTTTCCTCCGGGTGCTCCGGTTTCCTCCCACAGTCCAAAGATGTGCAGGTTAGGTGGATTGGCCAGGCTAAATTGCCCTTAGTGTCCAAAAAGGTTAAGTGGAATTATGAGGTTACGGGGATAGGGTGGAGGTGTGGACTTAAGTGGGGTGCTCTTTCCAAGGGCTGGTGCAGACTCGATGGGCCGAATGGCCTCCTAATGCACTGTTGATTTTATGATGCAGGGGAAGCCAGGGCTCGAACCAGCTGCCCCTTCATCTCAAGGTCAACCCCATGGCCCTATGGGCACCGGGTGGGAGGAGAGGGCGCTGGGTGCCAACCCAGACCTGTCCAATGGAGTGGAGATGGTGGCCATCAGCTTCCCCGAGTTCCACCCCTCTGATGATGCCGCATCTGAGGATCGTGGGATTATATTCATTGGAGTTTAGGAGGTTGAGGGGAGATCTAATAGAAACTTACAAGATAATGAATGGCTTGGATAGGATGGAAGTAGGGAAGTTGTTTCCATTAGCAGGGGAGACTAGGACGCGGGGGCACAGCCTTAGAATAAAAGGGAGTCACTTTAGAACAGAGATGAGGAGAAATTTCTTCAGCCAGAGAGTGGTAGGTCTGTGGAATTCATTGCCACAGAAGGCGGTGGAGGCCGGGACATTGAGTGTCTTTAAGACAGAAATTGATAAATTCTTGATTTCTCGAGGAATTAAGGGCTATGGGGAGAGAGCGGGTAAATGGAGTTGAAATCAACCATGATTGAATGGTGGAGTGGACCCGATGGGCCGAATGGCCTTACTTCCGCTCCTATGTCTTATGGTCTTATGGTCTTATCTCAAGGTCAGCACACGGGACAGGGCACCGCCGACAGGTGAGCCGGGGCCCTGTGGCCTCAGAGCCCCCAGAGGACACCCGCCAGGAGCATCGAAGGCCATGGGACAAGGTAAGCAGTTGGCTGCCTCCACCTCAGATGTCATCCTGGGGAGACAACTAGATGTAGTGATAGACCTGGAAGGTGAAGCACATTGAGGATCAGTGAGGGCACCGGGTAATGGGGGAGAGGGTGGTGTGGTAGTGGGGCGGGGGGGGGAAGGTAAGGGGTTCGGGGGTTCGGGGAGAGGTAGGGAGAGTGGAGCTGCTCCATCGGGAATGGGGAATTGTATGACACCTGTGACACATTAAAAACCCTTGAGCACAACCAGTATGATGCATCTAGAACTTTCTTCTGCTCTAGGGGCCGACCTCCAAACTGTTGGCCCATCTCTCCAGGCAACCCCCCACTCCCCATGACACCCACCCACCCTCTGGCCGTGGTCATGTCCCCGGAGCTGTATCCCATCCCCTGGGTGTTCGGATGTTGGCTACTGTGTGTGTGGTGTTGACACCCACACAGTGTCCAGGCATAAAGGTTTGATTGGGATGCTAGGCAATGACTCCCACATGCTACATTGCCCACCCACTCACGGGAATCCACTTGGATTGTGCGAAGTGCTCACTTTACCATGATTGCCAATTCCCTATTAGCAACAGCCTTCAGCATCACGGCCAGTTGCCTCAGCAGTCGCTGGGTGTTATGGGTGGTCGGTGGAACAGATGGGCAAGGGCTAGGTTGCACCTGGAACAAGTACACACCAGCAGTTAGCATGGTTGAGCCGTGCGCGGTTGCCCCCAGCACCTCCCCCCACCCCACACCTGCGGAGGGTGCCCCCCCCCCCCCCCACCCCACACTTGCGGAGGGTGGGGGTCCCCTCCCGGGGGGGGGGGACACCCTCCGCCCAGCCGAGGGTCCTCCCACCACCCTCTCCAAGCATTGGAGCGGCAAGCCCGGCACTCTTGGGCTATTTGCCTGTGAGCAAAGGTGGCTACTCACCTCCCTGGCTCCCTACAGAAGCTCTTCTGCCAGGTTCACATTTTTAAAAAGGAGTACTAATCAGCGGCAGTGTGACCACTGGCTCGGGAGGCTGATGAATCACAGGAAGCCTCTGGATATGGGGTCACGCCCATTAATTGTATGGAAATAGGGCAAGTGGTGATAATTGGTTTCTCGCCACACTATGGCGAGATTCCAGTTTTGCCTCCGGGAGTGGGCTGGTTGCATCGCAAACAGTTTAGCGCCTGGCGCGGTTCTCGTTTTCGGCCTCTCCCGCTATGGGTCTGAAGTCACATGTAGGTCAGACTCGAATATGCGTGGCAGAATTCCTTCCCTAAAGGCTATTAGTGAAACAGATGGGTTTTTTTACAGCAATTCATGAGGGTTTCATGATCATCATGACTGAGACTATCTTTATATTCCAGTTTATTAATTAAATTTAACTTCCACCAGCTGCCATGGTGGGATTTGAACCCGTGTCATCAGGCTAGACCTCTGGATAACTGGTCCAGTGATATTAGCACTCTGTCACCATCTCCCCCAGAATCAACTAACTGACCTCCTGTTTTACATTCTACCTGACTTTCTTTTTCATGAGACAGAGTAATAATGCATCTTTATGTCATGGGGGTATGAACACAAATGAGGGAAAAGTATGGATAAAAAAAGGGGAAGAATGGGAATCAAACAAATGTACGAAAAAGGGAAGTGAAGAGGAAATGATTTGAAGGAAAAGACGTAGGAAAATAAAACTGGAAGGAAAAAGTGAATAAATGATATCAGGATAACAAACCCATGAATGCAAAGTCAAAACAGTTGAGAAAAATACCATGGCCTCACCCAAAGTCATTGAGGAGCTTCGTTTTGGCATGTTATTGGTATAAATACGAGCTCATATTGTTATATTAAACATGCAACGGTTTCCTTTTGTGTATGGCACAATACTAAAAGGAAATTGAACGTAAAAGCTGGTGTATCGAGAATTTAATTGTGTCCTTCATTCTTCCTTCCAATTGCAGAGTTTTGCCAAAGTATCCGGACCCCAGATGAGACCCGGTAAAAGAATTTGGAACAAACATCTTTTGACTGATGATACATGAAAAGGTTAACTACTTGGAAATATTGCAACTCAAAATAAAATATGTTCCACCAGCATGTGAGAAAGTTAGGCCGAGGTTTTTGGTTTAGAGACAGCGTGGTCTGGCATGCCTCAGTAATGTGTCATGGAGTTATGCACTATAATGCTGCAGCCATGTTCTTGTGTATGGTAATTGTTTCAAAAAATCCCAAGCATTCTGCTGCACGCAAGTACTGGTGGAAGATATTTCCTCACAGGTAGGGAAAGAGGGAGGAACAATCTGGGGTCCAGATGCCCTTTGCTACTTTTGTGCACTTCCCAGTGGATCGTTATAAATGGAAGTTGGTCGGGATATCAAAACAGGTTTCCAGAATCCATCGTGACCAGGGAATGTTTGTTGAGCATAATTTTCAGGGAAAGAAGTGGAGGAGGATAATTAGCAAACACAATTAAACTACAATCCCACCCAGCTTGAGATTCACAGCTGCATCAGACTCTATCTTCACCATTGGCGAAACAGTGACTCCAATTCTTCATTTCATTAAAGAACATTTTTAGGGTGGCAGCCACAGTCTTCTGGATAGTAATGAGAACATGATTTTGGAGGCCGCATTTCAAGATGAACTATGCCATCAAAACACTTTCTGTAGATCAGATAGATGTCTAAGTAGCGTAAAGCAATGTCTATCCTCTTACAAGCTGACCAGGGATAACATAGATGCATTCATTACTGAGCAAATTGCTAGATGTTTGACTATTAAATAAATCACCAGCTGGCAGCAGCATAAGGGCAAAACAACTCTTTTGATCCTTAAAAACAACCTTTTGCTTCAATTCACAATGACTGGAAATGAAAAATGACAGCATCAAGTACTGTGTTTCTTGATATTGGGAAGCCATGATGGCTTAATTTAGTTAGGGCAGGCATTTTTGGAAATCCCACCTGTAATACAAATTAAATCGCGAACAATCCTACATTTCATTCTTTCCTATGTTGTTATAATTTTTCCCTCTTCGGTATACAAAACCAGAAGGTGCCACATAACTAATGGTTTCTTATAACCGCTCCCATCTCTTGGAGAAAAATGCTGTGGAAAATTCCTCTCTGATACCTGCAAGCAATCAAAACCTGTCCAGGAGATTGTGTGGACCATGTGTACATTGACTGTCACACCTCTCATCTTCTATATGATGTAATCTCTGGCCCAGCTCTTTTGGTTAATGCAAAAGTTGAGTTGAGATGACATTGGGTTAGGATTAATTTATTAGCTTGCATAGAAAACTGGCTAATGGACAGAAGATGGAATTGGGATAAATTGATCTATTTCTGGATGGCAAGATGTAACTAGTGGGGTGCCACAGGGTTCAGCCCTTGGGCCCCAACTATTTACAATCTATATTAATGCAGGGACAAGATTCTGTAGTCAAATTTGCAGATGACACTAAAATAGGTGGGACAGTACATTGCAATGAAGAAATCAGGGCCTTACAAATGGATAGGTAAGTTAGGTCAGTCGGCCAAAATGTGGCAGATGGAGTTCAACATGGATACGTGTGAGGCCATCTATTCTGGTCGGGAAAATAGAGAGGCAACTTAATATCTCAATGTGGAGAGACTTTGGGACCTTCTGGTGCAGAGGGAGCTGGATGCCTTCATGCATAAGTCGCAGAAAACTAGCATGTAGGTACTGCAGATAATAATGAAAGCAAATGGAATGTAGGCATTTATAGCTAATGAAATAGACTATAAAGGTAAGGAAGTGTTGTTGCAATTTTACAAGGCATTGATGAGACCACACCTGGAGTATTGTGCATAGTTTTGGTCCCCTTATTTGAGGAAAGATGTAGTAGTTGGAGGCAGTTCAGAGGAGGTTCACTAAATTGACTCCAGAGATGTGGGGTATACCTTATGAAGAGAGTTTGAACAGTTTAGGCCTTTACTCACAAGCATTTAGAAGAATAAGGGGAAATCAAATTGAGGTGTATAAAATGATAAAATGAAAATCGCTTATTGTCACGAGTAGGCTTCAATGAAGTTACTGTGAAAAGCCCCTAGTCGCCACATTCCGGCGCCTGTTCAGGGAGGCTGGTACGGGAATTGAACCGTGCTGCTGGCCTACTTTGGTCTGCTTTAAAAGCCAGCGATTTAGCCCAGTGTGCTAAACCAGCCCCTTAAAGTGAAAATCGCTTATTGTCACGAGTAGGCTTCAATGTAGTTACTGTGAAAAGCCCCTAGTCGCCACATTCCGGCGCCTGTTCGGTGAGGCTGGTGCGGGAATGGATAAGGGATATGGGTATGGATAAAGTAGTCGTGGAGTGGATTTTTCCTCTTGTGGGGTATTCTAGAACAAGAGTTCATAGTCTCAGGATGAGGGGTAGAAAATTTAATATAGAGATGAGGAGAAACTACCTCTCCCAAAGGGAGCACCTGTGGACTTCTCTACACCAGAACGCGGTGGATGCTGGGCCAGTGAGTAAATTTAAGGAGGAGTAAAACAGATTTTTGATTAGTAATGGGTTGAAGGGTTACGGAGAATCGGCAGGACGGTGAAGTTGGGACCATGGTGAGATCAGCCATGATTGTATCGAACAATGGAGCAGGCTCGAGAGGCTAAATTGGCGACTCCTGCTCCTAGTTCTTATGTTCCAAGAGAGAACTATTTTGTCTAATTCCACCTTCCAACTCTTGGTCTGTAGCCCTGAAGATAACAGTGCCTCGAGCATAAACCTGGTGTTCTTGATTAATAAGGGGATTTCCTGATTAGTGAGGGGATAGGGGTTATGGGGAGAAGGCAGGAGAATGGGGATGAAGAACTTATTAGCCATGATCAAATGGCGGAGCAGACTCAATGGGCCAAATGGCTGAATTCTGCTCCTATATCTTATGCTCTTATGGTGTAGGATTATATCTTATATCTTATAATCTCCCATCCATTACATCCTCGCCTCGTACTATGTTGCATTTTGCAGTTAGCATGACAAACACTATACCTGCTCTCAGGTGACTGTTTTGATCTATCTGTTGGTGTGTGAGAAACTGATCCACCTTGGCTTTCCCTTCGCTTTGCCCTTCCTCCACCTTAGCAAGTATCTCATGCTCATAAGGTGCCTCAGGAGATGACCCAGTTAAAACTTTCACTTTATAAAGTAGCGGGAACTGGGTACAATTCTGTCTTTTACTATTCTGTGCTCCAATACTTTGTGACATTGATGACTGTAGCAGAAGGCCACCTATTTTGTTTAAATTAAGCATGCACCTCAGGTTTTCAAAACAGAGTAGGATTGGATAGCCCCGTTATATGGCTTTTATTTTGAATCCTGTGTTTGACTCCACACTTGACACAAAAAAGTAAAATAGGCTTGCATCATTTCATTGCCATATTCTATTTTTCAGCTTCCTTATATCTGTGTTTTTGTTGTCTCTAAAATCGAAACCTAATTTACAGTACCCAATTATTTATTTATTTTCCCAATTAAGGGGCAATTTAGCCTGGCCAATCCACCTAACCTGCACATATTTGTGTTGTGGGGATGAAACCCACGCAGACACGGGAGACAAACTCCACATGGATAGTGATCCAGGGCCGGGAGTCAAACCCTGATAATGCACTTTGAGCTCCCGCAGGTAGACACCAGCCACTGAAGGCCTCAGGCATGCTGGCAGATACCATGTACTCCTTCTTCAGGAGCACCCGGGTACAGAAGTAATTGTAGGAGAGAGGCAGGTAGGTAGTCAGTTCAAACAAGCACATTAACCCCATACTGCCTGGACCTGTTTATTGCCACCCTTGATCCAAGCAGTCCCTTGAAAGATATTTTCTGATCTACTCATCAAAACCAAAATAGGCAAATTATCAAGCTGCCAAGTTAAATTAAAGTGGTAACCTCTTAAAGGGGCGACATAACAAAAACAAAACAATAAAAACAAAACTCCAAATTGAACTTATGTAACTAATTTGAAAAGTTGTTTTCGGACAGTTCCCACTTTATACTCTGTTCACGTAATAATAAAAATATGGGTAAATTAACAAGTTAAAGTGGTAACCCCTTAAAGGATCACTGTATCAAAAGACAAGATATTAAAGGAAACTTGTTGAATCAAATTCAAATGTTGTTCCCAGGGCTGATGAAGCACCCCAGCTCCCACTGTGCCCACTGCTCATGGTAGGCCTCAAGCATACTGGCAGACACCATGTACACCTTCTGCAAGGACACCCGAGCACAGACTTAACTGCAGAAGAAGGGCAGTCAGGTCAAGCAACCATCTGCTGCCTGGACCTGTTAATTTAGAATTTTTTATTTAGAATTTAGAACAGTACAGCACAGAACAGGCCCTTCGGCCCTCGATGTTGTGCCGAGCAATGATCACCCTACTCAAACTCACGTATCCACCCTATACCCGTAACCCAACCCCCCTTAACCTTACTTTTTAGGACACTACGGGCAATTTAGCATGGCCAATCCACCTAACACCGCACATCTTTGGACTGTGGGAGGAAACCGGAGCACCCGGAGGAAACCCACGCACACACGGGGAGGACGTGCAGACTCCACACAGACAGTGACCCAGCCGGGAATCGAACCTGGGACCCTGGAGCTGTGAAGCATTGATGCTAACCACTATGCTACCATGCTGCCACCTTGACCAGGTGGTCCATTTTTATAATCTCTTTTTTAAAAAAAAGCAATGAAATAAATAAACTGATGATCTAATTTGCATCCCCTTAAAGGGGAACTGTAACAAAAAGACAAAGGTGTAAAGGAAACTTATCTAATAGAATTAAAATGTTGTTCCCAGGGTTGGTGATGCACTTCAGCCCCTACAGTGCCCATCGGTCATGGAGGACCTCAAGTATACGGGTGGACACCACGTGCTCCTTCTCTAGGGGCACCCGGATGTGAACAGGAGCAAGCATTCAGGTCAAACCACCCTCCTCAACCAAATCTTGCCCAAACCTGTTTATGGTCAGTTTGGCCAGGCCGTCCCTTTTTATATGTGCTCAAGATACTTAATAAATACTCTCCACTTGTTTATCCTTAACCTTTACAATGCATTTGGCATAACATTAACACGGGCACGCCAAGCAGTGCTATACTGCAGTGCAGTAGATTGACATGAGACTGTAAGAAGGGACACCATCCCACCCCATGCCTATACTTCATTCCTAACATCAGACACTTTCCTGGATGGATGAACGAGCACCATACCTTCACCCAATCACAGTTTCTAGCAGTTAGTATCGAGCAACACTGGAAGAAAGTTTTCTGCCCTGTTTTCAGGTGCAACATTACAAAATACATATTTTCCTATTAAAGAACAGATGAGTTTACTTTATTTTGACTATGTTGAAGTGAACGACTCACCAGATTTTGAGAGCTAGAGGGTTCCAGGAGAACACACTTGTCTTGTACCGTCTCTACAGCTCAAATGGTGACAAAGGAAGGCGGAAAACACCTATGTATGTCCCAAGAACAGCTTCAACCTGTTCTGATCTAGCAATCAGCCTGAACGACCAGCTTAAATCTGTACCTGACTGCTACCTCAGTTCGACTGGTGTATGGTGATAACCGAACAAGCTGGATTACTCAGTGTTTATCAATACACTAACAGATAACCGCAGCTTTAATAATTCACAGAACGGAGTCATAGTCTCTCACTCAAACGCCTGAAACTTGACTTTCCCTTCCCCTCAGTTGCGCAGGTCATCTACTTCAGGATATCTTTCAATATTACGAGATATATCTGTGTATCGGATCGTAAGAAGACGCAACAGCTACACGAGAAAGGCCATGATGAAAAGATAAACAAGCCAACCAGGGTAAACAAAGCATACCGGCATTACTCTAATCTAAACTGTAGGTCTGTATAATTTTACACTCTCAATGTGCAGACTAAATGTAAAAGTTAAATTACAGTAACTGGTATTTCACTGCATGTTAAAGGAGCACTGCCTTCATGAAAACATGGCTACTTTTTGTTTTAACATACACAGTACTATTGTGTAATCTTATTAAAATGCACCTGGATGATAGCACCAAATGAAAATATGTGACATTTCAGCCAATTCTGGTTCCCCGACCAACAAACTGGTTGGTCAAGAATTTTGTTTTTTATCAGTATGTATGTATATTGAGATTTTACATTTTATAAAGCAATGCAACACAGTTATAAAATAATACAGCAACTAAAGCAAGGGAAGGGAAAAAAACAGAAACGGCTTGACCCACTTGAGCACAGTATGGAACAGGAGGACAACATCACAATTGGCTTAATGCCATCCTTAGATAAAACTGGATATCCATCTCGCCCCATCAAAGATTGAGGGAGAAACTGGATAAGATCATGAAAACATGAAAGCATGACAAAATGGGACACACCTTCTCGCATCGCACAGCCCAGCAATCATCAGGTTCGATTCCCGGCTTGGGTCACTTTCTGTGCGGTGTTTGCAGGTTCTCCTGTCTGCGTGGGATCCTCGAGGTGCCCCGATTTCCTCCCACAGTCCAAAGATGTGCAGGTTAGGTGGGTTGACTCTGCTAAATTGCTCTTAGTGTCCAAAAAGGTTGCGTGGGGTTACTGGGTTACGGGGATAGGGTGAAGGTGTGGGCTTGGGTAGGGTGCTCTTTCCAAGGGCTGGTGCAGACTCGATGGGCCGAGTGCCTCCTTCTGCACTATAAATTCTATGATTCTATAATCACGGGAGATCAGGGTAAACTTCCCATGCCATGATCGGGTGCACACCAATATACAGCCCCCTCAATGCCAGCAGCACCAATGGCACCGGTGACTCAACCCAGTGACTCAACACTTTCTGGATTCCAGACCCCTGCACCCATGAAGGAGCCAGAAGCAGATTTGTCATACCCACCCTTGCAAAAACAAAAGAAAATGCACGGAAACGCCAAAAGCAACGGGGAATTACATACATATTACATAACTCAACTAAACCCCAAACTCAGGCCCAAGGCTGAACAACAATTATAATGAAATGGGAGGAAGAGAGACCCGGCAACAGTAACATGTGCAGGCTCTGGACAAGCCCGCAGGGCCTCCCAAGGTAGAAAAGAAGGGAAAGAAGAGCAAAAGAAACTGATCCACACGGCTATCCCAGCAAATGATAACACCCACCAGTGAAGAGGAGAACAGGCCATTCAATCAACATATCCACCAAAGCACAAAATGCAACCCATCCCCAGTCCTGGGCACCGGAGAGAGCAGGGGCAGGATCCTCCGCTGGCAGGGTTCTCCGTTTTACCTGCGCCCGAGGGTTTCCCGATGGCGTGGGGCTGCCCCACAATGGGAATGCACATTGACCGGCCGGCGTAACAGAGAATCCAGTCAGTGGGTCGGGGCCGAAAAGTGGCACGGCGGGGCGGAGAATCCAGCCCAAGGAAACAAAACCCAGTGTCGCAGGAAGCTCCTCCCCACATCCTTAGAAAGGGACATCCCAAGCCCCTTAGGAACAGCAGGATAACAGCCACAGCAGCAGGCCAGGCCTAGCCTAACATCAATAGACACATTAGAAACTATAAACCCACAGCCTCCAGGCCACCCCCAAAGCATTGCACCCCTGTTGAGCCTGTACCTTTCCCACCACATCCAGAACAACACACCACAAGAGGATGATTATTCTAGCCCCAGCCAGGGGACGGGGACGGGGGACGGGTACCGGGGGGGGGGGGGGGGATCCCCCTCTGAGAAGATAAATCATCAAGACACCCAATAATTAGGCTTCCTGGGAGGGAGAGCCAACTCCCTCATCCTCGGTGCAAATACAGAAGTCCCCCCAAAACTACCAGATCAGGAGAAAAACCAACACCATGCTCACTCGAATGAACAGAAGAAAAGGAGAAGAGAAGAGAACCCCCAGAGAAGGGGATGCCCAGCCTAGCTCAAGGCGGTCACCGTCGCAGAAAGGACATCCAGAGCAACCTTCCTCCTCAATAATCTGACCACCACAATAGCCCAGGGGAAGACCACGAAGGGAGACCCAAACAAAGGGAAGGAAAAGCTCAACCTCAAGACAGAGACAGAAGGAACCCAGCTTCCCTCCAGATACAAACTCTGCCCAGGCCAAAGAAGGATGAAGACATGGATTCTTAATTCAAAGAATATACAAATCCAAAAGGAAAACCAAAAATGGATTAGCTCTAACTGTGGGGATTTCCTCATTCTCAGTGATGACTGAATTAACCCTCCAACCATATCCATCCACCCTTCACCCTGCCCCAGCTCCACCTGTCTTCTTCATAGTCAAACTGTGCACAAAGCACCCTTCCATAATTGACTCAAAATGATCTTACTAACGCAAGATAACAAGATGAGGATAATAAATGGCACGGGCTCACACTTTACACTTCTTCAGGAAAAAAGACAACAACAAAAAGTCAACAAAATTGATGCCACTGCCAACTGGGCCCCATCCCAGCCCACTCCAACTGCCACGAACAAATGTAAATGAGGATTTTAGCAATTTATTTTGACTCTTCCACACAAAAAGACCAATCAGGAGCTTCCGTGGACATGATGCAAGCCATAAAGACAAGAAGAAATAAGTAAGAAATGGGCATCAGGATGAAACAACAGATTAAAAGATGAGCAGACGCTGAGCTCACGAAAACGCAACTGCTCCAGCTCCCGGACACAGTGATCCAAGACGTTTACATCATGTGGCCGCCCCCACTCCCCGCCCAGTCAAGAATATTTTTAAAGACATTAGTGTGGAAATTCAATCGTGCCAAGCATCTTTTTCCAGTCTGCAAGCTCAGAACTGAAATGCTACCTGGCTGTCTGGGTTCAGGAAAGCATTATCTACATGTCATCAAAACCTGAATACTTAGCTAAAGGTGGAACATGAAGTGTTCCTCCACTGTAATGCTGGAGACCACTGCCGGCCCCTGATCATCTACCTCCTGACTAGACCACCCTCTCTGATCAGACCCCTCCCTCCCAATAGCTTTCAACCCTCTCCATCACACTGTAGAACACATGGAGAAGGTCTTTCAGCCCTTTGAACTTGGTCCATCCATCATTCAATAAGATCATGGCTGATCTTTCTGTGACCTTAACTTCACTTTCCTGCCAGCCGCCTATAAACTTTGGCTTCCTTGCAGACAAAAAAATCTATCGAACTCAGCATTGCATGTATCCAATGACCCAGCCTCCACTGTTCTCTGGTACAAGTATTCCAATGATTAACCACCCATTGAAAGACGAAATTCCTTCTCAACTCCATGTTAAATGGGAGAGTCATTAATCTGAAACCATGCCGCCTAATGATGGATTCCCCCAGGAGGGGAATCATCTCCTCAGAACATGCCCTGTCAAACCCCCTCAGAGTCCTATGTGTTTCAACAAGATCACCTTTCATTTTCTAAATTCTGAAGCATATAACCAAAGAGTTCAGCCATTCATCATAAAACAATCCCTTCATCCCAGGAAATAACCTTGTGAACTTTCTCTGAGCTGCATGCTGTGGACGGATATCCCTCCTTAAATAAGGAGGCCAAAGCACGCGAGGTGTGGTCTTACCAATGCCCCGTACAGGTAGAACAAACTTTTCCTATTTTTATACTTTTCAATATTCCACTTCCCCTTGCAATACAGTTCAATAATCCATTTGCCTTCCTATTTGCTTTCTGTACCTGCGTGCTAACTTCTGCAACTCATGTATGATGACAGTAAGAAGTCTTACAACACCAGGTTAAAGTCCAACAGGTTTGTTTCAAACACGAGCTTTCGGAGCACGGCTCCTTCTCCTGAAGAAGGAGCCGTGCTCCGAAAGCTCGTGTTTGAAACAAACCTGTTGGACTTTAACCTGGTGTTGTAAGACTTCTTACTGTGCTCACCCCAGTCCAACGCCGGCATCTCCACATCATGTATGATGACACCCAGATCCTCTCTGCTATAGGATTCTATATTCTCTCTCCATTCAAATCTTCCTGCCAAAGTGCATAACCTTGCGTTTTCTCACATTGCACTCCACCTGCCAATGTTTTCCCCACTCACTTAATCTATCCATCAATTTTGCAGACTCTTTGGGCCTGATCTTCTAATCAGCAGTGATGTTGCGTCCATCGCAACTGTGGAGATCATTGCCTGCTTACCTTTTTGCACCCTACCATCTGGCACTTCCAATCCTAGCTGCATTAATGAGCACGAGACATAGCAATCAGGAGAGATCCAGCAAAAAGGAGCAGCAGAGATGCCACACCTTTTTACGACATCAGCTATCATGTGTAGTGAGGTTTTAAAGGTCTCAAGTCTTTCAGTATGATTGGCGTGTTGGTGAGTGAGTTGGTCAGTGGTTTAGATAGGTGAGTGAGTGAGTAAGTGAGTGAAAAAACTCTGAGTATCTCAAGTGTTTCCTGGAAAGTGTAGGGGCAGCTCCCACAGCTGCACTTTTTAGGAAGCACAGGAGAACAAAGAGGCAGACTCATAAAAAAAACTGTGGTTACGAAAACACCTGCTATGCTGAGTTAATGGATCACTGCAGAGCTATAGACACAAATAATCTGAATCTGCCCTTTGAAACTGCCTCGGCCTGTCAATCGGAAAGCTTTTAACAGGTAATAGGGCATGAAATTGAATGTAAACAATGCAGGTCAAAAACGTTCAGCCTTCTTGGCATATACACAGGCTTCCAAACTTTAAAGCGTAATGAAATTGAATGTGTGAAAATCACTTTAAAGGTTTCCACAACTTTAAAAAGATTACCTTTACCATCATCTTTTTTGCCGACTGATAGACTGTTTAAAAGGTTTTGAGGGTGCAGATAGGGAGAGCAGCCAAACAAGCCCCATCCCAGGAAGCCCCCCATGTCATGGGCCCTTCAGCCCAACGCAAACCCCCCTGATCCCTACCTCCCATGAAGGACCCGTTCCACACCCTGATGGTAATTGTTGGGAAAGAAGTTGCCACCTTACCACCCCTTGGTCTGTAAGCCACAACAATTGCACCAATTCACATCAGCAGAACTCTTTTAAAACAATATTTTTATTCTAGGCTTTTCAACAAAATACAAATGTACAAAATATCAAAAGACCAACAATAGAGCAACAAAAGATAATCACAAAAACCCACCCAACAACGCTGACCCTCCAGCCCCATCTGACGTCGAGCCCCAACCATGCCCTGCCTTCCCACTTTTTAACCCCCCTAACCCTCCCAACCCCCCAAGCTTTACTGACCCCTCAATCCTCCTTGAAGAAATCAATGAACGGTTTCCACCTCCAAGTGAATCTTTCCACCAACCCCCACAGAGTGAACTTGATCTTCTCTAACCACAGGAATTCTGCCAGCTTGCTCACCCACACCTCCACATTTGGCAGCTGTGAGTCCCTTCAACATAGCAAATCCTTCTCTGGGCTTTCAGGGAGGCAAAGGCCAAGACATTAACCTCTCTCCCCCCCTGCAGTCCCAGGTCTTCTGACACCCCAATATCGCCACCTCCAGACTAGGGGCCATCCTTACCCCCAGAACCTCGGACATAACATCCGAGAACCCCTGCCAGAAGCCCCACAATCTTGGACACGCCCAGAACATGTGGACGCGATTCGCGCCCCCCCCCCCCCCCCCCCCGACCTACTGCCCACACCCATCCTCCACCCCCTCAAAAAACCTGTTCATCCTTGCCTTCGTCATGTGGGCCCTATGCACCACTTTAATCTGGATGACACTTAACCTCGCACATGGCGAGGACGCATTCACCCTCTGCAAAGCCTCAGTCTATGTCCCAACCCCTAGCTCCTCCCCCAGCTCTTCTTCCCACTTGCGCTTAACATCTTCCACCCGGGCACCCTGCCACTCCATCAGTTCCTTGGAGATATCCAAAACCTTCCCCTCCCCTATTTCGTCCTCCGACAGAAGCTTATCATGCAGCACTGGAGGCGGCAACCCCGGGAAAGACGGCACCTCTCTCCTCCCAAAACCCTGAACCTGCAGATACCTGAACCCATTCCCCTTGGACAACTCAAACAATTCCTCCAACTCCTCCAGCCCCACAAATGTACCCCCTATAAGCAGGTCCCTGAAATATTCAATCCCTACCTGCCGCCAACCCCGGAACCTCGCATCCAGTCTCGTCATCACATACCTATTGTTATCACAAATAGGCACCCACAACGACATATCCACCAACCCCACGTGCTGCCTACACAGCCCCACACCCTTAAAGCCGACACCACCACTGGTGGTGTCACTTTGTTCGTCCGCACACTTGCCACCAGCAGCTTATACAGCAACCGGATGCAATCCACAAACCATTGCCCGAACCCGAACCTCACCAACTGAGACCTGCAGTTGATCTCAGGGGGATTGATTCCCATTCAACTATGAAACCAACAATGAGATGGCAGCTACCAAGAAAACTTTAGATCTGTGGCCAGACCAGTTAGTTATTATCTCTGACAATGTGGTGAAGAGCTGTTCTGACACCCCACTAGGTCAGCATAGTGAACACTCCAGCTGTGTTGCTGCTGGTGTAGGCATCTGCTTCTCATGTTTAAACAACCTTATCCTGCCAATTGGGATTAGAGAAACAGAGGAGGGAGCAGCAATTCCAGCAGTAAGCCTAAAGAATTAATCTTTTTTGGCTGATCACTAAAACCAAATGAGAACCAATACAACTGATGACAAGCTTTTAATTGATGTCTTCAGAAGAACAGAGGAAGTCGCAGTTCATTATTAATGCCAGATGGTCAACATTATTACCAAAATACAGAGAAATGGTCCAAAATAACCACAAAATCAAAGACCAATGATGGAAAGAAAACTGAATAGCTTGAGAATGTGCACTATTTTACTTGAAAACCTTGCTCAAGTTTTGGTAGGTTGTTTAGTTTTACAGATTGCAAAATAGCTTCTTTGGCCCAGTGTTAGTTCAAAATTGCATTTTGATCTTGTTAACTTAGTACAATGAATATATTGTGAAAACCTCCCTATAAATGGTCAAGTTAAACTAAAATCTACTGCCTAGGCCAAATTACTCTAGTACCCAACAGAGTTGGACAAGTAAATCTGTCTGTGGTACTAATAAGGTTAAAAAGGGATTTTGATAGTGAGACTATGAGACTAATATAATTTCTCATCATCAATTGTTTTTCAAAAGAATATGCTTCTGAGTTATAGAATTATAGAATGAAACAACAGAAAATGTGGCCATTTCGTCCATCACGCCTGCACCTCAACCAAAGCAAGTTTTATCTTTAAAATCATAAATATTGCATAGAGAAAAATTTTGCAGCTGTGTCACAGTGGGGTGTGGCCAAAGAAATGTGATGAGCTATTCAAAAGCCTGGATGATCCTGCCGATGGGAGGGTCTGTAAAATCCCACCCATGGTTATTTTATTAAGGAAACATACCACAAGAGGTAACTATTTCTCAATGCTGATAATGTGCACCAATGTGGGTGGACCAGGACAGATTGTTGGTGATGTGCAGTTATACATCGAGGCTCACTACTGATTCAACCATCTGTTTAGGCCGGTTACTAACTCTACAGAAATTATTGATCAATACACCCGAGTGCTACGACCAAGAAAGCACAACAGTGCCTATACTTCCTCAAGAAACTAAGGAAATTTGGCATGTCCACATTGACTCTTACCAATTTTTACAGATGCACCATAGAAAGCTTCCTGTCTGGCTGCATCACAGTTTGGCATGGCAGCTGCTCGGCCCAAGAACGTAAAAAACTACAGAAAGTAGGGGAGATGTCAGAGGTCGGTTCTTTACACAGAGAGTGGTGGGTGTGTGGAATACAGTGCCAGCAGAGGTAGTGGAGTCAGAGTCTTTAGGGACATTTAAGCGACTCTTGGACAGGCACATGAACAACAGTAAATTGAAGGGGTGAAGGTTAGGTTGATCTTAGATTAGAATAAATGGTTGACACAACATCGTGGGCTGAAGGGCCTGTACTGTGCTGTACTGTTCTATGTTCTATGTTCTTTGTTCTGAAGTCGTGAACACAGCCCAGTCCATCACGCAAACCCATCTCCCATTCATTGACTCTGTCTACACCTCCCGATACCTTGGAAAGTGGCCAACGCAATCAAAGACCCCTCCCACCAGGATTATTCTCTCTTCCAACCTCTTCCATCTTTCAGAAGATACAAAAATCTGATTACACGCACCAACAATTTCAAAAAGAGCTTCTTCCCTGCTGTTACCAGACTCCTGAATGACCCTCTTAAGGACTTGATGCACTATCAGTTACTACAAAGATGAGAGTAGTGGAATAATTGAGGCTTTATTGAGCAAAGATGTTGTGCCTCCTATAGCTGCCACCAGAATGGCTGCAGCACCAGCGAGCACACACATTTATACACCACCTACTGGGCGGAGCCAGCAGGCAGGGATTTACCCATGTACTTCTATTGTACGTGTCTTACCGTAATACATATAATACAGCTAGTGATGACTACCACAGGACTGAACTGACATCTCCACACATCTTCTCTACTGTGTAGCACTACATTCCATATGCTTCACCCTATGTCTATGTATTTACATTGTGTATTTATTGTATGCCCTATGATTTTCATGTATGGAACGATCTGCCTGGACTGTACACAGAACAATATTTTTCACTTACCTCGGTACATGTGACAATAAAACTAAATCTAATATAAATTTAAATCAAGTAGTTATTAAGGCTAGCTAATATAATGATCTTTGAAGTTTAAAGCATTTCTTTTTTTGATTCCAGCATCATTACTGATGCTTTTATTCATTAACAAATCGGAACAGAAGATAATGAAGTCTTCAAAACATGCATGCAGGGCATTTATCAACATGATATTGTCCGGGAACAGAGAGCACTCAGCTGTTATCCTTTACTGTCTGAGGCAAGTGCAGGAGAATGAATGAAAACTTATCCCAAACACGGATAGAGAAAGATCATGGGCGAAATTCTCCGCCCCCCACGACGGGTGGGAGAATAGCGGGAGGGCCTTCCCGACATTTTTGCCGCCCTCCCGCTATTCTCCCCCCCCCCCCCCCCGCCGAAGTCCCGACCCGAATCGCTGCCGCCGTTTTTTTACGGCCGGCAGCGATTCTCAGCTGTTAGATGGGCCGAAGTCCCAGCCCTTTACGCCATTTTTACGAACGGCAAACACACCTGGTCTTGCCGTTCGTAAAAACGGCGTGACTAACTCGCTATTAATAACCATGGCACCGATTGGCACGGCCGTACCACGGCCGTGCCAAGGGTGCCATGGGCCCGCGATCGGTGGGCACCGATCGCGGGCAGCGGGCCCGATGCCCGCGCACTACTTGTCCTTCCGCCGCCCCGCAGTATCCATTCGCGGGGTGGCTGAGGGGCAACCCGGCCCGCGCATGCGCGGGTTTCGCGCAAAAACGCGATGACGTCACCCGCGCATGCGCGGGTTGGAGTCTTCCAAACTGCGCATGCGCGGCTGACGTCATATGACGCGTCAGCCGGCGCTAACTCCGGCAAGCGGGCTTAACGATTTTCGTTAAGCCCGTCTTGCCGGAGCCTACGGCGTCGGGCTGCTAGCCCCGACCGGGGACCAGAATCGGTCCCCGGTCGGGAAGGGGCGCGCTGCCGTAAAACCCGCCCGGGTTTTACGCCAGCTTTACGATTTCTCCCGTTTTGGGAGAATCGCGCCCCATGATCTGTTCCTATTATTCTGCTCCCTGGAATAATATACGGAAATGGCTAAATCCAACAAAAACAACCCAGTGACAACATTGGTCAATTGGATAATAGCAACAGGTAAAGATTCAAAATGAGCTATGGCAAATTCAAGGGTTAAAAGCAGTTTTCGAAAAGCAGCATGGTGGCACAGTGGTTAGGCATTGCTGCCTCACGGCGCCGAGATCCCAGGTTCGATCCCGGCTCTGGGTCACTGTCCGTTTGGAGTTTGGACATTCTCCCCGTGCTTGCGTGGGTTTCGCCCCCACAACCCAAAGATATGCAGGGTAGGTGGATTGGTCACGCTAAGTTGCCCCTTAATTGGAAAAAATGATTTGGGTACTCTAAATTTATTTTTTTTAAAAGCAGGTTTCGAGAATTATCTTGTTGCTTGCAAGTTGGGGTAAGAAATTGCTGTCAGCGAGGGAACCTGAGGAACATTTACACTTGTACCTGGGTGATTGCCCATACAGAGTGTTTAAACCTCTGACGTGTATTGATAAGTATACCTTTTCCTTTATTCTTAAATAAACTTTGACATAATTTGCTATTTCAGAGTCCTGCCTTGCCTTATGGTTGACTCTCATTTGAACCAAACAATTTTAGTGGGTTAATTTGGAAGGGAGTAATTAGACCCAAATTAACTAGAATCTAAATTTAAATCATATACCCCTTTAAAACTGACACTAAGGTGTGGCATCTTAGTGAAGAGCATTCTCCTGTTTGACATGCTCTTGTCCTTTGTATCTCACCAGAATTGAGAAATATCACAGCAATAGAGCTACCCATGACATTTTGGCAATAATATTGCTGCAATATTAACGTTTGTTTCAGTATCACGGTAGATGATCTGTAAGCTTAAGTAATCAGCCGACACATTTCAATGGTAGCAGTCTCAGAGTTAAACATTTAACGTGTTACCAAAACTTATGATTAACTTCAATACCCTTTTTCAAAAACCTCTTTCACTGTTGATCAAATCACTGTGGGGCTTATTACAAGCAGTTACAGAGCGAAGAGATATTATCAGCCGTATAAGTAATTATTCAGTGGTAGAGATTACTTTTAAATGCAAGTTAGTTTATTGCACTATATTGCAGTGTACAGAATATTGATTATGATAAAACAAAATAGGCAACATGGTGGCATGGTGGTTAGCACTGCTGCCTCACAGCGCCAGGGACCTGGGTTGATTCTGACCTTGGGTGACTGTGCGGAGTTTGCACTTTCTCCTCGTGTCTGCGTGTGCTCTCTCTAAATGCTCTGGTTTCCTCCCACTGTCCAAAGATGTACAGGTTATGTGGATTGGCCATGCTAAATTACCCCTTATTATCCAAAGATTAGGTGGGGTTACAGGGATAGAGCGGGGTAATGGGCCTGGATAGGGTGCTCTTTCAGAGGGCCAGTGCAGATTTCATAGGCCGAATGGCCTCCTTCTGCAAGGTAGAGATTCTATTATTATAATTGGTACAGTCAGTGCAACGTCTGTTCAGGCAGTAGTGTCAAAATATAGGAAACGTGTACATCAGCCAACTTTGGGGAATCTATGCTTAACCTAAAATGATAGTTGATCTCTGCTACTTGTCCTGTTGACAGTGCCAACGCGATCCCTTTTCTCACAGGAATAGATTTCTCTCCTTCCATCCTACTTACCTGTGCTTCCCAGAGCCACATAGAACATAGAACATTACAGCGCAGTACAGGCCCTTCTGCCCTCGATGTTGCGCTGACCTGTAAAACCACAAGTCCATCTACACTATCCCCTTATCGTCCATATGCCTATCCAATGACCATTTGAATGCGTTTAGTGTTGGCGAGTCCACTGCTGTTGCAGGCAGGGCATTCCATGCCCTTACTACTCTCGGAGTAAAGAATCTACCTCTGACATCTGTCCTATATCTATCTCCCCTCAATTTAAAGCTATGTCCCCTCGTGCTGGACATCACCATCTGAGGAAAAAGGCTCTCAATGTCCACCCTATTTAATCCAATCTTGTATGCCTCAATTAAGTCACCTCTTAACCTTCTTCTCTCTAACGAAAACAGCCTCAAGTCCTCAACAGCCTTTCCTCATAAGATCTTCCCTCCATACCAAGCAACATCCTTGTAAATCTCCTCTGTACCCTTTCCAATGCTTCCACATCCTTCCTATAATATGAACACACAATCAATGATGGACAAGAGGTCTATCCAACCTCTCCCACAACATTGTTTACATAGATTCTGCAGCCCATCCAAAACCATGGGAGATTCTTGGAAAGGTGCAAAACTGATAAACACACTAAGCCAATTTCAGGGGAGAAAAAAAATAGGAATTATGCCCCCTATGGTAGTCAAAACTAGTCCAGGAGATTACAACTGAATTGTAAACAGTACCCAATTTTTGTCGGAGATGATCTCCACCCCAGCTAGGAGCAGTCAGTTCTTGTCTGAAGCAATTCAGCAGCCTTGCATAATCTGGTAGCCTGTCCCAAAGGTCAACATGTCCACTGGGTAAATAACCATTTCCTGACATCCAACCCAGATCTAGCCTGGTGCAATTTAAAACTGTGATGCCTGGTGCTCCCTACTTAAGTGGAATAAACTGCCAATCCAAATGTGAGCATAGGATCCATGAATGTCAATAAAGGCTACAAGGCCGATCAGTGGATAGATGGGGCCATGTAACAGCCTGCTTTCCTTTTTTGGGACACAGTACTTGCTTACTAAACGTCTGGGTCTAAATCAAGGGCATCAATGGGAACGTTGCTGCCATCTTCAGGATGCCTTTGCTGGTGTTGCAGTGGCAAATTCCCTCTGGTGGGAATCTCACTGTAAATGGTCGTGAGAGTCCCTTTTGGAGTTTCACCTAGATTTGGAACTACACTCTGAATGTAACAGGAATGAACAACTTAGAACATAGAACATAGAACAGTACAGCACAGAACAGGCCCTTCGGCCCTCGATGTTGTGCCGAGCAATGATCACCCTACTTAAACCCACGTAACCCGTAACCCAACAATCCCCCCATTAACCTTACACTACGGGCAATTTAGCATGGCCAATCCACCTAACCTGCACATCTTTGGACTGTGGGAGGAAACCGGAGCACCCGGAGGAAACCCACGCACACACGGGGAGGACGTGCAGACTCCACACAGACAGTGACCCAGCCGGGAATCGAACCTGGGACCCTGGAGCTGTGAAGCATTGCTGCTAACCACCATGCTACCGTGAGGCCCCTAACTGAGACAAGTAATGTGTTAAAACAGCAATTTTATTGAGTATCGAATAATGATCATGGTAATAATGATATGGCAATTATAATCAATATAAAAAAGACAAAAAATCAGTAAAAAGAAGGAAAGATAACTTTATTGAAAGGAGACAACACTTTATATATATCAGAAGAAAGGAAGAAAGGCAGATTTTTCTAAAACACAAACATTAGCCCCTCAGCAGTCTGTTCCATAACAGCTCCCCAAAATTGGCCATCTGTTACCATGCCCTTGGTACATACATTACCGAGTCACTGAGTAATCTTACGGATGGCCACTATAGTCAGTCACTCTGTTCCTGGCCTTTCCTCCCGTTTTCAGTGGTGACTGTTGCACTACTGCTGCAGCGGCGGGCCCTTTAAGCCAAATTTCTGGCTCCATTCCAACCTTCTGAGGTTTTGTACAGTTCTTTCTCAAAACAGGCCTCAGTTCTTATCAATTCTTCTCACAGGCACTGCAAGACAGCAGCATTTGCAATATCTGAGTTGTTTGTGCATCCTTTGATGGTGTCTTCCTATCTGACTTCCTTCAAATGGCATGTATATCAATGAAACTTCATCTGCTGATAATCATACTCGGTGACCGCGCCATGTAAGCTTACTCATAGAACATAGAACATAGAACAGTACAGCACAGAACAGGCCCTTCAGCCCTCGATGTTGTGCCGAGCAATGATCACCCCACTCAAACCCACGTATCCACCCTATACCCGTAACCCAACAATCCCCCCATTAACCTTACACTACGGGCAATTTAGCATGGCCAATCCACCTAACCCGCACATCTTTGGACTGTGGGAGGAAACCGGAGCACCCGGAGGAAACCCACGCACACACGGGGAGGACGTGCAGACTCCACACAGACAGTGACCCAGCCGGGAATCGAACCTGGGACCCTGGAGCTGTGAAGCATTGATGCTAACCACCATGCTACCGTGAGGCATCTTGGCCTACAGTCCACTGAAAGCATTAAGAAAAAGAACTGCTAATAAACAAAAGACAACTTGTTTTAGTATTCTAGCTTGTACAATGGAAAACAAAGATGCAGCTGTGCAGTGGGAGGCGGCGCATCGTTCGTTGATGCAGGATTCTCTTTTCCCACCGCTGTCAATGGAAATTACCATTCAAGCCACCCCACGCCACCGGGAAACCCTTGGATGGGAGTGCGCTGCCAGTGGGACCAGAGAATCCTCTGTCAAGGAACGGCTGGAGAATTCCGACCAAGGTTTGGGAAAGCACATCACTACTGATTAATATCGATTAATTTACCAAAGCACAATCATAGCTAGGTTATGATCAATGTCGAACAAGTAAGTTATAATATGAAAAACTTCAAACACTCACCAAAGCCTTAAATTCAAGAGCAATGCAGAAATAAAATGCAAAAGCACAAAATTGCACAAATTAGTGGCTGTGTGGGCCTCAGGCCTCAGGCCTACAACACCTGGAAATCCTCATGGATAAGAAATGAACCTTGAGTCAGGCAGATGGGTCAGGGTTGTATGGATACTCAGGCGATGGGCATCAGTCCTGTTCTGATGGAACTTATGATTTTGTTACATGAAAAGTGTCACATAAATGGAATTTTTGAGTCCTGAGTACCGGTTTTGCTATATTGGCTACACAAGTTATCCTTAATTTGTTGTTCATGCTTCCAACCAAATTATACTCTTCTACCATGTATTTGGTCCGCTAATTCAGGATTTCAAGTCCATTCCTTCATCTATGTCACAGTTCCTGTTCTGACAGTTCCAGTTCCGTAGGTCTTCCGTAGTTCTCCTTAAGAGCAAGTATCGTAGGATCCGTGTCAGAAAATCCAAAATGATTTGGTATGAGAAACACTGATGGTCATTTGAGGTAGCCAGTACTTCTTAATTTGGGCGCGCACTATGGCTGCAATCAGCTTTATTTTGAACAATAGTACAATGGCAGGCAGAAGAAAGGCTGGAAGGGTTTTCAGACGCTGCTTTGGAAGTGCTAGCGGAGAAAGTTGGCAGACGGAGCATCCTCATCTTTCTAGTCAGAGGCAAGAAATTATCCCGGCTGCTTTCTAGCAACAATGGACATTAATGACAGCACAGGTCAATGCAGAGACAATCCAAGGGTCTGGTAAAAATGGCGACAAAGGTTTATAGATCTCACGTGAACTACAAAGGTAAGTTCCTAACTCATCTCTGGAGTAACGTGAATTTAAGGGAATGATAATGACCTGTATTGCTTAGCAGGTAACTGTGAGCAGGGACATTGAGAGAGGAACGCATCAGAGACTACATCATAGTGGGGGTGATTGAGGATGTTTTGTTTGACATCCTACAGTGCAGAGAAGATCTCACTTTGTCCAAAGCGGTACAGTTAGCCAGGCAGACTGAAATTCGCAAGATAAACAGCCTATTTATCTGGGGTGATAGGGAGCTTTTCTGGGGGCAGACCACCAATTTGGTCCAATTGGTGGACCATCGGCCTATGAGCACGCCTGCCAGAAACCAGAGCCAGTATGAAGAGGGTGCAGTTGGCACCATTGTTCCATGTCTGTGTTGTGGTGGGATAAAAACCTCATTGGCGTGAAGTTTGCACAGCCAGTGCTGCTGAATGCCACTCCTGTCACAGTTTCATGGTCAAAACCTGAAAGGGAGACCAATCAGATCAAGCAGCACCCAGGAAATAGAAGATACAGGGGAAAACAAAGTGCCTTTCTTGGGCGAAATTGCAAACTTTAAGGACATCTTCTGGACTGCGGATGTCATGGTCAGTGCCACAAAACCAAACTTAGGTTGGACAAGGGTGCAAGAGAGATCCTTATGTTTTAGATGGTGCCACGGTTGAAGCCTGAATTTCTCCAACCATCTATGACCTGATTGTGCAGACTCGATCAGTCTGCACAGATTCCTTCTGCACTGTAAGTATTCCATGATTCTATGACTGCATGGTCCAGAGGGCACTCCACTCAAGGTCCAAGGACAGATAGCTGCCACACTTGGTTATAGGGTAAGAGAAATTACAGAAATTCTCTGTTATCCCAAAGAGAAATGCTCGTTACTGAGCAGGAGAGCCTGTGCAGATCCATTACTTCTCTACAAAGTATAAGAGCTGAACAACCAGGACAAACTGAATAAATTATAAAGGGTATTTCCGACATTGTTTACATGTTTGAGAAAGCTCGACATAGTTTACCGCATTACTTTAAAGATAGATGCCAAGCCAGTGTGTTTCTTTGCCCCAGAAAGGTTCCCCACCCTCTCTTGAAAAAGGTGAGGCAAGAGGTTGGTTCCATGCTACACCAGGAGTGACAATGCCGGGAACACACCCACTTCTTGGTGTCCTGGCATGATACCTGTACCCAAGCCTAATGGCTCAGTTCGGATTTGCGTAGACCTTACACATTTGGACAAGGTCAATAGAGAGAGAAGTCCACCCCATAGCGTCTGTTGACAAAAGCTTGTTGAAGCCTGTGAGGAGCTCAGTTTTTACTAAATTTGATGCCAATAATGTCTTCTGGCTGCTTCAATTAGGCTTTAACTGCGTACCATTTGGAATTGCCTCAGCACCCAAAGTCTTACATTGTAATCATGATTGGCATTTTGGAAGAACTGGATGGAGTTATCTTCTTATTGGACATTATTCTCCTTCATGGATCAACCACTGAAGGGCACAGTGCCAGGGTGCAAATGGTCCTATAACGTTTACAGGCCACAGGCCTTACTCTTAATCATAAATGCTCCTCCTGGTACTGCTATCTTTAATATCACTAATACCCCCTTCCTTGTATTCCTACTTGTTGCTTCCTAAGGACTGTTGGAGAGCAACCAACTGAAGTAACATTACTGATTCATCTAGGGAAAGCAAGCATACTTCACGTTCTCTCACTGTACAATCCAAATTCAGTTCACACAGAAACATGGGAGTAGAGCAGGAGGAGACCATTTGGCCCTTCGAGCCTACTCTGCCAATTATGATCATGGCTGATCATCCACGCAATAGCCTGATCCAGATTTCCCCCCATATCCTTTGATCCCCATCTCTCCAAGTGCTATATCTAACTGCTTTTGCGAGACTAAGGGCGGGATTCTCCGATTTTGAGACTACGTGTTGACACCGGGACTGAATCGATGGTCTTCTATGACCACTAAATTGGCGCAGGTCCCAGAGCAATTCATGATCTATTAATGGGCTAGCACCGGTGCCACGTGGCATCCGATTGATTCCAATGAAAAACGGTGTCTGATTCGTTGGGGTCCGGATTGGCAGTTGTGAGGCTGACAAGCTGCAGCTGCATATCAGCTCTCCACTCCCACACACACTCATCCCAGCCAACAAGATGGCGGCACGAAGAGTGGCACCCGGTTTGCGGATGCGGAGCTGGAGACCCTGCTGGACACCGTGGAGGAGACACAGGCCATTCTGTTCTCTGTGGTGGGAAGGAGGCTGCCACCCATCCACCGATGTACACCAGGCCTGGGCACAGATGGCAGAGACCGTGAGAGCCATGGGCCATACCGCCAGTTCCGGCCAGCACTGCCGGAAGAAACTATATGACCTCCTCAGGGTGGCAAGGATGAGTAGCCAACACCTTGCCCCTGTCACCAATCCCATCCCACACACCCGTAACCCCTCCCCCCCTCACCCAGAGGGCGACTGACCCTACCCCACCCATCAGTAGTCTGCTCACACTCCACCCTGCACCACATGCCAGCATCCATACTGCCCGCCATAGCCGGGTGACGTGGCAACAAAGGCTAGCAGCTGCCCACCCACTGTGCAGCACTCGTCCGACTACCCCACCCCCCCCCCCCCCCCCCCCCGAGAAGACAGGAGGGGGACCACCGGACCTGCGGACCCTCACCGTCACACCGGGCACTGGCCCTAGGCAGTGGACTCGGAGAGAGGGCCGTCGCTGAGGTGGAGGTCGGCATTGGGCACATAAGCAAGCCCCTGCTGAGTTGCGGTGTCCCTATGTCACAGGTGGCACAACCCCCATATACCACCCCACTACCCTCACACCATCCGCACACCACCTGACCACGCCCACACCATCAGCACACAACTTGACCACGCCCACACCGTCTGTACACTACCCCACTACCCTCACACCATCCGCACATCACCCTAACACGCCCACACCATCCGCACACCACCCTACCACTTCCACACCATCCGCACACCACCCTACTATCCCCACCCCACCCCACTGGCTCCACCCCACCCCACAATCCCCACCCCACCACCCCACACCAGCCCCACACCAACTACACACCACCCACACACCACCTCACTCCCCCCACACGATCCGCACACCACCCTACCACCTCACACCATCTGTACACCACCCCACTATTCTCACACCACCCACACACCACCCTATCACCCCCACACTATCTGCACACCAGCCACACATCATCCAACTACCCCCATACCACCCCACTATTCTCACACCACCCACACACCACCCTATCACCCCCACACCATCTGCACACCAGCCACACATCACCCAACTACCCCCACACCACCCCACTATTCTCACACCACCCACACACCACCCTACCACCCCAACACCATCCGCACACCAGCCACACATCACCCAACTACCCCCACACCACCCCACTATCCCACCATCCACAAACAACCCCACTACCCTCACACCACCCACACACTACTCCACTATCCCCACCCCACCATCTCCACACCACCCCAACCCACGATCCAACCATGCGTCACATATTATCTTTTGCAGGATCACCTGGCGATGAGGCTGGCCCTTCTGGAGTCCCCCTGACCCGTCCACAACCCCAAGACAATACCGGCGATGAGCTGGCAACGAACAGTGACGCGAGCCCCTGACACCAGCCCATGACAACCCAGAGCACCAGTCCGGGGAAGACACCGACTTTCAGTCACAGCTGTCTCCAATACCCTCCACAATCACAGAGACACTCCTCTCAGTTGACCAACAGCACACGGGTGGCGCTTCACTTGGTGGTGAAGGTATCAGCCATGGGCCAAGATGTGCAAGGCCTGGAGGACTCTGTGAAGGGTGGTGACAGGGCTGGCCTGGCATCAGCAGCTATGTACCAGGACAACTTGGATATTACAGCGGCACCCCAGAGCTAGGTCACAACAGGTCATAGCTGCAGGCGTCAATGGCATTGCCCAGGCGCTGGCTGACCTGAGCCAGTCCCAGAGTGACCTTGCACAGTCCAAGAGGGAGATGGCCCAGTCCCTGTTCTCCATGGCCGTGATCATGGAGACCCTGGTTGAGACGAGAGCAGGCCTCCAGACGTTGGTAGTGCCAGGTGGCAAGGGGAGCACGCTGAATCTGCCCAACCGCTCCCCTGTCCCAAGGAGTAGCCCAGGGGCCATTGGGTGCCCCAACGGAGGAGGAGGAGGTGACCCGTGCAGGGCATTGCCGGAGCACCACTGCGCCTTAGACTCTCCTACTCCTATCCTTGGCTCATCTGATGGGCAGAGGACAGAACAGGGTGGCACCACACCACCTGGAACATCCGAGAGACTGCTGGGCCTATCCAGGTCCGGTCTCCCCAGAAGACGACTGCTAAAGGGTACTGGGCGGGCATTGCAGCAGTGCACCTCCACCTCTGATGTACCGCCTGGGGATCCACCTCGGCGTAGTGTTAGGGCCCGTAAGTTAGCATGTGTGCAGCACATAGGATAGCGTTAGGGGTAGGGCACAGACTTGTACAAAAATGTTCACTTTGCACAATAAATACCTGTACAGAAATGTTTCAATCTGCCTCAGTGCTCTGTCAGAAGGGTGTGAGGGATGGGTTGGGCTGGGCTGGCTCCAGAGGGGGCGCTGGGGAGATAGATGACCACTGGATGTGGGCACAGGCCAAGGCCCACAGTTCAGCCATTGCTCACCACCCCGGTACCTAGCCCCAGCCCCAACGCACCCCCCACCCACCCACATCCCGTCTCCACCTCCACCACCCTAAGGGTTTGGTGGGTCTGTGTGATGGAATGGTCAGCTATGGGGGTGGGACGGGATGTTCATGCCATCTGGCCAGGTGCCCTAGTCAGTGAACCTGGAGATTAGAGTTTCACACGCACACCGGCCGTGGCACACACGTTCTGCAGTCTCCTGTGCCTATCTGGGCCCCATGCCCTGCTCATCCTGGCCCTCACCCACAGCCTCCTTGTTGGGCAAAGCCTGGCTTTTATCGTCCTCCTCTAGCATGTCGCCACTCTGCCGTGCAATGTTGGGCAGGACACAGCAAGCCACCACGATGTGGAAAACTCTCCTAGCGCTGGAGGGCCACCATAGAGCGGTCCAGGGACCTGAACTTGAGGACACCAATGCACCACTCAATCACGGTCCTGGCTGAGGCATGGGCGTCCTTGCAACGGGTCCCTGCATTGGTCTGTGGCTACTAGATAGGCATCATCAGTCATGACCGCAGCAGATATATCTTGTCCCCCAGGAGCCAACCCCCAATCCAGGGGTGCACCTCGAAGATGTCGGGAACCATAGAGTTTGACAGGATGAAGGCGCTGTGCACACTGCCTGGTTATCGGGCGTAAACATACATGCATCTCGTGGTCGTACTCCACCTGTATGTCTATCGAGTAGAATCCCTCTCAGTTTGTGAAGACCAACCCTTCATGCGCTGGTTCTCATAGGGGACCATGCATCCCGTCGATCACCCCCTGGACATGGGGCATTGCAGCGATGGTGGCGGAATCTCACTGCCCGGGCATCCTGGTGGGCTCGGTCCACATTGAAGTTGATATATTGCGCCAAGCGGGCATGCCGGGCATCCGTGATGGCGCGTTTGCACCTGTGCACCTAGGTTTGCGAGATCCCAGGCAGGTCCCCACTCGATGCCTGCAAAGACCCTGTTGCGAAAAGGTTCAGGGCAACCATCACCTTGTCGGCCACCGGGAGCGGGTGCTTGTCTCCATTCCCAGCGGTTCCAGGTGGCCCATGATCCAGCAGATATGCCATAAGGTCCCCATGCTCAGCGGGAGTCTTCGACGAGATCCCAGTCCGGTAGGTCCGTGAATGACAGGCACTGCCGTTACACATGAGGCCTAATTCAGCTCCTCCTTCCCCCCTCCTCCTCGACTTGTTGGGTGTCCAGCTCTCCATCCTCACTGGTTGGTTCCTGTTCTCGGGGGCAGTCTCCGCTGCTGCAGGGTCCTCCCCGAGCAGCCTCAGTGCATGCCCCAGGTCTGCGGCTAGGATGATGGTAACCATTCCCGGTTAAATTCCGCAGTCCATTGTCTGCAGGGGGTGAAAGGCAGACATGTTAACATGCTGCGTACCCCGATGCCCAACCAATGCAAACAGGCTACACAGTGGCCCCAACTGCACTGCAGTCCCTGCCCCCGCACGCCCCACTCTCCCCTCCCTCTTCTCCCATTCCCATACCCACCCCTGGCCATTCCCACAGCACTCTGCCCTCTGCACCGCACCCCTGGCCCTTCGGTGCTGTGGCCCCAGCACCCATCCCTGCTGGCAGGGGTACCGGGGGCTGGCGCTATCCATGCCGCGTGATGCCCTGCCGGTGGCTGGTGTCCGATTGAGGGAGGGGGTGGGGCTGTTGGGGTGGAGGTAGGATGGAGGCAGGGTTTGGGGGTGGGAGGGTGGGTGCATCCATATGGCTGCTGTCACTCTGCGCAACCATGTGACACGGTGGTCGGTCAGTGGGGTGTGTAGCAAGATGGTTGCCTTGCAGCTCACGGCAATAGCAGTCGGTGCCTGGATACCACCCAGGTCCCGGGGTTCACCCTGACACCACGACCCAACACCTGGTCAACCCCCATCACCCCCCCGCTCCACTGCCCCGGCCCTGGCAGAAGCCCTCCCAACCAGCCATGCCAGCGGCAAGATCGGCAGCCCATAGTCGCGCCTCTGGGAATATGTCCTACTACCTCCTCTCTCCCTCAGCAGCCACGGTGCCTATTTCCCGATTTTTATAACCATAAATGAAACTCGCCGTCGGTAATTCCTCCTGGCGAAGGCGGAGCATCAAGGAAACACCGGAGAATATCGGGTCGGGACTGTTAACAATGTGCCAACAGCGTTTACTGTGCATGTGGAGTAGAGTGCATTGAATACGCTGTTGAGGCACCGGAGCATGTCATTTCGTCGAGCGCAAGGCGCTGGCTACGATTTTCCGCTCACATGCGATTCTCCACCCAATCTCATTTTGCGATTCCGGCATCGCTGGACGGAGAATCCCGTCCACAGTGTATTGGTCTCAACTGCTTTCTGTCGCAGCGAATTCCACAGGCCGACTAATCTGTGTGTAGAAATTTCTCCTCACCTCAGTCCTAAATGGCCGACCCCATTTCCTCAGAATGTGACTGCTGGTTCTGGAGCCCCGCCATCGGAAACATCCTTCCTGCAGCTACCCTGACTAGTCCTGTTAGAATTTTATAGGTTTCTATGAGATCCCCCCCCTTCATTTTTTTGAATTCCACCGAATAAAATCCTAACTGACTCAATCGCACCTCATACGTCGGTCCTGCCATCTCAGGAATCAGTCTGGCAAACCTTCCCTGCACTCCCTCTACAACATTCTGAATTCCTGAGGTAGATGTGAACTCCACACCCAAGTTTTCAGGACAGGCTCAGGACTTTGAGTAAAATCTTTACTAAAAGACACAAAAAGCAATTCACTGGTTAATTTTAGTCACATAATTATATATTTTGTTTTAAAAATTGTAAGTATTCTTGGACGAAGGAAGCTTAAGTTCCAGAAAAAGGGCTGAAGATATTTTCAGAAAACATATTGAATAAACTGTAGATCCCAGTGGTCAGATTATGCAATCTCAAGGGTAGATTCTTATTAGAAAATAGCAACGTAACACCATTAACATTGAAAAGACATATCACAGGCCACCTGTAGGAGTAACATGTGCTGCAGGTCATTTTAATGAATTTTCAATAAAATGTGCGACCACATATCAAATTTAATACATCAGACAGGCCAATATCACTGCTGAATGTGGACGCCAAGTTGCTGGCGAAGATCTTGGCCACTAGAATAGAGGACTGGGTGCCGGGGGTGATACATGAAGATCAGACGGGTTTTGTGAAGGGGCGGCAGCTGAACACTAACGTGCGAAGGCTGCTAAATGTGATAATGATGCCGGCAGCAGAAGGAGAGGCGGTGATTGTGGTGGCATTGGATGCGGAGAAGGCCTTTGACAGGGTTGAGTGGGGTACTTGTGGGAGGTGTTGGAGAGGTTCGGGTTTGGGGTAGGGTTTATTAAATGGGTGAGGTTGCTGTACGAGGCCCCGATGGCGAGGTCCCCGATGCCTGGGACGAGGCAGGGGTGCCCCCTGGCCCCCTTGCTTTTTGCGTTGGCAATTGTGCCTCTTGCCATGGTTCCCAGGGAGTCGGGGAGGTGGAGGGGTTTGGTGCGCGGTGGGGAGGAGCACCAAGTGTCGCTGTATGCAGACGACTTGCTGCTGTATGTAGCAGACCCGGTGGGGGGAATGCCGGAGCTGATGGAGATTCTTGCTGCGTTTGGGAGTTTCTCGGGCTATAAATTGAACCGGGGCAAGAGTGAGCCGGGAGATCCGGAGGGGATTGATAGGCTCATGCTAAAGAGGGCAGTGAGGAGTTTTAGGTACCTGGGAGTTCAGGTGGCTAGGAGCTGGGGGTCTCTGCACAAGCTTAATTTTACTAGGTTGGTGGAGCAGATGGAGGAGGAATTTAAAAGGTGGGACATGCTGCCGTTGTCGTTGGCGGGTAGAGTACAGTCCGTTAAAATGACGGTGCTCCCGAGGTTTTTGTTTTTGTTTCAGTGCCTCCCCATTTTCAATCCGAGGGCCTTTTTTAGAAGGGTGAACAGCAGCATCACGGGATTTGTTTGGGCGCACGGGACTCCGAGGGTAAGGAGGGTCTTTTTGGAGCCGGGCCGGGATAGAGGGGGGCTGGCGCTGCCCAACCTCTCTGGGTACTATTGGGCGGCTAACGTCTAGATGGTACGTAAGTGGGTAATGGATGGGGAGGGGGCAGCATGGAAACGGATGGAGATGGCGTCCTGTGGAGGCACGAGCCTGAAGGCACTGGTAACGGTGCCGTTGCCGCTCCCTCCAACGAGGTACACTACGAGCCCGGTGGTGGCGGCTACCCTCAAAGTTTGGGGGCAGTGGAGGCGACACAGAGGGGAAATGGGGGGCTCGGTGGAGGCCCCGCTGCGGGGGAACCACCGGTTTGTCCCAGGTAACATGGATGGCGGGTTCCTGGGGTGGCACAGGGCGGGCATTAGGAAGTTGGGAGACCTGTTCATTGACGGGAGGTTTGCGAGCCTGGGTGAACTGGAGGAGAAGTTTGAGCTCGCCCCGGGGAATATGTTCAGGTACCTTCAGGTCAAGGCGTTTGCTAGGCGGCAGGTGGAGGGGTTCCCTTTGCTGCCCCCGCGGGGGGTAAGGGTGCTTTCGGGGGTGTGGGTCGGGGATGGGAAAGTGTCTGACATCTACCAAGTGATGCAGGAGGTGGAGGAGGCATCGGTAGAGGAGCTGAAGGCTAAGTGGGAGGTGGAGCTGGGGGAGCAGATTGAGGAGGGGACAAGGGCGGACGCCCTGGAGAGGGTGAACTCCTCCTCTTCATGTACGAGGCTTAGCCTCATCCAGTTCAAGGTGCTGCACCGGGCCCACATGTCCGAGTCTAGGATGAGTAGGTTCTTTGGGGGCGAAAGAGGCCGATGTTTTGGCCTTTGCGTCCCTAGTAGCCCGGCGGAGGAGCTTGCTGCAGTGGAAAGATGCGAGACCTCCGAGCGTGGAGACCTGGATCAATGAAATGCGGGATTCATTAAGCTGGAGAGGGTCAAATTCGCCCTGAGGGGGTCGGTACAAGAGTTCTTTAGGAGGTGGCAGCCTTTCCTCGACTTTCTGGCTCAACGATAAGGGACTAGGTCAGCAGCAGCAGCAACCCGGGGGGGAGGGGGGGAAAACGGGGGGTGGTCTTAGGGGGATAGCGTTTAAGTTAATTTGCTTATTGTTCATTTATTTTGTTGTTTATTGGGTTTGGGGTGGGGGGGGGGGGGTGGGGGGGTTTGTTATATGCGCTGTTCCAGGTGCCGGGGGTTGTTTATTACTGTTATTGTTATTATTGATCTGTTGATATTTATTTTTCAAAAATTTCCAATAAAAATTATTTAAAATAAAAAATAAAAAATGTAATACATCAGTAGATATAAATTATATAATAAAATTGCGGATGCTCATGCCAGAATTAAAGGGAGGACTGTATCAGAGAGGGTTGTGGGCCTGAAGGAGATTATCGAGATAAGGGGGAGTAAAGACATGGTGGGGTTTGAACATTTTAACATCAAAGCATTGCTTAACCAGGAGCTAATGTATATCAGTGTGCACAGGGGTGAGGGGTGAATGTGACTTGGTGCAAGTAAGGACATGGGCATCAAAGTTTTGGATTATGTCAAATTTTTGGAGTGGAGAAAGAGGGAGGCCAGCCAGGAATGTGTTGAAATAGCCAGTCTAGAGGCAATAAGTGCAAGCATGAGGGTTACTGCGGCAGAGGAGCTGAGTCAGGTGAGGTTACGGTGGTAGAAGTAAGCAATCTTAGGGTTGGCTGTGAGGTGCAACCAGTTGGAAGTCAGCTATAGAGCATGACCAGGACAACACGTATGTTGGGTGAACAGTAACATCAGGGCACAAGGAACTAGAGGTTGTGGAGGATACAGTGTGGTGCCATATAATTGCTTATCGTCGATTTGAAGCAGGGAGTGTTAAAAGGAGGCAAATTGGAAGTATAGCGAATTGTTTCTGATCCTGTCAGGAACTCCACATGAAACATGACAAAATCATAGAATCATAGAATTTACAGTGCAGAAGGAGGCCATTCGGCCCATCAAGTCTGCACCGGCTCTTGGAAAGAGCACCTCACATAATCCCACACATCCCCGAGGCCCAGCAACCCCATCTAACTTGAGGGCAATTTATCATGGCCAATCCACCAAACCTGCACATCTTTGGACTGTGAGAGGAAACCGGAGCACCCGGAGGAATCCCACGCAGACACGGGGAGAACGTGCAGACTCCGCACAGACAGTGACCCAAGCCGGGAATCGAACCTGGGACCCTGGAGCTGTGAAGCAACAGTGCTAACCACTGTGCTACCGTGCCGCCCACAAATGAGAACACATGAGAAAATGAGAACAGGTATTTATTTCACAGAATGATCAACTGGAAAGGGATATTTTAAAAACAAGCATTTGCCTTATTATTGCCTTCTGTGGCTCAGTGTGATTTGTTTTCATTTTGAAGTGTCTTGGGGTGTTTTATTACGTTAAATACACTATATAAATTCAAGTTGTTGTTTTGCTATCCAACCTTGCTTGATTGCTGTTCTGCAACTGCAAGCAGAATTCTGTCTCGCCACCTTTCCTCCAAACCCTTTGTTGCCACTCAGTTGTTTGTTTGGTGGCACTGCTGGCCTGATAGGTACGGTGAGTGGCCACAGAATTTCAGAGTTGATTGGGGAAGCAAGCAACTCAGCTATAACTCTCCTCTTATTCAGTTCTCTGCCTGAAGGTACGCCTGATAACCCACAGCGCCACAGCCTCCGTGACGGGCAAAAACAAAGGGACAGGCTCCAAATCCACCCCAGCTGGAATGGAGATCCAACCCTCATAGTTGACACCAGTCTGATCCACACTGATCGCCCAGCTAACTGAACCAACCAGAACCACCCCCCCGCCACACAGTGTCTGAGTAACTATGGCAACCTACACTTTCACAACCATGCTGTAGCCTGGAGCAATGGAAAGTGATGGTGTGAGACCTCCTCTCTCAATTTTAACTCACGAAGAAGAAAAACATTGTGGCTTTGCTAATGATGGTTGCATCCCAAGAATTAACTAAAAGAACTCAGTGTGCAACGCTGTGAGAGCTTGCCTAATATATATAATTAGCAGTATATTTACTTAAATTCTCTAATGTATATAATTAACAGTATATTTGCTACGATTTTTCAGTATATATATTTAACAGCACTATATTTTAGACACAGTTGCTAGCTGTAGAGTTTTCAAATGCGAGCATGGAGATTTCTTCATTTAATGTTGATTATGCACAAACATCAGTGTATTTGCCTCTTGCTGATCTTCGTCTCTTTAATAACTAATGCTGTGGATTTAAAGGTAAAATAACTCTTGCACACCAAGAGTTCTTTTAGTTCATTCTTGGGATGCCACCATCATTAGCACGGCCACAATTATTTTCTTCTTCGCCACCCCACCCAGCCACGGATTCTATGATTTAATCCTGCATTATATTTACAGAATTACAGATTTAGTGGATTAAAAAGCTGGATGTTTGGATTTGGGCTGAAATTCAATCTTATGTTTTGTTTAAACAAATACTTATAAAGCATTCAGAAAAAAATAATGGACTGGATATGTTTGACATGCCGGTGCGTGCAAGCTTTTATTTTTAAAAAGAGATTTCTGAGCATGTTGTTTTCTATAAATGACACTCACATTACAAACTCTATATAATTGCACATATCTGTGTGCCTGAGCAGTGGGTAAAGGGTTTGTACAATGGTGCTGAACTCTCCACTTGATTCAGCGTCTCTGACACACTGACCACCCCAGTGTTCAGAAGGGGAGTGGGCCCCACGTGCGCCAATGGAAGGCGCGCGCGCACAGTGGCCTGATCCACCCGCCGCATCCCATTGGACGCGCCCCACCGAGTGGGCGGGGATATGTAGATTAGGCGACCCGGGCGGCCAATGGAATGACGGCTTGAGTGGTCTCGCGCGGAATCTCCGAGGGGGCGGTAGGTGATTGGCTGTGTGAATGTGGGCGGGGCCTTGCTGGTCCAATGCGGTGCGGGCGAGGCGGGGCAGTGGTACCCGCTGCCGGCAGCGGCTGCTGTTGTTTGAGCAGGTCGGCGGCAGCTGGCGGGGAGTGATGGAGCCGGCTATTTACCTGGCCGTGTTGGTGGTCCTGCTGCTCTTCTGGGTCCGCAGCAAAGGTGTGGAGTACATCATCATCCATCACCGCTGGGTCTTCGTCTGCCTTTTCCTGCTGCCTCTCTCTGTCGTCTTCGATGTTTACTATTATCTCCGAGCTTGGCTGGTCTTCAAGATGTGCAGCGCCCCCAAACAGCACGACCAGCGGGTCAGGGACATCCAGAGGCAGGTGAGGCAGGCTCCGGCTCCACGGAGCAGCCAGTGAATACTTTGTATAAACTCTCCCAATGCCCGGTAGTCTGTGCCTGTGTGTTGCCCACTGCCTGGTATTCTGTGCCTGTGGGTTGCCCACTGCCCGGTAGTCTGTGCCTGTGGGTTGCCCACTGCCTGGTAGTCTGCACCTAGGGGTAGCTCACTGCCCTGTAGTCTGTGCCTGTGGGTTGCCCACTGCCCTGTAGTCTGTGCCTGTGGGTTGCCCACTGCCTGGTAGTCTGCACCTAGGGGTAGCTCACTGCCCTGTAGTCTGTGCCTGTGGGTTGCCCACTGCCCTGTAGTCTGTGCCTGTGGGTTGCCCACTGCCTGGTAGTCTGCACCTAGGGGTAGCTCACTGCCCTGTAGTCTGTGCCTGTGGGTTGCCCACTGACCGGTAGTCTTTGTTTAAGGGTTTCCCCCTGCCCGGTAGTCTTTTTTTTTTACATAGAATTTACAGTGCAGAAGGAGGCCATTTGGCCCATCGAGTCTGCACCGGCTCTTGGAAAGAGCACCCTATCCAAGGTGAACACCTCCACCCAATCCCCAGTAACCCCACCCAACACCAAGGGCAATTTTGGACACTCAGGGCAATTTTATCATGGCCAATCCACCTAACCTGCACATCTGTGGACTGTGGGAGGAAACCGGAGCACCCGGAGGAAACCCACGCACACACGGGGAAGATGTGCAGACTCCGCACAGACAGTGACCCAAGCCGGAATCAAACCTGGGACCCTGGAGCTGTGAAGCAATTGTGCTATCCACAATGCTACCGTGCTGCCCCCTTTGCTTAAAGGTTGCCCACTGCTCGGTATTCTGCGCCTGGGGGTTGCCCACTGCCTGGTATTCTGCACCTGGGGGTTGCTCACAGCCTGGTAATCTGTGCCAGAGGGCTGCCCACTGCCTGGTAGTCTGTGCCTGGGGGTTGCCCACTGCCTGGTAGTCTGTGCCTGGGGGTTGCCCACTGCCTGGTAATCTGTGCCAGAGGTTTGCCCACTGCCTGGTAGTCTGCGCCTGTGGGCGGCTCCCCCTATGGGTAGTCTCTACCCAGGAGTTGCGCCTCCCTGTAATCCACACCCAAGGGGGTGCTCCCTGTAAATCCCACCCAGGAATTGCTCACTAGTTGTCCTCACTGTGCGGTGCCTTCGAGTAAACCCAGATGGTACTTGTTAACCTCACCCACCCAGAGGCTTGGACTGATGCAGAGGGGTGGTGGTGCTTGTCTGTGTGTAACTATGCAATGCATTATATTGGAGTAAGCCCACCCAAAGGCAGACACTTCTCATCCTATGCAACCTAAGGTATTATTTTGTATGTGATTAAACTCAACCTTCGACTGGAATCATCTCCTCATGTGGTGGAACCCAATATGTATGTAACCCACACAGGGACTGTCAGTGACCCTCCATTCTAGGGGAACTAATAACTAATCCAGAGACAAGAACATTTAAATCCTGTGGAGCATGTACTGTATGTGAATAAAGTCACAGAGAGGGTCAATGTTATGGCATTAATTGATGGATCGTGATATATGTTGGAGACTAGTGAGGGTCAGCCTTGTAATAGGCTAAGATATATGACTACAGGCGAACGTGCACTGAATACTGGTTGAAGTAAAGTGAAACTTCCTCTCCTTAGAACACTGGCTGTGTAATAATGATGCCTTTTTGTCAGCATCATCTGTTTGCTTACAAGACTGTGGTTTACCCATGGTGATTAATATTCAGAGCAATAATTTTCCTTGAGCACTCTGGCTATTTAAATACTTACATCTTTAACCATTTTCATGTCAAATTCATTAATTACAGGAAACTTGGTGCTTTATGTGACTGGTGTTATAACACCAGTTATATGTGACTGGTGCTTAATCATTTTATCAGCGGTAGACTTCACCCTGTCGAGCAGCTTGCAAAAAGCAGTTGGCTTGTACAACAGCTGGTGAAATGCTGAATTAAGTTTAAGAAGGCATCCATCCATTTTGTCTGAAAAGGTCTTGGAACATTGAAGAGGTGGAGACCTGCCACCAATTATGTCTTGAACTTTTGCCCTGGGAAAGTCTACTTTTTCTGGGTGCAAAGATCAGAAAGGGGGACAGACCAGACTTGCCTGATCTCTATTCCTAGGATTTTCCGTGTTTCCTGGGGGAAGGGGGTGTTGGAGCTGGCCCTGTGTCTGACGTCCTCTTGAAATTGATGGGGCGTTTTTAATACAAGTATTACAATGATGTGTTACAGATCACTCGGGGAGTCTTAGGTTTCTGTTGCAGCATGCACCTTTACATGCATGTTGTAGGCCACCGCTATGGATGGTGATGGTTGGTACTCCAACCTCTGCTTCATCATGTGGCTGACTGGGAATCTTTCCCGTTTTTACAGCCTGCCATTGACATGTGTTGGAAGGATTTGCAGGTTAATACTCAACCTGTTTGGCTGCATTATGAACGCACCTTCCTTAGCCATTGACTCCTGGGGCAGAACTCGAACCAAGAGCTTCTAGTTCAGAAATGGGGACAATACTCAAGGCCTCCAATATCACGATGTAACCCCCCCAAAAGCATTTTATATTAAAAAGGACATATTAACATAACAATTAGGCAACATCAGGAGAACTATGAATATATGCCTTTTAGTCTGTTGTCCCCTCACGAAAAAAGGTGTGCTTTTCCCTCCAGAAGCTATTTGTGAATCTGATTCTAGGCAAGATCTCAATTACGATGAGCGATGTTGTGGCAATTAGCTACTATTTGACATTGACACAGGGGTCCTCTGATCACCATCACACTTGAATCTGGACATTGATGAGTGGAATTCATGAGTTGGGACTTATGGGCACCCTGCATGTAATGTGGATGGCATTGTTTGCTCCCTGAATCCTGGGGAAGTGTGTAACACCTATATGATTATGTGACCAAATCTCTCTGCTACCTTGTTGTAGTGGCACCACTTAGAATTTGCCGTAATATAAAGGGTGTGTCGTGCTTTGAATTTATGTGTCCTGCTTTGTGACTGATGTTGCAATGATCCCACATAGCTACCTGAAATATCCCTTGTTGTGGTAGTGTAGATGTGGGTGGAGATGGGTGAGTGATGGTAGCGTGATCACTTTCACTGCCAGAGAGCAGTGTAGTCAGATGTACATAGCTATGAATCTTAAATGTGGCAAGTCGCAGAATGGCTAATGCTGCCTGTATGTTCTTTTGGAGGGAGGTTGCTGGGCTGTAGCCATCACCCAAGGTGGTATTTGATTCTCATCTTCCTCTGCAGTGATGTCCAAGAAGTATTGTCCACTGTTAAAGGTATGTCGAGATGTCATGATTGTGGGTGCAGATGCTGTAACTCTTTGAGTGGGCTGACCATGTGAGAGATCCTGAGTTGACAATCCAATGAAGAAGGCTGGGTTGCTGCTCTCTGGTGCTGGCACTCCCAGGTGTTAGGTAGTTCCTTGCTCCAATGTGTAGGGTTTAATCTATTCTAGGCTAGAAAGGTGAAAATTAACCAACTCTTGAATTATTTCAAACACACATAATCAACCATTTCTCAGATTGATGTCACATGACCTTATCCAATGTCAGCAGGATATTGTAAGAGTTAATTCTTCAACAAAGTCTTTTAAAGGGCAGCACGGTCGCATACTGGTTAGCACAGTTGCTTCACAGCTCCAGGGTCCCAGGTTTGATTCCCAGCTTGGGTCACTGTCTGTGCGGAGTCCGCACGTTCTCCCCATGCCTGCGTGGGTTTTCTCCGGGTGCTCCGGTTTCCTCCCACAGTCCAAAGATGTGCAGGTTAGGTGGATTGGCCATGCTAAATTGCCCTTAAGTGTCCAGAAGGTGGGGTTACTGGGTTACGGGAATACGGTGGAGGTGTGGGCTTGGGTGCGCTTTCCAAGGGACGGTGCAGACTAGATGGGCCGAATGGCCTCCTTCTGCACTGTAAATTCTATTAAATACTGCTCGTGGTCTGTGGGAAATTGCTGAGAACCTGTTTTTATAGCCTTTTCTCGCTCCATTATGAGCAGAATAACCATATATAGACTTGTTTCCATTTACTTCAAATGCTCAGCAGTGCTCTGGCCTTGGTTATTCTCTATTTATTTGACCTTTGAAAGAACAAGATTTGTCCTTGAGGAAGCTAGAAAGTCAACAACCGTTGTGCAACAACAACCCCCCACCCCCCCCAAACTCTAACTCGTACAGCAAACAGGACCTAGCGTGCTCTCTGGTTTCGGTCAAGTTAATAATTCTGGCCCTCAAGCCCTGTTTCAGTTCTATGTTTTCTGCTGTTCATACTTTTAACCAGATATGCTTTTTGCCAAATATTCACTCTGCCACCTCCACACTTCAAGTTCATTCCTATAGCTATCTTGTGCTTTTCCCCATAAAGGTTTGAAGCACATAAATATTATAATGCACTCATGAGGGACCCATGCACACATTTATGTAATACTATAGGTAGATTTTACAGCTATGGTGAGATAATTTAAATCCTTTGCATCTTTTGATCAGTAAATGCCAACAAGCAGCAACAGCTTGAAATGCTGACTTGTCAGTATGAAACACGGCAGCTAGGATGCTCATTGAAAGCATAAGCTCTACATGTTACCAATTATAACTAACACAAGATCTGTTTAATAACATGTTATTTTCTTTGATGTTTGTTTATCCGTTCAATGAAACCTCCTCGCAATTGTGGGGAAGGAAACCCCCGCAGATCTATTCCCAGTTGAATTGCTACTCATTTCTTGGGCTTCATTCAGAGAGGTATTGGGTACAAAAACAGAGAGGTTGTGCTGAACATTCATACACAGCTGGAATATGGGCCGGGATTCTCTCCTACCCGGCGGGGCGGGGGGTCCCGGCGGGATGGAGTGGCGTGAATCACTTCGGCGTCGGGCTGCCCCAAAGGTGCGGATTTCTCCGCACCTTTAGGGGCCAAGCCCTAACCTTGAGGGGCAAGGCCCGCGCTGGAGTGGTTGGCGCCCTGCCGGCCGCTGGGAAAGGCCTTTGGCGGCACGCCAGCCGGGGCCGACCGGCGGAAGTCCGCGTATGCGCCGGAGCGTCAGCGGCTGCTGATGTCATCCCCGCGCATGCGCAGGGGAGGGGGTCACTTCCACATCCACCTACGTGAAGGCTATGGTGAAAGCGGAAGGAAAAGAGTGCCCCCACGGCACAGACCCGCCGGCCGATCAGTGGGCCCCGATGGCGGGCTAGGCCACCGTGGGAGCACCCCCCGGGGCCAGATCGCCCCCGGGACGCCGGAGCCCACTCACACCACCTGGTCCCGCCGGTAAGGTAGGTGGTTTGATCCAAGCCGGCGGGAGAGGCATGACAGCTGCGGGACTTTGGCCCATCGCGGGCCCGAGAATCACTGGGCAGGGGAATCTCTGGTGCCGGAGACAGGGGGGGGCGGGCCCTCCGAATCTCTGGTGCCGGAGACAGGGGGGGGGGCGGGCCCTCCGAATCTCTGGTGCCGGAGACAGGGGGGGGGGCGGGCCCTCCGAATCTCTGGTGCCGGGGGCGGGATTCACGCCCCCCCCCCCCCCCCCCCCCCCCCGGGCGATTCTCCGACCCGGCAGGGGGTTGGAGAATCCCGCCCCTGGTGTCCATTTCTGGTCACCCCACTTTAGGAAGGATGCGATTGTCCTTGAGAGGGACCTTATGAGGGTGCTGAGGAGATTTGCCAGAATGTGCTATTGTGGTGGCACTGTAGCACAGTGGTTAGCACTGTTGCTTCACAGCTCCAGGGTACAGGTTCGATTCCCGGCTTCAGTCACTGTCTGTGCGGAGTCTGCATGTTCTCCCCGTGTCTGCGTAGGTTTACTCCGGGTGCTTTGGTTTCCCGTCTCTCTTGTCCAAAAAGGATTAGGGTGGAGGTGTGGCCTTAAGGTGCTCTTTCCAAGGGCCGGTGCAGACTTGATGGGTCGAATGGCCTCCATCTGCACTGTAAATTCTATGATGGGGGATCTCGGCTACGAGGTTAACTTAGAGAAACTGGGGTTGATCTCCTTGAGGGGAGATTTGATGGGGGTGAACACGGTTCTGATATGTTTGGATAGGATGGACAAGGAAAGATTGTTTCCAGTTCCGGATGTTACAAGGACTAGGGTGGGCAGATTTGGATTCTGGACAAGAGTAGAGATGTGAGGAAGAACGTTTTTACGTAGTGAATGGCAGTGAGCTAGCGCTCGCTCCCTATGAGGGTGGTGGAAGTGGAGATGATTGATTTCAAAAGGGAATTGGGTGGACACTTGAAAGAAAGAAACTTGCAGGATTCTAATGATAGAGAGGGGGGAAAAGGCTAACTGGTTTGCTCATTAGAGATCAGCATAGACTTCTGTATCAAGACTTATTTTACCTTCCTTGCTGCACTGCACAGTTTTCCCAGGATTTCTGACTTCTGTTCTTTCTTGGAATTGGGTGTTGCTCCTGCAGCCATACAACCCTCCTGTAAAGACTGCAGATAAAGATGGAACAAGTGGCCGTATACGGATGTTGTCAGTAATTTTGTGTCCTTTTATTATTAAGTTCCATCTATCATCCATTGCCCAATATAAAGCTATGCTGCTTTGTATATAATGAGAATCACTTTTTATGTTTGTCATTTCTGCAGTCATAACATGCATTAACAGATTGAACTTAAATCTAGGTCACACCGGCCAACTAGAACTTAAATTTAGGTCACACCAGCCAACTAAAATTTAAATAGTTGTAAGTATACCATTGGGCAAATGAATAGTTGGGAATGGACATAGAACATAGGATATGGAATTTACAGTGCAGAAGGAGGCCATTTCGCCCATCGAGTCTGCACCGGCTCTTGGAAAGAGCACCCTACTTAAGCCCACACTTCCACCCTATCCCCATAACCCTACCTGACCTAATGGCGGTTTTTTGCATGACCAATCCACCTCACCTGCACATCTTTGGAATGTGGGAGGAAACCCACGCAGACACTGGGAGAATGTGCAGACTCCACACAGCCAGTGACCCAAGCCAGGAATCGAACCTGGGACTCTGGTGCTGCGAAGCAACTATGCCAACCGCTATGCTACCGTGCCGCAGTGTGATCGCAGAGTGATTGCAAGGCTATGACCCACTGAGTTCAAATGCAGTTCTGGTTTAAATGAAAGTCGTTTATAATCATCCAGGTAAGGATGTGTGTTTTTTTACCTTTGAAAATACTCCAGGCAATGTGTATTGGGAAGTTAATACAAAACTTGACTTCATTTTCCAAAATACCTTTTGTGAATAATTTCTCAAGTTATGGATATTGTCATTTACCACGCTCCCCAGTCTCACCTGGACAGGTGTCCTGCTTCCATATCTTTTCCATTAGTATAAAGTGAGCTACATCCTAAGCTGGGCTGTCATGTCCATTTTGGTGCCCATCCTTCCTGTTCTGTGATATCTATTTATTAAATGCTCTCTTGAGGAGAGGATGAAGAGATGTTTGAAATCGTTGACCACATAAATAAGAACTAGAAGTGGGCAATTCAGTCCCTCGAACATGCTCTGCCATTCAATACCATCATGGCTGACCTCATTCCAGCCGTCCACCCCATTTACAGTAAAAGCGGTCATTGTCATGGATTTTGGTGTGTGGAATTTAAAGCAGAGAATTAAAGCTGCCATCAATACCTTGCAGCTGAACCAGCAAGACTTAGAATAAACCCTTATCGATAAATAATTAGAATAAATCTCTTGCATTAACTGCCACTCGTTTTTATCTGGAGAATTAGCACTCTTTTGGTTCTCTGTTCTTCTTATGGCAGGTCAGTCACTGCCTTGAGAAATAATGCCTGACTGATCTTCTGTTGCGATTTATATTGACTTCTTGATGTACGCTGAACTTTGTAGAAATAATGGTATTTATCAATTGATTGAATTATTGCTTTGACTGAGTATAGCTAATCAAATTGGGTTGTGAAATGTATTTGGTCTTTGGTCAGAAACCACCAGAGAAATTATTTTTATAACTGTGCTTCAACAGTATAATGGACAAATGTACAGTCCATATGTTACAAAGTTGGAGTGAAGTGATAATTAAAGATTTGCCTGAAAAAGAAACTGATAGGCATTTACCTGAACTGAAGACTTGTGAGATGCAGATTAGCCTAGTAACATGGTAACACAGATGCTTTGAGCAAATTGGAGATTAGTAGAGTAGGGACCTAGACCATAGCCATGCGCAGTTGTAAAACAGAGCTCTCAGAAAGAATCAAGCTATTGTGCAGAAGAAAGCAACAGAATTCTATCTGTGAGCCCCCATACATTTTACTCTGAACTAAAACTGTTCCCTGAGTCGTAATTATTTGCTGAATTTGGCTCAGTGTTAAAATCTATGGGATGTTGTTTTGGGAAAAGTTGTATTCTTGGAGCTTAAGAAAGTAGATAGATTTAGATTTGAGTTAAACATACTGGGTGGGATTCTTCATTGGCTGATGCTCAAATCGCGAAAAACAATTGGGCGGAGAATAGGTTCTGATGCCAAAATCGCGGTGGCGCCGACTTGCCGCCAAATCGTAATTCTCCATCACCTCAACAGTGGCGTCAATGCGGTCTGGAATGCAAGTACAATAAACACCATTTGCATGTCTCTGCCTCCAATGGGCCAAGTTCCCGACGGTGCGGCTCACTTGTGCTTTTTTTAAATCCTGAAACTGGTATCGTGGCTGCTGAGGGAGAAAGAGAGGGTACGGAAAGTGTCCAACATCGCCATAGTTTCCTGACAGTTGTGCCGCTGGCCGGGGGATGTAGGGGGGGGGGGGGGGGGAACCAGGAGGTGGGGTGAGGGATCGGGGTAGATGGACACGGAACACCATCGCTGCAGCTGGCAAGGCAGCCATGCAGCTGCGCACGCCGCTAACTGCCCTATGTGAACGTAGGGCCACAAGTCGTATAGGTGTCTCTCTTCCCCCCCCCCCCCGAGGTGCCCTCTGGCCCAGCCGATGCATGAGTTGTGTGGGCACGCTCCAGCACAGCCAGTGCCATCTTGTTGGCTGTGATGAGTGCGTGTGGGGATTGTAATGTGTATGTGTGGCTGCAGCTTGTCAGTCTCCCGAGTGTCAATCGCAGACCCGATTCCTCACCATTTTTCCTTGTAATCGATTGTGGCTCCACGTGGTTCCGGTGCTAGCCCCTCCACAGTTGCTGAATCGATCCAGGTTCGGTGCCAGTTTTGCTGTCGTGAAAGTCTACGAATTATGTGTTGGTGTCAACACTTAGTCTCAGAAACTGAGACCCTGAGTAACAGTTACTGTAGTTCATTGTAAATGTTGTTCTGTGCTTTTTCCCTTGCCTGTTTTAATGTTTATTAAACGTTTTGTTATTTATATTTACAAAGAGACTGACCCCTTTTGTCACGGGTTTCATCTCTTTTCTCACATTTTTTTTCCAAATTGCAAAAACTAAATAGTTTAAGAACCGGCGTTCCAAGATTCCCTTCTGGGATTTGGGATGTCCCCGCATTGAACATCAGGGTTCATAACATCAAAGTACTACAGTGCCAGCAAAGTAATCTTTGAACCTCTTTGGAAATCTTCAAAATCATTGAATCAATTAGGTAAAAATTTACACTATAGTTATGTGGGAGAAATAAATATATTGTTGCATTGTAGTTGACAGTTTTAACCTATGACATGGTAAAAGCTGAGCTCTGCATTGGTACCTGAATGTGAAAGTGTATGATGCACTGTGAGGAGGGATTTTTCAACTGTTAAGTAGTTTGCGAGACTTTCAACAATTTTTATTTCATTGCCTCCTTTACACAGGAGAGTGTCTTTTTAAAAACATTTTGTATACCCAATTCATTTTTTCCAATTAAGGGGCAATTTAGCGTGGCCAATCCACCTAGCCTGCACATCTTTGGGTTGTGGGGGCGAAACCCACGCAAACACGGGGAGAATGTGCAAACTCCACACGGACAGTGACCCAGAGCCGGGATCGAACCTGGGACCTCGGCGCCGTGATGCAGCAGGGTTAACCCACTGCGCCACCATGCTGCCCTGGAGAGTGTCTTTTGACCAGCTATATACAAACCATCAAATGTTCACCCAAAATTGATTTTTATTTTGCTTTTTTATGTCATTTAAATGACTCGCGTGTGTTCATAGTTAATATCCCTGTGTTTTTACTGTGCTCCTCTGTAAAGCTTTGGTATTAATAAGACTTCTTTGTTGTGCTGGCCAATGTAGCAGTAGTATTGGACTGCCTCTTGCCACTAGCTTTGTGCTGTTCTAGAACTGTCACAGATGGACCTTTTATGCAAGTGGCTTATCATGTTTAACTTGGTTACTTAACATTAGTGTTAATGCTTTAATAGTGTTCAAATCCTGTTGTGGACAGCTGTGAGTTTCCTCATTAGTGGAGGAGTTGTAAATGGAACTGAACACATTGGAATTGTCAGTGAACAAGTTCCACTTGCGATCTTTATGATAGAACAAAAAAACAAAGAACAAAGAAAATTTACAGCACAGGAACAGGCCCTTTGGCCCTCCAAGCCCGTGCCGACCATGCTGCCCGTCCAAACTAAAATCTTCTACACTTCCTGGGTCCGTATCCCTCTATTCCCATCCTATTCATGTATTTGTCAAGATGCCCTTTAAATGTCACTATCCCGGCTTCCACCACCTCCTCCAGCAGCGAGTTGCAGGCACCCACTACCCTCTGTGTAAAAAAAAAACTTGCCTCGTACATCTCCTCTAAACCTTGCCCTCTCACCGTAAACCTATGCCCCCTAGTAATTGACCCCTCTACCCTGGGGAAAAGCCTCTGACTATCCACTCTGTCTATGCCCTTCATAATTTTGTAGACCTCTGTCAGGTCGCCCCTCAATCTCCGTTGTTCCAGTGAGAACAAACCGAGTTTATTCAACCGCTCCTCATAGCTAATGCCCTCCATACTAGGCAACATCCTGGTAAATCTCTTCTGCATCCTCTCTAAATCCTCCATATCCTTCTGGTAGTGTGGCGACCAGAATTGAACACTATACTCCAAGTGTGGCCTATGGAGGAAAGTTCATTGGTAAAGCAGCCCCGAGAGATGGTTTGACCAAGGGCAATGCCCTGAGAAAGTGATGTTCATAGGTGATAAGGATTGGCTATTACTGACAACGATAGCCGCCTTCATTTGTGACAGTCACTGGCTGGTCCTCCCTTTGACTTCCACTGACATCAGTTTTGCTGGAATTGCTAGACTTTAGGAAATGGTAAAAATGTTCCAACTGCTTTATTTCAGGTAAATCATTAAAATGACTCAATAGAATACAGTTTTCTTTTTGTCTGTCTGTCGATCACTTTTATTATCAACAGAATCTCTTTAGCAGTTGGGACCATGTATTAAATCCGATTTCAAGTGTTTCTTGGTTGCGCGATCTTGGAGCTTATGATGATGCAGATGAGCTCATGCCACTTGATGTTCGTTAACCTGTTGATCACAACAGACTGTGGTGGTCAATTATGACTTGGGAATTTTGACCCCTTTCTGTTCTGTTTATATAGGTACGCGAGTGGAAAAATGAAGGAAGTAAAACGTACATGTGCACTGGCAGGCCAGGCTGGCTGACTGTTTCACTTCGGGTTGGCAAGTATAAAAAAACTCACAAAAATATCATGATCAACCTGATGGACATTCTGGAGGTGGACACCAAGCAACAGGTGACTTGACTGTGTACCAATCTAATATCTTTGATTAGAAATTTACACTTTTATCAGGTCTTTCTTCGTTAAAGGGTGTATCTCTTAAATTAGTCTTTGTTGATTGAAGCGGTACTACATAGTTCGATCAGGGGCAATCTTGCCATTTTTTAAAAAATTAGCTTTAAAATTGAGTAGGATTCATGCTTTGTTGCCATTTTTATATGTGGCATAACTGAGCAAACTGAAGCTGTACATAACCTTTTGTCACTTGTCCATATTTCCATGGCCATCCGGTCACTTATCTTATCTATCTTGCCTTGAGGGGGGGGGGGCTGATCTGAACTTAATTGCTATGGAGAAGTGTGGAATAGAAGTAGTGTGTTTTCTAATGGGCAAAGAGATAAAATTGAGGTCATTTCTAAAATGTCCTTGCATGTCTGCAGGCAGATAGTTTAGAATGGCATTCGCTGAAAACTTGAGGACAACTTGGCACATGCAGTATATTTCCTGGGAGGATTCTGATGGGAAATAATTGAACAAAATGATCATTTTAGAAACTGCGAAAGAGATGCAAATATATTGAAAAAGATAGGGGAGAACAGAATGAACTGCTTTGGCTGAACATTTTACACATTCTGAAGATCCTAAAATGGGCAACAAATGGTCTGTGGAACTGAATTATGGCTCCAAGCTAGTTTTGAGTTTTCCTTTGTGCAAAGTGCAGACACTATGTTAATAAGGATAGGGTTAATTGAGAAGCTGACCTTCTCCACTGGTGGCCATATTAAAAAAATCTGAATAAGCTGAATCCACATCAACCTTGGTGTTCCGTAATCTAATACCTCCTCTGATCGCAGAGCTTTCAGTTGGCCTAATGGCCTAAATGCTAAGATTTTAACAGAGGTGCTCCAAAGATAGTGGGCCCATTTAGTTCTAATCTTCCAGATATCCCGAGATTCTGGAATCGTCCCGGCAGATTGAAACAAAGCAAATATAAATCCTGTCGTTCAAGAATTGAGGGAGAGAGAAAAAAGGGAACATGAGGCCAGTTAGTCTGACATCAGTGTTAGAAAAAAAGCTACAATCTATTATTAAGGACATAGTAAAGGGCACTTGGGAAAATTACAATTTGATTTGGCAGAGTTGGCATGCTTTTATGAAAGAGAACGTTTTGATAAATCTGTTTGAACGTTTATTGAAGATGTGGCCTGCAAGGTAAATGAAATAGGGCGAGGGGCATCCAAAACTATATCAATTACTTCGATGAGCAGACCAAATGTAATGAAGCAAGTTGATTGACGTTACAAAGTTAGGCCAAATTAGTTAGGTGAAAATAGGCCAAGAGCAGGATGTAGAGAGGCTGAAGAGTGATAGCTTGGTTAAATGATTGGTCAAGAAAGTGGCAGATGGAGTGTGAAATTATCCACTTTAGCAGGAAGAATGGAAAAGTAGATTTTTACATAAATAGTCTCACACAAGTAAATGTTGGTATTCAAAAATTAACACGTGGCTGTAGCAGGCAGTTGGGAAGGAAACTGGTGTTTTAGCCTTTATTGCAAAGAAATTGCATTGTAAAAGGAAGCACGTTTTTGCTGCAATTGGGTAGGTTTTATTGAGGCCATATCTGGTGTACTGTGTACACTTTTAGTCTCTTTTTACCTGAGGAAAGATGTACTTATCTTGGAGGAAGGGAGCACCATGATAACCAGCAGCTTTTGAGCCGGAGGTTAGCTATAGTGTAGTGCGAGGCCATTGAGCAAGTAATCTAGAAATGAAAGAAAAAGAGTTGACATTTTGAGTCCATATGACTTCTTTCGAGCTAAAAAGGCTTCTTGGCTCTGAACAGGAGTCATACGGACTTGAAAGGTGCTAACTCTGTTTCTCTCTCTACAGATGTGGCAAGACCTGCAGATGTTTTCCAGCATTTTCTGTTTTTATTTCCGCTTTCTAACATCCACAGTATTTTGCTTTTATCCCAGAAATGAACTCTTTTTAACATCAATGCAAAGTGTGCACTGTACCCTGAATTTAAGACAGTGCTTTGAGCCAGTGCATGTAAATAGTACATTGCATGGGGCATCGGTGCACTTTACAAGAATGGAACTTGTTACACTGTCCTTGAAAGAGTGGCTAAAGTGTCTAACCAGGTTCTCCGCCAACAGTAGAAACAGGGAAAAGGAAAGCGGTGTTTGCGAACTAGGTGTGATTCAAATTACCGCTTACCTTTTTCTTTCCTTGGCATTGCTGTTGTAAATGATATATTGTATGTTTTGCCTGTGAATTGTTTGAAGGAAAGGAAATGCTGTTATGGGCAGCACGGTAGCATGGTGGTTAGCATAAATGCTTCACAGCTCCAGGGTCCCAGGTTCGATTCCCGGCTGGGTCACTGTCTGTGCGGAGTCTGCACGTCCTCCCCGTGTGTGCGGGGGTTTCCTCCGGGTGCTCCGGTTTCCTCCCACAGTCCAAAGATGTGCGGGTTAGGTGGATTGGCCATGCTAAATTGCCCGTAGTGTCCTAAAAAGTAAGGTTGGGGGGTTATTGGGTTACGGGTATAGGGTGGATACGTGGGTTTGAGTAGGGTGATCATTGCTCGGCACAACATCGAGGGCCGAAGGGCCTGTTCTGTGCTGCACTGTTCTATGTTCTATGTTTTAACTGGTGTTTCGGTTGCAGGTTGTACGTGTAGAACCATTGGTAAACATGGGTCAGGTGACGGCACTTCTGAATTCAATTGGCTGGACTCTTCCAGTGGTCCCAGAGTTGGACGATCTCACTGTGGGTGGGTAGTTTTCCTCAACCCTGAAGGTTATTTGTTCTATTAGTTCGTCAAGACAAAGTAATTTGCAGGATAATTGATGTTTATGAATTTGACATTCTGAAATCTCTACTGTTCTGTTGCTGTTTGTGATTTGCAAGGGTAGGGTTGTCAAATATATTTTTCATTGAGGTCTGCTGATGAATGATCAGCTTATTTTTGTTTTAGTATTGTTGAAATTAAGATGGCACAGTGGTTAGCATTACTGCCTCAGAGCGCTAGCGACCTTGGGTGACTGTCTCCCCGTGTATTTGTGTGGGTTTCCTCCGCATGCCCCGGTTTCCTCCCACAGTCCAAATATGTTCAAGTTAGGTGAATTGGCCATGATCAATGCACAGGGATAGGGTGGGGGAATGGACCTAGGTAGAGTGCTCTTTCGGAAGGTCGGTGCAGACTCGATGGACCGAATGGCCTCCTTCTGCCTTAGCGATTCCACCCAGTTATAGATCCAGCAGGGCAAGTTTGAGCACTGTCCAGTAATGCAATGGGGTTACATTTTTCTGCCTTTTTTCTTTGCTTGCTGCAAATTGTAAAACGGCAACAATTGTTGTTGGTGATTTCAGGAAGACCTCTCACAGTTAGAGTTGAGTCTGCAGTGTATGGCACCTCCTGCAGCTGTACTCTATTACTGTAACTACTGTCTTTATATTCGGGGCCGGTTATCTCATCCCAAATACAGCTTGCAATGTCTGCTTTGATGCAAGTGTAATTTAAATGTCGAGTAGTTTTGGAGCCTCATTTTGATCAAACAGCACTGTCTTCTGCCTGATACTGGCAGGTGTGACGTCCAGTATAACAGAAAGGAGCAGAGATCGAGATGGAAGCTGTGAATAACACTGGGAATACAAGGGAATGTGTCCATGCATGATGCGGGTGCTGGGATGGGTCATGAAGGAAGATTCCAAAATGGGAAGGAAAGGCAAGACCAGGGTTGAGGAACAGCATGGAGGTTTTACAGGGACTCGGGGCTGCATTTCTGCTGCTGCTGGCCCAAAATAATTCTACATAAAGTTAAAATGTTTTTCTTCGGCCCCTAGCCACTCTGCTGTCTCCTACCAGGTTGTGTCACCATCACGTGGGCCTCCTGGCATTTTATGGGGTAACTGATGGACACCAATTATATCATTGGTTTGGGACTCTTCCAGGTGACCAGCTGACTTGGTCAGGTGGCCCTCCTGTGTCAGTTTTGTGAGTTATGATGATGGGGAATGAGAATGCAGCACGATTCCCACATCCTTACACCATCTTCAATCTGTCCACCCACATAATTTCCGCCATTGCGGGGCAGAGTGAAAATAAACCATTGGGTACCTAGCAAACTGTGATGTGAACAGACAAGTTTTTTTGACTATTGAAAAGGGGGACTCTAAGAATATTTGATTTTAGTACTAAAAAACAATTAAACTCCATTGTTTTCAAAGGGGTTTTTACTTTTTCACCACTTTTTATAACTTTGTAATCTCCATGAGAAAGGCCACAGGGTGTCAGCTTGTTTAGTTACTGCTGCTGCTTATCTAATTAAATTATTGCAATGCCTGTGTTATTATGTCATTATGTTAAGCATATTGCATTCTTACAAAGGGTTTCTCGTTTAGAGGTTGAATTAGTTGTGAAGTTCTTGTATTGTTAAAACAGTAAGTACTAGTGCTTGATAAATTATCACTGATTAAAAATGTGTGAAGGAATTCCATATTCCAGTTCCTCTATATTCTTGTGTATTTCTAGTTCACATGATGTTGTGCAATTGGTCTTATTGTTAATATAAAGTACCTCTAATATTCATTTGATTGATTACCTAAACAAGTGTCTATTTTTAGGTGGTCTCATCATGGGAACTGGTATTGAGTCTTCATCCCATATCTATGGACTATTCCAAAACATCTGTGTAGCTTACGAGTTGGTCCTAGCTGATGGCAGCCTGGTTAGATGTACAGAGGTATGAAATAAAAAGCATTATTAAGTTTTAGCCCAGATATAATGACGTTACCAAGTTATTCATTGAAAGTCTTAATTAGTAAGAAGATTTTCTGGTTCAATATTGGTGTAATGCTTTTTCCATATTTCTTGTTCATTTGATTCACCACTTTTAAAACAAAGACCCTAAAGGATATCTGTGCTAGGAATTGACATTTTGTTTTAACATTTTGCACCTGGTATCAACATCATACATTCCTGGAGCTGCTGGAGACACATTGGCTTGAATGATGCTTCCACGATTATTGTTCGAAAGCAATGTTAACTCGAGCTCCAGTCTGTGTTTCACAGAATACCAAAGTGCAGAAGAGGCCCTTCGGCCCATTGAGTCTGCACCGATGCATGAAAGGCCCTGACCCGCCCACCTAATCCCACTTGCCAGCTCTTGGCCCATAGCCTTGAATGTTATGGTGTCCTTCCAGTGCAATTACATCCTTCATATAATGTGGCGACCAGAGTCGCACACAGTCTCGTCTTCACATTGAGGATACCCTCCATCATGTGTGGCGCTACCACCGTGCTACGTGGGATAGATTCAGAACAGATCTAGCAAGTCAAGACTAGACATCCATGAGGCGCTGTGGGCCATCAGCAGTAGAATTGTCACAATCTGTAATCTCATGGCCCAGCATATTCCTCACTCTACTATTACCACTAAGCCCAGGGATCAACCCTGGTTCAATGAAGAATGCAGGGCGGCATGTCAGGAGCAGCACCAGGCATAGTCAGCCTGGTGACGCTGCAACACAGGACTACTTGCGTGCCACACAGCTTAAGCAGCAAGTATGTTATGGGCCAGTGTTTAGAAAACCCCAAAGTGTCTGCACATTCTCCCCATGTCTGCATGGGTTCCCCCCGGATGCTCCGGTTTCCTCCCATGTCCAAAGATGTGCAGGTTAGGTGGATTGGCCATGCTAAATTGCCCTTGGTGTCAAAAAATGTTAGGTGGCATTATTGGGTTACGGGAATAGGGTGGAAGTGAGGGTTTAAAGTGGGTCGGTGCAGACTCGATGGACCGAATAGTCGTCTTCTGCACTGTATGTTATAAGCGATCCCATAATCAACAAATCAGATCTAAGCTCTGCAGTCCTGCCACATCCAATCGTGAATGGTAGTGAACAATTAAACAACTCACTAGAGGAGGAGGTTCCACGAATATCCCCATCCTCAATGATGGAGTAGCCCAGCACATCTGTACAAAAGGCAAGGCTAAAGCATTCACCACAATCTTCAGCTGGAAATGCCGAGTGGATGATCCATCTCTGCCTCCCCTAGGGGTTCCCAGCATCACATACCAGTCTTCAGCCAATTCAACTCGCGTGATATATATGTATACTGCAAAGGCTATCGACCTTGACAATAGTCCGGCAATAGTACTGAAGACTCGTGCTCCAGAACTTGCCGCACCCCTAGCCAAGCTGTTCCAGTACAGCTACAACATTGATCTACCTGGCAACATGAAAATTTGCCCCTGTATGCCCCGTACTCAAAAGCAGAACAAATCCAACCCAGCCAATTGCCATCCTATCAGTCTACTCTCAATCACCAATAAAGTGATGTAAGGGGTCGTCAACATGCTATTGAGCAGTATTTAGTTGGCAATAACCTGCACACTGATGCTCAGTTTGGGTTCTGCCAGCTCCTTATCTCATTACAGCCTTGGTTCAAACATGGACAAAAAAGCATAACTCCAGAGGTGAGAGTGACTGCCCTTGACATCAGGACAGCATTTGTAAATAGAATTTACAGTGCAGAAGGAGGCCATTCGGCACATCGAGTCTGCACCTGCTCTTGGAAAGAGCACCCTACCCAAGGTCCACACCTCTACCCTATCCCAGTAACCCCACCCAACACTAAGGGCAATTTAGCATGGCCAATCCTCCTAACCTGCACATCTTTGGACTGTGGGAGGAAACCGGAGCACCCGGAGGAAACCCACGCGCACACGGGGAGAATGTGCAGACTCCGCACAGACAGTAACCCATCGGGGAATCGAACCTGGGACCCTGGAACCGTGAAACAATTGTGCTATCCACAATACTACTGTGATCGAGTATGGTATCAAGATCCTTGGCAAAATGGGAGTCAAAGGGAATCGGGGGGGGACGCTCCACTGTTGGAGTCATACCTAGCACAAAAGAAGATAGTTGTGGTTGTTGAGGTCAGTCACCTCGGTCCTGGGACATCACTGCAGGAGTTCCTCAGGGTGGTGTCCTGGGCCTAACCATCTTCAGGTGCTTCATCAATGATCTTCCTTCCAACATAAGGTCAGATATTCACCATTCACGACTCCTCAGACACAACTCCAGAGGTGATGGAAGGGGTCCTCAGATACTGAAGCAGTCCACGTGCAAATGCAGCAAGACCTGGACAATATCCAGGCATGGACTGACAAGTGGCAAGTAACATTCACGCCACACAAATGCCAGGCAATGGCCATGGCCAATAAGAGAGAATCGAACCATTGACCCGTGACTTTTAATGGCATTGCTATCAATAAATCCCCCACTATCGACATCCTGGGGATTACCATTGACCAGAAACTGAACTGGACTAGCCATATAAATACTGTGGGTACAAGAGCAGGTCAGAGCCTACGAATCCCACGTCGAGTAACTCCCCTTCTGACTCCCCAAATCCTGCCCACCATCTACAAGGCATAAGTCAGAAGTGTGATGGAAAGCTCCCCACTTGTGTGGATGAGTGTAGTTCAACACCATCCAGGACAAAGCGGCCCGCTTGATTGGCATCCCTTCCACAAACATTGACTCCCTCCACCACCGACAAACAGTAGCAGTAGTACATACCTGCAAGATGCACAACAGGAACTCACCAACGTTCCTGAGACAGCACCTTCCAAACCCATGACCACTACTATCTAGAAGGACAAAGCAGCAGATACCTGGGAACACCACCGCCTGGAAGATTCCCTCCAAATCACTCACCATCCTGACTTAGAAATTTATCGCCGTTCCTTCACTGTCATTGGGTCAAAATCCTGGAACTCCCTCCCTAATAGCACAGTTGGTGGACCTACACCACAAGGACTACAGTGATTCAAGAAGGTAGCTCACCATTACCTTCTAGAGGGAAATTAGGGCAACAGATGCTGGCCTAGCCAGCAAAGCCCACATCCTGTAAAAATACATTTTTTTAAAAAGCATGTGGCACTGGGAGTAATTCAGATTTACTACCTTTTGAGGTCCTGCCTTTAAACGTCCTCCTTTGACTCTTTGCCTTTCAACATCATTGGGCTGCTGAGTGGACTGTGACTTTCAACTGTTTGACCTGTGTTTACATTCATTCAATTTTAAAGTAACACACAAGAATGGAGACACGTTAGGAAATTGAGGGACATGAGAAGTGTGGAGAGTTGAGAAGAGGATCAACCATGATCGCATTGAATGGTGGAGCAGTGTTTAGTGGCAGCATACTTTACTACTCCTATTTCTTACTTCATTGAATGTGAAGTGATTTGGATATTTTGCAGCATAAGTAGCAATCTAAATGCAAATTTGTCTCAAATATGCCTTCGGTAATTATTTATTTATTTTTTAAAAAAAATAAATTTAGATTACCCAATTCATTTTTTCCAATTAAGGGACAATTTTAGCGTGGCCAATCCATCTAACCTGCACATATTTGGGTTGTGGGGGCGAAACCCATGCAAACATGGGGAGAATGTGCAAACTCCACATGGACAATGGCCCAGGGCCGGGATCGAACCTGGGACCTCGGTGCCGTGAGGCAGCAATGCTAACCACTGCACCACCGTACTGCCCTCAATAATTTTATAATGATTGTTACACTGTTTTGTTGTTTTGGACCATAGTGCATTGCACATTACATTGTACTGGCACTAAGCTTCCATCATTCTATTAATCTTCAAGACTCTCACCTTGAGACATCCTTCGTACCCCTGAGACTACTGGCTGAGTTATAGGAACTCTTTTCCTTATTACTGTTTTTACTGCCCCTGCACTAGTGAGTTTAACTGATGAATAGAGAAAGAGATCTCAGCATTCCTTAATACGGGGAAGCTAAATATTTACCAAAATTATTTATATAGGAGAGATTGTGGAATGGTTTAGGTTTGAGTCAACCTCCCAAGATATGTTACAAAATAAGGATGCCTATCCTTTTGAAAAGGCCTCACACCACTCTACTAAAATAATATTTTTTCTCTCTTACCTTCAGAAAGAGAATCCAGACTTATTTTATGCCGTGCCTTGGTCATGTGGTACTCTGGGATTTCTTGTTGCTGCAGAGATCAAGATCATTCCCGCTAAGAAGTATGTGCGCCTGCAGTACCAGCCAGTGCAGGGCCTGAAGAACATCTGTGAAACATTCAGCCGAGAATCCCAAAATAAAGAAAATAATTTTGTGGAAGGCCTTGTCTATTCACTGGATGAGGCGGTGGTAATGACTGGAGTTTTGACTGATGTGGCTGAACCAGATAAGGTAAATTGGAGTAACAGAGGAACCAGGAAACTTGGCTACGCAACCCATCTAGCACATGATTCATCGTCATGCCTTGAATATTTTCATGTCTTTTTTAAAAATATCTCCTCATTCCACATTATAGGTCTGCATTCTGGTCTGAATTGGACAAGTAAGCAATAGTTAATCCATGCACCAACAGGCAGATGTATTTATAATGGTGTTTACTTATCAGTTCCTGATCCTTTTCTCCAAGTATTTGACCAGTGCATTGATAAAAATCGGTTTAGCATTTTAATTATCTCCAATGCCTTTACTCTGCCAATTTCAGTAGGACTGCCTTTACTTGGTTCCTCTCTTACCTACTCGAGCATCTCCGGCAATGGTTTATTTTCTTATCCTGGTGCCATTACCATCTAAATACTTCCAGGCCTATTGTCCTCTTCCCCTTCACATCCATATGCTATCTCATGGTAATGTCATTTGAAGACATAAAAATGTATGCTGCCAAAACCCATTTCTGTTCTTCCACTGCCTCTGTGCCATCATTTTGCTTGTCCAATATCAGGTCTTGGATGGGTGACCATGTCCTTCAGTTAAAGCTATCAGTCCAACCACAAATGCTCTACTTTCCCCACTGATTCTATTCTTTCCCTGGTGTGGGTTGAAACAGACTATTTGCAACTTTGGTGCCCTCTTCAACCCAGATTTCAATCCCATATCCTCTGATCACAAAGCCATTTATATCCACTTCCTTCATTCTTCTTGTCTCTGCTCCTACCTCCTCTGCCACTGAGACTGCCAGCTATGCCTTTACCATCTCAAGATTTGACTTTTCTAAAGCTTTCATGGTTGATCGTCCCTCTGTCATACTTTGTATTAACTTAAAACAATGCTGTCCACATTCTATCCAACATCTAACCATCATCCTGTTCTTGTTGACCTTGATGATAATAATAATTTTTATTATTGTCACAAGTAGGCTTACATTAACACTGCAATGAAGTTACTGTGAAAATCCCCTAGTCTCCACACTTTGGCCCCTGTTCAGGTGCACAGAGGGAGTATTCAGAATGTCCAATTCACCTAACAAGCATGTGTTTTGGGACTTGTGGAAGGAAACCGGAGCACCCGGAGGAAACCTGTGCAGACTCTGGGAGAACCTACAGACTCCACACAGCCAGTGACCCAAATGGGATTCGAACCTGGGACCCTGGCGCTGTGAAGCAACAGTGCCAACCACTGTGCTACCGTGCCAGTCCACCAGTGTCCATTTTAAATTCCCCTCCTAATATTACTAACCTCCTCCAGCCATTCAAACTACCCCCAAAGAACACAGGTCCTCTGATTCTGGCCTTTTGTGCAAACCCCTTTCCTTCACCCCACCATTGGCAGCTGTGCCTTTGGCCTACTGAGCCATTAGTTCTGGAATTCCCTTCCAAAGCTTCTCTGCATCTTTACCTTGCTGCCCTCCTTAAAACCTGATCCTCTGACCACCCTGAATGCTGTCCCCTTTTTTTGTGGTTTGATGCCCACATTTCTGGGAAGCAGCTTGGAATATTTTTGTTCATTAAGAATCCCTGTGTAACTTTACTGTTTGCTGTCCAGTTTACAGTTCTAACTCATTTTGATTGAGCAAAAGCAACTGGCAGCACCCATTGATGACCGAAAAGCCCAGTTTCAGTTGCTGACGTTAAACTTTTGGCCTTTATGTTCAATCTATAAATAAAAGTTATGCGTAAATGTGCTGTTTTAGATAAACCGAATTGGATATTATTACAAGCCATGGTTCTTTAAACATGTGGAGAAGTACCTGCGAGAGAGCCACAGTGCAGTGGAATATATCCCTCTGAGACACTACTATCACCGCCACACTCGCAGTATCTTCTGGGAACTTCAGGTAATATATGTCGGAATTACTTCCAGACTTGTCCTGCCCTAACTAGTTTTTGGGATTGCCAAGAAATGTGTACAATAGGTCTATAACTTGCTTAATTTTCTCTGAAATTTATTTCTGTTGATTTACTGATCTCGAACACTAGAAGACCAAATTTATTTTGATGGCTTATTTCTGTATATATTGCAATTAGTTTGGAGTGTTTCACTTCCCCTACCTGTAATATCCCACATGGGACGTATGGGGTGGGAATGCTTGTCTACCCCGTGCTCCTTGCAGAGTACAAGCTCCCCTGCTAGGGATGGGATATCCCAATTCCCAGAGTATATAAGGTTGGCCAGAAAGGAAACCAGTAGAGTCTACTGGAAGTGTATATAATCTTGTTTGTGAATAAAACTTTATTTTTATTTTTACTCTGTGGACTCTCCGTGTTTCTTATTAAACTACTTTCACAAAATCACCAGAAAAATAAACTCTGGTTGAGCAAGATTTTGCATTTAACTTAAATGCAGCATAATGACATTGTGTTAGGTGAAAAAGATTTAGCCCTTTCCTCCATGAGGGGTCTCTATTCCAAAGCACAGTGCTTGGATCTCGATCCCTTTTTTAAATTGGGCTGTAACTTCTATGATGGGGGAGGGGGGTGAGAACCTTCAAAGGTAAGCATTTTGGCAGCAATTGCCCAGAAGTGGCCACTCTGGGCAAATGTCCTGCCTGGTGTGCATCTAAAAATGTGATATTAATCGCAAACTTTGGGTAATTCCGACAGGATTACACGAATAGTTACTCAGAAAAAGTCAGAAAATTAAAACATTTTCTAACTTCTGTGTACCTATCGTAAATACCCCGATGTCCTGCAGAGGATTCCCCCACCTCCTCCGCTAATCACCCTTCCACCCGCATGGGGCTATCACTGCCCACAGCAGGCCCAGCTCTCATGCCTGAATCCCCTCCTCGCCCCATCCCCTGACCAGCGACTGTAGCCCCCACCACATACAGGTCTGACTTAAGACGACCCCCTCCCCACCACAAAAAAAAATATGCGCTCCCTGGACCTCCGATCTCCTATCCATTTACCTTGGGCACTTCTCCCTGTCAATTTCAATCAGACCTGATTTACGGCAACTAGTGGCGTAAAAAAGAATAGTCTCCCACTTCAATCTGATAGAGCTGGACTTGGGAGACTGTTGGGCTGCCTGGATCTCACCCAGCCTAAGTCGGAAGGTCAGGTGAGGTGGACACCTGTGTAGGTAAGTGGGCACGGTGAAAATCCAATGCTGATTGCACTTGGAGGAAGTTACGGCCCAATGTTTCATGTAACGATTCCTCTGTATTTTCTAAACTTAAATGTTTGCCATTTTATTCTTATTTCATGACCATAGCTTTTTTTAAACTAATAGTTTATGATCCCAATGGCATAGAGTTTAAATTCCAACTTTTCTTTTAAAAACGCCAACGTCATTCTCAATAGATACAACCTTTTAACAATCCTAATAGTTTAATTCCGTGGGTAATTTACTCACTTTTGTCGGAGTGAGGAACAGTCAGTAGCCTAGTCAAAAAATTAATTTGCATTTGTGGAAGCAAAAACTAATGATTTACGATAATTTCAACCCTTGTTAACCATTATGTCATTTAAATTTATGACATTCACACATTATTTAACAAACTATATAATTGACAAAGTCCATATGATATTAATAATAGATCACTGGAAAGTAATTGTAAGCCATGTGTTCTTAATTGGAGGTTTTATTTGTGAGGCGCATTATACATTAGAGACTGTTGTCAACCATTGCTCGGGAAGGAAGACCATGAACAAAATTATGAAACCTCAAACTACTAGATTCAAAAGTATTATCTGGCCGTTCTGCCGTTATCATTCTTTTGAAATTAGATTCTGACTACAACTATTGCCATTCTTTTATTGAAGTTAACTGGTGCGCATTTAAGCTGTTAAAGCCATTCTGCAAGTCAATGTAACTACAGATCAAGGATCCTTTACTCCAAGCTCTTGGGGATGATTGCATTTTGATTACAGATAGAAACATAGAAAATAGGAGCAGGTGTATACCATTCGGCCCTTTGAGCCTGCTCTGCCATTCAATATGATCATGACTAATCCTCTATTTCAACACTATACTCCCCATACCTCTTGATGCCTTTAGAGTCTAGAAATCTATCTGTTGCTCCCTAACTATATTCAGTAACTTGGTGGTTTTCCGATCCCGCATATAAACTTTTGTTACAATTTTCAAAACCTAAACTAGCTATAGTCTAAAATAAATAAAATGGGTAAAAAAATAAGATGTGTCACTGAATAATAAATACAGGGCATCTGTAATAATTTCTTTTTGACATGTTCACCACAAAAATCATGAGGTGAAGCACCGACAAACAACTCGACTTCCCGTGCTAAAGGTTGATGAGGTTCATAAAAAGTGTGATTTTTGGGTGCGTTCAGTTTTTTGATTTATGGATAAAGGGATATATGGATAAAGGATACGCAACTTATATTAAAATCTCAGCTTTAAAATCTAGTCAGTATGTTAAACCAGACCCAATTCTCCTTGTAACCGCTGAGGAGGCTGTGAGGTCCTGATCCTAATAGCCTCAAAATCCTGAATATGAATGATAATGGGCATGCTGCAAAATATAAATATGCCCAATAAATTGTCCTGCATTTGATTTATTGTGGCAACATGAAATCTGGATTGAAAAAAAACCATTGTTTTCTTTGGATGCAAGTCCTTCGTTCGAAGGAACAAAGTTCCATCAAAGTGAGAACCTGTTGTCTTGTTATGCTCTTGGCGTAGCATAAGCGGCTTCCTTGATGTGCACTCTGACAAAGGAAGGTTCAGACGTGGAGATAACTTCAACACGTTTATTGAACTATTTACAATTCTCATACTCGGGTTCGCCACTACTGTTAATCCTTCTATAAATACTCAGACTGACAAACCAGTCTGCTACAATCTAGGTGGTGGGTGTGATATTGAATCAAACCTGTGTCTGTACTCACTGAGTGTCTCCACTGGAAAGAGGAAGATCATGTGTCCTGTGTCCTTTATATATGGGTTGGTGTAATGTGGTAGTGTCACCTCTGTGTGTATCGTGAATGCCCATTGGTCGTGTCCTATCTAACTGACCTGTTGGTTGAGTGTCTGTGTGTCATGTCTCTGGTGCTCCCTCTAGTGTCTAACTAGCCTATGTGTACTTACAGTAACCCCTTGTGTATCTACAGTGATGCATATCACCACACCTTTGTCCGGTACAATAATCCTGTTACGTATTCTCAATATTTTCAGCATTTTGCTGTTTTATTTTTTACTTAGCTTATTGCATAAAGCCTATGGAGTAAGATTAATGTGAAAGACATCATGAATGTTGCCATAGTCCCAGAGGACCATAGGCTGCTCTCCCCTTTGAGAGAGCTGACTGGTGGTGATTTAACCACACTTCAGTTGAGGGGGCGAGGTTGAGAAGGAGGGTCTCAGCTGGTATGGGAATTGAACCCATGCTGTTAGCATTGCCCCGTATCACCAGCCAGCTATCCAGCCAACTGAATTAACCCACCTCCTTTATTCATGGGATGTGGGCAACACGAGCTGGGCCAGCATTTATTGCCCTTCCCTGATTGCCCTAGTTAGGCCATCTCAGAGTCAACCACATTGCTGTGGATCTGGAGTCACATGCAGGCCAGACAGGTAAGGACGACAGATTTCCTTCCCTAGAGGGCATTAGTGAATAAAAAGGTTTTTATGACAATCGATTCATGGTTTTCATTAGACCTTTAATTCAAGATTTTTTTATTGCATTCAAATTTCACTATCTGGTGGGATTTGAACCCAGCTCCCCAGATCATTTCCCTAGCTCTCTGGATTGCTAGTCCAGTGGTCATACCATTGCGGCGCCACCACCTCCTAATGAAAGTTGCCATAGTCCCTGGGGATCATTGGCTGCTCTCCTTTTTGAGAGAGAGAGAGAGAGCTGACTGGTGGTGATTTACCCTGAGGGTCACCACACCTCGGGCGAGGGGCAAGGGTGAGAAGGCAGAGCCTTCATGGATAACCTCAGCCGGTATGGAAATTAAACTATGGCCTTACTCTGCATAACAAACCAGCTGTCCAGCCAACTTAATGAGAACATCTATGTCTTTGTGCTTGTATACATAAATTCCAAGGGCCTTCATGTGTGTAAAACTTGATAATTACAGTAGAGTTTCACATGTTAAATATTGGCAGAGATTTGTATACAACTGGAATTTACGGCATAGTTACTGAACATAGAACATACAGTGCAGAAGGAGGCCATTCGGCCATCGAGTCTGCACCGGTCCACTTCAGCCCTCACTTCCACCCTTTCCCTGTAACCCAATAACCCCATCTAACCTTTTTGGTCACTCAGGGCAATTTATCATGGCTAATCCACCTAACCTGCGCGTCTTTGGACTGTGGGAGGAAACCGGAGCACCCGGAGGAAACCCACGCAGACACTGGGAGAATGTGTAGACTCCGCATAGACAGTGACCCAGCAGGGAATCGAGCCTGGGACCCTGGAGTTGTGAACACACAGTGCTAATTACTTGTGCTACCATGCTGCCCTAAAGAGGAAGACCAGAGGAATAATATTGCCACCAGATTCTATTGTAAATGAGCACAAAACTCTTACAAAAATGTGTACTTACATTTTTTTATCCTCTCCTACATTTTAGGATATCATTCCATTTGGCAATAATCCACTCTTCCGATACACCTTCGGTTGGATGGTCCCTCCGAAGATTTCATTGCTGAAACTTACACAAGGTGAAACGATTCGTAAGCTATATGAGCAGCACCATGTGGTCCAGGACATGTTGGTACCAATGAAGAGTCTGGAGAAGTTGATTGTCTTCCTCCACAGTGAGATCAAGGTATGGGAATTGGTGGGACGGGTCTGGACCTCCGTTAAGTTGGATCACGTAGCCTGTAATGATCTTCCAGCTTTTAAACTGTAATTTCCTTTTCAATGAGACAGGCACATGGAATCAATAATCATTTCTATAAATTTGTTCATGCAAGATGACTGTCATTGGCAAGGCCAACATTCATTGCCCATCCCTAATAGCCCTTGAGAAGGTGACAGTGAGCAGCCTTGCTGAACTGCTGCATTGTGATGTGGACATGCCCACAGTGTTTTTAGGAAATGAGTTGCAGGATTTAGACCCAGCAATAGTGCAGGAATGGTGATTATGGTCCAAGTCAGGTGAACGATGCCTTCTGGCAGAAGAGGTTGCAGATTTGGAAGATGTTGTATCTTGTGGATAATAGCTGCTGTGTCAATGTGCGCTGATGGTGGACTTGCGAATGTTTATGTGATTAATGGATGTCAATCAAGTGAGCTGCTTTCTCCTGGATGCTGTTGAGTTTCTCGCGTGTTGCGAGAACTGCAGTTATCCAGGAAAGTGGCGTGTATTCTGTCACACTCCTGACTTGTGCCTAGTAGGTGGTGGACAAGCTTTGAGAGTTAGGAGGTGAGATAGTCGTCACAGAATTCCCAGTGTCTGACCTGACCATATTTTGTGAGCCGGTGATATACTACAATGTTGGGGGGCTGGTTTAGCTCACTTGGCTATACAGCTGGCTCTTGATGCAGAGCAACCAGCAGTGCGGGTTCATTTCCCGTACCGGCTGAGGTTATTCATGAAGGCCTCGCCTTCTCAACCTTTCGCCTGAGGTGTGGTGATCCTCAGGTTAAATCACCACTAGTCAGCTCTCCTCCTAGGGGATAAAGCAGCCTATGGTCATCTGGGACTATGTCGACTTTACATTTTTATTTAATGCCTTTTTTTTCACCACTTTGTATTTTATTTTTATTTGCCTGATTTTTGCAGGTTTACCCTCTTTGGCTGTGTCCCTTCAACCTACCGAGCCTGCCAGGCATGGTTCATCCAAAGGGTGATGAGGCTGAACTCTATGCAGATGTCGGGGCTTATGGAGAACCCAGAACCAAGCAGTTTGAAGCCAAGGCATCAACACGACAGTTGGAGCAATTCTTGCGCAATTCACACAGGTGAGTCATGTTACAGCCGGGTAAAAGACTGGAGAAAAATTAATTTGCTGGATCTACATGTGCCTTCATCTGACAATATATCACAACCAAATAGCATCTATCTTTACTTATGAGTTTTTGTGTTCAGGTGAACCATACCATGCGTTTCATTTTAAACGACCCAAGTAAAAATCTACTTTGAACAGATGTTATGAGCCTAACAATTGGATCGCGCTGCTCCCATTTTTCAGACGTAAAGTATGCATCCCTGTCCTTGAGATTGAGCTGCTCCATTGCCTTCTAATGCATGTAGAAACATAAAAAATAGGAGCAGGAAGAGTCAGTTTGGCCTTTCGAGCCTTCTCTGCCATTCATTATGATCATGGCTGATCATCCAACTCAATAGCCTAATCCTGTTTTCTCCCCATAACATTTCATCCCCTTCGCCCCAAGTGCTATATCTTTTTTTTTTTAATAAACAATTTTATTGAGGTAGTTTTTGGCTTTATAAACAGTTACAGACATCATCAGAAAGGAAGCAAAAAAGGCAAAAATGTGCAAACATCCACGTACTTTCAATACTTCCATCGTAACATATTGCACAAGCCCGCTCCCCTCCCACCCGTACTACCCGCCATATTTTCCCTCCTACTCTACTCTACCCCCCCCCCCCCCCCCTCCCCCCACCCCCCTGCTGACGCTCACTCTCCCGCAAAGAAGTCAATAAATGGTTGCCACCTCCGGGTGAACCCCTGCACAGATCCCCTCAAGACGAACTTAATTTTTTCCATCCCCAGGAAACTTGACATGTCCGCAAGCCACCACTCAGTCTTCGGGGGCTTTGAGTCCCTCCACGCCAATAATATTCGTCGCCGGGCTATCAGGGAAGCAAAGGCCAGCACATCGGCCGCTTTCTCCCCCTGGACGCCCGGGTCTTCCGAAACCCCAAAAATTGCCACCCCTGGACTCATCACCACCCTTGTTTTTAGCACCTGGGACATGACCCCCGCAAATCCCTCCCAGTACCCCCTCAGCTCAGGGCATGCCCAAAACATGTGCACATGGTTCGCTGGTCCTCCCGCGCACCTAGCGCATTTGTCCTCTATCCCGAAAAATTTGCTCATCCGAGCCACCGTCATATGGGCCCGGTGAACGACCTTAAATTGGATCAGCCCGAGCCTTGCACATGTCGCGGTCGAGTTTACCCTACTCAGGGCCTCTGCCCACAGCCCATCCTCCATTTCCCCGCCTAGCTCCTCCTCCCATTTAAGTTTCAGTTCCTCTGTCTGGGACCCTTCCTCCCTCATGAGCACCTTATAAATACCCGAGACTCTACCCTCCCCTTCGTCCCTCCCAGAGACTATTCTGTCTAGGATCCCCATTGGCGGGAGGCGCGGGAAAGATGGGACCTGTCTACGAACAAAGTCCCGCAGCTGTAGGTATCTAAAATCATTTCCCCCTACCAACCCAAATTTCTCCTCCAAGCTCCTCAAACTCACGAAGCTCCCTTCCAGGAACATATCACCCACCCTTCCCGCCCCTGCTCGCCGCCATACTCGGAACCCCCCATCCATACTGCCGGGGGCAAACCGATGGTTGTCGCAGATTGGCGCCCAGACAGACGCCCCCATCTCCCCCACATGCCTCCTCCACTGGCCCCATATCCGCAGGGTCGCCACCACTACCGGGCTGGTGGTGTACTTGGCCGGCGGCAGCGGTAGAGGAGCCGTGACCAGGGCTTCCAAACTGGAGCCCCTGCACGAAGCCGCCTCCACTCGCTCCCAAATAGACCCCGTACCCACCGTCCACTTCCTTATCATAGCGATGTTGGCCGCCCAGTAATAATTGACCAGACTCGGCAACGCCAGCCCCCCCTCGCTGCGGTTCCTCTCCAACATTGCCTTCTTCACCCGCGGAGACTTTCCCGCCCAGACAAAGCTCATGATCAGCCCGTTAACTCTTTTGAAGAAGGACTGTGGGATAAAGATCGGGAGGCACTGAAAAATAAACAAAAATCGAGGGAGGATTGTCATCTTTACAGTCTGCACCCTCCCTGCCAGCGACAGCGGGAGTGCATCCCATCTCCGAAACTCTCCCTTCATTTGCTCCACCACCCTGGCCAAATTTAACTTATGCAGCCTGCCCCAGTCTCGTGCCACCTGGATTCCCAAATACCGGAAATTTTCCTCAACTAACCTAAACGGTAGCCCTCTCAATCTGTTCTCCTGGCCCCTTGCCTGTACCACAAACATTTCACTCTTGACCGTATTTAATTTGTATCCTGAGAACTGGCCGAACTCCCTCAGCATTCCCAGTATAGTTCCAATCCCGGCCACTGGGTCCGACACGTACAGGAGCAGGTCGTCTGCATAAAGAGAAACCCTATGTTCAACCCCGCCCCTCACCATCCCCTTCCAACCCTCTGCGGCTCTCAGCGCAATCGCCAGCGGCTCTATGGCCAGCGCAAACAGCAGCGGGGAGAGCGGGCAGCCCTGCCTGGTCCCTCGGTACAACCTAAAGTACTCCGACACTTCTCTGTTGGTCCTGACGCTGGCCCTCGGGGCCTGATATAATAATTTGATCCAATCCACCAATCCCTCCCCGAACCCAAACCGTCCGAGCACCTCCCATAGATATTCCCACTCCACCCGGTCAAAGGCCTTCTCGGCGTCCATAGCCACCACTACCTCCACCTCTCTACCCGCCGGGGGCATCATTATCACATTAAGCAATCTCCTCAGATTGGCCGCCAGCTGCCTACCTTTCACGAACCCCGTTTGATCCTCCCCAATCACCTCCGGTACACAGTCCTCCATTCTACCCGCCAGTACCTTTGCCAGGAGCTTGGCATCTACATTAATCAGGGAGATTGGCCTATAGGACCCGCACACCTCCGGGTCTTTACCCCGCTTTAATATCAGAGATATGGTGGCTTGTGACATTGTCGGCGGCAGGGTCCCTCTGTCCCTTGCCTCATTGAAAACCCTCGCCAGGACCGGGCCCACCAGCTCAGAGAACTTCCTATAAAACTCTACTGGGTATCCATCCGGCCCCGGGGACTTCCCCGACTGCATGGCCTTTAGGCCCCCCAATACCTCCTCTACTCTAATCGGGGCCCCCAGCTCTTCCACTCGCCCCCCCCCAACTGTTGGGAATGTTAACCCATCCAGAAACCTTTTCATCCCCTCCGGTTCTTCTGGCGGCTCCGAAGTATACAGCTTACGATAGAAGTCCCGGAATACCCTATTCAATTCTGCCGGATCCTCCACTTTGTGCCCCCCCTCGTCCCTCACTCTACCTATTTCCCTGGCCGCCTCCCTCCTCCTAAGTTGCTGCGCTAACAGTCTGCTAGCCTTTTCCCCATACTCGTACACCACTCCCCTCGCCTTCCTAAGCTGTTCCACGGCCCTGCTCGTGGATAGTGCCCCCAGTTCCGCCTGTAGCCTCTGCCTTTCCCTGAGTAAAACCTCCCCCGGGGACTCCGCGTGCTCTTCATCTATCCGGCCCATTTCCCTGACCAATCTATCCATCTCTGCCCGGTCTGCCTTGGCTCTATGGGCCCCAATTGAAATCAGCTCCCCCCGCACTACTGCCTTTAGCGCCTCCCACACGGTCGCCGCTGAGACCTCCCCAGTGTCATTCACCTGCAGGTAATTTTTTATACATTTCCGAAGCCTCTCGCAGATCCCCTCCTCCGACAGCAGTCCCACATCTAGCCTCCATTGCGGGCGTTGATAACTCGCTCCCCCGAACTGCAGGTCCACCCAATGCGGGGCATGGTCTGAAATAGTAATTGCTGAGTATTCCGTGTTCTTTACCTCCCCCCTACAGTCCCTGCTTAGCACAAAGAAATCTATCCTGGAATATACTTTGTGGACGTGCGAGTAGAACGAGTAGCCCCTTCCTGTTGGCTGTCCCTCCCTCCAGGGGTCCACTGCCCCCATTTGCTCCATAAACCCTTTCAGCTCCCTTGCCATTGCTGAGAGTCTACCCGTTCTGGGACACGACCGATCCAAAGTCGGGTCAAGGACCATGTTAAAGTCCCCTCCCATTATTAGCCTGCGAGAATCCAAGTCCGGGATCTTCCCCAGCACTCTTTTAATGAAGTCCACGTCATCCCAGTTCGGGGCATATATATTCACCAGCACCACTCTTCTCCCCTCCAGCCTGCCCCGTACCATCAGGTATCTGCCCCCCCTGTCTGCGGATATGCCCTCTGCCTCAAATTGCACACGCTTGTTGATCATGATTGCCACCCCTCTGGACTTCGAGTCCAAGTCCGAGTGGAAGACCTGGCTAATCCAGCCCTTCCTTAGCCTGGTCTGGTCTGACACTTTCAGATGTGTCTCCTGCAACATAATTACGTCCGCCCTCAGGGCCCGCAAGTGCGCGAACACCCGCGCCCTCTTAACCGGCCCATTCAGTCCCTTGACGTTCCAGGTGATCAGCCTGGTTGGGGGGCACATCCCACCCCCCCCACCCCGCCGGTCAGCCATAGCCTTTCTCGGGCCAGCCCCTGACCCGTGCGTCGCGCCCTTCCTGGCCCGCCCTATAGCTGCCTCCACCCTCGACCTCCTTTCCAGTGCCTATTTCAAGTCCCTCTCCCGTCAGCAGAACAACCCCCCCCTCCCCTAACCCCATCCCCCGATACCCCCACCCCTGCCATCTACTGGCTGTAGCTTTCCCCCCCATCTGACTTCCTTGACTAGCCAATCTGCTAGCCCGGTGACTCAACACTCCGGCGCCTTCCTGTCCCATTCCCCTTGTTTCCCCGCCCTCCTCCCCACCCACTGGGGCAAGCCGGCTCCAGTGTCTTCCGCGAGCTGCACAAAAAGCCCAAACCGAAAAGAAAAAAAAAAAAGGGAAAAAACATAGAAAAAAGAGAAAAAGCACATAAATGTCCATGAACAAAGGAAAGAGTCTCAAATGTTCCGCTTGGCCCCATTGGCCCAGCAAACCGTTGAGCAGCAGTCCAGGCACATTCGGCGTTCCTCCCCACAGAAATCCTCGGGCCCTAATTCGCGTCCTTGGGGCCTCCTTTCGAGACCAGCCCCAGGTCCCTCACAAAATCCATCGCTTCTTCGGGCTCGGAAAAATAGTGGTGTTGACCCTGGTGCGTGACCCATAGCCGAGCTGGGAACAGCAGACCAAACTTCACGTGCTTCTTGAACAGCACCTCCTTGACATTCTTAAAGGCTGCTCGCCGCCGAGCCACCACCTGGCTTAGGTCCTGATAGATGCGGAGCACACTGTTATTCCACGTGCTGCTCCTGGCGCTCTTTGCCCACTGCAGCACCCGCTCCTTGTCCACGAACCTGTGGAACCTAATCACCATCGGGCGGGGGGGTCCGCCCAGCCGCCCCTGTCTTGCCTGCACCCTGTGTGCCCCCTCCAGCTCCAGCGGTCGCGGAAAGGCTTCGGCCCCCATCAGCTGCTTCAGCAGGTCTGCTACAAACGCTGCAGCATCAGCTCCCTCCGCCCCCTCCGGGAGGCCGACCATCCTCAGATTGTTCCTGCGGACTCTATTCTCCAGCTCCTCCACTCTGTCCAGCAGTCTTCTCTGCCGCTCTTTCAGGCCGTCCACTTCTAGCGCTGCAACCGTTTGCGCATCCGCCTGCTCCTCCACCGCTTCTCCCAGCTCCTTAACTTTAACATCCTGGGCGTCCAGCCTCTGGTTCAGCTGATCCACCGCTTTCTGGATTGGGTCCAAGCTGTCCCGCTTCAGCGCTTCAAAACTGGACTTCATTACCTGGAGCATGTTATCCAGCGCCAGCTGGATTGCTGAGTCCGGGTTCCGTGTGTCCGCCATCTTAGGTCCCAGGTAATTTTCTTCCGGTCCTTGTCTCTGTCCCTTTTTCTCCTTCTTCTTCTGCTTTCTGGAATCCCGCTGTTCCATATGCCGCAGCCCGCTCCTCAGCGCCTCCGCTGCCGCTTTCCTTCGCCCAGCTCCTTCAATTTTACCTCTTGGGCATCTGAAGTGGGTCCAAGCTGTCCCTCCTCAGCAACTCCACACTTTTTCTTTTTCCCTTTGTCCTGGAGGAAGGAAGGTCCGTGGGTCCGCCATCTTACCCTGCAGGTCAGCTTCCTCCTTCTCTCTCTCTCTCCTTCTTCCTCACCTGCTGGCCTCCCACACTTACATCATCTGCAGCCCGCTCTCCTCCTCTGTTCCAGGCAGCCTTTCTGCCGCCTCCGTAGTCCCGCTATCGCGGGGAAACAGCTGTTCCAGCCGGCCGGAGTGAGAGCCCACCGAATGTGCGGCTCACTCGGACATCGCCGCCACCGGAAGTCCCAAGTGCTATATCTAACTGGTTCTTGAAAACATACAATAGTTTGACATCAACGACGTCTTGTGATAATGAATTCTACAGCCAACCACTTTCTGGGTGAAGAAAGTTCACCTCATCTCTGTCCTAAATGGTCTATCCCCTACTCTCAGGCTGCGACCCCTGGTTCTGAACACTCCCTGCATCACGAGCATCCTTCTTGCATCTATACTGTCTAGTCCTGTTAGATTTCTGTAGGTTTCTATGAGATCCCTGTTCATTCTTTTGAACTCCAGCGAATAAATTCCTAACCGACTCAATCTCTCCTCATGTTAGTCCTGCCATCCCAGGAATCAGTCTGGTAAACATTCGCTGCACTCCCTCTATAGCAAGAACATCCTTCCTCGGATAAGGAGACTAAAACTGCACACAATACTCCAGGTATGGCCTCACCAAGGCCCTGTCTAATCGCAGCAAGACATCCCTGCTCCTGCGCTCTAATCCTCTCACACAGAAGGCCAGTTTAACATTTGCCGCCTTTACCGCCTGCTGTACCTGCATGCTTACCTTCAGTACTGGTGTGTAAGGATACCCAGGTCTGGTTGCACATTCCCCGATCCTAATTAAAAGCAAATTACTGCGGATGCTGGAATCTGAAACGAAAGAGAAAATGCTGGAAACTCTCAGCGGGTCTGGCAGCATCTGTAGAGAGAGAAAAGAGCTAACGTTTCGAGTCTGATGACTCTTTGTCAAAGCTAACCGACAGAGAAAGTGGGAAATATTTATACTGTGGAGTGAGAATGAAAGATGAGTCATAGCCGCAGAACTCCAGGGAAAACACGTGCTAATGGCCACAGGAACCAAGGGGAAGGAGTGCTAATAGCAGTCCCCAGAGAAAACAAAAGATGTGAAAGGTCAAACAGCAGGGAAACTAACATCAGAGGATGAACTGTAGATGTGGGGGGAGGGGAAGGGGGAAAGGAAAGAGGAGAAAGATGAAGGAAAGGTGGATAAGATTGGGTTGGGGGGGAATTAAATCTACATAAAGAAAGAAATGGTAAAAGGCATTAAATTAAATTAAATTAAAATGAAATGGGATGAAAACAAATGGGTCGAGGTGGGGTGGAGCTGATCATCTGAAGTTGTTGAATTCAATGTTCATGCCTGTTGCTCGTTCTGGGTGAGTGTGCTTAACACTCAATTTGGTTCTGTTTCTTGTTCTAAGCTCTGGAGTCGCCAGGTGCCGTTAAGATACTGCCACAAGCTTCAAGGTGAAGTTCAAAGCAATAAAACCATACACCAATTAGTAAGTCCAAACAACTAGAGTTTATTATAATACAATTATAATAACTACCCATGCACACGCTAAAAGGATTAAACTTACTCCTACCGCTAAATAACTAATACTTATCTCGAAGGAACTGCTGGGTCGGGGACAAGGCCTCTTGCTCTGGTCTGCAGACTTCAGGTTGGTATCAATTAAAAAGGGGTTCAGGAGTGCCTATCTCTGGTAGCGGTCGTTGGGAGGCACTTACTTGTTGGTGGCTGCTGTCCGAAGGCTGGAGTAGGAGACAGGAGCCAGGAGACTGAACCATGTGTGGGACCTGTCTTTTATAGGTCCCAGTGGATCCGCGCCCCTTTGGGCGGACTCCCTTACCTGCTTGGAATCGATTGGGTCTCTTCCCAATCGATATGTTTGAATCCCCCCCAATACTGAAGCTGTTCCTTAGCTACTGGGCGGGCCTTCAGGCTCTTTGTTTTCGAACCTTGCTGGTGCCTGAGTGTCTGGTATCCTTTACAATGTTGCAGTTGCTTCCCCAATTGTGTCCATTGTCTCTGGAATCGTTCCATTAACATGCTAATTATCCCGGTGATTGCCTCATTAGTATGCGGAATGTTCGTTTCGGTGCTGTCTGCTTTCTTAGCAGACAGAATCCACACCTGCTTGGTGCAGCCTGCTGGGGCTGCAAACATTGTCCATTTTATCCTGTATGCTTTGCGTTCCTCCATTTTGTATTTAGGGAATGGCCAACTTTGGTGGCTACAGGCCGGAAGGCTGTAGCGTGCCTAACCGGAAGATGAGATGTTGTTCCTCCAATTTGCTTTGAGCTTCACTGGAACATTGCAGCAGGCCAAGAACAGACATTTGGGCATGGGAGCAGGGTCTTCTGTTAAAATGGCAAACAATAGGAAGGTCAGAGTCCTGAATGCGCAGACCGAAGATGCTCAGCAAAGCAATCACCCAGTCTGCGTTTGGTCTCTTCAATATAGAGGAGACTGTCTCCTCTATATCTAGCAAGCCACTCGGTTATATTCAACCATGACAAAGAAAACACAAAGGAATTAGACCAGACTGACCACCTGCATCGACCTATGCACCGGAAATGACAATGGCAAACCCACCCTGACAACCCTACAAGTCCTCAATAATATCTGGGAGCTGGTGCCAAATTTGGGAGAGCTGCCTCAGATTAGTCAATCAACATACTGACATAATAATCACCATCCTGATTTGGAAATATAGTGCCGTTCCTCATTGTTGCTGAGTCAAAATGCTGGAATTCTCTCCCTAACTGCACTATGGGTGTACCAACACCTCCGGCACTGCAGCGGTTCAAGAAGGCAGCTCACCGCCACCTTCTGCAGGGCATGAGGCAATGAATGCTTCCATAGCCAGCAATGCCCACATCCCATAAAATGTTTTTTTAATGTTGACAAGCCTCTATTTAAAAAAAAATAAAAAATTATTGTCCACTCAAATATTTATAAGTGGTATCAAGCTCAAAGAGTTCACAATCAACAACTCCAACCGTACACACCGCAAAGTGCTTCCTTTGCGAATTCCTTTTCCACCAAGAACAGTTAAAGATTAGAGCAACCTCTCACAAACAGGAATCCCCAGGCCTTCTAAGGACCCATTTAAGAAAAATCTGTTGAACTTTATAAAATTAGTATGACCATCGACTGCACCCATTGTGTATCTCCTGTGAAAATTCTTAAAGCGGAAGATCACGGAGGGTAACCTTACCAAGTACTTGGGAGGTACACGTTGAATAATATGGCCGCAGGTGTGAGGAGAGAGTTATTGAAGTGCCATTCTTAATTCGAAAATCGTGATGTGTTCAGCATTGCAAACATGTCCTGGGAACCTAGCAGCTTTTACTGTCCTCCATTGCTACTCTGGTGACGGAGGTTTTGTTGGGTTTGGGAGGGTGGCTTCCTGCTCTCCAGGTGGGAGAGGGGAAACAGGATCACCTGCATTTCTGTCCATGACCTGGACCAGGACGAGCAAAGCAGGATCAGAGAAACCTTTGCCTTACCTTGGGAACAGATCACATAGCGAAGCTAGTTTCTGCGCATGCATCTGGTAAATCGGTGATCAGGAAATTCACTCCAGAATATACATCTTTGAAACCATTTTAAAAGGTTAACTGGTGTCTTTCTTTTTCCTGTCAGTTTTCAGATGTTGTACGCCGACTGCTATCTGACCCGAGAAGAATTCTGGCAGATGTTTGATGGGTCTCTGTACCATAAGTTGAGAGAGCAGCTGAACTCCAAAGATGCGTTCCCTGAGGTTTATGATAAGATCTGCAAGGCGGCACGACACTGAGAATCCCAGAAGGAGCTGGGTGTAACTTTCATTAACCCACTTCTGTTTTCATCCGTAGATTGCAATTCATACCATAGATACTTAAAGTTGGCTTCAGGATGTTTTTCTAACCCAAAGAATTTTGTTATTTTACTGTGAATTTGGGTGTCTTTTTTTTTCTCTGTTGATTGCCATTTCCCTATCTCTTTTAAAGCAGTGAATCAATCACGTTGAGGTTCAGTTCTGTAATGATCCTGTGGCATACAACCAAAATAATCAGAAGAAATAAATTTTGAGAAGCTATTTAATGTGAAAGCCATCTCTCATCCTTCAGTCTTTAATCATTAAATCAGAATTTAAGACTACTTGCCCACTTCTTTTTCCTACTCTAACTCTGGTTTCTCTGGAAGATAAAAACAAATGTGATTCGTAATGTTTTCCCCTTCCTTTCCTGATGATGGCAAGGCCAAATGTAGCCAGCTAGTAAAACAGTAGTGAAAGTAGTCTTAGATTTCAATTTTGTGATCTATCATGTTATTCTTACCAATGGAGCCATTAGGGGGAACAGCTAAATCTCTTGTAATTTAACATATTTCTTGTAATTGTGCCTATTTTGTTCACCTCAGTAATGAGCTTTATTTTTGTTGCAGATTTATGGAAAATTGGTCGATATTCTACTTCTGCTGCATTAAGTTGGTGTTTATTGCTTACAAAAAGAGACACACCAGTGAAATTTTTCACATTGCACTCATCAGGGCACCAGAATGCCAAATTTTAAAGGGAGCAACAATACTGTATTGGTAAAGGAAACTGATTAGTTGGCCGTGGAGAATACAACAGAGAACAATTGACCTTTTTTTTAATTCCAGAACAAAACCTGTTCCTTTTGCCTGCAGAGTACAGGTCCTATGTATGAATCTATGTAGCTTCTAGCCGTTAGCAGTTCCCACGGTGTGCTGATAATTACACAAACAGCACTTACATTTGTTAGAAGCTACATACATTCATATGCAGGGACCTGTCCTCTGCAGGAAAAAGGAACATGTCCCAGCAAAAATAAATAGACAAAAGCTTGAAGGACAATAGTTTACTGGTGCATTCTCCATGGTAATGACTTGAGCAGTCCACTTGCACAGCACCGTTTCACGTGCAGTATAAATCGTTGCTCTCTTTGAAATTTGGCGTTCCCACGTCTGTTCTGATGAGTGCAAGACAAAGCAGTTCAACAACACGCCTTTTTCTGTCAGCAATACACAAGATCTGACCTACCAAGCAACTAGTTGCTGTTTACTTAATTTGTTTCAATCATGGATTTGACTGAATCACCATTTCTTCGGTACTGATGCACTTAGGAATATACACTGGCTTGATAGATTGACACAATTTTGAGGATGATTACTGTCTGTAAATCCCAGGAACTAATGCTATTTTAAAATTCATTTTCCATTGTGTCTGGCATTAAAATTAAAGCGCTTAAAATTTTGGGGATGTCTTCACCTTCTATGTCAGTTAATTGGTTAAGTACTGTTAATTTAAAGAGCTTTCCTGGTTTTTCTGTGTTTTAGCAGATTATGGTGTTGCTACTGGGTAATAACCCTCAAGGAAAATTTGAGGTCATATGCAAGCATCAGTGACCAACCCCATGCTCCTTCAAGAGCAGCATAAGACCTTATTGCAACCCATCTAGCTTGGTGGGAACTGTGTGGGCAGAGAGACTTGAGATCTGGGATTGAGGACACGGGGAGTTGTGTGATATTTGTTCTGTGTTGCCAATTTTCTTAAACTGGTTGAATGTGAGAACAAAAATGCTTCAGCTCCGATTGGAGTGAGAACCTAATTTAAATGTCAAAAAAATGTCCCGAAGACTTTTTTGAGTGACATAATTTTAACTGACTTTGAGTGTCACCTACAGATTGTAGCGGGAACCTGCCAAGCATCAAACTGGTAACAGGAGACCAGGTATTTCAATTTTTAAAAAATGGTATAGGTCCTTGTGGACCAGGAGAAGATGTCATATTTCTCTTGGCTGCAGAAAGGTGCCTTGGGCCCCCAGATGGTGAGCTACACCAATCCCACTCCATCCCTTAATATCCAGAGCTTTGCCTTGCAAATCATGACACTGGCCTACCAACAATCACACCACCCTTGCCTCCTTCAGGGAAGAGCCTGTGTCAGGGCACTTAAATGATTCCCACGAGGTAAAATCTCCCAACTCTTAGACCTGCACTTCCTGCTCTGAATTAAAATCTAGGCTCTGGAGAGTAAATAGAGCAAACATGAACAAACCTGCAACGGCATGAGGTAGAGAGCATGTATCTAACTTGGCTGTAATTGAACAGCACATCCCTGAGCACTGACGGGTGCAAATATCTAGTGTTATGGACAGATTCGTTTGCCTGCAGTATTTACCAAAGTGACTAAATACTGCACATAAATGCAAAATTCAACAATGTTTTACGACAGTAGATGACACCGAACCAAAGAAGGAGCTATTAGGACAGGAGTCCAAAGGTTTGTTCAAAAGTGTAGACTTCAAGGAGCTTAAAGGAGGGAATGAGAGGTGTTGATTCCAGAGCTTTGGGGCCTGGACACCTGAATGAACAATAGTGGGGTAAAGGAAATCGGGGAGGTACACGAAAGCCAGAGTTGGGAGGTATACAGAGTGGTTTAAAGGGTTGTCTGTTTGCAAGAAGTTGGAGGTGAGGAAGGGGAAGACCATGGAGGAGTGGTAACTCAAAAATGAGACTTTTTAATTGAGAAGTTGATAAATCAGGAACTGATCAGGAACTACTCAGAATGTAGATCAGTGATCCATTCAGTATCACTAACACTCACCATTTGTATAAAATAGTTGTTCCTTAAATGTGATGCTATGGACTCATGGAATAGACTGACGCCATGTTGTCTTCAGTACTATAAGAAGCGCAATCTTTATCAAAGTGCCCAGTGGATTGTAGCTAGAAAGTTGAGTGTGGATAGTTGAAAATGAATTTTCATGAGGTGCAGCTCAGTCATTGCCTTGGCAGTTTGAACCAGCAGATTTACATGGTTGAAGTGTTGTAAGAAAAGATTTGCTAACACCCTAAGAGAGATGAGCTCGTACCTCTCCCTTGGCATTGTCGACCCACAGCTTCTCGCGTTTTTCACTCTGGCCCTGTGCTTAAATATGAGTTAAAGTGGGGTTTGTGTCAAATGTTTGGAATAGATGCAATGAAAATTAAATAAATTCAGGAAGTCCAGACTTTGTTTTGTTTCTCCTGCTGTTATCGGAAGAGTTTGCGACTTCTTACATTGGCATGTTGGGTTTTAGTGATGCAAAAAATACTGACTGATGCAAAGTCCTTGCCCTTTAAAATATTTTTCTCCGCCCACTCGATGGCGTAGTGGTTAGCACTGCTGCCTCACGCAGCCGAGGACCCAGGTTCGATCCGGCCCCAGGTCACTGTTCACGTGGAGTTCGCACATTCTCCCTGTGTCTGCGTGGTTCTCACCCCCACAACCCAAAAAGATGTGCAGGGTAGGCATATTGACCACACTAAATTGCCCCTTAATTGGAAAAACATAATTGGATACTCTAAATTTTTTTTAAAGTTTTCTCCAAAGAACAAAGCAGGAGAGATACAACATATGATCTTCTGTGGTGTGCCCAAAATGTGTACAGCCAGGAGTTGGAATAGAACATAGAAAAATACAGCACAGAACAGGCCCTTCGGCCCACGATATTGTGCCGAACTTTTGTCCTAGATTAAGAATAAATTAATCTACACCCTATCGTTCTACCGTAATCCATGTACCTATCCAATAGCCGTTTGAAGATCCCTAATGTTTCCGACTCAACTACTTCCACAGGCAATATAAATCCAACATAAGTAATTTTATTGACCTTGTAGGAACAAAGTTTGACTTCAAAAGTGAGTAAGCAGAAAGACAGCAGAAGACCCCAAAGTTGTGGTTAATTATGTATTTAAACCAAATGGAGCAGTTGCACATTAAAGGAAGTGTACAACATTAATTGGGAGGAGTGGAAAATGCTTTTCTGCTTGGTCACATTTATTTTGAACATTATTATATTCTCTTCCCTCACCCTACTCTTGTTGCAATATGATTACATCTCTGCAGCTAATAGGCAGTTGATGTTTGACAAAGCAATGGAACATCAGCATCTGACAACATTAGACCCAATTAAATGTCTTTTTCTTTGTTTTAAAGTTTATCAGTGCAAGTTGGGTAACTTGAAAGCTTTACTTGTTTGTCTATATTGCTTCACATAACTGTAAATTGTCTTTTTGCGAGGAAGAAGGAAAGACATAAAGTAGACATGTTGTAAAAGGAGATTGCGACCTTGCAATCCTTTTGTCAATATTCTGGGATACCTAAAACAATGGGGTCCTAACGTCTGAGTTTCAGGGCAGTGTAACAGTGGGAGTAAACCCACCCCCAACCAGATGTTACCAGGTAAGGATTGGGGCGGTACAGTGATTAACATTGCTGCCTCACAGAGCCAGGGACCCGAGCATGATTCCGGTTTCGGGTGACTGAGAGGAGTTTGCACTTTCTCCCTGTGTCAGTGTGGGTTTCCTCTGGGTGCTCTGGTTACCTCCTACAGTCCCAAAGATGTGCATGTTAGGTGGATTGGCTATGCTAAATTGGCCCCGGGTGGGTTTATGGGGATAGTGTGGGGCTTGGGCCAAGGTAGGGTGCTCTTTCAGAGGGCTGGTGCAGACTCGATGGGCTGAATGGACTCCTTCTGCACTGTAGGGATTCTATGATTGCACGGAATTTACCCTGGAAGTGCAGACTTGCAATGGGCAATTGCTCTGCAGTGGGAACCATCTAAATGTTGGGATTTAAATCACAAACTTCGGATGGCTTCAGCTGTGTTATATCAATAGTTACCCTGAAAAAGTTAGAAGAATTAAAACCACTCAGCTTCCGGGTAACCATTGTGCTGAACATGCCCCAGCCCCAGGAGACTTCCCCCCCCAAGCCAAATCCTCCCTGTCTTGTCAAAGACCTTTAAATCTGGCTGGAACTTTAAACTTACCTGTTTTACGGCTAGTGCTGTTAAATTAAAGTGGTGTGGCTTACGTATCAACGACTAAACTGCTGTTGATGGCTGGTACTGGGAGGGAGCTGCACTACACCGATCTCACCCAGCCCTGAGCTAGAACATTGGGGGAGATTAGATCGCCTGGATTTCCAGAAAGTACTTTTGAGTGGAGTGGCAATCCAACTAATTGCTATTCCATCAGAAGTTATGGCCCAGTGTTACAGTGGGAGTTCAGAACTCCAAAAGATCATCCAGTTCTTGCTTGCCCTGTGGTACCTGCTGATCGTAAGCACCTTTTGCTGACTTCTAGCTTTTTTAAGCATTCTGCACAAGAAGCTCCTCATTTTGTTTTAAGGTATTCCCAGAATTATATATTGAATTCATCCTCACCTGTACACATATGGTGAGATTTTAAAAAGTACCATAATGATATATCAACAGCTTGATCAAACAACTTTCTTACTTTGCTTGACAAGATCAAAGAAAGATTTTTATTTTTATGTTTGTTTATTTGGACCTCAAAATATGTGAAATTGAAGTCTTTGGCCGAATGATTCATTGTGAGGGTGAATAGTTTGCTGTTGGCAGGGACGTTGAACAGCCGCTCAAACCAATGATACAGCAGTATTTTAATCGCAGTAATCCTCGGTTAATAATGACCTCTCTGTTAAGGTTTGAAATTGCTGGTAATCATGTTTTTCCACATTTCATCTCAATGTAATGTAAATATGTTTTTGGTGTGCTTTTAAATAAAATGGTATTTCTTAAGTGGACATCGATACACGTGTTTTTTTATTTCTTCTAAAATATATTTTAAAATCAGAGAATGTGTGCCACCTACTGATTTTGTATCCATTTTGAATCCACAATCTCTGTAGAACTGCTTACTGTGCACCGTAATGATCTGTCACGAAACTCTATTGTGAATTAGTCAATAAACAATATGTGCTGTTTGCTTGTTAAAATTATACTGTGCATACAGCTTCATAAAACCAACCAAACCACTTTATTCCAGCAAAGCAAACTTTATATGCATACCGATGTGTATAGAGCTCTGCTCATTAGCTCTATCAGTTAATTTAAAGTTTGGAGGAAATTTAGCTAACCGTGAGCTCTAATGTAGTCTGGTGGTCAACTGTATAGTTTAAAATTTTATTCAGTGAGAAGTTATAAATGGTGACAAAAGAACAAACTTGGAACAATACAGCACAGGAGTAGGTCCTTTGGCCTTCCAAGCCTGTCCCAGTCATGATACCAACCTTTGCCAAAACCCTCCGCACTCCCTTGCGCCGTATTCCACTATACCATCCTATCCATGTGTTTGTCAAGATGCCTTTTGAACGCTGTTAACGTATCTGCTTCCACAACCTCCCCTGGCAACATGTTCCAGGCACTCACCACCCCCTGCGTACAAAACCTGCCTTGCACGTCTCCTCTAAACTTTGCCCCACGGACCTTAAACCTCTGCCCTCTGGTGACTGATCCCTCCACCTTGGGAAAGAGTGCCTGTCCATCCACTCTATCCATGCCCCTCATAATCTTGTAGACCTCTTATCAGGTCACCCCTCAACCTCCGTCTTTCTAATGAAGCCAGACCAAGTCTATTCAGCCTTTCCACACAGCTAACACCCTCCATACCAGGCAACATCCTGGTAAACCTCCTGTGCACCCTCTGTGCACCAAACTACGGGCAATTTAGCATGGCCAATCCACCTAACCCGCACATCTTTGGACTGTGGGAGGAAACCGGAGCACCCGGAGGAAACCCACGCACACAGGGGGAGGACGTGCAGACTCCACACAGACAGTGACCCAGCCGGGAATCGAACCTGGGACCCTGGAGCTGTGAAGCATTTATGCTAACCACCATGCTACCCTGCTGCCCCTAACAGATCTTTCTGTATTTCTAAGAGTTTTACCATTTATGGTATATTTCCCCTCTATGTTAGACCTACCAAGATGCATTACCTCACATTTGTCTGGATTAAACTCCATTTGCCATTTCTCTGCCCAAGTCTCCAACATGTCTATGTCCTGCTGTATCTTATGACAATCCACAACACTATATCTGCTACTCCACTAACCTTGGTGTCATCAGCGAACTTACTAATCAGACTGGCTACATTTTCGTCCAAATAATTTATGTGCACTACAAACAACAGAAGCCCAAGCACAGATGCCTGTGGAAAACCACTAGTCACAACCCTCCATTCAGAAAAACACCCTTCTACTGCTACCTTTTGCCTTCTGTGACAGAGCCAGTTCCGTATCCATCTTACCACCTCACCTCTGATCCCGTGTGACTTCACCTTTTGTACCAGTCTGCCATGGGGCACCTTGTCAAAGGCTTTACTGAAGTCCATGTAAACAACATCCACCGCCCTCCCCTCATCAATCATCTTTGTCACCTCCTCAAAAAACTCGGATCAAGTTAGTGAGGCACGATCTTCCCTTCAGAAAACCATGCTGTCTATTGCTTATGAGTCCATTTGTTTCCAAATGGGTATAAATAGATTGATCAAAGTACTACATGTGCTTTTTTCAAAAATTTGTTCTTGGGATGTGTGTGTCGCTAGCTGGGCCGGCATTTGTTGCCCATCCCTAATTGCCTTGAACTAAGCGGCTTGCTAGGCCATTTCAGTGGGAGGGCAGTTAAGAGTCAACCACATCACTGTGTGCGTCTGGAATCATGTGTAGATCAGACCGGGTAAGGATGGCAAATTTGCTTCCCTGAAGGGCATTAGTGAACCAACTGGTTTTTTTATAACAAACAGCAATGGCTTCAGGGTCATCATTAGGGTTTTAATTCCGGATTTTTATTGAATTCAAATTTCACCATCTGCCATGGTGGGATTTGAACCCGGGACTGCAGAGCTTTATCCTGGGTCTCTGAATTATTAGTCCAGTGACAATGCCAATGGCACTGCCTTCTTGGTGCATGACTCAAATTATCTGGGGGTCACAGGTGCTTGGATTGACAGTGTTACTTCTGCTTTGGAAAGATTTTGAGTGCTCCGAATAGAACTTTCTGCATGCAGTGTTTGTGATTTCACAATGGAATGACCTAGTTGTTTTATTATTACATCATTTTAAATATGTAATTATATCCTTGGCGATATTAATGGACTAGAAATATGAGCAATTACAAACCCAGGTGGGAGCAGAAAATTACCCCCGACCTGCACGTTTCATTTCCATTTATTCTCTTCTTAGACAGGCCCTCTGGCTCAAGGATGTCTCGTTTCAACTCTGTTTCGATAAGTTCAGCAATGGCTGATAAGTCTAATATGCCATCTGGAGACTGCCACACATGGGGCAGGCGATCCTTGAAGACTTGGGTGAATGGTTTGGTAGGAGTTTTGTGTTTGCCTCTGTGCATTCCCAACAGCCTGTTGTGTTCAGTGTCTTCCCAAATGGGCCATCTCCATTTTGGTCGATCAAGAGCCAGCGGGTCTCCCACGAATCAGGGGGTATGTTTGACCTTTTCAGGGATGTTCTGAGGACGTTCCCAAAAAAATGTTTCTGCTGCCTTCCCAGGAGTCTCTTGTCATGACCAAGTTCTGAGTGTAGCTCGTTAACTTGTTGGACTGCCTTTCTTGGCACTGGAGGATCTTACGAAGGCACTGCTGATGATACTTCTCTGGTGCTGTGAGTTCTCTGCTGTAGGTTAGTCCAAGTCTCCAAAGCATATAGGAGCGTGGGATTACTGCTCCCTGGTAAACCGTGGGCTGGATTCTCCGGTCCCCCAGCTGCATGTTTGTCGGCCAAGTGCCGTTCGCTAGCGGCAGGATACCCTTACTCTCACCACTTGTCAATGGGATTTCCCAACGAAACCACCCCATTCCGCTGGGAAACCCGCAGGCAGGGGTGCACTGCCGACAGGGAGCTCCTATGGCTGTAGAATTCCAGCCCTTATTTTCAGGATTTGGATCCCAATTAAGCAATATACATATGAAGCACGAAGATGGTTTTGTGACAGGTTTGCATCGTTGGCCAGTATGGGAATTAAACCCGCAACCGTGGCATTATTAGCACCATGCTCTAACCATCTGTGCCAACCGGCTATCCAAGTAATCAGGTACAAGGTACAATCTTCTTTGAACCTGTTCCAACATTTCATTCATAGTGGATTGGTATCCCAACATTATTTGCCTGTCTGTATCAAACCCTATCTTAAATTTCAATTGACTCAAAATTCATAGCCTTCCGGCACAAGGACTTCCGTATTTCCATAATCATTTGTGTTAACACAGTAGCACGGTGGTTCGCACTGTTGCTTCAGAGTGCCAGGGTCCCAGGTTCGATTGCTGGCTTGGGTTACTGTCTGTACGTTCTCCCTGTGTCTGCATGCGTTTCCTCCCGGGTGCTCCAGTTTACTCCCACAAGTCCCGAAAGACTTGCTTGTTAGGTGAATTGGACATTCTGAATTCTCCCTCTGTGTACCCGAACAGGACATTCTGAATTCTCCAACTGTGTACCCGAACAGGATATTCTGAATTCTCCCTCTCTGTACCTGAACAGGCGCTGGGGTGTGACGACTAGGGGCTTTTCACAGTAACTTCATTGCAGTGTTAATGTAAGCTTGTTTGTGACAATAATAAAGATTATTATAAAAAAGGGATTCCTGCTTTTATTTGTGAAGGTTCCAACTCTAATTTTTAGATTATGTCCCCCAGTTTTTGATTTCCCCTGCCAGAGGAAGTACCTTATTTATAAAATCCTTTTTTTTTTAAAAAGAAAATATAAAAACCTCAATTAGATGCCCCTCAACCATCTAAACTCAAGGAAGTCTAACCCATGTTTATGTAAATTGTCCCAGTAACAGCCCTTTTGAGTCCAAGTATTCTGGTACACTGTTATGTACTCTCTCTAATGCCAATGTATTCTTCCTGAGATGCAGTGCCTGGAACTGAACACAATATTTGGATGAAGTCTGACCTAAAAGTTCTGAATGACTGAAGGATCACTTCCTCGTTTATTCCAACCCTTTTGAAATTGTTATGGGCCAGGGTTTAGAAAATGCCAAAGTATATCATGAAGTTCACCTATAAGTGTTTATAGATTTTGGTTATGAGGAGTACAAGGGCCTACCTTTCAGGTGTTATTCAACAGAGGCCTTAAGCACTTTTAATCAAAAACAAAGTTCATTCTACAAATTTGGTTAACATTTCTATAAACACACACAGTAAGCATTTTATCAACTACAAACATAAATAGCCCACAGCGACAGTACTCCATATATTTAACCATTAATAACTTCCCTTTCAACTGTTTCAGTTTAATAACAACATCCACTAAACCAGAAAAACCCTTTTACCAGACCAGTGGGTTTGAATTCTTTCCAGAAACAGTTATCACTTTTAAATTATCAAGTGATCTGGGCACCTTTTAACATGCAGAGAGCGAGACCAAAGAAACCTTCTTTGTCTGAATCCAGCTTCCAATAATATAAACCGAAAGTAAAACTCAGAGCCACAGTCAGCTCCCAGCTCAAAACGAAAGTAAAAGCCAGAGCCACAGCCCATCTCCACCCACACTATGACATCACTGAAGCCATTTGATATAAACACATTTCTTAAAGGGATACTCCCATGACAAGATAAAGATCAATGTTCCATTTGTCTTTACCTCAATAAGTACTTTATACCTGGAAATTGCATCTGTTTGCTTCTCTACAGTTTTAGTCCATGCCATTTTAAAAATAAATCTGGGGCGGGATTCTCCGATTGCCAATGCTGGAATCGCGTTCGGCAATCGGCCGGAGAATCCACGTTTACACTGTAATCGGGGGTGGTGCCATTTTTGCGAAGCTCTGCCATCTCAAAAGCTCGGTAGTATGCCGCAAGCTGTATGGATGGCCTCAGGAAGTCTTGATAGAGTTTTTCGAAGAGGTCACAAAGATGATTGATGCAGGTAGGGCAGTGGATGTTGTCTACATGGACTCAGTAAGACCTTTGACAAGGTCCCTCATGGTAGACTGGTACAAAAGGTGAAGTCACATGGAATCAGGGATGAGCTGGCAAGGTGTATACAGAACTGGCTAGGTCATAGAAGGCAGAGAGTAGCAATGGAAGGGTGCTTTTCTGATTGGAGGGCTGTGACTAGTGGTGTTCTGCAAGGATCAATGCTGGGACCTTTGCTGTTCATAGTATATATAAATGATTTGGAGGAAATTGTAACTGGTCTGATTAATAAGTTTGCAGACGACACAAAGGTTGGTGGAATTGCGGATAGTGATAAGGACTGTCGGAGGATACAGCAGGATTTAGATTGTTTGGTGACTTGGGCGGAGAGATGGCAGATGGAGTTTAATCCGAACAAATGTGAGGTAATGCATTTTGGAAGGTCTAATGCAGGTAGGGAATATACAGTGAATAGTGGAACCCTCAAGAGTATTGACAGTCAGAGAGATCTAGGTGTACAGGTCCACAGGTCACTGAAAGGGGCACCACAGGTGGAGAAGGTAGTCAAGAAGACATATGGCATGCTTGCCTTCATTGGCCAGTTCATTGAGTATAAGAATTGGAAAGTCATGTTGCAGCTGTATAGAACCTTAGTTAGGCCACACTTGGAGTATAGTGTTCAATTCTGGTCGCCACGCTACCAGAAGGATGTGGAGGCTTTAGAGAGGGTGCAGAAGAGATTTACCAGGATGTTGCCTGGTATGGAGGGCATTAGCTATGAGGAGCGGTTGAATAAACTCGGTTTGTTCTCACTGGAACGATGGAGGTTGATGGGCAACCTGATAGAGGTCCACAAAATTATGAGGGGCATAGACAGAGTAGATAGTCAGATGCTTTTTCCCAGGGTAGAGGGGTCAATTACTAGGGGGCATAGGTTTAAGGTGCGAGGGGCAAGGTTCAGAGGAGATTAACGAGGCAAGTGTTTTACACAGAGGGTAGTGGGTGCCTGGAACTCTCTGCCGGAGGAGGTGGTGGAAACAGGGATGACAGTGACATTTAAGGGGCATCTTGACAAATACATGAATAGGATGGGAATAGAGGGATACGGACCCAGGAAGTGTAGAAGATTTTAGTTTAGACGAGCAGCATAGTCGGCACAGGCTTGGAGGGCCGAAGGGCCTGTTCCTGTGCTGTACTTTTCTTTGTTCTTTGTCACCTGAGGCGTTCCCCCGTTGCTCCGCGCCTTATGGGCTGAGTCCCCGACAGCATGGCGCGCGTGTCCTCACAATGTTCGGGGACCTCGCATGGCGGCTGTGGACAGCGCCGCTGCAGTCGGGAGGGAGCCATTACACTGAGGGGGCTTCGGCAGGGGCTGGGGGGGGGGAACTGGTGTGGGGTGGCGATGGAGGTTACGGGGGGTCATTTTTGGCAGGCTGGAGCCGCTCGCGGCCGGCACCATGTTGCGCGGCCACTGCCATGCGCATGCGCGACCACTGACCAAGCCATTCTGCGGCCATATCCGCAGATAAAGCCAGGGGCTTTATGCTGCGTGGCTGCTCGTCCCCCACCAGGCAGAGGATCGGTGCAGGGCAGCAGCGGCTGTGACTTTCTGGTCGTACGACCAGGCGGATCCTGTGGACATAGCTGCAGAATCGGAGAATCCAGCCTGATGTTCTCCTGCCGGAGATGTATCACTTCTGATGTGCGCACACACTGGGGGTGGCGCTCAGAGCTGATTCACTATCCCTTGCCATGCAAATTTATGCATGCGTGGATTGCAAGTGATTCTCTTATGAATCCTGCTATCGGGCGGCCTGATAGCGAGGTCTGGTGGCTGCCCCCACCGCAATGCAATTCTGCCCACCCCCCTCAACTAATCGCAATGTTTCTAAACATCAAACTATGATTGACATATTTTGACCACATCAAAAGCTGTTAAGTACTCTCACTTCCACCTTCCCTCTGCAGAAAGCACATAACTCATAGAATCATAGAATTTACAGTGCAGAAGGAGGTCATTTGGCCCATCAAGTTTGCACCGGCCCTTACAAAGAGCACCCTACTGAAGCCCACATATCTCCCCTATCCCCGTAACCCAGTAACCCCCACGTAACATGTTTTGGACACCAAGGGCAATTTAGCATGTCCCATCCACCTAACCCACACATCTTTGGACTGTGGGAGGAAACCGGAGCACCCGGAGGAAACCCACGCAGACACGGGGAGAACATGCAGACTCCGCACAGACAGTGGAGTCTGCTTCTGTCATTCAAAATACATTGCCTTATCCTCACTCCTCCCTCTCAACTTAATTAACCGTGCCCAGCTTCATCTCTAATTTCATGCATTCTAATTTTTCTCATCTTTATTTTATCAAATGCCTATTGGTAGTCCATATAATAATAATCTTCACTGTCACAAGTAGGCTTACATTAACACTGCAATGAAGTTACTGTGAAAATCCCCCAGTTACCACACTATAGACACCTGTTCGGATACACAGGGAGTATTCAGAATGTCCAATTCACCTAACAAGCACGTCTTTCAGACTTGTTGGAGGAAACTGGAGCACCCGGAGGAAACCCACACAGACACGATGAGAACGTACAGACTCCGCACAGTGTCCCAAACCGGCAATCGAACCCGGTGCTCTGGCGCTATGAAGCAACAGTGCTAACCACAGTGCTACCGTGCCGCCGATAACAGTATCCATAGGTACATTCATATAGAAAACATTGATACGCCCCCTCCCCCTGTCCACCTTGTCAATGGTCTTTCCCCCCCCCCCCCCCAAAAAAAAATCAACTACATTGATCAGACATAAGCCACCCTTGGTGAACCGATGATGACTGAGATTTCAATTGTCTGTTTGCCTTCCAGTTGGGCTCGTGCTTACTTGTGTCGGGATGTAAGCCATAGTGTTGTCAGTTTCTACTCTGGGATAAAGGATCCTTTTCTTCTAAATAGACACTGATTAAACTGAATTTTTGCAAAGGTTTCACTTGTTTTCATCTCATTTTTAATGGTGACTTTTAACTACATTCAATGGATGTGTGAGTGAGCAATGTGAGTGAGTGAGCCAGTAGTGATGCCACTGCAGCACCAAGAGAGATGACGAAGATACTTTTTAATGGACAGAAACACTGCTTATTCTGACCCCAAAGTTCTTGGTATGATCTGGAAAGGACCCAGTAACATTTTTGTTTAAAGTAGAGAAAGTTTGAGATACGTAAACACACGCTAAGAGGATAAAGCCTAGGATTGCATGGGTTTTGTACAAACAAAAATAAATGTCACTATACAAGATTAGAAATATAAAATAATATGGTAGTACAGAACTTGAGTATTGTTGAGAAAAGAGACATTCTATCAAAGTTTTTCTTCTTGCACTCATCAGTACTTTGATGCAAACAGCTGAAGGTTAATACGATTGGCCAGTTATTGGGACATAGAACATAGAACAGTACAGCACAGAACAGGCCCTTCAGCCCTCAATGTTGTGCCGAGCCATGATCACCCGACTCAAACCCACATATCCACCCTATACCCGTAACCCAACAACCCCCCCTTAACCTTACTTTTATTAGGACACTACGGGCAATTTAGCATGGCCAATCCACCTAACCCGCACATCTTTGGACTGTGGGAGGAAACCGGAGCACCCGGAGGAAACCCACGCACACAGGGGGAGGACGTGCAGACTCCACACAGACAGTGACCCAGCCGGGAATCGAACCTGGGACCCTGGAGCTGTGAAGCATTTATGCTAACCACCATGCTACCCTGCTGCCCCTTAAGCCACATATAGCCACATATCTGGCATCGCACATGCACTGAGATTCATATGCCAGAAATTCATTTTTATGATTGGCAGAATGTCTTTTTGGCTTCACTGCAGCATCCTGTTAGTGGAGAATACATACATCCGAATGATCATATCAAATGACACGCGCCTTCAGCTGTTTGCAACAGGCAAAGTACAGCCTGTGCTTGAAAAAGCTCAAAACATAGTGTTCATCATTAGATGTGGTTCCACAATTGAACGGCACTTGCTGAACAATCCTGATTGTACTAAGAATTACACGGGCAATCAATTTAAGATTATCAATCAGACTCGCAGTGCAGCTCACACATACTAGAAGCTACATATATTTGCATACAGGGCCCTGTCCTTTGCAGACAGAAAGAGCATGTCCATGCATTACAGCTTTTTCAACTAAACCACTTTAGGATAGCCATCCCCCATGGTAATTCCTTGAGCAGAGTCAACCTACCTTGTTCGAATTTAAACAAAAAAATTGCAGTTAACTGTTCCCTGGTGCATTCACCATGGCAATGCCTCTGTTAATCAGCACTACATTCTCATGCAGTATAAATTATTGTTCCTTTTCCGATTGGTATTTTTGCATATATGTCCTCATGAGTGCAACACGAAAAGCTTTGACAGCATATCTCTCTTGTCAGCAATAAAACAATTTACAATATTTATCTCATACTCTAACATTGACGGTTAATATGAGAAGTACATGTGAGGGGCTGGTTTAGCACACTGGGCTAAATTGCTGGCTTCTGAAGCAGACCAAGGCAGGCCAGCAGCACAGTTCAATTCCCGTACCAGCCTCTCCGAACAGGCGCCAAAATGTGGCAACTAGGGGCTTTTCACAGTAACTTCATTGAAGTCTACTGACAATAAGCGATTTTCATTTTTTCATTTCATTAACAAGCAAACTGGGGTTGAACACATCACACCGCATAATAAATTGCAGAAGCGACCAAGACAGATCGCACGCATTTTTCAGTATCCCACCCAGATATTCGTCAACACTGAGGCGACCAATCTTGTTGAAACTCTGTCGCTCTCATGAAGGACTCCAGTCTTCATCTTTGAAGATCTTGCCTTGGAATTCTCCCCAAAAGTTGCTCCAACTCAGTACCTCCCAGGGTTTCAATCTCAGCTCCAGAAGCTACGTTTCCCTGGATTCCGAGTCTATGGACATACTTAAATGCTGCAGTGTAAATTTGGCACTTATTTGACTCCTGACTTCACTGAGCAGGCAATTCCCTTGTGTTTCTCTGAACTCTGGTCTCCTCGATGTAACTAGTCGTTTCTGACTTCTGAGCCCTAACCCTACCAGCACAGAGCCAGTGACATTTTCGGCTCTTCCAGACATCTCAGGCCCTAACTAACTGGAGTCTTACCAACAACACCTTTCCTGCCTAGAGATAACTTATGTTTATCTTTCCTTAACTGCGACCCCACCCTGGCCCCCTGTCTAGGCCTTTGATTTGGATTCTGACGCTCCACTCCCAGTCACATTAAATGGTTTTCCTGATATTTTCCTTTTGCGCAAGCACACTGGGACTGTCCTTGGCCCAAAGAACTTCAAAATGACAGAATGCACATGCATTGGCCTCTCCTGGTCGATACATGCACAGAAACTCCCCAAGGCATGTTGGGACTTGAAGTAACCAGCCCTTGCTCACTTATAAGGCGAGCTTGGATCTCTGGTTTAGTTCAGTAGGCTAGACAGCTTGTTTGTGATGCGGAACAAGGCCAGCAGCGCATGTTCAATTCCCATACCAGCTGAGAATTCTGAATTCTCCCTCCGTGTACCCGAACAGGCGCCGGAATGTGGTGACTAGGGGCTTTCCCCAGTAACTTCATTGCAGTGTTAATGTAAGCCTACTTGTTACAATAATTAAGATTATTATTAGCTAATTCTCAGTCAACATCATCAACTATTGGATCATTATCACAATGGGGTGCAAGTTGGCTGTCATGTTTTCTACATTATAGATTACTTTAGAAGTGCAGTCACTTGTTGTAAAGTGATTTGGTTTGTGAATGATGCTATAATACTGCAAGTCTTTATCTATCTAAAGTCCAGGCTTGCACTTCAGTAACGAGGCACTGATGCACTGTCAGGGGTATCATCTTTCAGATGAGGCATGAAATCAGATACTCTCTGAGGTCATGTACAAGATTTGACGGCACATTTTTAAAACAAATGCAGTGTACATCTTCTGATGCCTTAGCCAACATTTCATCAACCAACACCTAAAAATAGATTTTGGCCATTTATTTCACTGCTTTGTATACACTGAGAGCCATCTTTCCCTACATTACAATAATGATTACCCATTAAATCTACTTTATTGGCTGTAAAGCACTTTGGAATGCCTGAGTTCCTAAAAGGCGGTATATAAAATATCTGGAATGGACTAAGAATTGGCTATCATAGAAGAGAGAGTCGGGACAAATGGATCATTCTCAGTTTGGCAGGCAGCGATTAGTGGGGTATTGCAAGGACCATTGCTTGGGCGGCAGCTATTCACAATCTATATCAGTGGTTTGGATGTTTAATATTTCACGGTTTACTGATGGCACAAAACTTGGTGGGACTGTGAATTATGAGAAGGATGCAAAGAGGCTTCAGGGAGGTTTAGACAGACCAAGGGAGTGGGCAAGAACATGGCAGTTGGAATATAATGTGGAAAAATATGAAGCTACCCACTTGGTAGGAAAAACAGTAATGCAGAGTATTTTTTAAATGGGGAGAGATTGGGGAGTATTGAAGTCCACGAGGGGTGTTCTTGTTCATATCTTATTGAAAGCTAACATGCAGGCGCTACAAGCAATTAGTAAGGCAAATGGTGTTAGCCTTTATTGCAAGAGTATTAGAGTACATGGGTCAGAAAGTCTTGTTAAAGCTGTAAAGAACTTTGATGAGACCACACCTGTCGTATTGTGTGTGCAGTTTTGGTCTCCCTATGTAAGGAAGGATACACGGGACATGGAGGGAATGCAATGCATTCACCAGATTAATCCGGGGTTGACGGGATTGTCCTTTGAGGAAAGATTGAGGAGATTGGATCTGTAATCTCTAGAGTCTTGAAGAATGAGATTTGCCCATTGAAGTGTACAAATCTCTTACAGGACTCAACAGGGTAGATGCACAAAGGTTTTTTCCCCTGGTTGTTGGGTTTAGAAAAATGGAACACAGTCTCAGAATAAGAGGTCGGCTATTTCGGACCAAGACGAGGAGGAATTTCTTCAGTCAGAAGATAATAAATCTTTGGAGATCTCTACCCCAGAGCATTGTGGGGGCTCAGTCATTAAATATGTTCAAAGCAGAAGTTGATAGATTTCTATATACCATTGACATTAAGGGATTTGAGGATAGCGTGAGAAGATGGCTTTGAGGTAGAAATTCATTCATGACCTAGTTCAATGGCAGCACAGAGTCAAGGCTGAATGACCTACTCCTGCTCCTATGTGTGTGCACGATTTGTGTCCAATAGCTGCAGCTATCAAAAAGCTGGGCCTTATGAAATTCCACTCACAAAAATGGGGCAAGAGAAAAAGGTTATGAGCTGAATTGACAGTAAGTCTATGTTTTGACTTTATGCCTTCTGGTTTGGGGAAAATCAGATTATCCAGTGGCGAATGAATTTGCATTTATATAGTGCCTTTCACATCCTAAAGAATTTACTTCGCAGATTGAAGAGCAATCACTATTGTTATACAAGTAAATGTCAGCCAGTTTATAGACTGCAATGTCTCACAAAGAGTAAGTAATGTTGATTGTTGGATAAATGATGGCCAAGGAACTGGAATAACTTCTTGTCTCTTCTTTGGTTCTGTGGAATTTTTTATTTAGCCAGTATCAAAGTAGACAAGGTTAACACTTGATTTGAAAGCAGCAACATTCCCTCTTTACTGCACTGAAGAGACAGCTTGGATTATATCTTTAAATCTTGGAGTGACGCTTGTCATCACGATTTCAGTGGAAAGAGTGCAATTGAGGTGTCTTTGTGTATGTGAGGACATGGTGATTCCTCGCAGGATCAAATAGCCAACACCAACACACTCTATCTAGACCCACACACATGAAGAATCCTCGCTTTATTTATCTCAATAGGACAGAAGAAAATAGCATAAACAACAAATTTAACAATAAAATAATGCCAATTATATCGAGGGACAACATTCATCTTCATGTTATTCATTCCTCCAGTTAGAGGCTCCTTTACTAGATTATAAAATCCAAGAAACAAGTTTATTTTGAATGCAATACACCATCGCTTTAAGTTTAATGAATTGTGAAAAGGTTTCTTGATAGATCTATTGAATCTTATATTCAAATAAGTTAAGGCACCAAACATTTTCAGTTGGTATCAGCTTCACCTGACCTGAGTTTTCCAAAGCCCAGACGCTCCCTAAAAATAGAAGAATAGTTATAGAATAAAAACACTCTTCAGTCGTTCAGCATTATTAATAACTCATGGTTCACTTCATCAGCAAAGTGATGCAAAGGGTCACCAACAGTGCTATCAAGTGACACTTACTCAGCAATAAGCTGTCCACTGATGCTCAGTTTGGGCTCCACCAAGGTCACTCAGCTCCTGCCCTCGTTACAACCTTGGTCCCAAAATGGACAAAAGAGTAGAACTCAAAAGGTGAAGTGAGTATGATGAGAATGACAGCCTTTGACATCAAGGCAGCACTTGATTGGTGTGTTACCAAGATGCCCTAGCACAGCTGAAGTCAATGGAAATCAGAAAGCTCTCCACTGGTTGGAGCCATATTGAGCACAAAGGAAAATGGGTGTGGTTGTTGGGGATCAATCATCTCAATCCCAGGACATCACTTCTCTATATTAGTACAACAGAAGTTAGGATGTTTGCTGACGATTGCACAATATGCAGCACCATTTGAGACTCCTCAGATACTGAAGTAGTCGGTGCACATAGCCAGCAAGACTGGGACAACATTCAGGCTGACAAGTGGCAAGTAACATTCATGTCACACAAGTGCCAGGCAATGACCATCTCCAACAAGGCAGAATCTGTCCATCACCCCATGACATTCAATGGCATTACCATTGCTGCATGCCCCACTATGAACATCCTGGGACCATTGACCAGAAACTGAACTGGACAAGCCATATAAATACTATGGCTACAAGAGCAGATCAGAGGCTGGGAATTCTGCAGAGAGTAATTCATCTCCTGAGTCCCAAAAGCCTCTGTACGATTTACAAGGCACAAGTGAAAATGTGATGGTATACTCTCCACTTGCCTAGGTGAGTGAACTCCAACAACAATCAGGATGCTTATCATACAGGACAAAGCATCAGTTTAGCAGCCCACCCACCACCTTCAACGTCCACTCCCTTCACTGCTGATGCATAGTGGCTGCAATGCATGTCATCTACAAGATGCACTGCATGAAACTCACCACAGCCCCTTCTCACCACTGCTCACTCCCTTCCAAGCCACACCCTCCTGACTTGGAACTATATCGCTATTCCCCTCACTGTCGCTGACTCAAAATCCAGGAAATTTCCAACAGCACTCTGAATGTAGCTTCACTACATGGACTGCAGTGGTTCAAGAAGATGGTTCAGCACCACCTTCAAGGGCAATTAGGGACGGGCAACTGGTACTGGCCTAATGTGATGCCCACATCCCATAAATGAATATTTTTAAAAGGGCACTATTGTCGGTAAGGAATGAAATGAAAATCACTTAATGTCACGAGTAGGCTTCAATTAAGTTACTGTGAAAAGCCCCTAGTCACCACATTCCGGCGCCTGTTCGGGGAGGCTGTTACGGGAATCGAACTGTGCTGCTGGCCTGCCTTGGTCTGCTTTCAAAGCCAGTGATTTAGCCCAGTGTGCTAAACAGTCCCTGATGCTAGAATGCTTTGCACTCAAATCCCACATCAGGACTTGCTGGCCACAGAATACCCAGCCACTGGTGCAGGCAAACCTGTGTTTATCTGTGCCAGGCTCGAGCCCAGATAAATGGGCAACTTCTGCGACAGGAGGGCATCACCTACCAAATCCAAAAATGCTATGAATGGAGATGGAGGAGGATGAGCAACCAATATTATGATGATCCAATGTAACATGGGAGGTGATGGCATTGTGATATTGTCACTGGACTAGTAAACCAGAGACCCAGGGTAATGCTGCAGGGACCCAGGTTCAAATCCCACCACTGCAGATGGTGAAATTTGAATTCAATAAATGTTTGGAATTAAAAAGTCTAATGATGACCATGAATACCATTGGCATTTGTTATTTTTAAAAACCTGTGGTTAATGGCCTTTAGTGAAGGAAATCCACCATCCTTACCCGATCTGGCCTACATATGACTCCAGATTCACAGCCATGTGGTTGACTCTTAACTCCCCTCTCAAGGGCAATTAAGGATGAACCAATTAAATAAAACACAGAACAAAGCTGATAGGGAGAGACTTCAATCAATTCAACTAGTTTAGAAAGCCCAAGTCCGATTTGGCAACGCAAATTGACTTTAGTGCATCAAGGAAAACGCAGGAGGAAATACTTATCTTGACTGGGTTTTCATAAAATACTCAGAAAGCATACATGGTGTAGGCATCATTTCCTGGGAGCAATATCCACAACTTCATTTAGGAATCAGAAATATTGAAAACCAGGAGCTAGGCACAAAGTTTGTAATGGTGGTAATTCAATGTATATAAACTTACTGCATGTACTTGTCCCTTTCCATATTGCTGAGGTAACGTTGTGTCTTGGACTTAAATGACGAGTTGTGGCCGTTTGTTGCTTTTGGATCATATTTAGTGGGGTCATAACGACCTACGGCAACATTGTTCTGCAACAAAACAAAATCATTGGTACGTTAATAAGAAGAGTTCCCCTTCATTCGGCCAAGCTTTTCCCTTAATGAAAGATTAATTTCCCTCATCCCAGCATACTCAAGCTTCATGCATTCTTGTTGAAAATGGCACCTATTTTTCAATATCACCCTCTTTAAAATAAATGTATAGTACCTCCATATTTTTGAATGTGTCTGTAATCTGTGTCCCTCTCTTTAATTATAAATCTGACCGTTAACATTTCTTGGTATGATAATAACTCACAATTCAGTAGTGCCCAATCCACTTTAGACTGTACCTTGTTTAATGTGAACAATGTCCTCTGTGGATCATTCAACCTGGAAACAGAACAGCCAGGGGAAACATTGGGCGCGATTCTCCGCCCCCCACGACGGGTCGGAGAATAGCGGGAGGGCCTTCCCGACATTTTTCCCGACCTCCCGCTATTTCCCCCCCCCCCCCCCCCCCCCACAGCCGCCCCACGACACGAATCGCTGCTCGCCGTTTTTTTACGGCGAGCAGCGATTCTCCCCTATCCGATGGGCTGAGTTCCCAGGCCTTTACGGCCGATTTTCACGAATTTAAACACACCTGCTTTCACAGTTCGTGAAAACGGCCGCAAAGTGCCGTTCTGCACAACCATGCCACCGATTGGCACGGCCGCACCACGGGTCCGATTCCCGCGCACTCTTTGTCCCTCCGCCGCCCCGCAGGATCAGTCCGCGGGGCGGCTGAGGGGCATGACGGACCGTGCATGCGCGGGTTTGACGCATATGCGTGATGATGTCATCCACGCATGCCCGGGTTGGAGCCGTCCAACCCGTGCATGCGCGGCTGACATCATCGTACGTGTCAGCCGCCGTGAGTCTTGGCGGCCGGGTTTAGCGAACGTTCGCTAAACCCGCGATGCCGTTCTTCCCGGGGCCGCGATGCTAGCCCCGACCGGGGGGTGAATCGGGTCCCGGGAGGGGGCGCGGAGGCTGCCGTGAAACACGGCCGGTTTCACGGCAGCCTTTACGACTCTCCGCATTTGCGGAGAATCGCGCCCATTGGGTCTGATTCTCCGGAAAGATTTCTAAGTGTGGTAGCGAGCGGAACTGCCACAAGCTTCCCCGCACTCAGCCCAGCGAGGTCGGCAACGCTATTCAACATTAATTGGTCCACTTAATGACGTCCCATGGGCTTCTTGCCGCAAATGAAGGCTTGCCAGTCGATTCATCGGCACCGTACTCACCAGCCCCGCCAACAAGGTCGAGCAGCACTTAAAAGGCTCTTGCACAGTCAACCCCATCCGGCTCACAACAATGGCGCCTAGGATACCAGCTCCAAGATTCGAGGATGGAGATCTGGCTAGGCTCCTAAACGCAGTGGAGGCCAAGAGGGATGTCCAGTCCCCCAGAGGGTCCTGGAAGGTCAGTCACAGGGCTTGAGTGCTGCCTGGGATGAGGTGGCAGTGGTTGTGAGCACCGGGAGTATGATCAGGAGGACTGGCCCCCAGTGCCGGAAAAAAATCAATAGCCTACACTGGGCAGCACTACTGAGTGGACACCAATGCCCCCCCCCCCCCCCCCCCCACCCACCCCAGACCCCACCACTGTGAACTACACATGTGGATAACAATGCCCTCTCTGCCTCTCCTCAGAAAGAGCTCTCCCATCGGGAGAAGGCCCAGACTGGCGGTGGGCTGCTGGACATAAGAATCCTCATCTCTTTCGAGGAGCGGGCCCTGGGGGTGACTGGGGTGGCTGAGGACAGAGCGGAGGCTGGCAGACATTGCAGAGTTGAAGAACCATCGGACTCCACTTGAAGGGCTTGTCAAACATGAGTTGTTATTACCTTTCTGACTGACCCATCCCTTCCTCTGACCACATGTCCATTCTCCCGCAGGTGCTCCAGCCGACGGCATCAACCCATCCCGGGTGGCCCCCTCCCATCAGACCACCTTGGATGGGAGTACTGAGGAAGATACGATCGAGGCATCACAGCTGTCATCCCCACCCTCCACCAGTGCAGATACACACACCTCGGTGGGAAATGTTAGAGATCAGACTTCTGGGGCACAATCTGGTGAGCACCACACAGATGATGATGCAGGTGGAGGCAGGACACCATGTGAGACAGCAGTTGAAGGCTGCTAGATCCCAGGACCCAGATGCTGATGCTGAGCCTCTATACAGATCCTGAGCCTCTAGTACAGGTTTACCCGGAGCTGATGGAGACATTAGGGTGCAGCCAGGACATTCAAAGGGGGATGTCAGCGACACTACAGCAGGTCCGAAGACGATTGGAGGAGTCCCAGAGCCTACGAGCGCAGGAGATGTCATCGGCAATGCGTGGCATCGAGGCCAACACTGCTAGGGTTGGGACCGCAGAGGAGAGCCTGGTGCATGACGTTGGCACCATTAGTAGAGATGTCCAAGGCGTCAAGCAATTGGTGAGAATCTCGACAAAATGTGCACCTCACTGGGAGATGTCACCCAGTACTAAGCTGACCTTAATGAAGTTCTGCGGGACATGTCCCACTCTCAGAGGGGAATGGACGAGGCGCAGTGGAGCTTGTCCCAGTCACAGGTGGACATTGCTGAGCCACTGGAGAGTATGGCCCAATGATTGAGGAGCATTGCCAAGGGCGTCAACACGATGGTGCGGACTCTGGGGAGCCGCCAGATAATGCAGGGGCAGCCGGGGCACGAACCAGCTGCCCCTCCGTCCCATGGTAAACCCCAGGGCCCTATGGGGACAGAGCGGGAGGAGGGGCGCTGAGTGCCAACCAGGATCCGTCCCATGGAAAGGGGATGGTGGTCACCGGCCCCCCCAAGTTCCAGTCCTCTCGTGAGGCTGCGTCTCGAAGTCGGCACACGGGAGTGGCGGCAATGACTGTGCATGTGCCACTGACAAGTGAGCCGGTGCCCTCCGACCACCAGGGCCCCCAGAGGGTGTCCGCCAGGGGTGTTGAAGGCCATGGGATGTGGTAAGTAGCTGGCAGCCTCCACCTCTGATGTGCATCCTGGGGACAAACCCAGTCTTAGTGGTAAAGCTAGGAAGGCAAAGCACATCGAAGATCACTGAGGGCACTGGGGGAGGGGGGAGGAGGAGAGGGGTTGCAGGGGTGGGGGGGATGGGCGGCACTATCGGGAGAATTGTCACACAAAATAAACACCCTTGTGCATAACTAATATGATGCCTCTGTCACTTTCTTCCACAATGCGGGCCAACCTCTGAACCCTTAGCCCATCTCTCCGGGCATCTCCCCGTGGCAACCACCCACCCTCTGGCCGTGGACATGTTACCAAAGCTATGTCCCATCCCCTGGATGTTCGGATGTTGGCTACTACATGTGTGGTATTGTCTCCAGCAGTGTTCAAGCACAGTGTCTACGCATCGAGGTGTGATTGGGATGTTAGGCAATGACTCCCACATGCTACATGGCCCACCCATGGGAATCCACTTGGGTTGTGTGAAATGCTCACTTAACCACGATTGCCAATTCCCTATTAGCGATAGCCTTCAGCCGAACGGCCAGTGGCCTCAGCAGTCAATGGGCATTATGGGTGGGCAGTAAGGTAGACGGGCAGGGACAAGGGCTGCCATCAGAATGGATACACACTATCCAGTGGTCGGCATGGCGGAGTCACGTGCGGTTGTTCCCCAGTCCCCCCTCCCAGCGCATGTCCGTGTTACCTCGACTGGTAGCTGTTTTTCACATACTGTCCTGCACTTCCTTGCTCGGTTACCATCTGGATTGCTTTCCATACTGTATGGTCTGTCAAGTGTGACTGTGAGCTCGGGGGGACGATGACTATGTTTGCTTATTTAATTTTAATTTATTTTTAAGTTTTCTTGTTGTTTACTGGGTTTGGGGCGGTGGGGGGGGGGGGGATGTGATACATGCGTTGATACGGTCTTGGGGGTGTTACAGATGTTATGGGGTTATATTGTTGCTTTTCATTGCTTGTTGTTATATTTTCTGTAAACAATTCCAATAAAGATTATTTTTTAAAAAGCGTGACTGTGAGTTCAAACACTTTCTTGACATTGCATTGAACTGTGCTGGTCAGTTGACCTTCAGTTTCACAGCCATATCTTTGTGTACAGTCTGTTGTTCCATAGTGATTTTTTGTATGGTCAAGATCCATTCCTTTTGGCTCGTCTGATTCATTTTCAACCATTATACCATCAGTATCCTTTGTATAATCTGATGCTTCGCTGCACTTTATGGTCTCAGGTTCCTGGGGATGACCCGATGTATCGTTGAGTTTTGTGACATCAGTCTTTTCTGGATGATCTGTTTTATCTTTGATCTCTTGGTGCTCTTCTTCTAGTGTCAACTTCTCCAAGATGTAATTTCCTTGTTCGCTGTTCACCATTGATGTGCTCTCACTTGATTTGTTCATTGTTGCACTCTGATTGTCAGCCTTTGTACAGTCCAGCTGAGATCTGTCAGTCTCGCTTTTGTCCTGCACACCTTGTATACTACTTGTAATCACTTGGTCACTATTCGCAAATAAAGTGGGTAGACCTTCATAGTCTTGATTTGGTTGTTCATTATCCGTTTCCTCACTGTTGTCCTTACTGGCAAGTACAGTGGATAGACTTTCAGAGTCTTCTTTTTCTAGCTCAGCAAATATATGAGATAGACCTTCATAGACTGCTCCTTCTGGTTCAGGAACTAAACTAGATAGACTGTCATAGTCATCTTCTTCTTGTTGTTCATTTGTCAGATATTACTGTCGTCCGATGTTGCAATGATCTGCCATTCCATCAATGTATTGGATTTGTCTACCTTTAATAATACGCTAATTAGATTTTCAATCGCGATACTAACGGAATGATCAGTTCAGCCGAATATTTCTGCCATATCTGCGTAATACTCTTCAATGTAGGAGTTATCGTCTTTATTTTTAGATTTGTTAACATTTTCTTATTGTTGTTTGCTGCAGGGCAGCACGGTGGCCTAGTGGTTAGCACAACCGCCTCACGGCGCTGAGGTCCCAGGTTCGATCCCGGCTCTGGGTCACTGTCCGTGTGGAGTTTGCACATTCTCCCCGTGTCTGCGTGGGTTTCGCCCCCACAACCCAAAAATGTGCAGAGTAGGTGGATTGGCCACGCTAAATTGCCCCTTAATTGGAAAAAATAATTGGGTAATCTAAATTTATTTAAAAAAATTTAAAAAATTGTTGTTTGCTGCAAACATTTTGTTCCATGGTGCTGCAAAAATCTTCTTCAGCTCTTTGTTCAAATTCAGGCAATGTTCTGCCTTGGGAGGTGAAATGTTGTTGTTTGGTGCCTTTTAAACGGTTTTTTTCGATTGTCAGGCATTTCTTTTCGTACGTGGGTGTGGCCACAACATCCTGATGTCATCACGTCTGTGACATCATGCTCAAATACCCATTGTGCATTCGCAAATCGATCCTGTCCGGAGTGCGCTTTTTTTCAAGTGCGCATGACGTCATGAAGCGGTATTCTTCCGGACCGCTTCGTTTATTAATGTGCGCATATCCGAACTGGTCTCGTACATGCACAGAACGTTCAACGTGTGAATCGCGTTTTTTCTTTAGGTGCGCTGGCGCAAATCGGCCATCTTCTTGAGTGCGCTGAATTTCAAGCTGGACTGAGTTGAGAATTTTGACGCCACATTCCCGATTCAACATTTTGGCACATCTACTTTTAGGTTCTTTACTCGCACGGCACATTTTAATTGGATCTTCCAGCATCATTTTTTGTTGAGCTTTTAATTTCTTTTAAGCTCACAATAGTTATCAAATATACATATCATCACAAGCAACAGACTCTAGCCCATTCGGCACGTGAGATCTGCTTATGGCAAAATTATTGAACTATCCTAGACTAACCTCACTGGTGTGAGTGAGTGAGGACTGAGTGAGTGAGTGAGGAGTGAGTGAGTGAGTGAGTGAGTGAGTGAGTGAGTGAGTGAGGGGGGAGGGAGGGAGGAAGAGAAGGCAGGAGCGAGTGAGCGAGCGAGCTACACAGATCTCTCACTTACATGGTTAAAAGTGAGCATTTTCACAGGTATACGGCCACCCCGGCTTGTGGACGACAAAAATGGAGGTGGCTTTCGATTTTCTGGTCTGGAAAGGTCTCTCACATCGTAAAAGGCAGTCTTGCCCTGTTGAACAGCAGGAGAACAAGATTATAAGTCAGAGCATCAATGCCACATAAAGTAAAACACAATGAAATAAATGTCAACTGTTTCTCAGAGAAAGCTGGAATAAAGCAGCAGCCCTGGAGACTAACTACTGGCGGTCGAATCATATTCAGCCCGCTGTAGAATATTCTGTCCACTGGGGGAAATGGGTACTGCTCGATCATGCTGAACTTTCCATGTCTTTTCTTTGCTGAACTTAAAAGATCATCAGTGAATGACTGAAATTTGTACATTCCAGGATAGAGGTTCAGTGGGTCCTAAAAGAGAAAAGACAAACACAGTTTTCTTTCAGTCATTTATTCCAGATCTTTCCTACTGTAGGGAACTTAGAACTTGTGTCTTCTATACACACATCTGTAAATCTAAAAATAAAGACGATAACAGGTTTTAATGTGTTTATCTGTATTTAAGCACAGTGCTGCAAATTATCAACGAGTCAATGTATTTTGCAATTTTGACAGGAATTATGAGTTCTTTTCACAATACTTTTGACTATGTTAAACACTGACTTTGTGGTATTTGAGAATTGTTGAAGAGGCATCCAAGTTAAAAGAAAATAGTGATCAGCAATAACAGAATGGAATTATTTTGTCTAAGACAAAATTTGTTATGCAAATATGATTTTTCAAAATTCATTCATGGGATCGCATTGCATTCCTAATTCCCCTTGGGAAAGTGGCGATGAACCACTTCAATCCATCTGTTGTAAGTAACCCTAGAGTGCTGTAAGGAAGGAATTTCCAGAATCTTGACCCAGTGACAGTGAAGGAAGCATATGGTTCATGGTCAGCATGGTGTGTGATTCGGAGGGGAATTTTCAGGTGATGGGGTTCCCATGCATTTGCAGACCTTGTTCCTATCGGTGAATTACCTCTCGTGTCTCCATGGGTGACTTTCTCTCGGGGCAGGTTTGGACCTGACCAACTGACATGCTCTCTTATGATAAGGACAAGGAGAGAAGCACAGGAGAGGAGAAGCACGTCCTCCAGAGGTCATTATATTACATTCCAGCAGAATGTTTATGGTATTTACCCGCTCTGCGACCTCTCTCCATTTCTGATGTCTAATTTTGTCTGGCACGGTAACCCATCAGAGGGGAAGTGGACCCCCTTCACCTCCTTCACTACATCAAAAAACCTGGGGATGTGTGGTTCAAGCAATTCTGCCTATTGCTCCACAGGATCACTGGCCTCTTAACCTATCCTTGAAGACACTGCAAACTACCTTTTTGGAGGGTGTCTCCTGCAGATCTCATGCCCCATCACACTCGAATGGGCCAGCTGCCTATTGGGACCACATTTTGCACCAGCAGCGGTGTCTGCACTGTGTGTGAAATATTGGTTCCAATGAGGCTTAACTCCATTCACACTTCACCGGTGTGAGTTTTATTTTTCCCCAGGATTTTTCAAACCTGAGCGAGACTACCAATTTAATATCATTGAGTACAAAATTATATTTGGTGTTGTGCTCAGTACTGAGAAATAGGGACTGAGGCAACCTGAATACATCGTTGTTAAGACTCATAGATAGCCATCTTTCATCCCATTGTATAAATGGATTCATACTACACTAGTCAGGAAACAATGGGGCATAAATTCAATCTTGTTGCATCCAAACCTTACCATAAAACTGATGTAATAATAACTCATACGGTAGAGCAGCATCCCACAATCAATTTGCACAGTTTTGGGGCCAGCGGTATGGTGAGAGCAATAGAGGGCTTATTTCAATCTTGAAATTATGTTTTTCCTACCTTCACATTAATATTTCAGGCTGTTGCCCCACACCTAATGCCTCATTCCAGGCAAGATTCGAAAGGCCAGATTGACAAGCTGGCATCCACAATTATGGATTGGTCCGAGGATTGGCCAATAAAGGACCAAGGACAAATTTAGGACATCCTTCAGGCTCTCTCTTCTGGCGCATGAATCCAGCACACTCCATCATTTGCAATCCTCTTTTTTCTATTTGTTCTTGGGAGGTGGGGGTCACTGGCTGGGCCAGCATTTGTTGCCCATCCCTAATTCCCCTTGAACCAAGTGGCTTGCTAGGCCATTTCAGTGGGGGGCAGTTAAGAGTCAACCACATTGTTGTGTGCGTCTGGAGTCACATTTAGGCCAGACTGGGTAAGGATGGCAGATTTCCTTCCCTAAAGGACATTAGTGAACCAGTTGGGTTTTTATGACAATCGACAATCGTTTCATGGTCACCATTAGACATTTAATTCCAGATTTCTTTTTACTGAATTCAAATTTCACCATCTAGGATTCGAACCTGGGACACCAGAGCATTACTACGGGTCTCTGAATTACTGGTCCAGTGACAATACCACTACCCCACTGTCTCCCCTAAATCAGGTGGTATTGAATTTTAGGCCTCAGTGTTTTCACTCAGTGCTCAATACTTCATAGCAATCCTCAGTGATCCACAGATTTACAGCCGACCTAAAGCACCGCAAGAAAAATAAAGCAGTGAATTTGAGACAAAGATAATTGTTTTATATATACATACCGTTGCAAGATGCCCAGTTTTGATCCGATCACTCCGTTCTCCTGTAAAGAGGTCGTAGGGGCCACGTTTACTGACCACTCGCGTCATTAATTTATCTATGCTATTTCCGAGGTCGTAGGTACTTGGTGCCAAGTCACAACCCTGGAAAAGGATGTATGATCTTTTCAAAGTGACGAACGTAATACTGAGAATTACCTGAAAATTACTGCCAGCGAAGTTACTGCAGAAGTGGTCATTAAACATTCTACTTAGATTTCAGTGGAGGGATTTACCTACTCAAGGTAAAGATGTTAGGTCTTGTTAAAATAATGGACAAGGGAATATCATGCAATCATTATTTTCTGCTCATAATGTCAACAGTAATTTCTGGGCATGTACATTTCATACCCCAGTTAGTGTTTGAATTCAGGAACAGTACTGAATTCAAGCGAAAGGTCATTTTCAACTTGGTTGTTTGGACAGTAACCCGGTTGTAGAACCTGGCTGCTTTTCATTGCCTTTTGAAATTAATGTCATGAAAATTGGACGGGTTCAGCAAATGGGGGCCAATCCAATCTCTCAGGCTCATGAGCAAGCGGTGAAGACAAAAGTTATCTCTGAGGAGTCCAAGAGGTTTGGTTCCTTGGGTGCTTTTTTCACACTTGGCAGATGATACTGGTTTCCAGACCCCGATGACTGCAGTCTGGAGGCATTACAACTGAAGAAAATAGTGAAATGCTTATTTTGCTGTAGCATTTTCTGGTAAACGTATATTCAAATAGTGTGAAATGGTTTGAGAACATTTTTACATTAAAACGGTACCACTTCATTGCAAATACTTTGAGATGGCTTAAAATAAGGCAATGGAGTGATATACTTACCACTGTGTTAGGAGATCGGCTCTTTGCACTTTTTGAATCCATCAGCCCTTGTGACCCAAAAGACTTCTTAGCTTTCTCCTCCAGCAGTGCAGTTGGAATCCCGCCCTTTCCATATGTTCCAGGACCTGGGCTATCAACCTGAAATAAAAAACGGAGTCAAAGTCATGTCAATTCTTTCAGCTTCTATTCTTAATTAAGAAGAATTCACTTGCTTTAACTCTTTGGGATTAAAATAGCACAGCATGATTTTATAATGAACACATTCATGGAAAATGGCTCTGTCCGGCAGAGTAACAGCATTGTTCAAGTTGCAAACAATTGTATTTTCTGAGTTCAGTAATACATTTTTAGTGGTACAGAATGGTAGAATAGCAATGAAAATTGCTGCCATCCTAAGGCTGATATGAACAGTCATGCATTAAATAGTTACCTTGCACCTGTAGGAAAAACACCCTTTTAAAACAACATGTATAACTCATATAGATTCGGTTGGAGAGGAAGGTTTTGTGCTGTCACTGTACAATGGCCGGAGGAGATTTTGCATTTAATGCCACTGAATTAACTTAGAATGTGTACGCATTTTTGTGGGTTATAGTTTTGTCTGAATAACAAGAAAATGTCTATCAGAAAATGTTTCAAAAGGCAATAACTTAAATCTTTACATCTTTTTTTCTCGTAAATCGTTGCTCCTTCGAGTCACAAATGCCTCTGCTTCGAGGATTCCTCTTCTTCATTAAGTCAAGAAAATCTGCGACCTCATATTTACCCGGGCCAAGACTTGTTTCCTATAGTTAAAAAAAGTACAAAAGAGTATTTTTCTCAACTTTGACTGCCTACTTTTATTGGCAAATCAAGCAATTGCACAGACTCTAGTCAAATTATCCTATACATGGCACATACAACAGAATTCAAACCAAATTCTCAGATTTTTTAGTGTGGTTTTAGTCATATATTAACACACAGAAAACCCGTTCAATTATGCTGCATTAGCAACACTCATCACCTTCTCCAACCTGAGATGATCACACCGACCTGGAAACTGTTGAATAAAAACTCATGATTTCCTCACAAGGTGGGAAACACAAGTAAGTACCTGTGTTGCCACTTTCTCAAACCTCATACTATCTAGTTGTGTAGCACAAATATCCAGGCATGGCAAATGTTAACATTGTCTCTTCCTATTTTCTGATAAGAATAGCACGGTGGCACAGAAGTGAGCACTGCTGATTTAACTGTCTCCTTTCATTCAAAATAAAATTGAATAGTTTGGAGACAAGCCCATGTGAATTCATACTAAGTCTAGTCAGCTGGAGACAGACCTGTTTTTATGGAGTCAAAAACTCAGCTTGTAGCTTATTCAAAGTCAGAAGCAAATTTTAACACCTTGACACAAAGAAGGTCATGCTGCTGCACAGATTCATTTCCTCTCCGAATCAGTCAGACTGAGGGATTTGGGGGAGAATACCAAAAACAGATTCTGCTATGTCAGGCAGTAGAAAAAGACTGCTTTTGGGTTAATCATCAAACAGTGTGTTGGTGAGGATGGAACCCCTATTGGAGGAACCAAGGATTGTGCAGAGTTAAAAACACAAGGAATCACCAGAGGGTACCTTGCTACTAGAAGTCTATTCAAATTTGCTCAGAAGATCGAGTGAAGGGGAATTTGTTTAAAAGAGCATTGGAAGATTTACCCTGGTGGTATGGGAAGAAGAAATCCTGCTAAAGCCAGGAGGAGCCTGGGATTTTCAAATGCAAGACTATGGGTGGGATTTTCCATCCTCACCCGCCACCAGGATCATCCAGTGCCGCCAAAATTCAATGGACTTTTGCTTGGGCTGCCATGTCCCCCGCTGTAGGTCCTGCCATGGCGGGGCCAGAAATTCCCTGCCAACATTTCTGTTCAGAGTATGGGATAATGTATCAATGTGGTATGGCTCTTTTGTTTGCATTAAGAAGTTAATTAGAAATATATTTTCTGTAGCGTATTAGTTGCCCGAGTATTTTGTAGATGTTGATTTTTGTTTGTTTATTACAGTAAAAGTGTTAAAATACGAAGTCTTGTGTATTGGTGATAGGAAAATCCATATTTGCTCTCTAAAGGGATTGTAACTGGGTGCAACGCAGCAGCTCAGAAATGATTTGCCTGCTTAGCACTAATCTTGCACCCTCTCTTCTGCTCTCACTTCTGTATCTTTTTCCTACAAAATTCCTGCGACAAACCGGTGTAAAGGCCACAAAAAGACCACTCACTCCATGGCCACCACCAGAAGTCACTAACGTTGCACCCTATGGGTAGCAGCTTAGAACTGGCAATTTAGGTGTTGCATGTGTTGTGCTATGTTACCACCATAATCCCATGCTCCAATTTGTTGTCTAATCATGCCTGTTTTTATGTCTTATAAAGTCTATTGGTGCTAACATGAAATTTAAGTTTGGGATAACTAAAAAAAAAAAATTAGGCTCCAAAGTTAGGATGCTGGTACATATAATGAGGTGGTCTATAACTTGGATTTTGACCTACATTTACTGAAAATGAACAATCACCTAAATATGTATAACCAGTTCTTAAACTCTTCTACATTCCAAACAAAGTACATAAATGTGAATGGAATAAATAAGTGGAATAGTCTGAGAGAAACATTACTTACCAAGAACAACTTTTTTAGCTTTTGTTCTTTATAAAACAATTGTGGTGTCTGAGCAAACTTTTCCATTTCTTGCTCTCTTGCCCAACCTGGCCCTGCTGATCTACGGGAAACCTCCTTTGTACTGAAGTCCCCTCCGTCCACATTGTAGTATCCTGGTGCCAACCTGCTTTCCTGAAAGATAATTCAATTTTTATCAACATCAGTTTTTCAACAGTTAAAAAAGAATTTAGAAATGTTGTAACATAAAGTAGGCACATAGTTAGTTACTGGTCGTAATTGAGCTGGCAGGCTAGAGCTGCTAGGTAGAGACTTAGCTCTTTTCCCTCAGGCATCTCAGAGCAAAGAGCAAACCATCTCAGGTTGCTCTGAACCATCTCTTGACAAAGGAATGAAGTAATCTTTACCACTCATTTGAAGAATGGGATTTGGTCCAATTCTACAATGCAGAAGGAGGTCCATTGAGTCTCACCAAACCTGCGAAAGAGCACCCTACCTAGGCCCACTCCCCGCCCTATCCTTGTAACCCTACCTAACCTTTGGGCACGAAGGGGCAATATAGCTTGGACAATCCACCTAACCTGCACACCTTTGGACTGTGGGAGGAAACCCACACGGGGAATGTTCAATCTCCACACGGTGATCCGAGATCAGAATCAAACCCGGGTCCCTGGCACTATGAGGCAACAGTGCTACTACTATGCCACCCTTGACGTTAGCGTGTGCATTTGCTTTTCCTGATTAGGTTGGAGATCACAATTGTATGAAAAAGAGTGCCAACAGCCAGTCACTGGTGTGAGCTGCTTTATGTGATATAAATATTCCCAGTTTAACAAATTTGGGAATATTTGCGCACAACTTTATTGAAACTGGGTTTTCCACCACTAACCCAAACAACAACAGCAACAACAGCTTATACTAATATGATGCCTTTAATCTAATAAAACGTTTCAAGGTAATTCAAGGGAGCTTATAAAACAAAATATGACATTAAACCACATTAGGAAATTTTAGGTCTGATGACCAAAAGCTTGGCCAAAGAGTCAAAGAGCCCGGCTAAGGATTTTCTTAAAGGAGTGGAGAAGTGCAGAGGTGTAAAGAGGGAATTCCAAAACTAATGGACGTAGAATATAGTTCATTCAGATTTGAGATTCCAGATGGCAAATATAAATTTAAGTAAGTGATGAGGGCACTCAGTAAGTTGTATACCTACACAACACTGCGTTAATTCAACATTCTTACAATTATACAGCTCTTCCTTGAGGCTTTTCCCTGTCTGCAACTACAGAGCTAAAAATATATATATTTTTATTAATAGTTTGCTTTGCACTGAGAAGCTTCAGCTCCAACAACCTGCTCTGAAAGCTCTGCTCACATTTTGACAGCTGTGACTAATTCCATCATAGCAGCTGAGACAATGCACAACATTCCAAAACAATCAAAAACATTTTAAATAAAACAACCCACAGCATTCGAAAAACAAAAGATCACTTCATTCTATCTCCAAATATTGAAGGATCGTTTATCAAAAATTCCAGGATCTAGATCTGCATTTTTACCAAAAACTAATCAATTCTTCCTTGGGCGTACTGTATACGTGTACCAAGTTTTGTTGAAATTTGCCCATTTATGTTTGTGATGTTATTTACAGACAAACAGATTAACCGCAAAACCATTACCTCTGCCCTGGCCGCCTACCTTCAGTGGCAAAGGTAATATAATTCCTATTCATACTTTAATATGGGAATATTGATTAAGTAATCAAAATGTCTCTAACATGTTTGCTTTGGGAAATAATAACACAAATGCTTATTTGAATATCTGGTCTTAGGCTACAAGGTGCAAAACTAATCCACAAAGTCTCTTAGGAGTTGGTCTGCAAGACAGAGTGCAAAATTGACTATGTTAGGTTCTTATGGCAAAAAATAATAAAAGATATGCAAGACCTACTGCAAATTATCCTGCTTGTTTCACTTTAATGAGTTATGAAAACTTTCCCCAATGTAAAAAGCTACTTTATCCTTGGATACAAGTGAAGAGTTGACAGTTAAACACATACAATTATAATACATTACAAAAAAATTGGAAATGCATAAGTTTCATGGGAATCTGAAAAGAGAAAATGTTTAGGCTAATGGTGCTGTACTCTTCGGCATAAATGTACCAGTCACCCGACCAGGATTGTTGAAACAATAAAATAGATCCTTTATTTAAAGGAGGGATTGTAGACAGGTAGAATTTCTCGGGGGCTGTTCTATATCTGTTCTCTACTCTTGCTGAATACAGCATGTCCTGTCGAAGTGATGGTGGTAGCAGTTTAAGACACAAATCCTTAAAGGTGTATGTACCTCATATCACACCAAAAGGCACTTTGTTACAATTGGAAAGAGAGTACTTTTATAGCCCTGAAAAATGAGTAAGGAAAGGAGAATAGTGGGTAAAGAAAACATGTTTCATTTGAAAAAAAATAGATGTTTATTCCATTTCATCAGAAGTGTATTTATTTATCATCAACATCTGGTGTGGCCAAGGGCGGAAATTAGGTAAATTTTACAATCAATAATAATTCCAAGTTGAATACTGTACAACGTAGAAAGAGGTCATTTGTGTCCATGCCAGCTCATTGCTAGGTCAATCATAAGTTAAGTCCGTGGCTCTGCTGCTCTGACTTATTATTCCAAGGTGTACATGATGGGCATGATGGGCTGCGAATGGGCCTTTTAAAAGGTGAAAAGTATTGGGTGAAAGGCAAAAATCAGTTCAGACCTGAAAAGGGATGAGGAAGGTAAAAGTTGGAAATGAAAACAGTTTGTTATGTAACTGGAGTGAGGCCAGAATCAGAGGTTTTACTGCTGTCTATCCCAAGGTGACATTTTTGCTTTTGTTTCTACAGTATAACATATTTTGATGAGTGTCTGACCACAATGCCATGAATGATACTCAGAGGAGACGCAGAGGAATCTGCTTAAATTTGGGAAATAGGAGAAGGAGCTTCCCTAACCTAAGAAGGTACAGGATTCATTTCAATTGGAAGCCCCCATTGACCCGATCGCATAATTGGAACAGAGAAATCAATGGGCAGAATCCTACCAAAAGATGGCAAAGTGTCAGTTCCGGTGAGAAAATGGTGCTGACGCCGGGATTTGTCATGGAATTTTGATCCTCTCACGCAAAGGTTTTTTTTCTCCAGGTGAATCATGCCGTGCTCTTGGCAGCCTCCCGCTCAATCACTACCCCCCACCCCCCGGGAAACTTTGTCACTGTAATCATTGGGGAGCTCCACATAAATGCCTCCCTCGAACCCCCAAGCAATTGTTCCAGATCCACCAGAGAAATGGCAGCCAGGAAAACTGCACCAAGATTTTCAGAGGGAGCCCTCACCAGACCGCTGGATGGTCTGCAGCAGAGACGGTTTGTCCTGTACCCGACCCTCACCCCAGTAAACAGCAAGGTCACTGATGAACCATCAATTGAACGCGAGACGAGTTGCTGTACAAAAGTAAGGCTTTAATAAGCTAGATGTTAGCCCTGCGGTCGCACAGGAGCACGGTAGCATGGTGGTTAGTATCAATGCTTCACAGCTCCAGGGTCCCAGGTTCGATTCCCGGCTGGGTCACTGTCTGTGCGGAGTCTGCACGTCCTCCCCGTGTGTGCGTGGGTTTCCTCCGGGTGCTCCGGTTTCCTCCCACAGTCCAAAGATGTGCTGGTTAGGTGGATTGGCCAGGCTAAATTGCCCTTAGTGTCCTAAAAAAAATAATGTTAATGGGGGTTGTTGGGTTACTGGTATAGCGTGGCTACGTGGGCTTGAGTAGGGTGATCATTGCTCGGCACAACATTGAGGGCCGAAGGGCCTGTTCTGTGCTGTACTGTTCTAATTCTAATTCTACAGTAAATGGACGACCGCCGGGCGTACTGGGTATTTATACCCCGCCCTGGAGGCGGGGTTAACTCAGCCTCTTGACCAATCGCGGAGCCGTCACATGACTGGTCTCAACCAATCGGTCGAGAGGCACATGACTGACCAGGGCCAATGGTAAGCCAGTATTCTGCACCAATGGCAGGCAGCTATGTTAATCATACCACCACAGTCACCACCCCCGCGTAGGAGAGCACAGCATCTTTAGGGACTGCCAGCTCCCTACAGTAGAGGATGGGGCAGCAGTGCCAGAAAAAAAATCAGTCCCTTCTTCAAACTAAAATGTTTCTAAAGGCATCACTGTTGTGCCTCAATGGTGCCAGTGGATACGGCATGCTTCCTCTCCAGGTGCCCATAGATCAGGATTGTGGATAAGGACAGGACAGGTTTCGCCCACATCAGGCAGTGGTCTGAGCATGGCACTACACAGAAGCAAACAAAATGCAGGACAAGTACCCCTTTGAAATGTAAAGGTGATCAATTCTGGACTCCAGGGGCGAAATTCTCTGCAGACCGTCGTAACGCCGATTTCCGGCGAGCAAAATTGGTGTAGATGACTTCGGCGTGGGGGCCTTCTTTTAGGCCGCTATTCTCCGTTCCCGGAGGGGCCAGCAGCGGACTGACGCGATACGCGTCAGTTTCACCAGCTGCGGAAGTGGTGAGACCCGGCGTTTTGGGGGGGGGGGGGGGGGAGGAGGAGGAGAGAGACTGACCCGGCATTTTGGGGGGGGAGGAGGAGGAGAGAGACAGACCCGGCATTTGGGGGGGGGGGGGAGGAGAGAGACAGACCCGGCATTTGGGGGGGGGGGGGGGGGAGAGAGAGAGAGAGAGACAGACCGGCATTGGGGGGGGGGGGGGGGGGGAGGAGGAGGAGAGAGACAGACCGGCATTTTGGGGGGGGAGGAGGAGGAGAGAGACAGACCCGGCATTTGGGGGGGGGGGAGGAGAGAGACAGACCCGGCATTTGGGGGGGGGGGGGGAGGAGAGAGACTGACCCGGCATTGGGGGGGGCGGGGGGGAGGAGGAGGAGAGAGACTGACCCGGCATTTTGGGGGGGGAGGAGGAGGAGAGAGACACACCCGGCATTTGGGGGGGGGGGAGGAGAGAGACAGACCCGGCATTTGGGGGGGGGGGGGGGGAGGGAGAGAGACAGACCGGCATTGGGAGGGGGGGGGGGGGGAGGAGGAGGAGAGAGACAGACCGGCATTTGGGGGGGGGGGGAGGAGGAGAGAGACAGACCCGGCGTTGGGGGTTTGCGGCGTTGAGTTGAGAGGAGAGGGAGGGGGGTTTGCGGCGTTGAGTTGAAGGGGGGGCGGCGTTGGAGGGGGTAGGGGTGGTGAAGGGGGTAGGAGTGGTGAGGGGGGGTTGGGGTAGGGGCAGCGGCGTACAGAGGGGGGGGCGACGGTGCGTTGGCCCCGGGCATCCATCGCCCTCCCTCTCTGCACGCCGCTGCCCCCAAACCCCCCCCCGATGCCGCAACCCCCCCCCCGATGCCGCAACCCCCCCCTGATGCCGCAACCCCCCCCCCAATGCCGCAACCCCCCCCGATGCCGCAACCCCCCCCCGATGCCGCAACACCCCCCCCCGATGCCGCAACCCCCCCCCCCCCCCGATGCCGCAACCCCCCCCCACCCCGACACTGAACGGCGTCAACCATCATCAATGGTTGATGCCGTTTTAAAGCTACTGTGATTTTCGCCGACGTGGCCACGGGTCACGTCGGCGGGACTTCGGCCCATGCGGGCCGGAGATTTGTGGAAACAAAAATATAATGAAATCCCGCCGGCGCCAGCTGTTTTCAGAGGCTGCCGGCGGGATTTGCACAGCGCCGGTTTTTGGCCGGTCAGAGAATTAAAAACCCTGCGGGAGCGGGATTAACGCCGCTGCCGGCCGATTCTCCGACCCTGCGTGGGGTCGGAGAATTTTGCCCCACATCTCACATAAGTTAACATGCTGGAGTCAGGATGGAGATGTCACCAGGCATCCACCAAGATAGGGGACCTGACCAGGTCTCTCAACTTTCTCATTGCTGGTGTGCAGCGCTGGGTACTAAGGCAGTTCCTGGCCTCAAGGGTGCAGTTGAAATCCCGTCGAGGATGATGCATCCGCCCACATCGATGAAGCCAAGAAGAGATGACACTTGTTTAAAGGAAGTTGTTTGATAATGGCCAGGTAGGGGAGTGTAAACGTTCACAAAGTGAGTCACCACGCTCCTCTCGCAGACTATTAAGAGCAGTAATTGGCCTGGTACATGCTACTTGACTCATAAGATCTCCAGCTGAAACTTGGGGCATTTACGCCCACCCCACCATGACAATGGAAGCTTGCGTCAAGGCAATGGCCGGGGTTGTCAGCCCCTTGGCCATTGCCGCTGCCTCTAAAATGTATGGCAAAGCTGCCCTTTTTTCTGAAGGACGAATGGGCAGTCCACCTCGCTCTGGAAAAGGAGTTCACAGTGGGTGGGACCTTCCTGGCGGTGGACCCTCTTGAGGCCACCTCCCAGAGGTCTGTTCTCTCCACGTCCCGCCCTACAACATCGTTGAGATCCTTCTCCCCACCTCCATCAGCTGGGGGAGATATAGTCCGGGGTGGTGCCAAACCCCCTTGGCCTTAAGGAAGCCTCCCTCCGGCAAATTTACTCCGTCCAGTGACAGGTTTTGTTTGCCTGGTCCAGGAGTGATGGGAGGGAGACTTCGATGTTACCCTCAAAGGGGCCACCTACCGCGTCTGTGGATGGCTTGCAGTGCCTGCAAGGGGGTGGGACATGTCTCACTGACCTCCCCCAGTAGAGGTGCCACTCCTTGGAGTGGTAGCGGATTCTCCCACCAGGATAGACAAACAGATCCCTGTCCCCGCCGTTTGTGAGAGGGATGTGGTGTCCCCTTCCAGTGGGTCCTCGCTCCACCCTCAGGGGGTTCATCTGTAGTAAGGCAATGGACTCCTCGTGCACACTCCCACTGAACCTCCCCTCATACCCCAGAGGAACTCCAAGAATTTCTTTTAATAAACCGCGGCTGCTGGGAATAGTGTCCAGCTGCCCCTCGATTGCTGGTGGGAGCTGGCGCTGCTGGTCTGGTCTCCCCACGACTATGGAAAAGGGACACGGGATGAAAAAGTGGTGCCAGCTGAATGGTTTCCTCGCTGGGTTCCTGAGGGAATGGGAGGGCGCAATGAGAGGTGAGAATGAGAGGGGAGAATGAGAGGTGAGGTAGCAAGATGGATACAGAACTGGCTCAGTCACAGAAGGCAAAGGGTAGCAGTAGAAGGGTGTTTTTCTGAATGGAAGATTATGACTAGTGGTGTTCCACAGGGGTCGGTGCTGGGACCTCTGTTGTTTGTAGCACACATAAACGATTTTGAGGAAAATGTAGCTGGTCTGATGAGTAAGTTCGCGGATGACACCAAGGTTGGTGGAGTGGCAGATAGTGTTGAGGATTGTCAGAGGATATAGCAGGACATAGATAGGTGGAGACTTGGGCAGAGAAATGGCAAATGGAGTTTAATCCGGACAAATGTGAGGTAATGCATCTTGGTAGGTCTAACATAGAGGGGAAATATACAATAAATGGCAAAACTCTTCGGAATGTAGAAAATCAGAGAGATCTGGGTGTGCAGGTCCACAGATCTTCGAAAGTTGCAACACAAGTGGATAAGGTAGTCAAGAAAGCATATGGAATGCTTGCCTTCATTGGACGGGGCTGTAATGATATGTATAGTACAAGTGTAGTAAAGCGTTAACAAGAGGGACTACATGTAATTTAACACTAGATGGCGTTCCTAAGTAATTATACAAAAGACTGCGACTCTAGGCATGCTGGGGGAAGCTGATGGAGATTTCAATGTAGAAGGATAGTATGAGATTGAGTTACAGCGTAGTTTATAAATTAGAGAGATTATTCATTACTGTATCATAGATTCAGAACTATTATTTTATTATCTGTTACGCAGTAAAGTGTGCGAACCTAATCAAGTTAAGTGTAAAATAAATTGGTTTTGATTTAAACTTCTTAGTTTCATATTCTTTGTCAATACTACATATCTGGCTATCTTGGAGAACAAGACAAGGAATATAACAGGAGCATCGAGTATAAAAACTGGAAAGTCATGCTACAGTTGTAAAGAACGTTGGTAAGGCCGTACTTGGAATATTGCACACAATTCTGGTTGCCACACTACCAGAAGGATGTGGAGGCTTTGGAGAGGTGCAGAGGAGGTTTACCAGGATGTTGCCTGGTCTGGAGGGTGTTAGCTATGTGGAGAGGCTGAATAGACTCGGACTGTTTTCATTAGAACGACAGAGGTTGAGGGGTGACCTGATAGAGGTCTACAAATTATGAGGGGCATAGATGGAGTGGATGGGCAGGCATTCTTTCCCAGGGTGAAGGGGTCAGTCACCAGGGGGCACAGGTTTAGGGTTTGTGGGGCAGTTTAGAGGAGATGTGCGAGGCAGGCTTTTTACACAGAGGGTGGGGACTTCCTGGAACGTGTTGCCAGGGGAGGTTGTGGAAGCAGATACATTAACGGCGCTCAAAAGGCATTTTGACAAACACATGGATAGGATGGGTATAGAGGGATACAGCACAAGGAAGTGCTGAGGGTTTTGGCAAAGGTTGGTAACATGACTGGTACAGACTTGGAGGGCCGAAGGGCCTGTTCCTGTGCTGTATTGTTCTTTGTTGTTTGTTCTTTATTGAAAGGGAAACTTGCAGAAGATAATTGAAATATTGGGGTGTTTGCTTACCTAACCTACTTCATAAATATTGCTTCCGTAATTGATGAAGTTAATTAATAGAAATGTCAAAAATGCCATGAAATAAAATTTCACATAATAAAAATGCACCTTTGGAGGGATGAATAGGATTGATATTTTCACTTGTGAGATTGAGTTTGTTGCTTTCCAGCTATCTGGTTAATAGATTGGTGCCGTGCACTAATCTTGAGATAGAACATAGAACAGTACAGCACAGCACAGGCCCTTCAGCCCTCGATGTTGTGCCGAGCAATGATCACCCTACTTAAACCCACGTAACCCGTAACCCAACAATCCCCCCATTAACCTTACACTACGGGCAATTTAGCATGGCCAATCCACCTAACCCGCACATCTTTGGACTGTGGGAGGAAACCGGAGCACCCGGAGGAAACCCACGCACACACGGGGAGGACGTGCAGACTCCACACAGACAGTGACCCAGCCGGGAATTGAACGTGGTACCCTGGAGCTGTGAAGCATTGATGCTAACCACCATGCTACCGTGAGGCCCCTTGTATTTTCCCTGCCATGATGCCATGATGTATTTTCTATTTAGCTACAGGAAAAGTTTTTAACATCAGAGTTTCTCACAAAACTGAAGGTTTTCAATGTGTTTATATTTTCAGAGCCATGCTGGATATTAGCAAGTGTTGCTAGTCAACTTGCTCTCATACCCCAGATCATTGCCACTGTTCAATGAACCATTTGGATGTGTTTGAACATCACTATGATTTTTTGCTTCTGTCCTCCACTTTCCCCTTTAAGAATGTAGTTGAGATATAAAAGTCACCACATATTTGAATGTGCAAACCCAACAGTAATTAGATAGTAACCAGTAGCTGTTTTTGTTGTGTGGGTGTGTCCCTGTCTCCTAATGTGACTATCACCTAATTCTAAAGTCCTGGTTAACTCACCCGTTCCCCAGTGGCCCTCTTATCATAAGACACTTCTGTGTAAGAGCCAAGCTTCTTTCTGTCTGGGTGAACGCCATATACATCAAACCTGCAATAGCACCAAAAACAATGTTGCCTTATGTTATTGAATGCATGGAATTCAAAGATTTTGAAAGGCGAAAAGCCAATCAGCTTCTCTCAATATTCAATACCCAATCAGACCATATGCCTCTCTAATCTAGATTTCAAATAGGGCAGCATGGTAGCATAGTGGTTAGCGCTACAGCTTCACAGTTCCAGGGTCCAAGGTTCGATTCCCGGCTTGGGTCACTGTCTGTGCGGAGTCTGCACGTTCTCCCTGTGTCTGTGTGGGTCTTCTCCGGGTGCTCTGGTTTTCTCCCATAAATCCCGAAAGATGTGCTATTAGGTAATTTGGACATTCTGAATTCTCCCTCTGTGTACCCTAACAGGTGCCAGGATGTGGCAACTAGGGGGTTTTCACAGTAACTTCATTGCAGTGTTAATGTAAGCCTACTTGTGACAATAAAGAATATTATAACTTCATACATTCAAAAGTGAAGGACTGTAATGGGTGAAGTTATAACAGTTCTTACTCTCCATCCACATTCCCCTACCTTGCTCCCAACTCCACTTCCTTCTGCTCCCACTCCTGGAAAAAACACCTCCCAAATTCACTTAAATACAAGACACAGACTTAAATAGTTCTGATCAGTTTGACCATGTATCACCAAATCTGGCTGGCCCTCTCCTCATCTGCAAAAACTTTTCATTATTCCAGGTTCATCTGCAAATGCATAGATAACCCCTGACTTCTCATGTTTACTACAAATCTTCTTCTTAAACCCCTCTCCCCATCTTTTCCCCCTCAATTTATGTCAACAAGTGCAAGGTACTTGTTAACTTTTTTGTACCCAAGACTGAAATCGGTAAGAGCCCTAGCTCAGGAGTTGGAGAGTGTTTTGTTGTGCTGCACCAGTGGAAAAGATGGCGGAGGGGGAAGGGCCCAGTGTGATTGAGGGAGCAGTAGCCCCTCTTCGCAGGACTTTGGATCATGTGGAGAAGCGGTTGGAGACACAAGGTGCAACGATCCAAGAAGTGGAAAATGCAGCGTCAGACCATAGTTACTGGGTTGTTTCATTGGAGGCGGAGATGGTGATGCTGAGGGAGACCTGCAAGGTGCTGCTTACGAGGGTGGACAACCAGGCGGCAGAACCTGCGAATCGTGTGTTTGCTGGAGGGACTGGAGGGAACAAGTGCCACGGGCTATGTCGCAAGGATGTTGAGAAGTTGGTGGAGAAGTGGATCTTCGATAAGGCCCCAGAGGTGAATCGAGCCCATCAGTCCTTGAGACAGAGGCCGAAGGCTGGGGAGCTGTCTTGGGCGGTGATTGTGTGGATGGAGAAATTTTAGGGCAAAGAAAAGATTCTGAAGAGTGCCAAGGTAACCCAAGACAGTAGCTGGGAGGGGAATCAGATCCAGATTTACCATGACATTGGGGCTGACCTGGTCAAGCGACAGGCAGGGTTTAATCAGGGCAAGGTGCTGCTCTTTCAGAGGAAGGTTCGTTTGGGGTGCTCTACCCGGCCAAACTTTGGGTAACTTTTAAGGGAAGGCACATTACTTTCTGATGCTGGAAGAGGTGAATTACTTTGTCAAGGAGCATGGGTTGGGGAGGCTAATGTTTGGATTTATCTTTGTTTATGACTTATGTTCATGTCAGTTTTTCTTAATTGATATGTGATGTTTTTTGCAAATATGTATTTTTCACTGTTGTTGTTTGTTATTGTTGGTTCTCTTAAGATGTGAAAGATACATATAATATTATTGGGTTTGTGGTCATTACTTTTTGCACAGGGTGGTTGGGTATTGGGAATTGCTTTAAGGTAGTGCTTTAATTCTTAAAACTCTAAAGGCCCAAATCCCTCGGCTCCTGGTATGTCACTTTTTTAAAATTAAAATGTACCAAGTCACAATTATGGACAATTTCTCTTTGCAGCTTACTATAGTCCTGCAATTTATTCAGCATGGCTACTATTTTAGTAACATTGTAATTTGGGTACACCTTCCTCTGGCCATATATACATATCATTTATGTACATAGTAGATGGAGTCAATCCCAGAACAAAACCCTGTGAAACATTGTGACCCACTTCCAACCAGCTGCCCTCAAGTTCCAATCTGCTTTTTCTAATTTGTCCAGTTTATAATCAAATAGCTACAATTTTACAGTCAGTGGCGAAAACATACAGCGGGATTCTCCATCGGCTGGATCCTCCACTTCACCGGCAGAGCACTCACGCCCGGGGATTTCCCGACAGCGGTGGGTGGCCACAATGGGAAACCCCATTGGCTGGCTGCTGGGGCGCACCGCACCAGAAAATAGGTTTGGCGGGACAGAGAATTCCACCCATTGTGTTAGTCATTCATTCTAAATTAAGATTTAAATCTCATCCAGAAAGCAAAATAGAGGGAATAAAAGAATGAGAAACGAAAAGGAGCCAAATTTATTTTAGTCATTTAAAAAAATCTCCAGCACCAATTATTTTCTGCCTCCACACTTGTAAAATAAAACTTTCAGCACCAGAGAGGTTGTTTGTGGGCGGCACAGTAGCACAGTGGCTAGCACAATTGTTTCACAGAGCCAGGGTCCCGGGTTCGATTCCCAGCTCGGGTCACTGTCGGCGTGGAGTCTGCATGTTCTCCCCGTGTTTCCTCCGGGTGCTCCGGTTTCCTCCCACAAGTCCCGAACGACGTGTTTGTGAGGCAAATTAGTAATTGTGAATTCTCCCTTTGTGTACCCGAACAAGAACCAGAGCGCAAGAGGGGATTTTCACATGAAACTTCATTGCAGTGTTAATGTAAGCCTACTTGTGACAATAATACAGATTATTAGTAATTATGACTCATCATGTCGTTAGGAATTTACTTGGCGCCAGAATGCACTGTGCTGTTAAGAATTTACATATGCCTAAAATGTGTATGCCCCAAATTGGGATGATGTGAGTTTTTTGAGGGTTTGCTGGCAACGAACACGGATTTGGACACGCACCAGTTGATCATGGGAGGAGATGTTAACTGTGTCCTAGAGCCGAGGGTGGATAGGTCGAGCCCCAGGTCGATGGGTAGGGTACGAATGGCAAGGGGACTGGGTGGGTTTATGCAGAGGATGGGTATGGTGGATCCATGGCGCTTTCAGAATCCAGGGGGAAGGGAGTATTCCTTCTTTTCACACGTCTATAAGGTGTATTCGAGGATTGATTACTTTGAAGTGAGCCGGGAGATTTCCGTTGGGGTGGAGGGGGCAGAGTATGTGGGGATAGTTATCTCGGACCATGCGCTCCACTGGCTGGGGATTTGGTTTAGATCGGGACGAGAGCAGAGGCTGGGGTGGAGGTTTGATTCAGGGTTGTTGGCAGATGGACGTTTTTGTGATAATGTGCAGGTGGCGATTAAGGAATATGTGGAGTTGAATCAGAATGGGGAGGTGTCGGCGGCCATTTCTTGGGAAGCACTGAAGGCAGAAGTCCAGGGGTAAATTATTTTGTTTAAAGCTCGTTCGGATAGGGATAGGAGGGAGGAATATGACCATCTAGTGAGCGAGATAGTGGAGTTGGACAGGGAATATTCGAAGGTGCCCACCGTGGAAGGATTGGCAAGGAGGAAAATGTTGCAGGGGCAGTTTGACAGGTTGACAACGGGGAGGGCGGTAGGGCAACTGCGTAGGGCAAGAGGGGTGCAATATGAGTATGGAGGGAAGGCGAGCCGCATGCTGCCACACCAACTGTGGAGGCAGGCCGCATCCAGGGAAATATTAAAGAGACAGACTGGGGCTGAGGAGGTAATGTCGGAGCTAGGGAAGATAAATGAGGCGATTAGGGAATACTACCAGGGACTGTACGAAGCAGACCCGGGGGAAGAGAAGGGGGACATGGGGCGGTTTCTGGATGAGCTGGAATTTCCCCAATGGAGGAAGCAAAGACGCAGGCTTTGGAGGAGCCCCTGGGGCTGAGGAAGGTGCTGTATAGTATCAGGGGTTTAACGCCGGAGAAGGCCCCGGGGCCGGACAGGTACCCGGCAAAATTGTATACGGATTTTGCAACGGATTAGGCACCACATCTTTTGGGGGCAATTAATTAAGCACTGGAAAAGGGGGAGCTGCCGGAAATGATGATGCAGGCAGTAATCACACTAATCCCGAAAAACTGGAAGTACCCCATGGAATGTGGGTCGTATAGACCCATATCACTATTGAACACAGATGTGAAAGTATTGGCTAAGTGGTTGGCGGGGAGGATGGAGGACTGTGTCCCGGGGGTGGTTGCAGAAGATGAAGCAAACTTTGTGAAGGGCAGGCAGCTCGCGAGTAATATAAGACAGCTGCTGAATGTAGTGATGAATCCGTCGGGGGCCCTGGTACCAGAGGTAGTGGTGTTTGGTGGTGGACGCGGGGAAAGCATTTGATCGGGCGGAGTTTAGGGCCGAGATTTGTGGCATGGGTGCGGTTGCTGTGTGTGGCACCAAAGGGTGAGTGTGAGGACGAATAATATGAGTTTGCGAAGCTTTGACTTATACAGGGGTACGAGGCAGGGATGCCAAAGGTCGCCGTTGCTGTTTGCGCTGGCCATAGAGCTATTGGTGTGGCTCTCAGGGGGTCGGCAGAATGGCAGGGCATTATGAGGGGACAGAGGGAGCATAAGTGTCTCTCTATGTCGATGACCTGTTGCTGTATGTTTCAGATCCGCTTGAGAGTATGGGAAGGTTTGGAGGGTTCTCGGGGTACAAACTGAATGTAGGGAGGTTTTCCCAGTGAATGAGCTGGGACAGCGGGCCAATTTAAGGGGGATGCCATTTACGGTAGCAAGGGATAGGTTTAGGTATTTGGGGATTCAGGTTTTGAGGGAATGGACGGGGCTCCATAAGTGGAACTTAACGAAGCTGGTGGAGGAAGCCAGGGGGGATCTCAGGAGGTGGGATACACTGCAGTTGATGTTGGCGGGGAGGATCCAAGTGGTGAAAATGAATATTCTGCCAAGGTTCTTTTTTATTTTTCAGGCTCTCCCGATCGTTAAACCAAAGGCTTTTTTCTGAAATTGGACACGATCATTTCGGACTTTGTATGGGAGGGGAAGTGCCAAGGGTGGGAAGGACCCTACTACAGAGGCAGAGACAGCAGTGGTTTTGGCATTGCCGAATCTGCTTCATTATTATTGGGCGGCAAATGTGGATAAGGTGCAGCGATGGTGTGAAGGAGAAGGAGTAGAATGGGTTAGGATGGAAGAGGAATCTTGTAAGGGGTCCAGTTTGAGAGCTATGGTGACAGCAGAAATGCCAATGGCTTCAAGCAGATATTCAGGGAGCCCGGTGGTGCAATCTACGGTGAAGATATGGAATCAGTTGAGGAGGCGTTTTAGGGTGGAAGGGATGTCGGTGTTAATGCCGTTTTGCGAGAATCATGGGTTTCAGCCAGGGGGGATGGATAGTGTATAGAGGAGGTGGAGGGAAATGGGGCTGATCAAGGTGAGGGATCTGTATTTGGAAGAAGGGTTCGCCAGTCTGGAGGAGCTAAGGGAGAGGGTAGAGCTGCCGAGGGGGAGTGAGTTCAGGTGTCTGCAGGTTAGGGACTTTGCGCGAAAGGTCTGGTGGGAGTTCCCTAGATTGCCAGAATACACCCTGCTGTAGCGGGTGAGTGGAACAATTGTTTCCAGAGATCCCGGATGGGGAAGGAAGAATTTGAGATATATACAAGTGGCTAGGGGAGCAGGGAGATGAGTGGATGGTGATGATCAAGGAGAAATGAGGAGAGTTGTGAGAAAGAGATCAGTTGGGGAGGATGAGTGAGGCACTGCGTAGGGTAAACAGGACCTCCTCCTGTGCAAGAATGAGCCTGATACAGTTTAAGGTGGTGCACAGGGTGCATATGACTTGGGCGAGAATGAGTGGGTTCTTTCAGGGGGTAGCACATGAGTGTGAGAGGTGTGGATGGGGGCCAGAGAATCACGCACACATGTTCTGGGATTGCGAAAAATTGGGAAGATTCTGGGTGTGTGTTTTCTCGGTCTTAGCCAGGATCATGGAGGAGGAGGTGGACCCGGACCCTTTGGTGGCGACATTTGGAGTTTCAGAGAAGCTCATGGAGAGGAGGGAGGCTGATGTTTGTGGCCTTCGCCTCTGATTGCACGGCAGCGAATTTTGCTGGAAAACCAGTTGGCATCGAAACCGGGGGTAACAGCTTGGTTGGGTGACCTGTACGACTTCCTGCTGTTGGAGAAGATACAGTATGAGTTAAGGAGCTCTGCAGAGGGGGTTGAGAAAAGGTGGAGGATGCTTGTGACCGTGTTTGAGAAGCTGTTTGTTGCAGGGGGGAGGGGGAGGAGGGGGGAAAAAGGGGAGAAACTTTGTACAGACTATACAGTTGATTGCTGGGAATTTGTTTCCCAGTGTTTATTTATTGTAACCTGTTTTGATACATATTTGTAATAAAATATATTTAAAAAAAGGATTTACTTATGCCTGAATGCACCTTCCTTAACATTTTCTGATATGTTTAGTGGAGAACCAGTGAATACCTATTGCAACTTCTTGCCTTGTATTGATTCCAATGCTGGATTTATTAGTGGTATAGTGTTATAATGCTGCCTAGGGGGGGAGCAGGGTAACATGGACTGCAACTTCCAGATTTCCACCGTCCTTCAGGATCAAGGATGGCATGCTTCCAGTTCAATGGGTTCTGAGATAGCTAAGTCTTTGTTTGACCGGTCAAAGGCCAGGAACTCCCATGTGTCTATGGGGCTGTTTCATCTCTTCGGGGGTGCTCTGAGAATACTCCCAAAGTGTTTCCACTGTTCCCCTGGGGGTATCCTGTCAGGACTAGATTTTGAGTGGAACAATTGTTTCCAGAGTTTGGTGTCAGGCATATGAACAACATGTCCCACCCAGCAGTGTTGGATTGGGAGAGGACACTGCTGTTGGACCACCTTTCTGCTACCTGGTTTGGAGGATCTTGCAAAGGCACCTCTGGTGCTTTAAGGTATCTGCTGTAGGGTGTCAAGTCTTCAAAGCCTGGAGGAGCCTGGGGTCACTGCTGCCTGGTAAACCATGATCTTAGTCTTGAGTTTGAGGTCCTGATCCTCAAATACTGTATTTCTCATTCAAGTAAAGGCTGAGCTGGCACATTGAAGGTGATGAATAAATGTTGTTCTCCATGTCTGTATTTGTTGAGAGGAAGCTCCCAAGGTATGGAAAATGATTCATATTTTCCAGGATTTTGCTGTATGTGCATATTTTGAAAGTTGCTGCCTAAAATGCTCTACAATAAGGATAACCTCACATTCTCAAAGAATAACACTGAGCAATTTATTGTGTTTTCCCTTAATCTTAATGTACTTTTTTTTTGTTTAAATTCGTTCTTGGGATGTCGGTGGCTGGACCAGCATTTGTTGCTCATCCCTAATTGCCCTTGAGCTATGTGGCTTGCTTGGCCATTTCAGTGGGGGTGGGGGGGGGGGGGGGGGCAGGTAAGAGTCAACCACATTGCTGTGTGGGTCTGGATTCACTAAAAGGCCAGACCAGGTAAGTAGGCAGATTTCCTTTCCTGAAGGACGTTGGTGAATCAGATAGGTTTTTACGACAATCGGCAATGGTTTCATGGTCATCGTTAGACTTTTAATTCCAGATTTTTTTATTGAATTCAAATTTCACCATCTGCCATTTGAACATGGGGGTGCCCAGAGCATTACTCTGGGTCTCTAGGTGATTAGTCCAGTGACAATACCACTGTGCCACCTCTCCTAATGGTCTAATAGTCCCATGTTCAGGTCTTATCCAAAGCTTTCTAAAAGTCCATGTAAACCACATCTTTTGCATTTCAGCTGTATCTGTCACCTCCTCAAAGCTCTGCTGAGTTTGTCAAGCACATTCCTTCCTGAATCCTTGCTGTCTGTCACTAATTCGTTTTCATAGGGGCTGGTTTAGCTCACTGGGCTAAATCGCTGGCTTTTAAAGCAGACCAAGCAGGCCAGCTTTACTGTTCGATTCCCGTACCAGCCTCCCCGGACAGGTGCCGGAATGTGGCGACTAGGGGCTTTTCACAGTAACTTCATTGAAGCCCACTCGTGACAATAAGCGATTTTAATTTTAAAATTTTATTTCATTTTAATTGAAGATTCCAATTTTTTAAAATCACAAATATTTAACTCATGACCTAGATTAGACGCATCTCCTTTTATTACACGAACCACACTTTCCAGCCCTCTGAAGCGCACCCACTCTCAGCGTGACTGTACAATGTTCCTTCTGTTTATTATACTCTCTCTCATCCGGATTTCCCTCCTCTCTATTAACTCCCCTTCTGTATAAACTGTTGTGAATGGATCCCAAATAATCTCCACACGTTCTCCCCCAGCCCGCTCACTATAACAATATTATGTAGGCTTGGAATCAATTAATATTAACTAAATCGTTTTTTGGGGGGTTGTGCCTCTGACTAACCTGGATTTTTGAGTTCCAAAAGGAGCTCCCAGAAAATGTTTCACTTCCATTGACTGATCAGCTCACGTCTGCTGTTGTCGGCGGCTTCAGGCTCGATTAAATTACGAGTTGCTGGTTAATTTTTGGTTGACATTGAACAACCACCCGCTGCGCGACGGCTCCTAGCAACCGGGAACGCGCGTTATCAGGGCGCATAATGGCTATCAGGTAATTTATAAAATAATAACGAACCCGAGAGTGTCACTTCTAATCCCCATTGCGTCAGGCAGTAAGTCAACTCGCTCCCATGATTCGTGGAACACCCGATGATAAGTTTAGATAAACAAGAGAGTTTAAAGCCAAGGATCCAGTATCCAGTTAGGGCTCCCCAATAAACAAAAGACGAAGATCCCACTCTGACTGAAATTACATTTGAGTCAGTGCAAGTGTTCCCTCGTTCGAAAGTGAAACTAAAATAATCCTTTCTCCCCTTGTCTTGTATTCTGGCTTTCACTTATTTAAAAGTGGGTACTATAAGTACCCAATTATTTTTTCCCAATTAAGGGGCAATTTAACGTGGCCAATTCAATCACCCTGCACATCTTTTTGGGTCGTGGGGATGAGATCCACGCAGACACGGGGAGAATATGCAAACTCCACACGGACAGTGACTCGGGGCCCGGATCGAACCCAAGTCCTCAGCGCTGTGAGGTAGCAGTGCTAACCACTGTGCTGCCCCAGTGTGTAAACAACATAAATTGTGTCTCTTCGTAAATAAATTAAGAACTCTACTTCAACAATTTTGTCAAGCCCCTCAATTGCTCACAGCAGTAAACTTGAAGGACGTTCCTCTTGTTCTTCTACCCACACAATTATTATTATAGGAAAATCAAAGATACCAGCAATGGCCCCTGAGGTTAAATAACCCACTACTTACAGCCCACCAATTCATGCAGCATGCAGTAAACTGCTCCTTTTTTGTACCCCATCACCCTTTCTCCATTCAAACTGCCAAATTTATTTTCATACGGTGATTCTTCATTTTCTTAAGAAAATACATTGAATCGATTTAGTGCCTTGACATATCATCAGGTCACCCCCTAAACGTTTATTTTTCTGCAATAATATACTTTATTTGTAAAATATTTGAAAAAACATTACAAACATTTCAAAAAGGCCATCAAAGTGCAATAATATTCAGGTTTTCTACATCCATCGTGTTGCACTCTTGAGGGACTTCAATACAGTCAAAGAAACATTAGAAACATTTCAAAATGGTCGCTACAAATGGTGCAATGGTATTTAAATTATGTACCTAGATCAAATTGCTTCAATACAATTGTGATATGTGTAATATTCACTGTGTACATTCAATGTGAGTCATACGGCCCGAGGGTGTTCTATACAATTCCCTTCACTCAGTTCACTATGGCTGAAAGGTCCGTGACAGTGACCTTTCCCGATTGCACCTCTGCGGCGTCTGCCTCAAGCTTTAGTGCATCCCTCAGCATGTAGTCCTGGGCTTTGGAATGTGCCAGTCTGCTACATTTGGTGAGGACAACTCCATATGCTGGAAGACCAACAGGTTTTGAGCAGACCAAGAGAGCCTTTCACTGAGCTGATGATCCCCCAGCAACAGCTGATGTTTCTCACAGTGTACGTCACTGGGAACACCCCGTGGAGCACAGAATCCTGCACCACGGAACTGCTCGGGTTGAACCTGGATAAAAACCACCTCATCCCTCTCCAGATCTTCTTTACAAGGGCACATTCCACAAGGAGGTGGACTACAGTCTCTTTCCCACCACAGTCACTTTGATGGGGTCAGACCAGGCGTGTGGGATGGATCTGACAGGGAGGGCATTTCTCACCACCAGCCAGGCATCCCTGAACATCTCATTGTTAATTGGTCATTTTGGAGATCATTCTGAAGGGTAACACAGCAACTAATTTGCACGTAACAACAAACCTATACACAAGGTCCCACAAATAACAAATTAATGCACGAACAAATACGATTTTGGTAGAGAGCGACCCGAGTTTCTTTAAATGTCTCATTCAAAAGATGGCTCCGGAAACAAAATGGCACTCCCTCAGTAATGGACTGAGTATGTATTAAATGCATAAAGTCCAGTGCAAAATTTTTACCAACTAAGCCATCTTCACACTTAACAATTTTCTCTTGTGGCATCTTTTCTGAAAACACATATATGAGAGAAAAGAAAGACTTGCATTGATGCCACACTTTTCCGAACCACTGGATTGATTGATATGTTACAATAAATTAATTTGTTTCCATGTGTTTTAACATGACTGACAGCAGGGATACCAACCTATAACCACGGGAATCTCACAATATTGAGGATAGGAGGTAAACTTCAAAATATCTTCGATCGCGATGCAAATTTGATATAATCGGATTGTTTTATTGCTCAATTCCAATTTCTATGTAGTTTCCTGCAAACCTTGTAATCTATTATTTGTTGTAAAGTTTTGGTCTCCTTTTCCATTATTATTTATGTAACTGGTTTAGTTATCAATTTGTTATAACCTGCCTGAATACTATTGGCTGGGGACTATTGGGTATCCCAATAATGTATTTTAGAGCCAAATCAACGAAATAGAAGAACAGAAATTAACTGAGGGATAAATTAAAAAGGGCCACTCCTAAAAGGAGCACAGCCCAAAAAGAACAAAGAGGAACGGAAACTTAAAAAACACCAAATCAAAATGTGAAAACAGGGGTCGATAAAGCAATCCAAATCCTGCAGTGCCCACCCAGCACGGAAGGCCTTGAGTGTGCCCGTGGACACCACATGCTCCCTTTAAGGGACATCGGCTGCGAATGAAGCCGCTGGCTATGTTTTATAGACCCAATCAACTAAATAGAAGAACACAAATTAACTGATGAAAAATTAAAAGGGGCCACTCTCAAAGTACAAGCAGAGCACAGCCCAAAAGGAATAAAGAGGAAACGGAAACTTAAAAACCATCAAACCAAGATGTGAAAACCGGGGTTGATAAAGCAGTCCAACCCCTGCGGTGCCCACAGAGCATGGAAGGCCTCGAGTGTGCCTGCATAAATAGAGCTGGCCAGTGTGGAACCAGCTAGAGTAGTGAAGCAGTGGTGAAGTGTGGTCGTATGACTAGGGAGATCATATTACCTTAGAACCAAGCTGCCATTGGTATAGCAGACACGCTGCCCATTGGCCCAGGCAAGTTATGTGCCTCTCTGCCAATTGGCTGTGACTAGTCATGTGAGTCCCCGCCGATTGGATGAGAGGTTGGTAGCTCCGCCTACTAGGCGGGGTATAAGAACTCGTACCGGCTGGCAGTCGGCCTTTCTCTGTACGACCACTGCCGGGCACACATCTAGCGTATTAAAGCCTGTTGTTTGGAACCTCTTTACGACTCGAGTCCAATTGATGGTGCATCAATTTAATATGCTAGACTTTTGAAAATGGAACTACGCATCAAGCCAGAATGCCTCCGAATCAGCCCGCATGCTGCAAACGCGTCAGCAACCTTTAAACATTGGCTGGTGTGTTTCAACAGTTACCTCACTACTGCAGAAAACCGCCCGACAAAGGAACAGAAACTCCACATCCTCCACTTGTGCATGGGCACCGCCGTTTACTCTGTGATAGAGGACGAACTGGACTATGATGTCGCTATGGATCTAATAAAAGGACACTTCATCAGGCCAGTAAATCAGGTCTACGCGAGGCACCTCCTGGCTACAAGTCAACAATTCCCCGGTGAGTCCCTCGACGAATTCTATCGGGCCCTCATTGTCCTGGGGAGAAATTGCGCCTGCCCGCAAGTCACTGCAGCTGAACACACCGAACTCTTCATCAGGGACGCCTTCGTGGTGGACATGCAGTCACCCCAGATATGCCAGAGGCTTTTAGAAAAGGACACTCTAAGCCTCACTGAGGCACGGACCCTCGCATCCTCTTTGGAGGTCGCTGACCGCAATGTGCGCGCGTATGCCCCCATCCGCGCGGCAGCCCCTTGGGCAGCGTGGCACACGACCCCCCTCATCCCTGCCAACTTGGACTCCCAGACCTGCGCTGCAGGACGCTCCGATAAGCGCCCACGGGCCCCCGCTGCTATTTTTGTGGTCAGGCCAAGCATCCCCGCCCGCGCTGCCCGGCCCGCACCGCAGTCTGCAAAAGCTGCGGCAAAAAGGGCCATTTTGCGGCCGTCTGTCTCTCAAAGTCGGTTGCTGCCGTCCCGGACAGCGACCGCGGGTCCCCCCCCACGCTCCTCTAGGGCCCTGTGCGGCCCGCGGACCTCGCTGCCTCCACCCCCCACCGCCACGAGTGATTCACGGACACCACCATCTTGGGCCCCCGACTCCACGTGCGACCCCCGGGCGCCGCCATCTTGTTAATCCCCCACCACGTGCAGCCGACATGTGCCGCCATCTTGGATCGGTACGGAGGACCCCGCAAGCGATTACTCCGTAGTGGATGACACTCCGAGTTCCTGCCATGACTCGCCTCGGTGACACTGGATCAATCATGGCCCCACACGCTTTCCACGGCGACCACACAGATCCACCTCAACGGTCGTGAGACGAGCTGCCTACTGGACTCCGGGAGCACTGAGAGCTTCGTCCACCCCGTCACGGTAAGACACTGCACGCTCCCCGTTCATCCACTAAAGCACAAAATCGCTCTGGCATCTGGTTTGCACTCAGTCCAAATCACCAGGTGCTGCGTGGCGGACCTCACGGTCCAGGGGAGGGTTTTTAAAAACTATAAATTCCTCATCCTTCCCCGCCTCTGCGCACCGACAGAGACTGGACTGGACTTTCAGTGCAACTTGCAGAGCTTAACTTTTAAATTCGGCGGCCCTATTCCCCCCCTTACTGTCTGCATACATTCTAGATACATTAATGGCGTTCAAAAGGCATCTTGACAAACACATGGATAGGATGGGTATAGAAGGGTACGGCACAAGGAAGATCTGGCGGTTTTGGCAAAGGTTGGTATCATGACCAGTACAGGCTTGGAGGACCGGAGGGCCTGTTCCTGTGCTGTATTGTTCTTTGTTCTAATTCTCCTTACTTTCAATGTAACTTTGTAAATATCCATTACAGTACATAGAATCATTGAATCCCTACAGTGCAGAAGGAGGCCATTCGGCCCATCAAATCTGCACCGACCCTCCAAAGGAGCATCCCACCTATGCCCACACACTATCCCAGCAACCCCACCTAGCTTTTTTACCCCCTTCTGGACACAAAAGGGTAATTTTCTGTGACCAAGCTTTTGGACTGTGGGAGGAAACTGGAGCACCTAGAGGAAACCCACGCAGACATGGGGAGAAAGTGCAAACTCCACACAGAGTCACCGGAGGTCAGAATTGAACCTTGGTCCCTGGCGATTTGAGGCAGCAGTGCTAACCACTGTGCCACCGTTCCACCTTGGAAGTCCCATTAAGTTTCCATTATTGTCTTCAAACTTCCTCCTTCATCTCAGCTATTCTGTATTTAGCATTATTCTCTTTGTAATCAACAGTGAATATTTAATTCCATACTTTACAATAATTAAATATGGACTATGTCACTGAAACAATTCGCATTAATTGTAATTATGATATAAAATGAAAACAGAGAATGCTGGATAAACTCAGCAGGTCTGGCAACAACTGTGGATAGAGAAATATAGTCAATGTTTTGATTCCATGTGACCCTTGTACAGAACTTATGAGGGATAGAAATGTAGTGAATTATGTAGTTGTAGAGGAGGATCGAGCAGAATAGAAGATCAGGGGTAGGTCAGACTGAAGGAGACATTGACAAAAATCATGGACATAAGCTAAACAGGGAGTTAATGGTCGCATTTAGGATTGAAGAAGTGTTGATAGTATCGTAAAGGTAAAAAAGCAGAATGTGTTAATAGGGGAACAAAGGTTCTTTGCTCAGTGGAAGCAAAACTGAATACTGTAACAAGTGACAGATGGTCCTGTGGGGGAGGGGTGGGGTTGTATTGGGGCAAACCAAGTGAAACAAAAAAAAAGGGGCGCAAGATATAGGGGAAATTTCAGTTATTGAACTCAATGTTGAATCCTGAAGGCTGCAATATGTTCAATCGGACGATGAGGGGCTGCTCCTCCAATTTGTGTTGGACATCACTGGAGCATTAACGCAGGCCAAGGATAGACATGTGGGCATGAGAGCAAGTTGCTGAGTTGAAATGGTAGTGACTAGAATGTCGGAATTATGCTTGGGAATAGAGTACATCTTGTGTTCCACAAAGCGGTCACCCAGTCTGCATTTAGTCTCCTTACTGTAGAGGAGACTACATTGGAAACAGTGAATACAGTAGACCAATTTGAAAGAGGTGCAAGGGAAATGCAGCTTGGGCTCTTGGACAATGAGAAGGGAGGAGGTAAAGGTTGCCACATAGGTGTGTTCGGCAGCTATTTCTGATGTGTTGTTTCACATTCCTTTAAGCCTGGATGGAACTTGAAAAATGTGGCAGATCAAGTCCGTCCTGTCTCACAGTGCACCATCCTGCCAGAAGTGAATTTACCTATCAGTCTCAAGATGGAAATAAAAACCCTGACTCAACACAACACATGGAGGAAAAATACCATAACTATAGTTAAATAAAGGTAAAATACTGTAGATTCTGTCAAATAAAAACCATGTGCTGGAAAAGTTCAGCAGGTCTGGGGAAACAGAGTTGATGTTTTGAGTCCATATGAGCCCTTCTACAGATCTGAAAAAGGATAGAAATGTAATGAATTTTATAGTTTGGGAGGAGGTAAGGCAGAATGGAAGGTCAGGGATTGGTCAGACCAATGTGAAGGAGGTGCAACTGAATTTCCGCTGGGGCCCTTTGACAATAGATTACAATAGATTAATAGAGGTTATTCGTGAAGCCCCACCTTCTCAACCTTGCCTGAGGTGTGTTTATCCTCAGATCAAATCACCACTCTTCAGCTGTCCCCCTTACCAATGGTGGTACAGTGGTTAACACTGCTGCCTCACTGCGCCAGGGTCCCAGATTTGATTCCAACCTTGGGTGACTATCTATGTGGGGTATGTATGTTCTCCCTGTGTCTGCATGTGTTTCCTCCGCGTGCCCTAGTTTCCCCCGCAGTGATGTGCAGTTAGGTAAATTGGCCATGCTAATTTGCAAGGTTAAGTGGGGTTCTTGGGTTGTGGGGATAGGGTGGGGGAGTGGGCCGAGGTTACAATGCTCTTTCATGGGATTGGTGTAGACTTGATGGGCAAAATAGCCTCCTTCTGCAGTGTAGGGATTCTATGATTCTATGAATAAGAAGGGAGGAGGTAAACCGGCAGGTATTGCACCTTTTGCGATTCCATGGGAGAAGCAGTATTTCACTTGCATCTCCTTCAAATTGGTCTACTGTATTCACTGCTTCCAATGTAGTCTCCTCTACAATAATGACCTAGCCCTGACTATCCATTCTGCCCCACCCCTCTCTAACAATATAATTTATTGCATTTCTATTTCTCTTCAGGTCAGTAGAAGGGTCACATGGACTAAAAGTGTTAACTCTATGCTTCTCTCTCCACAGATGCTGCTAGGTCTGCTGCGTTTATCCAAACATTAAGAACTTGACATGTATATGACGCACAATTAAAATTGAGCAGTTCTAGTACCAGATTCCTTTCATGAAAGAGAACATTGTTGACAAGACCATGTCTGGTGAGGTATGTAACTGGGAAGCAGTGACGCAGATTATAATGGATGGAATCTTATGCCCGTTGAAATATTTTCAGGGTTGGATCATTTCCAGGTCCCAACCCAATTGGGTTAGAGGTATGCCCTGTGGCTTGATCTCATGTGAAGCAACCAATTAATAGGCCATCTTCACATTCACCTTTTAATTAAGATCAGCGAGTGCATTCTCAAGGCAGGAGACCCAAGGAGTGGACTTGAAGGTCTGGTAATGCAGGTGGTGTGAGGGGTCCGGGGGGGTGGGGGGGGGGGGAGGTGTTGCAGGGCCGATGGCGGGTGATGGAACGTGAGGGCACCTCAATAGGAAGTTGCTTTCTGAAAGGTTCAGCAAAGTGGAAAATAAAGGATGGCCACCGCTATCAGGACATCCTTGGAGAGGGGAAACTCAACCGCAGGATTGCTTGCAACTGTGATAGTGGCTTAACATGCTATTTCCTCATTATCCTCCTGGTCCCACTTCTACACTTGCTTCTGTGGAACTGGGAATATTCAGCCCAGTGTGTTGATAATTACATCTTACCTGACACCTTCAAGTGAAGAGCTCTTTCCCCACATCTGGGACAGCACGGTAGCACAAGTGGATAGCACTGTGGCTTCACAGTGCTAGGGTCCCAGGTTTGATTCCCCGCTGGGTCACTGTCTGTGTGGAGTCTGCACATTCTCCCCATGTCTGCGTGTGTTTCCTCCGGGTGCTCCGGTTTCCTCCCACAGTCCAAAGACGCGTAGATTAGGAGGATTGGCCATGATAAATTGCCCTTAGTGACCAAAAGGTTTAGGAGGGGTTATTGGGTTACGGGGATAGGGTGGAAGTGAGGGTCAAGTGGGTCGGTGCAGACTTGATGGGCCGAATGGCCTCCTTCTGCACTGTATGTTCTATGTTATCATTTTTTGTGAGCACCCACGTGTATATTTCCCCTTGTATCACTGCTGTCCCATTGTGGGGGAAGACATTTGTGCACTAATACACAACCTGTGGAATTGCTTTTTGTCCAATTGCAGTGTGTAACAGGAATTGCAGTGTTTTTCTGAATATCCTTTTCTGGGTGGGGGTTTTGCAAATCAAGATGAAATGTTGGGAAATTGAGCACATTTCCCATTTGGGCACTCAATCATTTCCAGGTCAAGTGTAATATGATTAAAAGACCTATTTTGTAAATGAAGAACTATCCTACCACAAGGATAAATAAATACCCTTTCCAAGAATGGACGGTTGGCAGAACTGATTAATTTAATTTAATAATCTTTATTGTCACAAGTAGGCATACATTAATACTGCAAAGAAGTTACTGTGAAAATCCCCTAGTCGCCACATTCCGGCGACTGTTCAGGTACAAAGAGGCAGCCAGTCAGTGCTGAGATTGGGTAGAACCACTACATCCTCAAAGAACCTTTTCAATGCATTTAACAGAACCTCAGCATAGCATGGGTTTTATCTGTTGCAGAATGTTGGTGACAGACAGATGGGGCAGAAGGCAATGTGTGGCGAACACCTTTGATTCCAACCAGTCTACCCACCCATCATACAGTAAATCCTTGTATCTGATAAGCTTTCTGATTGGTTCCGATTTTTGTCCTAACAGTGGTCTCTTCAAACGAAAAGCATGCAATAAAACAATACCCCAGCGGGCAACAGCACATCAATCAGCTCAAGATAACTGCTGCTTCACCTTCAACTGATCCTCATAGAAGAACGGTCTTGATTTGCGTTTTCAAGTCAAAACTAGAATGCCACAATGCTTAGCACCAGGGTTCAATTCCAGCCTTGGGCAGACTTTGCACTTACTCCCCATGTCTGCGTGGGTTTCCTCTGGGTGTCCTGGTTTCCTTCCACAGTCCAAAGATGTGCAGGTTAGATGGCTTGGCCATGATCAATTTCCCCTCATTGTCCAAAAGGTTAGGTGGGGTTACGGGGATAGGGTGGGGTCCTGGATGGGTTGCTCCTTTGGAGGGTTGGTGCAGACTCAATGGGCTGAATGGCCTCCTTCTGCATTGTACTGATTCTACCACGGCATGGTAGCACAGTGGTTAGTTAGCACTGTTGATTCACATCTCCAGGGTCCCAGGTTCGATTCCCGTCTTGGGACACTATCTGTGCGGAGCTCATTCTCCCCGTGTCTGCGTGGATTTCCTCTGGATCCTCCAGTTTCCTCCCACAGTCCAAAATGTGCAGGTTAGGTGGATTGGCCATGCTAAATTGCCCTTTGTGTCCAAAAAAAGGTTAGGTGGGATTACGAGGATAGGGTGGTGTTGGCTTAAGTAGGATGCTCTTGAGGCAACACGGTGGCGCAGTGGTTAGTATTGCTGCCTCATGGTGCCAAGGTCCCAGGTTCGATCCCGGCTCTGGGTCACTGTCCATGTGGAGCTTGCACCTTCTCCCCATGTTTGCGTGGGTTTTGCCCCCACAACCTAAAGATGTGCAGGGTAGGTGGATTGGCCACGCTAAATTGCCCCTTAATTGAAAAAAAAATGAATTGGGGACTTTAAATTTATTTTTTTAAAAGTAGGATGCTCTTTACAAGGGCTGGTGTAGACTAGATGGGCCGAATGGCTTCCTTATGTACTGTAAATTCTATAGGAGGTGATTAACATGAGCCTTGAGGGTAATTAGAATCTGACAGTGCAATAATGGAGATATCGAAGACAAAAATGTTTTTTGCATTTATATAGCACTTTTCTTCACCCCAGGTGCTTTACAACCACTGAAGTACTTTTGAAACGTTGTCACTGTTGTCATGTGGAAAAATGGCCAATATCAAAATCTCTCATGTGACAGTGGATCCGACTGAGACAGATGTCAAGATCACTTTTGGTTACTGAATGTGTGCTGTATCCGAGAAAGACGTAGGTTTACGTTTTCTTGGATGTCAAGAATTACATGAGAACATAAAATATAGGAGCAGGAGCAGACCATTTGGTCCGGCGAGCCTGCGCCGCCTTTCAATAAGATCATGGCTGGTCTGATTATGTGGCCTCAACTCCACTTTTCTGCCTAATCCCCAGAACCCTTGACTCCCCTTGTCAATCATCTAGCTCCTTCTTCAACATACCGAGACTGAGATCCCGAAAGGGCTACAGATAACCTGTGATTATCCCTCTCCCTGGATCTGTAATGATTTGATTACCTGCAAATGCTCGCATTCCAAGCATTGTCCAGCATCACTGACTTTGTCTATATAAATGTTTCTGGAACATACCTCTCCATTCACCCGAGGAAGGAGCTGCGCTCCGAAAGCTCGTGTTTGAAACAAACCTGTTGGACTTTAACCTGGTGTTGTAAGACTTCTTACTGTGCTCACCCCAGTCCAACGCCGGCATCTCCACATCATACTGAGACTGAACCTCTGTCTACAGGTTTCTGAGGTAGAAAATTCCAAAATCTAAAATGACCCTTTGAGAGAAGATGAATTCCTCCTCATCTCTGTCCCCTTAAGTTGCCTGTGTTTGCTTAAAACGTGTTACATCTTTTAACTTGTACCAATTCTGACCAAAGTTTCTCTCTCCACAGATTCCTGATTGTTCCAGAATCTGCAGGATTGTATCCAAAAAGCTACTGTAAAAAAAAGAGCCATCGCCTCAGTTAGGAGTTTCACCAGCCCCACCCACATCAAAACGCCTCCCTCCCTCCCGCCCAGGCCGGATAGGACTCCAGTGCCCCGAGTCACACAGGAGATGAAGCTCTTCCTAAATGTGGTCCAGACACCCAGAGAGTTTCTTCTTTAACGAGAGATGGGGGAGGATTCAGATCGAGAAATCGAGGAGATTATTCAGGAGATGGATTACATCCCCGGACACTTCCACCTGGAGTTGAATTTGAATTTCGAGCCTCTCCAAGAAGAGCGGCTGCGGCGGAGGGACGCGAAGCTGAAGCGGGACAGCCTGCAGCTGGAGGCGGAGGAGGGCGCCCAGCGCTTTGCCTCACGGAACCTGCTGGGGGTCTTCGCCTTCCACCTGGACGAGTGTCAGGCCGCCGAGGAGATCTTCTCCAGCGTCTGCCGGGAGGAGCCGGGCAACCTGAACGCCTGGGCCAACCTGGGCTACGTGTACGACCGGCTGCAGCAGGAGGCGCGGGCGAGCGAGTGCGTGGAGCGGCTGTCCCAGCTGATGGGCCTGAAGCAGGGGCAGGAGCAGGAGGAGGGGGGCGAGGCGGAGACCCTGCGGCCGCTCCGGGCAGCCAGGTGCCTGGCGGAACATGCCTACGCCAGCGCTTTCGACGTGGGGCTGCAGAGCGAGGAGGATCACGCCGAGAAGCTGAGCACAGCCATCGGGCTCTATGACAAAGCCTTGCTTTATGGCAAGGGTAAGGTGAGACAGAGGTGTCCTTTCCAGCTCACATAGAGCAGCCAGGTTTGACTCTTATACACCCTCTGCATTGGCCGGGCAAGCCCCTCAGCTCAAGGGATTGGCAACAAGCGCTGTCCCAGCCAGCGATGCCCACATCACATGAATAATTTTTTTAAAAATTGAGGGTGGGAATTCTCCATCAATTCACGGCAGCGGGATTCTCCGTCGGTTCCTGGCAGCGGGATTCTCCGTCAGTTCACGACAGCGGGATTCTCCGTCGGTTCGCGGCAGCGGGATTCTCCGTCGGTTCCTGGCAGCGGGATTCTCCGTCGGTTCATGGCAGCGGGACTCTCCGTCGGTTCGCGGCAGCGGGATTCTCCGTCGGTTCGCGGCAGCGGGACTCTCCGTCGGTTCCTGGCAGCAGGACTCTCCGTCGGTTCGCGGCAGTGGGATTCTCCGTCGGTTCGCGGCAGCGGGATTCTCCGTCGGTTCGCGGCAGCGGGATTCTCCGTCGGTTCCTGGCAGTGGGATTCTCTGCCGGTTCGCGGCAGCGGGATTCTCCGTCAGTTTGCGGCAGCGGGATTCTCCGTCGGTTCGCGGCAGCGGGATTCTCCGTCGGTTCCTGGCAGCGGGACTCTCCGTTGGTTCGCGATAGCGGGATTCTCCTTCGGTTCGCGGCAGCGGGATTCTCCGTCGGTTTGCGGCAGCGGGATTCTCCGTCGGTTCGCGGCAGCGGGACTCCCCGTCGGTTCGCGGCAGCGGGATTCTCCGTCGGTTCGCGGCAGCGGGATTCTCCGTCGGTTCCTGGCAGCGGGACTCTCCGTCGGTTCACCGCAGCGGGATTCTCCTTCGGTTCGCGGCAACGGGATTCTCCGTCGGTTTGCGGCAGCGGGATTCTCCGCCGGTTCACGGCAGCGGGATTCTCCGTCGGTTCGCGGCAGCGGGATTCTCCGCCGGTTTGCCGCAGCGGGATTCTCTGACGGTTCGCGGCAGCGGGATTCTCCGTCAGTTCGCCACAGCGGGATTCTCCGTCGGTTCACGGCAACGGGATTCTCCGTTGGTTCGCCGCAGCGGGATTCTCTGACGGTTTGCGGCAGCGGGATTCTCCGTCAGTTCGCCACAGCGGGATTCTCCGTGCAGTCCCGCTGCAGTGAATGGTTTGGCTGAGCACCAAATTCTCCATCCTCACTAACAGCGGTAGCGGGGCAGACTTGCAACAGAGAATAACGGCCAGAGCTCTGACAACAATCCGCAAAGGTTTAATAGTTACCATAATAATAATCACTTATTGTCACAAGTAGGCTTCAAATGAAGTTACTGTGAGAAGCCCCTAGTCGCCACATTCCGGCACCTGTTCGGGGAGGCTGTTACAGGAATTGAACCTGCGCTGCTTGGTCTGCTTTAAAGCCAGCTATTTAGCCCTGTGCTAAACCAGCCCCTATTGAGCCAAGCTTTCAATTCCAGATACCATTCATTGAATTTAAAACCCCACCCAGTGCCTGTGCTTTGAACCCCTGTCCCCAGCTCACTTTACTGAGTTTCCAAAAAGCATGGGTGTTTCAACACACTCACTGCAGACCAAATAGCCTCCTTCTGCACTGTAATTTGCTACAATTATTTTTCTGCAGGTATCTTCAGAAGAAAAAAGGAGTTGGTATTTCACAATGGCTACCATGTTTATTAGGTAAGAGAACCTGTTGTAATGTCGGCATCAGATCAATCTGCATATCTCACTTAAATAGACCCGCATCAGTATTGCACAATGCAAAGGATTGTCACTTTCCTAAGAGACCTGTGAGCACACAGCTGTGTGTCACTTGGGCAGTTTATTCCTTCTGTATAATTGCATCTACTACAGGCTTGTCCTATATCCTCCATATAGATCCATGGATCAGTAAATTCTTTATTTTTGTGCCAAGGTACAAATAATAGGTGAGACAAAGCATCAGGTCAGGCATTAACTTCAATAACTTTAATAAGTACACAAAGGAAAAAGGAATAAAATGATACGTTGATACAGTGAGATGCAGTAAGGGGGGTGGGATCCTTGCAGCCCCTTCAGTTTTAAATGTTTTAAGTTGCTACACCAGCAATATTGATACTTTAATTTAAAGCAGCAGGACATTATAATAATCCTATATGGTTTATATGTTTATAATCATCAGGTGACTGTTTCTAAAATCATTGTAAAACATCAAGTATTGTATCTCTGTCCTGGTATATCTCCATTTCGACTGCTGTCTGTTCCTAAAACTAGGATACTTTTCTTTTAGATGGTTGTTGTTTCATTTAATCCTAAACTTAAAGAATTAAATCTGTCCTTTTTTCTCCCTCTTTCTCTGGTAGATTGGATGGGATGTTGATGAACAAGGACCCTTCTGCTTGTAAGCGCCTAAAATATTTCAACAGATCATTGCTGTTACTGCGGGAGGTTCTCAAGTCCGACAGTGCTCAATATAGAGGTAGTGTTCGAGGCGGCGAACCTCTCTTTTTAATTGTCAGAAATATAAATGGAGGATCATATCAATCCCATATTGTACCCATTCAGACTTGGGGCGCGATTCCCCGGCCTTGTTGCGCTCTCACTCAATCGTACTGAGGCCAGTGAATAGCGGGAGAGGCCAATAACAAGATCTGCGGCAGGCGCCACACAGTTTGCGATGCGATGTAGCCAGCCTGTTCCAGTAGGAGAAATCAGGATCTCGCCGTAGCATGGCGAGAAACCAATTATCACCACTTAAGCCCCGTTTCCATACAATTAATGAGTACCAGCCTGTATCCAACAGCCTCCTATCATTCATTGGCCTCCCTAGCAAGTGTTCAAGTTGGCGCGATTAGTACTCCTTTTGAAAGAGGTGATCCTGGTGGAAGGACTTCTGTGGGGAGCCGAGGAGCCATCTCTGCTCACAGGCAACAAGGCTGGGATGCTGGGCTTCCCACCCCAGTGTTTGGTGGGGGGGTGAGGTACCTCTGCGGGGGTGGGACCCTCCACAGGGGTGGGCTGACATGAGGGGGGGGGGGGGGGGGTTGTGCTGAAAGGACAACCCTCGTGGCACCATCATGCCAACCCATGGATCGTTCCGGAAGGCAATCCCTGTCTCTGCCTGTCTGCCCTAGCAACCACCTAGAATCCCCAACGACGGCCGAGGTCTCTGGCTGTGCGGCTGAAGGCTGTCGCTAATAGGGAATTGACAATCATGGTTAAGTGAGCACTTCGCTGGACGGCGCGGTGGCACAGTGGTGAGCATGGCTGCCTACGGCACTGTGGACCCGGGTTTAATTGTAAAGAAAATAATTGTGTACTCTGTTTTTAAAAAAAGTGAGTACTTCACAGATGCCAAGAGGATTCCCATTGCTGAGCGGGCCATGTAGCACATGGGAGTCATTGCCTAGCATCCCAATCACACTTTGATGTCTGGACACTGTGCCTGAACACTGCGGGACGCAACACCACACATGCAACATCCGAACACCCAGGGGATGGGACATAGCTTCGGGGAGATGTCAACGGCTGGAGGGTGGGTGAGCACCATGGGAGGGTGGGGGAGGGGATGTCTGGAGAGATGGGCAAAGGGTCTGGAGGTCGGCCTGCATTGTGGAAGAAAGGGAAAGGCTGTGGTTGTGCGAAAAGGTGTTTAATGTGTTGTTCAATCCTCACTCCCAATGATGCCCCCCCCCCCCCCCCCCCCCCCCTGGTGTCCTCAATGATCCTCAACATGATTTGCCCTCCTACCTACCACTACGTCTAGGTGTTTCCCCAGGATGCATACCTGAGGTGGAGGCTACCAACTGCCTGCCTTGTCCTGTTGCCTTTGATGCCCCTGGTGGACGTCCTCTGGGGGCTCTGATGTCGGCTAATGCATGGCCATGCCGCCCTATATCATGTGCTGCCCTCAAGACGTGGCCTCATCTGAGGGGTGGAACTCGGGGGAGCTGGTGGCCCCCATTCACAGACGGGTCGGGCTTGGCACTCAACGCTCCCTCCTCCCGGTTGGTGCCCATGGGGCCCTGTGGCTCACCTTGGGATGGAGAAGCAGCCGGTTCGAGCCAAGCTGCCCCTGAATCATCTGGCTTTACCAGCTCTGGCAATTCCCATGGTCTGCACCATAGCGTCGACGCCCTCAGCGATGCTTCTCCGTGATTGGGCCATGCTCTGCGGCGCCTCAGCCATGCCCATTGTGACTGGAACAATCTCCGCATGGCCATGGCATGGCCATCTGAGAGCAGGACATGTCCAACAGAACCTCATCAAAGTCAGCGTGGCACTAGGTGACATCCCCCTGCGAGTCAGACATTCGGCCGAGACCCTCGGCTATGGCCGTCACCGACTGCGCGATGCCTTGGACACCTTCACTCATGCTGCCGACGACGTGCACCAGGCTCTCCATTGCGGTCCCCACCCTAGCAGTGTTGGCCTCGATGCCAGTGCCATCTCCTGTGCCCTTAGCCTGTGGGACTCCTCCAAGCTCTATGAATCTGCTGGAGAGACACTGACATCTCCCTCTGAATGTTCCTCCAATCTCTATCTTCTCCATTAGCCCCGGGTAACTCTGTACCACAGGCTTAGCATCAGGCTGGGATCCAATAGCCCTCTGACTGCTGTCTCGCCTGGGGCTTCCTGCCTCCATCTGATGTGCATCATCAGCGATGTGGTGCTCACCAGATTATGCCCCCGAAGGCTGACCACTGACATTTCCCACCGAGGTGCGTGTATCTGCGTTGGTGGAGGGTAGGACTGACAGCTGTGCCTCCACTACGGTTGTATCCTCGAAGTTCTCCTCTGAGGTGTTGTCCTCGGAGTTAGAAGGGGCTGCCGCCCAGGATGGGCCGGCTCTGTCGCCTGGAGGACCTGCAGGAGAATGGACATGTGGTCAGTGGAAGGAATAGGCCAGTCAGTAAGGCAATCATTACTCACGTTTGACAAGTCCTCAGGGTGGAGGCCCGTGGTCCCTCACCTCTGCGGTGTCCGCCAGCCCACATGGCTGACCAATCTGTCCTGTGCCATCCCAGTCACCTCCAGGGCTGGCACCTCGAAGGAGGTGAGGATTCTTTTGTCCGGCACTCCTCCGCCAATCAGGGCCCTCTCCCGACGGTTATGGGAGAACTTTTCCTGAGGATACACAGAGAGGGCCACATGCATATTTCACAATGGTGGGAGGGGTGTGGGAAGGAGGGGTTGGGGAGGTTGAAGGGGAAGGGAGGGTGGAGGAAGGGCTAGGGGTTGAATGGGGAGTTGGGGATGTGGGGGGGGGGGCGCTACTCGCTCGTGCTGCCCTTTTTCCAACACTGGAGGCCAGTCCTCCTGGTCACACTCACTGAACTCTCAGCTGCCAGCACCTCATCCCAGGCAGCACTGGCTGCCTTGTGCTGACTCTCTGGGACCCTCAATGATACAGGCCATCCCTCCTGGCCTCCACGGCATTTAGTAGCCTCCCCAGCATCATCCCCAAATCCTGGGGCTATTCTCCTCAGCGCCATTGTGGCAAGCTAGCTGGGGTTGGCTGAGAAAGTGCTGCCTGACCTTGTTACCGGGGGGTTGTCAAGCGCGGTCTCGGCCAATCGAGCCATCGTTTGCGAGCCCGTGAGGCGTCTTTAAGTGGATCAATTAATGTTGAATTGCGTTGCCGGCCTCGCTGGGACACGCACCAGGAAGCTCACGGCAATTCCTGGTCGCTGCAACATTACAAAATCTTTCTGGAGAATAGCACCCTAAGTTTTTCTGTGCATTTTCCTTCGAATGAATTAGAGAAACAGCCCAAAATTAGTCTTGTGAAGCTCTTGAAACATTACTTTTGTTAGCTTTCACTTTTCTGTGTCACGTTCATTTGTAACTGATTAAACCAGCAGATGTAACAGTGGTGAAATATTACTTCTTTGATGTGCAAAAGAGAGTGTTGGCCGATTACTAAAGCAATGCAGAGAAGAATTAAGGCTGCAGAGTTTTGGGTTTTGAGGGACATAATGAAGGTATTTTGGAGAAGTCAAACTACCAGTGAAAAGGTGCTGATGACGATAAACGATTATTATTATTAAAATCCAAGATCAGGAAGAGATGGTTGGAATAGCTTGGGCACGTAATAAGAAATTATGATTTTAAAAGTTTGATCCCAATTGGAAAGTTCAAAGGTAAAAGAGATCGAGATAGACAAAGATCCACACACCAGATGCCACTCAAAGAAGAGTGTGAGTGGCACAGTGGTTAGCATTGCTGTCTCACAGCACCAGGGACCTGGGTTCAAATCTGGCCTTTGGTCACTGTGTGGAGTTTGCACTTTCTCCCCGTGTCTGCATGGGTTTCCTCCGGGTGCTCCGGTTTCCTCCCACAGTCCAAAGATGTGCAGCTTGGGTGGATTGGTCATGCTAAATTTCCCCTTGCTCTGCAAAATTGCCCAGGTTCCATGGGGTATGGGGACAGGGTGTGGTAGTGGGCCTAGGTAGGGTGCTCTTTCAGAGGGTCGTTGCAAACTGATGGGCCAAATGGCCTCCTTCTGCACTGTAGTCCAAAGTTCTACATTTAGAAGTGTTTCCTAATTTTACTCCGGGAATGCCTGTCTTTAATTATGAGATTATACCCCCAGTCCTATATTCTCCGGCCTATGTAAAAAGATTCTCTTTCTCCATTTTCAAAGTCTTGAAATCTTTGATCAAATCATTCCCGAACCTTCTAAGCTCTAAGGAATGTAACCTGAGTTTGTGTAATCTCTCCTTATTATTTAACCCTTGTTGTCTATGTTGTACTTCCTCCTAGTAAGAAGTCTTACAACACCAAGTTAAAGTCCAACAGGTTTGTTTCAAATCACTAGCTTTCGGAGCACAACTCCTTCCTCAGGTGAATGAAGAGGTGGGTTCCAGAAATATATATATATATATAGACAGAGTCAAAGATGCGATATGATACTTTGAATGCAAGTCTTTGCAGGTAATTAAGTCTACAGGTCCAGACGGAGCAACTGGAGAGAGGGATAATCACAGGTTAAAGAGGTGTGAATTATCTCAAGCCAGGACAGTTGGTAGGATTTCACAAGCCCAGGCCAGATGGTGAGGGGTGAATGTAATGCGACATGAATCCAAGGTCCCGGTTGAGGCCGTACTCATGTGCAGAGCTTGGCTCGCAGAATCGCCGATCAGAAACTTATAGCCAAATTCCACAGTTTATAGCCAAGGATTTTAACCTGGTGTTGTAAGACTTCTTACTGTGCTCACCCCAGTCCAACGCCAGCATCTCCACAACAGTACTTCCTCCTGTACTCCCTCCAAGGCCAATATATTCTTCTGAAGGTGTGGTGCCCTGAACTGTTCACAGTACCCCAGGTGTGGTCTAACCAGCATTTTGTACAGCTGTAGCATAACTTCTGCCCCATGTATCCCAGTGTTCTAAATATAAGGGACAGCATTCTGATAGCCTTTTTGATTACTTTCTGTACTTGTTCATGACATTCTAATGATCCATGTACCTGGACACCAATGGTCCCTTTAGACAAACGTTCTATTTTCTTTGTTCTGAGGGTGTGGGCAATTTATTTAAAAGTACAATTAATTATTTTTGCACAGCTATGATGTGGGTGGGACTGGTGAAACTCTCCTAACTGAGTCGATGCAGTAACTTGGAAGGTCGGACTTGTACTGGGCCAGCATGGAGATTTTCGGGTTGCTGCAAAACTTAGAGAGAACATTGCTTTGGACCACCACTATTCCTAACATTTTACCGTGTAGGGAGTACCCTGTTCTTTTTAGGGCCAAAGTAGATTACGTCTTTTGTCCACATTGCCACAGTTTGCCCACATTGTCATTTGCCATTGTCTCACCCATTCACTTAACCTGTCAATATCTCGATGGGCAGCACGGTAACACAGTGGTTAGCACTGTTGCTTGACAGAGCCAGGGACCCGGCTTAGGTCGCTGTCAGTGCGGAACCTGCACATTCTCCCCGTGTCTGCGTGGGTTTCCTCCCACAAGTCCTGAAAGACATGCTGGTTAGGTGAATTGGACATTCTGAATTCTCCCTCAGTGGCGTCTAGGGGATTTTCAGAGTAACTTCAATTGAGTGTTAATGTAAGCCTACTGTCATGCTAATAAAGATTATTATTATTATCTTTGTAATTTTATACTTCCATCTGCAGTGCTGCCTGTCTTTGCGTCATCAACAAATTTGGATAATTGACTTTCTACCCCATCACCTATGATATAAATCAATTTACAGTGGCTGGGCATCCAATAGTTCTGCCATTGGGTAGAATGTCCTGTGTGCCAAGTTGTTGAACGCGTGAACTGATCACACCACAACCAGGGGAATTGAGCATCTGGGACTGCACTGAACAATGCAAGCAAATGTGCATCTTGTTAACCAATCATTTTGAAATTAACAGCACCAAGACTGAGAAAGAAGTGCAAATTAACATGGTGAATTCATTGTGAAATCAAATAGAGCAAGAGAAATAAACAGACAAAAGGAAAATTGGATTAAGAGAGAGAGAGAGTAAAAAGCAGGGGAAAATATTTATATTTCTAAAATCTCTACTAATTAAAACCTGAAGGCATGAGATCCCACACTTTCATTTGTTCATTTTTATAACCAGAGATATCGCCTGGCAGCAGTTAATATGGGATTGGACAAGGGCTAACATGGTGAGTTTAGTTTGTGTCCAATGCACAAATGTATATCTGGTGAGGCAGACTTCAAAAAGCCTTCTTCAGGAAGTTAATGAAAGAGGGGTGCGTCAGGACAGCAACTTTCTGATTTCCATGTTCAATCTCACCTCTGTTTTGCCTGACATTACTCCAGCATTTGCACGTAAATAATAGTACGCTATTGGGGTAGCACAGTGGCGCAGTGGTTTGCACTGCTGTCTCACAGTGCCAAGGACCTGGGTTCGATCCCTGCCCCAGGTCACTGTCTGTGTGCAGTTTGCACATTCTCCCCGTGTCTGCGTGGGTCTCATTCCCACAACGCAAAAAGATGTGCAGGGTAGGTGGATTGGCCACGCTAAATTGCTCCTTAATTGGTTAAAAAAAAAGAATTGGGTACTCTAAATTTACAAAAAAAAAAATAGTGCACTATTAAACCTCATTATTATTTTGAGAACAAAGTATGTGCAATGTGTAACTGTATTTATACACTACTATTCAGAAAATAACTGTTTAAAAATGAATATAACTTGTGTATTACAATTTGTATAATAAATAACTGTGGACTTTGTAACAACTGTTTCTACTGCAACGTCATCAGCAACCATTCAGCATTAGCTCTGCGTTTATTTTGTTCTTTCTTTCCCAGCTCTTGCCTTGTGTTACTTGGGGATGATGCTTGAGAGGGCAGACTCTATCCCCAATATTCCAATGGCAGTTCATGATTGTGGATACTCTGGGACTGATCCACTTGACTGTTATGGACAGGTGAGGTCTTGTGAGTTGGTTTTAGCCAGGGGTGGGATTAATAACATCTTATTGTTCTCGGAGATTTCAATAACCAATTTAGTGGTTGGAATGGGGAAGGAATAAATGGAGAAAAGGGAATGCACTTTATAAGATGTGAACAGGAATCCTTCCCCAAGCAGTCCAGTCATGTGCCAAAATCTAGTTAGAGAACATAATCAATCAGGCAGATAAATGATTGTAGGTCACCTCCATAATTGTATGGTGCCCATAATGTTATTTGTCTGATATGATTGTGCGAAGAGGTATCCAGGAGGCTTGATACCTTATTTAAAGGAGTGTTGACAACTCTTAAGATGCTTTTCAGTTTGTGAACAGACAAGTGTGTAGTGATTCAGCTCAGTCTTTCTTTGTGTTATGATGCTTCAGAAATATTATCTTATATGGCTCACCAAAGGGATTTCCTTTAAAAATCCAGCAATTCCAAAGAATCTTTGACATCATTAATTTAAAATATTGTTTTTTATATTTTTTCCCCCTTCCTTCATTAATAGTGACATTGCTGACCTTGCTGGATTCAGCATCGGACATGCTGTGCCTCATAATGTAGAATTAAAATACATTGGTATTCCCTATTGATTTTCCCAGTATTTGGTTGGAAGAAAGTTTTGCTCATTCTGTGCTGGATTCCACGACTTTCTTTCAAAGGTCGGTGGCACAGTGGTTAGCACTGCTGCCTCACTGCGCCAGGGACCCAGGTTCGATTCTGGCCTTGGGTGACTGTCTGTGTGGAGTTTGTATGTTTTCCCTGTGTCTGCGTGGGTCTCCTCCGGGTATGCCAGTTTCCACCCACAGTCCAAAGATGTGCAGGTTAGGAGCCATGATCACTGCACGGGATTCTGGTGGGAGGGCGGGGAGTGGGCCTAAATGTAGGGTGCTCTTTCGGAGGGTCGGTGCAGACCAGGTAGGTCAAATGTAGGGATTGTATGAAAATGTTACCCACCAGAATTCAAGAAAATGCAAATTTACCTCCCAAGCGTATGGTGATGTAGGTAAAAGGAGTTCTGCAATCTCTGAAGTTTATGAAATACCATCTAGTGGTAGTAATGTGAATCTACAGATTTTCACATGTAAAAGGTAACTTTAGGATGGGAAAATGGTGCCTATAGAAATGGCAGAATATTGTTTACACAACATACATAACTAATGTACCTTTTTAATTCACACGTTGCATCACTTAAGGTGTCTGCCATGTACCAGTTTGCAGGACTCTTGCCTCTTGATGCAGGACTCTCGCCTCTTTAGTTAGAAGGTTGTGGTGTGGGTTCAAGTCACTTCAGGGCTTGAGCTCAAAAATCCAGGCTGACATTCCAGTGCAGTACTGAGGGAGCACTGTACTATCGGAGTTGGCATCTATGGATGAGATATTAACGCAAGGCACCATCTGCCCTCTCGGGTGGATGGGAAGGATTCCATTTAGTATTTTGAAGAAGATCGGGAAGTTATCCCCAGTTCCTGACCAATATTTATATCTCAATCAACATTACAATGAGATAGTTTATTCTGTCATTATGATATTACTGTTTGCGAGTTTGCTGTGTGCAAATTGGCTCCAGAATTTCCTACATTACAACAGCGGTTACCCTTCAAAAGGTGTTAATTTTTCATTCATTCATTCATGAGATATGAGCATCACTGACAGGTCAGCATTTATTGTCCGTCCTTTAATTGCCCCTTGACACTTTGGCCATGGTAGGTACTGTATAAATGCAAGTCCCTTTTATTTTTTTTTCTTCTCCTTGTTCCCGGAAGCTTGATATTTGACTTTGTTGTTTTTCATGATTCAAGGTCGATGGATAGTAACTCATCAAATGCACAAATTAAATATTCCTTTCCCCTGTTCACTTTCCAGGCAATTGAAACAGCAAAAACGGATCCATTCACCTTGAATCGGCTTGCCAAAGTTTTTCATTTCCTTGGCAAACAAGACATGGCAGTTGGTATCTGTAACATGGCCTTGAATATTCTTCCAGACCCAGGAACAAACTGGCAAGCTTACAGCACGAGGGCAAAGGTATATTGTTCCTGCCATTCGCTGTCACCATCAACAGTATGAAACTGTTTGCATGTGTGGGTGGGTAGGTGTGTATGTCCAAGGCAGGAGAGCGCATTCGTCTGAACATAACATGGGAAATGGGATCAGGCGCAAACGGTACAGCCCCTCGAACCTGCTCCACCATTCAATATGATCATGACTGATCATTGGCCTTCACTCTACTTCCTTGCCCTCTCCCCTTAGCCCTTAATTCCCTCAGAGACCACAGATTTGTCATCTCAGTTTAAACATATTCAGCAATGGAACATCCACAACTCTCTGCGATAGAGATTTCCTGAGCTTCACAACCCTTAGTTGAAGACATTTCTCTTCATCTCTGTCCTAAATAATTGGCCCTGTATCCTGAGACTGTGCCGAGGTATTTTAGATTCCCCAGCCAGCTGAAAAAATTCTGTGTGTCTAGGTGGGTGGGTGTCTGTCTGTGGGCTGGGTAGTTTTCTGTCTGCCTTAGAGGCACACCTGAAGAGCTGCCTGCTATGACTTTGAGAAGGGAGCCAGCACCTTATGATCCCTAAAGGCCTTTTCTTCTGTATAAATGATGATGGTCTCTGATGATGTGTGTCAGGGAATATAGATTCTCGCCCTGAATAATGAGATCCTAGCTTTGATCATGCTGTCAGGAGAGGATGATGGTGAACCATGCTGCCAAGAACTAGGAGGAATGTTTTCTCTATTATTTGTAGCAAAATTGCAGATACTTATTGGTGACTTTAGCTAAAATGATCAAGCAGAAGAAAATACGCTGATTCTGGGTTCATAGCTCACTGATGGGGATTTCGGTGTCGGCCAGGTTTAATAACAATTTGAACATTTGTAGTTCCTTCCAAGTAGAAAAATATCCACAGAAATTTCACAAAGGGGTAGTCAGTGAAAACTGGAGACCAAACCCCAGGAGGAGATACCAGGAGAGGTGACCAAACATTTGGTGAAAACTGGGTTATAAGGAGGATCCTAAAATATGAGAGGGAGGCGGTTGGGCAGAAGAGTTTTGGGGTGGGGGTTGGCATCGATAACTGAAGGCAAAGTTGCCAATGCTGGGGATGCACAAGAAGGCAAAATCAGGATCAAAAGTTTGAGAAGGATGGGATATTTATAAGATTAAATTTTATTTATAGGGATTGTGTTTACAGAAATATTGATGACTCTTAAATGCCCTCTGAAATGGCCTCGCAAGCCGCTCAGTTCTTTCAAGCTGCTACAAGGTGTACACACAGGAATTAAATCAGAGGGATCAACTGAGGCACCAGAAACTACAATGGCAAAACCAGCCCTGTCGACCGTGCAAAGTTATCTTTACTAACATCTGAGGGCTTGTGTGAAAATTGAGAGAGCTGATTGACCTAGTCATATTCGCAGAGTCATACCTTGCATATAATGTCCCAGATCCCACCATCACCATCCATACGTATGTCCTGTCCCACTGACTGGACACACCCAGCAGAGGTGGAACAGTGGGAAACAGTTGGGAGGGAGTTGTACTGGGAGTTTTCAACAAAGATTATGGATCCCATGATGTCTCATAAGATCAGGTAAAACATGGGCAAGGAAATCTGCTTTATCACATTATCACATACTGCACCCCCAGCAGACGAATTACTCCTTCAGTTAGAGGAAGCACTGAGAGTGGCAAGGGTGAAGAATGTACTCTGGGTGGGGGACTTCAATGTCCATCACCAAGTGTGGTTCAGTGCCGCCACTACTGACCCAGCTGGCTGAGTCCTAAAGGATACAGCTGCTAGATTGGGTCTGTATCAGGTGGTGAGGAACCAAGAAGAGGGAAAAACCTATTTGACCTCATCCCTCTACAATTTATTTGTCTCCAAAGCATCCGTCCATGACGGTCCTGGTAGGAGCGACCACCACACAGTCTTTGTAGAGACAAAGTTCCATCTTCATATTGAGGATACCCTCCACCGTGTTGTGTGGTACTGCCACTGTGCTGAATGGGATGGATTTTGAACAGATCTAGCACATGAATTCTGGGCACCCATGCCATGCTGTGGATCAAAAGCAGCAGTAGACTTGTATACCACAACCTGTATTTTGGCATATTCCCAATTCTACCATTATCACCAAGCCAGGGGATCAAATCTGGTACAAAGGGAAGTGCAGGAGTTTTAAAAAATTGATTTAAGAGATGTGGGCATTGCTGGCTGGGACATCATTTATTCTCCATTCTAATTGCACATCAACTGAGTGTCCTTTGACGGGGCATTTAAGAGTCAACCACATTGCTGTGGATCTGGAGTCACATGTAGGCCAAACCATTAAGGACGACAGATTTCCTTCTCCAAAGGACATTAGTCAACCAGTTGGGTTTTTAAGACAATCAACAATGGTTTCATTATTAGACTTCATTCTAGATTTTTTATTGATTTCAAATTTCACCATTTGCCATGGTGGGATTTGAGCCCATGGTCTCTGGATTGCGACTACAGTGACAATTACACTGTGCCACTGCCTCTTCTATAGTGGTCTGAAAAGGCAGCCACACCACCACTTTCTCAAGGGCATTTCGGGATGGGCAATAAAAATTATGGCCTTCCAGCAATGCCCACATCTCATGAATGAGTGAAAAATGGCCAAGAGGAGGTTAGACATGGGATGCGAGACCATGAAGGAATTTAAACACAACATTAAGAATTTTAAAATTGGAGATGTTGGAACTAGAAGCCAAAGTAGATCAGCAATGACAGGAATAATGGTGAACAGGACTTAAGCCAGATAGGGTAAGGGCAGCATGAATTGTAGTTTAGAGCGTGGAGGGTTTAAATCCAATCTCCGAAGAAGAGACTAGACCTCTTGATGCATTACACAATTGATATTGTCTGTATGATGTTCTTTCCCCAGATTTATATGAAACTGTACACTCGAGGCCTTGAACGTGTCAAGATGGGTCAGAGTGGAGTGCCAGACAGACAGCTACTAACTAAAGCAAAAGCTGATTTAGATTTAATACTGTCTGTATGCCCCTGCCTAAAAACGTACCTGGATATGGGACAGGTGAGTACCTGACTGAGCTTTGTGACATGTTCTTTCAGTCGGGTATAATTGTGCTTATTGTTTCTGGACTTCTCTTCAACCGACCCTTGGTCTGTCCTGTTCTACTGGTAGGACAGACCACCAGAGGTAGTGGCACCATGATATAAAATCAGGAGGACGTAGTCCTAGGAATCCTAGGCTTCAGACCTCATGAATTATCATGCTATCAGATCAGACATGGCATCAGGTCAGACATGGGTAAGGAAATTTTCTGTTGATTACTACTTGCTGTTCTCCCTCAGCTGATGAATCAGTACTCCTCCATGTTGCGTACCACTTTTAAGAAGCACTAAGGATAGCAAAGGCAGAGTATGTACTCCAGGAGGGGAATGTCAATGCCCATTGTCAAAAGTGGATAGTGACGGGCAGCACGGCGGCACAGTGGTTAGCATTGCTGCCTACAGCGCTGAGGACCCGGGTTCGAATCCCGGCCCTGGGTCACTGTCCGTGTGGAGTTTGCACATTCTCCCCGTGTCTGCGTGGGTTTCACCCCCACAACCCAAAAGATGTGCAGGATAGGTGGATTGGCCATGCTAAATTGCCCCTTAATTGGAAAAAATAATTGGGTACTCTAAATTTATGAGAAAAAAAAGAGTGGATAGTGACAGCATTACTGAATGGCCTGAGTCTTGAAGGACATAGCTACCACACCGGGCCTGTGTCAAGTGGAGTGGAAACAATAAGAGGGAAGAACTTACTTTATCTCACCCTTCCCAATCTGCCTATTGTAAATGACTGTGTTGGTAGCAGTGATCAACGCACTGTTCTTGTGGAGACAAACTCACATATTCACAATGAGGACATTCAGCACCGCATTGTATGGCACTAATATTATCCTAAATGAGGTAAATTCAGAACAGATCTATCTGCTCAAATCTGGGCCTCTGAGGTTTCTTTAAATTCATTTATGGGATGTGGGCGTTGCTGGTTAGGCCAGCATTTATTGCCCGTTTCTAGTTGCCCTTCAGAAGGTGGTGGTGGGCTGTCTTCTTGAACCATTGCAGTCCCTGAGGTGTTGGTACACCACAGTGCTGTTAGAGAGGGCATTCCAGGATTTTGACCCAGCGACAATGAAGGAACAGCAACATATTTCCAAGTCAGGGTGGTGAGTGCCTTGGAGGAGAACCTCCATGTGGTGGGGTTCCCAGGTGTCTGCTGCTTTTGTCCTATATAGTAGTGATCGTGGGTTTGGAAGGTGCTGCCTAAGGAACCCTGGCAAGTTACTGCAGGACTCAGCTGTGGAGGGATTGAATGTTTGTGGAAGGGGTAGCAATCAGTGGGCTGCTCTGTCCTGGATGGTGTTGAGCTTCTTGAGCGTTGTTGGAGCTGCACTCATCCAGGCAAGTGGAGAGTAGTCTATCACATTTCTGACTTATGCCTTGTAGATGATGGACAACGTTTGGGGAGTGTGGACATGAGTTACTTGCCACAGGATTCCTAGCCTTTGACCTGTGCTGGTAGCCACAGTATTAATATGGCTAGTCCAGTTCAGTTTCTGATCAATGGTAACCCCCAGGACATTGATTGTGAGGGATTCAGTGGTAGTAATGCGATTGAATGCCAAGGGATGATGGTTAGATCCTCTCTTGTAGGAGATGATCATTACCTGGCACTTGTGTGGCGCAAATGTAAAACTTGCCACTTGGCAGCCCAAGCCTGGATATTGTCGAGGTCTTGCTGCATTTCGACCAAGGCAGGCCTGCACCACGGTTCAATTCCCATACCAGCCTCCCCGAACAGGCGCCAGAATGTGGCGACCAGGGGCTTTTCACAGTAACTTCATTTGAAGCCTACTTGTGACAATAAGTGATTTTCATTTCATTTCATTATCTGGAGTTGAGTGGTGCTGAGCATTGTGCCGTCATTTGCGAACATCCCCCTCCCCACTTCTGAGCTTATGATGGAAGGGAGGCCATTGACGAAGATGGTTGGCCCTAGGACATTTGAATGTTGGCTAGTGTAGACTTGAGAGATGAACAGACACTTCCAACACTGATGAAAGTTCAACTCAAATTTTATTAACTACTTCTAACTAACTAACACACAATGACTGTGGGTCTAAATGATGCTAACTTAATCTAGAGACCTAAGCCTTGTCCGAACCAGTTGATTCTCTCAGCACATGGTGTGAGTCTGTGCTGGGCTGGATGAGTTCTTGTTACACTGAGAGGCAGCACCCAGAATGAGCGGGAACCGTGGTGCCCTCTGCCTTTATAGTGTGTGTATTCTAACTGGTGATTGGCTGTGGTGTTTGTACATGTTGTTTGGTCCCTGTGTGTGTCCATCAGTGTGTGTCTGCACCATGATATACTGGTGTATATTATGACAACATTATCCTGAGGAACTTGTGATGTCCTGGAGCTGAGATGATTGACCTACAACCACCATAACCATTTTCCTTTGTGCCAGGTATGGTTCCAGGCAATAAAAAGTTTTCCCCCTGATTGACTCCAGTTGTGCAAGGGCTCCTTGATGCCATACTCAGTCAAACGCTGCCTTGATGCCACTCTCACCTCCCTTCTGTAATTCAGCACTTTTGTCCATGTTTGAACCAAGGCTGTAATGAAGTCAGGAGATGAGTGACCCTGGCAAACTGAAACTGAGCAAGTGTGAGCGGGATATTGCTGAGTTGGGCTGGTTTAGCTCACTTGGCTAGACAGCTGGTTTGTGATGCAGAGCAGGACCAGCAGCGCGGGTTCAATTCCTGTACTGGCTGAGGTTATTCATGAAGGCTCTGCTTTCCCAACCTTGCCCCTTGCCTGAGGTGTGGTGATCCTCAGGTCAAATCACCACCAGTCAGCTCTCCCTCCTCAAAAGTGAATAGCAGCCTATGGTCATTTGGGACTATGGCGATTTTAATGAGTAATTACTGCTTGTTAGCACTGCTGATAACTCCGTTCATTACTTTACTGGTGATTGAGAGTAGACTGATAGGGCAGTAATTATCTGGGTTGGATTTGTCCTGTTTCTTCTGTACAGGACACACCTGGGCAATTTTGCACATTGCCGGGTAGATGCCAGTGTTGTAGCTCTACTGGAACAGCTTGGCTAGAGGTGTGGCAAGTTCTGGAGCACAAGTCTTCAGTTCTATTGCGGGAATATTGTCAGGGCCAATAACCACTGTGCCACGATGCTGTCCTTCTGCTGGTGAATCAGTGCTGCTCCATGTTGAACACCACTTAGAAAAAACACTGAGGGAGGTAAGGCACAGAATTTATGCTGGATGGGGGAGCTTCAACAAGGATGACTCGGTAACACGAGTACAGACCCAGCTGGCCGAATCCTAAAGGACATCGCTGCTAGTCTGGGTCTGCGGCAGGTGGTGAGGGAACCATGAAGAGGGAAAAACCTATTTGAGCACATCCTCACCAATCTACCTGTCCCTGATGCATTTGTCTATGACAATATTGGTAGGACTGACCACTGCACAGTTCTCATGCACAATGTTCAGCACCAGTCACGTGTCCTCAAATGATGAAGCAGTCTGTGCCAATATGCAGCAAGACCAGGACTACATTCAGGTTTGGGCTGATAAATGGTAAGCAATATCTTCATCACACAAGTTGGAGGCAATGACTATTACCCACAAGAGTAAATTTAATATATTACAGAAGAGTTATGCTTTTGGACTAATCTCTAGCCCAGCTGTTCCATTGCAGCTATAATGCAGGTAATTACATGACACTATGGAAAATTAGGTATGTCCGGTCCACAGAAAACCAGGACAAATCCAATCTGGCTCTCAATCGTCAACAAAGTGATAGAAGGTGTTGTCGACAATACCATCAAAAGACACCAGTGCTGAGTATGGATTCTGCCAGGGCATCTATTTTGAAGTCAATGGGATGTAGAATTCAGATGGTTATTAAAATGTGTTTAACCAGCATTCACCCTCAACTTACTGGTCAGATAAGGTTACATTTTCCGCTTTTGAATCTCTGATGTTGAAAACTAATATTGTCATGATTTGAAACTGGCCATCTGACAGCTCTATATTGATATGTTAAATATATAGTCAGCTAGTAGATACATTGAACAAATGACTAACAATCTGTTAAAGCTCTTGTGGCTCATGAGCTTCTCTAGGTGTGTAGATTTGATTGTAGTCTTCTAATGTGCTTCCACCCATCCACCATTCCATTGTCTCTTGTGGAATAGTAACCTAATTCTTTATTACCGGCAGGTCTGTTACTACATGGGTGTTGATGCTGTGCAAGAACTCCAATTGGTGGATGAAAGTGCACTCAACAATGCTTTAGTTTTCTTTGCCAGAGCAATGGAGTATGAATTGGGAGACACGCTGCCTGAGATCCAGCTCCTGAGAGGGAAGTGTTTACAGGCCAAAGGAGAGGAAAACAATGCGGTTGAATGCTTCAAGCAGGCAATTGAACTCGATGATGTAGGATCCCAGTTCTCTGAAACTTTCCGCTGCCTCATCGAGTCACTATTGTCACTGTTCATCCAGGGAAAATGTAGTGAGGAAATGATTATCAATGAAGTGGAAATCTGGGTTGAAAAGGCTGAATCAAAGTATCGAATAGAGAGAGTCATGCAGGAACTGCGTTCAATTTGTCGAAACCACATGCCAAAGATTTTAAAACTCTCCAGAGCTATGATCGTAGCTGGGAAGCTGCAAATAGTCAAGTTATTGTTAGAAACAATGAACCCTGAACCCACCTGAGTTAACAAGAATTAAGGAGTGAATTGTGTGAAGACCCTTGCCACTTGTCTGTAAAAATCCACTTTTGTGCCTCTTGATGTATCTTCAGCCGGAATAAACTTTGTATGGTCTGAGACTAAATTGCAATCCGATTTCGTGCTTTGCCTCTCTGTTAGCTGACCTGCAAAAGGTGTATTTGGTGTAAAGTAACCAATGGATGATGACGTCAGAATTCGTTTGGAATACAGTTCTTTAAAACAGCATCTTCCAAACCCGCGGCCACTACCATCTTAAAGGATAGGGGCAGCAGATATGTGGAAACACCACCTGGAAGTTCCCCTCCAAGTCCCTCACCATCCTAACTTGGAACATAATTGCTGTTCCTTCACAGTTGTTGGGTCAAAACCTTGGAACTCCCTCCCTGAAAGCATTGTGGGTGTTCCAACACCACATGGACTGCAGCGGTTCAAGAAAACAGTTCACCATCACCTCCTCAAAGGCAATTATGGATGGGCAATAAATACTGGCCTAGAGAGAGAGACACCACATTCTATGAATGAATATTTTTAAAACAGATTTGATCACCTTATAGCACACTTGCAAGCATCTTCGTATTGTATAATGCACACAGTTGCTGTTTATCAGATTACACTCGTTAAGGACTGAACAATATGACTGAAATTACAAACTTGCTTAAGAGTGTCAGCTGTTCCAGTCTCTTGAGGCCTTTCCACAAAGAAATTCTAGCTGTGTAAAACCTCAGGGAAATGCCAAGCTTCATCAACATCAAGGAATCTTCCAGGCCTGGAATGGCTGTAGTTAACTTAAGAACAAAGCACAATCTACTTTTTCCCAACGATGTGACTCCATTCCAACACCAATAGAACACCTCCTATTAAATCCAACATTTCCCACACCAGCCACCTTTGTGTGCTTTCTGAGAGAAATTACCAATTCAGAGAATGAGTTTGTGCTCAGCATTGAGCAGTTTTGTGCCTTGGTCTAGTTTAACGCAGCTCTAAACGCATTCAGCTCTCGACCACTGCAGTCTGGCGAGAGTAGGCAGTTTCATAACGTATCTTAGAGAAGATCTTAATCAGCTACAGCACTCGGTCCTCATCTCACTGTGCAGGAACATGTGTTGTGGTAATAAGCTAAGTGGATTGTATGCATAGATACATCTCAAATAACTACTCATTTTACTCAAATATGCGAGGAGGAGAAAGAGAATTAAATATAAATGTTATAACAGGGTCTCGTACTGGTAATTCTGGTTGGTTTGCAGGTCATTTTTTGTTATGCTATCTCTTTTATACCCAGTAGAAGTACCAGTGTCTGGAGAGACGGCTTCTTTTTTCATTAACCTACATCCATCTTCCAACTCTTAACTGAGCAGTTTGTGAAATTGAAAACTTGGGCCGTTTTCCCTGATGAGTGAATTGCTGCACTTATTGCCATTCAAGTGACTCAAACACCAGGGCCCAATCTCCTTGCAGGAAATGATTGACCTGATGCAAATGAGCCTGGTAAAAACAAAACCCGTAAAAGACTGGGTTCTCCGAGGAAAAAGGGAGGAAATTTGGATTTATCGTCTCCTTAGGCTCTAAACTCCCATTGAACCGCCCAGCGAGGCTTTGTCCATTCCCCACCTCAAAACCTACTTTCCATCAAGTGACTCTTTGCATGGACTTCAAATGCTGCCGTTACAAACTCTGCACATTCTGTACCACCCATTGAAAGTGTCACTGAGTGATTTAAATGACCTGACTTTGCATTTCCAATAAAGAGGAGCTTATTTGCTGCAGATGAAGCCAATTGGCTGTAGTCCAGTTGGCAAGGTTTATTTGTTCTTTGCACGTGAGGGATGTGAACAAGTCCCCAATTATTGCTGACCATGAGTTGCATTGAGAAGGTGGTGGTGGGCCTTCTCCTATAACTACATCCTTATGATGTTTGTTTTACACAATTTGCAATTAGATAACAATTCTACCTTTTTCCCCAATTGAGACGGGTGGGCAGCAGGCAGGTACAGGAGGGCCAATCAGAGGGGCCGGAGGGACAGCCACCACACTGGAAAAGGTGAACACTGTTCGCGCAGATGGAGAGTCAGCGAGCACCACAAGATGGAGGCTGTCCCCTAAAGGTCCTATGAATAGCAGCCAGAGCCATATCAGACACATGTAGGGGAATGGCCCCAAGTTATTGTGGACTTGCTGTTAAGTCCTTTCTGCTTATTTATACGTGATTCTCCTTCTGTAAAGCCACTTGCAATGTGTGCTATTTTTAAATTTTATTGATGTGCCAGAATAGTGGCTAATTGACCTTTTAATTGCCTTAATTGGCTATCTCCCACTGCCAGGTGAATAGCTACTGCCACTGGAAGCCCTTCTCTGGAAAAAGCGCATGGAAGTAGGAACAGAGCTGAACCAATGCAATATACATCCAATGCATATCCCACCACCTCCAAAGCTATCTCCACAGTGCTGGTAAAATTCTAGCCATGGAATCAAAATATTAATCTCCAGGATACTGTTACAAATAACCAGGGTCAAAAATCACAGGGGCGTTTCAAACTTTTTAAAACATTGCTTACTGAATATGTTTTTTTAACCAAACTCTTTGAAAATTGCTTTCAATGTCTAATTTTCCAGTTGGGGGAAATGTGCGTGCAATTGCTGCCCATGATATTGCAGCCCAAAAGGTTACTTCATAACATCAAATAATTCAGTGTGATTTTCTCGGCCCAACTCTTTAAACTTGTTTTCACTGTTTCACTTTATCACTTATCCTGCTTATTTAAAGGATTGGTGCTTACGACAACATAGTGATCATGTCACTGAATGAGTAATCCAGACAACTGAAATACTGATTTACAGGTGCATACATAGAACATAGAACAGTACAGCACAGAACAGGCCCTTCGGCGCTCAATGTTGTGCCGAGCATTGTCCGAAACCAAGATCAAGCTATCCCATTCCCTGTCATTCTGGTGTGCTCCATGTGCCTATCCAATAACCGCTTGAAAGTTTCTAAAGTGTCCGACTCCACTATCACAGCAGGCAGTCCATTCCACACCCTAACCACTCTCTGAGTAAAGAACCTACCTTGGACATCCCTCCTATATCTCCCACCCTGAATCTTATAGTTATGCCCCCTTGTAACAGCTACATCCACCCGAGGAAATAGTCTCTGAATGTCCACTCTATCTAGCCCCCTCATCGTCTTATAAACCTCTATCAAGTCGCCTCTCATCCTCCTTCACTCCAAAGAGAAAAGCCCTAGCTCCCTCAACCTTTCCTCATAAGACCTATCCTGCAAACCAGGCAGCATCCTGCTAAATCTCCTTTGCACCCTTTCCAATGCTTCCACATCCATTCAAATCTCACCACAGCATCTGGGGAATTTAAATTCAGTTAATTAAATTAATCTGGAATTTTTAAAAAAAAGTTAGTATCATTACCAGTCTGGCCTATAGGTGACTCCAGATCCACAGTAATGTGGCTGACTCAACTGTCTTCAAAATGGCCTGGCAAGCCATTCAGTTGTCACAAGGGTCAGCCATTTGGCCAAGATCAAGTGTCAGATCAAGCCTAAGATCGGGTTTAGTGCCTGTTCGAGTCAGCTTGGATTAGTAGTCTCTCTTGTGGGAATCATGAATTGGATTAAATTTGAATTGTTTTTTGGAGCAAGCAAGGAGATGGATTAAGGGCTTGCCCTGTCTGCTCTACGCAGGGGCTTTGTAACTTTAAAACATTTTTATATTCTTTCTTAATGGGCAATAAGTGCTGACCTTGCCAGTGACACCTACATCATGTGACTGGATAAAAGAAAAATGATTAAGATAGTGAAAGCAAACCTCAAACACAGGTCGAGAAAAACAAAGCTAAAGCTTATTTAAGAATGAAAATATTTGACAAAGTTCTGAAAATTAGCCTCTTTAGAGAAAATACAATTAACAACATATTAATGAATTGATTGCAAACCACCCTAACAGAAATAGAAAGTGTTGAGAGATGAGAAAAAGTCCTGGATGTGAGGCGCTGACAAATGAGGTTTCACATGGATTACCTCTGGACAAATTGTTGATTTTTTTCCCCCCAAATGTATTCCACGAGAAACACAATAGATCATGTGAGGGATCTTCAGTACTTACTGTGAGAAAATATTGAGCTGTTTTGAAAGGGTTAGAAATTGGACCTTGTCCAATTCTGAAGAATAGTGTCCTGTCATCTGAGGAGACCTGAAATACGTCCAACCTGAAATTGGCCATTTAACATAGGAGTTAATCCTTTACATATGCTAATAAACTGTAACCTGTGAAGAAAATGGCTGCCATCAACACAGAAGGTGACTGGCTTGATCAATTTAGGTTCCCTGATCAATGTCTGCCACCAGAAAATAAGTTTATCATCATAGGAACCCTACAGTGCAGAAGGAGGCCATTCAGCCAATCGAGCCTGCACTGACCCTCTGAAAGGGTTCCCAACCTAGGCCCATTCCCCTGTAACCCCACCTAACTGTTGGACATTAAGTAGCAATTTATCATGGCCAATCCACCTAACCTGAACATCTTTGGACTGTGGAGGGAAACCAGAGCACCGGAGGAAATCCACGCAGCCACAGGAAGAACGTGCAAACTCCATACGGTCACCCAAGGCCGGAATTGAACCTGGGTCTCTGGCACTGTGGGGCAGCAGTGCTAACCACTGTGCCACCGTGCTGCCCCTGGTTGCAGATTAGTTAATGGGTATTTAATTTTGAAAGCTGCTAGTGGACAACAATTTTAACATGGAAACAAAACATTGTCAAATTAGGATGCTTAAAGCAACTAGTTCAAATAGTCTGTCGGCGATATCAGTTAGTGCCATTGGATCCCATCTTAAAGCAAAAATGTATGGGTTAACTAATATCAATGAAAGACCATGTAATCAAAATGTATTCTTTAAGTCTCATTTAAACAGACCAAAATACTTCAAGAATAGTTCTCATAAGGAACCAAACCAAAATTCAATATATTTTAATATAATTATTTAATTTGGACTGAGTGGATAACACCAGCTATAAAGCCTTGTTCAAGATTTGTTCTGAAGTCAACTACTTCTTTATATTGATGTGGGGCCAGGACGATCAAGGCTGTACTTTATTTGAACACATATTTGAAGTACATGGTCAAAAAAGCACTCTCAATATTTCTTTCAATTGCCTGTTCCCCACACACAAGTGTAGACAGTTAGAAGTAGATATTGATCACGGCGCTGAGGTCCCAGGTTCGATCCCGGCTCTGGGTCACTGTCCGTGTGGAGTTTGCACGTTCTCCCCGTGTTTGCGTGGGTTTCACCCCCACAACCCAAAGATGTGCAGGGTAGGTGGATTGACCACGCTAAATTTCCCCTTAATTGGAAAAAATTAATTGGGTACTCTAAATTTATTTAAAAAAAGAAGTAGATATTGAGCTTGGGGCAGAAGTGCATTGACCACCTGTTCAAATCAGGCTTGGCAAAGCGATACTTCCCGTTTTGTATTGCAACCCAAAATGCATTTCTATCCCTTTGAGTTAGCATATATACTTGTTAGATATTGCTGAGTTGCATTCAAAAAAAGAAACTTCCTCCAATTATCCGTGCTCTGAAGAAAGGAGCAGCATTTAGTTCCCAGCATTTTGCAGGTAGCCACAGAATAACAGGTGGCATCTGCTAAGAAGCTGTCACGCAAAGGAAAGGTAATTTCTCAGAGCAGATCTTTGTTGCCAGTACTTTTACTCACACCCAGCCCTGTTCACCCACCACGCCTGTGCTCACTAACCTACATTGGCTCCAAGTCGGGTAACAACCCAATTTTAAATTTCTTATAAAAGCAAAACACTGCAGATGCTGGAAATCTGAAATAAAAACAGAAAATGCTGGATAAACTCAGGGCTGGCAGCATCTGTGGTGAAACAGAGTCAATGTTTCTAAATTATCCTTCTACAGAACTAAATTCTTATCCTTGTTTGCAAATTCCTCCATTGCCACACCCCTCCCCATCTCTGGAAATTCCTTCAGCTCAATAATCCTATGAGACCCCTGCACACCTCAAACACTGGAAGCTTGTGCATACTCACATTTAGTTGTTCCACCTTTGCTGACCATGCCTTCAGCAACCTGGGTGCTAAGCTTTGCAATTCCCTCTTTGTAACTCTCTCCTCCTTTGAAACACTTCTTTGAAATTATCTCTTTGATCCAGCATGTGGTCATCTGACCTAATATTTTCATAGAATCATAGAAGTGTAGTCAGTTTCAAAGTTTGTGCGATACTTCTCCTTTGAAGTGTCTTGGGCTGTTTTACTATGTTAATGGTGCTATATAAATTATAATACAGACGTACTAACAAAAGTGTGCTTGGAGGAGCCAAGAGCACCAGCATCGAGGCCATGATCATCTGAAACCAACTCCGCTGGGCCAGCCACGAACTTAGGATGTCAGAGTCTTGATCGCCAAAGCAAATATTTTTTGCCCTGCTCAAGGAAAGTTCCTGATCAAGAGGAGGACAAAGGAAGCACTTCAAAGACACCCAAAAGGCTTTCCTCAAAAGATGCAACATCAACATCAATGGAATACAATGTGGAAAAGTGTACGGTTGTGTACTTTGGTAGCAAGAATGGAGGCATAGACTATTTTCTAAATGGGAAAAGGCTTAGGAAATCAGAAGCACAAAGGCACTTAGGAGTCTTAGTTCAAGATTCTCTTAAGGTTAACGTGTAGGTTCAGTCGGCAGTTAGGAAGGCAAATGCAATGTTAGCATTCATGTCCAGAGGGCTAGAATACAAGAGCTCGGATATACTTCTGAGGCTGTATAAGGCTCTGATCAGACTCCATTTGGAGTATTGTGAGCAGTTTTGGGCACCTTATCTATGGAAGGATATGCTGGCCTTGGAAAGGGTCCAGAGGACGATTACAAGAATGATCCCTGGAATGATAAGCTTGGTGTATGAGGAGTGGTTGAGGACTCTGGGTCTGTACTCATTGGAATTTAGAAGGATGAGGGGGGGTCTTATTGAAACTTGCAGGGTACTGAGAGACCTGGATAGAGTGGACATGGAGAGGATGTTTCCACCAGTATTTAAAACTAGCACCTGAGGGCACAGCCTCAGACTGAAGGGATGATCCTTTAAAACTGAGATGAGGAGGATTTTCTTCAGCCAGAGGGTGGTGGATTTGTGGACCTCTTTGTCGCAGAATGTGGCCAAATCACTGAGTGTCTTTAAAACAGAGATAGATAGGTTCTTGATCAATAAGGGGATCAGGGGTTATGGGGAGAAGGCAGGAGAATGGGGATGAGAAAAATATCAGCCATGATTGAATGGTGGAGCAGACTCGATGGGCTAAATGGCCTAATTCTGCTCTTGTGTCTTATGGTTACAAATTTCTGCAAATGTTTTATTCAAACATTAAAGCACAGTAGTTAAATATCAGATAATGTAAACTTAGTTACTTAATTGAGGTAGACGAAGCATAAAAATAATAATAATATACACACTCAAAAAAATCAGATGTTACAAGTTCAGTGACAGCTAAAAGCAAAAATCCCTGGGAGGCACTTTTTAAATCTTATGACCAGATCAGAACCAGCATTTTATGACCCCCCTTTCTGCACGTCTATAAAGGGACAGTGCTATTTACAATTTGTTCTGCTTCAAGAATCTCCATTGTTTGTGGTCCAAGAGGTTCTGACTTCTTTTCTTCCCAACTAAATTTTCAGGTGCCTTGACCTCAATTAGAACATACAAACACTTTTAAGCGTGCCACACGTATAATTACACTATAATATCGTGCTGATTTAAATAGTTTCACAGATTTAAAACAAATAACAAAACCTATGATCACTTATAAATAGGTCATCACCATTAATCATGAAATAAATTTAAAATTACTTGAAAGGAAACAATAATAATTGAAATGCCTGTATAAAAGGAGAAAAACAAACACTGTCAATAAACTTCAAAATAACTTTAAAACACTTGTAAAAGTTGTTGCCTGTTGTCTTCAATATAAACCTGCAGTTTAAATGCCTGACCTCAATGGGCGTTCCAATAGCTGCTGCGTTACTATGTGGTGCGGCTACTTTCAAACTGTGCCACACTGGAGCCTGCGCAGACTGTCCCGCTGGAGGCCCAAGGCTTTAGCTGGAGCTGGAGAGTTTGTCACGATTTCTAAGCGCAGATAAGTGCATATTTTTCTCTCTCAGATTCGGTGGCCATACTTCCCTCCGATACTCGGAAGTTACGCGTCTTTCATCGAGTTGATGATCCTGCAGCAGCAGTTATTTGTCTTGGTCCATCCCTGGGAACAGCCCATAGAGCACAGAGTCCTGCATCACAGAGCTGCTTGCGATGAACCTCGACAAATACCATTGCATATCTCTCAAGAACATCTTTGCGAAGGCTTCTTCCACTACGAAGTGTGCGACCATCTCTCCCCCCCCACACCACACACAACCACTTTGAGGGCAGCATGCAGTAGCACAGAGACTTTGGACGTGCATACACACATACAAAATATGACGGTGGGAATTTGGAACTCACTGCCTGAGAGAGTGGTAGGGGCGGGAATCCTCACAACATTTAAGAAGTATTTAGACCAACACTTGAAATGCCACAGCGTGCAAGGCCATGATCACCCTACTCAAACCCATGTATCCACCCTATACCCATAACCCAACAACAACCTTACTTTTTAGGACACTACGGGCAATTTAGCATGGCCAATCCACCTAACCTGCACATCTTTGGACTGTGGGAGGAAACTAGAGCACCCGGAGGAAACCCACGGGGAGGATGTGCAGACTCCGCACAGACAGTGACCCAGCCGGGAATCGAACCTGGGACCCTGGAGCTGTAAAGCATTTATGCTAACCACCGTGCTGTTAACGGACTTCCCCAGTTTATTGGCAAATCAGATGGAAATGTGTGATCTGCTACCACAACACAGACTTCACTCAACATAAATCAAACCCAGTTCCCATGAAAAGGCATCGGCCTGAAGCGTTCCTCCCTTTCTCGCCAGAAATGCTGAGTATTTCCAGCAGTTTCTGCATTTAAATCAAGTGTTTCTGTCAGGGGGAAAGCAAAATAGCTGCTTTATTGGGTGAATAATTTATCCTGAGACATGTTGTGCATCATGATTATCAGATCACCAGCACCTCGCCTTTGCAATGTGAAACTAAAGAGCTGTGGATTCTGAAGGCTGAACAAACTCGATCGCTTCGGGAGTTTTGGCGGTCGGTGCTTTCTGAGCCCAGTGCCGACCCGTATCACCACCTCCAGATCCGCATTGGAGAGCCTGGAGGAGCAGGGTAAAGGAGGTGAGTGAGTGAGTGAGAGAGGGAGCGCAGCGGAGCGGAGCCAGAAGGAGGGAGAGGAGTTACAGGGGGAAGGGGAGTTGGAGAGAGGAATTGGAGGAAGAGGGGGACTAAGTGGGAGGGAGGGCAGGGGCGAGGGGGACTAAGTGGGAGGGAGGGAGGGAGGGAGGGAGGGCAGGGGCGAGGGGGACTTAGTGGGAGGGAGGGCAGGGGCAAGGGGGACTTAGAGGGAGGGGGGCAGGGGCAAGGGGGACTTAGTGGGAGGGGGGGCAGGGGCAAAGGGGACTTAGTGGGAGGGGGGGCAGGGGCAAGGGGGACTTAGTGGGAGGGGGGGCAGGGGCAAGGGGGACTTAGTGGGAGGGGGGCAGGGGCAAGGGGGACATAGTGGGAGGGGAACGGGGCAAGGGGGACTTAGTGGGAGGGGGGGCAGGGGCAAGGGGGACTTAGTGGGAGGGGGGGCAGGGGCAAGGGGGACTTAGTGGGAGGGGGGGCAGGGGCAAGGGGGACTTAGTGGGAGGGGGGGCAGGGGCAAGGGGGACTTAGTGGGAGGGGGGCAGGGGCAAGGGGGACTTAGTGGGAGGGGGGCAGGGGCAAGGGGGACTTAGTGGGAGGGGGGCAGGGGCAAGGGGGACTTAGTGGGAGGGGGGGCAGGGGCAAGGGGGACTTAGTGGGAGGGGGGTAGGGGCAAGGGGGACTTAGTGGGAGGGGGGGCAGGGGCAAGGGGGACTTAGTGGGAGGGGGGCAGGGGCAAGAGGGACTTAGTGGGAGGACGGGGCGGGGGACTTGGTGGGAGGAGGGGGGCGGGGGACTTGGTGGGAGGAGGGGGGCGGGGGACTTGGTGGGAGGAGGGGGGGCGGGGGACTTGGTGGGAGGAGGGGGGCGGGGGACTTGGTGGGAGGAGGGGGGCGGGGGACTTGGTGGGAGGAGGGGGGCGGGGGACATGGTGGGAGTAGGGGGGCGGGGGACTTGGTGGGAGGAGGGGGGCGGGGGACTTGGTGGGAGGAGGGCGGCGGGGGACTTGGTGGGAGGAGGGGGGGCGGGGGACTTGGTGGGAGGAGGGGGGGCGGGGGACTTGGTGGGAGGAGGGGGGGGCGGGGGACTTGGTGGGAGGAGGGGGGGGCGGGGGACTTGGTGGGAGGAGGGGGGGCGGGGGACTTGGTGGGAGGAGGGGGGGCGGGGGACTTGGTGGGAGGAGGGGGGGGCGGGGGACTTGGTGGGAGGAGGGGGGGGCGGGAGACTTGGTAGGAGGAGGGGGGGCGGGGGACTTGGTGGGAGGAGGGGGGCGGGGGACTTGGTGGGAGGAGGGGGGCGGGGGACTTGGTGGGAGATGGGGGGCGGGGGACTTGGTGGGAGGAGGGGGGCGGGGGACTTGGTGGGAGGAGGGGGGCGGGGGGACTTGGTGGGAGGAGGGGGGCGGGGGACTTGGTGGGAGGAGGGGGGCGGGGGACTTGGTGGGAGGAGGGGGGGGGGGGGACTTGGTGGGAGGAGGGGGGCGGGGGACTTGGTGGGAGGAGGGGGGCGGGGGACTTGGTGGGAGGAGGGGGGCGGGGGACTTGGTGGGAGGAGGGGGGGCGGGGGACTTGGTGGGAGGAGGGGGGCGGGGGACTTGGTGGGAGGAGGGGGGGCGGGGGACTTGGTGGGAGGAGGGGGGCGGGGGACTTGGTGGGAGGAGGGGGGCGGGGGACTTGGTGGGAGGAGGGGGGCGGGGGACTTGGTGGGAGATGGGGGGCGGGGGACTTGGTGGGTGATGGGGGGCGGGGGACTTGGTGGGAGATGGGGAGCGGGGGACTTGGTGGGAGGAGGGGGGCGGGGGACTTGGTGGGAGGAGGGGGGCGGGGGACTTGGTGGGAGGAGGGGGGCGGGGGACTTGTTAGGGAGGAGGGGGGCGGGGGACTTGGTGGGAGGAGGGGGGCGGGGGACTTGGTGGGAGATGGGGGGCGGGGGACTTGGTGGGAGATGGGGGGCGGGGGACTTGGTGGGAGGAGGGGGGCGGGGGACTTGGTGGGAGGAGGGGGGCGGGGGACTTGGTGGGAGGAGGGGGGCGGGGGATTTGGTGGGAGGAGGGGGGCGGGGGACCTGGTGGGAGGAGGGGGGCGGGGGACCTGGTGGGAGGAGGGGGTCGGGGGACCTGGTGGGAGGAGGGGGGCGGGGGACCTGGTGGGAGGAGGGGGGCGGGGGACCTGGTGGGAGGAGGGGGGCGGGGGACTGGTGGGAGGAGGGGGGCGGGGGACTTGGTGGGAGGAGGGGGGCGGGGGACTGGTGGGAGGAGGGGGGCGGGGGACTTGGTGGGAGGAGGGGGGCGGGGGACCTGGTGGGAGGAGGGGGGCGGGGGACTTGGTGGGAGGAGGGGGGCGGGGGACCTGGTGGGAGGAGGGGGGCGGGGGACCTGGTGGGAGGAGGGGGGCGGGGGACCTGGTGGGAGGAGGGGGGCGGGGGACCTGGTGGGAGGAGGGGGGCGGGGGACTTGGTGGGAGGAGGGGGGCGGGGGACTTGGTGGGAGGAGGGGGGCGGGGGACTTGGTGGGAGGAGGGGGGCGGGGGACTTGGTGGGAGGAGGGGGGCGGGGGACTTGGTGGGAGGAGGGGGGCGGGGGACTTGGTGGGAGGAGGGGGGCGGGGGACTTGGTGGGAGGAGGGGGGCGGGGGACTTGGTGGGAGGAGGGGGGCGGGGGACTTGGTGGGAGGAGGGGGGCGGGGGACTTGGTGGGAGGAGGGGGGCGGGGGACTTGGTGGGAGGAGGGGGGCGGGGGACTTGGTGGGAGGAGGGGGGCGGGGGACTTGGTGGGAGGAGGGGGGCGGGGGACTTGGTGGGAGGAGGGGGGCGGGGGACTTGGTGGGAGGAGGGGGCGGGGGACTTGGTGGGAGGAGGGGGGCGGGGGACTTGGTGGGAGGAGGGGGGCGGGGGACCTTGGTGGGAGGAGGGGGGCGGGGGACTTGGTGGGAGGAGGGGGGCGGGGGGACTTGGTGGGAGGAGGGGGGCGGGGGACTTGGTGGGAGGAGGGGGGCGGGGGACTTGGTGGGAGGAGGGGGGCGGGGGACTTGGTGGGAGGAGGGGGGCGGGGGACTTGGGGGGAGGAGGGGGGGGGGGGGACTTGGTGGGAGGAGGGGGGCGGGGGACTTGGTGGGAGGAGGGGGGCGGGGGACCTGGTGGGAGGAGGGGGGCGGGGGACCTGGTGGGAGGAGGGGGGCGGGGGACCTGGGGGGAGGAGGGGGGCGGGGGACCTGGTGGGAGGAGGGGGGCGGGGGACCTGGTGGGAGGAGGGGGGCGGGGGACCTGGTGGGAGGAGGGGGCGGGGGACCTGGTGGGAGGAGGGGGGCGGGGGACCTGGTGGGAGGAGGGGGGCGGGGGACCTGGTGGGAGGAGGGGGGCGGGGGACTTGGTGGGAGGAGGGGGGCGGGGGACTTGGTGGGAGGAGGGGGGCGGGGGACTTGGTGGGAGGAGGGGGGCGGGGGACTTGGTGGGAGGAGGGGGGCGGGGGACTTGGTGGGGGGGGGGGGGGGGGGGGACTTGGTGGGAGGAGGGGGGCGGGGGACTTGGTGGGAGGGGGGGGGCGGGGGACTTGGTGGGAGGAGGGGGGCGGGGGACTTGGTGGGAGGAGGGGGGCGGGGGACTTGGTGGGAGGAGGGGGGCGGGGGACTTGGTGGGAGGAGGGGGGCGGGGGACTTGGTAGTGGGAGGGGAGGCGGGGGACTTGGTAGTGGGAAGGGGAGGCGGGGGACTTGGTGGGAAGGGGGGGGCGGGGGCCTTGGTGGGAAGGGTGGGGCGGGGGCCTTGGTGGGAAGGGTGGGGCGGGGGCCTTGGTGGGAAGGGTGGGGCGGGGGACTTGGTGGGAAGGGTGGGGCGGGGGACTTGGTGGGAAGGGTGGGGCGGGGGACTTGGTGGGAAGGGTGGGGCTGGGGACTTGGTGGGAAGGGTGGGGCGGGGGACTTGGTGGGAAGGGTGGGGCGGGGGACTTGGTGGGAAGGGTGGGGCGGGGGACTTGGTGGGATGGGTGGGGCGGGGGACTTGGTGGGAAGGGTGGGGCGGGGGACTTGGTGGGAAGGGTGGGGCGGGGGACTTGGTGGGAAGGGTGGGGCGGGGGACTTGGTGGGAAGGGTGGGGCGGGGGACTTGGTGGGAAGGGTGGGGCGGGGGACTTGGTGGGAAGGGGGGGCGGGGGACTTGGTGGGAAGGGGGGGGCGGGGGACTTGGTGGGAAGGGGGGGGGCGGGGGACTTGGTGGGAAGGGGGGGGCGGGGGACTTGGTGGGAAGGGGGGGGCGGGGGACTTGGTGGGAAGGGGGGGGCGGGGGACTTAGTGGGGGGGGGGGCGGGGGACTTAGTGGGAGGGGGGCGGGGGACTTAGTGGGAAGGGGGGGCGGGGGACTTAGTGGGGGGGCAGGGGACTTAGTGGGGGGGGGCAGGGGACTTAGTGGGGGGGGGGCAGGGGACTTAGTGGGGGGGGCAGGGGACTTAGTGTGGGGGGGGCAGGGGGGACTTAGTGGGAGGGTGGGCAGGGGGGACTTAGTGGAAGGGGGCAGGAGGGACTTAGAGGGAGGGGGCAGGGGTGACTTAGAGGGGCGAGGCAGTGGCGACGACTTAGAGGGAGGGGGCGGGGGGACTTAGAGGGAGGGGGCGGGGGGGACTTAGAGGGAGGGGGTACTTAGAGGGAGGGGGCGGGGGGACTTAGAGGGAGGGGAGCAGTGCAGGACGTAGAGGGATGGGGCAGTGGAGGACGTAGAGGGAGGGGGGCAGTGGAGGACGTAGAGGGAGAGGGCAGTGGAGGACGTAGAGGGAGGGGGCAGGGGAGGACGTAGAGGGAGGGGGCAGTGGAGGACTTAGAGGGAGGGGGGGCAGTGGAGGACGTAGAGGGAGGGGGCCAGTGGAGGACGTAGAGGGAGGGGGCCAGTGGAGGACGTAGAGGGAGGGGGGCAGTGGAGGACGTAGAGGGAGGGGGTAGGGGGGACATAGGGAGGGGGCAATAGGGAAGGAGGGAGGTTGGTTGGAAGGGAGAGGGAAGGAGGGCAGTGAGAAGGAGAAGAAAGGATTGAGGGGGAAGGAAGGGAGTGAGGGGAAGGGAATGAGGGAATGGAGTAAGTGAGGGGAGGGACAGCAACCTGGAAGGGCCAGTCACTATCTTTTGCTAAGCTGAGGGAGGTAGAGTGACATCAGTCCGCCCGCCCCTATCTCCTAGAACTCACATTCCAGTCTCACTTCATGCCCTCCCCGAGCTCATTGTTTTCAAATGCACCCCCTTCTCCCTCAACCTGATTTCCACAAAACTGCTGATATCCAACTTCCCCTCCTGGCCCCTACGTTAGCCAATATTGTTTTCTCTTTTCCGGTATTGTCCCTCTCCTTTAAATCTACCTTCATCACTCGTCTCTGCAAAAAAAAAACCTCGACCCAGTAACTCGTGAAATCTACCCTGTTGGGCAACATCTTCACTTTAAAATTCTCATCCTTGCTTTCAAATCCCATCACTGTCTCACCCCTCTCTAACTCTGTGATCTCCTCCAGCCCCATAACTCTCCCAAGGTACTGTTCTTCTGGAATTCTGGCCCCTCGAGCATCCTACTGTAATAGTACCACCATTGGTGACCAAGTCTTCAGTTTGTGAGGTCATCAGCTCTAGGATTGCCTCCCTACACCTCGATCTTGTGTTCTTCCTTTAAGACACTATCTAAAGCCTGCCCTCTGACCAAGCTTTTAATTGTTTGACCTAATAGCTCCTTATGTGATTCAGTGTCATATTTAACTTTACAATGCTCCCCTGATATAATATAAATTGATGTTGTTGCCACCATTATGCAAATCATTGATATAAACATGGTGTTAGGCAATGGTCCCAACACAGAATTCAGCAGGATTCAATGAGCGGCCAGACACCATTTGGACCTGCTACCAGTAATGATTATCCTCTTCGAAACAATAGTAACCCAACACAAAATCCAGCTTAGAATTTGACAACCAATTCTACTGAATGCAACTAGATGTAATTAAGTGCGAGTGATGATATGCTCCAACTTATAGTAACCAAAATATGCTGGACCTACAGAAAGGCAGGGCAGGAGTTTTTCATATGATTCCTTTGAGCCTTGTTCTTTGGGTACTAGGCTGATCAATCGCTTGTCCTTTTCACCGTTAGGGGATATGGTTTGGAGGGACTAGGCCATTCGTTAGAAACTGCAAGGGGCGAGTAAGTATAAGTAAATCAAAATTGGGTATGTGGGGGCGACGCTGCCTCTCCATTGTGGAGAAGATCATCAGGAGTGAGGCACTCGTGGTGTTACTGCATGTGGTACAAATCTGGCCTATTCCTCACTCCTGCAAGCACCCAAGTCATTTCCTGCTTCATCTAGGGGTCAAAAATGGACCACATTCAAAGAGACACAATGTAAAATCCTCTAAATAAAGGGATAGAAAACATGCCCAATATCGCTCTAATCTGCTGGCCATATCTGCATGCGGATGCATCAAGCTGTGTATAGATCCTCGATATGCAAACACCCAAGTATTACTATGTGCTGAGGTCCTACCTGTTCCTGGTATTGTGAAGAATGGGACTGGCCAGACTCCCAAGTAGCTGGTCTGTGCCATACCACCTGTCCATCATGGACAATTTATGCAAATAAACACCTATGACCACACGTCCATCAGACAGTGGTCTGCCCATAACGTCCTGGAGGCCCAAGGGAAGAGGAGATGGTGGATCCTGTTGGATAGTTCTCTGAGCAGACCTTTGAGGTCACTGGTGATGGAAACCTCATCACGAGAATTTTCAAACAAGCATGCCTGGTGAGAAAGGCCCTTCTTGTTAGATTCTTCCTGCACGCCTGGAGTCTCACACCATCTGCACATCACCCTCGAGGTGACCGTGGTGGGGAAGAGACCGTTTTCTACCTCCTTTTGGAATGTGCCTTTGCAAAGAAGATCTGGAGAGATATTAGGTGTTTTTTGTCCTGGTTCATCCCGAGATGACATGCTGAAGGGTGCACTAAAGCTTGAGGAAGCCGCCGCAGATGCCATAGTGAACTGAGGGGCTGGGAATTGTATAGAACCCCTTTGGGCTGTATGACTCACATTAAATATACATAGTGAATATTACACGTATCACAATTGATCTAGGTAGACAATTTAAATACTTTTGTACCATTTGTAATGACCATTTTGAAATGTCTTGACACATTTCTTGGACTCGACTAAAACACCTCAGTGCGACATGGTGGATGTAGAAAACCTGAATATTACTACACTTTGTGCGATGGCCATTTTGGAACGTTTGTAATGTTCTTTCAAATATTTTATGAATAAAGTTTATTTTTGCATAAAGAAATTGTGCTCTTGGCAGCAATCCGAGGAATTTTTAATTGAAGTTAGATGTTGAATGTTGACCCTGAGTAGCATGTGGAAAAGTTTTGTATCCCTCATCTTAATAACCATTGAAAGTGAAATGATATGACCTATGATTCATCTACTTCATTAACCTAAATATTAAGGACACTGCTTTCCTTCATTATTAATTGTTATGTGGATTTTGAAAATGTGCTGCCTTTCCAGAATGGATGTCAATTTAAAATGTTTGTTTTGCTTTTCAGAACTATTTATTTCTCGGACTCATAATGGAGATGGCAATCCATTCATATCCAGGACGATTGTTCAACAGGCTGTTCTGTGACTTCTTACATTTACACAGCTCCCATTACCACCATGGTAGATCCAAGCGTCTATTGATCTCTCGCTTCTTTCAGCCTATGAATCTCCGTGATGACAGAATGACTGGGGCCGGCCGGTCCAGTGAGCTTAGCTGCAAGAGCCAGAGACTGATGCTTCAAGTGGGCCTCATTCAACCAGCCAATACTGGCTGCTTTCACTATCTACCATATACAGTCCGAGCCATGGAAAAACTGGTTCGTGTGATTGATGAGGAAATGCAATCCATCGGGGGTCAGAAGGTGGATATGCCCAGCCTCACCTCAGCGAGTCTGTGGAAGATCAGTGAACGTTGGGATCTCCTGGGGAAGGAACTATTCCGACTGAAGGACAGGCATAATGTGGAGTACTGTTTAAGTCCAACACACGAGGAAGCGGTGACGGAGCTGGTTGCCATGCAGGGTAATCTCTCGTACAAACAGCTACCATTGATGTTGTACCAAGTGACCAGAAAGTTCCGAGATGAGCCGAAGCCACGTTTTGGTTTGCTCCGTGGGCGGGAGTTCTACATGAAGGACATGTACACGTTCGATGTCTCGGAAAGAGCTGCTATGGAGACCTATAACCTTGTTTCTGATGCTTATACTCGCATCTTTGAGCAGTTGGGATTGCAGTTTGTAAAGGTGCAGGCCGATACAGGCAGTATTGGCGGTAAAATGTCTCATGAATTCCAGCTGCCAGCAGAGATTGGGGAGGATCGCCTTTTGATGTGTTCTGACTGCCATTTTGCTTCCAATGTCGAAGCAATGATGGGCGCTGAAACAAACTGTCCACAGTGTCATGGAAAGCTGAGAGAAAGTAAAGGTATTGAGGTGGGACATACCTTTTACCTTGGCACCAAGTATTCGCGTATTTTAGGTGCATCATACTCCAACACCGAGAACAAGCCCACTGTAGCCGAAATGGGTTGTTTTGGCCTTGGTGTCACACGAATATTAGCCGCATCCATAGAGATTTTGTCGACTGAAGATAACATTCGCTGGCCAGGCCTCCTGGCCCCTTACCAGGTTTGCATCATTTCACCTAAGAAAGGCAGTAAGGAGGAACTGGTCCCGGATCTCTCAGCGACGCTGTATGATACTTTAATCGATGCTCTACCTCAGCTTCATGGAGAGGTGGTGTTGGATGACCGTAGTCATCTGACTATAGGCAAGAGATTGAAAGATGCCAACCATCTAGGTTACCCGTACGTTGTCATTGCAGGAAAGAGGGTTTTGGAAAATCCACCAGTTTTTGAAGTCAGCTGCCAAAATAATGGAAAGACCATATTTCTCACACAAGAAGGTGTCTTGGACTTTCTGAGAAATGTGAAGGTTGCTTAGTACATGCCATTAGTAAAGGATCACCTGTGCTGGTCAAAGTGCCTTAATATGGCTTGTTGGACCCTGAAAACCAGGATCTTTAGGGAGCATATATTTTAAAAATCATGTGTATAAATGGTGCAGTTACACAATTTCCCAATTGTCGGGGAATTGTTAAGCTTGTTAAGCCATGGTGTATCACAGAGCGTAACAGTCGAGATGTTTTTACATGATTCACTAATAGAAAGAGATGTAATAATGTCTTGCAGAGTACAGTATAGCAGTTGAAATTGAGGATACAGAATTGCAGACAATGTGGCCAGTAACAGACCAAAGCCATTCATCTGTCAACACAATGAAACTACAAAATATATCGAGAATACCTTAGACTGAACATGCTACTGCATGTTGTTAATATGTAAAAATATTGCATGAGAAATATCATGTATTGACCTTGGAGGTAATTCCACAGTGTTGGTTCTAAGTATTATTCTTGTTCTGATGGTTGACCATTTATTTCACACATAATAATGTGTTAATTAATGAATTTACACTGTGCCCTATGTGGTGGGAGAGCAACACAAAAATCATGTGATGTCTGAATTTAGAGAATGTCATCTCTGAGTAAACTGGTGATGATTTTTGAAGAAAGTGTTTTGTCAGGTTTCTCTACATCTGGTGTGGTGGCCCATGAGGCATTTGTAAGTGGCCTGCCACATCCTCCAAGTGTAGCCAACTGTTCAACTTCAAAACATCTTGGAAAGAATTTCAAAATATATTCAGAGTTTACTCAACCAATCGAAGGTCGGTTTATCCATGAATTGGCTACTGATGGGCAGTAACCTGTCAATTGCTATAGCAGGACAAAACTAGCCAGTGATTGGACGAGCAAAATGTCATTAGGTGCCAGGCGAGAGGGGTGTGTGTGTGTGTGTGTGTGTGTGTGTGTGTGTAGGGGGGGGGGGGGAGGTGTGTGTGTGTGGGGGGGGGGGGGGAGGTGTGTGTGTGTGGGGGGGGGGAGGTGTGGGTGTGTGGGGGGGGGGGGAGGTGTGGGTGTGTGTGTGGGGGGGGAGGTGTGGGTGTGTGTGTGTGGGGGGGGAGGTGGGTGTGTGTGTGTGGGGGGGGGAGGTGTGGGTGTGGGGGGGGTGGGGGTGTGGGGGGGTGTGGGTGGGGGGGGGTGGGGGTGTGGGGGGGTGTGGGTGGGGGGGTGTGGGTGTGGGGGGGGGGTGGGGGGGGGTTGGGGTGGTGGGTGGGGGGGGGGGGGTTGGGGGGGGGGGTTTGGGGTGGGGGGGGGTCACATGTAGGCCCTATCCATGGTGGTGATGTGGGTCGGACCTGTCTTTGGGCGGAGAACTGAAGAAACTGTCAAATGTAGGATCTGCCTGGTAGAGAGGGTAGGGAGGATTGGGAATTGTGTTGATGCTCAGTGAGAGGAGTGGAAAAATAAAGCAAGAAATAGAAATAAAAGTGGGGAAAAGTCAATTTAAGTGGAGGTGTTAAGAGTGGGAGCCAATATAGGTCAAACATGACAGGCCTATTTATTCGTTCGTGGACTGTGAACACATTAATGCCCATCCCTAATTACTGGGGTGGTTTGCTGGGCTACTTCAGCTAGGCAGTTAAGAGTCAACTACATTGGACATCCGGTAACGTCAAGTAAGAGCAAGATGCACGAAATATAGCTCCTGGCAGGGTCTTTGCTTTTGATTTCTTTTACCTGTTTTTTCGGTGGATTTTGGGTTCCAAACCCAGATAAATTATTTCAAGAATTTTGCCTGACGGAGGCATGTTGAAACATCGACGAAGAAGCCCAACACGAAGAAAGAGTCAACTACGTTGCTGTGGGTCTGGAGTCACATGTAGGCCAGATCAGGTAAGGACTAGCGAACCAGATGGGTCTTTATGACAATCAATGATCTTTTCATTATCATCATCACTTAATATTCCAGAATTTTATTAATTGAATTTAAATTCCACCACTCGCAGCGGTGGGATTTAATCCATGCTCCCTGGGCCTCTGGATTACTAGACCAGTGACATTACGACTTCATCACCACCTTCCCACAGACTAATTGGTCTATCAGACATTTTTCTTTATTTGTTCATTAGGGTGGCAAGGTTGGAAACAGTTTGGCTCATCTGAGATATTGGCTAGGATGGAAACTCAAATCAATGACCATAGCACAGAATTTGTGGAGGAGAGTTAACAATGGTGACCAGTGTTTTCTCAATGTTCCTAATACAATCCTACCAATTACTGTCCCATCAGCCTACTCTCAATTGTTAGTAAAGAGATGGAAGATATCGTTGACTGTGCTATCAAGCAGCATTTACACAGCAATAACCTGTTTACAGATGCTCATTTTGAGTTCTGCCAGGATCATGTCGCTCGACCTCATTACAGCCTTCTTTCAAACATGGACAAAAGAGCTGACTCCAGAGGCAAGATGAGAGTGACTGCTCTTGACATCAAGACAGCATTTGACTGAGTGTGGCATCACGGAATCTTAGCAAAACGAGTCAATGGGAATCGCGGAATCGGGTAATACTGAACACAAAAGAAGGTTGCTGACAGTCAATCACCTCAGCCCCAGAATATCGCTGCGGATGTCCCGCAGGGTAGTGTCCTATTCTCAAAAATCTTCAGCTGCTTCCCAATGACCTCCCTTCTTTCATACGGTCAGAAGTGGGGATGTTCTCTGATGATTGATTGCACAATGTTCAGCACCATTTGTGACTCCTAAGAAACTGAAGCACTCCATGCCCAACTGCAGTAAGACAATATTCGGACTTGGGTTGAAAAGCAACAAGTAACGTGTGCTGCACAAGTGCCTGGCAATAACCATCTCCAGCAAAAGAATCGAGCTATCTCCTCTTTTTTTTAATAAACAATTTTATTGAGGTAGTTTTTGGCTTTGTAAACAGTTACAGACATCAACAGAAAGAAAGCAAAAAAGGCAAAAATGTGCAACCATCCACGTACATTCAATACTTCAATTGTAACATACTGCACAAGCCCGCTCCTCTCCCACCGGTACTACCCGCCATTTTATCCCTCCTACTCTACTCTACCCCCCCCCCCCCCCCCCCCCCCCCCCCCCCCCCCCCCCCCCCCCCCCCCCCTGCTGACGCTCACTCTCCCGCAAAGAAGTCAATAAATGGTTGCCACTTCCGGGCGAATCCCTGTACAGATCCCCTCAAGGCGAACTTAATTTTTTCCATACCCAGTAAACTCGACATGTCCGCAAGCCACAACTCAGTCTTCAGGGGCTTTGAATCCCTCCACGCCAATAGTATCCGTCGCCGGGCTATCAGGGAAGCAAAGGCCAAAACATCAGCCTCTTTCTCCCCCTGGACTCACGGGTCTTCCGAAACCCCAAACGTTGCCACCCCTGGACCCATCGCCACCCTTGTTTTTAGCACCCGGGACATGACGCCCGCAAATCCCTCCCAGTACCCCCTAAGCTTAGGGCATGCCCAAAACATGTGAACGTGGTTCGCTGGTCCTCCCGTGCACCTAGCGCATTTGTCCTCTATCCCAAAGAATATGCTCATCCGAGCCACCGTCATGTGGGCCCGGTGAACGACCTTAAATTGGATCAGCCCGAGCCTGGCACATGTCACGGTCGAATTTACCCTACTCAGGGCCTCTGCCCACAACCCGGAAATTTTCCTCAACCAGCCTAAACGGTAGCCCTCTCAATCTGTTCTCCTGGCCCCTTGCCTGTACCACAAACATTTCACTCTTGGCCGTATTTAATTTGTATCCTGAAAACTGGCCGAACTTCCTCAACATTCCCAGTTTACTTCCCATCCCGGCCACTGGGTCCGCCACATACAGGAGCAGGTCGTCTACGTAAAGAGAGACCCTATGTTCTACCCCGCCCCTCACCATCTCCTTCCATTCCTCTGCGGCTCTCAGCGCAATCGGCAGAGGCTCTATGGTCAGCGCAAACAGCAGCGGGGAGAGCGGGCAGCCCTGTCTGGTCCCTCGGTACAGCCTAAAATACTCCGACACTTCTCTCTAGCTATCTCCTCTTGACATTAAATGGCATTACTATCGTTGAATCCCCCACTATTAACATCCTGGGATTTACCATTGACCAGAAATTGAACTTGTCTTATCAAATACTGTGGCTACAAGAGAAGGTCATAGGCTGGGAATTCTGACTCCATTTACAAGGCACAGGTGCGTTGGAATACTCTCCACTTGCCTGGATGAGTGCAGCTCCAACAACACTCAAGAAGCTCAACTTCATCCAGGATTAAGCAGCCAGCTTGATTGGTATCCCACATACCACCTTAAACATTCAGTCCCTCCACTGTCAACATGCAGCAACAGGTTGACCTTTGGTGAGGCCAACCCTGCAGGATTGGCCTGGAGTCTCCAACAATTGATAGTCAATCTCCTGTTGCACAATTTTGGAGAAAAATCAGAGACATTAAAAAAGTTTAATGTCATTTTCTTTGAACATTTCTCTTTAGCCATTTTGTGTTGGCTGACAGTCAAACATCATCCAATTAGGGAGTGAGTCTTTTTTGCTTTCAAATTGACAGAGGAAGGCAGCATGTCACTAGGATGGATGTGTTCACTGATCAATAGCTGGAACATGGGCAGGCCATTTGATGACACCTCTAGCTGGTGCAAAAGATTAAATCACATGGGGTTAGGGATGAACTAGCTAGATGGATTCAAAACTGGCTTGGCCATAGAAGACAGAGGGTAGCAGTGGAAGGGTGTTTTTCCAAATGGAGGTCTATTGTTCTGCAGGGATCGGTACTGGGACCTCTGCTGTTTGTAATATATACAAATGGCTTGGAAGAAAATGTAGTGGGTCTGATTAGCAAGTTTGTGGATGATACTACGATTGCAGGAGTTGCGGATAGTGATGAAGATTGTCAGAGAGTACAGCAGGATATAGATAGGCTGAAAAATTGGGCGGAGAAATGGCAGATGGAATTTAACCCGGACAAATGCGTGGTGATACATTTTGGTAGATCCAATTCAGTATAAAATAAATGGCAGAACCATCAGGAGCATAGAAACATAGAGAGATCTGGGCGTGCAGGTCCACAGATCCTTAAAAAGTGGCAGCACAGGTGGAAATGGTGGTAAAGAAAGCATATGGCATGCTTGCCTTCCATCAGACAGGGTATCGAGTATAAAAGCTTGCAAATTATGTTCAGTTATATAGAATGTTAGGCCACATTTGGAATACTGTGCCCAATTCTGGTCACCACACTACCAGAAGGACATGGAGGCTTTGGAAAGAGGACAGGAAAAGGTTTACCAGGATGTTGCCTGGTATGAGGAGAGATTGAATAAACAGAGATTGTTCCCCTAGTGAGATGGAGGCTGAGGGGTGACCTGATAGAAATTATTAGCGGTATAGATAGGGTGAACAGTTGGAAGCTTTTTCCAAGGGAGGAACTGAAAATTACAAGGGGGCATAAGTTCAAGGTGAGGGGGGATAGGTTCAGTGAAGATGTGCGGGGGAAGTTTCTTATACAGAGGGTGGTAGAGGCCTGGAATGCACTGCCAAGTGATGTGGATGAGGCAGATACGTTAGCGACCTTTATCTTGATAGATACATGAACAGATGGGTATAGAAGGATACAGGCGGTTGGACTAGATAGGACACGTGATCGGCGCAGGTTTGGAGGGCCGAAGGGCCTGTTCCTGTGCTGTACTGTTCTTTGTTCTTTGAATACATTTAATCACAGTTGATAACCCAACTGACCCTATATCTTTTGATATTGCCATGGGCCAGCAAGCAAAGGAGGAAACGGAGGGGCTCCTGTTATGATTGCCCAGGTGAGAATAGAATTCAGCAATGGCAATCCCATTAAGTTGGGCAAAGGAGCAGAATCTTTGGAGCAGGATGGTGGTATGTCCGTGTCAAAAAACAAGAACAACATGGTCACAGTCACAGAGAATGCCATTTGTGACTTCAGTTAGGGCTATTTCAGTGCTGTGCTAGGCCAGAAACCGGATTGGATTTATCTAATTGTGTGGCAGAAAGGATGGACTCAGATTTGGGCAGGATGTTGGTGGTTTATATGACAGTGATTGGGACCACAGGGGTAGAGAGGCTACATAAGGTGCAAGCTTGATGGCGAGGCCATGAATATAGGTCGTCTGATTTCAAGCAACTGTACATCATTTTGCCAATTGAACATTTCTCTGCAGTTAATTTTTCTTATATTTTTACCAAGCTCTCCTAAACCAGGGTTTTTCATACTCGGGGTCGTGACCTGCAGATGGGTTGCGGGTGGGTGTTGGGAGTATCATGGAGCGATCGGTTGTGCCATTCCTGATCGCGGGGAGAAGTTCCCAACTGCCGTGACCAGCTTGAAAATGAAATTAAAATGAAAATCGCTTATTATCACAAGTAGGCTTCAAATGAAGTTACTGTGAAAAGCCCCTAGTCGCCACATTCCGACACCTGTTCAGGGAGGCTGGTACATTTTAAGAATGCCAGCCGCGAGCAGTCCACGATTGGTTACAGCATCTGAGGGGACGCGCGGCGTGAGGCTGGGCTGTGTGCTGGTAATCGCGTGCAGAACAGTGGGTGGGGGAGAAGGACGCATGGACTTGGTCTGGCAGCATCCACTTGGATGCGATGCAACAGTGGTGGCCCCAGCTTGGAACTCTGCTCTACTGCTCGTCCTTTGCTTGCTGCTCGGCTCGGCCCCGCCACCCATCGGCAGTATGCAACCTACGGCCAGAGGCAGCGGCGGAGAGAAGGTCACGCATCCAGCACATCAATGCTTTGGGTGCAAAATCATAGAGGTGAGATTCTTCCATTTTGTAGCTGCCAACAAGAAAGCAACAGGACTGTGTGAAGAACTGAAGATGGGTCATTTTGTAATAAAGTAGAGAGGGCCAGAGGTACAAACAGACCAGGATCTCACATAAAACCAGCTGGAAAGAGCTTTTCAGGAGAGTCCACGGTAGGACAAGGCAGTGCTGGTGTGAGCTGTATCCCGAGCTCCAGGGCTTCTGGAAGAAGAAACTGAAATCGGGAACAAAGCAGTATAAAGATGTTTTCTTGAGGTATGGCTTTAATTGCGCCAATGCAAATCAGGATGTAAAGCCCATGTGAGTTATATGCAAGGAAGTACTGACAAATGAAGTTTAAAACCCTCAAATCTTCAAAGGCATTTGAAGACTGAGCATGAAGAATTTGAGGACAAACCTCTTGATTTTTTTCAAAGCATTCAGCAAGACCTTAAATCGTCAGCTGAAGTCCTTAGCGGAAATGTAACATTGAATGACGAAGCAAGACAGATTGTGAGGACCAAGCAGGCCTACCTGCCGCATTAAGCGTAAGCAATACGTGTGTCGCGAAGGTTGGCCGGACTGGGTCGTGAATGTCAGCCGGCATGTCTCGCGAACATCAGCCGGCATGGGTCCCGAAGGTCCGCCGGTCCGTAAAAGTGGGTCCCGGGAAAAAAAGTTTGAAGAACACTGTCCTAAACTGTTCGCTGACCTTTCAGTTTCCAGTTCTGATGGAGGATTTCAATTGTTTATATTAACTCGTCTTTTCCCAGGGTGGTGCAGTGGTTAGCACCGCTGCTTACAGCGCTGAGGACCCGGGTTTAATCCCGGCCCCAGGTCACTGTCTGTATGGAGTTTGCACATTCTCCCCCGTGTCTGGGTGGGTTTCATCCCTACAACCCAAAGATGTGCAGGTTAGGTGGATTGGCCATACTAAATTGCCTCTTAATTAGAAAACAATAATTGGGCAGTCTAAATTTTTAAAAAACCTCGTTTTTTCCCAATATATGGAGATACCGGCATTGCACTGGGGTGAGCACAGTAAGAAGTCTTACAACACCAGGTTAAAGTCCAACATGTTTGTTTCAAACACTAGCTTTCGGAGCACTGCTCCTTCACCTGAGGAAGACTGAACTGATCGGCAATATCCGGTGTGTAAGCAGGAGTCAGATATAATGCTTACTCGTGGTAAAAATCACTGGTTTGGTGTTTCCATTAAAGCGGACAGAGTCACAGAATAGGACCCCAAAGCAGTCGTGAAAATTACCAGTGTCATATAGTAGAAGCAGAATTTGACTAATTCCGCCAACCAATGATTGCTATTCTTCCTGATTCAAAACTGAGTTAGTTATACGTACAGTGCACTTGCTATTCGTAAATAGAACATGCACATTTCTCCCAAATATTGGACAGTCCTGCATGGGATAATCCAGCACAGTAGCACTGTTGCTTCACTGCACCAGGGGTTCAAGTTGATTCCCGGCTTGGGTCATTGACTGCGGAGTGTGCACGTTTTCCTCATGTCTGTGTGGGTTTCCTCCGGTTTCCTCCCACATGTCCTGAAAAGACGTGCTTGTTAGGTGAATTAGACATTCTGAATTCTCCTATGTACCTGAACAGGCGACGGAGTGTGACGACTAGGGGATTTTCACAGTATCTTCACTGCAGTGTTAATGTAAGCCAACTTGTGACATTAATAAAGATTATTAGTATTAATCCAGTTTCATTAAGTTTAAAATGTTGGCTTCTGCTACAGTATCTGTGTTTTTCACTATCACCCAGCATCAGATATGTCTAGGTCAGGTGTAACATGGATCAAAAGTAGACTAAATGTCTGCTCTATTTTAACAATGTCTTCGAACATTATCTTTACAAAGCTATCTGTACTGCATCTGTGCGATATTTCCATTCCCCACAAAGTGTCAATCTGCTGCTGCTTCTTAAGTGGGTTTGCCACCTCTTACCAATGTTATGCTGTGGCCTTTATCCAGTAGAAGATTAGCTAGGAATGCTCAAACTCACTTTCCAGAGAAAAAAAAACTTTATGGACATCAGCTGTATTTAAACCTAACTGTCAGAAGGATAAGTCATTTTACCACTCAGTTCTTTTTATTAAAAACATATAGCTTTACAACGTTGTTGGGTTCGGACATTTTAAAAATGATGACTTGGTATTAATGCATTTTCTCCACTCGCTCTTTCGCTGCCTTCCATTCTTACCTCCCTCGCCCCTCAGGGTGTCCCTGCTTTCCCTCTCTGCCCTGTACCTTGTGTCAATTATCTCTCTGCCCCCTCACCGCAATTGAGAGCTAAATATCTCCCTGACCTTGACTCGCTTTATGCAACATACGTATGAAATACATACTTTGTAGAACAGTTTCAATGGCCTGTTATTGTGCGGCAGATTCTATGTCAAGTTCCACGTGAGCTTGGAATCTTCAAACAACCCATCCGAGGGTCCCACTCTTCAGGCATTCGCCCATCACTGACTACAAAATGTGAATACCCGAATGTGCCTCCGAATAATGCTTTTCCCATTCTAACTACTTATTGGCTAATCATTCCTAAATTTTACTCAAGAACTAGTCCATGAACTATTTATATTTATAGAGTAAGAAGTCTGACAACACCAGGTTAAAGTCCAACAGGTTTGTTTCAAACACTAGCTTTCGGAGCATTGCTCCTTCCTCAGGTGAATGAAGAGGTATGTTCCAGAAACATATTTATTTTGAAGAATAAAGGGATTAAGAGTTATGGTGTTCAGGCCGGAATGTGGAGCTGAGTCCACAAAAGATCAGCCATGATCTCATTGAATGGCAGAGCAGGCTCGAGGGGCCATATGGCCTACTCCTGCTCCTAATTCTTATCTTCTTATATATATAGACAAATTCAAAGATGCCAGACAATGCTTAGAATGTGAGCATTTTCAGGTAATCAAGTCTTTACAGATCCAGTGATAGGGGTAACCCCAGGTTAAAGAGGTGTGAATTGTCTCAAGCCAGGACAGTTGGTAGGATTTCGCAAGCCCAGGCCAGATGGTGGAGGATGAACGTAATGCAACATGAATCCCAGGTCCCGGTTGAGGCCAAACTCGTGTGCAGAACTTGGCTATAAGTTTCTGGCTCTGCAATTGTGCCGAGTCGCACAAGTATGTACCGTGTACCTGGTGGGTGGTGTTCTCACGTGTAATGGTGGTATCCATGTCGATGATCTGGCAGGTCTTGCAGAGATTGCCATGGCCGGGTTATGTGGTGTCGTGGTCGCTGTTCTGAAGGCTGGGTAGTTTGCTGCAAACAATGGTTTGATTGAGGTTGCGCGGTTGTTTGAAGGCAAGTAGTGGGGGTATGGGGATGACCTTGGCTAGATGTTAATCTTCATCGATGACGTGTTGAAGGCTGCGAAGAAGATGTAGTTTCTCCGCTCCGGGAATGGACTGGGCGACGAAGGGTACTCTGTCGGTTGTGTCCCGTGTTTGTCTTCTGAGGCGGTCGGTGCGGTTTTTTGCTGTGGCGCGTTGGAACTGTCGATCGATGAGTTGAGCGCCATATCCTGTTGGTACGAGGGCATCTTTCAGCGTCTGTAGATGTCTGTTACGCTCCTTCTCGTCTGAGCAGATCCTGTGTATATGGAGGGCTTGTCCATAAGGGATAGCTTCTTTAATGTGTTTAGGGTGGAACCTGGAGAAGTGGAGCATCGTGAGGTTATCCGTGGGCTTGCGGTAAAGCGAAGTGCTGAGGTAACCGTCCTTGATGGAGATGAGCGTGTCCAAGAATGCAACTGCTTTTGGAGAGTAGTCCATGGTGTGTCTGATGGTGGATGGAACTTACTGATGTCATTATGTAGTCGTTTCAGTGATTCTTTGCCGTGTGTCCAAAGGAAAAAAACGTCATTGATGTATCTGGTGTATAACGTCGGTTGAAGGTCCTGTGCGGTGAGGAGGTCTTGTTCAAACTTGTGCATGAAGATGTTGGCAGATTGAGGTGCGAATTAGGTCCCCATGGCTGTTCTGTGCATCTGGATGAAGAACTTGTTGTCGAAGGTGAAGTCGTTGTGATCCAGAATGAAGCGGATGAGTTGCAGAATTGCGTCTGGAGATTGGCAGTTGTTGGTGTTGAGGACTGAGGCTGTTGCAGCAATGCCGTCGTCATGGGGGATGCTGGTGTAGAGTGCCGAGACGTCCATTGTGACGAGGAATGTTCCTGGTTCAACTGGTCCATGGGTGCTGAGTTTCTGTAGGAAGTCTGTCGTGTCGTGACAGAAACTGGGCGTACCTTGTACGATGGGTTTCAAGATGCCCTCGATGTAGCCAGTGAGATTCATTCATCCTCCACCACCTGGCCTGGGCTTGCAAAATCCTACCAACTCTTCTGGCTTGAGACAATTCACACCTCTTTAACCTGGGGTTACCCCTATCTCTGGATCTGTAAATACTTGGGGCAGTATTGTCACCCCCCCCACGGCGGGTGGGAGAATCGCCGGGGCGCCGCGCGAATCGCGCCCGCTGCCCTGACCCCGGTACGCGATTCTCCCCCCCCCCGAAACGAGCGCCGCACGTATCGTGCTGGGCCGCTCGCAGAATCGCCATAAACGGCGATTCTCTGACCCGGATGGGCCGAGCGGCTGCTCCGACACGACAGTTTCCCGCTGGCGCCATGCACCCCTGGTCGCTGCCGGCGGGAACACTGGGGGAGCGGCCTGTGATGGGGGGAGGGGGGGGGCTTCTTTACCGGGGGGGGGGGGGGAGGGGGGCTGCGATGGGGTCTGGCCCGTGATCGGGGCCCACCAATCGGTGGGGGCTGGCCTCTTCCCCCCCCCCCCCGGGGCTACCTCCTTCCGCAGCCGGCCCCAGAACACCGATGCCATGTTGGTGAGGTGTCGGCGCGCGCAAGAAGTTCCCCGCGCATGTGCAGGATGGCGTGGCCCAACTGCGCATGCGCAGGATTGAGCTGCCTCAACTGTGCATGCGCGGGTTGACGCGGCACCTGACGCTGGAGTGGCGTGAACCACTCCAGTGCCGTGCTGGCCCCCTATAGGGGCCAGATTAGGTCGTGCCCGGGACCTGTTTGCGCCGTCGTGAAATGCGACGGCGTTCACGATGGCGCGGGCACTTAGTCCCGGGAGCGGAGAATACTACCCTTGATTACCTGCAAATGCTCGCATTCTAAGTATAGTCTGGCATCTTTGAATTTGTCCATGTTTCCGGAACATACCTCTTCATTCACCTGAGGAAGGAGCAGTGCTCCGAAAGCTAGTGATTCGAAACAAACCTGGTGTTGAAAGACTTCTTACTGTGCTCAAAGCAGTGCAACGCCGGCATCTCCACATCATATTTATATTTTATTTACCCGAACACAATGTTCCTTGGTACTTTGGAGATTTCAGGACTACTTGCACACGCTGAGCACAGTAAAAGAATCAGACCCCGCGCCCCTTTTAATGCCCTGATTTTCCAAAACATGAACGCTGCGGATTTTAGTAGCTTAAATAAAGAGTAACATTAAATAAAGAGTAACATTGCCAACTCTCTGCATTGATTAGTGGTGCGGCTGGGCGGAACTGTCTCTTTGGGGGCCGGGGGGACGGGTTGTGCTGCGGCAGCCGGAAGCATGTGTTGCTGAATGTAGCAAATCGCCGAGTGTATCAGTTGTGGACGGTGCGGGCTGTCTGTCTGTTTCGGGTGGCGAGCCTCTCTCTGAGCAGCATGGCGTCTGCTCCACCCCCGGAGGAAGACGATGGCATGGATGAGTTCATGGACCAGTTCAAGGGGAAGAAGTATAAAGATGGCTTCAGTGAGGATAACTGGGAGAAGGTGGGATTTGGAGAGCTACTCAACAACTGGAGTGGGGAAAACCACTTGGAAATGTTTGGAAAATACTGATTTCCTCGGTTCAAGGAAAACAAACAAGCGATTCGGACAAGGCAGGGTTAAATAAATTGCCTAGGAATTTTGGCACAAGAGGATTTGACAAACACTCATTGTAAAACAATGTTTCTATAACATTGTATGGTTTCGAGAAGCAGTTAGACATAGCATTTAGGGTGATGGGGAAAGCGGGATTAAGTTGGATGATCAACCATGATCTGAATGAATGGAGAAGTGGGTTTGAAGGGTCGAGTGGCCTCCTCCTGTTTTTCTATGTTTCTATGGAAATGATGGCTGGCAAAAGTAACATTTGGAGCTTGATGAGGATGACTGAGCTGAGATTTGTTACCTCAGGGTCAGACAGAAATTACTTTTTAATCATTTTTTTCCACATCCATTGCTGTTGAATGTTGAACAGCGAGTGATTTGAGTGTCACTGGCTCAGGCAGCCCCAGTGATTGAAGCTTCTTTCTGATTCATTGCCACCTACTGTGGTCTCACAGTTGATGGTGTTGTAGATATAACCGTGACTTCACAGCGCCAGGGTCCCAGGTTCGATTCCCTGCTGGCTCACTGTCTGCGGAGTCTAAATGTTCTCCCCGTGTCTGTGTGGGTTTCCTCCGGTGCTCCAGTTTCCTCCCACAGTCCAAAGATGTGCAGGTTAGGTGGATTGCTTTGTCAAAGCTTTGACAAAGAGTCATCGGACTCGAAACGTTAGCTCTTTTCTCTCCCTACAGATGCTGCCAGACTTGCTGAGATTTTCCAGCATTTTCCCTTTTGTTAACGTCACCTAACTGTTGGACACTGAGGGGCAATTTAGCATGGCCAATCCCCCTAACCTGCACATCTTTGGACTGTGGGAGGAAATCGGAGCACCCGGAGGAAACCCATGCAGAAACCCATGCAGACACGGGGAGAATGTGCAAACTACACACAGTCACCCAAAGTCGGAATCAAACCCGGGTCCCTGGCACTGTGCTAACCACTGCACTACAACCTCAGGATGTCCCAAAGCACTTGACAGCGAAGAAGTGATATTGAAATTGTCATTGACTGTTGCATGACTCACGGATGATGTCTACTTGGAGTTGTCAGTCTGTTGTGGGTCTTTTTGTGATTGCACAGGCCAAAGTTCGACCCACAGATCTTTGGGCATGAGGGGCTTGGGTTCCCATGAGGCCGTGGGATCTAGATGGTAGAATTTTCTTACTTTTCCTTCCTTTTCCCCTGTTCTGCCTTATCATTAAGCCTTTTGGACTCGAAGCCTGCTGCAGCTAGATGAACAGGTTGTCACCATTTTGAACGATCGATAGCAAGCTCCTCCCTTGCATTGTTAATGCTGCCAGGCTTCAAGGAGAGCTTCAGAATGTTGTAGCGTTTTCTACGTCTACCTGTGGAATTCTGGCCTGTAATATGTTGAACACTTACAATACCTTCCCAACCAACTTCCTCAAAAGGCCACCAGTGACATGGAGATCAACATCGGCTCAGCTGCACTAGCTCAGTGTTAATGAAGACAAATGTAGGCTCCTTCCAGTCAGAAATAGGGGAATTTATAAGGGGAACAAAGAAATGGCTGGCCAACTAAATACATACTTTAGTTCTGTCTTTGCAAAGGGGGACACAAATAAGATACCAGAAATGTTGGGCAACATGGTGTTTAGTGAGAGGGAGATCAGCATTAGTAGAGAAATGGTGTTTCAGGAACTGATGGCTTGAAGGGCAATAAATCCCCAGGTCTTGATAATCAGATTCCAGAGTACTTAAGGAAGTGGCCCTAGAAATAATGGATGCATTGATGGTCATCTTCCAAGATTCTATAGACTCTGGAAAAGTTCCTACAGATTGGAGAGTAGCTAAAGTAACCCCAATATCTAAAAAGTGAGGTAGAGAGAAAACAGGGAATTATAGACCAGTCAGCCTGATGTCAGGAGTGGGAAAAATTTAGAATGCATTATTAATGATTTAATAGCAGAGTACTTGGAAACTGTGGCAGGATCGGACAGAGTCAGCATGGATTTACAAAAGGGAAATCTATTGGAATGCTTGGAAGATGTAACAAATAGAGTTGACGAGGGGGAGCCATTGGGTAAATGTGGCAGGTATTCAAGGGCAACAATATCTCAGCAACTGAGCAGGTTTTTGGTAAATGTATGAGGAACACCATAAGGACAACTCTTCCTTCATAATACTTTGATTTTCAAGTTTGCTTGACCAGTAGCAACATCTGAGCTTAAGTTTTCAGTTAAATGACAGCACCTCCAACAGTGTAGCCCACATTCAATCCTGCACTAGAAATTCAACCTGGTATATGCAATCGTCTTGAAAGTACAACTTAAATCAGCAATGTTTTGTTCCTGGAATAGGAATTCTGCCAGCTTAAAAGTTCAGGGATTGCTGTATTGTAATTGAGTTTATATGATTGTTTGAAATGTGAAAGCTGAAATGTGTTGTTAGCTACATTGTTGTGATTTCACTCTTGTGCTGCCTTCGGCGAGTGTAAGGCACTTCTGAGTTGTATTATTCAAGGCCATGAGCTTCACTTATCTACTCTTGGGTAGGAGTGTGTGATGTTTTTTTTCCCACTTATTCGCTTGCAACCACAGTGCCAGCCATTGGCCTCCATTCACCATGATAATCTTCATTATTGTCACAAGTAGGCTTACATTAACACTGCAATGAAATTACTGTGAAAAGCTCCTAGTCGCCACATTCCGGCTCCTGTTCGGGTACACAGAGGGAGAACTCGGAATGTCCAAATTACCTAACAGCACTTGTGGGAGAAAACCCACGCAGACAAGGGGAGAACGTGCAGACTCCGCACAGACAGTGACGCAAGCCGGGAATTGAACCTAGGACCCTGTAGACGTGAAGCAACAGTGCTAACTACTGTGCTACCGTGCCGCCCAACTTTGGTCTGTTCATCCATTCCTTCACCTCCATTTTTGATGCCCCTCTTTTCAAATAGACCGTTATTATTTCCCATCTCTGTAGTCTCGACTCCCAAAGAATGTTGACTTCATAGTATCTGGAGTACATCATGTTTAGCCTTCTATCACTAGATCTGGCTAGAATAGATTGTATCAAGCTCTACATCTCTCAGCAGCCTCTGTCAAAACTGATCACTGTTCCAGGATCAATCTTGAAAGCAAAGATAACCCCCTCTCATTTATTTTCTTCAATATTAACTGTCACCTTCAATCCCTCTCCTCAGCCCCCTCGGATCCAACAACAAGGAACCTATGGACTTTTTTGGCACTAAGACTGGGGTCATAGTTTAAAATCCCTGGTTGTCCTCCCCCCCCCCCCCCCCCCCCCCCCCCCCCCCCCCATTTGCCATAACTCTGAAGTTGGGTTTTTCCTCATAATCTTCATGTGTTTACTTGGAGCTGAGCTCATCCATGAGACCCACACCCTGTTCCAAGGACCCCATTCCCAATTTCTGAGTTGAGTGGTCACTCAGCCTCCTTTCCTAGCTTCCATGTCAGATGACATTTTAAATGTTTTTTTCTGCCCCTTTCAAAAACAATTATCAGCTCTGCTGTCTCAACCTCCCCTTGACCCCTCTTCCATGGAAATGACTGCCCATCTCCAACGTATTGTTCTCCTCCACCCATCTGAAATCCATGGCCATGTTTTTTGTGACTCTAGGTTTCGATTTCTCCAATCAGGTTTCTCCCCCTGTTGGAGCGCTGAAAAGACCGTAATTAAAGTCACAAATGATGTTGACTGTAACTTAGTATGATGCCTTTTCTCCTTTTTGTTCTGCTTGACCTCCTGCATACCGTCCTCCTCTAATCCCTGCTCTAGCTCAGTGGGTTTGCTCTCTTCAGTCCTCCTTATATAATTGTTGCCAAACCATCTCCACCAATGTTGTCTCTTCATGCTGCTTCTGTCCCTCAAAAATTTAGATTTGGCCCCTTTCTTAATCCGCAGATATGGGCAGCTTCCACCTGTATCCTGTGCACTTAGATCTTCCTGCCAAACCCTTGTTCTCTCCATTGAGGCTCCATCAACCTATCTGACACCCAGTCTAGGATACAGTGTAATTCCTTTCAATTAAACGTTGAGGAAACTGAAGGTAATTTATTTGTGTATACTCCCCCAATGCGAACCTATGCACACTCACTGGAAACATGACAGAGAATTGGTGAGGAAAGACAGCTTCCATAACATTTTTTCCAATGTTGTTGCAAGACAAAATGTCTTCCTGTGTCTTGAGAATAAAATACTCGCTTTATAAAGAACTTGCAAATTATGCCTTTGGAGGAGAGACATTTTCCCTCACTCATCCTTGTTAAGAAGCAACAGGAGCAAACGGAGGCAGAAAGGGACCGGGCAATGCTGACCACGTGTTTATTTTTTTTTCCTGTCCAGGAGTTTGACAAGATTCCAATGTTTATGAAAAAGGCACCTGAAGAACTTGATTCTTTGGAGCATCCGGAACTTGCTTGCATCCAGACAATATTGTACGATGAGGATCAATCTCCAGAAGGTACTGGAATCCACATCAATCAAAAAAGTTAAAGCAAAACCTGTTGCAATTTGCAAATTTTCATTTTGCAAATAACTGACTGACTTTAGGCAGATTCCTTCCTCAGAAAGGTCCGAAGAGTTAAATATTCTGTGACTGACAGAGTATTCAATGTTATGTATAGAACTGTACGAAGTCTTACAACACCAGGTTAAAGTCCAACAGGTTTGATTCAAACACGAGCTTTTGGAGCGCAGCTCCTTCCTCAGGTGAAGAAGCTGCGCTCCGAAAGCTCGTGTTTGAATCAAACCTGTTGGACTTTAACCTGGTGTTGTAAGACTTCTTACTGTGCTCACCCCAGTCCAACGCCGGCATCTCCACATCATGTATAGAACTGACAGCTAGTAATGTGATGATAGCCTGGCCATGTATATATTTTCACAAGATTACAAAGAAAAAGTGTACTCCTTTTTGAAATAAATGAATGTTTATTTATCAATGTAATTGGCATTGGAAAAAGTGCAGGTATTTATGGGAAAATCATTGGTGAGAATTGTATTACCATCTCTTCCAGAATATTGTTTGAAAAATATTTTTATTGGGATTTCTGGCATTTAGTAACAAGGTTTATACATGAGAGAACCGTTGGCAAAAAACACAAAAGAAGAAATCAAGCAACAGCAACTTCATAAACAATTTCTTACAGAATAATGCTGCAGACTTAACTCCTTTTGAAACATTTTGAGCCTCCATGTGAGATTAAATGACTAAATGGAGAAAGACTGCAAAAATTGCAGCACAGAGGGGTTTAGGGGTTCTCGTGCGTAAATCACAAAAAGCTGGCATGCAAGTTCAGCAGGTAATAGGGAAGGCAAATGGAATGTTGGCCTTTATTTTAAAGGAAATGAGTATAAAAATAGGGAACTCTTGCTAAAACCATGCAAGGCGCTAATTTAAAAAAAATGTTGAGTATCCAATTAATCTTTTCCAATTAAGGGGCAGTTTAGCGTAGCCAATCCACCTGGCCTGCACATCTTTGGGTTGTGGGGGCAAAACCCACACAAACACAGGGAGAATGTGCAAACTCCACACGGACAGTGACCCAGAGCCGGGATCGAACCTGGGACCTCGGCGCCGTGAAGCAGCAATGCTGACCCACTGCGCCACCGTGCTGCCCTCCAAAGCACGAATTTGATCACACTTGGGATATGTCAACCGTTTTGGTCCCCTTACCTAAAGAAAGACATACTAGCATTGGAGGTAATCCAGAGAAGGTTCACTAGGTTGATCCCAGGTATGAAGGGATTTTCTTGAGGAAAGTTTGAGTAGGTTGGGCCTGTATTCATTGGCGTTTAGAAGAAGGAGAGGTGACCTTATTGAGACATGTAGGATTCTCAGGGGGCTTCACAGGGTAGATGCTGAGAGGATGTTTCCCTTTATGGAAGAGTCTAGGACCAGAGGGCATAATCTCAGTAAGGGGTCGTCCAGTTAAAACAGAGATGAAGAGGAATTTCTTCTCTCAGAAGATAGTGAATCTGTAGAATTCTTTACTGCAGTGGGCTGTAGTATGTTCATTAAGTATGTTGAAGGCTGAGATAGAAAGATTTTTAATCAGGGAATCGAGGGTTATGGGGATAAGGCGGGAAAGTGGAGTTGAGGATTATCAGATCAATCAAGATCTAGGGCAGCACGGTGGCGCAGTGGTTAGCCCTGCTGCCTCACAGCGCCGAGGTCCCAGGATCGATCCTGGCTCTGGGTCACTGTCCGTGTGGAGTTTGCACATTCTACCCGTGTTTGCATGGGTTTCGCCCCCACAAGCCAAAGATGTGCAGGTTAGGTGGATTGGCCATGCTAAATTGGAAAAAATAAATTAGGTACTCTAAATTTATTTTAAAAGATCAGTCAAGATCTCACTGACGGGTGGAGCAGGCTTGATGGGCCGAATGGTCTACTTCTGCCCCTATGCATTATGGTCTTAAATCAGATTTTTTTTAAAAATCAGGTTGGTTGGCGATTTCTAATATTTATAGATTGTGTTAGACCTTTTCTTTTAAATTATATTTTACAGAGCTTGCAAAAACATACAAGAATGAAGGGAATCATTACTTCAAGGAAAAGAATTATAAAAAAGCTGTCATCTCCTACACAGAAGGGCTGAAGAGAAAATGCAGCGACTCTGAGCTGAATGTCATACTCTATACAAACAGAGCTGCGGCACAATTTTACTTGGGTATGGCTGGTTGGCACTTGCCCGTCCTAACTGCGTGGAAATGGGAGTGAACTGGGTGGCATGATTGTTCCAAAAATCAGATTTGAGGATGTAGAATTGAATTTAGGTCAGATAATGGGGGGGGGGGGGGGGGAATCTTGGCTCACTCGGGTGTAAACGCATGAAGTGAACTGAGTTTGGGACTGTGCGAATCCCAAATAATCGTGCTTGGGGATTGAAATGTTGTGTTCAACAGAAATATCACATTGTACGGTTGGGTGTGTTCTGGAGTGGGGCACAAGATTTAAAAGTGTTACTGTAACATGAGGTCAACTCTCAACAATTAGCTACAGGCCATAATTGAATACGATCAAAGGAAAAAACATGTGCCAGTAATAAAGTAGTGCCTTCTTCCACATGCCCAGTGCAGCCAAGTATTGCTCGTTCTTCGCTGGTGAACTGACACTGTGAACAAAGAAGTATATTTGGCTTTCTGACTCTTCTGATATTCTGTGTTTAAGGTAATAATCGATCTGCACTAAATGACGTGATTGAAGCTCGAAAGCTGAAACCAAACCATCTGAAAGCAGTAATTAGAGGTAAGGCTGAAGAAACAGTTATGTTTTATTTTGACATCCTTCCCACCTAAGGGGAAGGGCGTTCTGTTCCTCCCTTACTCCCCTCGCTTTTAGGAAGTCTACAAGGAGAGTCTGGAAGCACACGCTTCTATTTCACTTTTAATTTCAGGACACGGGTGGTATGAGGAACTCCAAATGCAGGGGACCACAAGAGTGAACTCAAACCCCACGATGATATATTGGAACTCCCAACAATTTGTGCCATGTACAGGGACAGATTAATTTAAAGCAATGCTGTGTTCCACTATATGATTTTTCTTTTGTCCTAAACTGAAGACGATAGTCAAAAACGGGATTTGAGGCAGAACAGTGTTGCACATAATCAATGTTTGTTACCAACTAGAGGTATGCTGGGTGATGATGTGCTGCCCCTTCCGACCTCTCACCCATTTTTGTTGCTGTTTCTTGTAAGGAAAATAAATTGAACATTTCTAAGAATCAGTACTTTCCCCAGAGTTCTTGCTTTGGTGATCATTTAACAGAGTCCATGTTTGATACTGAAAATGAATGCAATATTTTGGAACAGAGATGATGTGTTACCAAACTGACATCTTGCTATGACTTCTTGATTAATTAATAATCTTTTGGGAAATGGGTTCTTCCCTGTGGCTGCTGAAGTCTTAACTTTTGATTGTCGGTTTTGACAGGTATCCTTTGCCATATTGAACTGAACAATTACAGCAAGGCAATAGCATGGTGTGATGAGGGCCTTAAGTTTGAACCTAAAGAGAAGCAGCTCATTGAATTGAGAGCCAGCGCTGATAAGCAGAAGGTATGGTGCGTGACTGCAGGTTAAGTACTTGATTGTAGGAGATAGTCGAGGGTGACTATGTTGTGTGAGTGCTGAATATGGGAAATTTAGTCAAGTGTGTACTTTGCGGAAATGGTCAAAATGGTTCGGCATGGAAGAGCTTTGTTGATCTGGCATCTCATAGGTGCATGGGATTGCATAGTGATCTTGGAGATTGATTTGTGATGCCATCTTGTGCTCTCCAGGAACAGGTTGAGCCTGTCCAAACTCTTTTTGTTTAAAACCCGCAAGCAGAGAATGGTACCTGTCAGACAGTGAAGGGCATCCTCGGCTAGTGAGTGGGTCACATGTGCGGCCCACCTGCATCTCATTGGGCCACAAGATTGAAATCGGGCTTGTTCACTAACTATGACCCTTGAATAAGATTGAATATATTTAATGCACAGCGAATACTTCATAAGTTGCAGAAAATGCTTAATAATTCCTATATAGAACATAGAACAGTACAGCACAGAACAGGCCCTTCGGCCCTCGATGTTGTGCCGAACAATGATCACCCCACTTAAACCCACGTAACCCGTATACCCGTAACCCAACAATCCCCCCATTAACCTTACACTACGGGCAATTTAGCATGGCCAATCCACCTAACCCGCACATCTTTGGACTGTGGGAGGAAACCGGAGCACCCGGAGGAAACCCACACGCACACGGGGAGGACGTGCAGACTCCACACAGACAGTGACCCAGCCGGGAATCGAACCTGGGACCCTGGAGCTGTGAAGCATTGATGCTAACCACCATACTACCGTGAGGCCCCTATTAAAAGACCCGTCATCAATTTCAAGGATAAAAACAAAAAAGCTTTATGCTTGACACAGCAGGAGATGAAGGCTCTCACAGTCAATGCTGTGAGCAATCAGCATGCACCTCACTTCACCTGCCCTTATTCTATGTGCATCACTTCAATCATACTGGTAGGAAAAAGCTACGCAGGTGGAAACCAGCAAAATGTGGCAACTCTGTGCATGGGTAACAGTGAACAAAATGGCTTGTGGCCTGCACTCAGAACTTTAATAGGCTGTGTGGATCCCGGGCCACAGCTTGCCCACCACTGCTTTAATGCCATCATTTTGAACATGTTTTGAACCTCGGCCACATGTGAATGGTTCTGACTGATTATCCCACCTAGTCTTATGCTGAATTGTTAATTTTTTTTGTAGCGGGTTGAAGAACGTAATGTAAGGAAAACAAAGTTAAGGGAGAAGAAGAAACGGGTGCAAGCAGAGGCTTTATTGAAGGCTATCGAGGTAAGGAAATGTGAAACGTTGGAGAAAATGGCCAGACCATTCGAATGGCAGTGTATATTCAAGTGAAAATCAGCCTCGATGTAAAAGAGGATCAAATGACTTTTGGCTTAAAAAAAACAGAACTTTTCACATACAGGTTGAATATCCCTTATTCGAAATGCTCGGGGCTGAGAGTGTCTCTGATTCCGGAGTTTTTCGAATTTTGGAATACCAAGCTGCAAAGACCCTCGGCACTGCTCGGAGGCTTTTGGTGCTGTGACTGACGGTGGGTACACGGCTTCCCCCCCGATAGGGAATCGGGTACCAGGTTCAACTCTTTCGGTGCAACAAACCGGTGCTGTCAATTGGAAGGAAGCACACACACGCACGTGTGTTGGGCCACAGGAACGGGTCACAGTGCTAAGAGCAGCCGCATTAAAAATCGACCCTAGCTTTTAAGAGATCAGACTGAATTCTGATTTTTAATTCCCCAAGGTTAATTAATTTGAAGGTACAGACAGGAACTTTTAGGATTTCCCTCTGCCAATTCCAGCGGCCATCTCCCAGCCAATCGACAAGTCTGACGTGTAGCATGTAATCTATCACGATGTGGTGAGAAACAATAATAGGTACGTAGCTCAATTTAAAATGAATGTTGTAGCCTTCATCGAGAAGACTAATAATTGTGCGGCAACAAGAGAGGTTTACTGTTTGAGAAAATAATTAGGGAGACTGGAGAAAGACCTCCAATGAGGTAGAAAAACATTGAAGAATAAATGTGCCATCAGAGGAAGTCCGAGTAAGTGGCTTCACGTGGAGAAAAAGCAACCGAATGAGTGAACGAGCATCGGCTAAATGGTCATGTTATCACCGGGGGAGACATTTAACTCTGTGCCTTTAGAGAACAAGGAAAGATGGTAATCCAAAATTCAGGGCCAAAGCCGGATGGTGCACAAGATTCAAACAAGATCACCGACCCTTGTAAGGTCAACTGGCCACGAGAATCTGCAAATCGCAGTGGTTCACATTTGTATGACGGATGGCACGAAGTTAAAGCTGACGGTGATACTCAAGCGCAAAGCTCTCCCCAAAGAGAAATCCGGAAAGGGGTGGCAATTCATGTTCACGTGAAAGGCTGAATGGATGAAAACGGTTGCAGAAAATTGACCAAAAAAAATGTGGAATTACGACCAGGAGGACTAGGCAGAGAAAAAAGGTTTGCTTGTCTCGGGCATGTTCAGTTCCCACCTTATCGATGATGTAGTCCGTGATGTGAGATCAACTAACACCAACATGACAGTTATTCCTGACAGTCTTGTGAGTGTTATTCAGCCCTTGGGTGTGTGTAGAAATGAGCTTCTCGAGCACGGTATCCAAAAGACGTAGAGGGTGGAACAGTGTGAGAATCCTCACTAGCAACATTGTGCCCATAGGTCATGGACAAATACACTCAATGATACAGAGAACGATTACTTGTGGAACGACGATGCTGAAGTTACTGATAATGATGTTGAAGATGAGGAAGATCTATATGAGGATGCTATACAACCAGGCTGTTTGGACTAATTGTGCAGTGATTCAGAGTGATTTCAAATGATTTCATCGTGAGGTGTTGTAGTTAATACATTGTGATATATATTTATGTTGTGTTGGATGAATAGTGCCGTTTGTCATATTATAAAATAAGTAAATGCTAGAGAATCAATATGAATTTTCTGTGCTGTTGGTTTTTGCTTTATTCCTTTGCGACAGTCTTATTTGGGCACAAATCAAGCATGCATGCCAATCCCTCAAAAACATTATCCATGTAAATGTTGACCTCTTGACCTTTGATATAAAAACTTGGTCTCAAAAATTCAGTTTTTACGCAAGTATATATGGTAGACGTGTGTTTCGCATGAAAAGACTGGACAAAGATATGCTTTTAGAAATGTGGTATCTTGGGTTGACCCTCGTGTGAGAATCAGTGAGAGCTGCACCGGGGAGTAAAGGCACAGAGAGACAGAATGGGACTTCAGTGTTGAGCAGGCTTGAGAGGTTAAACGGCCTACTTCTGCTCCTACGTTCCTAGTGTATAGTGACTGTCTTGCAAAAAAAACATTTAAAAAATATCCAGTAGAGAGAAAGCAATGATGGAACAATGTTGAAATCATTTTTCAGAATCTCTAAAAACATTTATTCTGCACTGCTCCTCATGTGATTTTCAGACGGTGCCCAATCCTGAGGACCAGTGAATATCTTACCTTTGGGGATAAGAGATTGGATTGTTCTGCTAAGTGATGCAAGCATGCATTTTCCATACTCTCAGGTGTTTGCCTTAGTTTCATTTATTGTCTCTTGTAGGAGCGGAAGATAAAGTTATTTCAGCCTCAGGAGTTGTCCAGTCAAAATTCTGATGATGATGAAGGCGATGATGAGGAGGAGGACCGAGTGTTAAGAACACTGTTGTTCGATGGCATAAACTCTGAGAATGGAATTGTAGTCCATTTGGATGAAAATGGCAACCTAAATTGGCCTGTACTGTTTCTGTACCCTGAGTATGAACAAATGGATTTCATCTCTACCTTTCACGAAGACACCCGGTAAATATTAAAATAAAGATATCTTTCAGTTTAAGGCAAGTAATTTCAATGTCCTTCTGAGGTAGGCTATACTGTGTCTCAAAATAGCATCCGCAGTGATCTCAGCAAGGCAAGGACAGTTTGTTCCAGCTAATAGTTGATGTTCTTTTGATATGAACTGATATTTTAATTGTTATGCTGAAGAGAACTACGCACTCAATAGCAACTTTGAATAAATGAGCAACAACCACATCCAAATTAATTTCCACCTTTGTTAACTGAATGCTTTGTGTAAACACTAGTGTCTCAGTCCCTGCTTTTTCGAGATACTGAATATACTGGCAGTTTGCAATCTTTCTTTGTTCAAGTCTTTATGTGATGAAATTGGTATGAGACAGTTGAGTCGCAGACACTTTTCCAAAGGAAGTGAACCCAGGTCACAAGGTGAAAAGACGAATGTTCTGACTGATGCCACCGTGTCTCCTTGAACTGAATTATGACTTTTGTTAGTGCGTCAGGGAAGGGAAGGAATCTGGCCTTCCAGAGAATTAACTTTGGCTGTGTTTTCTTTTCAGGTTTATTGATCATTTATCTGTGATGTTTGAGAACTTTCCCCCTTGGGATACAGAAAAAAAATATAAGCCAATTAATTTGGAGGTACAGTATGACTTCAATTGCATTTAAGAATGTTGTCTTAATACACAAATAACATACCAGAAATATTGGGGAACGCAGGTTTTAATGCAAAGGGGGAACTGAAGGAAATCAGTATCAGTAGAGAAATGGTGTTAAGGAAATTGATGGGGTTGAAGGCTGATAAATCCCCAGGGCCTGATAATCCACATCCCAGGGTGCTGAAAGGAGTGGCCCTAGAAATATTGAAAGTATTGATGGTCTTCTTCCAAAATTCTGCAGACTCTGGAACAGTTTCGACAGATTGGAGGGTAGCTAATGTAACCCCACTATTTAAAACGGGAGAGGGAAAATAAGTGAATTATAGACCAGTCAGCCTGATATCAGTAGTGGGGAAAATTCTGGAGCCCATTAAAAAATATTTTAATAGCGGAGCACTTGGAAAACAGTGGCAGGATCGGACAGAGTCAGCATTGATTTCAGAAAGGGAAATCATGCTTGACAAATCAACTGCAATTCTTCAAGGTTCAACAAATAGAGTTGATGAGGGGAAGCCAGTGGACGTGGTATATTTGAACTTTCAGAAGGTTTTTGACAAAGTCCCACTTAAGAGATTGGCGTGTAAAATTAAAGCACATGGGATTGTGGTAGTGTATTGAAATGGTTCGAAACCTGGTTGGAAGCCAGGAAACTGAGTAGGAATAAACAGGTCTTTTTCCGAATGGCAGGCAGTGACTAGCAGGAATTGGTGCCAGGATCCCAGCTATTCACAATGCATATTAATGATTTAGTTGAGGGAACTAAATGTAGTATCTCCAAATGTGCAGGTAATACCAAGCTGGGTGGGAGGGTGACTCTGAGGAGGATACAAAGATGCTTCGGGGGTGGGGGGAGGGGGGGGGCGCGCGGTGGCACAGTGGTTAGCACTGCTGCCTCATGCGCGATGATCTTGGTTTGATCCCGGCCCCAGGTCACTGTCCGTGTGGAGTTTGCACATGGGAATGTGTGATGATGCTAGGGTGTCCTTTTACATCAATTGCTGAAGGTAAGCATGCAGGTGCAGCAGGCGGTAAAGAAGGGAAATGGTATGTTGGATTTCATTGTGAGAGGATTCAAGTACAGTAGTAGGGAGGTCTTGCTGCAATAAAAAGAGCCTTGGTGTGGCCACACCTGGAATATTCTCTTTATCTGAGGGAGGATGTTCTTGCTGTCACCATAGTCCAGATGACCACAAGTTGATTTTCTCTTTGACGAGAGAGCTGACTGGTGGTGATTTAGTCTGAGGATCACCACACCTCAGGCGAGGGACAAAGCTGAGAAGTTGCTGCAATAGTTCATGAATAACCTCTGCTGGGTTCAGGAATTGAACCCGCGCCATTCGCCTGCGTCACTATCCAGCCAAATGGCTACCAGATCCTGCTGTAGAGGGAGTGCAAAGAAGGTTTACCAGACAGTTTCCTGGGATGGCAGAACTGACGTATGAGGAGCGATTGAGTCGGATAGGATTATACTTGCTGCAGTTCAGAAGAATGAAGGGGGAATCTCATAAATCTTATAAAATTCTAACAGGACTAGACAGTGTAGTTGTAGGAAAGATGTTTCTGACGGTGTGGGTGACCAGATCATTTATGCCAACTCTCTATTTCTTGTTAGCAAGCTAATCTTCAGTACATGCCAAATGTTACTTTGCACTATGAGCTTTTATTTTCTGCAATAACCTTCGATGTGGCACCTTATCAAATGCCTACTGGAAATCCAAGTACAATACATCGACTGGTTTCCCTTTACCCACAGCACATGTTACTCCTTCAAAGAACTCCCAATAAATTGGTTAAAGGTGAATTCTCTTTCACAAAATCATTATGACTCTTCCCGATTGCCTTGAATTTTGCCCTGCTTAGCAGCTTTAATAGTGGCTTCTAACATTTGCCCTATGGCAGACATTAGGCTAATTGGCTTGTAGTTTCCTGCTTTCTGTCTTCCTCACTTTTTGAATAAAGGAGTTACATTTGCTATCTTCCAAACTAAGGTCATCGTCCCCAAATCCAGGGAATTTTGGAAAATTATAACCAATGCATCAACTATCTCATTAGACAATTCTTTCAAGACCTTGGGATGAAGTCCATCGGGATCAGGACATTTGTCAGCCTGCACACCCAACAATTTGGTCAATACCACTTCCCTGGTGATTGTGATTTTCCCACGTTCCTCCCTCCCTTTCATTTCCTGCTACCAGAGCAGGTGAAAGGCTGGGAATCCTACCTCTTGACCCCCCCCCCCCCCCCCCCCCCCCCCTCCCTCCCCCAAAGCCTGTCCACCACCTACAAGGCACAAGTCAGGAATGTAATGGAATGCTCTCCACTTGCCTGGATGAGGGCAGCTCCAACAACATTCATGAATCTCTGCACCATACAGGACAAGAGAGCCCGCTTGATTGCTACCCCTTCCACAAGTGATCAAAATCTTGGAATTCCCTCCCTAGCAGCAATGTGGGTATACCTGCACCACGGGGACTGCAGGGGTTTAAGAAGGCAACTCACCACCACCTTCTGAGGGTCAATTAGGGATGGGCAGTAAATGTTGGCCTAACAGTGACGCCCACATGTCATAAATTAATTTTTTTAAATTTGCAGCTATCTCTGGGATGTTTTACTTGTGTCCTTTTGTGAAGACAGATCCAAAATACATGTTTGTTTCATCCATCGTGGCCCTACTTTCCATTACCAATTCCCCAGATGTACTTTCTACAGGACCAATCTATTGAGTTGAAGGTTTGTGAGGGAGAGACTAGTGTTCATGTGTGGGTGGTGTGTTAACCATAATAAAATGGGGACAGGAATATTTATGTTTCTGTTGTGGAATCTGTAAACATCTAATACTTCACTGTTCTCTGCTGTAATAATTCATGAAATGGCAAAGTAAGTGAAACGTCTCTGGAGAATATTAAAACAATTGAAAAGCTGCTTTTTTGTTGACCAATGTCCACAGCTATACTTCGAAGATGAGCAAAGGGAGGATCTGTACCAAGTGGACCCCATGTGCACTCTCCGGCAGGTGCTGAGTCATGACAGGTGAATAGAGTGAACATCCTTCTCACCATGTGTCTGCTGCTTTCAGTTCCTGCTGATTCTGTGTCTTAGCTGAGTGTAGAATGGCCGTTAGGTTAAAGCCATTTAATTTTTATTTTAAATTCCATTACAAGTTGCAAAGCCAATGTGTAGAGTGGACAGGGCAAGCCCTTGTCACCATCTCCTTGCTTGCTCCAAAAACAATTCAAATTCAAATAGAATCCAATTCATGGTCCCCACAAAGGAAACATTTCAGTTCCAAGCTGACAAGAACAGGCTTTACACCTGATCTCGGGCTTGATCTTGGCCAAAAGACTGAGAAGTGATTAAGTTGAATATTCTAAAAATGATTTGATAACTTTTGTTGGTGTGTTACAGTTCACTCAAGAGAGTTTGAGTTGATGTTGCAACATGCACTTTAATCTGCATGTTTTATTCTAGAGCTATGGATAATAATGGTAGGGGCACCAAATGTTCTTTTCATCACATGACTGACCAGGAATCGCTCCCACTCTTACCACCCGCCAATGACATGTCTTGGAAGGATTTGCAGTTTGATACTCGACCTGTTTGTTCATATTATGAATATGCATTCCTTGGCCATTAAGAGCTGGGGTGGGACTTGAACCTTGAGTTTCTGGCTCAGAACATGACGCACTGCGCCAAAGTTACCTTTTGATAACTTGTATAGAATATTCGATATTACAAAATCATAGAAGGTGCTTGGGTAGTGTCGCCAGTTAGCCTTTTAATCTTTTTAATTTGTTGATTTAAAAACCTTTTGGACTAAGGCTGCTGAGTGAAGTGAAACTGGACAGTATCAACTCTGTACTTCTTTAATTTCTTCCTTCCCCAACTGCTTATGGGGTGTTGCCTGGCCTTTGGATCAACTCGGTTGAGATTGAAAACGTAGCAGAGTGACGGTTGCATGTCAACGTACAGTGACAGCAAATAATTTTGCTTCAACCTGCCGCAACATTGAGCTGGCTATCTGCTGTATTTTATGTTTCTAACTGAGTACAGATTTTGTATATTTGGACTGATGTTCCTTCTATTATATTAAAGTGGCTGTTGGTTGATAGTAATTAATACTTCATTGAATTTTTTGTGTGTCTAGATATGTTGTGAAGGCTGGCAATCCAAGAATCCTCGTTCTGGTTAGAGGTTCATCGTTCTTTCAAGACTTTTTATCCGGAAAGAAACTTCAAGGGGCTGTTTAGCTCACTGGGCTGATCACTGGCTTTGAAAGCAGACCAAGGCAAGCCAGCAGCACGGTTCGATTCCCGTAACAGCCTCCCTGAACAGGCGCCGGAATGTGGCGACTAGGGGCTTTTCAGAGTAACTTCATTTGAAGCCTACTCGTGACAATAAGCGATTTTCATTTTCATTTCATTTCAAGCAAATTGAAATAAAGACTTAAAGTGCTGAACCTACTCTGGTCTGGCAGCATCAGTGGGGAGAGACAGAGTTCATGTTTTGAGTCGTATGTGACTCTTCAGACCACCTTTTGATCTGCAAATTGAGTTGTCTAACTTCATATTAGTATATGAACAGCAATAAATGGAATACCACGTAAAAAAACACAAAAAAAGACATATTTATCATTGCCATTTGAGCACTCCACCCAAAAATGGGGGAAATAAAGGAGCCTGATCACATTTCAGAAATATCTTGAAGTATTTCCCATCAGAATTTTATTTGAAATGCAGCAGCCATTTTATCAATGGTGAAATTCCACAAATAATAACAAATGACCAGCTAATCTGATTTTAATAATGTTGATTGAGGAAGTAATGCTGGCCAGGACAGCTGGCAAAAACTGCCTGTACTTTTTCAAATAGTGCCTTGGAATCTTTAGGTAGTATTGGACTGTACTGTATAATAGCGTATAATCTCACCAGTTTTACCCCACATCTAAATAACTAAATTGGCTGTTTAAAAGGCTGTAATTGGTTAATTACTATAAAGAAATATTAACTCGAATTGTAGATTTCCCTTTGTGCTGGCTTCACTTTGACTATCGCTTAAAGAGGGAGACAGTTACCTCCCTGACGTTGAAGTGACGAGCAGTTGTCTAATTAAAAACAAAATCCTGCAGAGGCTGGAATTCCGCAATGGAATAGAAAATTCTGGAAACTCAGTAGGTAGGTCAGGCAGCTTATGTAGGGAGAGAATCAAAGAGAACAACAAAGAACAAAGAAAATTACAGCAGAGGAACAGGCCCTTCGGCCCTCCCAGCCTGCGCCGATCCAGATCCTTTATCTAAACCTGTTGCCTATTTTCCAAGGTCTACTTCTCTCTGTTCCCCACCCGTTCATATATCTGTCTAGATGCATCTTAAATGATACTATCGTGCCCGCCTCTACCACCTCTGCTGGCAAAGCATTCCAGGCACCCACTACCCTGGGTCCCACTACCAGGCACCCACTACCCACTCACGGTAGCATGGTGGTTAGCATCAATGCTTCACAGCTCCAGGGTCCCAGGTTCGATTCCCGGCTGGGTCACTGTCTGTGTGGAGTCTGCACGTCCTCCCCGTGTGTGCGTGGGTTTCCTCCGGGTGCTCCGGTTTCCTCCCACAGTCCAAAGATGTGCGGGTTAGGTGGATTGGCTATGCTAAATTGCCCGTAGTGTAAGGTTAATGGGGGGATTGTGGGTTACGGGTATACGGGTTACGTGGGTTTAAGTAGGGTGATCATTGCTCGGCACAACATCGAGGGCCGAAGGGCCTGTTCTGTGCTGTACTGTTCTATTCTATTCTATTCATACCCTCTGCGTAAAAAACTTTCCACCCACATCTCCCTTAAACTTTTCCCCTCTCACCTTGATATTGTGACCTCTTGTAATTGACACCCCCACTCTTGGAAAAGCTTGTTGCTATCCACCCTGTCCATACCTCTCATAATTTTGTAGACCTCAATCAGGTCTCCCCTCAACCTCCGTCTTTCCAACCAAAACAATCCTAATCTACTCAACCTTTCTTCATAGCTAGCACCCTCCATCCCAGGCAACATCCTGGTGAACCCCCTCTGCACCCTCTCTAAAGCATCCACATCCTTCTGGTAATGTGGCGACCAGAACTGCACGCAGTATTCCAAATGTGGCCTAACCAAAGTCCTATACAACTGTAACATGACCTGCCGACTCTTGTACTCAATACCCCGTCCGATGAAGGCAAGCATGCTGTATGCCTTCTTGACCACTCTTATCGACCTGCGTTGCCACCTTCAGAGTACAATGGACCTGAACTCCCAGATCTCTCTGTACATCAATTTTCCCCAGGACTCTTCCATTGACCATATAGTCTGCTCTTGAGTTAGATCTTCCAAAATGTTTACATCAGTTTACATTTCAGGGTGATGACCTGAAGGCCTGGTTTCATAAACTATAAATTTCTGACCGATGTTCAAGATTGTATTTAAAATAAACTGGTTAATTAGAAAATGCAGTGACGGCAGCTGAATTGCAATAGACTGTAACCCCTGCTGCCAACAGGAATTGATGTGCATGTTCACTCAGCCCCCACTGCGGCTACTAGCACATGCACAACTCCTGACACTTCAGCAGCAGGAGTTTGGATCATTGAAATATTCAGCGTGATTTTACAACAGGCTTAAATTCACATCTAGTTTGCACATCACCAGTTTTAAATTCTTGCTGTGTGTCCCATTAATCGACCTAGGTAGACATTTGGCCAGATCAAGCATGTTAAGGTTTGTGTAACTCAGTGCAGATAGCTCAATTGGTATCTTATGGGACTCTTAATCCCAGGATCATCATTGAGTCCCAAATTGGGTAATGAATTTTTGTTTAAAAATTTCTAGTCCAAGAATTTTTTACATTGATTTTTGCCAGAAATGACCTTAAACTAAATATACCATCAGTTCCCCATGTTGGAAGGAGAGAATCTCATTTACTGAAATTTTCTGATTATATATCTTCAGTATTTGCTGACTCGTCAGAAGCATATTTTAGAGAGGGATCAGTTGCTAAGTCAACGATGGACTAGATACAACAACTTGCAATCGGTTAAAGACTGCACAGGCCTGAAACTGGGGACTTGAACTTTGTTAGTCTGTATCAGTCCAACTTGCCCTCCAAGCCTGTGCCGACCACGCTGCCCGTCTAAACTAAAATCTTCTACACTTCAGGGGTCCATATCCCTCTATTCCCAACCTAATTCATGTATTTGTCAAGATGCCCCTTAAACTTCACTATCGTGGGCAGCACGATAGCACTGTGGCTTCACAGCGCCAGGGTCCCAGGTTTGATTCACCACTGGGTCACTGTCTGCGGAGTCTGTACGTTCTCCCCGTGTCTGCGTGGGTTTCCTCCGGGTGCTCTGGTTTCCTCCCACAGTCCAAAGACGTGCAGGTTAGGTGGATTGGCCATGATAAATTGACCTTAGTGACTAAAAAGGTTAGGAGGGGTTATTGGGTTACGGGGATAGGGGGGGAAGTGAGGGCTTAAGTGGGTCGGTGCAGACTCGATGGGCCGAATGGCCTTCTGCACTGTATGTTCGATGTTTAAACACTCTGAGACTGAACTGAGCATGTGCAGGAAGTATTAACTCCCTAGAGTTTAAGCATAAATGAATTGTGATAAAGCTGTTTGGTGTCAAAGAACAATACAGCACAGGAACAGGCCCTTTGGCCCTCCCAAACCTGTACCGGTCATGATACCAACCTTTGCCAAAACCCTAAAGAACAAAGAACATAATTGACTTGGAGACTCTCTTGTATTGAGCTCAATTTACAGCATTGGATTGGATTGGATTTGTTTATTGTCACGTGTATCAAGGTAGAGTGAAAAGTATTTTTCTGCGAGCAGCTCAACAGATCATTAAGTACATGGGAAGAAAAGGGAAGAAAAGAAAATACATAATAGGGCAACAGAAGATATACAATGTAACCACATAAGCACTGGCATCGGATGAAGCATACAGGGTGTAGTGTTAAGCATACAGGGTGTAGCATTCTTGGTAACACTCACTTGCAATGTTATTTTGACACTCCCACAGAAACCTGCATTTAAACAGCATCTTTAGTGCAGTAAAATATTCTAAATGTGTTTCAGAGGAATGTCACCAGGCAAAATGTGACTCAACCATGTGACAAAAGCATGATCAAAAAGGTATAGCGAAGAGCTTAAGCTCTAGGTAGCTGAAGTCACAAGTGTCAATGGTTGGGTGAAGGAAATCAGTGATGCACAAAATACCAGCTTTGAAAGAATGCAGCATTCTCAGAGTTGCAGATAATAGTTGCAAGGCACTTTCACCTATTTACCTGAAGGGCTGTGTATCTATTGGTATAGGATAACCAGTAGTATTTCTGCAGTGGACCTACACATGATTTATAGTTTACGGAGCCTGACTTTAGATTATTTTGTTTTCTTGTTATGGTGAAACCTGAGGAAGGAGCAGTGCTCCGAAAGCTAGTGTTTGAAACAAACATGTTGGACTTTAACCTGGTGTTGTAAGACGTCTTACTGTGCTCACCCACCCCAGTCCAATGCCGGCATCCCCACATCATGGTTCTTTCCGCTGACTTTTTGGGAGGAACTATCACAGCGAACTTTAAAAAACAATGCTGGAGTCACTTCATCTGCTATTCCTCTGTGCACACACACAACCAATTACATTTTGTAAGTATGTAAAGTTTAAGCCCACTCTGGGGTTTGAAAGTATGCCATGTTTCATTAGGATTCATCTCAGCACAGTCTGCAAACTCAGCTGTCATTTTCTTATGCTGTCGTTCTTCGGCAGGATGAATGGGATATATCTAAGTAACATTTCAAGTTCTCATGACTCGTAAATAGACTCCACCATTGGACATTGAATCTTTAAATATCTTACCCAGAGCACCTTTATAATGTGGATAACTTGGCTGCCATGGAGAAGTACAAACTTATCCCATTACAGTGTCCCAGTGCAGAGAATTTCTTCTGCTAGTGTCAATAACATCATTTGTGGTTATGCATCAAGCCAAGTTTAGCCCCACAATACAGTTTATACATAACTATTAAAATAGTATCCCATATTAATGTAACTTTCTGGGTCTAAACAAAATTATATGCAAGGGGCAAAAACATTATAGAAAAGTGCAATAATGGATATTTCCAAAGTTTATATAACATTCTGGCAATACTGGGTTTATTGACATTAGAAAAATATTTATTAGTGTTTATGATTCTACATCTTATACAATTATATAGAATGAGAAAATCTATAGAAGTCGATTGGCTAAAAGGTTGGTGAATATATGGGGCAGACAGCCTCACGAGGTATATCCTATTAACAAATTGGTAAGAACTAGGTAAATGGTTGATAAAGAGATGAGAGATAAGAATAGTGGATAACATTTTTGAATTTTGGGCTAGCCATATAGACCACCATAGTCTCTTCTAGTCCAATGTGTTCCTTGGAAAGGTATAATTGCACATATATCAATTCAGGCTAATCACCAGCACTAATAGTTATTTCACAAGATTATGATATGCACAATTCTCCTCAGTTGCACTCCCAAAACTGGGCAATCCCATCAATTTGGGGTGTGGGTGTGAAAAAGCCTGATAACCCACTTACATATACTCTTCATTACACATTGCCTGGGAGCCAAAATGAGGCTACAGAAATCTACTGCCCAGATTCCAGCAGTATGTCATCTTCCATTTTAAAACTTTCTGCTTCTGATTATTGATTTTCTTTCTGTTTGATTTATTTCCCCAAATGGTGACACAAGCACTTAAGTATATAATTATTGGACAGATCGTGTTGGATTATAGTCCACAATCATAATCAACACAACAAAGTGGTTTACATTTCAAGTTCTCATGACTTGTAAATACACTCCACCATTGGACATTGAATCTTTAACCCAAAGCACCTTTATAATGTGGATAACTTGGCTGCCATGAAGTACAAACTTATCCCATTACAGATGATGCAACACAAGTTACACAAAGAGGAGGTGTTGTGATACAGTGTTAGTTGGTGTGAAAACTTCTTGTATTTGGGATTACTCTCCTTCAGCTTGTTATAGGCCTCTCTGTTGATTGACAATCCAATATCCTTCCCCAGCCCACAACTCTGTTCAATCAGATGCATATCGGCCATGATTTCAGAAGTTATCTTGCCAAACCATTGGGCATTGAGCCCCGCAACAGTCACACAGATAAAGAGAATGATAATCTGAAAGAAAATAAATTGGATGTAACCATTTTGAATCATCATCGCTGACCAGATCGTATACGTCAGTCAAATGTAAGGCAATGTTTCTTCCAAGCTGCCGATTTAATGATCAAATTTAAGATAATTTCCATTGATCATCAGGAGTTAGGATAAGGCTAAGAAAACACGTTACACTTAGAGCCCCAGTAACAAAGCAAGCACCCCAATAAAAATGGCACGTTTAACAACTTATACCCTCATTTTGATATTTTAATACCTATTTAAAATAGGCAGAGAATATTGTTGAGTGTACTTGTGTGTTTGTGTGCACATTACAATCATTGGCACAAGGGACCAGACTTCAACCTAACACTATATTCTTCAATTCAGATTACTGCATTCTGCTTAATGTCCAACCCCTTAAGCAACCAGTTAAATATATAGTGTAGAGTCCTGCTCTAACACATCTATCCTGGTCCTCCCAAGGACCTGCAGTAGTATAGCACAAGATAGTGCTTTGATTATCTGCCATACCGAGCAAAACAATTCAGAGGACGTTCCCAGAATTCTGATCATTACTTAACACCCCCAGGAGGCTTTAGCAGTTCACAATGACTCTTGAATTTCTTTATATGATGGCAAATTACCAGACAGCACCAACATGCGACACTTCACCTCAGCCAAATTCTGTATATTGAGGAACCCCACAAAGGTAGCAACAAAAAAATAAATAAAGTTATGAGCTGCATTGCTGTTCAAAGCAGCAGAGCCAATGAATACATTGATGGGGGTTTGTGCATAATCCAGACAGACCTGGAAAAAAGGAATCAATAGGCTTTGAATGAAAGGGCTACATTCCATCCACAATGATGACCATTAATCCCAACATGCTCTAATCCATTCCAAACCCTCCCTTGTGTGACCACAAGCTCTGTGTGCAATACCTGAAATGTCTCTTCTTCGTTTAACAGTTCACTAGGGTGATACATTGTAAAGATGGTTAAGTTAAAGAAAGCACAGGCAGATCCAAGGTGAAAGTAATATGGAAAGAGTCTGCTCTGAATGAAGCCAAATGTGTGTCTTGTGAGGTTACTGCCCATGATCAGACCTGTGGAACAAACAAAGTGACATTAAGGACTTCTGAATAAACTGTTGGTGAAAGCAATGCAAATCGACCATAACTTCAACTGCAAAAATTAAACTTCAAATAAGGGAAAAAAATCATACAAAATCAGGCTTAGGCTATTAACTTTGGTTATCTTGTTCACTATTTACACAATATACATATGCAGCTCTGCATGAAATCCTTTACGCCACTCCCAAGTATATTTTGCACTGCTGAAAACAGTAATTATGGATGGCCACTCAGGCAGCTTTGCTGGAGCAATAATTTAATTGAAAAATATATATTTATAATAATCTTTATTGTCACAAGTAGGCTTACATTCACACTGCAATGAAGTTACTGTGAAAAGCCCCTAGCCGCCACATTCCGGCGCCTGTTCGGGTCACAGAGGGAGAATTCAGAATGTCCAAATTACCTAACAGCACGTCTTTCGGGATTTGTGGGAGGAAACCGGAGCACCTGGAGGAAACCCACGCAGACATGGGGAGAACGTGCAGACTCCGCACAGACAGTGACCCAAGCCAGGAATCCACTATAGGTTCTCTGATGCTAATATTAAACTGGGTGTGAGGGTACTTATTTATGAATGTAAATGTCTCCAGAGTCGATCATCAGACTGAAGTTTAAATAAAGCACAGTAGTTTTCACAAAGTAAGCCTGCACAAGTCAGCAAATGGAAATTCAGTAAGAGACAAAATATTTGGAAAGGAAAAAGGACAATTTGTGCAACAGATAATCGCTACAAAGCAATCATTCCGCAGAGCTTCATAATGCAATAGAGGGTGGACTCACGTTTTTCTGAAGCCCTTGATTCCCCAATCCAACACATGACTTGTGACCAAGCTTGCCTGAAACACCTCAATTTTAGAATAAAGGTAAATATTGGATTAACTGGTCCAATGTTCAGTCTTGCCTGCACTTGCAATGCAGAGTTCTGACATTTTGATTGGGTATTACTTTCCCATTTTAATTTGGTTACAGACACAGGAAAAGTAGTACAGGTTTGGCCTGCGGTACACTGCTGAGGGCAGGAAAACCTGGTAAGGGGGTAGATCATAAAAGGGCTGCATAGTCATGAAATTGAAGAAGAGGGAGAGCGGCTGGGAGATGGGGGTTCTAGAGCATAAGGCATTGTCACTAAATATGAACAAGGGGATTCGGAAATGCAGAAAAGGAGGAGACCAAATAATGAGAGTTCCACTGTGTTGGACAACTTTCAATGTTCTGGTACATCTGTGTGCTGCAGAGGCACATTCATTGTGACATGTTTGGACCTGTTCATAGATGGTTCTTTAGTCTGGAATTTAACTATTAAAAGCAATAGTTCAAGGTGGAAAGCTATTAGAATAAAATAAAAGAACTTGCCTGATATAAATGTGACCCATATCTGCATTCCCCAGAATGTAGACAGGAACATCAGGTGGAGAAGTTTGGCAAACGTTGTAGGTTCTCCTTCAGTAGCCATGGCAGCTGCAACAGATGGCATCACACAACCAAGGGAGGAAGAAACCCTGCACCAAGTCACAGAGAAGACATGGAATGGAAGAGAAGTGCCCAAAGAAAGTTAAACCAAAATGGTTATCTCTGACACAAATTGTGATTAACAAAAGGCAAAATACATATGCCCTCCAGAATTAATTCTGAAGAAACTAATAGAGGCTTTTAAAAGTATGAAAGGAGTGTATAAGAGTAGACAAAGGGAAAGTGTTTTCACTGGTGGAGAAATGTAGAACTAGAAGCCATCAAGGGGCAGCACGGTAGCATTGTGGTTAGCACAATCGCTTCACAGCTCCAGGGTCCCAGGTTCGATTCCAGCTTGGGTCACTGTCTGTGCGGAGTCTGCACATCCTCCCCCTGTGTGCGTGGGTTTCCGCCGGGTGCTCCGGTTTCCTCCCACAGTCCAAAGATGTGCAGGTTAGGTGGATTGGCCGTGATAAATTGCCCTTAGTGTTCCAAATTGCCCTTAGTGTTGGGTGGGGTTACTGGGTTATGGGGAAAGGGTGGAGGTGTTATCCTTGGGTAGGGTGCTCTTTCCAGGAGCCGGTGCAGACTAGATGGGCTGAATGGCCTCCTTCTGCACTGTAAATTCTATGTAAAAAAAATATGAGATTGTCACCGAGAAATCAAACAGGGATTTGAGAAGAAATATCTTCACCCAGAATGGTGAAAATGTGGAACCCACTATCACAGGGAGTTGTTGAGGCACATATTTTAGATGCATGCAAGAAGAAGCTAGGTAAGCCTCTGAGGGAGATGGTGTATGTCTAAGAGATGAGCACTCGCTACCCCAGAGTGCGGCGGATGCAGGGTCAGTGAGTAAATTTAAGGAGGAGTTGGACAGATTTTTAATTGGTACTGGATCGAAGGGTTATGGAGAACAGACAGGACGGTGGAGTTGAGGCCAGGATGGGGTCAGCCATGATCACATTTAGGGTGTTAGACCTGGAAGCCTAAATTGCCTACTCCCGCTCCTAGGTCATGTGTTCTAGGGGGGAGATGCTCTGGCTGATTTCGCAATCCAACTCTTGGTCTGTAACATTGTAGGTGGCAGATGAGGAACATATCAGCCATGATAGAATGGTGAAGCAGACCTGATGGGCCAAATGGCCTAATTCTGCACCTATATCTTATGAACTTATGAGAAAGGATAAGAGGTTTGAGTGGATGCCAGTATGCTCTCATTAGGCTAAATAGCCTGTCACTGCTATATATTCAATGTAAACATGGTCCTGCCTGTCCCAATACAGTCATTAGATCTTCTGCAATAGCTTTTCCTTCAGGTTCATATAGTAATTTCCATTCTGGAACCCATTTCATCCTCATCTACATATAAACACTTGGCAACATTATTTAATTTATCAAAATTGATTGATCCTACTAGGATGCAACATCTTAGCCCCCAATTCAGAGGTCCTTTTACACCCTGGTCTAAGCTTCAAGTCATCGTATTATCCATCAGCAAGATCATCTAATTCCACCTCCATAACACCAGTGTCTCTCTATACTTCATCTCCAGGATTACTGAAGCTCTCATATATTTAATTATATAAAAGCTGCGCATCTCCCACTTCCTTTCCATCTATATAATTCTGTATGTTCCTACCTTGCTTCAGTTCTGTATGACAGATCATTTAGCTCTGAACAAACGTTAACTCGTAGAATCATAGAATTTACACTGCAGAATGAGGTCATTCAGCCTATTGAGTCTGTACCAGCCCTTAGAAAGAACACTCCACTTAAGCCCCGCCTCCACCTCATCTTTTTGGACACTATGGGCAATTTGGCATGGCCAATCCATCTAACCTGCACATCTTTGGGTGCAGGACGAAAACTGGAGCACCTGGAGGAAACCCAGGCAGACACAGGGAGAACGTGCAGACTCCGCACGGACAGTGACCCAAGCCCGGAATCAAACCTGGGACCCTGGAGCTGTGAAGTAACTGTGCTGCCCTGCTGTGGAGCAAATCACTCACAGATGCTGCCAGACTTGCTGAGTTTATCCAGCATTTTCTGTTTTATTTAAATACGCATTGGGCTCCACAGCAGAAACTTCAACTTGTGTATAGTAATACGTTTCACTCACTTATCACAAAGTTCTGATGAAAGGCCATCGACCTGACACGTAATCTCTACTTCTCTTTCCACAGATACTGCCTGATGGTGCTAAGCCTTTCCAGCAGTTTTTGTTAACTAAGAAAAAAGAATCACACTGCTCGCTGGTGCATGGATTGCCTATTTGTGCCAGCAATTAGCACCCCCCGCTGCTTGCGGAGTATTACCATTTCTCTACCACCCTCTTTGTTCCAGGTTGTTTATCTTCCAGTTTTGAAACCTGACCAAGGGTTATAACCTCTTATTGTTTTTCTGCAGCTCCGTATGTTTTTACGACCGTACGTATTTCCAGCATTTTCAACTTTCATGAAAAGATAGACCAGAGAGGTTCTCAACTAAGGTTTGGGGGCAACAGTTTTAAATTCTGGGGTGCAATCAACACAAAATGGATCTGAAAAATGACCTTGTGGTGAGGGGTGAGGGGGATGTTAGTAGATGTGTGTGTGGTGGGGGTGGGAGGTAAAAGGACGATTGGCCAACGGGAACTGTGTGAGGGTAATCCATTTTCTGAGGCTGTTGCAGGCGTCATTAAAGCTGTGCAGAGTTGAACAAATCTGCATCAATTCCTTTGGAGGAGAAGACATTTCCACTCCTTAATGCATAAAAACATTCAGACCTTACTCCAGGGTTTATGCCAAAAAGACCTAGATCATGACAAGAAGTTAAACTTTTGAATCCGTACGGCTCCTCTATCCATTAGGAATGAAAATAACTTTACAGTTACATTTGCTACTCAATCTGCCACTGGGTGAAATAATTGGGGTGAAATGCAAGAGCGCTTACCCGGTGAGTTTTGTTTACCCCTGAGCTGGGCTATCCCAGAGCATTCAGCCTGCTTTGCTCCAGCGCTGCACTCTCATCCCAACTTGGATGTCAGCCTTCGTCACCCACCCCCCTTGCCGCTCTCCTGATTGGTTCCGGCGGCCGTCTGGACACAATGTCAATCAGCTGGAGCGTGACCCCGCCCCTCGTCCGACCGCGCGTGCGTTCCGACGAAACGCCTGGCGTCACTGGTTGTGTAGTCTTTCAAGGCCAGGGGGGGGGGCATAGAACAGTACAGCACAGAACAGGCCCTTCGGCCCTCGATGTTGTGCCGAGCATTGTCCGAAAGCTGGCAGTTTTATTTCAAAAAGCAGCGCGAGCGAACTTTAAAACAGAAACCTTGGTGGGGTGGGGCATAGCATGTAGGAGGATGACATCCAAGGACGGGTGGGGGGTGGCTTTGTGATTGTTTACATGGAGAGATGAGGGAACAGCGGGATGGGAAAGCCATCACCCTTGGAAACCTCAATCGCTTCGGGAGAGACGGAGAGCGAGCATCAGGTGGGCGGCTCCGCCCAAGCCCCGCGCGTGCGCACACGCACACGCACGGCCGGCAGCCGAGTAACTGATTTGGCGAATGGAGTTCGCGCGGGTGCGCGAGCTGGTCGGGGGCGCGATGACGTAACGGGAAGAGGAAGCCGACTCTGGATGCACCTCCCCTCCGCCGGGCAGCACTGAAGTGAGGATGGAGACACTGCGGACTCGTCTGTTTGGGGGCAAGCACTCCGCGGCTTCAGAAACTATCAGGCTGAGAAAGAGAAAATCCACGTTATACAGCAAAGAGCGCTGCAACACGGAGCTGGGCACAGGTGCAGACAGTCAGCTTTGTTATTTTATCTTACACCCCCCCCTCGTTTCGACACTGCTCTGTGCAAATGTTCATTACATTTCATCTCGCTGTATTGTGTTTGTAAAAACCCTGCAAAAAATTCTGTGCTGGGGAGATTTTTTTTTTTACAGCTGCCAATCCAATGGGTAGTATAATCTGCAGCAATGTAAGTGTCTATGAACATTATACATCGTTCCAAGTGCAGTATTATGATCTTGGTACACGTTAATCTGAATGCACTCTCTGGAGGGAAATGTTTCTCAAGCTGGGGTGAAGTTTTTCTAAAGTATTGAAGGATCCTGGAGGTCACCACAGAGCTTTATAGCATTTGATCCTCCATCTTACCTGTGTCAGATGTTTGCGAGAGCAATCCAAACTAATCTCATCTGGCCTGATGAAAGGCTATGGTCCGAAAACGTTAACGTTTCTTTCTCTGTATATATGATGTATATGTGGGGCGGCACAGTCGTTCGCACTGCTGCCTCACTGCGCCGGGGATTCAAGTTTGATTCAAGCCTTGGGTGACTGTGTAGTTTGCACCTTCTCCATGTCTGCTTGGGTTTTCACTGGGTGATCTGGTTTTTGCCCGCAGTCCAAAAATTTAGATTTATTGTCACATGTGCATGGAACATATGATAAATACACAATGTAAATACTTAGACATAGTTATGGGGTGAAGCATACAGCGTATTGTACTATAACAGTAGAGAAGATGCATAGAGATATCAGTTCAATCCAAAGAGAGTCATTCAGGTTACAGTGGGGAAAAAGCTGTTTTTGAATCTGTTCGTGCGTGTTTTCAGGCTTTTGTATCTTCTGCCTTATGGAATAGAGAATAGCCTGGGTGGGGAGGGGGTCTTTGATGCTGCCCACTTTCCTTAGGTAGTGGGAGGTGCAGACAGTCAGTGGATGGGAGACGGGTTCGCTTGATGGACTGGACTGTGTTCACGACTCTGTAGTTTCTTAAGGTCTTGGGCTGAGCAGTTGCCATACTAAGTTGTGATGGAGCCAGATAGGATGCTTTCTATGGTGCATCTATAAAAATTGGTAAGAGTCAGTGGATATGACGAATTTCCATAGTTTCCTGAGGAAGTATAAATGTTGATGTGCTTTCTTGGTCATAGCGTCAACATGAGGGGACCAGATGTGCAGTTAGGTAAATTGGCCAAGCTAAATTGCCCCTTAGTGCCCAAAGATGTGCAGATTAGGTGGGGTTGCAGGGTTAAGGGGATGGAGTGGGGGAGTGGGCCTGTGTGGGCCGCACTTTCGGAGGGTCGGTACAGAGTCAATGGGCTGAATGGCCTCGTTCTGCACTGTAGAGGTTATCGGCTTCTACGATGCCTGATCTAAATATATCTTTCACTTTCCTCCTGGAAAGGGAAGCTGGAATCAGATGTAATGAAAAAAAAAATGAAATGAAAATCGCTTTTTGGCACAAGAAGGCTTCAAATGAAGTTACTGTGAAAAGCCCCTTGTCGCCACATTCCGGCGCCTGTTCGGAGAGACTGGTACAGGAATTGAACCCGTGCTGCTGGCCTACCTTGGTCTGCTTTAAAAGCCAGCTATTTAGCCCTGTGCTAAACCAGCCCCTAATTGTATGGTATGTAATGGTATTACAATTAAATAAGGGTAACTAGAAAGAGGGAGTAGCTGGACAGAGTTGATTGTAAAGGGAGCCTAGCAGGGAATACAGTGGAACAGCAAAGGCAGGGCTTTTTTGGGTTATTGGGGAGGCACAACGGAAATTCATCCCAAGGAAGAGGAAACATGCTAAGGAGAGGACAAGGCATCCACGGCTGATGAGGGAAGCCAAGGACAGCATAAAAGCATAGAAAATGGTGAGGATTAGTGGGAAGCCAGAGGATTGGGAAACCTTTAACAGTGAGCAGAGGACAACTAAAAAAGCAATTTGGAGTGAGAAGATGAAATATGAGTGTAAGTTAGCTAGTAATATAAAAGAAGGTAGGGCAGCACGGTAGCATGGTGGTTAGCATAAATGCTTCACAGCTCCAGGGTGCCAGTTTCGATTCCCGGCTGGGTCACTGTCTGTGTGGAGTCTGCACGTCCTCCCCGTGTGTGCGTGGGTTTCCTCCGGGTGCTCCGGTTTCCTCCCACAGTCCAAAGATGTGCGGGTTAGGTGGATTGGCCATGATAAATTGCCCGTAGTGTCCTAAAAAGTAAGGTTAGGGGGGGGGGGGGGGGGGGTTGTTGGGTTACGGGTATAGGGTGTATACGTGGGTTTGAGTAGGGTGATCATCGCTCAGCACAACATCGAGGGCAAAAGGACCTGTTCTGTGCTGTACTGTTCTATGTTCTAAGGTAGGAAGAGTTTTTTTTCACGAGAGAGACAAAAATAGACATTGGGCCACTGGAAAATGAGGTTGGAGAAGAAGTAATAGGAAACAAATAACAAAGAAATGGCAGAGGAACTGAATAGTTACTTTGCATCAGTCTTCACGATGGAACACACCAGCGGGATTTCAGAGCTCCAAGAGAATCAAAGGGCACAGGTGAGTGCAGTGGCCATTACTAAGGAGAAGGATCTGGGGAAACAGACAAGTCTGAAGGTGGATAAATCACCTGGCCCAAATGGACTATACTCCAGGGTTCGAAAAGATGTAACTGAGGAAATTCTGGAGGCAATGGTGGTGATCTTTCAGGAATCACTGGAGGCAGGGAGGGTCCCAGAGGACTGGAAAGTAGTTAATGCAACACCGCTGTTTAAGAAGGGAGGGAGGCAGAAGATGGGAAACTTTAAGCCGGTTAGCCTGACTTTGGTCATTGGCAAAATTTTAGAGTCTGTTATTAAAAATGAGATCGCGGAGTACTTGGAAGTGCATGATAAAATAGAACTGAGTCAGCACGGCTTCGTCAAGGGTAGGTCATGTCTGATAAATCTGTTAGAGTTCTTTGAGGAGGTAACAAGAAAGTTAGACAAAGGAGAACCAGTAGACGTGATTTATTTAGATTTCCAGAAGGCCTTTGACAAGGTGCCGCATAGGAGACTGTTAAGTAAGTTAAGAGCCCATGGTGTTACGGGAAAGATCCTGGCATCGATAGAGGGTTGGCTGACAGAAGGGATGAAAGGGTCTTTTTCAGGATTGCAACCTGTGACGAGTGGTGTGCCTCAGGGATGGTGCTGGGACCGCACCTTTTCACTGTATACATTAACGATTTGGAAGAAGGAACTGAAGGCATTGTTGCTAAGTTTGCAGATGATACAAAGATATGCAGAGGGACAGGTAGTATTGAGGATACAGGGGGTGCTGCAGAAGGACTTGGACAGGCTATGAGAGTGGCCAAAGAAGTGGCAGATGGAATAGAATGTGGAAAATTGTGAGATTATGCACTTTGGAAGGTGGAATGGAGGCACAAACTATTTTCTAAATGGAGAAATGCTTAGGAAATTACAAGCACAAAGGGACTTGAGAGTACTTGTTTACAAGACTCTTAAGGTTAATGTGCAGGTTCAGTCGGCAGTTAGGAAGGCAGATGCAATGTTAGCATTCGTGTCAAGAGGGCTGGAATACAAGGGCAGGGGTGTACCTCTGCACTGTATAAGGCACTGATCAGACCCATTTGGAGTATTGTGAGCAATTTTGGGGAAGGATGTGCTGGCTTTGGAAAGGGTCCAGTGGAGGTTCATAAGAATGATCCTTGGAATGAAGAGCTTGTCATATGAGGAACGGTTGAGGACTCTGGATCTGTACTCGTTGAAGTTTAGAAGGATAAGCGGGAATCTTATTGAAACTTACAGGATACTGTGAGGCCTGGATAGAGTGGACGTGGAGAGAATGTTTCCATTAGTAGGAAAAACTTGAACTAGAGGGCACAATCTTGGATGTAAGGGGCGATCCATAAAACACAGATGAGCAGGAATTTCTTCAACCAGAGGAGGGTGAATCTGGAACTATTTGCCGCAGAAGGCTGTGGAGGCAAAATCACTGAGTGTCTTTAAGATAAAGATAGATAGGTTCTTGATTAATAAGAGAATCTGGGGTTATGGGGAAAGGCAGGAGAATGGGGATGATAAAAATATCAGCCATGATTGAATGGAGAGCAGGCTTGATGGGCCAAGTGGTCTAATTCTGCTTCTATGTCTTATGGCCTTTCAGCCTTCTGAGGGACAATTCCCTCTGACAACATGGTGTACTTCTCACTTCCCCAGAGCACCATCTTTTCTTATCTTCCAATCAAGCACAGGAGGTTCAACACCTGTCATTTTAACTGGTTCTGTCCTTGGCCCTCCTACATTGTTCCATCGAAGTTCAACATAAGTTTGTGGAAAAGCACGTCATCTTTTGGTTAGGTAGTTTACAATTTCTGCATTGAGTTCAATAATCTCTAATAACGTTTGCCCTCAGTTTTTCCGATGATGTTGATGACTGCTTTCCTATTTACATCCTCTTTTGGACCCATCTTTCGTTAATTATGTCATTAACACCATCATCTCTTTTGTTATTTGATCTCTTCTGCCAGTGACAGAACTTGCTTTCGTACTTCCCGTCTTCCTCCTTTCCCAGTCTCGTCTTTACTTAATATCTGTCACACTGCATACCTCTTTCTGGTGAAAGACTGTCATTGCAGTGTTAATGTAAGCCTACTTGTGACACTAATAAAGATTATTATTAGCTGAATTCTGTTTCTCTCCCCACTAATGCTGCCAGACCTGTTGAGTAATTCCAGCATCTTCTCTCTTTTACTTCAGATACAGTTTGGGATTTGAATTACTAGCACATTAGATTCCTCTGCCACTGAAAATGGGAACCCCTGTTGATATGTTTGTCTAAATAATATGTCTCAAAAACAAATGGATGGCTTTAAGCACAAAGGACAAAGCTACCTGCTTGATTTCTACTCCTTCCAGAAACATTCAATCCCTCCAACGTCGACAACAGGAGCAACAGTGTGTACCATCTGCAAGATACACTGCAGAATCTCACCAGTGTTCCTTCGGTGGCACCTTCCAAGCCCATGACCACCACCATCTCGAAGGACAAGAGCAGGTACCCTAACCCTGACCCTGGAAGTTCCCCGCCAAATCACTCGCCGCTTAACTTGAAAATATATCGCCGTTCCTTCACTGTTGCTGGGTTAAAATTCTGGAATCCCTCACTGACTGCACTGTAGCTGTACCTCCGTCTCTGGTACTGCAAGAATTCAAGAAGGCAACTCACAATTTCTGACCCTCATTACAGCCTTGGTTTAAACGTGGACAAAATAGCTGAATGCCAGAGGTGTAGTGCGAGTGACTGCCCTTGACATCAAGGAAGCATTTGACTGAATATGGCATCAGGATCAGGGGCTGAGTGATCCTGGCGGAACCCAAACTGAGCGTCCATGAGCAGGTTATTGCAGAGTAAGTGCCGCATGATGACCCCATCCATCACTTTTCTGATGATCGAGAGTAGACTGATGGGGTGGTAATTGCCCAGGTTGGATTTGTCCTGTTTCTTTTGTACAGGCCATTCGTGGCAGTTTGCCACATTGCCGGGTGAATGCCAGTGTTATAGCTGTACTGGAACAACTTGGCTAGGGGCATGGTAAGTTCTGCAGCACTAGTCTTCAGGCCTACTGCTGGAATATTGTCAGGGCCCATATCCTCTGCGGTGTCCAGTGCCTGTAGCCGTTTTCTGATTCTGATATCACATGGAGTGAATATAATTGCTGAGTACTGTCATCTGTAATGCTGGGGACCGCTGAAGGATGGCAAGATGGATCATCCATTCAACATTTCTGGCTGAAGATTGTTGCGAATCCTTCAGCCTTATCTTTTGCATTGATGTGTTGGGCACCTCGATCATTGAGGATGGGGTTATTTGGAGCCTCCTCCTCCAATCAAGTATATTTTCTCTGGACTTCTGGTGGCGTATGCGAACGGAGCGGTCGGGTTGGAGAGAGCCATTTTGGCTTTTTCTGGGGGTTTCCCCGTTGTTCCGCCGATCGGGATTCCTTCCGCCGTTGGGGCCTGAGGGACAAGTGCCGCGTTGGGCCGGTTTGGAGCCAGTGGGGAGCACCAGAGGAGGAGCAGGGACATTGAGCCCTAAGTGAGTGGTGGGAGAGGATCTTGAGGCGCGGCCTGAATCCAGCACTAATAAAAATCGCTTATTGTCACGAGTAGGCTTCAAATGAAGTTACTGTGAAAAGCCCCTAGCCGCCACATTCCGGCGCCTGTCCGGGGACGCTGTTACGGGGGGAGCAGCGCACACCGGGTGGCCCCCGTTGAAAATGAATGTTTGGGATGTTGGAATTCCGGTCCCAGGGGAAGAGATTTTTTAAAAGTTTGATTTTTGAAAATTTTGTAAAAAATGTGTTTATTTATTTATTATTTACTTATAATTTTTACTTTTATTTATTTATTTATTTATTTATTTATTGGAAGAAAGAAGGAGAAAAATACTCAGTGGTTATGGGATGCCAAAAACAGCTATGAAGAGGGGAGGAAACGCGAGTTTGCCGCCGAATGAGAGGACCAGTAAAAGCGCTGACAAGATGGCGGATGACGGACCCCTGGTGGGGCCGCACTACTTGCAGTGGAAAGTATGACCTAGATGATGGCAGTGGAGCTGGAGAATGTTGCTCGTTTTGCGAAGTGTGCTTTACACTTAATTTCTCTGTTTTATAACCTTGCTCTAGAATCGCCAGGTATCTTTATGATACCACCACGAGGTTCAAGTGCTGATCAATAACTCAATACACCAGCTAGTAAGGTTCAAATCAAACCACATTTATTATATACACAGTCAATCGCTACTCATGCATAAAATACTACAGAACTAGACTATTTCTACCACTAAAGGCCAATACTTAGCTTTGGAAAAGGAACCCACTGGGTCAGGGAACAATGGCCTCTCGTTCGATCCTGAGACTGCAGGCTTCCAGCTGGTATGGACTAAGGGTTAGGAGCGCCTATCTTGTAGCGTGCGTTAACTGGACACTTGCTTGTTGGTGCAGCTGCAAGGCAAGTCTCTCCGAGTTGAGAGTCACGGTCGAGTTCTTTGAGGACTGCTAAGAAAACCTGCCAAGAGAGCGAATTGAATTTGGGATTCTACTTTATAGTCCCCAGGGGCTTTGCGCCATTTTGGGCGGACCCCGTACCTGGTTCCAATTGATTGGACCATGTTCCAATCGATTGGTTTGATTTCCCCAATGATGGGACTGTTCCCTAATCGCTGGGCGGTTCCTAAGTGTCCGTTGGCTTCTTTTGTTTTGGCTCCTGCTGGCGCCGAGGAATCTGGCTTTGCCTCGATTATCTTAACTGTTGCTATTGTTCCCGGGGATCGCTCATCAATATGCAGATGGTCGTCAGTTTCAGTGCTGTCTGCTTTCTGCGAGTCTTAATATACAGGAAGCTTTGCATTCTGCTTGCTTCCCTGTACCTGTCCATTTTTCCCTGCGTTCTTAGTGAATCTCCATTTTAAAGTCGGGTAGTGGCCAACCCAGGTGGCTACAAGAAGCAGTTTGCGAGGCACATGGAGGTGTTGAGGAAGGAGATGGTGGTTGCACTGAGATCATTGGTGGAGGAGGCAATCGCCCCAGTGAGGGTGGATGTGGTAAAGACATTGGCCAAGGTGAGAGAACAAGGTGAAAACATGAAGGAAGTGGAGGAGGCCATGTTGCAGCATAGCAACCAGCTCACCATGATGGGGGACAAGCTGCGGAGGGTGGTGGAGGTCAGCAAAGGACTCTGAGCAAAGCTCGAGAACTTGGAGAACCGCTCGAGGCAGCACAATCTGAGAATTGTGGGCTTGCCTGAAGGGGCAGAGGGCTCAAGGCCAACAGAGTACTTTGCTAAGATGCTAGCGGAGTTGATGGGGGCGAATGAAGACCCCTCCTGGTATGAATTGGACCAAGCTCCTTGGTCGTTAGGGCCGAAACCCAAAGTAAATGAGCCGCCGAGAGCAGTAATTATCTGCTTCCATAAATACCACATGAACGAGAAGGTGTTAAGCTGGGTGAAGCAGAAGCGGGAGGTGAAGTGGATGGTGCTAGAGTTCGGATTTACCAGGACTTGACGGTGGAATTGGCGAAGAGACGAGCGGCGTTCAGCCAAGTGAAGGCAGCACTATAACTAGGGGCTGCGTTTTGGTATATATCCGGCAAAGCTGAGGGTGACGTACAACACCAAAGATTTTTATTTTGAAATGGTGGAGGCAGCTGAGGCTTTCATGAAGGCAGAAGGCTTGGGACAGAAGTGACGAGTGGAGCAGGAAAAGAGATCATGGACGATGATTGGGGAGCTGGAAAATGTATAAATGTTGCAACTTTCTTTTCACCGACCCTGTATTGTAACTTACTTGACTTCACATTGTTATAGAGTTCAAGTTTTTGTTTGGTTTGATTGGCATTTTCGTTCCTTTTTTTTGTGGTAACGGTTATATGTTATTTTATTGAATTGTATGGGTTAGATTGTTTTTCTTTTTCTTCTGGGACTGGGTGGGAGGGGACAGTATGCCTTGGGGGGGGGGGGGGGGGGGGGGGAGGGGGGGGGTGGAGGGAAACCTGCGTTAGCTAACTAAAGTCGGCTAGTGAGCGGAGGTGAGAGGAGGGTTGCGGGAATTGGAGCCTGGGTAGCAGGTTTCGATGGGCCTATGAGGTGAGCAAGTGGGGGATAGAGGATCAATACTGGTTGAGTTTTTTTAAGGAGGTGCAGGGGGGATCCTGGGAGGGGATCGATGTTAATAATGGATAGGGACGGGTCAGGCTTGGTGGGGCAGGGCCTGATGGTATGATGGTGGATAAGAAGGGGGGGGGGAGAGGAGTGAGAGATCCCCCCCCCAATTAGGATAGTGGGAGGCCCAGTCAAGAGGTTAAAGGTGCTTGCGCATCTTAAAAGGCTGATGTAGCAATGCTGCAGGAGACTCACCTGAGGGTGAAGGATCAAGTGAGACTTAAAAAGGGCTGGGTTAGTCAGGTGTTTCATTCTGGATTTGATGGAAGTGCTCGAGGGGTAGCAGTAATGGTCAGCAAAAGGGTACGCTTCCAGATGGAGAAGGTGGTTGCAGATCGGGGGTAGGTATGTGATTGTGACAGGGGCGCTGGAGGGGAGGCTAGTGGCGCTGGTGAGTGTATGTGGTCCCAATTGGGGCAATGTGGGGCCATCCCCGACTTGGATACACACGAACTGCTAGTGGCGGGGGGGGGGACTGGAACTTGGTGCAGGAGCCAAGATCGGATGGTCACAGCCACGCTTGCTGGTTCCGTCAGGAGGGGGAAGGCGCTGGCTTGGCTAATGGCGGAAATGGGAGGGGTTGATCCTTTGAGGTTTCTGCACGCGAGGGAGCGGTGTACTCGTTTTTCTCAGCGGTCCTTAAGGTGGGGAAGGCACATGCTGGCTGGGGTTAAAGGGTCGGAGTACTCGGCAATTGCGATATCAGATCGTTCTCCGCATTGGGTGGATATGTTACTGGAGAAGGGAATCGTTCAGAGACCAGGGTTAGATGAAGGACTGTTTTTATTTTATTAATTTAGAGTACCCAATTATTTTTTCACAATTAAGGGGCAATTTAGTGTGGCCAATTCACCTAACCTGTACATCATTTGGGTTGAGGTGAAACCCACACAGACACTGGGAGAATGTGCAAACTCCACACGGACAGTGACCCAGGGCCGGGATTCGAACCCGGGTCCTCAGCGCTGTAGGCAGCAGTGCTAACCACTGTGCCACGTGCCGCCTCGATGTGGGATTGTTGGGGGACCGAGGGTTCTGAGACAAAATTGAAAAAGTATTCGAGGACTATGTAGGTTTTAACTGCACAAACTCAAAAACAGCTTCTTCCCCACTGTCACCAGACTCCTAAATGACCCTCTTATGGACTGACCTCATTAACACTGCACCCTGTAGGCTTCATCCGATGCCAGTGCTTATGTAGTTACATTGTTTATCTTGTGTTGCTCTATTATGTATTTTCTTCCCTTTTCTTCCCATGTACTTAATGATCTGTTGAGCTGCTCGCAGAAAAATACTTTTCACTATACCTCGGTACATGTGACAATAAACAAATCCAATCCACAAGGGAGGAGTCGAAGGCGGTTGTCTGGGAGGCTTTAAAGGCGGTAGTGAGGGGTGAGGTGATCTTGTTCAAGGCTAGGCTAGACAAAGAGGAGAGGCTGGAGCATCCGAGGGTAATAGATGAGATGCTGGAGGTAGACAGGAGATATGCAGAAGATGGGGACCCAGCGAAGTTGGACAAGAGGAAGGAACTCCAGGGAGCTTTGAGCGACTATCTACCAGGAAGGCGGTACGCCAATTGAGGCGAGCAAGGGGGGCAGTTTACGAGCATGGAGAGAAAATATGTTCGCAGGTCTGTTCCGGAGGGAGGCTGCGGCAAGGGAAATTGTCCAGGTGCGGGACAGGGCAGGGAAGTTGGTAGCTCCAGATCAGATTAACAAGGTCTTTAAGGAATTATATGAGAGATTGTACACGTCAGAGCCACCTGGGGGCGGCCGGGAGATGCAGGAGTTTCTAGATGGCTAGAGTGCCCGAGGCTAGGGGAGGGGGACGGGCTACATTAGAAGGGGTGATAATGGAGCAGGAGATAAAAGATGCGATTGGGAGGATGCAGTCGAGGAAGGTGGCAAGGCCGGATGGGTTTCTGGTGGAATATTATAAAAAAAATTAAAAGATGAGATGGTAACGCTGATGGTGGGGATGTTTGAGGAGGCAATAGGGAAGGGGGTGTTACCACAAACTTTGGGGCAGGCAAAGATTTCCCTGTTACTTAAGAAAGATAAAGATCCAACAAGAGTGTCGGTCGTAGGCCTATATCACTTTTAAACGTGGATGCAAAGATATTGGCAGAGGGACTGGCGGGTAGGCGAGAAGACTGCCTCCCGAAGATGATAGGTGACGATCAGACGGGGTTTGTGAGAGGGAGGCAGCTCTTTTCGAACATTAGGAGGGTATTGAACGTGGTTATGGCACCGGCGTTGGGGAAGGAAACAGACGTGGTTGTGTCATTGGACGCCGAGAAAGCATTTGACCAGGTAGAATGGGAGTAATTGATGGCAGTTCTGGAGCGGTTTGAGATTGGGCTAAGATTTGTGGACTGGGTAAAGCTATATGAGGAGCCTAGGGCGAGTGTCCGCACAAATAACATCAGCTCGGAATACTTTCCACCGTGGGACTAGGCAGGGATGTCCTTTGTCCCCCTTGTTGTTTTCACTCGCGATTGAGCCATTGGCCATCGCGTTAAGAAGTTCGGGAGTATGGAAAGGGATAGAGCATAGGGTGTCCTTATATGCCGATGACTTGTTATACGTGTCAGAACCGAGTGTGTCAGAAGGGGGAATACTGGAGCTGCTTTGGTTGTTTGGGTCCTTCTCAGGGTACAAATTAAATCTAGACAAGAGTGAACATTTTGTGGTGAATCGGCTGCGGGTGGGGGCAGGGATGGGGGGGGGGCTGCCATTCCGTAGGGCAGGGACTCACTTTAGATAACTGGGGGTAAAGGTTTCTTGGGATGGGGGGGGGCTCAATAGGTACAACATTTCTAGGTTGGTGGGGTGGGTGAAAGCTAATCTGGCAAGGTGGGATGGTCTCCCTCTGTCATTGGCGGGTTGGGTACAGGTGGTCAAAACAAATGTGTTGCCCCGATTCCTGTTTATTTTCCAATGTCTGCCGATTTTCCTGCCAACGGCATTTTTGAGAGAGATTGAAGGGATGATTACCTTGTTCATATGGGGAGGGAAGGTGGCCAGAATTAGAGAGATACTACTACAGAGAGGAAGGCAGGCAGGGGGTTTGGGTTTTCTGAACCTGATGTATTATTAATGGGCGGCGAATGTGCAGAAGGTATGGAGCTGGGTCAGAGGGGTTGACTCCCAATGGGTCAGAATTACGGAGAGTTTGTGTCAGGGGTCGGGATTGAAGGTGCTAGCCACAGCGCCGCTCCCGACGGCCCCGGGGAGATACTCGGGGAGTCCTGTAGTAATAGCCTCGTTCAGAATTTGGAGGCAGTTTCGCCAGTACATTGGGTTGGGGGTAGGGTCAAGGGAAATACCGATTTGGGGAACCATAGATTTGAGCCAGCCAAGTGGGATGGAAAGTTTCGGAGATTGGGGGAGAAAGGAATTAGGACACTAAAAGATTTGTTTCTTCTGGGTCGGTTTGCAGGATTGAAGGAGCTGGGAGCAAAGTATGGGCTGGAGCAGGGGGAAATATTTAGATACATGCAGGTTCGAGACTTTGCCAGAAAGGAGATACAGAGCTTCCAGGATAGCCAGTTTGCACATTGCTGGAGGAGGTGCTGACGTCAGGGGACTGGAGAAGGGGGTAGTATCGGCTATTTTGGAAGGAGAGGGTATGGAGGAGGGGTTCTGGTGTGAGGTGCTCCGGAGGGTGAACATCTCCACCTCATGTGTGAGGTTGGGGCTGATGCAGCTGAATCTGGTATATAGAGCACACCTCACAAGGGTGAGGATTAACCGGATCTTTGAGGGGCTAGAAGATGTATGTGAACGTTGCAGGGGGGCCCCGCAAAACTCGTTCATATGTTTTGGTCCTTTCCAAAGCTGGTGGATTACTGGAAGGAGGCTTTTAGGGTAATCTCTAAAGTGGTGCACGTGAAACTGGACCCAGGCCCTCGGAAGGCCATATTCGGGGTGTCGGACCAGTTGGGGTTGGAAACGGGTGCAGAGGCAGATGTTGTTGCCTTCACCTCGTTGATTGCCCGAACGGGATCCTGTTAGGGTGGAGATCATCCTCTCCACCCTGTGCCCTGGCTTGGCAGGGGGACCTGCTGCAATTCTTAATGCTTGAAAAGGTCAGATTTGAACTGAGGGGAAGGATGGAGGAGTTCTACAATACATGGGCGTTATTCATAATGCACTTTTGAGAATTGGATTACATCGAACATTACGGGGGGGTGGTGTTGGGAGGGGGGGGGTGTGGGGAGAGGGGGACTATATGTGTTAATGGTGACTATGGATGATTCCTGATTCCTTTTTGTCATTTGTTTATGTTAGCATGCGCGCTGATGTTTGGGGGTTTGGTGGGAGGATGGGATCATTGTTATTGATATGGGGATTGACATTGCATTCGTTACTGATTGTTGATTATTGTTGGGTGTAAATTTGGGAAAAAATATGAAAAGGAGGAGAATAAAAATATATTTTAAAAAAAGTATGTTTTTCTCTCTCGTTGGTACTCTCTCCGCCTGTCTCAGTCTCGCAGCTATGTACTTTTCGGACCTGGCCAGCTCAGCCTGTGGTGCAATACCGAGTCACTCGGTGATGGACATTGAAGTCCCTCACAGAGAGTAGTGTATTCTGCCACCCACAGTGCTTCCTCCAAGTGTGCTCGAAATGATACAGATTCATCAGCTGAGAGTGTGTGTGTGTGTGGGGGGGGGGGGGGGGGGGGGGGGAGACTGTGCATGGTAATCAGCAGGAGGTTTCCTTGCCCATGTTTGACCTGGTGCCTTGAGACTTCATGGGGTGCAGAGTTGATGTTGAGGGCAGCTCCCTCCCGACGGCTGTCACCTCTGCTGCATCTGCCCTGCCAATGAGACAAGACATACCCAGGAATAGTGATGGCGGTGTCTAGGATGTTATCTGTAAGGTATGATTCCGTGAGTATGACTATGCCAGACTGTTGCTTGCCTAGTCTGCCAGAGAACCCTCTCAATTTTGGCACATGCCCTCTGATGTTAGTAAGAGGATTTTGCAGGGTTGACAAGGCTGGATTTGTTGCCGTAGCTTGTTGCTAGGTAGACCATCCGGTTACATTCCTTTGTGTATTTTTTTGTAGCAGTTGAACTGAGTTGACTTGCTCGGCCATTTCAGCAGGCATTTAAGAGTCAACCATATTGCTGTAGGTCAGGAATCGCATGTAGGCAGAAATGTAAGGATGGCACCTGTCCTTCCATAAAGGGCTTTAAGAATTAATTAGATCTTTATGAAATCGACATTAGTTTTTCGTCATAATTAGACTTTCAATTCCAGATGTTTTATTGAATTTAAATTCCATCATCTGTTGTGGTGGGATTCGATCCTTGGAGGTCCCCAGAGGATAACCTTGGGTCTCTGGATTATTAGTCCAGTGACAATATCACTGCATCACCGCCTTCCCTTACAGGCAGACTACATCTAGATGGGCACCTCAAGACTAGCATCTAGATTACATCGAGATTAGTATCTCTTTCACCAAACATCCAGTAAACTGAAGTCCTCTCCCAACTAACTTGCGCACACATCTCACAAAGCAAGGCTAATATTTAGTGCAAGAATACAATTTTTCGTAAGAATAAAAAAATGAATTGTGCACAGTTTTTTTTTGTATGTTTTTTTCCTTTTGAATTATGATTCTTATTCCTAAGCAATAACATTTACTTAATGTGTTTAGTGTGACACTGTCTTCCTCAGAAAAACACAGCTGGTAACTGCAGCCACCAAATTATTTTTGCTACTTTAGTAATTCTAATGTTTCTGTTTCTGAAATTTAGGATTATTGGGTCCAAACACCTACTTAATTATGTTCAGTGTAACGTTGAGGATGGTTAACTGCTTTCTGGTCCAGACAAGCTTCGTTCCTGATGAGTATTGGCAGTCACTTGAAGTTGCTCACAACATGGTCTTCAAATATCCTTTCCGTTTTCAATTTGTACATGCACTGTTGTATCTGTCCAATTCAGATACTTTGGACCAGTTCACTTAAAGGTTTTGCCTAGGTGTCTTTTAATAGCGAGGAGAACAAAGTGCAAAGACAAACACATGTTCAATAATCTTTTATTTAAACACAGAATTACCCGTATGTTATCCACAAAGTATTTCTAGAGGTACCCAAGATCAGTTTATACTGCCCACAAAGATGGCTTGTTAAGGCTGTGGATCCGGTCACTTGAGTCCCTCTGCTCCGTCGTCACGAGGGTGGTTCTTTCTCGCTTACAGTTTCTTTCCTTTCCCTTTCCCTTCCTGCCTGCAGGTCGCTGCATTTTAATTTTAGCTCTTCCAATTGTGTCAGTGTGGTGTCTTTCTCACTGATAGCGCACTGTACTTTTTGATTAGCATTATTGTACTGAACCTGAAACTGCTCATGTGGGGTTGAGACCGTATCTCTCCTCCCTCTGTGCTACATTGACTTCTAAGTGGTGAATGCACGGGGTGGCGTCCACCATGTCCTGTTGTAACTGTTCCTCTTTTTGTCTTGCTTTAATTTGGATATCTGGGCTTCACTGTCCTGTTTAATGCTGGTTACTACCATCTCAGTTCCACAGTGCTGCAGACAACTTGCGATTGCAATTGCTTTACAGAGTTTGGGAGCCTTCTTACCCACCTCTATGGGCACGGCGCAAACAATTTTCTCCTTCGGATCTCCAATCCGATGTCGGGGTGTCACCCCACTGTACTCAGTTGGGCCATTTATTGTTCAGATATGTATGGAGTACTTCCTTTCAGTCGGCATGACTGGCCATTACCCGTTCTAAATTTAGGGTTTGCCGTGGGGTATTGGAAACCGATTGGGATAGGGGTCCGGTTTGCAATAAATTCCCTAATTATTTTGACTATCCTAATACTAAATACAGTTTGTAAACCTCGTGTTCTGGACACCTAGTATATGGCCAAATTTACTGGTCGAAATTTGTATTAATCCTTCACTCACTGACCAACACATGGGATATTTCCCCTCTTAAGAGTGTCGGAGAATACCGTGTCGATGGGTCCCACTTCAGAGCAATGCAGTCACTTCTTATCAAAGGACCGAATCTGTCCAATTCTGATACTTTCAACCAGTTCGCTTACTCAAAGGTTTTACCTAAGTGGAGAACAAAGTACAAACACAAATACACGTTCAAGAATCTTTTATTTAAACACACAATTACCCATATATTACCCACAAAGTATTTATAGAAGAAGCCAAGATCAGTTTCTACTGCCCGCTAAGGTGGCTTGGTAGGGCTGTGGATCTGATCGGTCCCTCTGGTCCATCGTCACAACGGTGGTTCTCGCTGGCAGCTTCTTCCTTCCTTCTCTGGTCTGGTCAGTCAAGGTCACCTCCCACATCGAGTGTTTTCTCCCGAGGTGTCCAGAGTGTCTATTTTTATCCCCCTTTGGCTTTGCTCCCTTTTGCCACTTCCCCTGGCTTTCTACCAATGGAGTGTCAAGAGGGGTTTCAGTGTCCAATGATCTGATTGATGCCCAATTGACAGGGCACCTGGGTCCACCCTAGGTGTTCATCTCCAGTGGCGTTATTCACACATACACCTTTACCAAATAAGATAACGGCGGGAACTCTAAGCGACTGAGAGTCTGGCTCGATCTGGGCTTTCAACAATTGATCGATTATCTCTTGATGGCTGATTGACAAGACAGGCCCGGACATGTCTTGGCAGCCTGTCTGGCCTTTAGTGTATTTTAATTCCCATGGGGCTGTGTGCTGGAGTAACTGTGGCTTGATTTAAAGTGCCCAATTTTTAAATTTAAAATGCCCAATTTTTAAATTTAAAATACCCAATTTAATCAGGCCTAAAAGCTGGGCCCTGGTAGGTCACCACAGCACTTTCTAAAAATATTATCTTTTAGATCAGCCTTTTGAAACTCTCAAGTGTGCGAATCTTTTGGACATTACAGACCCAGTATAACCTTTCTGCTCTTATCAGTTACATTTTTGCCTATTCATGACAATAAGATAGTTGCATGGAATAGAATTGGGTCATAGGTATTCATGTGCCCCTAAACAAGGAAAGGAGCTAATATTTGTTTAAAAATAACCTTGAGTTCAGAAAGCTGCTGAGTCCCTTCAATTAATTACGTAAATAACATTTAAAAAAAATAAATTTATAGTACCCAATTCTTTTTTTTGCAATTAAGTGTCAATTTAGCGTGGCCAATCTACCTACCCTGCACATCTTTGGGTTGTGGCGGTGAGACCCACACAGACACGGGGAGAATGTGCAAACTCCACATGGACAGTAATCAGGGGCCGTGATCGAACCCGGGTCCTCAGTGCCGTGAGGCAGCACCGCTGACTAGAGGCTTTTCACAGTAACTTCATTGCAGCGTTAATGTAAGCCTACTTGTGACAATAAAGATTATTATTATAACCACTGCACCACCGTGCTGCCCTATCACACTTTTTAATTGCCGTTTATATTCTTCTCTCTCCCACACAAAATAAAACTGCTGGAGTAATAATAGAACTATAGAACAGTACAGCACAGAACAGCCATGATCACCCTACTCAAACCTACGTATCCACCCTATACCCGTAACCCAACAACCCCCCCCCCTTAACCTTACTTTTATTAGGACACTACGGGCAATTTAGCATGGCCAATCCACCTAACCCGCACATCTTTGGACTGTGGGAGGAAACCGGAGCACCCGGAGGAAACCCACGCACACAGGGGGAGGACGTGCAGACTCCACACAGACAGTGACCCAGCCGGGAATCGAACCTGGGACCACCATGCTACCCTGCTGCCCTATGGTTTAGATGCCTGGAGCTAACCGCTGTATGAAATTCAAATGAACTTGGGGAATGAAGGGGAAGTTGACCTTTCTTGTGGTTTTCAATGTACAGCTGTCTGATAGCAAGTCTTGTGCCCATCTGTCTTTGATGAGCAAATAGTAGAATCTTAGGAAAAGGAACAATAATTTCTCCTCGGCGTTAGTAGGTGGTACATTGCAAATGTAAATTTCCTTTTAATTGCAGATGCAAGCTTTGAAAACCATTCTATGTTCTGCAACAAGATCTCAAACTTGATCTAGTGCTGTGTATCTCATTTGTTGACTGGGATTGCGAAAACTAAATACAATTTGCATGTAGTGTGGAAAGATTTCGGAGCAGCTAGATTTGGCTAACAGAATACCGAAAAGAAAAAGATAGTGTCACCTAGTCGCATTTAAAATTAAATTGACAATGGTTTTGTAAAGTACAATTTTAGTCATCAGTGTCTTGATGAGTTTGACACATGAGAATTCTCAGCTGTTTTCTGTTGACCACAGTGCACTGTACTGAGAAAGATAAATATGCCATTTTTTAAAGAAAGCACTGGATGCTTGCATCACATACAATTGGGAAGGAAAAATCTGATATTATTAACTTAAACTTTCATTATAAATCTCCAAGTGCATGTCTATAATGTAACAGTCTAGGTAAACTTGAAATGTTTTTCTTAAATAATATTTTATTAAGGTATTTGAAAATTTTTATAACAGTAACAAAAACAATGACATCAACATGGTAAAATAAATATCCCCCCCCCACCCAGCCCAATCTTCACACACCTCAACCATACAACAACAATCCGCTCCCGCCCCCCCTTGGAATTCAGCATCTGCTGACATTTTAATTTTCCCTGAGAAAGTCGACGAACAGCTGCCACCTCTGGGAGAACCCTAACATTGACCGTCTTAAGGCAAACTTTATTATCTCAAGACTGAGAAACCCAGCCATGTCACCAACCCAGGTCTACACTCGGGGGCTTCGAGTCCCTCCACATTAATAAGATGTGTCTCGGGGCTACCAGGGAGGCAAAGGCCAGGACGTCGGCCTCTTTCGCCCCCTGAACTCCTGGATCTTCCGACACTCCAAAGATTGCTACCTCCGGACTTGGCACCACCTGTGTTTTTAGCACCGTGGACATTGCCTTAGCAAAACCCTGCCAAAACGCTCTAAGCTTAGGGCATGCCAGAAACATGTAGACATGATTTGCTGGGCTTCCCGCGCACCTCACACACCTATCCTCTACCCCGAAAAACTTGCTCGTCCGAGCCACTGTCATGTGTGCCCGGTGGCCTACCTTGAATTGTATCAGGCTAAGCCTGGCACATGATGAGGAGGTATTAACCCTGCTTGGGGGATCTGCCCATAGACCCGCCTCTATCTCTCCTCCTAGCTCGTCCTCCCACTTGCCCGTAAGCTCCTCCACCAGTTTCCTCCGCCTCTGAAAGCTCCTGGTAAATATCCGATACCTTCCCCTCTCTCACCCAGGTACTGGAAACTGCTCTATCCTGTATCCCCTGTGGTGGCAGCAGTGGAAAGGCCGGCACCTGTTTTCTCAGGAAGTCGGGCACCTGCAAATACCTAAAACCATTCCCTGCTGGCAATGTAAATTTATCTTCCAAAGCTTTCAAGCTGGGAAAGCTCCCATCTATAAATAGATCTCCCATCCTTCTAATTAATGCCCTCTGCCAACTCCAGAACCCGCCATCTAGCCTACCCTGGTACAAACCTGCGGTTGTTATAAATCGGGGTCCAAATCGATGCTCCCTCCACTCTCTTGTATCTCCTCCACTGCCCCCAGATCCTCAAGAGCCGCCACTACCACCGGACTTGTGGAGTATCGGGCTGACGAGAACGGCAGAGGTGCCGTTACCAATGCTCCCAGACTGGTGTCTTTACATGACGCCGCCTCCATTCACTCCATTGCTGACCCCTCCCCCACTACCCACTTCCTGATCATGGCTACATTAGCCGTCCAGTAGTAGTTGCAGAAGTTCGGGAGCCCCCCCCGCCCACTGCACTCCGGCAACACTTTCTTCACTCGCGGTGTTTTACTGCCCACACAAAGGCTGAAATAATGTTATTCACCCGCTTGAAATAGGCCTTGGGGATGAAGATGGGGAGGCACTGAAAGACGAGCCGTAATCTGGGGAGGACCGTCATTTTCACGGTCTGTACCCTCACCGCCAGTGATAGCGGGAGCATGTCCCATTTTTTAAAAGTCCCCTTCCATTTGTTCTACCAACTGAGATAGGTTGAACTTGTATAGTACCTCCCATTTCTGGACCATCTGGATTCCCAGATATCGTAAGATCTTCCCTACCATTCTAAGCGGCAGCTCTCCCAGTCTCTTCTCCTGCCCTCTTACCTGGATCGCAAACATCTCCCCATGTTCAATTTATACCCGAAAAATTGCCAAATTCCCCCAAGATTCGCTTTACTTCCCCCATTCCCTCCAACTGATCCGAAATAAGAGCAGATCACCTGCATAGAGCGAGACCCGGTGCCCCCCCACCCCATCCCAACCAGCCCTTTCCAGTTCCTAGAGGCTCTTAACACCATGGCCAATGGCTCTATGACCAGAGCAAACTAATGGGGAGAGGGGGGCACCCTTGCCTTGTCCCTTGGTGTAGTTCAAAATACCTCGACCTCAGCTGGTTCATACGCACACTTGCTACATGTGCCTGATAGAGCAACCGCACCCAGTCAATAAAGCCCTCGCCAAACCCAAACCTTCCCAGCGCCCCCATAGGTAATTCCACTCCACCATCTCCACCTCCTCTCCTTCTGAGGGCATCATAATAACATTTAGAAGCCTTCGAACATTGGCCTCGAGTTGCCTGCAATTAACAAATCCCATCTGGTCTTCCCCTATCACCCCTGGGACACAATCCTCTATCCTTGTGGCCAGTATCTTAGCCATCAGTTTGGCATCCACATTTAGTAGAGAAATCGGCCTGTATGACCCGCAATGCTCCGGATCCTTCTCCTGTTTCAAGATCAATGAAATCGAGGCCTGCGACATTGTTTTTTTTTTTTTTTTTTAATAATAAACAATTTTATTGAGGTAGTTTTTGGCTTTATAAACAGTTACAGACATCATCAGAAAGGAAGCAAAAAAGGCAAAAATGTGCAAACATCCACGTTCTTTCAATACTTCCACCGTAACATATTGCACAAGCCCGCTCCCCTCCCATCGGTACTACCCGCCATATTTGGGGGGAGGACTCCCTTCACTCGTGCTTCATTAAATGTCCTCACCAGCAGTGGGCTCAATATCTCTGAAAACTTCTTATAGAATTCCTTGGGGCCTTGCCCGACTGCATGCCCTCCTGCCCCTTGATTATTTCCTCAATCTCAATTGGGGTTCCTAGCCCATCCACCAGGTCCTTCTCCACCCTCGGGAACCTCAACTAATCCAGAAATTGCCTCATCCCCTCCACCCCAGCCGGGTGTTGCGACTCATATAATTTACAGTAAAAGTCCTTAAACACCTTGTTCACTCCTGCTGGGTCCAAGACACCAGCCTCTTTTCCTGAGCTGGTGTGCCAACATTCTGCTTGCCTTTTCCCCGTACTCATAAATCGCCCCCCTTGCCTTCCTCAACTGTTCCACTGCTTTCCCTGTGGTCAACAGCCTAAACTCCACCTGTAACCTCTGCCCCTCCCTCAGTAGCCCGGCGTCCGGAGCCTCTGAGTATTTCCTGTCCACCTGGAGTATCTCCTCCACTAATCCATCCCTCTCAGCCCGTTCCACCTTTTCTCTGTGGGCCCGTATCGAGATTAATTCCCCTTTGACTACTGCCTTTAAAGCTTCCCAGACCGTCGCTGCAGAGACCTCCCCCGTATCATTAGTTTCCTGGTAGTTCTGTAAATGGCTGCCACCTTCGGGCGAACCCTAATAGCGAACCTCTCGATGCGAACTTGACTTTCTCCAGGCCAAGAAAGCTCACCATGTCTGATAGCCATACCTCACTCAGCCTTCTGGGGCTTTGAGTCCCTCCATGCTAACAATATTCGTCGCCGGGCTACCATGGAAGCAAAGGCCAGAACGTCGGCCTCTCTCTCTTCCTGGACTCCCAGGTCCTCCAAAACCCCAAAGATTGCCACCTCGGGGCTCATTACCACCCCAGTTTTCAATACCCGGGACATGACATCTGCAAATCCCTGCCAGTACCCCTTGAGTTTAGGGCACGACCAGAACATGTGTACATGGTTAGCCGGCCGTCTGGCGCATCTAGCACACTTGTCCTCCAGCCGAAGAATCTGTTCATCCGGGCCCCTGTCATGTAGGCCTGGTGCACGACCTTAAACTGAATCAGGCTGAGACTGCCCCCACCCCCCCATCCCCAAAGCTCCTCTTCCCACTTTAGCTTCAGGCCCTCAGTCTGCGTATCCTCAGCTCCCATTAGTTCCTTGTAGATGTCTGAGACTCTACCCTCTCCCACCTCTCTCCTAGAAACTACCCAGTCCTGCCTCCCCTTCGGCGGGAGACGTAGGAAGGATGGCACCAGTCTGCGTACTAAATCCCGCACCTGTATGTATCTAAAGTTGTTCATTCTCGCCAGCCCAGATTTCTCCTCCAGCGCCCTTATGCTCGGAAAGCTCCCTTCCAGGAACAGATCCCCCATCCTCACAAACCCCGCCCTCCTCCGCAGTCGATACCCACCGTCCATGTTCCTCGGGGCAAATCAGTGGTTGCCGCAAATTGGGGCCCACACTGATGCTCTTACCTCCCCTACGTGCCTCCTCCACTGGCCCCAGATCCGAAGAGCCGCCACCACTATCGGGCTGGTGGAGTACCGTGCCGGCGGAAGTGGCAGAGGCGCTGTGACCAGGGCTGCTAACTAGTCCCCCTGCACAAAGCAGCCTCCATCCGCTCCCAAACCGACCCCGCACCCACCATCCATTTCCTTATCAGCGCTATGTTGGCCGCCCAGTAATAGTTGCTGAAGTTTGGCAACGCCAGCCCCCCTTCTTCTCTGTTCCTTTCAAGCATCACCCTCTTCACCCGCGGGGACTTCCCTGCCATACAAATCCCAGAATAATTTTATTCAGCCTCTTAAAGAAGGACCGCGGGATAAAGATGGGGAGACACTGAAAAACAAACAAGAACCGCAGGAGAATCGTCATCTTAACAGTCTGCACCCTACCTGCCAATGACAGCGGGAGCGCATCCCACCTCCGGACCTCCTCCCTCACTCGTTCCACCAGTCGGGACAGGTTGAGTTTATGCAACTTGTCCAAGTCCTGTGCCACCTCAATCCCCAAATATTGGAAACTCTCCCCCACTAGCCTGAACAGCAACCCTTTCAGCCTACTCTCCTGCCCCCTCGCCTGAATTACAAACATCTCGCTCTTCACCATGTTCAATTTATATCCTGAGAACTGGCCAAATTCCCTCAGGATTTCCATAATACCGTCCATCCCTACCATTGGGTCCAAGCAGATCGTCTGCGTATAACAAGACTCTTTCCCCCCTGGACCAGCCTTTTCCAGCCCCTAGAAGCTCTCCGTGCAATTGCCAGCAGCTCTATGGCCAGCGCAAACAGCAGAGGAGAGAGAGGGCAGCCCTGTCTTGTCCCACGATGCAGTCTAAAGTAGTCCGATGCCGTCCTGTTCGTCCTTACACATGCCTCTGGGGCCTGATATAATAACCTAACCCAGTCAATGAACCTCGCCCCAAACTCGAACCTAGTACCTCCCACAGATAATCCCACTCGACCCGGTCAAAAGCCTATTCAGCATCCATGGCTAACACTATCTTTACCTCCCTACTCTCCGGGGGCATCGTAGTCACGTTGAGCAGCCTTCTTAGGTTGGCTACCAGCTGCCTCCCCTTTACAAACCCGGTTTGGTCCTCCACAATTACATCCGGTACACAGTCCTCAAGTCTGGTCACCAAGATCTTGGCCAGTAACTTGACGTCTACGTTGATCAAAGAGATCGGCCTGTATGACCCACAAGCCTCCAGGTCCTTATCCCGTTTCAGAAGAAGCAAAATGGTGGGCTGCGACATCATTGGGGGTAAACTCCCCCTGTCTCATGCCTCGTTAAAGACCCTGACCAGCACCGGCCCCTATCCCGGCAAATGTTTTGTAAAATTCCACCGGATACTTGTCGAGCCTTCAGGCCCCCCAATACCTCTTCGAACCTGACCAGGGCCCCCAGTCCGTCCACCAACCCCCTCCCCACTCTTGGGAAGATCAGTCCGTCCAGGAATCCCCCCCCCCCCCGCTCCCATGGGGGGTTCCGAAGAGTACAGCTTACTATAAAAGTCCCTAAAGAGCTTGTTCAGCCCTGCTGGGTCACCCACTAGATTACCCTCCCCATCCACTACCCTCCCTATTTCCCTAGCCCGTTTCCCTCTTCCTTGGCAGTTGCGCAAGCATTCTACTGGCCTTCTCCCCATGCTCATAAATCGTACCTTCATACTTTTTCCCTTTCTAAGCTGCTCTACAGCCTTGCCTGTAGTCAGCACCCCAAATTCGGCCTGCAGCCTCTGTCGTTTCCTGAGTAACTCTGGCCTCGGGGATTCCGCGTAACCCCTGTTCGTCCGTAGAATTTCCTCAATCAGTCGGTCCGTCTCTGTCCTGTCCCTTTACGCCCGGATTGAAATCGGCTCCCCTCTCACCACTCCTTCAGTGCCTCCCAGAGCACCGCTGCCGAGACTTCTCCAGTATCGTTCACCTGCAGGTAATTCTGCATGCATTTCCTCAGCCTCTCTCACACTGCCTCGTCCGCGAGTAGTCCAACTTCCAGCCTCCATGGTGGGCGCTGAAAGCTGTCCTTATAAAACTGCAGGTCTACCCAGTGCAGAGCATGGTCCAATATGGCAATTGCCGAGTATTCTGGCCCCACCATTCCGGCCAGCAAGTCCCTACTCAACACAAAGTAGTCAATTCGGGAATACACCTTGTGGACGTGGGAGTAGAATGAGAACTCCCTCGCCGTCGGCTGGCAAAATCTCCACGGATCTGCTCCCCCCACTTGCTCTATGAACCCTCTCAGTTCCTTTGCCATCACTGGCAACCTGCCCGTTCATGAACATGACCGGTCCAGGCTTGGTTCCAGGACTGTATTAAAGTCCCTGCCTATGATCAGCTTACGCGAGTCCAAGTCGAGGATCTTCCCTAGCATCCTCTTAATAAAATCCACATCATCCCAATTAGGGGCATACACACTGACCAGGACTACTCTCACCCCTTCAAGCTTACCCCTCACCATAACGAACCTGCCACCCCCATCCACAACTGTGCCCTCCGCCTCAAATTGTACCCTTTTATTAATCAGGATCGCAACCCCCCTTGTCTTAGAATCAAGCCCCGGATGACCCAGCCCATCCTTAACCTAACCTGGTCTGCCACTTTCAGATGCGTCTCCTGCAACATGACTATGTCCGCCTTCAGAATCCGCAGATGCGCAAACACACGCGCCCTCTTCATTGGCCCGTTTAACACTAACATTCCAGGTGATCAACCTGGTTGAGGGGCACTTTGCCCCCCCCCCCCCCCCCCCCGCTGCCGATCAGCCATCCCCTCTCCTTGGCCAGCCCCCCAACCATGTGTCGCGCTTCTTCTGGCCCACCTCCTGACTGGCTCCACCCATGACCTCCTCACTGTTGCCATGCCCAGCTTCCATCCCCGTCAGCAGAACAACCTCCTCCCCCCCCCCCCCCCCCAACATCATCCCCTGCTCTAATCTAACTATACACACAGCTCCCACCTTGGCTTCCGTTGACTATCTCCACTCAGCTAGCCTGGGGCTCCCAGCCTCGGCGCCAGCATGTCTCCCACCATTGTTCCCAGTCACCCTTCCCCAGACCCATCCATACCACTTCCCCAGATCAGCCCTACTTAAGCCAACACTCTATGCAAGTCATAAACAGCCCCCACAATAGCACAATTCAAGTTAAGCAAAACAAAAAAAAATAAAGAGTTAAGAAGTAACAGGCACTCTCAGTCCTTCCCATACAGGCACAGAAAAGATTGTACAAAGTTCTGGCGCGACTGAGGGAGCCACCAAATGTACAATCTACTCCCTCATAGCCGCCACCGGAAGTTCCTCCTGGATGGACTTGTTAACCCACCCACAGACCGCTCATCCGCTAGGAACTCCACATCCAGTCTCCACAGTGGGCGTTGCCCTCTCTCCACACTAACCTGTAGATCCACCTAGTGCAGGGCATGATCCGACACTGCAATTGCTGAGTACTCCGTATCCACCACCATCGGTATTAGCGCCCTGCTCAGAACAAAAAAGTCGATCCGAGAGTATACCATGTGGACATGTTTAAAAAAAGGAAAACTCCTTCGTCCTCGGCCGTGCAAACCTCCATGGGTCTACTCCCCCATCTGTTCCATAAAACCCTTCAAGTCCTTTGCCGCAGCCGGTCTCCTCCCTGTCCTGGATTTTGAACGGTCCAATTCCGGATCAATAACTGTGTTGAAGTCCCCTCCCATGATCAGGTTTGTGACTCTATGCCTGGGATCTTACCTTACACCAATCTCTTACATTCCACGTCGTCCCAATTCGGAGCATATATGTTCACAAGTACCACTCGCACCCTGCAGCTTACCACTCACCATTATGTACCTACGATTATCTGACACGATTCTCCCTGCCTCAAATGCCACTCGTTTGCTGATCAAGATCGCTACCCCCCTGGTCTTTGAGTCCAGTCCTGAATGGAACACTTGCCTAACCCACCCCTTCCTCAATCTCGTCCGGTCTGTAACCTTTAGGTGTGTCTCTTGTAGCATTGCCATGTCCACCTTCAGTTCCCTCAAATGAGCGAACACGCGAGCCCTCTTGACTGGCCCATTCAGACCCCTCACTTTCCATGTGATCAGCCTGGACAGGGGGCTTCCAACCCCCCCCCCCCCCTCCCCCCCCCCCCCCCCCCCCCCTTGCTGACTAGCCATCGCTCTTTTTAGGCCAGCCTCGAGCTTGCGCCCTCCGCTTCCTCGAGCTCCCACTCGGGCTGTCACCGTTCCCGACCTCCCATTTGTCCCCCAGTAACAGTTCCTCCCCTGTCAGCAAAGCAGCACCCCCCCCCCCACCAACAACACTAAAACCCAATCGCCCAAGTCAAGCTCCAGCTTAGTAAACTAGAAATTATGTCATTACACCCTCATGCCAATAGTGGTAGTGCTCCAGTTTTCTGTGACATGGTTCCTCGGTCCATGCTGCATAGAGGATCTTGGGCTATATTTTTGCTACCAAGGCAGAAAGTTCAAATTGGTAAATTTCCCAACTCGGCAAGCCCACCTTGATACAAAAGGCCCGTCACATGCAATTTCACTCCATTGAGTTGGGCCTGTTGCCTGCAGACCTAGTTCAGATTTTAAACATTTTTTTAAAAAAGGTTCTCGAGTTGCTGGCACTCTATGGAAATTCGGCTCTAATCCTCCAACTATTTCTACTTCTCACCGTTGGAAACTGTTGGAAACTTTACTATTTAACTAGATGAATAGAATGTATAACTTTAAAATGCAGACTTATTTACATCTGTGCACACTAAGCTGATTATTCCCTGCTGTCTGGAGCATCTACAGAAATGGAAGAAAGCCTGTGTTGTTTTTGACAAGTGATACTTTACAGTAGCACAGTGGTTAGCACTGCTGCGTCACAGTGCCAGGGACCCGAGTTTGTTTCCCGTTTGGGTCACTCTGTGCGGAATCTGCAAGTTCTCCCTGTGTCTGCATGGATTTCTTCCGGGCGCTCCGGTTTCCTCCCACAAGTCCCAAAAGACATGCTTGTTCAGTGAATTGGACTTTCTGTATTCTCCCTCGGTGTACCCGAACAAGCACCATAGTGCGGCGACTAGGGTATTTTCACAGTAACTTCATTGCAGTGTTAATCTAAGCCAACTTGTGATAATAAAGATGATTATTATTACATATTTCAACATCCTCGTTTACATAAAACTTTTGTTAATCTACGAGGAAAGAGAAGCAGGGCCATTGCAAGTTGAACACGGAGAGGAGTAAATTATTTAATTTTGAGTTTTGCTGCTGAGTGAAAGATCAGGGAATTGTTGAGTAGAAAGACTAGCCACTATGGTGGTATGTGTATTGTATCAGAAAGTTGCTAAGCACTCTTAAGCATAAGCATTAATCAAAAAGTGGGTCATGCCCAAGCAGAGCTCACATTTTGGCGTTTGCATTGTACTCTATTAATTGATCATGATGCTTAAAACAAAAGAATAATTTTGTTTATTTAAAAAAAATAAATGTTTAATTCTATCACCTTAACATTCACAAATATGGTTATTTAACCTGGGAATGGAAAGAAAGGCTTCGAGGTTACACCTATCCATTGTTCTTTGCAAGCTTTTATAAATTGTTGCAAATATTCAAGAAGGATACAGTTCAGTTGCTGGTAAGGTTTTTAAAAATGTTGCTGGATACTAATCAGCCCTTATTTTGACTACCCTTTTACTATTTATGTTTTTATAAAATATGTTTGCGTTTCATTTTGTGTTAGTTGCTATTCTTCTACCCTCTTTGTCCCACTTTTTCCTTTTTTAGATCTCATCTGTATTTTCTATATTCAGCTTGGCTCCGTATGCATTATATTTTTGAAATCTGGTATAATCCTGCTTGTTGGGGCAGCACAGTGGTTAGCACTGCTGCCACACGGCGTCGAGGACCCAGCTCCGATCCCGGCTCCGGGTGGTGTTTGCACATTCTCCCCGCGTCTGGTATGAGTCTCACCCCTCAACTCAATATGCAGTAGGTAATTGGCCACTCTAAATTGCCCCTCAGTTGTGAACAGAATAATTGGGGTTCAAAAAAACCTTGCTTTTTACGCAAATAAGGAAATGTATTATTAAGTGCATCCTGCAAAAATATCAAATGAAATGCCATGATTCTAGCATATGGTTGATCTTCAAACTAGCCGGAAAATGCTGAAAAGGAAGGCCTTTTAAGTATTTTATTTGTTCCTTGCTGCACTGTACGAATGGTAGTATGGATGGGATGATTTTTGGTTCAATCTGTTGAAATTCTAAAGCAGAAGTGTTATTTAAATGAGGTGGCGACTTGAAAATGGGTGCTTCCTTCAGGAAACGTGCTGTCACCAAACAGCATTTACAATTTTGTTATATCTGGCTGAGCAGAATCTGAGGTGGAAGCCGGGAAGCAGGAATCTGTTGAAATCAGAAAAGCAGTAAAATTCTCTTTCCCAGTTTGTCATTTACATGCAGTTTTAAAAATCAGTATCTTTGTGTGATGGAAGTAGCTCTCCACTTTCCTGACATTTGTGCATACCAGGTTTGGTAAATAAATTATAAGTGTAGTGACCTGTACATCCGTACGTACATCTGCACATACACCAGGGACTGCAGCACAGATGTAACAGCCACAGCATCACTAGAGGGCAGCATCAGTGACGGGTATAAAGGGTCCAGCCCAAGGGAGGATCGCCTCTTTCAGAAGCACAAGGCTAGTGAGCAGCAGCAGACAGACAGCTCAGCATAGGTAGTTTGTTTACCTTAGCTTCACTGGTCTGTATTATAATACTGACTGTATTATATCTAGTTAAGCTCTGGAAACAGAACAAACCCACTGAATAAAGTATTTGTGTTAACTGGAAGTCTACAATCTTCTTTCAGACTTGGAGAATAGCATAATAAGTATAGACAATAGTAAAGATTAAGATTTTGCATGGTTCAATCTTTTCTATTCTGATACCCTCTCCTGTCTTTGTGGTGTGTTGCTGCTTATGTAAGTGAAATGAGCTGCAACCAGGCCTAATCTGGCCACAGTGTGTTCTCTTATTTCACCCTGCTTTGACACATTAAGAATTAGAATTTAATGGATTGTCGTCTAAGAGCTGCAATTTGTATTGTGTTGCGCAAAATGCAGGATTGAAGCAACTCAGATTATTTAGAAAATGTTTGATTGAACAGGTAACTAATCATTTTTTTAAATTGTAAGTTTCACATCCATCTGTGCTTTTGTTAGTAATTGTGCAAGAGGGCAAGGACAATTATTCTTTTGCTGTTGCAAGAATAGCATTCCCTAGACAATAATTTACTATCTGGACTCCAACATAAACTTTGCTGCTGTCAATAAACGTGCCATAATTGTTTTTGCAGATCTGGGTTCCTCGACTAGTCCAGTCTCTTCTAGCAGCCCTGGCTGATGTAAAACTATATTCTATGATGAAAAGACAGGAGAATGCAGAAATTGCGACATGGGTGGTAGGCAGATATCTTATTCTATCTTTCACATTTAATTTCCTTTCATTGTGGGATAGAATTTTTTCCAAGGCATGTTTGACTCTGCCTCATGTCTTTCTCAACCTCAAAGTGAGACTCAATATGTACATGAAAGAATTTATATACAACAAGATCTGAAGGCACGAGAGGTATTTGGCACACCAATAAACTTTATAATGTGACAAATTGTTGCAACAAAAGTGAACTGGAGCTTTCTTCTGTGAATGAAACTATGCCCATTAAAGAGGCTATTACCAAGCTAAATCATGCATGAGAGTGTATGATATCGAAAAGGAGGAATAGAAGTTGAAGAAATTAGATAAGAGGAGCACATACTTTTTAAGTATAAAAATAAATCCAACCCATAAAGAATATATTTGTTTTGTTGGCAATATTTTCTACTATCTCCAGTCTACAATGTTTTGAGTCTGATCTTCACGTCCTCCACTACTGTTAGTGCACACAAACTTGACTATTCCCTTAGCTTTAGCCTATAAGCAAGACCTTACAAGGTGCATTTTCAGGAAATCAAACTTTTATGTGCAAGGAAATTGCAGTTTAGAGATCTACAAAGTTCTCTACCTCATAGGATTAACACCATCATGAATTGAGTTTGCTGAAATGGACTGTGAAATCTAAAGGCGGATAAAATACATTGACGCAAAAGATCTTGGATTCTGCAGTCCACGTTGTGACCAAAGCCTTCCTTCCATTATATCATTCTGTAAATTTCACAATTGTACAGGTAGAAAGGTAGCTTGTGTGTCAAATGCACGGTTAACAACTTCTAATGTCAGTAAAGGGGAATTAAATTGCATTATTAAGATACACATTCAAAGCCCCAAACCGGAAATGAGTAGGTTTGTTATTCTTGACTGTTTTACAAATATATATTTTGTGTATTTAGAGAATTATTTCATGTAAACTTATTAAGTATCCATATAATTTAAAGTTACAAGGCTGTTACTTTAAAAGGATTTTTTTCAATTCTCTTTCAGTATTTTTCCCAACTGTGTTCCTGGTTCACCTGGTATTGCAGTACCCGGACAATTACGAATAGTATGGAAGCTGTTCTAACCAGCTTTACACTTTATTACTACCCTTTTCAGGGTACAAAGACTGGGAGTAGGTCAGGAAAATGTTACATAGTTTTAACTTTTAAAAATGCTATTGCATAATTTAGAACAGTATCTTAATGTGATGAGATGCAAGCTTTGTGCTCCTATCGTCCCAAACAGAGTAGTCTGACCTCGACTTCACTCTGAAGCAAACTATTCTACAGTATTTGTTACGATTTCAGCTGATACTACTGGACAGTCAGGTCCAAGAGCGGAACCCTGGCTCAATAGATCGTAGCTTTTATTTTTTGTTCAGAGATGTGGATGAACAGAGTTGAAGCGCTGTCGATTAACTTTTAACAAAAGAATAAAACATTTATTAAACATGAAAAGATTGACTAAAATATACCTTCACCCCACCTATATTGTTACTGGTATGCACAGATTTATAAGGATAACACAAGTTACAATTATCTGGTACTCTGATGTTCTCAGTAAGTACACAATCCATGTAAATCGATGTGCAAAATATGGTCCAACACATCATGTTCTGAAACCATATGACAGATGCTCCCCAATACAGCTGACTGGTCTCGCTGGAATTTTGACTTCCACACAAGTGTTTCCAAACTCCACTCTACAAAAACAAACTTGGAATTTTCTCCCAAATAATGCTTTCTCTTAGATGTCTTCACCAAGGATCCACTTCCAGGATTTCTCTCTCCTTTCAATATTCCTCTGCCTTGGATTTACATATGCATTCAAGTTTCTGCACTCTCTTTCAGGGACCCAGCCATTCCAGCAGAACACTATTGCTTGTAGGTGGTATTAAGATGTCGCCAAACATTTGAATTGCATCTGATTCTTGCAGCTGTCTCTTTAACTCTGAGCATTTTCTCTGCATTTTACTTTAACTCACCCTTTAACTCACCCAACAGGATCTTGTTCAACTTCTTGTTCTTTGTTCCTTTAACATAACTGCCTTCCTTTTTAATTTTTTTTTTTAAGGGGCAATTTAACGTAGCCTTCCCACCTACCCTGCACATCTTTGGGTTGTGGGGGGTGAGACCCACACAGACATGGAGAGAATGTGCAAACTCCACACAGATAGAGACATAGGGCTGGGATTGAACCTGGGTCCTCGGTGCAGTGAGGTAGCAGTGCTAACCACGGTGTTACCATGCTGCCCTATAAATGTCTTTCTGAGATATACTTTTTGTCCCAACTCCCTGGTTTCTGGACGTTTGTTCTTTTGGGAAGTCTCCTTTTTTTCAGCTGCCTGGTCCTGTCCAGCTTAAAACTAAACTCTATAAAAGTTCTTTCTAACCTAGGGTGGCCCTAGTTTGCTAAGCAACAACCTAGATTTTATTTAAGCTCTGTTTGCTTTCAAGTCGTAAACTTTCATTACCATTCAGGCACCTGGACAAAACTGAGGTCATTAACCCTCTCAAATACAGAACACAATATTGAACTAACTTAAAGCTATGCCTTATTTCTAATACCCACACATACAAATATGGATTTTTTTTGTAAATATTTTTATTCAAAATGTTTACATCATAAATAACAGAAAAGAAAAATAGAAACAGAAGAAAAAACAACCACCCACCCCATCCCTGAACACAGCAATGAAAACAGCAAAAATAAATAAACAACTAAACAATGCAATGTACAATGAACATTAACCAATAAACAATAATAGATCCCCAACCAAACATAGACAAACCCCCCACCCTCCCGGGTTTCTGCTGCTATTGACCATCAGTCCAAAGATGTGCGGGTTAGGTGGATTGGCCATGCTAAATTGCCTGTAGTGTCCTAATAAAAGTAAGGTTAAGGGGGGGGTTGTTGGGTTACGGGTATAGGGTGGATACGTGGGTTTGAGTAGGGTGATCATGGCTCGGCACAACATTGAGGGCCGAAGGGCCTGTTCTGTGCTGTACTGTTCTATGTTCTATCCCCTGTTGCCACTGACCATCCCCTAACGCTCCTCCAGGAAGTCTAGGAACGATTGCCACCGCCTGAAGAACCCCTGCACAAATCCCCTTAAGGCAAATTTCATCTTCTCCAATTTAATAAACCCTGCTATGTCATTAATCCAGGATTCTGCGCTTGGGGGCCTCGCGTCCTTCCACTGAAGCAGAATCCTTCGCCGGGCTACCAGGGATGCAAAGGCCAGAATACCGGCCTCTTTCGCCTCCTGCACTCCTGGCTCTTCTGACACCCCAAATATTGCAAGCCCCCAATTTGGCTTAATCCTGGAGTTCACCACCTTTCATAGCATCCTCGCTACACCCCTCCAGAACTCCTCTAACACTGGGCATGCCCACAACATGTGGGTATGGTTTGCAGAACCCCCCGAACATCTCACACACCTATCCTCACTCCCAAAGAACCTGCTCAGCCTTGCCCCGGTCATATGCGCCCTGTGCAGTACCTTAAATTGTATCAGGCTAAGCCTGGCGCAAGAGGAGGAAGAATTCACTCTTCCCAAGGCAGTCGCCCACGTATCCTCATCGATCTCCTCCCCCAGTTCCTTCTCCCACTTACCTTTTAACTCCTCCACCGAGGCCTCTTCCTCCTCCTGTATCAACTGGTAAATTGCCGAAATCCTACCCTCTCCGACCCACACCCCGACAACACCCTATCCTGAATCCTGGGCGCCGGCAGCAGCGGGAACTCCACCACCTGATGCCTGACAAACGCTCTAACCTGCATATATCGGAAGGTGTTTCCAGGGGGGAGCCCGAATTTCTCCTCTAGTTCCCTAAGGCTCGCAAACGTCCCGTCGATGAACAGGTCACAAATATGGATTATTTAAAACTACTGGTTTACTTGCATTGCCCATGGGGAAAAAGGCGGTATATTCACTTCCTAAGTTTTTTTTTAATAGAATGCCATTGTCCACTGCTATTAAATGTCATCAGCATGCTCTTTCCTGAAAGGCATGTTTTGTGGGCAGGATCGAATGAAGAAATGATAGAAGATGTGAAAGAAAACTTCAATTTCCAAGAAAAGTACAAACATTTGGAATTAGGTTGATGTAATCGTAACTATTAATCAAATATTCTTGTAATCAGTATCTTCACTAGGGATTTCTGTTTTTGAAACTGGCCAGTAGGGATGGCCAGACTCCTATTTGGGGTGAGAATGTGATTGTGAAAAGGTATAATCACTGGTATCATACGGGTGGGTCTATATAGCCTTGCATAATGCAAATACAGTGGTTGTGTAGGTTATTTCCTATGTGAGAGAACCCTTAATTGACAAGCATACTATGTGTGATTGAAAGAACAATTTAAATACTTCATCACATGATCTGATGTGTCTGAGGTTTCTTTGGAGTACAGAGAACAGCACAGGAACAGGCCCTTCAGCCCTCCAAGCCTGTGCCGATCATGATGACTTTCTAAACTAAAATCTTCTGCACTACCGGGGTCCATATCCCTTTATTCCCATCCTATTCATGTATTCGCCAAGATGCCTCTTAAATGCCGCTATATCTTCCACCACCTCCGTCGGCAGCGTGTTCCAGGCACTCATCACCCTCTGTAAAAACAAAAAACTTGCCTCGCACATCTTTAAACCGTCCCCCTCGCACCTTAAACTTATGTCCCCTTGTAATTGACTTTTCCACCCTGGGAAAAAGTGTCTGATGATCCATGCTGTGTCATAATTTTGTAAACCTCTACCCCTCAACTTCTTTCATTCAGTGAAAACAATCCGGGTTTATCCAACCTCTCCTCATAGCTAATACGCTCAAGACCAGGCAGCATCCTGGTAAACCTCTTCTGTACCCTCTCTAAAGCATCCACATCCTTCTGGTAGTGTGGCGACCAGAATTGTATGCAATATTCCACAGAAAATTTACAAAACCCTTGAAATGATCTAAATGCTAAAAGTGGCTATTGTGTACTTTCTGACAATCTTTTCCCTGAGTTACAGCTAAGAGATCAAAACATCTTTTTAGAATTCAGAATCATTGTATTTGGTATTTATAGAGTTTAAAATTATTACAAACTTTGTGTCAGCAATGGTTACTTCACTCCCACAAATAATTTGGTTTTCCTCCCCTACTTGCTCTCTAATTCCTTGCATAGAATATGCAAGAGCACATGAGACAAAGATACATTGTCCTACTTCATCCTTCAGGACTTGTCTGTAGCCTTTGATATGTTGACCACACCATCCTCCTCCAGTGCTTCTTCACTGTTGACCAACTGGGGTAGGACATTCTCACCTGGTTCCATTCAAGCCTATCTAACCATATTGAGTATCATCTTCAAAGGTTTCTCTTTGTGCACTGTTATCTCTGGTGACCCCCTACAAATCTATTCATGGGCATCCTCCTATTCCTGATCTACATGCTGCCTTTTGGTGACATCATCTGAAAGCACAGCATTAGTTTTGATATGTACACTGGTGACACTGAACCCTCCACTGTTGCTATATTGTCTGTCTGCTTATTCAATATTCAGTATTGAAAGTGCAAAAACCGAGAAGAATGAAGCCTTATTTTCAATCCCAGCTCCAAACTCTGTTTCCAAGCGACCAACTCCATCCTCCTTCCTGGCAACTGTCTGAGGTTAAACCAAATTGTTGGAACTTTGGTGTCATGTTTGATTTGAACATGAACTTTTACCATATTTTTGCAGCATTGGGAAGGCCACCTATTTCAATTTCTGTAATATAATTTCACTTTGACCTGCTTCTGCTCATTTGCTGATGACATTTTCATGCCTTTATTACTTCTAAACTTGACTATTTCATTGCGTTACTGGATGGTTCTCCCATATTCTAACCTTCATAAACTGGAGGCCTTCAAAAACTCTGCCCTAATTTGCATCTGCAGACAACAGCAGAAGGTTACACCGTGGGCTAAATAAAAGTGAACTGGTCAATCGAAATGAATTTATGATGTGAAGATGCCAGCATTGGACTGGGGTGAATCGAAAGCTAGTGATTCAAAACAAACCTGTTGGATTTTTACCTGGTGTAAGACTTCTTGCAAATGAATTTAAATTCCACTTCTCCGTGTAGATCCCTGCTCCCTGGCATTGAAGTTTCTATTATCAAGAGTTTTTTTGCTTTATCAGTGTTGGAAGCCATAGAGTTCAGTTTTTGTCCTCCCAGTAATGTTTTCAAGTGAATTTCCCCCCTGACAAAATTGGTCTATTTGTTCCCTTTTCTTTTGAATCACTGTAGTATGATAGATGTCAGAATTGTTTGTAGTTGTCCGTAAATAAAATGTGTTCAGCTCTTGGGGTGAGGGATAATTGATGTCCTTTGTAGTTCCTTAAATGTTTTATTTTTAACTTGCGCACTACTAAAAGATTGTGGCACAGTACTTGCTATTTCAGTAGATTTTTCTTTGCAGATTTCTCTGTGCTCAAAACATTTCTTTGTGGGATTTTGGGAAAATAGAGAAGAGAGAGAGCGAGAAATATACTTTAATAGTCTTTTTTAGAGACAGTAGGCTGACATAAATTAGTAGGGAAAGCTGTGGGAAATTGTTAAAGACTGGATGATAATGTAAAATTGGAAATGTCACTGAAGGGTAGAAACTGACTCGTATTATCACTTTAATAGGGAAGATGGCTAAAAATGGGTTAGTTTTGTAGCAGTGATGTTTATTTTTATGATAACATTTCAAGGGCAACTGATATCATATCTGATTGTGTCTGTTTATATTTTTCTCTACTTGCAGTTTAAAATATCTGGCCCTGACTGCTTTTGCAGTTGTTGTGCGCCCCACCGCTGTCATCCTTTGGCTGCCGTTGCTATTTTATCATTTCTGGCAGGAGCTGAAGAAACTGGATCTACTTTTGTACAAATGTCTACCAGTTGGGTATGTTCAACGGGGGGAGGGGGGGGGGGAGGGGGGAGAGGGGAGAGAGTTCCCCCCCCCATATTATTCCAGAGACGTACTACTTAGAAAAAACAAATTAATAACCTCTTTTATTTGCATTTTTTGCTGTTGAATACTATTCAGAATCGTCAACTAAATTCACTTGGTGAAGGTGCTTCGTATTTGCACTTCAGGTCAGGGTCCGAGTTTATACTGGAATAGAAAGTGGCAAAGTTCAAATCAAAATAATTTGTTGTAAAATTTTAAATGTGGGAGCAGTATGGCTCTGACCTTGATAAAGATCAATAATAAAGCAGTACAGTGCCTCCTAAGATTGTGGGACCAACTCTCAAAACATTATTGCTGGCATGGGCATTATCCACACCATCCAATGTTGGTGGTTTAATACGACTGACCTCCAGCCTGATGTTAATGGGGTATAACCCAGAAATGCACGATTACTATTCTGTCTGCTCTTGGAAAGGGGGATGAGGTAGGGATAGGACATTAACAACAGCAGCAAACAATTCCTCAACCATATTTCAAATCTTGTTCATCTTGAGAGCTGTAACTCTTGCCTGAACATCTTGAGACTTGACTTCCAGATAACCCTGACATGGGCAAGAATTTCATTTTGGACTCGAGTGAAAATTATTGACTACACAAATATGAATAGGATTACTGCTCCCACCATCTACGTGGATTGGCTCAAGTCCATTTTGAAATAATCTAGGCCACTTATTTATTTGACTCAACCCAAGAAGCTTTCTTGATTCCTGAGCGATTAATTTTTACAGAGCTTCTTGGTATTATTTGAACTTAAATTCTAATTGTGTTCAGTTGAAACTTTAACCATTTAGGCAACAAGAGACAATTTGAAGTAACTCAGGAAATCTTAAGTTGTATATATCTATTAAAGATGGGCTGAAACTTGACTCTCTTACTAGGGCTCTTGCTTTCCAGTTCAGCCTTGGGTCCAGGTTGACACTCGATCTCTGTTCTCTCTCGGTAACTTCAGCTTCCCTCTGGACAGCAGTCATTTGCTGCGCAAGTTGCTCAGTGAAAGCTTGTGCTTATTAACTTATTCCAAGCCACAACCCACAGTGTGATCAATGATATTGCATTCGAATTAGCCTAAATGAGACAATTGGTTTACGGGGTGCATGATCAACTAGGTAGGCATGAGAAGTTTTTAATTGGTTCCTTGGGTGTGATGGTCATCTATTGATGTCATTTCCAGTAGTCCCCTGATTGGCCCTCGAAGATGAAGGTGGCACATAGGAACTGGCTAAAGTCTGCACCTGATATGCGCATTGACCTCTCCTTTTGAACTTGATTCAAGTGAGATTGTGAGAACCAAGCGGGCTCCCCTTTCATGGGCCCTGAAGGTTAGCTGGTTGGCAAAATTGGGTCCTGGGGAAAGCAGTTTGAAAAACACTGCTATATGGTTTCAATTACTTGAGGAACTATCTCTAAAAGAATGTTTTGATATCTTGCCTATTAGTTCTGGATGGTGGAAATATGCTGTCATGCCCCCATGATTGATATCTTGAGCTCATAGTCTGAAAACCTAATTTAATTGGTATTAAATCCGACCCATACCAGTGACTGTGTTTTGCTGTTGCTTCTCTCCAGTTACTTGGAAATAGTTACTTTATTTTTAAAACTAAGGATAAAGTGATAAAGTTTCTTAACCTTAAAACTAATGAAGAAGTTTACAAAAAACAAATTTGAAATGTATAGTGTTATGTATACAATGTAAGTGAGAGTAGCTTTTATGGCTGCTTTTACTTGAGTTAAGACAGTATGCAATGTCTTGGCACATGGATTCATTGGATGGCTAATTGATCTATAGGACTTCATTAAAACAGGTGCTTATCAATGTGTTTTTGCAGAGACAACTGCTTTGTATGCGTTCTTATATTAGTCAATTAACCTTACAGAATAGTTTTTCAAACGCACAAATTACAGTCTATATGAAATACATATCAATACTTGAAAGTGATTGGTGTGCTAAACATAGCACAAAACATTCAATGAACAGATATTCAAATTTAAAAGAACTGCAGACTTACAAGAGTTAATTACAGAACTTAATTCTAAACTTACAAAATCAAAGATGGTTACATAGTGTGAAATAAAGTGACTTTCCTTGAACATCGCAAGTTAAACTGCACTAATTTAATGCACAAGGCTGAATGTTTTAATAATTGTTTTTCTTTGCATAATAGGACTTTGAATTTAGAGATCAAAGTTGATAATTTTAATTGCTAGTGAGGTGGATAGTTCCATGCCAATAATCGTTCAACCTCCACATCTTGCACCACTCACTGCTTTAAGGCCATATGTGGAGATGCCGGCTTTGAACTGGGGTGGGAACAGTAAGAAGTCTTACAACACCAGGTTAAAGTCCAACAGGTTTGCTTCAAATCACAAACTTTTGAATCTGATGAAGGAGCTGCACTCCGAAAGTGATTCGAAACAAACCTGTTGGACTTTAACCTGGTGTTGTAAGACTTCTTATTAAGGCCATATGTTTTTTGTCCCATGTCAGGTTTGCGTGTGATGCTAAGACTAAGTCATGTGGCGAGCTTGTTGATATACTTCAATTGTGTAAACAAAACTAAAACTAATCATCAAACCTCAATTTCCCTGCATTGTGATAAACCTCTCTGTAATTTCCATTGACAAAACAGAGAATCTTCAGTGCAGGTTCAGTCTACGCTCCTGTAAAGGAGCCCAGAAGGTGGCTTATCTGGGACAGAAAATTGTATCCAACATGTGGTGGCAGAAATGCTAGAATATGAAATCTTTTTCTACTTTCTGATGTTGAGGTGGAGACAGGTGCAGAAGACTATTTCCATTGCATGCTGTATGCCATTCTTGGTGAGCAGCTGCCATCAGTCTTCCAGCATTGTTCTTTTGCACAGTTCTCAGCCGTAGATTACGGTAGTTCTAGTTCTTGTGACTCGTTCCTTCCTGGCGACACAGCAGAGATCATGAACAAGTTGAGTGGAGGAAATTGGGTGTATCCTACTCTGGATGCTACGTTGGTGTGCTAGGTATTTTTAGTTGAAGATTGCATTTATTTTACAGATGCTTAACACTTGGGATTTCTCTAATGATTGACCGAATATTTTACGGTGAGGTAGGATGCTTTTTCATATTTTTGAAACTGCTGTTGAGCTGTGTAATATAACTACTATAGCGTGGCCATCATGCGATAAAGCCACTGGCCTGGCCTACTTTGGAGAAAATTGTAATGCACTGAGACACTTTACGTTTTAAATATTTTAAAACAATTTTTTTTTTAACCAATTCATTTTATTTCCAATTAAGGGGCAATTTAGCGTGGCCAATCCACCTAGCCTGCACATCTTTGGGTTGTGGGGTGAAACCCACGCAAACATGGGGAGAATGTGCAAACTCCACACGGACAGTGACCCAGAGCCGGGATCGAACCTGGGATCTCGGCGCCGTGAGGCAGCAGGGCTAACCCACTGCACCACCATGCTGCCCGAGGCACTTTACTTTGAACAGATCTTGGTACCTGTTATTTCCAGCATCATGTATTTAATTATTTTTGCTTAATTAAAAAAAAAAAATAATCCTTGGGCCTTGTGCTCCAGCAAAGCAAAGAGTGTCTGCTTCTGTACCTCCGCCAATAGTGCTATCAATTTGGCTGCTGATGCATAAGGGTGGTTAGGGAAGGATTTACTGTCCATTAGTTTCATTCATTAATTTAGCAATGCTAACTGCTAAGTAGTGTATCTGTGTAATATGATGATTCTGTAGTACTTATTTCTGTTTCTAGAGCCTATACATCTTAAAATGATCAGTGATACAGTGTGGATTCAGAAACTTGCATCATATAGTACCTCCGTTTAAGAAAATATGCCAGGGCAAGGCTAGCAAGATATTTGTCTTTTATTTTACTTGTTGGTAATATTCATGCTGTTATCATGTTCCATTTACAACCCGATAACAATTTGCAAATATATATTTTATTCCTGCCTATCTTTTGCTTTTTATCACCCTTACAGTGGGTTATGGTTCAATGGAATTTCCTCAGATTTAACGTGATTCAGAACATGGGATCATTCTATGGCTCACACTCGTGGCACTGGTACTTCACTCAGGGATTTCCTGTTATCATGGGAACTCATTTTCCCTTCTTCATTCATGGATGCTTGGTGGTGCCTAAGAAGTACAGAGTTTTGCTAATAGCGGTCATATGGACTCTCGTGGTGTATAGGTGTGTACCACTCAGTTTGGGGTTTTCTGTGTAGAGGATAATGGTCATCTTGGACCAACATGACAGGAATCCTAATCATTGATTCAAAACTATTTCAACTCTGAAATTTACAGATATTGAGGTTTCAAGTCAAGATGCAACCAGTAGGGTGGCGCAGTGGTTAGCACTGCTTCCTCACGGTGCTGAGGATCCAGGTTCGGTCCCGGCCCCATGTCATTGTCTGTGTGGCGTTTGCACATTCTCCCCGTGACTGCGTGGGTCTCACCCCCACAGCCCAAAGATGTGCAGCTTAGGTGGATTGGCCACGCTAAATTGCCCTTTAATTTAAAAAAAAAAGATTGAACCTTGTAATTCACTCCCTGCTCTGGTTTGTTTCTGCAACCTCCTTCAATGACGTTGCTTCTCTTATAAAATATAAAAATGTGAAAATAGCAGCACAGCACCATCTCTTATCCAGCAGAAGTTATTAAAGGGGTGTGTACTTAATGCATTTTAATCACATTTAATTTTTAGATAAATTCTTTGTCCAGTTTAATAATTTGTTTTTGTACAGGTGCAAAATCTCACAAATAGGCACTCTCAAGTTATACAAAAAAATACTATTATCCTGTTAATTAAAGATGTACCATTTAGTGTGGTGCTGCAAATGAACAAGATGCAAGTCTCTTCTCACCAATTTAAAGTTTTCCCTTTTCCCCCTTCCTCCATCCTAATTTAAATGGTGTTTCCTGATCTGAGAATATAAGTGGAAGCAAGGTATGGCTGCACAGAACCATAAGTGCTTACAGCACTTATGACTGAAGACAAGATTATTAGTCGAATGGGTTTCCAAACTATTTGATCCAATGTGCCTGTTCCAGGTTTTTGCCAGACCAATCCATGACTTGCCGTTCTCCCCTTGCTGTCTTCCCATAATTTTGTTTCCTCCTCTCTTTCAGATACTTATCTGCTGTTCTCTTAAAACTTGCTCTGTTTACAATGTAGAATAATTTGTTGTTTTGGGACTAATGCAGAAATTTAGAATGAGGAGAAGTGTTGGTACAAGTTGAGGAGTTACAGTAAATACTTAGTACAGTTACTTTCTTCATCACTAACACCCCATGAACTCTTACAGTCAGAAATTGAGAGTAGAAAAGATGAAATATTTGATGATTTGGATAGTACATGTACTCTGATTTAGCAAAAGCCCAACTGGACATCATGACTCAGATTGTGCTGGAGCCATATATTGGGCACTGTGTGACTGAATTGACATATTCAGACATAGTTATAATGGGTAACCCACTGTAGTGAATCATTATTTCACGATAGTAGGCACTCAAGTTATTTTCTGCTTTTGAAACAGACACTGGGTGGTGCATGGATGTTTGAATTGATTATCTTTCCCTTTGCCTGCTAAATCTGGATATTGAAGAGATATTGACAGTTTTGGATGGGACAGCATCCTGATGCACTGACGTGCCACATTAACCGATTTGTGCACATACACACATTCTGTTCTAAATGTAAGAAATTTTTATATTTGTTGCAGTAATGTTATTAAAAACCTGGGTAAGATACATACAGGCAGTATGTCTGTGAAAGCTGTAGGTAAGGTGTTGTCAAAGGGAGATAATCCTGGATTTTGCAGGGGCTGTTTTTGTTCTGCTCATAGATTTGAGAAGCATTTACTTGCTCACAAATGGATGGCTGATGGAATATTATTTTGGATTGGAGGTCCCTGGGGTGCAGATATTGTATTTGGTCCTGGTTAAACAGGGCATGGGACACCTTGTGGGAGGAGACAGAAGAATGCCTTGTGTAGAGTACAGATGATGTAATTAAAGGGAGGAGCCAGGTCTGTCTATAATTGCAGTCTGCCATAGGATTTTAGTCTCAAAAGAAGAGCCTTTCAGTTTGCTCCTGAAAGATGTTCTCCAAGGTCTCTGCACAGAGAAAAGCAATAAAACCCGATTGGCTGTTGACTTCATTTGGAAGTGGTATTTGAACTGTATTGGTTTGCATAATTGGAATATTTAGTGGCAGATTTATAAAGTAAGTTAGAGATCCTCCTTTGATTTAAGAATTGGACCTGTAAATCTATTTATTTGTTGTTAATGTGGTTAATTATGTGTTTAAATTAAAGTTTGTTTTAACATAACACTGACCAAAAGGTGTATTTTATCACTACTGTTGTGCAGTCACCTTTCCTCACAGTTTTACAAATTGAAAGTAGTTGGGTTCTAATTGGGATCCTAACAATACTTTAGAATATCACCTCTAAAATACTTGTATTTTAAATATATGTATATATATATATTCTTTATTACAGTTTCTTGAGCCACAAGGAATTCAGATTTATTTATCCGTTAATGCCTCTTTGCATGGTGTTTTGTGGTAAGTATCTGCTCCATAATTCTATCACAAAACCAGTGTAACTGATGTTGTTTAGGATTTAAAAGAAAATATCTTAAATTAAGAAGTTTTCCATATAATATTTGACTTTGAAAAATATAGAATGGATGAGCAATTTTAAATCCATGCTCAGACTAGTGATCTTATCTTCAGTCCTTCGGTGCACTTAAGGTTCTTAAAAGAAGAAATTAGGTTCCTTGTATAATGTTTCAAAAGATATAATATCTCTTTGACTTCAGCCTGTTTATTTCCAGAGGCAGTTTGATTTGAGGTATTTTCCCTAACTGTCCCCTGATGTAACTTTATGACTGTAATAGTGTTATATACTGTTTTGTATATAACTTCAACCAGTGATTGTTGAAATACTTGTAAATTAAATTGTGATTAAGTTGTGATTAACTTCAAGTGTAAATCTTTTAAAATGCATACTCTGTATAAAAGTATGGAAAAATAGTTGAAATTATTTACTCCTGGTTGTACACAAAATGTTCCAGGTTTTAGATTTCTTTTATACATTTGTATTCACTTAAGTAAAATTACATATTAAAATCCTGATTTGATTCTCCCTTCTGAATAGGCTACTCATTGGCTAATTTGAAAGCATGGAAGATGCCAGCAATCAGTTTTCTGTTGTTTTCTAACGTGTGTCTAGTGCTATATACTGGATTAATTCACCAACGTGGAACATTGGATGTAATGCAGCACATTCAACTGCTCTGCAAGGACACACTCCCAGAGAAAGACAGACCCTCTTTGCTCTTCCTGATGCCTTGTCATTCAACACCATTTTACAGGCATGTTATGTATTTTGCAAAAACAGCTAAGATAGGAAGTGAGGGAGTGTAAGCTTATGAGTTTTTAAAACCTTTGACATTTGTTTTTAAAAAAACATTGTAATATTGGGTGCTTGTACAAGTAAGTTCAGAGTTTGAGGATCTGACTCATTTTCCAGCAAGGTCTCTGACAACTAGACATAACAAATACCAAGGTAACCTGGGAGTAAATGTTTTGTTTTGTGATGAAGGCACTATGTATGTTCTTTCTGGATGGATGAACTGAGATGAGAGAATGGTGTTTCTCATTGCTCTGCTGTCACAAACAAAGGATAAATGCAAGAAGCTGTGCCAAACAAAACAGCTTCAAATAGTCATCATGTTGCTGTAGCCCTTGTAAAAATACAAATTGACTATTTATTTGGTAGAGACTAGTTGTAGAATGGGTCATAAGTTTGATATTCTTCCTCTTTCTGAAAAAGAGGCAGGAACCCTCAACATTTAAGAAACATTTGAAATGCCATAGCGTACAGGTCTATGGACGAAATTGGGATTAGAATTGGGTGCTTGATGGCCAGTGCATGCACGATGGGCTGAAGAACCTCTTTCTATGCTGTAAAGCTCTGACTTTTAATATAGTACATACAATCCAGTTCCCATTCTAATTTTAGAATAATTGTAAAGTAGGCTATAATGTCATTTTGTAATTACAAAAATCTTATTCCAGCCATGTTGGCGACTGATCATCTTACTGTGGAATCGGTGAGATAGACATATTTATTCTCTTCTCTTCCTACCTCTGATCAGATGAACTGCTGATTCTGTTACGGGGAGATGGGGATCAGAGGCCTAATGCGGGAGGATGGGAAGATCTTCGAGGTCTGGGGAGGTGGAGATCAGGGATGGGGTATGGTGTCAGCTCATGAGCGTTCTGCAGGCAGGTATTCTGGATCCAGGAGGAAAATGTAAAAAGGTACTCACTCCTGGATCCTCTGTCCTTACCTGTATGTAGCTGCCAGGTTCCTGAATTTCCTTGCAATGCAACAGCATCCACCCATACATTATCAAAGAAAGACCATCACATTTCAAAGAAACAATGCAAACCTCTCATAAATATCTGGATTTTCTTGACTCTTTGTAATCTGGATAAACAAAACCTGGATGAGAACTACTTTATCATCTTCTTGTTCCTGGGTACAGAGAGAAAATAAATTTTAAGCTGCTTATCAGGGTATCGGCAGAGACATGTGAGTAAGTCTCCACCTATTCTTACAGTTGGAAAAGTCACTTGATTTGAGGGGACAAATCAAAGGCAGACAAGGAGAAAATAATTAATAAAAATGCTTATTTTTAGAAATTGTCTGTTGCATGAAGATTGCCTGTATCACTTATTATTTCTAATTTCTCCACAGCCATGTTCATTGCCCAATAAAAATGCACTTCCTGGAATGTCCTCCAGATCTGACTGGAAATAATAGCTATGTTGATGAAGCTGACATGTTTTTTGAGGAGCCACTTAAGTGGCTGAACATAAGATTTTCTGGTCAAGCCTCCCTTCCTACTCACCTAGTATTTTATAATGTAATGGAACAGGTATGTTTGTTTGAATATATTTAATTATTGGTTCCACTATGATGAAAAACGGGTACGATATCATGTTGGTTGTAATACTGTGCTCGTAATCTGAAGGCTGGACTAATGATCCAGAAACACAAGTTCAAATCCCACAAGGGCAGCTGGCAAATTTAAATTCAAATTAATTGAATATATCTAGGATTAAAAGCTAATATCAGTAATGGTAACTCTGAAATGGTGAATTGTTGAAAAAAGAATCTGTTTACACTGCTGTCCTTTAGAAGGAAATCAACTGTACTTGCCCAGTCTGGACGACGTGATTCTGGACCCACAGCAATGTGGTTGACTTTTAATCGCCCTCTGGAACGGTCTAGCACGACACTCCGTTTTATCATGCTGGATAAATAAAACCGACTAGACCATCTGACAACAACCTTCGTACCAAACATGACAAAGGCATACCCTGCCCAGTAAAGACTGCAAAGCACTCCTCACTTAAATCCGGGAACTATTTCCAAAATTGGGAGTTGTCCCAAAGGCAGATGTGGCAGAGCGACTGTTGAGCCACACCAGGCACATTTCATAATCTTTATGAAGTGGAAGGCTGCCACAGATGCCCACAGATTAGTCATAGTCACAAAACCATGCTGTGGTAACTTGACCACAAAAAGATAGTTGAGACACGTTAATAAGTTGATCTTTAGTATATAAAAATAACAAAGTTTAAAATACAGTATGGGCTCAAAAACGGGAGCAGCTAGCTAAACATTGAAATAACAGCAACAGAAAGAATTAGAACTAACAACAGTTATATACGAATAGACACTGGTAACAACAACAAGTAATGACATCACAGCACTTGACTAATGACATCAGCAATAGCTTTAAATAAGAAGATGCATAATAATAGCATTCCTCACCCCTTAAATTTTAATCCTCCTTAAAAGAGAGAAATACAATAAACCTAATGACTTAATTATACATCAGTCTTTCAGGCGCTTTGCGACTATGCTGTGATCTTCGCAGTACCACTTGTAACTCTGTCAACTCTGGTGATGCTTGAACTTAGTTCAACTGAACTTGTGGGTGCAAGAGTAGGTTGAATATCTGTGCTTGAGTGTCCCTCTCCTGAAGTAGAGTCCACTCAAGTCTTGACACAACCGGAACCACTTGATGAATTTTCACAGCAGCATTTCCTTCCGTTATCTTGAACTTTTGCTGTCTCGGAGTCATGTGTAGATGAAATCTGATCTTGGTGCCTGTGAATAACTCTTCCATTGTTCAATTTCACTACCAACCATACTGGACCACTTTGGGTAAGAATAACTCCAGGTAGTCAACACTGGTTACTGCCAAAATTCCTGTTATAAACACAATCATTTGGGTTAAAATGTCTCTCCTTGATAAAATAAAAACGTCTCTCCTTTGCTTTTCTTGTCTTCTTTCCACTTTTGCTTTGACAGTCCAAAGATGTGCAGTTTAGGTGGATTGGCCATGCTAACTTGCCCTGCTCATAATGTATATTTGTAACCACATAGAATGTGCATCCACAATGACCTAAAAACATGTGACCCATGAAATGACCTGCAAAATCCACATGAACTCTCGAGCAAGGATGATCAGGACACCCGCAAGAATATAATAGTGTTAGTGGTGCATCTTCTAAGATTGACATGCAGACCAGGATTTCTCTTTATTCACCAAACCCTGGTCCATATTAGGCCATTGAACACACGACCAGACTGACCTTTCATTCGAGAGGCACCTGAATGAGCCTCATGAATATCATTCATGACTTGCGAAAGACCAGGGGGTGGAACGACCACTCTCAAACCCCCCAGTATGCAATCATCCTGCACACTTAACCCGTCTTTGTGCCTCACATAAGGCTTCAATTCACCAACGTCTATGATAGACGTACAGATATTCAATCATCCTTGTATCAGAAATCTTTTAACTTGTGACAGAATAGGGTCTCTTTGTCCACTGTTTAATTTGTTTAGCACACTCTGGAGATTGGACAAGTCTCTCTCGTAAAACAATTGTCTCGGGAGGACACAATACCTGAGTGGCAAAATCCGGTAAAGAGAGATGACTTAACGCATCTGTGTTTGCGTTGTCCTTCCCTGCCCTGCACATAATGCTGTACTGATACGCTGACAATGTAAGCATCCAGCGCTGTATTCTTCCTCAGGCTGTGGGAAGAATATATTTTGACGCTGAAAAGGTTTGTCAATAGCTTTTGGTCGGTGCATATGGTGAACGAACAACCATTGAGACACTGCTGGAATCTTTATACTACAAAAACGATAGCTAGGCCTTGTCTAACTGTGAATTCCTCTTTTCTGTCTCTGGCAGCATTGTAGATGCAAAACAAATGGGTTTTTGGACCTGTCCTCCATTACATGAGAGAGTACCACCTCCACACAGTAGGGTGAGGCATTGCACGATAGAATAAGTTCCATGTCTGGATCAAAAGGACGAGCAAACTTATCAATTGCAGAACATTTTCATACCTTTTTAAGAGCCTCCTTCTTCCCACTTCCATTTTGTTTTTGTGCAGAAGTAGATAGTGGAGCCAACACTATAAACGGGTCTGGCAAAAACTTTCCATAATAATTTATCAAACCTACACATGACCTGAGCTTGGCCACATTCCTGGGCTCCAAAGCTGCTTTAATTGCTCAAATTTTCCCTTCCACAGGAGATCAGCCTTGTGCAATGATTGTGGCCTAGATACTCCATGCTCAGTGCCTGATAAATGCACTTGCTCCACTTCAGATGCAGTCCCGTCTCTGACAACCTTGTTAAAACTCAATCCAGGTTGCTGGGGTACTCCTCATCTGTCTTACCGTCCTTAAAATGTCATCTAAATAGGCTTCAACATGAGGAATGCCTTGTAGCAGGTTGTCCGTGCCAGACTGGAGGATATGCTAAAAAAACCGAAGAATTATGCTTGGGGAGGTGGTGGTGTAGTGGTATTGTCACTAGACTAGTGAACCAGAGACACCGAGTAATGCTCTGGGGTTCAAATCCCACCACCACAAATGGTGAAATTTGAATTCACTAAAAATCTGGAATCAAAGGTCGAATGATGACCGTGAAACCCTTGTCAATTGTCGTTAAAAAACCATCTGGTTCACTAATTTCCTTTGGGGAAAGTAATCTGCTGTCCTTGCCCGTTCTGGCCTACATGTGACTCTTAACTGCTCCCTGATGGGCAATAAATGCTGGCACAAGGGCATAATGGTGGTGCAGTGGTCAGCACAGCTGCCGTACAGCATTGAGGTCCCAGGTTCGATCCCTGCCCTGAGTCATTGTGTGGAGTTTGCATCTCCCTGTATTTGCGTGGGTTTGGCCCCTACAACCCAAAGATGTGCAAGGTAGGTGGATTGACCACGCTAAATTGCCCCTTAATTGGAAAAAATGAATTAAAAAAAAGTAAATAAATGCTAGCACAGTTGCCCACGACCCAGAAGCGAATTTAAAAAAAAAACAATCCCTCATGCTTGCTTCAAATCTTCCTCCAGCAAGAGTTGTTGAAATGCCTGCCCAGTTTTGCATAGGTCTTTCCTCCTGCAAGGGTTGAAAAGAGATCCTCTACCGTTGGCAATTGGTGAGAGTCCTGATTGGAAACCTGATTAATGGTAAGTTTGTAATTCCCACATATGAGCATGGTACCATCACTTTTAACAACAGTAACAATTGGAGCTGCCCAACGTGAAAACTGAATGGGCTCAATGATTCCTAGCCAGTGAAGCTCCTCTGTTTAAGTGAGAAGTAGCCTGACGATCAATGAGCAATTCAACTGTAGTGCCCCAAAATGTACCCAGTTGGTCTTTGAAAACCTCAGGATATTTCTAAATGACATCCTCTGTCATTTTGTGTGCTTTCACCTGAACATTCCTGAGCCACTCACACCCTAGTAGGCTAGGTCCATGTCTTTTTACCACCAGGAGCCCTGCTCTTCTTGTCTACCTCCAACGCTTCAAGCAATGGTATAATCTCGCTGGTGTACATCCGAAATTTGATTCCTGCATGAGTAAGGGCTGCTGCCTGATTGAGCCCCAAATCTTCCTCAAGGTCTCCTCACTGATTGCTGATGCAGAGGCTCCTGTGTTCACCTCTGTCTTGGTTTTATGTTCATTGCACTCCACTGTAGGAAAAAAAGACTCTGCACTACCTCATATTAAACATGTTGCAATAGTGCTCTTCTGTGTGGTCTTAGCTTTCCATAACAATGCATCGTCGACTGAAATGAAAATCGCTTATTGTCACGAGTAGATTTCAATGAAGATACTGTGAAAAGCCCCTAGTCGCCACATTCCGGCACCTGTTCAGGGAGGCTGTTACGGGAATCGAACCGTGCTGCTGGCCTGCCTTGGTCTGCTTTCAAAGCCAGCGATTTAGTCCAGTGTGCTAAACGGAGGCTTCCTTGCATTTGAAGTTCCCTGTTCAACCTTCAGCTTTCTCTTTACTTGGGCACATTTTTGCTAAATGCCCCACCGTGTTGCACTGGTGATCAGCAGCATCCACAAATATCCAATGATTTGCATAGTGACCCTCCACACCTAAAACACTCTACTCTCTTAACCTTTTTACTTGCAGCTTTTTCTACTTGATGCAGTTTACCTGCCAGTTGCTGCCATTGGCCTGAATATCTTTTGCATTATTGGCAGCGATTTCCATGGTCTGAGAAATGTCTTGGGCCTTTTAAAAAATAAGCGTGGTTCCTCCCAGCAAACACCGCTGAATGCTGTCCTTGTTAATGCCACAAACTAGTCTGTCCCGAAGCATGTCTTCAAAACTGCCCCGAACTCGCAGTGTTCAGAGAGCTGGCACAGACTGCCCTCTCTTCAGAAAATGACCATAGCATTTGAACTATTGTATAATTACTAACGGCTTAGGATTGTGGTGCTTCTGAACGAGTGTAACTAAATCTGCAAATTAAATGCCCCCCCCCAAAACACACATTTCCGTAGTGCAGCTAAATTTCTTACTAGCTTGTACGATGTTGTGTCACACACTGGAGAAATGCATGCTTTCTGGTATCGTCTGCGATCCCATTTGTCCAAGAGAAATGCTCCAACATTTCCACATATTCAGTTCAGCTCACTGATAGACCCTAACAGAGCCATTGTGCTGCCAACTTGTCAGTAAACTTAACAAAACTTCATCTTGAGCGTACTGAAATTCAAATTTATTTTATTCTTATCGCCAAAAAGATGTGGTAACTTGACCAGAAAAATGTAATCAAACCATGCTGTTAATAAAGTTAATAAATAATGTCAATCTCCTTTATATAAAAATAAAGACTAAGGGGCAGCACGGTAGCATGGTGGTTAGCATCAATGCTTCACAGCTCCAGGGTCCCAGGTTCGGTTCCCGGCTGGGTCACTGTCTGCACGTGCTCCCCGTGTGTGCGTGGGTTTCCTCCGGGCGCTCCGGTTTCCTCCCACAGTCCAAAGATGTGCGGGTTAGGTGGATTGGCCATGCTAAATTGCCCGTAGTGTCCTTAAAAGTAAGGTTGGGGGGGAGGGGGGGGGTTTGTTGGGTTACGGGTATAGGGTGGGTTTGAGTAGGGTGATCATTGCTCGGCACAACATCGAGGGCCGAAGGGCCTGTTCTGTGCTGTACTGTTCTATGTTCTAAGTATGTACTCAAAAACAGTAGTAATGAGCTAAACATCAAAATAACAGTAAAATAATAGAATTAGAATGAATGCTAGCTAACAACTAATGCCATCACTGCACTTACTGATAACATCAGAAATTGATTTAAATAAGATGCATAACCATAAACACTATAATAGATACCTTTTTAGGCAACCTCCCATATTCCACCATCAGCATCCCTGGGTACGCTCAGTCCAATTGGTAGTGCAGACTCAACAAAAGTGACAGCACAGTCATGTACAGTCGAGAAGGAGTGGCCCTAGGTATCTTCATCACTTAGGACAAATATCAGCAAGGAAACCTCATACTGGCCACGGCCTACTGCCCTCCCTCAGACATTGGAGAACTACTGATTCATATTAAACATCACTTGGAAGCAAACAGGTTACAGAATGTACTCTGGATGCAGTTATTGATTGCCCATTGCCAAGTGTACCTCCGTAGCACTATTATTGACCAAACTGGCTGAGTCCTGAAGGACATAGCTGTTAGAATGTGCCCGTGGCAGGTGGCGAGAGAACCAACACAATGGAAAAACCTACTTAACTGTCCTCATTAATCTACCTGTTGCAGGTGCATTTGTCTATTACATTCTGAGTAAAAGTGCTGACCATAGTCTTTGTAGAGATGAAGCCGTTTTCATGTTGAGGACACTTCCATTATATTATGTGGCACTATCACTGTGCGAAATGGATTATGTTCAGAATTGATCCACCAGCTGAACACTGTGCATTCATGAGGCCCTGTGACCCATCAACAACAGCAAAATTATGTTCCACCACAATTTGTTATCTCATGCCTCAGCATATATACCTCAGTCTAATGTTACCATCAAGCTAGGGATCAACCCTAGTTCAATTATGATTGAAAATGAAAATGAAATGAAAATCGCTTATTGTCACAAGTAGGCTTCAAATGAAGTTACTGTGAAAAGCCCCTAGTCGCCACATTCTGGCGCCTGTTCAGGGAGGCTGATACGGGAATTGAACCGTGCCGCTGGCCTTCCTTGGTCTGCTTTCAAAGTCAGCGATTTAGCCCTGTGCTAAACTAACCCCCTGATTATAAAAGAGGGTGCAAGGCACGTTACCAAGTATACTTTAAAATGAAAAGTAACCTGGTGAAGCCACAACACAGGTCTATATACATGCTAAACAGTCGAAGCAGCATGCTATAGACAGAACTAATCAGTCCCACAACCAACTAATCAAAGCCATGGAGTTCTGATTGTAAATGGTGTATAATTAAATCCTCATCCTTAATGGTGGAGCCCGGCACACTAGTACATAAATTATCATAGAATTTACAGTGCAGAAGGAGGCCATTCGGCCCATCTAGTCTGCACCGGCTCTTGGAAAGGTCAACACCTCCATCCTATCCCCATAACCCAACCCAACACTAAGGGCAATTTTGGACACTGAGGGCAATTTATCGTGGCCAATCCACCTAACCTGCACATCTTTGGACTGTGGGAGGAAACCAGAGCACCCGGAGGAAACCCACACAATCACGGGGAGGATGTGCAGACTCCGCACAGACAGTGACCGAAGCCAGAATTGAACCTGGGACCCTGGAGCTGTGAAGCGATTGTGCTATCCACAATGCTACCGTGCTGCCCTAAATAAGTCGAGACTGAAGCATTTGCAGAATTCTTTAGCCAGAAGTGCTCATTGGATCATCCGTCCCTGCTTCCTCCTGAGGTCCCCAGAATCATAGAAGCCAGTCTTCAACCAATTCTATTCATTCTGCCTGCTATCAAAAAAACTGCCAAGCACAATAATACAGGAAAGTTTCTGAACCCTTCAGCTCCAGAACTCGTTGCCTCTCTAGTAAAGTTGTTCCTGTACTGCTACAACAGTGGCATCAACCCAACAAAGTGAGAAATTGCCTAAGTATGGCTGGTCCACATAAAACCAGACAAATCCAGCCTGGTCAATTATTGCCCCATTTATCTAATCTCAATGAACAGAAACGCGTTGTCAGCAATGCTATGAAACCATACTTACTAATAACCTGCCCTCCGATTCTTAGATTGGGTTCAGATTGGAGCCAAGACCAATGGGCTCCAGACTTCGTTACAACATGGTCCAAAATGGACAAAAGAGCTGAATTCCAGTCACGAAGTGATTATGGCTGTCTTTGACATCAAGGCAGTTTATAACTGAGTGTGGCATCAAGGTGTCCTAGTAAAATTGAAATCAATGTGAGTTGCCTGGAGTAATATCTAGCAAAAAGGGAGATGATTGTGGTTGTTGGCGGCCAATTATCCAGCCACAGGACATGCTTATAGAAATTCCTCGGGGCACTTGATGGAGTCCCAACCATCTTCAGCTGCTACATCAATTGCATTCCCTCCGTCATATTGCCAGAAGTGATACATTTGCTGACAATTGCTATATTTAGTTCCATTCACAACTCCTCGACTAAGAAATGTGTGCCTACATGTAGCAAGACCTAAGCAACAATTCAAGCTTGGGCTAATGGGCCACACAAGTGCCAGGCAATGACCATCTCCAACAAGAGAGTCTAACCACCTACCCTTTCAACAACATTATCATTGCTGAACCCCCATTGGCAAGATCCTGGGAGCTCACCATTAATCAGTGGTTCCAAGAGCAGGTTAGAGGCTGTGTATTCTTTGGTGAGTGACTCATCTGACTTGCCAAAGCCTTTCCCCCCCATCACCAAGTGTCTGGATTGAGTGCTCCCCAACAACACTAAGGAAGCTCAATACTATTCAAATCAAGCAACCCACTTGATTGTACTGTATCTGCCAGCTTAAACATTCATTGTCTTGAATGATCACAGAATTGTTACAGTACAAAAAGGGGCCATTTGGCCCATTTTGTCTGCAGCAGCTGTTTGAATTAAATGAAATGAAAATCGCTTATTGTCACAAGTAGGCTTCAAATGAAGTTACTGTGAAAAGCCCCGAGTCGCCACATTCAGGCGCCTGTTCGGGGAGGCTGTTATGGGAATCGAGCCATGCCATGCTGGCCTGCCTTGGTCTGCTTTCAAAGCCAGGAGCAACTGTCCCTAGTGTGGTGGATTGTCCTTTGACACACTACTTACCTCTTCTGCGCTTAACACATTCTGGTCTCTTAATGTGCCACTAATAGTACCCTTCTTAAGTCATTATCACCATCATTTATATTTTTGTCTTTTTGTCCACGATACCGTCAAATTATATAATCATAGAATCCCTATAGTGCAGGGGGAGGTCATTCGGCCCCACTGAAAGAGCACCCTAGCTAGCCCTCTCCCCCACTGTATCCCTGTAATCCCACCTAATATTTTGGACACTAGGGGTAATTTATCATGGCTAATCTACCTAACCTACACATCTTTGGACTGGGTGGAAACCGGAGCACCCGGAGGAATCCAACGCAGACACGGACAAAGTGCAGACTCCACACAGTCACTGAAGGCCAGAATTGAACCTGGGTCCCTGGCACTGTAAGGCAGCAGTGTTAACCACTGTGCCACCATGCTGCAATCTCCACCTATCGCTGACCCTCTATCCAGCCCACTGTTCCACACATCGCCCCCACCTCCCCAACGGTAATGTATTATAATGTTAACCTTTTATAGATTTTTGTTAGTTACTGTTCTCAGATTAAGTTAACCAACATGTTTGTTTACTGTAAATTTAAATAGAGATTCAAATCTGTTGTTTATGCATCTTTTAAACTGGAAATTTTCTCTTTCTCAAAGAAAATAGAGCCATTTCTGAAGACCAGGAACTATGTTAAAACTGCAATATTTTTTCATACTCATTTGCCAGATGGTCGGATTGGAAGCCACATTCATCTATATGAAAGAAAGATGATGGATGATAGCTGACTTTTCTTTACATTTTAAACTTGTATGTAAATTTTTCTACAATCTCAACTCTTTTTATAAATGTGTTCCTTCGCTTTCAAACCCATGTCTTGTGTATTTCTGGACAATAGAGTAGATGAGAATGGTATCTGTTTAACTGATCATTGAGAGCTATTGCAGCGAAATGCACTATAAACTGCTGAAAATGTGTTCCTGAAATGGAGTTTCAGCAAAAGCATAGCCACACACCACGGACATCAAGGAGTTAGTTTAAAGTGAATACTGGAAAATTTAATTGATTAAACCCATGGGGATGTTTATTTAACGGGACATTCCTGACCTGTGCCAATAAGGTCAGGAATAGATTGTTGATACAAATTATGCTCCTGTGTTTGTTAAAGAAATTATTGAAAAGGTGGAGGGGTGAAAATAGGATCTGCTGTGTCCCGTTATCCATGATTTATTAGCTCTTTTTTAGCTTCCAGGAATTTGTGTAATTATTAGGCTAGGTGGTGGTGTAGTGCTATTGTCTTTGGATTAGTAAAGCAGACCCAGAGTCATGCTTTGGGGACCCAGGTTTGAATCCTACCACTGCAGACCTCCGATGACGGTGATGTGAACCCGTCAACATGTGTCACCTGGATTGGTGAATTTGCTAAAAACAAATGCTTTTTCTTTGAATTTAAGATTATATAAACGGGTGCCTTTTGCACCTATTGTAATTCTCTTTATCCACATTTGTTTTGTTAGGCTAGTTAGAAGGTCTTTGTAGCCAATCCATTCTTTTTTTAAAATAAATTTAGATTACCCAATTATTTTTTCCAATTAAGGGGCAATTTAGCATGGCCAATCCACCTACTCTGCACATTTTTGGGTTGTGGGGGCGAAACCCACGCAGACACGGGGAGAATGTACAAACTCCACACAGACAGTGACCCAGAGCCGGGATCGAACCTGGGACCTCAGCACCGTGAGGCGGTTGTGCTAACCACTAGGCCACCGTGCTGCCCTTAGCCAATCCATTCTAATATTAAAATGACGAACCCACTTGGTGAGCAGATTGGTCACCCAACGTCCAACCTGTCATTACTGGTTGGAAGTGGTGGGCATAAACGAGTCGAGAAGGGATGAATCCATGGGGTCCGTGCCTTTACAGCATTATATTCGCTGGAGTTTAGAAGAATATAGTGGGTAGTGAGTGGGGGGGTTGGGGGAGGGTGGACCTTTATAGAAACTTATAAAATTCTAACAGGAGAAATTTCTTCACTCAGTGGTGAGCCTGTGAAATTTATTACCACAAAGCAATTGAGGCTAAAACATTGTATGTTTTCAAGAAGGAATAGATATATCTCTTGGGGCTAAATGATATGGGGGAAATTGGGAACAGGTTACCAAGTTGCATGATCAACCATGACCACAATGAATGGCGGAGCAGGCTCAAAGGGCTGAATGGCCTATGCCTATTTTCTATACAACATGTGTTTGTGTTTACAACCACTTATTAATTCATACGGTAATTATTAATAACATTCTTCCAAGTGTGAGGTAATCCTGTTTATAACATCTATTCATTAATTCTGCACCATGTTCTAATTTAAGTAGAGATAATATTCTTCATTAGTGTCACAAGTAAGCTTACATTAACAATGCAATGAGTTATTGTGAAAATCCCTTAGTCGCCACAATACATCGCCTGTTCAGGTACACTGAGGAAAAATTCAGAATGTCCAGATAGACAGTGATCCAAGATGGGAATCAAACCTGGGACCCTGGAGCTGTGAAGCAACAGTGCTACCTGTCACTTTAAATCCCAACCCACATCTCCCACAGCATGGAGAGATATACCTGACCTTTTCAATGATTAAGTTAGATCATTGTTTTGAAATATTTCTGGCTCTCAACATAATTAGGCACATTTCGTTGAGATAGACTTTGGACCAGAAATTGATTCATTTTTTTTAAATGGTAAATTATTGGTATGTTCTGGAGAGCATTGAGCAGTGCTAAAAGTTTGAATGTAGCCATGCACGTTTATTGTTAATTGTTTATGAATGCAAATCTCCTCGAGATATAGTTGGAATATTAACTCAATTAAGAATACTAGACAGAAGGGTGGGCTTTGGTCATTGTCAAGAGTTCTCCGATTTGCACTGGATTGCTAAAATAATGCAAGTTATCTTCCTGAGTTAAAAATCTTGAGTTCAGCGGAATGGCTTATCTTGAGATCAACAGAAAACATGAAAGGACAATGCAAAGGAGCCTCTTTTTAACATAATCATACTCTTCTACATTTCTGCGATTTTGCTGTTTAATTTAAAATAAATTGCTTTACTGTTTGTAAATGGCTTGAAATGGGGTTTTGATATCATTGTACTATGTACAACACTTAAAAGATATTTTATTTGAGGTATTTTTGCATATACACACGAAAAATCTGAAGAACAACAAAACAACTCAATAAACAACCACAACCCGCCTGCACCCCCGACACCAACACCCCACCACATCTCGGCCTTCCCCATTTTAACATCACTTCCCCCCCCCCCCCCCCCCCCCCCGTTCGCAAGGCTTCCGGCCACGTCTCAACTCCCGACCACCCGCCCAGGCCCTCCTACCACTTACGCCTAATGTTCCCCACTAGGGATCCCTCCCATTCCATCAGTTCCTTATATATACCGGAGACCTTCCTCCCTTATTTTGTCCTTCAACAGCACCTTGCCCTGCAACTCCAGGGGTGGCAGCCCAGGAACGGATGGCACCTCTCACGAAGTCCCGAACCAGCAGGCACCTAAAGCCATTTCACCTGGGCAACTCGTACACTTCCTCCAAGCTTTCCAACACTGCAGATTTACTCCTTATAAACAAATGCCCAAAGTGCTCAATCCCTACTTGTCGCCACCCCCGAAGCCATGCATCCAGCCTCCCCGGCAAAAACCTATGATTATCACAGATTGATGGCCACATCGAGGCAGTCTCCAGTCCTAAATTCTGCTTCCACTGCCCACACAGTTCTCTCACCACCACTGGGCCCGTGGAGTATCTGGCTGGCGAAAATGGTAAAGGCACCAACAACAAAGCCCTCGAACATGTTGCCCTACACAATGCCACCTCCACACCGACCCCCTCCCCCATGGCCCAGTACATACAATGTATGTCTGCCAGTAATAACTGATCATATTTAGCAATGCCAGCCCCCTTGCTCCCGCTCCAAAAGCTTCTCGCACCCACAGGGTCTTCCCTGCCCACGCAAACCAGGAGATCAGCCCTTTGACCTTCCTAAAAAATGACTGGGGAAAAAGTTTGGGAGATTTTGAAACACAAACAAAAACCTCGGCAACACCGTCATTTTCAATGTCTGCACCCGCCCTGCCATCGATAGCAGCAACACATTGCACCTTTTTTTATCTGCTCCACCAGCCAAGCCACCTGCGCCCAAATCCGCATCCCCTGGATACCCAAATACCCACCACCCTAAATGGCAACACCCCTAGTCTCCTTTCCTGCCCTGTAGCATTAATTAGGAACACCTCATTCTTTCCCATGTACAATTTGTATCCCAAAAACTGGCCAAATTCCCTCAAAATCTTTATAATAACGCTTAATCATGTCCACCGGATCCGAAATATATTGTTACAGGTCACCCGCATACAGTGAGACACTATGTTTGGGGGCCCCCCACTCGCAACCGGTGCCTTATATAGTAACCGGACCCAATCCACAAACCTCTACCCGAACTGTCCCAACACCTCCAACAAATATGCCCACTCCACCCGATCAAAAGCCTTCTCTGCGTCCATCGCCACCACTACCTCCACCTCCTGCCCCTTGGAAGGCATCATAATTACATTGAATAGCCTCTGCACATTTGTCAACAGTTGCCTTCCCTTCACAAAACCCATCTGGTCCTCGCCTATCACCCTGGTACACTCCTCAATTCACGATGCAACACCTTCGCCAGCAACTTGGCACCTACATTCAATAATGATATCGGGTGATACGACCCACACTGCTCCAGGTCCTAATCCTTCTTCAAAATCAGGGAGATGAAAACCTGCGACAATGTAGGGGGAACCCCCCCCCCCCCTCCCCCGCCCCCGCCCCCGCCCCCGCCCCCGCCCCCGCCCCCGCCCCGCTTCATTATACATCTTCACCAGCAGTGGTCCCAGCTTCGCCACAAACCTTTTATAAAACACTATTGGGAACCCCTCCGGCAGTGGGGCCTTCCCTGCCTGCATCGTTCCCGATCCATCCATCACCTCCCTCAGCTCATTTGGGGTCCCCAGACCCTGAACAAGCCGCTCCTCTGCTTTAGGAAACTCCAACCGAGCAACACGGTGGAGCAGTGGTTAGCATTGCTGTCTCACGGTGCCGAGGTCCCAGGTTTGATCCCGGCTCTGGGTCACTGTCCATGTAGAGTTTCTCCCTGTGTTTGCGTGGGTTTCACCACCAGAACCCAAAGTTGTGCAGACTAGGTGGATTGGTCATGCTAAATTGCCCCTTAATTGGAAAAAATTAATTGAGTACTCACTGCTGCCGAAACTCTTGACGACTTGTGACTCGACCGGTCCAAACTCGGATCTATGACCATGTTAAAATCACCTCCATACGATGCGACTCCAAGTCCGGAACCTTCCCCAGCACCCGCCTCAGAAAATCCACATCATCCCAATTTGTGGCATTAATGTTTACTAGAAACACCGGCATCCCGTTCAGCTGCCCACTGATCATCTGCTCAACTCGCTCAATCGCAGATTTCAGTGGTTCCATACCGTGGCCAGGTCTTCAAGGGCCTCTTTCCTCTGCTGCTGGAACTTATTGTTCAAAAGCTCCACCAACTGCTCCAACTACTAGGCAGGCAGTGTGCCCCCCTTGCCCTCCTCCATCCTTTTTGGCGCACCACAAAGACTCTCCTGCTCCAACTGCTCTTTCCTTCTTGCAGCACCCTTTGCCTGTGGATCCATATGCCAGCCACCTTCCCTGGGAACTCCTGCACTTTTTGCCCTCGAATTCTACCCTTTGGGCAGGAGAAGACCAACAAAAATTCACCTTGAGCGGGAGCCACCAAATGTGCGACCACTCTCTCCATGGCTGTCACTGAAAGTCGCACTACACTGTTAATCATATTCCACTATGTGGATAACTATTTGTCACCAACTCCTGTATTAGCAAATCTCAAAAGGACAGTTTCTGGATAATGAGAGGTAGGATCTGATTATAGGATCTGCTTTGAAATTGTTGAAAGCAAAATGATTATACTTTTTAAAGTATGGAACAAATGGGGTAAAGGTTGTACGTAATCCCTAATATGCAGAGTGACACGCAATCGGCAGGGGGTAATACTGGTAAAGCCATGAATGGAAATTTGTATAAAAACAAATGACTGCAGATGCTGGAATCTGAAACACAAACACAAAGTACTGGGCAATATCAGCACATCTGACAGAATCTGTGGAAAAGGGAGCTGACGTTTTGAGTCTGAATGACTTTGTCAAAGGAAATTTGCACCTTGCTCCTCGGTATGGGATTCGACTTGGAGGGAGGATGAAATTAATTTATAATAGCTTCATTAGTCAACATAAAACCAACTTTGTTCGATACAAATGAATCATATAACCTGCTCACTTTAAATTATTCTCGCCCTCTTTCATATGCTACCACGAGTGAATACAATATCTTGAATCAACTAATTAAAATGATCTCTAGAAGCAATATTGTGAATATTGTTTAATTGCTTTGAGATTTTGCGATGCCAGTTTTTGTGTGTTAAAAGCAGTGGTCCCATCCTACTTTGATCTTATCAAGAGTTTCTAACTATATCCCCACTCAAAATCCGTTAGGCACCAGCTATCAAAGAGTAAACCAAGCATGATTTAAAAGAAATGAAAGGTTTGAAACATTCATTAGATTAGGCAGCTTCTGTGCAGTTAGGAACCGAGTTAACGTATCCGATTGAGAACTAAAATCAGAACCAAAGACAATGTTGATAGCATCACAATGAAGTCGCAACTTTGTGTACTATTTGGGATGCTTGTTGAAAAAAACAGAAATATTTCCCAGTGTTGATTAAATGCCGCATTTAGTCATTATAAACGAAGCTTCGGGTATGATTTAGCGTTTTTTCCACTTTTAGAATAAAACATAAAATGCAAATTGATTATTAGCAACGCCTGTTCCTGTGGCTTCTAATTGAAATGAATGGAGACATTACCCGGAAGTAGATGTTGCCAAACCACTTCATGTTGCTGAATACGATCTATACCTTTGTACGGGCCATCCGGGTCTTCGGGCGATGACGTCATTACAGGTCGGTGGAGCATGCGCAGATCTTCTTGCCGGGATCTCTTCGCAAGGTCGGCACCATGGGGCTGGAGGATGAGCTGATGTTAACCGGAGGACCTGGGGAGGTGAGGCCCGGGGACAGGAAAGTGGGACAACTCAGTAGGGCAAGGCGAAGCAATCTGAAAATCGGGGTCGGGCTCTGAAAGTCGTGTGAGGCCGGGTGGGGACGCGGAAGCAAGGACAAGCCTGGGCCCGGACTGAGCCGGGCCCTCGGGGTGAGTCCAAGGACAGAGAGGCAGGGGGGTGATCGCCGGGCTATGAGGAGAGCCGGGTTGAGGAACAGCGTAAGAGGGGGTTACTCCGTCTCGGGATGGTTCTCCAGATCCGGTCACGAAATCCAGTGACTGCTGATTTTTCCCCAGTGATACTGACCGGACCTGTGTTAGCAGCAAGCACTTTCCAGCACCTCCGAGCTCCTGCAACATTGTATAGAGTTTAGCTTCTTCGCTTAGCTTTCTCCCGCCATTCCCAATGCAAATCATTTTATTCTTCAATCATGACTGACATTGAGTTGCAGTTTGCAACTCTGCAATGAGCAAGGCAGAGAATCGCAATGCAATGAGGAAATAACAACCGTACAAATGGATATGGATATAGGTTAGGTGAGTGGGCCAAAATGTGGCAGATGGATTTGAGTAAATCATGCATTTTGTTTGTAAAAATGAAAAGGCAACTTAAAGACGTGCAGTTAAGTGAATTGAACATTCTGAATTCTCCCTCTATGTACTCGGACAGGTGCTGGAGTGTGGCAACTAGGGATTTTCACAGTAACGTCAGTGTTAATGTAAGCCTACTTGTGACAATAATAAAGATTATTATTCTTACCTAAATCGGGAGAGACTTTGGGGTGCTCCAGCACAGGGGGATCTGGGGGCCCTCGTTCATAAGTGACAGAAAACTAGCATGCAGGTGGAGCAGATAAAAAAGAAAGCAAATGGAATGTTGGCATTTGTAGCTAAAGGAATCGAGTATAAAGGTAAGGAAGTGTTGTTGCAAGTATACAAGGCATTGGTGAAACTGCACCTGATGTATTGTGCACAGTTCTGGTTCCTTTATGTGAAGAAAGATGTGGCATTGGAGGCAGTTCAGAGGTTCACCAGGTTGATTCCAGAGATGAGGGGTTTGTCGTATGAAGAGAGATTGAACAGTTTAGGCCTATAATCTCCAGAGTTAAGAAAAATGATGGGAGATCAAATTGAGGTATACAAGATGATATACGGTATGGATAAAGTAGATGTGGAGCGGATGCTTCTTGTGGGACATTCTAGAACGAGAGGTCAGAGTCTTGGGATAAGAGGTAGTAGGGCAGCACAGTGGTGCTCTGGTTACCACTGCCTACGGCGCTGAGAACCTGGGTTCGATTGCAACCCGGGTCACTGTCCTTGTGGAACATAGAACAGTACAGCACAGAACAGGCCCTTCGGCCCTCGATGTTGTGCCAAGCAATGATCACCCTACTTAAACCCACGTGACCCGTATACCCGTAACCCAACAATCCCCCCCATTAACCTTACACTACGGGCAATTTAGCATGGCCAATCCACCTAACCCGCACATATTTGGACTGTGGGAGGAAACCGGAGCACCCGGAGGAAACCCACGCACACACAGGGAGGACGTGCAGACTCCACACAGACAGTGACCCAGCCGGGAATCGAACCTGGGACCCTGGAGCTGTGAAGCATTGATGCTAACCACCATGCTACTGTGAGGCCCCTGGAGTTTACACATTCTCCCCGTGTCTGCGTGGGTTTCACCCTCACGACCCAAAGATGGGCAGGTTAGGTGGATTGGCCACTAAATTGCCGCATAATTGGAAAAAAATAATTGGGTACTCAAAATTTATATTTAAAAAAAATGGATGAGGGAGCAAATTTAAAAGGGAGTTGAGGAGAAACTACTTCTCCCAAAGGTTTGTGAATCTGTGAAATTCGCTACCCCAGAATGCGATGGATGCTAGGACAGTGAGTACATTTAAGGAGGACTTAGATTTTTAATTGGTAATAGGTTGAAGGTTTATGTAGAACGGGCACGATGGTGGCCAGGTTGAGATCAGCCATGATCAAATGGTGAGCAGATTCGATGGGCCGAATGGCCTAATTCTGCTCCTATATCTTATGAATTGGAAACCTAAAAAATCGCCCAACCTTTTTTTTAGAAAAACTTAATCCAGTTCTATATTCTGTGTCCCATCATTATTCTACTTGCATGGATGGTTGTGGGAAGATATTGATCCTATAAATTCAGCAGGTTGTCACTTTTCTAATACAACATTAAAGCAAAAAAATACATCAGTTACTTGAAATTTAAAACAAATGCATCAAGAGTTAACATTTCCATTGGGACCTGTAAGCTAAACTTTATAATTTTTTTTAAAAGAAGTATTTTTATTTAAATTTTTACATTTGACACACAATATTACAAAATATACCCAACACCCCAAACAATTTCACCTGCCATATATTTGGGTCCAATCCAAAACCTTTCCAAAACTGCAAAGAAATAGCTCTACTCCATACAATCAAACGCCTTCTCTGCAGCCACTGTCACCACCAGATTACTTCCTCCTTCTGTGAGAGAAAGCACCACGTTCAACAAAGATATATGCCTTAATGAACCGCACTCCACCGGGTCTTTGTCCTTAAGCAACAGCGAAATGGATACCTGTCCCATTGTCTCCAGCAGTGCTCCCTTAGCCACCGTGACCTCAAAACATCCACCAACAGCGGTGCCAACTTATCAAACATTTTATTAAACTCTACAGGGAAACCATCCGAACCCGATACCTTACCCGTCTGCATTTTCCCTAGCGCTACCCGCACTACTTCCACCCCCACTGTCTCCTCCAACCCTCGTCTCCTACTACGGGACACTCCAATCTCCCCAATAACTCTCCTTCAACTCATCCCCCAGAGGCTCTTGAGTAATACAAATTCTTATAGAATTCCTCAAATGGCTTGTTCACCTGCTCCGGTGCCACCGCCTTGTCCCATCCCGGACCCAAACAAACTCTGGTAGCCACCTGCCGGCAGAGCTTGCCAGCCAACAAACGACTGGCCTTCTCCCCATACTCATACACGGCCCCCCTCGCATGCCCCAACTGCTGAAGCGCTTCTCCCGTGAACAGAAGAAACCTCGCCTGCAGATTCCTCATCACCAGAAGGTCCAGAGTCTGATCCTTCGCATACCTTTCATCTACCTCCAAAATGTCCTCTATCAACCGCTGCTGCTCCTCTCTTGCCTCTCTGTCAACCTGAGCCTTAAACAAGATGACTTCGCCCCTCACTACTGCTTTCAACACTTCCCATACCACTAATGGTGAAACATCCCCATTCCTATTGAACCCTATTTTGGTACAGAAATTTGGGTCCTCCAGCAACCCCAAGTCCAACCTCCATGTAGGCCTCTGAGCTAGCTTCTTTTCCAGGACCATATGCACCCAATGTGGAGCATGGTCCAAGATAACAATCGCAGAATATTCTGCCTTCCTCACCCCAGCCAACAGCGCCTTACCCATAACAAAAAAGATATCAACCCTTAAACACACATTGTGTTCTGGCGAAAAGAATGAGAATTAGGGCAGCACGGTAGCATGGTGGTTAGCATAAATGCTTCACAGCTCCAGGGTCCCAGGTTCGATTCCCGGCTGGGTCACTGTCTGTGCGGAGTCTGCACGTCCTCCCCGTGTGTGGGTGGGTTTCCTCAGGGGGCTCCGGTTTCCTCCCACAGTCCAAAGATGTGCGGGTTAGGTGGATTGGCCATGCTAAATTGCCTGTAGTGTCCTAAAAAGTAAGATTAAGGGGGGGGGATTGTTCGGTTACGGGTATAGGGTGGATACGTGGGTTTGAGTAGGATGATCATTGCTCGGCACAACATCGAGGGCTGAAGGGCCTGTTCTGTGCTGTACTGTTCTATTCTATACTCCCTATCCTGCTGGTGGCAAAACCTCCACAGATCCGCCCCTCCCATCTCCCTCATAAACACAGCCAACACCTTTGTGCCCCCACCCCCAAGGAGGTCAGCAAACGTGGTTTGGACCTACCCACCTTCGGATCCAACAGTGTATTCAAGTACACCCCCAGTATTAACTGGTGCATATCCAAATTTGTTGCGGCAGCCAACGTCTTTTTTATAAATCCCACGTCATCCCAATTTAGTGCATATTCGCTAACCAACACGACCAACCTCCCCTCCAAAGCACCCATTACTATAACATACCAACCCCCTTGATCCAGCCACTGCGTATCCAACTGGAATCTCGCCTCTTACCCACCTGAATCAAAGCCGAAGTGGAACACCTGACACACCCAGCCCTTCCATAGCCTTACCTGGTCATTCAGCAACAGCACCGCAATGACTTTCAAGCTCTTCAAATGCTAGAAAACTCTCGCTCGCTTCATGGTCCCCCCAACCCTCGCACGTTCCATGTCATCACCTGGACCAAGGGTGTCTCCCCCTCCCCACCCCTCCTATCAGTCATGGCCTCTCCTCCTGGCCACGCCCCACAGATGGGACCCTGCCCTGCTCTGAGTCACCGACAGCTTCCCCTTCGCAGAAATCCCCCAGCCAATTCCTCTTGAAATCACCTCACCCCATATTGTCTCCATTTCCCCTCCATTCACACCTCCCAGGCCCATTGAAGCCTGTCCATAAAGGTTCCAATGACTGCGGACCTTCCCTCTCCCACACCACGCTCCTGGACACTAGCCAACTTACGTTTGCTAGTGAGGTGGCCCCTCCCAAAGCCCCTGCCCCACATAGAAAAAAGCTAAGCGGGTGGAGGCGGCTTCGTGCAGGGGCTCCAGCTTGGCAGCCCTGGTCACGGCTCCTCTACCGCTGCCGCCGGCCAGGTACTCCACCAGCCCGGTAGTGGTGGCGGATATGGGGCCAGTGGAGGAGGCATGTAGTGGCGACGGTGGCGTCGGTTTGGGCGCCAATCTGCGACAACCATCGGTTTGCCCCCTGGAGTATGGATGGGGGGTTTTGAGCATGGCGGCGGGCGGGGGTGGGAAGGGTGGGCGATATGTTCCTGGAAGGGAGCTTTGTGAGTTTGATGAGCTTGGAGGAGAAATTTGGGCTGGTAAGGGGAAATGATTTTAGGTACCTACAGTTGCGGGACTTTGTTCGTAGACAGGTCCCATCTTTCCCACGCCTCCCGCCAATGGGGATCCAAGACAGAATAGACTCTAGGGGGGAAGAAGGGGAGGGTAGAGTCTCTGCTATTTATACGGTGCTCATGAGGGAGGAAGGGTCCCAGGCGGAGGAACTGAAACTTAAATGGGAGGAGGAGCTAGGTGGGAAATGGAGGAGGGGCTGTCGGCAGAGGCCCTGAGTAGGGTACATTCGACCGCAACATGTGCCAGGCTCGGGCTGATTCAATTTAAGGTCGTTCACCAGGCCCACGTGACGGTGGCTCGGATGAGCAAATTCTTTGGGATAGAGGACAAATACGCTAGGTGCGCGGGAGGACCAGCGAATCACGTTCACATGTTTTGGGCATGCTCTAAGCTTAGGGGGTACTGGGAGGGATTTGTGGGCGTCATGTCCCGGGTGCTAAAAACAAGGGTGGCAATTTTTGGGGTTTCGGAAGATCCGGGAGTCCAGGGGGAGAAAGAGGCCGATGTTTTGGCCTTTGCTTCCCCGATAGCCCGGCGACGAATACTATTGGCGTGGAGGGACTCAAAGCCCCCGAAGACTGAGTTGTGGCTTGCGGACATGTCGAGTTTCCTGGGTATGGAAAAAATTAAGTTTGCCATGAGGGGATCTGTACAGGGGTTCGCCCGGAGGTGGCAACCATTTATTGACTTCTTTGTGGGAGAGTGAGCGTCAGCAAGGGGGGGGTAGAGTAGCGTAGGAGGGATAAAATGGTGGGTAGTACTGGTGGGAGAGGAGTGGGCTTGTGCAGTATGTTACGATTGAAGTATTGAATGTACGTGGATGGTTGCAGATTTTTGCCTTTTTTGCTTTCTTTCTGTTGATGTCTGTAACTGTTTACAAAGCCAAAAACTACCTCAATAAAATTGTTTATTTAAAAAAAACTAACTAACATCAATACCCCCCACACCCAAACCTTCCAAACTCATAGAATTTACAGTGCAGAAGTAGGCCATTTGGCCCATCGAGTCTGCACCGGCTCTTGTAAAGAGCACCCTATTTAAGCCCATACCTCCAGCCTATTCCTGTAACCCAATAAGCCCACCTTAACCTTTTGGACACCAAGGGCAATTTAGCATGGCCAATCCACCTACCCTGCAAATCTTTGAAGGAAACCGGAGCACCCGGCGGAATCCCACACAGACAAGGGGAGAACGTACAGACTCCCACAGACATTTACCCAAGCTGTGAATCAAACCTGGGATCCTGGAGCTGTGAAGCAATGGTGCTAACCACTGTGCTACTGAGCCGTCCAACACAATAATCCCTCAAACCCAAAAGAAGCAAGTCCCAACCAATCACTACAAAGCCCCTAACCAATCATTACAAAGCCCCTAACCATCCCTTCCCAAACACAACTTAAGCAAAGAAAAACAACAAAGACAAAAGCGCAAGGAGAAAAAAAACAGTAGAAAAAAACATTAACACCACCAAAGTCCAACTCTGTGTCTGTGCCCCTCCCCGGGTGTATTTGGCTGTCAACCGGTCTTGGAACAAGTTGGTGAACGTCTTCCATGTCTTGTGTGAGCCCTCTTCTGACCCACGGATGTGACTTGTATTTTCTCCAGTGGGGGGAATTCTGACAGGTCGGACAGTCAGTTTGCAGCTTTGGGGCAACCTGACCCAGTCAAATAAAGCCCCGCCCAAATCCGAACCGTCCCAGTACCTCCCACAGATAATCCCATTCTACCCGATCAAAAGCCTTTTCTGCATCCATTGCGATCACTGCCTCCACCTCCCTACCTTCCAGGGGCATCATGATCACTTTTAACAACCTTCTTAACATTTGCCACCAACTGCCTACCCTTAACAAACCCCGTCTGGTCCTCCCCAATAACGTCCAGAACACGATCCTCAATCCTGGAGGACAAAATTTTGGCCAGCAATTTGGCATCCGCATTCAACAGGGATATCGGCCTGTAGGACCCACACAGCTCCGGGTTATTGTCCCGCATCAGATTCAGCGAAATTGTGGCCTGTGACATCGTCGGGGGCAGCACCCCTCTTTCCCTTGCCTCATTGAAAACCTCATCAACACCGGCCCCAATATCCCAGAGAACTTTTTGTAAAACTCCACTAGGTGCCCGTCCGCCCCAGGGCTTTATCCAACTGCATGGCCTTCAGACCCTCCACTATCTCTTCCAACCCGATCGGGGCCCCCAGCCCTTCTACCAGCTCCACGTCCACCTTTTGGAAATTAAGCCCCTCCAAGAAGTGCTTCAGCCCCGTAGGGGGTTCCGATCTGTACAGCCTACTGTTGAAATCCCTAAACGCCTTATTCGCCCCTGCTGAATTCCCAACCAGGTTCCCATCTCCGTCATTTACTTTCCCTATCTCCCTTGCTGCTTCCCTCTTTCTAAGCTACTGTGCAAGCATTCTGCTGGCCTTCTCTCCATGCTCACAGATCTCCCCCTCGCCTTTCGCAGCTGCTCCACCGCCCTCCCTGTGGTTAACAAGCCGAACTCCGCCTGTAGCCTCTGTGTTCCCTTAAAAGCCCTGCCTCTGGGGTCTCCGCAATCCTCCTATCGATGTACCAGTTGGTCCGTCTCTGCCCTGTCCACCATCTCCCAATGGGCCCGTATCGAGATCAGCTCCCCTGTGACCACCGCCTTCAGTGCTTCCCAGACCACCGCTGCTGAAATTTCCCCCGTGTCGTTGACCTGCAGGTAGTTCTGAATACATTTCCTCAGCTGCTTGCACACCCCTTTGTCAGCAAAACGTCCCACATCTAACCTCCATTGCGGCACTGGTTACTCACTTTCTTTATTAACCTGCAGGTCAACCCAATGCGGAGCATGGTCTGAGATTATGATCGCCGAGTACCCCGTGTCCACCACCCCTGCCAGTAAGGCCCTGCTCAAAATAAATCAATCAATCTGGGAGTGCACTTAATGCACGTGTGAGTAGAAGGGGAACTCCTTCACCCTCGGCTGCCCAAATCTCTGGATCCACTCCCCCCCCCGCCCCCATCTGCTTCATGAACCGTTTTAGTTCCTTTGCCATTGCTGGCACCCTGCCCGTTTTTGAGCTTGAGCAGTCCAAGCCAGGGTCAATAACTGTTGAAGTTCCCTCCCATGACCAACCTGTGCGAGTCCAGGTCCGGTGTATTCCCCAGCATCCTGTTTATAAACTCCACATCACCCCAAATTGGCGCATATACATTTACTAATACCACCTGCACCCCCTCCTGTTTCCCACTGACCATAATGTACCGATCTCCCACGTCCGAGACTATTCTACCCGCTTCAAACACCACCCGTTTATTGATCAGGATCACGACCCCTCTAGTCTTTGAGTCTAGTCCCGAGTGAAAGAAATGACTGACCCAGCCTTTCCTCAATCTAATCTGGTCAGTTACTCTAAGGTGCGTCTCCTGCAACATTACTATGTCCACCTTCAGTCCCCGAAGATGCGCGAACACAAGTGCCCTCTTGACTGGCCCGTTTAACCCTCGAACATTCCAGGTGATCAGCCTAGTTTGGGGGGGGGGGGGGGGTCATTGCCCCACTCCTTCGCCGATCATCCATCCCCTTTGTTGGGCCCACCTCCAGCCCATGCTCTGCGCCTCCACCGGTCCACCCCCAGGCAGCCTCTGCCCCCAACCTCCTCTCTGTCCCTTAATAATTTCGTATTTATGACTGATAATTGTTTCTCCTTAGGATGAAGAGGAGGAAGAAGACGTGGTGGTAAGTAGACAAAGATCTTCCGTGTAAATTCTAGATATCTGGATTTGGTTTTTATTACTTCTGCTTTGGATGTGGGCTCGGTTGAATTTATTGTCTGTCCATATTAATCCAAGAAAATGTTGATGGATCTTTTCCTTAACTGCTGCAATCCCTTGTATTCCCAAAACAGTGTTAAATAGGGCATTCCAAAGTAATCGTCCAGTGACAATGAAAGAATAGCAATATTTCCAAGACACTGCTGTTCTTGTCCTTCTGAGGACATTGGTGAGATTGCATCTTGAATACTGAATGCAGTCTTGGGTTCCTTATTAAAGAAGGACGTAGATGCACTGGAAGTTGGTTCAGAGGAGGTTTATAAGATTGATAGCTGCAATGAGCGAGTTGTCGTTTGAGAATAAGTTGGACAGACTGGGCTTGAGGAAATTACTCGACTGATGATCTTGAATTGTTTTGACTGACAACGTAGATGTGGAAAGGATGTTTCCTGGTTTGGGTGAATCCAGAACTAGCGTGTAATTTTAAAACGAGGGCTTGCCCTTATAGGACAGAAATAAAGAGAATTATTTTCTCTCAAGGGTTGTGCGAGTTTGGAACTCTGCCTCAGAAGTTGGTGGAAGTGGATCATAGAACCATAGAATCCCTACAGTGCAGAAGGAGGCCATTCAGCTCATCACGTCTGCACCAACCTTCTGGCTCCTGTCCCATCCCTATGACCCCACTTAGCTTGCACACTCCTGGACACCCAAGGGGAAATTTTAGCACAGGCAATCCACCTAACCCGCACATCTTTGGACTGTGGGAGGAAACCGGAGTTCCCCAAGGAAACTCACGCAGACACTGGGAGAACAAAACAGTCACCCAAGGCTGGAATTTACCATTATAACCATTTATTCACTTCTCCCTCGCGCTTCTCTAGTTTCCCTTGAAATGCTTCAATCATTGTGATGATGAGTTTCACATTTTTATCACTCTTTGGGTGAATAAGTTTCTTCCTAATTCCTGATTGGATTTCTTGGTGACTCTTATACTAGTGTCCTCCAGTTACGTTTTCCCCACAGGAGGACACATTCTCTTTTGTATCCAATATAATGTACTAATCATTTGCTGTGTCCTGTATGCCATCGAACTTTGAGTTGTTGCATCTGACAGGCCAGTGTGGCCCATCCCTCTCCTGATCTGAGCCTTGTAGATGGTTGTTAAGTTTTAAGTCCAGTGGTGAGCTGAGTATCCAGATTCTGTTCAGATCCTGCAGCTATGGTGCTGGTATAGCTGGTTCAGTTCACTCTAGTCAGTGGTGTCCCCAAGATGTTGATAGTAAGTACTGGGCTTTATTGTGCTGCTTAAAGCTGCAAATTAAAAATACTGCTGCCTCATGGTGCTGAGGAACTGGCCCCAGGTCACTATTCATGTGGAGTTTGCATATTCTTTTTTTACCTACCCTGCACATCTTTGGGTTTCTGGGGGTGAGACCCACGCAAACACGAGGAGACTGTGCAAACTCCACACGGACAGTAATCCGGAGCCAGGATCAAACCCGGGTACTCAGCGCCATGAGGCAGCCATACTGACCACTGTTCCACCCGAGTTTGCATATTCTCCCCAAATCATCCTGAAGGTCATGTTCTCTTCCACAAACTTGCTGATAAATCAAACATAACCATGGTGCTGCTAACTTTTCTTTTTGAACGTGCTGAAACTCAAATTTGTTTAAATTCTCATCGCCAAAAAGATGCAGTAACTTGACCACAAAAAGGAAGTCGAATCGCATTGGTAATAGTGTTACTATATAGTTAATCTTCTTTAATGTATAAAACTAATGAAGTTTAAAGTACAGTATGGACGTGAAAACGGGAGCAGCTAGCTAAACATTGAAAAACAGTAATCGAATTAGAACTAACTACAGTTAAAAGAATGTACGCAGGTAACAACTAATGACATCACAGCACTGATGACATCAGCAATGGATTTAAATAAGAAGATGCATAATAATATCACTCTATAACACCTTGCCTTGTTAATCTTCCCAAAATGCACCACCTCATATTTTTCATGGTTAAATGCCATTTGCCACTGTTCTGTCCATCTGACCAGCACGTCTATATCACCGTATATTTGAAGGCTTTCCTCTGTGCTATTTACCACCCCAAGTTTTGTGTCATCTGCAAACTTACTGATCATGCCAACCACATTCCTGTCTGGATCGTTAATGTACTCTAAATCAGCAAGGCACCCAACACACCATTGGACACAGGCTTCCAGTTGCAAGAACAACCTTCGACCAATGCCCTGTTTCCTGCCATGAAGCCAATTTTGGATCCAATTTTTCAAATTGCCCTGGATCCCAGGGGCTCTTATCATCTTGATCAGTCTCCCATGGGGAACCTTGTCAAAAGCCTTACTGGAGTCCATGTAGACTACATCAACTGCACTTCCCTCATCTACATGCCTCAACACCTCTTTGAGGAAATCTCTTGGACATGATCTCCCTCTGATAAGCGAATACTGGCTATTCTTGATTAATCCTTGCCTTGTCAAGTAGAGATTAATACTACCCTCAAGTTTTTCCAATCATTTCCCTACCACTGATGTTAGAGTCACTGGCCTGTAATTACCTGGTTCTTCTGTACTACTTTTCTTGAATAATGGTATAATGGTACCGTATTAGTTATCCTCCAGTCCTCTGGCACCTCAACCTGTGGTCAGAAGAGGATTTGAAAATTAATTTTTTTGATATAAATTTAGAATACACAATTATTATTTTTCTAATTAAGCGGCAATTTAGCATGGCCAATCTGCCTAACCTGCACATTTTTGGGTTGTGGGGGTGAAACCCACGCAGACACAGGGAAAATGTGCAAACTTCACACGGACATTGACTCGGGGCCGGGATCGAACCCGGGTCCCCAGCGCCGTAGGTAGCAGTGCTAACCACTGCACCACCGTGCCTCCCTACGATTTGAAAATTATGTCAGAACCCCTATGATCTTCGCTCTTGCCTGAAACTGGTGACACTTTCTGAAAATGTGGTCATCCAAACTGCATGGAGCTCAAGGAATTCCCACATACTGCAAGCCATGCAAAACATGGGACTGAGCCGTCCAGTCATACTTTTAGCTTAAATGACTCTTACATTAAATTTATTCCAAGTACAATTTTTTAAAGCTAAAACTCTTGCCTTTCCTTTAATGTAACTTTAAATTGGAGAGAAATAACTTGTCCACTAGTGACCAATCAGCTCTCTCCCTTATAGCCACCTGCAGCAGGGCAAGACTCCTCTCAGCCAATCAACTTATAGCTTTCCTTAGATGCCGCTTGTCACTTTGTTTTCAATTTCTCTGCTCCCGCGGGTATCTCTCGCAGGTCGGCCTCTGCTCCCGTGGGTATCTCCCGCACTTGGGCTCTGTGCTCCCGTGGGTATCTCGCGCAGGTCGGCCCCTCTGCTCCCGCGGGTATCTCGCGCAGGTCGGCCTCTCTGCTCCCGCGGGTAACTCCCGCAGGTAACTCCCGCAGGTAACTCCCGCAGGTCGGCCTCTCTGCTCCCGTGGGTATCTCCCACACTTGGGCTCTGTGCTCCCGCGTGTATCTCCCGCAGGTCGGGCTCTCTGCTCCCGCAGGTATCTCCTTCAGGTTGGGCTCTGTGCTCCCGCGGGTATCTCCTGCACTTGGGCTCTGTGCTCTCGCGGGTATCTCCCGCAGGTCGGGCTCTTGTGCTCCCGCGGGTATCTCCCGCAGGTCGGGCTCTCTGCTCCCGCGGGTATCTCCCGCAGGTCGGGCTCTCTGCTCCCGCGGGTATCTCCCGCAGGTCGGGCTCTCTGCTCCCGCGGGTATCTCCTGCAGGTCGGGCTCTCTGCTCCCGCGGGTATCTCCCGCAGGTCGGGCTCTCTGCTCCCGCGGGTATCTCCCGCAGGTCGGGCTCTCTGCTCCCGCGGGTATCTCCTTCAGGTCGGGCTCTCTGCTCCCGCGGGTATCTCCCGCAGGTCGGGCTCTCTGCTCCCGCGGGTATCTCCTTCAGGTCGGGGTCTCTGCTCCCGCGGGTATCTCCTTCAGGTCGGGCTCTCTGCTCCCGCGGGTATCTCCTTCAGGTCGGGGTCTCTGCTCCCGCGGGTATCTCCCGCAGGTCGGGCTCTCTGCTCCCGCGGGTATCTCCCGCAGGTCGGGCTCTCTGCTCCCGCGGGTATCTCCCGCAGGTCGGGCTCTCTGCTCCCGCGGGTATCTCCTTCAGGTCGGGCTCTCTGCTCCTGTGGGTATCTCGCGCACTTGGGCTCTGTGCTCCCGCGGGTATCTCCCGCAGGTCGGGCTCTCTGCTCCCGCGGGTATCTCCCACAGGTCGGCCTCTCTGCCCCTGCGGGTATCTCCCGCAGGTCGGCCTCTCTGCTCCGGCGGCCAGTGAAGCTGCATGCTGTTGACCTGTGGCGGCTTTTGCATTGAGATTACTTTGAAGCTTTGTTGTGATGAAGAGCAGCTATAATCACTGCAAGCTACCGTTCAAAAACATAAGTAAGACTGCTGTTGCCCCATCCATTTACACCATTCAATCCCACATAAGGCGGGGATTATAAACTGACCGATGTGGAGCCAGTCGGCCTGAAACCTGTCCCTATCCCTCGGAGTTCCACACTGCTGCCCTTCATTTCCGAGGTCCGAGTAACATAAACCTGCTCAAATAAAAATTGAGAATTAAGTCTAATTTGATAATTTAAAAAATACACACTTTTTTTGAAACAATAATTTAAATAGTGGGCAAATGTTTAGTATTAAAACACAATAAATTTAAATAGTAGCTTTGTCTATGTAAGTTTTAAATAACATTCTATTTTCTTGTGCAGGATCCCATAACAAACATCAGGGATCAATGTGAGCAGATTGAAACTTGTGTGAAACTGCGAGAAATACTGGACACCTGTACAGAGCGAGTGAGTTCCCGATCACAAACCGAAGAAACCTGTACCGAGGAGCTGTTTGACTTCTTGCATGCCCGGGACCACTGTGTAAGTTCTGTGCTTATGTGATAAGATTGGTATCAATGTTATTGTTTTGACTTTTAGGGAGGACTTCCAATTTTCCTCATGGATGTTGTTCTCTCTTGTTTTATAAAGTGTCTTGATGGCACACAATTCCTATTTGCAGTACCAACATAGTAATGTAGATCTTCCATTGAATGCATCAAGGATGTTTAGACATTTAAAATTGATACTATAAATACCTGTTTTTTATTTGACGTGTAATCACACCAAAGGTTGATTAAATAATGCTGAAAATGTTATTAGTTTGTAATTGAAATGAATCATTGGAAAGTAAGAAGATTCTTAAGTTATAAATAATTGTTTTTAAAAAATAAATTTAGAGTACCCAACTCATTTTTTCCAATTAAGGGGCAGTTTATCGTGGCCAATCCTGCTAGCCTGCACATCTTTGGGTTGTGGAGGCGAAACCCACGCAAACACGGGGAGAATGTGCAAACTCCACACGGACAGTGAGCCGGAATCGAACATGGGACCCCGGCACAGTGAGGCTGCAGGGCTAACCACTGCGTCACAGTGCTGCCTCAAGTTATAAATAATTCTGATTGAAATGTAAACTTTTTTAATTTCTAGAATTATCAAATGATGTGGAACAGAAAGAGATCTAATCCCCTGCCCTAACCCCATCATGGCCAACAATCCACCGCCCTATCCCCATCATGGCCGATCTGTTTGTGTCCTGAACTCCGCGTTCCCATCTAGCCCGTTTTTCTTGCCTAACAAGAATCTGTCTACCTCTACCTTTTAAATATTCAATTACCTTTTCTCTACCGCCTTCTGAGAACAAGTTCCAAAGTGGCACAACCCTCAGGAAAAAAAATATTCTTCATCTCTGTCGTAAAAGGGTGACCCCAATTTTAAAACTGTGCCCTCTAGTTCTTGGCTTACCCAGAAGAGGAAACATCCTTTCCACGTTCATCTTGTCAATACCATTTAGGATCTTTTATACATCAATCAACTCGCCCCTTAATCTTCTAAACTCGAGTGGAAGCAGGCCACGGTTGTCCAACCTTTCCCCGTAAGACAACCTGCTTATTTCAGCTATCGGCCTCGTCGTTGGTAGCCCCTCGGAAACCAGGATGATGTCCGTCCGACTTGGTGAGTCTTCAGATTACTGAGGAGCACAACTCTGGATCCACAATATCTTTCTGCAGTGGGGGCATTACGCAGGGAACTGGAATTCGCAGCCCCAGGTTGGCTTCCCTCTTCCTTTGCCATTCTGTCTTGCTGTCAGGATTCTGAGTCTCAAAGCGGTTTGTGCCTTGATGAATGACGTGGATGATGACGGCCAGATATACGATGAACAAGGTGAGGACGATCACAACCTTGTTTAACACTGTCCGGATGGGACAGTTTGTGATCTTCCTCTTAAGACAGTGGCGATTGTATTGTCATGCAGGAGTCTCAGGATGGTGACGAGCATCAAGAGGCAACCAAAGCACTGGAGGACAATTCAAGAGCTACATTTGTAAAGAATAAAACTCCCTGATCAAGTCAATGAAGGCGAGGAAGCTCCTCTTAACTGCATGCAATGCATTTACATCCTTAAATAAGGAGACCAGAACTGCACACAGTATCGAGATCGCGTCTCACCAATGCCCAGTATAACTGAAGCATAACATCCTAACATCTGTGTTCAATTCCTCTCATAATATAGATAGCATTCCATTAGCTGTCTTAATTGCCGTACCTGCATATTTATTTTTGTTGCTTGTGTACTTGAGTTATACATTTCCTCCCAATTTACTTATATGATATTGATGCACAACTGTTCCCAATCTGCTCTCTGTCTCATCCACTGTGCTCTCACCCATGATAAAACTTTTATTTTTTGTTCCAGGTGGCTGAAAAAATCTTCAGTAAGTTAAAGTGAAGTCCAGTACCCGAGGAACTCGACTGTATCAGAATTCATAACAGTTGTGGGGAACCCAATTCACTGATTTCTAACTGAGAAATGGATGTTTGTGGTCCTTTGAACGATAGTTCAGGCATTGCCTTTGTTAAAGGTTTACTATGTTTGTGATTTGGTGCCAGAAATTGTTTATTTTACTTGCTATTATAAGTAAATTTATTGAACTCCAAATCTAGTGTCTTATTTCATTCTTTTTGTTTTATTTAGGCTGATGGTTTAGAGTTGAAGCAGGTTACCATTGCACTGAAATGATAGTTGTGCCCTCTTTTTCCTGTACAAAGATTTATTTCTATCCCCTCCCACTTATAATGATGCCTCAGCTTTAGTAAACAAATGGTTGATCTATATCTTAACTCTCTTTAACCTGCTTTGGTCCCATAACCCTTGTTTAATTTCACGTGAGGAAAATGTGGTTTGAGTTTGGCAATAAAGCTGCGTAAATTTACATAGTAGAATTAACAGTGCAGAAGGAGGCCATTCAGCCCATCGAGTCTGCACCGGCCCTTGGAAAGAGCACCCCACTCCTCTACCCTATCCCTGTAACCCAGTAACCTCACTTAAACTTTTTGGACATGAAGGGCAATTTAGCATGGCCAATCCACCTAACCCGAACATTTTTGGACTGTGGGAGGAAACCGGAGTGCCCGGAGGAAACCCACGCAGACGCAGGGAGACCGTGCAGATTCTGCACAGTGACCCAAGCCGGGAATCGAACCTGGGACCCTGGAGCTGAGACGCTACTGTGCTGCCCACTCCTGTAAAAGTTAACATATTGATCAGTCAGAAATTTATTGAATGGCATATTGAGTGTGAGGGGTTGAATGACCATGTGTACCTAATGCTGAGGGGCTGCAATATGCTTTCCTGGTACAGGTGCTGCAGCAGTTGCCATTCGGTGTTCCTGCTGTTTTGTTCTGTGGGAAAAAATTTCTCCCAAGAACATAAGAATTAAGAGGAGTAGGCCAGACAACCCCTTCAGTCTGCACTACCATTTGATAAGAACATGGCTGTTCTTGAACCTCAGCTACAGCTGCCTGCACTATTTCCAGATCCTATGGTTCCCTTGCTATCCAAACATCAGGCGATTTGAATATGCGCAACAATTGAGCATCCACAGCTCTATACGGTTTTTTTAAAAATCCAAAGGTACACCTTTTTTTGAGTGAAGAAATTTCTCCCCACCTCTCTTTCAAATGGCCAACACTTATGATATGGAACCCTAAAGTTCAGTGGTGGGCATCCTGAAGTGATAACGCATGCAAAGCAAGGGCAAGTGAAGTGAGGTGCATGCTAATTGCTCACAACATTGACTGAGAGTTGTGCGTTCAAACTGTAAATATTTTGTTATCATTTGATAGTTCTATTAATATATAAATGATTAAGCATTTTCTATATATAACTCATTACAAAATATTCTGAGTATTAAATCTTATTCATGGTTAGTGAACAAGCCCAATTTCAATCTTGCAGCCCACTGAGATGAAGGGAGGCCGCTCATGGGCCCACACACTAGGCAAGATTGCCCATCACTACCCTAGTTCTTATCTCTGCCAGGAGAAATGATTGTCCAGCAAATGTACCTTGTCAAATCCTCTTAAGAATTTTATGCATTTCATCGAGATCACCTCTTATTCTAAGTGCTACGGAATCTAAGTCTAGTTAGACTACTTGATCTCTTCTTAAATCCATTGCCCCAGAATTGTGTAACAAACCTATATCACACTCCCAAGACAATAAATGTACACACTAATCCTGTTATGATCTCGTGACCCTGTGTAATTGCAGATGATAGGGTTGATGCTGTGCCTTAATTGTATTGTACATTTTGAATTAAAGGCATTCAATGGAAGCAAATGAAAACTGCATTTTGCTATACGTTGATAAACTTTCATAATATGTTTAATTCCTTACAAGTAAACAATAACTGCAAAGATTGCTAGCCACAACCTCAGTTTTGATTAGATTATGTATAAATCCTCAGGTAGCACTTTCTTGATTGTCACTTTATTGCCGGAATTGCAAATGCAGACCCACATGTCCAATTTATTTTGAAGTGCTTTCTTTTGCCCCATTATGGTAGTCTCAGTGATGACTGTAGTGATATCATGGTTGTGTTGTACTTCACCGACTGACCACTAGGAGTCTCATGAGTATATAAGTGAATATTAGTCAGGTGACCCTTCCGACTGGCTGGAGGAAGCTGGAGAAATGTTGCCTATGCATGATCTTAGTTATTCATCTGTTGTTTTGTATATAGTTTACCCACAGTTAATGCTAATAAATTGTTTATAGCTTTAGCTACAAGTGTCTTGTCAACCATCGACAAGAACATTAGAATGATTGTATTTTTGTATAGTATTAGAGGAAGGGGTTATATTTATTTTAAAAAACACTTCACTATTCCATGTAGGCCAACCTCTTGGCCCATGACACATTCAAAGCGCTGGACCACATTAACACAACATGCAAAGAATGGATCAGACTGAGAAAGATGGAAAATAAGTATATAAGTACCAGCAATACTATGAAATTGGGACCAAGAGTCATAAAATCACTTCAGTGCAAGGGAGGCCATTTGGTCTGCACCGACTCTGAAACAGCATCCTACGTAGGCCCATGCCTCCACCCAATCCCCATAACCCTGAGCATTAACCATGGCCTATCCACCTAACCTGCACATCCTTGGATTCCAAGGGGCAATTTAGCATAGTCAATCCATCTAACCTGCACATCTGTGGATTGGGATGAAACCGCAACACCCTGAGGAAGCCCAGACAGTCACCCCAGGCTGGACTTGAACTTGGAGTCCCTGGCGCTGTGAGGCAGCAGTGTTAACTGCCACCATGCCACAAAATATATTTTGTATTCCAGCCTTTCACTCGGTGCTGTACTTGTACGATCAGATGTCATGTTTCAGATTAGGTGAATTAAGCTTCTCTGCCCTGTCTAATAGATGATTCCATGACACTTTACAGAAATTCTTCCTGGCATCCAGACCAATCTTTATTCCTCAACCACCATAACAAAATCATTGGGTCATTAATCACACAGTTTATAAGGCCTTGCATTATGCAAATTGGCTGTTTCATGTCCCTGTATTTCGCTGATTAAATGCAGTAGAATGGAATGCAATGGAACATCGTGAAAGGCAGTGTATAAATGGAAATTATTTTTTTAGACATCTGCAGTGTTGATAGTTTTTAAATATATGTAGTTAGACGATTGATAAAACAGAGACCTATCCTCTAAATAGAGTAAATCACAATGAGATTTGTCAAAAACGTGTTGGCAAGAATCGTTTTTGAACTAATAATGCATTGGAAATTTTTCACTCCAGTTATTCACCAGAAAATTTTAGAAACATTTATTGCCACTGGAACGTGTGTAGTAGAAAATAGCAAAAACATGAAGTAATTTTAAAATGACTCCAGCTACGGTTCTGCCGAACAATAGCTGCTTTAATTTAAATACCAGCACCTTGTACACTTACATCAACCTCCTCCGGAGGTCCTTGTCCCAGGTGTCAGTCTTCACCCAATTTGGTTCACTCCACATAATATCATAAAATGGCTGAAGATACTGGATATACCAATGGTTATGGGCACTGACAACATCCTGGTAATAGTACTGAAGACCTGTGGCTCTAGCCAAGCTTTTTCAATACAGCTAGAACACTGGCATTCTACCCGATACAGGAGAAAATTAACGCCTATGAGAATTCGGAACTCCACTAGTTACAGTAATTCCTAGCACAAATACAGATGGTGGAAGGCCAGTCATCTCAGCCACAGGATATCACTACAGGTGTCCGAGCCCATGTCATCTTCAACTGCTTCATCATTGATCTTCCCTCCATCTTAAGGTCCTAAGTGGGTATGCTTGCTGATGATTGCAGTGTTCAGTAACATTCCCAATTCCTCAGATAGTGAAGCAGTTAGTCTTTGTATATAGCAAGACCTGAGCAACGTTGAGGCTTGGGCTGGTAAATGGCAAGTAACATTCACACCACAGCTGTACAGGCAGTGAGCTTCTCCAAGAGATAATCAAACCATCTCTTTGACATTCAATGACATGAATTCACAACTATCAACATCTTGTGGGTTACCATTGAACTGAAACTGAATTGGGTTAGCCATATAAATGCTGCAGCTACAAGATCAGGTTAGAGGCTGGGAATTCTGCAGTGAATAACTCACCTCTGGATGACTCAAAGCCACCAGCTGCAAGGCACAAGTCAGGAGTATAATGTAATACTCTCGATTTGTCTGGTGAGTGCAGCTTCAACATGCTCAAGGACTCTACATAATCCAGGACAAAGCAGCCTGTTTGATGGGCACCACAACTTACCATCTTAAACATTTACTCCCTCCACCACCAGTATACAATGGCAGAAGTATGCAATCTTGCACAATTTGCACAATAGCAATTCACCGAGGCTCCTTTGACAGAACCTTCCAAACCCGCAACTTCCACTACCTACCCAGAAGGATAAGAGCAGCAGATACGTGGGGACAATACCACCTGAAAATTCCCCTTCAAGCAATACATCATCCTGATTTGGAACTATATCACTGTTCCTTGACTGATAAAATCCTCACAGAACTGCAGGCATACCTACACTAGCCTGCATCAGTTAAAGAAGGTGGCTCACCACTGCCTTCTCAAGGACAGTTAGGGCTCATCTATAAATTCTGATCTTAAAACTGCACCATTAGCATTTCAGGGGGCTTCACCGGAGCATAATCAAACAAAAATTAATACCAAACCAAAAAAGGGGATATTAGGACAGCTGGCTAAAATTCTAGTCAAAAGAGAAATTAAGGAGCATCTTTATTTCTGATTCAAGGAGGGAATTCAGAGCTTTGGGTTGGATGTTGAGACAAAGGAAGCTGGGGATGCAGAAGGGACAGAATTGGAAGAACAGTTTCTGGCCAGTGGTGCTGCTGGGGTGCAGAGGACACACTACCATGGAGAGATTTAAGTATTTGGATCTGAATTTTATAATGGAGGTGTTGGAGGACCTGGAGGTAATATAGGCCAGTGAGCACAGGAACAATGGATGAATGAGACCTGCATGGTGCCAATTAGGAAACAGGCAGAAGCGATTCGGAGGTCTGTGGGTCCTATAGGCCAATCTCCCTGATAATGTAGACGCTAAACTGCTGGCCAAGATCCTGCCGTCCAGAATCGAAGACTGCGTACCGGACATGATTGTGGAGGACCAATCGGGGTTTGTTAAGGGCAAGCAGCTCGTAGCCAATCTAAGAAGGCTACTCAATGTGATTATGATGCCCCCGGAGGGCAGAGAGGTGGAGGAAGTGGTGGCAATGGATGCCGAAAAGGTGTTGGGACGGTTTGGGTTTAGAGAGGGCTTTGTGGACTGGGTTAAACTGCTATATCAGGCCCCGGAGGATAGTGTAAGGACGAACAGGGCGACATCTGAGTATTTTAGACTACACCGCGGGACAAGACAGGGATGCCCCCTCTCTCCACTACTGTTTGCGTTGGCCATAGAACTGCTGGCAATTGCTCTGAGAGCGGCAAGGGGATGGAAGGGAATGGTCGGGGGGGGGGGTAGAATACAAGGTCTCGCTCTACGCGGACGACCTGCTTTTGTATGTGTCAGATCCAGCGGCAGGGATGGACGGGATTATGGAAAGCCTAGGGGAGTTTGGCCGGTTTGCGGGCTACAAGTTGAACATGGCAAAAGCGAGATGTTTGTGGTGCAGGCGAGGCGTCAGGAGAATAGACTGAGGGAGCTACCATTTAGGCTGGTTGGGGAAAGTTTTAGGTATCACGGGATACAAGTGGCGCGCAACTGGGGTAAGATGCATAGGTTGAACTTGTCCAGGCTGGTGGAGCAAATGAGCGAGTTTCGGAGGTGGGATGCACTCCCGCTGTCACTAGCGGGGAGAGTACAGACGGTGAAGATGACGATCCTCCCGAGATTCCTGTTTATTTTTCAGTGTCTCCCTATTGTCATTCCGCGGTCCTTTAAAAGAATCAATAAAATCATCCTGGGATTTGTTTGGGCGGGGAAGTCCCCGCGGGTAAAGAGCGGGATGCTGGAACGGAACCGTAGCGAGGGGAGGCTGGCGTTGCCGAACCTCAGCAACTACTACTGGGCGGCTAACATAGCCATGATAAGGAAATGGATGGTGGGTACGGGGTCGGTTTGGGAGCGGGTGTAGGCTGCTTCGTGCAGGGGCACCAGTTTGGCAGCCCTGGTCATGGCTCCCCTGCCATTCCCGCCGGCCAGGTACTCCACCAGCCCTGTAGTGGTGGCGGCTTTGCGGCCAATGGAGGAGGCAATGCGGGGGAAGTGGGAGCGTCGGTCTGGTCCCCAATATGTGACAACCACCGATTTGTTCCGGAGAAGATGGATGGCGGGTTTCGAGCATGGCGGAGGGCAGGGGTGGGAAGGATGGGCGACTTGTTCCTGGACGGGAGCTTCGCGAACATAAGGGCGCTGGTGGAGAAGTTTGGGCTGGCAAGGGGGAATGACTTTCGGTGCTTGCAGGTGCGGGATTTCGTACGTAGACAGGTCCCGTCCTTTCCACGCCTTCCACCAAGGGGGATCCAGGACAGGGTAGTTTCCAGGGGTGAGGTAGGAGAGGGGGGAAGTCTCGGATATTTATAAGGAGCTTATGGGAGCGGAGGACACAGGGACCGAGGAACTGAAACTTAAGTGGGAGGAGGAGCTTGGTGGGGAGTTGGAGGGAGGTGTATGGGCAGACGCTTTGTGGAGGGTAAATGCAACCGCAACATGTGCCAGGCTCGGTCTGATTCAGTTCAAGGTGGTTCACCGGGCCCACATGATGGTGGCCCGGATGAGCAAATTCTTTGGGCTGGAGGACAAGTGTGCTAGATGTGGGGGAGGACCAGCGAACCATGTCCACATGTTCTGGGCATGTCCAAAACTCAGGGGATACTGACAGGGATTGCGGATGTCATATCCCGGGTACTGAAAACAAGGGCAATGAGTCCAGAGGTGGCGATGTTTGGGGTGTCGGAAGACCTGGGAGTACAGGAGGGGATAGAGGCTGACGTTGTGGCCTTTGCTTTCCTGATAGCCCGGCGACGAATACTGTTGGCCTGGAGGGAGTCAAAGCCCCCAAAGACCGAAGTATGGCTGTCGGACATGGCAAGCTTTCTCGGCTTGGAAAAAAATCAAGTTCGCCTTACGGGGATCACTATCGGGGTTCGCCCGGAGGTGGCAACCATTCATCGACTTCTTCGCGGGGAACTAATTGTCAGCGGGGGGGGGGGGGGGGGGGGGGGGGTAGAATAGTGTAGAGTAGGGGGGAAGAATAGGCGGGTCTACTTGCGAGAATGGTACTGTTATTTGCACTATGTTTTTTGTAATTGGTATCTGCACACTAATGCATATTGTTACTGTTTACAATGACAAAAATACCTCAATAAAATTGTCTGTTAAAAAAAAAGGATACAGGCAGAAGGGAGGTGGATGAGCAGACGTTTACAGACGAAGACCAGGAGAGCATTGGAGTAGTCTCAAAATAACAAGAACAGCCTCTTCCCTACTGCCATCAGACTTTTGAATGGACCTACCTCGTATTAAGTTGATCTTTTCTATACACCTTGCTATAACTGTAACAGTATATTCTGCAGTCCCTCCTTCCTTCCCTATGTACGGTATGCATTGTTTGTACAGCATGCAAGAAACAATACTTTTCACTGTATACTAATACATGTGACAATAATAATCAAATCAAATCAAATAACAAAACCATAAGATGGGGGTTTCAGCAGCAACAAGAGGCTGCACGGTAGCACAGTTGCTTCACAGCTCCAGGGTCTCAGGTTCGATTCCTGGCTTGGGCCACTGTCTGTGGAGCCTGCACGTTCTCCCTGTGTCTGCGTGGGTTAATCCAGGTGCTCCGTTCCTCCCACAAGTCCCAAGAGACGTGTTGTTAGGTGAATTGAACATTCTGAATTCTCCCTCAGTGTACCCGAAAAGGCACCTAGGACTGTGGCAACTAGGGGCGTTTTACAGTAACTTCATTGCAGTGTTAATCTAAGCCTACTTGTGACAAAGATAAAAATTACAGAAGTAGAAGCGGGTTTATAATGCAGCCGATATGGGGTAGGAAGCTTATCTTGGTTATGAGTAGCTTGTTTCTACATGAGGCATTGGTCTGGCAATGGAATGGAGATTGACGACGACGCCTCCTTTTTCTGCAATGTTTAATTGGAGGAAAATTAAGCTCATGGAGAAGAAGCAGCACAAAGTCTATATGGCGCGGGTGGAGAGAGTGGTGCCTGAGAGTCGCGTGTCTTCAGTGTATGTGTAAATAGACCCTGATCTGTTTCTCTCCATAAATGCTGACTGACACGCTGTCCATTTTGGGCTTTTCCTTTTCACATTTCTAATAATTCCAAGAACTTGGAATAAAACCAGCTACATCAAAAGAAAAATAATCTGAAACAAAAGTAGAGAATATTGGAAACGTACAGCAGGTCAGGCAGCACGTGTGGAGCGATAGAGAGAGGGGTTAATGAGAGTGAAGGTGCGGGAGGCGGAACGGTTGTGGGGCGGTCCCAGTTTCTGGTGGGAGCGGTGAAGTGAGCGGACCGGACGGGATGGCGGCGCTGAGGCCATCGGGGTGCCGATTGAAGCTTTTAACCGCGAGGCTGAGAGAATGGCAGAGGCTGGAGCGGCGGAACATTTACAAGAAGAAGTGGGTGAGTGGGAAGGGGAGAGGTAGGTGGGTGAGTGGGAAGGGGAGAGGTAGGTGGGTGAGTGGGAAGGGGAGAGGTAGGTGGGTGAGTGGGAAGGGGAGAGGTAGGTGGGTGAGTGGGACGGGGAGAGGTGGGTGAAGCGCGGACTATGTCGCTGCAAAGCGCCCTCACTAACCCCGCTTCTCGTCTCCAGGCGTCGTCGCAGCCCCGGGTGCCCAGCACTCGGCTGGCCTTGCACAGCATGGACATGAGCTACAGCCTGCAGCTCGGTGAGCTCTGGCCCTCCACCCGCCTGGCTTTACTCTGCCAGCAGAAATACGCGGCCCTGCTCAACTGCTTCGGGGACGTGGCGAAGATGATCCGCGAGATGGAGCGGCGCGGGGCCCGGGACTTTGTGTATGAGGGCCGGGGGGACGGGGCGGCTCCCCTGGGGCCGGCGGAGGACAGGCCCGGCCCCGACCCCTCCTGCCCCGCTGGGTCCCCGGTGATCAGTGGCGACACGGCACCGGAGATGGAGCACCCCATTGCCGTCAGCCCAAACCTCAAGTGTTTCACTTTTCCCAGGGGAGACATCACACGTTTTAATCCTGCAAGGTACTCCAGTGATTTGTTATAAATCTCCGGCATGTCCCGGTTTATTGAAATAGACCATTCACGGTTTGCCCGTCGGTGGGTTTCAGATTTCTGTTCTGTTATGGGCCGACTACAGGTCACGAAATATGGAAAACCTGACGGATTAAGTATTTTTTGACTGTTCTCACTCTTTTGATGGTCGATTATAATGGGAAACTGATAAGTATCTGCATTTCACTTTTTTCCATGCCATTGGTCCCCACGTGAAACATGGTTTGGATTGGGGTTTGCTTACCTCTGGGGCAACCTGCCACCGTCACTAATTCCAAAATATTTACAGACCTTCCACCGTTCAGCTGTTGGACAAATCTAGACAATTTTTCTCCATCGATTCTTCCTGTGTATCATCAACCAATTCATTTTATCCATTTCGTTCATTCTCTCTATAATTGCAAAATCTACTCGGGAACAACACAGTTATCCAGTACACATGGCACATCAGATACTTCGCAGAGCTTGGTTAACCTGCACCTGCATGCCTGCTGCATGCACCTGTAACTGAATTCACAACCCTGACATGAATATACTCCTCTGTGTTACTCTCTAGACTTATTTCAATTACTTTTCTGTAGCCAACCTGGCTTTGTGGTTGCACACCTTCCCTTTCTCCATGTTAAAACCCCTGCTCCGGTGAATGTCGCCCTTTATCAGTAAAACTTCGCTTGTGTCAGGAACTAATTGTCAACCTCTCTGATCAAATTTTATCACGTTTTAAAATGCTTCAATTGTTTTTAAAGTAATCCGAAATCAAGAGTAAAAATATAATGGGACCAGGGAATGGATGGCAGTATTGGGATGTCTAGAAATCAGGTCAAATTATTATTTTCCATGGGCTCGAGAGTTTCAGGAGGGCTACTTTTTTGAGTTTTGGGGTGAATTTTACATTTTTACACAAGGAGTTCAGGATACACTTTGGTATTTTCTCTTAAATTTGGATTCTAAATACAATTCCTAATAATAGACCAAGGTCAGATTTATCCCAAATTCCAACTATTTGATGCATTGAAAAATAAATCACGAGGATAAAGCAGAAGAACATGGGCTTCAATCTACAGAAAAAGTTGAACATGAGTAATACGATTCAATGCTGTAATCCCATCACAGATTTCATAGAATTTACAGTGTAGAAGGAGGCCATTCGGCCCATCGAGTCTGCACCGGCCCTTGGAAAGAGCATCCCACTTAAGCCCACGCCTCCACCGTCTCTCCATAACCCTATCTAACTTTTTTTGTTTGGACACTTAAGGGCAATTTATCATGGCCAATTCACATAACCTGCATATCTTTGGACTGTGGGAGGAAACACATGCAGGCGCGGGTAGAACATGCAGACTCCGCACAGACAGTGACCCAAGCCGGGAATCGAACCTGGGACCCTGGAGCTGTGAAGCAACTGTGCTAACCACTGCGCTGCTGTGCTGCCCCAAATGCTGCTCACTTCAATTGAGCTTCACTGACAGCTTAGGTGAGTGTTTCCTCACTGCAGGAGAGAACTTTCTTGCAGCTCAATTCTGGTTTCTGACACCTTGTTAGAAATATCAGTTCAAAATAACAAAGTACCAAGCAGAATTTAATAAAACAGAACCACTAGATAATTCTCTACCACCTTGCTCTCTCCGCCTTTCACGGGGACAAGTGTGCGATGCACACAGTCTGGACTGCTACCCACCTGTTCCAGCTGTTCAAGGTGCAAATTTGCACGAGTTGAAGCTGAGGCTGGACACGGTTATAAGGGGATCCACAGGACCTGGAACCAGATCCTATCGAACTTCTGGTAGGGGGGTAAGCACAGGACAGAGTGGACACGGTGCTCAGGGCATTTCCTTCCTGACGCAGCGGCTCCTAATCAGGCCAAAGCCAAGATCGGCTCCTTCAGCGCCCATCTTCGGTTCCCCATTGGCCACAACCCTCGAATGCTGCATAGTGTACAATAGTCACTCTGCTGAGTGTGGCAACGCGGGAGCTGCTGCCCATCTGACTGTTGTTGAGATCCCAAAACTGGCAGGTAACATGGCCTGCAATGAAAAGAGGACCCATGTCATTCCCTGCCACCTGTACCTCATCATCTGCAATGATGAAGGGTACAGTTCACTTTAGCCCAGGGTAAAGTTCTGTGGCCCAAGTTCAGTAGACACCCCAGCAAGGTAAAAGGACAGGATCAGAAAAAAAGTGTGGGAGGGAGTGGACCTGTGATTGGAGGAGCTGGAGAGACAGAATTTGTGACTAACAGAGTAGCTTCTCAACGATTCTGTCTCCTGCGCTCACTTCTCCAATTAAAATACAGTTGGGGCGACTTTTCTTGAATTTCTTGCTTCCGTCATTGTGTTTCTGTGCACAATTTGTGAGGTTTCCAGGGAAAATGTACCCTATGCCCCCGTGTGTTTTGAATCTTGCTAGAAAGAGAGGGAGGGAAGATAAATGCAATATAGTCTGCAGGAGATAAAATTATTCCACCTCAAATTAACTCCAAAACTAAGACCTAGATATATTCTGAAGCAATGGAAGCCTCCTCTCCTCGGATGGTGGGAATTTTTCAACTTCTGCTTTTGCCATAATATATTCTGATTTTTCTTTTTGCCATATCTCAGACCAGACAGTTTAAGATTGTTGGAATATTATCTGATGGATGCTGCATCGCTCCTCCCAGTACTCATCCTGGATGTTCAGCCCGGTCACACAGTCCTTGACCTCTGTGCAGCACCTGGTGGAAAGTCTCTCGCACTGCTACAGACAGAATGCTGTCGTAAGTGAATGGACTCTTTTTAGTGGGAGTGGGGAAAAAAAATGAACATGTTAAAATTGCAAAATTCTGAAGACCGTATGACAAACTAGTGTACTATTTATGGGTCATGTTCCTGAAAGGACAGTATGTTTCCCAAAATAGGAAAAATCAATTCTTACTAACAACTGGTTTGTGTCCGACATTGATCTGAGGCCTGCAAGCAATGGTGTAACCTCTGATACAGACAGCTCCATAGCTTAAAGATGGAAACAAACTTTTCACCAAACATAATTCTGAATTAATGGGTTCAATTTGTAAGTTTCCCTTCAGCAAAATAAATATTCAAACTAAATATTTTTTTAAAAGAACTGTTATCGTATTGGAAAATAAGAATGTACTTGCAGTTACTTTCATTGTGGTTTGTGATTTACAGCTGCTGGTTTTAGTACGAGTCTGCTGTAGAGTATTATCTTGTAGCCCAGCCTTGATCTCATTGAGGATAAAGTGTATAAGGAGGAATGTGAGGCTGGGCTGGAGTAGGAATGTAGTCTAATGCAGCCAAGACTGATGTGATCAAAAGTCTCCTTTTCTGTTAATTTCAAGGGTCCAGCAAGAAATAGGTTTGAATCGCTTTATCCTACTTTCATTGGGTTCAAATTTGATTAGAGATAGTCAACATGGTTTTGTGAAGGGTAGTCGTGCCTCACAAACCTTATTGAGTTCTTTGAGAAGGTGACCAAACAGGTGGTTGAGGGTAAAGCAGTTGATGTGGTGTATATGGATTTCAGTAAAGCATTTGATAAGGTTCCCCACGGTAGGCTATTGCAGAAAATACGGAGGCATGGGATTCGGGGTGATTTAGCAGTTTGGATCAGAAATTGAGTGAGCTCTCCACTCCCCGACGGGCCCTCAGCTGCTTTTTTAACGGCCGTTTTCTTACTGACCCGTGACATCTTCTTCTGCTGTGCCTCCTCTGCGCCTTCTCCGTGCCTTTGACGCCTCCGTGGACCCTGGGACCGGGCTTAAAGCCCCGAAAATGGCGTTCCCAAACGGGAGCCCTCCGTTGCTTGGTCGCCTCCCGCCCGCAGTCACCGGAAGTCCTGGTTATATTTGTTATGGGCACTGTGTACTGCAAACGTGTTCTATTTAACATCCCTACCTTTCCTCATCTCCGTGACAATTAAAAATATACCAACATTTTAACTAAGCTTCAAAAAGTACCTCTCTGATTGTAAAAATGCTTTGGGGCTTCCTGAGGTAGGGAGAAGTGTGTTATATAAATGCAAGTTGGGATATGAGAAGAGGAGAAAATGTTAGCAACCGTCCATACAAAATTGTGCACTGTCTGTAATGCTGAAGAGTGAGAAATAAATGTTGCTTTTGTTTTTTTCTGTTGTGACAGGACACCTCGCTGTCAATGATATATCCTCATCTCGACTAAGCAGGTTGCGTAAAATTCTTCATAGTTATGTCCCAAAGAATATACGTACAGAGGACAGGCTACGCATCACTTCATTTGATGGCAGACACTGGGGAGAGGTAGAGAGGAACACCTTTGACCGGGTGGGTAAATTGGTGGATGTTAGTGTGATTTGTAGAAAAAAAAAACCCCAACTCCATTGAAGAAAAGAAATCATCCAGGATGGAATTATTCTAAAACATCTCTTAACTGAACTTCCGGCTGTCTTTTTAAAACTTATTTGTTTATAAATTTAGAGTACCCAATTCATTTTTTCCAATTAAGGGGCAATTTAGTGTGGCCAATCCACCTCGCCTGCACATCTTTGGATTGTGGGGGCGAAACCCACGCAAACACTGGGAGAATGTGCAAACTCCACACGGACAGTGACCTAGAGCTGGTATCGAACCTGGGACCTCTATGCCGTGAGACTGCAGTGCTACCGTCGTGCCACGTGCTGCCCTGTCTTTTTAAAACTTAATAGTGGTTACCCGAAACAGCTGCCTACTTGACTTCTACCAGATGGTCAAGAGGTTTAACTGCAGGCATCTCTGTGGCTCAGTTTTACTTAATTTGAGTGAGTTTTGCCAGCCTTTTTGGCTATGCACTGTAAGAGGTGAGATTTATCATTTTCAACTGGGAGCAGTGATGACTAAAAGGGTGTGCGCACTGAAGTTACTCTGCCTATTTAACGTGTTAACGATTGTCCCCCAAAGGTGCTAGGGGCATGTTTAAAGTCTAGCCATTTCCTACCCCGACTTGACGGTCTGGCAGTGAGTTGCTTGAAAAGGGGAGAAAATAAATGTTGGAAAAAAGAAACTTTTTCTATTCAGTTAAAGATTTGCGGATGCATGTGAAGCCGAGAGTGCACAAATTGGAGAATGTATCATTGCAAACCCAAAAAATGCCTGGAGAGGAAAAGGAAATTTTGATTTACGTGCATCATAGAAGGGAATAGTTGGATTGAAAAATCAGCCGGTGTCAAAACTTTCCTGTTTTTCCACTATTCACAGCATGGGTTTTCAAACCATGGTCACAGATCCCGGGGAGGTCCATGCGCCCTGCTACTGCTCGGACGCCTACATTTTTCTTACTAGTTGACTTACTAATATTATTTCTGTTGGCATGTGCAAATAAAAACATAACTCAGTGATAGTAGTAACCAAGACTGTCTTTCAGAAGTTAGGATAGCATCTCTGGTATTGTCAGTGACTGCAGGGAGCCCACACAGACAAATGTTGAGAGGCACCGCTTTAAAGAAGGGTGGAGAAAATAGTCATTGGATCAGAGGAGGCTGAGAGACATTTAATTTGGGTGTATAAAAGTTTGAGCGATCAAACTAGGGTCGATAGGAAGGGCCAGTTTCCCTTATCAGAGGTGTCACTAACTCGGGGGCATAGACTTGAGTTAATTGGAAGAAAGTTTAGGGAAGTTGATAGATCTTTCACCCAGAGGATAATGAGGGTCTGGAACCCACTGACTGAAAGGGTGGTTGAGGTAGAAGCACTGTCCACGTTTTAAAAATATTTAGATATGCACTTGAAATCCTGTAGTATAAGGCTATGGACGAAGAGCTGGAAAGTGGGATGAAGCTTGATAACACCTTGGGTCAAATAGTTGCCGTCTGTATATTCTATCACCTTGGTTGGCAGCTCATTGCAGAACAGATGCAGTAGGGCCATTTTGGAGCTGCTGCCTTACAGTAAATCGAACCCCCCCCCCCCCCCCCCCCCCCCCCCCGGTCAGGTGGACATAAAATAATCTATTGCCTTATTTTGAAGAATAGGGGAAAGAAACCCACAGGTGATCTTTTCATTATTAAATTGCTGTTTGTAGAAATTTATACATTGGCCACTGCTTTTTCTATGTTTGACCATAGCTTTAACCATAATACTAAAGGACGTAGGAGCAGTAATGGGTCATTTGGCCCATGAGCCTGCTCTGCCAATGAGATCATGACTGATTTGAAATGAAAATCCTCCACTCCACTTTCCGCTTTATCCCCATATCTTTGATTCCTTTACTGATTAAAAATCTGTCTATCTCCGCCTTGAACATACTTAATGACCCAACCTCTAAAGCTCTCTGCAGTAAAGAATACCACAGATTCACGGCCCTCAGAGAAGAAAATCCTCCTCGTCACACTTTATAAAAAAAAAATCTTTATTATTGTCACAAGTTGGCATACATTAAGGCAATGAAGTTACTATGAAATTCCCCTAGCCGCCACACTCCGGCGCCTGTTCGGGTATACAGAGGGGGAATTCAGAATGTCCAATTCGCCTAACAAGCACGTCTTTCGGGACTTATGGGAGGAAACGGGAGCACCCGGAGGAAACCCGAAACAACCTCTCTGAATCTACCCTGTCAAGCCCCCTGAAGATCCTGTGTGTCTCAATAAGGTCACCTCTCATTCTTCTAAACTCCAGTGAGTATAGGTCCAACCTACTCAACTGCTCTTAAGAAAATCCCTCCATATCTGGGATCAACCTAGTGAACCTATGGACTGCCACCAATGCAAGCAAACCTTTCCTTAGATATGAGAGCCAAAACTGTTCACAGTCTTCCAGGTGTGGTCTAATTAGTGCCTTGTATAGCTTTAGCAAGACTTTCCTATTTTTATATTGGTTGAGCATCCCTTATCCGAAAGCCGGAAAATTCTGAAATCCGCACTTTTTCTGAGCGCACTGCACATGCGCAGTTCCCAACGCGTGCCACACCTGCGTAGTACATTCCAAAATCAGATGCACACTTGGCACGAAGCATTTTGGATAAGGGATTTTCAACCTGTGCTCTATTGCCTTTGAAATAAAGTCCAACATTCTATTTGCCCTCTGAACGAGCATACTAATTTTTGGTGATTTATGCTTGAGGACCTCCACTGCTTTTTGCAGTCTTTCACCATTTAAATAACATTCCACTTTTTTATACTTCTTACCAAAATAATCTCACATTTTCCTACATTATATTCCATCTGTCAAGCTTTTTCCCACTCACTTAACCTGTCTATATCCCTCCGTAGCCTGAGTCATCCTCATCACTTGCCTTCCCACCTATTTTTGTGTCATCACAAACTTTTTAAAAATATATTTAGACTACCCAATTATTTTTTCCAATTAAGGGGCAATTTATCGTGGCCAATCCACCTACCTTGCACATCTTTTGGGTTGTGGGGGTGAATTCCACGCTGACACAGGGAGAACGTGCAAACTTCACAGGGACAGTGACCCAGGGCTGGCATTAGAACCCGGGTCCTCAGTGCAGTAGGCAGTAATGCTAACCACTGTGCCACCGTGCTGCCCGTCAGCCACAAACTTGAGGATCGGCCACGTCGATGTCGCTTGAAGGGGAAAAGTAATTAGGCACTAAGTTCCTGTGGGCCATTTTCACTCTCCTAAAAGTGTCTGATTGTAGAGACCGGAGTGATGGCCTGTCATCCTGTGATATGTTGAACAATGAAGGATTCAACTCAGGGGGAGGGGGGGGGAATACAAACATTTACATTCTTCCACAGAATCATAGAATTACAACAGTACAGAAGGAGGCCATTCGGCTCATCAGGTCTGCATCGATCCTCTGAAGGAGCACCCTACCTAGGCCCTATCACTGTAGCTCCATCACCACACCTAACTTGTACATCTCTGGACTGTTGGAGGAAACCCATGCAGACACTGGGAGAACTTGAAACCTCTACACAGTCACCCAAGGTGGGAATTGAACCCGAGTCTCTGGCACTAAGGCAGTAATGCCAGCCACTGTACGGCCGATGAGAAAACTGAGAAATTTCCATCACTGACTTTTCTGAAAGGTCTTTCTGTAATAAAATTGTTGATTTTAATTGTACTTACAGGTGTTAGTTGACGTTCCTTGTACAACTGACAGGCATTCTGTACTTGAGGAAGACAATAATATCTTCAGTCGACTACGACTCCGAGAGCGGCAGAGGCTTCCTTTATTACAGACCCAGCTATTGGTGTGAGTATTTCTTATTATTTTGCTCTGCACCCTCCCTTCGCCTCCCGCTTGCCAAGTTCCTCAGTAGATTGATTTTCTGGTGCATGCTATTATTTTAGCAATTGCATGTCAGATTGCGTCACAACCATTGCATCTCAATGTCAGCACACCTAAGGAACTGGTCATTGACTTCAGGAAGTAAAGTATCGTACTCACCCGTCTGCATCAATGGTTGACAGCTTCAAATTCTTAGGTGTGCAAATCAACAATCTGTCCTGGTCCACCCATGTTGATGCTGCGCCCAAAAAAGCACAACGGCACCTATACCTAGGAAACTAAGGAAGTTCAGAATGTCCACATTGACTCTTGCCAATTTTTACATATGCACCATAGAAAACATCCTATCTGGCTGCATCAGAGTTTGGTAAGGCAGCTGCTTGGCCCAAGACCGTAAGAAACTACAGAGACTTGTGGACACAGTGCAGTCCATCATGCAAAATTGCTTCCCATCCATTGACTCTGTCTACACCTGCCTTGGGAAAGCGGGCAACATAATCAAAGACCCCTCCCACCCAAGTTATTCTCCCTTCCAACCTTTTCCATCGGGCAGGAGATACACAAGTGTCTGAGAACAGGCACTAAGAGATTCAAAAAACAGCTTCTTTCCTGCTGTTACCAGACTCCTGAATGATCCTCTAATGGACTGAACTGATCTCTTCACGCATCTTCTCTACTGAGTAGCACTACACTCTGTATGCTTCACGCAATGTCTATGTATTTACATTGTGCATTTATCGTATGTCCTATCTTTTTCATTTATGGAACAATCTGCCTGGACTGTTCACAACAATACATTTCACTGTGCCTCGATGCACGTGACAATACATCTAAATCAAATCAGATTATGGGCAGATGAAATATGGCCTCCTTAGCTGTGATGTGCTTGTAACTCACCCAGTCAATCTTGATCCCAAACACAGAAGAAAGGAGAGAGACTATCTAGATACTATTAGATGCAAGTCCACTGTTCCCTTTTGCTCTATACCAACCATATATTGAAATAAGTGTTTGGTATTCAGGGTCAACCGAATCAGAAAATCATAAATAATGAAAGCCACATCACTGAGAAATCATTCAAGATCCATCCATGAACTGCACTGAGTTTACTGATCATAGTTAGCCCAGCAGCAGGAACAATACAAGTAGATTCTGTTTCCCTGAGCTAGGGAAGAAAAAAACATCAGCCATATTTTATCTTCCTGATCGCTAATAAGTAACTCTCAGTGGAAAGTGTCTCTGTGATGATCAAGTGACCTTAGTTAATGGAAGTGGTTAAAATATTCTTTAATATTTGTGACATCAAGACAGAAACCAAGCTAATAGTCCACCATGTGATTCTGAACCCTACCTTATTGAATCATATTAAAACATGGATGATGTACAGGAAGCACCTTGGGGCATTGGAGTCATGCCATCAATGCTGCCTGCAGAGGATTTTGCACATTAAGTCCTCTAAAAGTCATCACAAGCCTTGACATAATTCACCATCAGTTTTGCTGGGTTGGTCACTATGTTCGAATGTCAGATACCAGGCTTCCCCAACTTAGAATTCCTTTTACCCATGGGTTCAAATGCCTGTTTTGTGCTACTATCAATCCTGTCAGTTAATGGCTTCTTTTTACCACTTAAGTACCTTACGGGTCATTTTGTTCTTTTTTCTTTTCCAGTGTCTTTGTGTGTGACTGTTTTCTTCTTTTTTCTCCCAGTCCCCACTTCTATTCCTTTTTATATGCTGATCATTCTTCCAGTTCTGAGTAAGGGTCTATATCTGAAAAGTCTTCTCTGTCTCTCCACAATAACTGCCTGACATTCTGAATGCTTCCATCATTTTCTGTTTTTATGCTTGTTTCTACTTTTCAGCTACCTTTAATGCTCCAGGAGCATTAATGCACCGTACTACTTTGGGAATTTGCTGCTGGTCTCTGGCAGTGCAGATTTAAGAACCTGCTCTGCTAATGTGAAACTTCATTACTATTTGATTATTCATTCAACGTGCATTTTCCATGAAATCCTCGGTGTACCCAATTGTCTGTCTTCCAGTAGAGTTTGTCCTGTCGTTTAGAGTTGATAGTTACTTTTTCTTTGGTTTTCTTTCCCAGTTCTGGTATTCTTGCTGCAAAGCCTGGCGGATCAATTGTATATTCAACGTGCAGCCTGTCCCAGTTACAAAACGAGTACGTGGTGGAGCGAGCTGTTCAAGTGGCAAAGACAGAACATAATGTGGAGTTGCAACTGGTGGACCTGACTGCTATCCGGACACTTTACAGTGACACGTTTAATTTCTATGGCCATTGTAGAGTCGGGGAACTAGTCCTCCCACATCTCACTGCAAATTTTGGGCCAATGTATTTTTGTAAACTGCACAGAGTACACTAAAACATATGCAACTTTAAAAAACGTAGACCAATAAACAAGCTTTATTTTCTGTCAGGGAACCTAATTTTATTCATTTGTTTAAATCTTATTTCTCGTGAGGGGAAAAAAAATTAAACAGCTACTTGGTGCCAACTGTATCACAATTAAATGTAATGGTACCAAAGAAAAGGTATTGAATCCTGAATATTATCGTTCCTAACTATGTGCACGCAGTTAACTTTTGATACCGGTTATCTAAGAATGAGTTACACGGTGTAATTTATTGGTGGGTGCAAATAGCACGATAAACCTATGTATATAAATTTGAACCAATTGGGATTCTAAACAAGTTGAGCTTAGGGCAGTCTCAAATCAACTGGCGTGGACATGTGACAGCCTATAGCATAGTGGTTAGCACTGTTGCTTCACAGTGACAGAGGCTCCCACTTGGGTCACTGTCTGTGCGGAGTCTGCATGTTCTCCCTGTGTCTGTGTAGGTTTCCTCCAGCTGCTCCAGTTTCATCTCACCAGTCCCAAAAGCTGTGCTTGTTAGGTGAATTGGACATTATGAATTCTCTCTCTATGTACCCCAACAGGCGCTGGAGTGTGGCGACTAGGGGATTTTCACAGTGACGTCATTGCAGTGTTAATGTAAGCCTACCTGTGATGCTAATGAAGATTATTATTATAATAATTAATAGGAACAAGCCTAGAGCATATGGCCCCTCAAGCTTGCTCCACTGTTCAATAAGGTTATAGTTGATCTTTCATCTGCTTTCCTGTGTATTGGAAGTTGCAGATCCCAGACAACTGATACTACAAGCCATTAGCATAGTAATGAGCTATCTCTGGGGACAAAAGAGAAACATTTAAGCAATCGGTACCAGGGCAGACTCCCCGACGCCAGTGGAGACTAAAACAAAGGCAGGCCAACGATTACCGAGGGCCCGCCCAGCGATCGAGGAACAACCCCTTTATTGGAGAGAATCAATACAAACGATTGGAACATGGTCCAATTAAATGGGACCAAGTTCAGGATCCGCCCAGAAGGGCGCGAAACCCTTTGGGGTATAAAACCGAGTCCCCAAGGTGAGAGCGCTCTCTTCTTCTTCACCTTGGCCTTTGGCTCTCAGCGACTAGATGGCTCTCAGCGACTAGAGGCCCGCCAAGCACCAGCCAAGTAAGTCTAAGGTCAACGCACGCTACGAGATAGGCGCTCCTAGCTACTATTCTATACCAGTTCGAAGCCAGCAGTGTCAGAACCAGACAATGGCCATTGCTCCTCTGATTGAGTGGGCGCCCAAAGCTAAGTATAGGCTTTTAGTAGTAGTTGTAGTTTAGTGAGTAGAGTTTGTGCATGAGTAATAACTGACTGTGTGTAAAATGTGCATTGATTTCAAACTTACTAACTGGTGTATCGAGTCATTGATCAGTATTTGGTTTTGAAGCTTGTGGTGGTATCACAAAGATACCTGGCGACATTTGAGCAAAGATAATTAAAACAGCAAATTAAGGGAAGCATAATGAGCAACATGCCGTATCATATCTCAATTCCCTTAGGTAAAAAACTATCCATTTCGGACCTGCATGTACTCAACAACTGAACACCTATAACCCTCTGGCTAGCGAATTCAAAGATTTGCAATTCAATGCATGAATAAATGAAAGAAGGTGAGTGTACAGGTTAATGATAAGAACTTTTTAAACAAGTTAAAGGGCCCGAGGACTGACGAGAAGTTAGTCAGATTTCCAGAACACAGAACCGAGATTAGAAAGCAGCAGGAATCTAACTTCAGATACAGCAACAAAAAAGGAACAACTATGAGAAGGGGGTCAATGCAGGACTGAGGGTGTTGTACCTAAATGTGCGCAGTATATGAAATAAGGTAAATGAGCTTGTTGTGCACATTGAAATTTGCAGGTATGAAGTTGTGGGCATCACGGAGATGTGGCTGTAAGGGGATCAGGGCTGGGGTCTCTATCCAAGGATATGGGTTGTAACAAAATAACAGGCAGATGGGCAAATGGGGAGGGGTTGCACTGTTAGTAAGAAATAAACTTAAATCAATAGCAGGAAGCAATTGTAGGGTTAGAAGGTGTAAAATCTGTGTGGGTAGGGTTGAGGAATCGCAGAGGGTAAAAAAAAGTTATGTACAGAATGTCTATGAGATGGATTTTTGGAGCAGCTTGTGTCAGAGCCTACTAGGGAACAGGCAATTCTGGATTTGGTGATGAGTAATGAGGCAGACTTGATTAGGGCATTTAAGGTGAAGGAATCCTTGGGGGACAGTGACCACAATATGATAGAATTTACCCTGCAGTTTGAGAGGGAGAAGCTGCAATCTGATGTGACGGTGTACAATTAAATAAAGGTAACAACAAAGACATTAGCGAGGAGCTGGCCAGAGTGATTGGAAGGGGAGCCTAGCAGGGAAGACAGGGGAACAGCAATGGCAGGGGTTATTGGGTTATTCAGGAGGCAGACAAATTCATCCCAAGGAGGAGGAAACCTACTAAGGAAAGGACAAGGCAGCCATGGCTGACAAGGGATGTCAAGGACAGCATAAAAGCAAAGAATAAAGCATACAATGTGGCGATGATTAGTAGGAAGCCAGAGGATTGGGAAGCCTTTAAAAGCAAGCAGAGGACAACTAAAAGAACAGTAAGGGGATGGGGGTGCGAAGATGAAATATGAGTGTAAGCTAGCTAGTATAAAAGAAGATTGCAAGAGTTTTTCCGGTATAAGGTAAGAGAGGCAAGAATGGACATTGGACCACTGGAAAAATGGTAGCACAGTGGTTAGCATGTTGCTTCACAGCTTCAGGGTCCCAGGTTCGATTCCCGGCTTGGGTCACTGTGGAGTCTGCACGTTCTCCCATGTCTGCGTGGGTTTCCTCCGGGTTCTCTGGTTTCCTTCCAGAATCCAAAGATGTGCAGGTAGGTGGATTGGCCATGATAAATTGCTTTAGTATCCAAAAAGGTTAGGTGGGGTTGCTGGGTTACGGGGAGGGGTGGAGGCGTGGGCTTAAATGGGGTGCTCTATCCAAGGGCTGGTGCAGACTCGATGGGCCGAATGGCCTCCTGCACTGTAAATTCTATGATTATATGAAAATGAAACTGGAGAAGTAGTAATAGGAAACAAAGAAATGGCAGAGCAACTGAATAGTCAGTCTTCACGGTGGAAGACACCAGTGGGTTACCAGAACTTCAGGAGAATCAGGACAGAGATGACTGTAGTGGCCATCACGAAGGAGAAGGTTCTGACAAAACTGCAAGGTCTGATGGTGGATAAATTACCTGGACCAGATGGATTACATCCCAGAGTTCTAAAGGATATGGGGGGAAAGCAGGATCAGGTTATTGAGTTGGAAGATCAGACATGATCATTATGAATAGTGGAGCAGGCTTGAAGGGTCAAATGGCCTCCTGCTCCTATTTTATTTGTTTCTCTGTCAGTCCAACTCCAGAATTTGAGAATATAATCTTGATTTTCACTTCAGTACTGAATGTAGATGGTGAATGTCGCATGTAACACAGTTATATTGAAGCATCTCTGAGTGCGGCATGATATATGTGGAAAAGGTGAATGTCATGGCACTTTATGTTGAAATTATTTGTAATATTATTTTAGCTATTTTATGAATAAAGTATGTTTTTGCATAAAATAGCAAACAATCTCATTTAATTGATGTGTATCCTGACTTGGAAATATATTGCCCTTCCTTCACTGTCGCTGGATCAAAATCCTGGACCCCCCCCCCCCCCCTAATATCACAGTTGGTGCTAATGTCACAGTGGGTGTACCTACACCACATGGACTGCAGCAGTTCAAGATGGCAGCTCACCACCACCTTCTCAAGGGCAATTAGGGATGGGCACCAAATGCTGGTCTAGCCAGTGAAGTCCACATCTTGAAAAAATTAATAAACTTTTTTAAATGTGCCTACAGGTACTGAAAGCAACAGCACCCAAGCAGTGATACAACTCAATATTTCTGGAACTGTCATGTTACTTGCACTCAGCTCCATTGAAGATGTTGAGTCCACTGGCTGAGAGAAACCAATGTGGAAGGATATCTCAAACAGCGAGAGAGAATGCCCAGATTCTTGGACACAGTCCTGGAGGTCCTTGTAGAGAGGGTATAGAGCAGTAGAGTTCTCTCAACAGGGGATGAAGGCCTCAGTGACAGCTAATGCAGCACATGTGGGAGGAGATCATGCAGAAGACAGCCAAGAACTTTGGCCCACAACATGGCCCCAGTGTCGCAAGAAATTTTGTGACATGGATGTTGCATTTGGTGTTCGATGTCTACCAAGCGACTTGTGACTTGGCCAAACCAGGGTCTTTATTGAAGCTCACGTGGTAAGACAACGATCTGTTACAGAACAAGTTATCATGGAGTTTCTTTGTACTCCTCTGGAATTATCCCTAGTCTGTCCTCTTGTATGTCTGATAACCATCTCCTGATGGCTGGATGTGCCCCCACTTATATTGGGAGTGCTGTGTCATATGACCACTGTCTTGAGACCGCATGAAGTGCCTGTACAGCCACCTGCTTTATATGAGGAGGCTGTGATTGGGATGGCAGGTGAAAGATGCCATGGTCAAATACAGGGAGGGGACATATCATCTAAAAGGCATGTGACCACTCCAGCTTTTTAACAAATACAAAACTATTCCTGATCCCTAATCGCAAGAGCTGCCCTCACTCCCAAACTCCGTATGGTTGTTAACACATGGACTCTATTATAGTAGCTAAATATGCTGCATATTTCCAATCCAGCATTATCACTGCAGGTTATCAGGAACAAGATTCACCTCACCCACTCCCCAGCTCTCTCTCCCAAAACACTAATGAGTGAGCAACATCCTCCTCACCCTCGCACCCCGCAAAAAAAGAGGAGAAAGCGAACTTAAGAGGAATGCATTTTGTCATGGTACTGCTGTCGGCACTAGCTTAAAGGCTGACACCAAAAGTAACTTGGAGGCCAGATTAGAAAAGGTATCCTTGCAATTGCATACACTCAGCACTAGAGGGCAACAGCCTTGCATAGCGGAAGGGACACTAGTGTTCAGTCAGGTGGAATGGGGGTGTGCAGGGTGAGTGCAAGTACACATCCAGGAAAAGACATGAACCTGATCATATGAATGCAGCTCCAACAACAACACGAGAAACTCAACACCATCCAGGACAAAGCTGCGCTGATAATTTCACAATATTCAGCGTCATTCACAACTCCTCAGACCTTAGCACAGATCGGGATGCACTTTAAAGTGGTGTCAGCCCCTTCCGTGCCTGAGAGACAGCGGAAACCATATAAATAGAATTTATGAATTTAAAAATCTGGACTGAAAATTTGACTCTGCATCTGGAGAGATACATGCCGGTTTTCAGTCTGAACCTGACACTGACAAAACGTTGGAACAATTCCACCAATTAATTCTGCTGTTGAAGAGTCAGATGAGGGCCTGAGGCCAAGAAGAAGGCTGGTCAGTGCAAAAACAAAAATGCTTGGTGCTATAAAAAGGCACCAAGATCACTTTTTAAAAATTGCTCCTAATGTGGTCATCGTTGGCTCGGCCAGCATTTTTATTGCCCAGCCCTAATTGCCCTTGAGAAAGTGGTAGTTAAGGATGGACAATAAAAATTGGTCCAGCCAGTAATACCCACATCCTTTGTAGGAATAAAAATGTAAATGACGTGTGCTGGGGGATTTTCTTTATTCACCCATGGGATGTGGGTGCTGCTGGCTAGGCCATCCCTATTTATCCTTTAGAAGGTGGTGGTGAGCTGCCATTTTCACCTGCTACAGTCTGTGTGGTGTAGGTATACACTCAGTGATGTTAGGGAGATCCAGGATTTTGACTCAGCAACTATTGAAGGAGCCTTGGTAAGATCCTACAGTGTATCTTATAGACATTACAAACAGCTGCCACTCTGTGTTGGTGGTTGAAGGAGTGGATCTTTGTAGATGAGGTGGCAATCAAGCCAGCTTTGTCCTGGATGGTGTTGAGCTTCTTGAGTGTTGTTGGAACTGCACTCATCCATGCAATTGGTGAGTATTCACCAATAGATAGTGACAGGCTTTGGATAGTCAGGAGGTGAGTTACACGCTGCAGGATTCCTAGCCTTTGACCTGCTTTGGTAGCCACAGTATTTACATGGCTACTCCAGTTCAGTTTCTGATCAATGGTAACTCCCACGATGTTGATTGTGGACGATTCAGCGATGGTAATGCCATTGAATGTCAAAGGGCAATGGTTAGATCCTCCCTAGTTGGAGATGGTTATTGCCTGACACTTGTGTGGTGCCAATGTTACTTGCCACTTGTCACCCCAAGCCTGGATATTGTCCAGGTCTTGCCTCATTTGGACATGGACTCCTTCAGTATCTGAGGAGTTGTGAATGGCGCAGAATATTGTGAAATTATCAGTGCACATCCCCACTTCTGACCTTATGATGGAAGTTTAGTGATGAAGCAAAAGGTGGTTGCGTCTTGGAAACTACCCTAAGGAACTTTTGCAGTGGTGTCCTGGAACTGAGATGATTGACCTTGAACAACGACAACCATCTATATTCCTTTCTGCTGGGTACGGCTCCAAGGCAGGGAGATTTTTTTCTCCTGATTCCCCATGTCTGTTCTCTTACCTGTTTCTGCACACTCAGTGTGGCAGTTCTGTCCTTCAGGACTCAGCACCTCTGATATCCTAACTATAGGAGGTTTGAGATAGGCCCAGAGTTAGGCTTCAGGCAACATTAAACATGTCAACAGAAAGAAGCAATGTCAAGTGAGAACAACTTACATACTTTCTCACAATGGGAGGCGTGAGTCAGCGCGAGAACAGTTCACCTACCCCAACAGATAGCGTACTGGCTTCTGCTATGTTAAGAAAAGAACAAATCCATTGTTACTTAAAAAGTCAATCAAGCAGTTAAAAGTCTGGAACATTGGCATTTAAAATTGGCAAGTTCTAGAATGCAATGCAAAATAATAAAAAGATGAGAACCTGGCAGTTTGAACAGTTGAGATAATACAAACATAAAAAGAGAATTTAAGGGAGGGAGAGAAATCAGAACTAGCAGAAATCCTGTGGACCAAATCTGGAAGATAGTGGGAAGGAAAAAATTGGCTGTAAAAGATGGAGAGATAGAAAGAGCAACTTCAGAATAAATAATAGATGAAAACCTGGGAAAGCAAGATTCATGAAGAATTAAGAATTATAAAACTGTCAAGATAGAGGTGAGTTACTAAACTGAAAAGAAAATATGATACTTTTTTATTTAATACAATAAAACCAGGAATATATGATAGAGAATAAAAGTATACATTTAATGAAAAGAACATATTGGAAAAAATCTGGACAATTGAAACAGATGGGAAAAATGTACTAAATGTTAATGGGTGCAATTAATTAATTAACTTGAATTTGGTAATTTGAGGAAATTATTCCTGTGAGGGATGAAGAACAAAACTCAAATTTGTAGATGGTCATTGTTGTAAAAAGAATAAAGACAGCAGCCAATTTGTGGATAGCAACATCTCACAAATGGAAAAATGAGAAGAATGGCCAGTTAATATGTTTTTTGGTAATGTTGGTTGAAGGATCAATCTTGGCTAGGATACTGAAAGAATTTCCATTCTTCTTTAAACAGTGTCTTTTGAACTTTTATATCCACCTGGTCTAGGGCCTCTTTTTAATGTATCACCCAAAAGAAGGTACTTTGATAATGTGCCATTCTCTCAGCATTGCATTGAAGTGCAAATCTAGATTATATACATAATTCCTGGAGTTGGACCTACAAAGAAACAAGGAGCAAGAGTCGGCCATTCGGCCCTTCGAGCCTACTTCGCCATTCATTAAGATATTATCATTAAGATTAATTCAGCCCACAAGAGCTGATGTCTCCCATCGGATCCCAGGATCATCCAGCAGCAGCCGCCGACCGAGAAAGCGAGGGAAACGCAGCGGTCTGCAGGTTAGACTGAAGCAACGCGGTTTCAAGACCCCTCTCCCCAGCATACTCCTGGCAAACGTCCAAGCGATTGAAAACAAGCTGGATGAATTTAACGCCAGACTTACCTCTCAGAGGGAAGTAAGAGACTGCTGTGTGCCCTGTTTCACAGAGACATGGCTCACCCCCGCCTCACCGGACTGTGCCATACAACCTGAAGGCTTCTCTATTCACCGGGTGGACAGCACGGCATCTTCAGGCAAAGCGAAGGGTGGAGGGGTTTGCCTCCTCATTAACTCCTCTTGGTGCTTGGATGTGGTGACCCTGGCGACCTACTGCTCCCCAGACCTGGAATACTTGCCAGTAAAGTGCTGCCCATACTATCTTCCACGTGAATTCACTTCAGCCATTATCACAGCGGTCTACATCCCACCCCAGGCAGAAGTGAGGATGAACTGTACACAATCAGCTGGATGAACTGTACACAATCATGAACAGCTACGAAACAGAACAGCCGGAGGCCTTGTTCATCGTGGCCGGAGACTTCAACAAGGCCAACCTCGAGACTGTACTGCCAAAATTCCACCAGCACATCTGTCCCACCAGGGGCGACAACACTCTTGACCACTGCTGCTCAAAAATCAAGGGCGCCTACCGTTCCATCCCCCGACCGCATTTTGGGAAATCAGACCATAAGACTGTGCTCCTTCTCCCGGCTTACAAGCAGAAACTCAAGTGGGAGAATCCAGCTAAGAAGGTTGTGCAGTGCTGGTCCGAGGAGACAGAAGAGCTCTTACGTGACTGCTTAGAGACAGTGGACTGGTCCATATTTAAGAACTCAGCGACTAACGTAAATGAATATGCCACCACTGTTACAGACTTCATCAGCAAATGTGTGGACGACTGCGTGCCAAAGAAAACAGTACTTACATTCCCAACCGGAAACCATGGCTCAACCGCGAGATTGACTCCCTACTGAAGGACAGATCTGAGGCGTTCAAGGCAGACGACCCTGTCCTATACAAGAAATCCAGGTACGACCTCCGCAAAGCCATCCGAGATGCCAAGAAAGAATATCAAACTAAGCTAGAGTCACAGACAGACTCTCGGCGATTGTGGCAAGGACTAAACAACATAACGGGCTACAAAGCGAAGCCGAGCAGTATCTCTGGCAGCAGCGCACCCCTCCCCGATGAACTTAATGCATTCTATGCTCGGTTCGAGCAGGTAACCAACAATCCGCTGTCGAGTGCCCCAGCAGCCCATAATTCACCCATACCCACCATCACAGCTTCCAAAGTCAGATTGGCCTTCCTGAAAGTGAACCCACGGAAGGCGACGGGCCCGGACGGGATCCCTGGTCGTGCACTCAGAGCCTGTGCAGACCAGCTGGCAGAGGTATTCACAGACATCTTTAACCTATTCCTACTCCACTCCGAGGTCCCCACACGCTTCAAGAAGACCACCATCATACCGGTACCAAAGAAGAACCAGGCAACGTGCCTCAATGACTACCGCCCAGTGGCCCTGACGTCAGTTGTAATGAAGTGCTTCGAGAGGCTGATCATGAAGCACATCACCTCCATACTCCCGGAACGCCTTGACCCACATCAGACGCCATTTCCCTGGCCCTACACTCATCCCAAGAGCATCCCGAAAACAAGGATTCCTACATCAGACTCCTATTTATTGACTACAGCTCCGCCTTCAACACGATAATCCCAGCCAAGCTCATATCAAAGCTCCAAAACCTAGGACTTGGCTCTCCACTCTGCAACTGGATCCTTGATTTTCTGACCAACAGACCACAAACAGTAAGAATGAAAACCAACACCTCCTCCACAATAGTCCTCAATACCGGTGCCCCACAAGACTGCGTACTTAGCCCCCTACTCTACTCCCTGTACACACACGACTGCGTGGCAAAACTTGGTTCCAACTCCATCTACAAGTTTGCTGACGATACGGCCATAGTGGCCGGATCTCGAATAACGACAAGTCAGAATACAGGAGGGAGATAGAGAACCTAGTGGAGTGGTGTAACGACAACAATCTCTCCCTCAATGCCAGCAAAACTAAAGAGCTGGTAATCAACTTCAGGAAGCAAAGTACTGTACACACCCCTGTCAGCATCAACGGGGCTGAGGTGGAGATGGTTAGCAGTTTCAAATTCCTAGGGGTGCACATCACCAAAAATCTGTCCTGGTCCACTCACGTTGGCGCTATCACCAAGAAAGCACAACAGCGCCTATACTTCCTCAGGAAACTAAGGAAATTCGGCATGTCCACATTAACCCTTACCAACTTTTACAGATGCACTATAGAAAGCATCCTATCGGGCTGCATCACAGCCTGGTATGGCAACTGCTTGGCCCAGGACCGCAAGGAACTTCAGAGAGTCGTGAATACCGCCCAGTCCATCACACAAACCTGCCTCCCATCCATGGACTCTATCTACACCTCCCGCTGCCGGGGGAAAACGGGCAGCATAATCAAGGATCCCTCCCACCCGGCTTACTCACTTTTCCAACATCTTCCATCGGGCAGGAGATACAGAAGTCTGAGAAAATGCACGAACAGACTCAAAAACAGCTTCTTCCCCACTGTCACCAGACTCCTAAATGACCCTCTTATTGACTGACCTCATTAACTCTACACCCTGTATGCTTCATCCGATGCCAATGCTTATGTAGTTACATTGTATATCTTGTGCTGCCCTATTATGTATTTTCTTGAATTTTGTTTAATTCCCTTTTCTTCCATGTACTGAATGATCTGTTGAGCTGCTTGCAGAAAAATACTTTTAACTGTACCTCGGTACACGTGACAATAAACAAACCCAATCCAATCCAATCCAATAATAGCTGATCATCCAACTCAATAGCCTGTTCCCACTTTTCCCTCAAATCATTTGATCCCTTTTGCCCCAAGAGCAATATCTAACTCCTTCTTGAAAACATATGTTGGTCTTAACTGCTTTCTGTGATAGTGAATTCCATAGGCCGTCCATTCTCTGGATGAAGAAATTTCTCCTCATGTCAGTCCTAAATGGTCTCCTCGGTATCCCTCAGGCTCTGATCCCTGGTCCTGGATTCCCCCATCATCAGGAACATCCTTCCTGCATCTACCCTGTCTAGTCCTGTTAGAATTTTATACGTTTCTATGAGATCACCCCTCATTCTTCTCAACTCCAGCAAATATAATCCTAACTGACTCAATCTCTCCTTATATGTCATTCCCGCCACCCTAGGAAGACCAAAACTGCACGGGTGTGGTCTCAACAAGACCCTGTATAACTGCAGCAAGACATCCTGTACTTGAATCCTTTCGCTATGAAGGCCAATATTTCCCTTCTTTACTGCCTGCTCCACCTGCATGCATACTGGTATGTATCAGAGAGTACAACCTTGCTGGTGAAGTGTCACATGATCTGTAGTGACATAGAACATAGAACATAGAACAGTACAGCACAGAACAGGCCCTTCGGCCCTCGATGTTGTGCCGAGCAATGATCACCCCACTTAAACCCACGTAACCCGTATACCCGTAACCCAACAATCCCCCCATTAACCTTACACTACGGGCAATTTTAGCATGGCCAATCCACCTAACCCGCACATCTTTGGACTGTGGGAGGAAACCGGAGCACCCGGAGGAAACCCATGCACACACGGGGAGGACGTGCAGACTCTACACAGACAGTGACCCAGCCGGGAATCGAACCTGGGACCCTGGAGCTGTGAAGCATTGATGCTAACCACCATGCTACCGTGAGGCCCCTAAATCATCAGCAGAGTGTTTGCGCAGGCTTCAGTTCTCCATCTTAGATTGTAAGAGCAACATCCCAAATAAAACCTTGCATCGTTTTTGTAAGAATCCAGGAGTGTGGCACCTCCGTACATTTTCTCTTTGCGGAAAACTCAAAGATATATCAAAAGAGAAAACTGGCGACGAGGATTGAGGAAAGAAAGCAATTTTCTAAAAACAAATAATTGACAAAATCAGTGAGGATGACACCGAGAGGGAGAAAGATTCTCAGGATTAGACTCACGTGTCGGGTGAAGCAAGCCGCTGATGTTGAAGGTGGCAACCAAGAAAGAATAACGGAACACATCCATGAGTAAGTAGAACTACAGTTTGAAAACTTGCTTGCCATTGAATTTGATGAAGACTGTGAGACTTGGACCTCATTTGAGGAAAGATCCCAATTGTGTCTCATAACGAATACATACTGGAGGACCTAAAGGTTGCAACTTTTCTCAGATCATTTGGGTGTAAACTCTTTACACTGCTACAAAAGTTAATTCACCCAGAAAAACAGGGAGATAAGTCCCACAGCGAACTAATGAAGATTTTAGAAGGGCAATTCCCACCTAGACTGTTGTTAGTTGCATAAAGGTTTCAGTTCCACCACCGTGTTGTATTTTATATTTTCCCCGCGTCTTGACTGTGATAGAGAAATTCAAACAGCATTCATTAGATAAGCAAAACTGAACTTTATTCACTAATTAGAACTGCTAGCAGAAATTGGCTGATACTTGGAGTCGGAAGGCAGTCAATTACAAACTGCGGAGTCCGTCCCAAGTCTGCGCTAGTACAGAAAAGAAGGCGATTCTTATACATTATAGGATCAAGATAACATGAATACAGCTTGGTCAGGAATTTGGTCAAAAGTAAAACATAAGTAATAATCGTTACCATGGCGGCACCTTGCTGACCGCCAGGGGACGTGAGTTTCATATTATTATCTTGTCTTTGTTTTAAGTAAGGGAAGAAGTTGTTTAGGAACAGGAAGAGATAGTTGTTCAGCTTGTTATGTATTACGACTACTTCGGGCTCCAAGCCTTATCTAGACTCTCAGAGTCACCCAGTTCCCAAGACATGCTGACCTCGGCTGTCTCTGTATTCTGGGCCTTAGGTTATATGAAAATCAGTTTAAATTCACTTGTACCAAGAAGACTTGACTAGTTTTCCCATCATGCCATTATTTGCTTCACACAATACCACACTCCCCCCTTTTGTCATATCATGACAACTAGCTAAATAGGTATATTTGATTCGTTTGAAAATGCATTTACACAAGCAGGAAAGCAATCCTATCCCTAATAGCATTAGTAGAAGTAGAATAAAGGCCTTAAAGATCCAGTCAAATAATCCATGACCCAACCATCCTAGCCAACCTGGCGGGTTATAGTCGTGAAATTCACTGCCAATTTCTTGAATTTGAGCAGCCTGTCTCTTAATATGGTCGGCCAGGTTAGTGATATTTTCAGAGCCATCTGGAATCTAAGTACAGCATTCTTGGCCTATGATAGCGCACGTTCCTCCCTGCGAGGCTAACAGATAATCCAAAGCCAGTCGATTTTGTAATGCCACGGTCCGGACAGCCACTAGCTCAGCTGAGACCTCGACCAGTGCCTGTCTAGTGTCCCTGGCTTCTGTTGCCATTACGTTTGCCAGATGTTCCAATGCTGAGGCCATGTAGATCAGTTCGTTGGATGCCTAGCCCGTTCCATTTTAGAAATTGTTCTTTTTGCTCGCGAGGGAGAGTGCTTAAGGGTGGGTCGGTGATGCATTTGGGGTATGACATATCCCAAAAAGCAGGATCCTGTCCAATCAATGGGGAGACACGGATATGCTTTAGTGCTGCATATGAAATAGGTTCCATTGTAGGCTGTACACTCATCAGCTGATGTCATCCAGGGGATTATATTGGTAGGTTGCACCTACTTTGCCCCATTAACTTTCCTTTCCCTGTTTTATTAAAACATATGGAACCTTGAACATTATACGAGTGGACAGTGAGGGAGGGTGGAGTTAGGGCATGATTATAGGTAGGTTGATACGAAGCTGAAAATTTAGTCATGTCATAGCCAGCAGATCTCCATATTTTCATATTCCCCCTATCTCCCCTGATGCCTGTTTGGTTTTGTCGTAAAATCCATTCAACTGTTTCTGTGGTATGAAGGGGGAGGGATTGGAGAGGTATTCCTTCCCTTGAATGGACGGGGATATGGGTACAAATCCAACACTTGCTAATATTCAATTTTTCGGCGTAAAGATATGACATATGTAAATAGGTATTGGAAGGCAGGTCTCGTTTAGTTCGTTTTTTTACTACCGAGTGGCCATTAAGGCTAAGTAGTCCAGAAAGTCCAAAAATTATACTGAAGATCTTCATCCTGTGTTCTCGTCTGGATTGGAGACTATCTTCTTGCAATCGGATAGATGTATCCAACTTGAACGTCCTTCAAGTTTGACCGAAGTTGGCGTCGTCAGTAGTACGAGGAATGGTCCGCTCCAGCGTTGTTCTAGTTTCTTTCTGTCCCAGTTTTTTACCAACACGAGGTCTCCGGGTTTGACCACTGGATATCGAGGGACGGCTGTCCCTGTCATTACTGGTAGATGTACCTGTTTTACCTGTGAGTGAAGAAACTTCAAAGAAAGTGTTAATTGATTCAAATAGTTCTGCATTTGTTCCCCCATCACATTGTCTACTCCCTCTAGGGGTTTTTCATGGGCATCCCAGGGAGTCCTCATTGGCCGACCATAGACTATCTCTGCAGCTGACAGTCCGGTCCGCGAATGGGGAGTCACTCGCATGTGAAACAGTGCCAAGGGTTATACTTTTAGCCAATTTAATCCAGTTTCTTCAGTTAATTTAGATCATTTTTCTTTTGAAGTCCCGTTGGCTCTTTCCAGAATTCCTGCTGCCTGCGGGTGATACGCGCAGTGCAGTTGCTGTTTAATTACAAGGGCTTTGCACAATTCAGTATTGATCCGAGCTACAAAATGTGGTCCATTGTCTGAGCTCACCATTTTGGGTACCCCAAAACGAGGAATGACTTCTGTTAACAACAACTTTACTACTGTATGTGCCATACAATTAGTGGTGGGGAATGCTTCAATCCATTTACTAAACACATCAATTATTACTAAACAATATTTATAGCACTGTGCTTTTGGCAATTCGATAAAATCAAGCTGTATACAAGCAAAAGGATCATCTGGCAAGGGGGTGGTTCCCGGAGGACCTTTACTCTTATTATGTTTCATGCAAATGACGCATCGATCCAGCCGCGTTTGCTGTATTCAAATCTGGGTGCCACCATGTTTTTAGGAGTAGCTGTACCAGTCCCTCCTTACCAAGATGGGTACAAGAATGCAAATAATCAACAAGTAACGGCAATAAAGAATTCGGAATACAAACTTGACCAACTGGAGTCAGCCAGAGGTCTCGTGTCAAGGAGTGCGAACACCTCATTGACTTCCATAGTGTTCACTCAGAATCAGAGGCGTCCCTCTGTAAATTTTGAACTTCAGCTATCTCTGGCATGCCCTTCGTCCGCAATGCAGGTACCTGGTTTAGAGCCTGATTAGCCCCACTGGGAACAATTAAAGAGGTTGATGAAGCTGCAGTTTTAGCAGCTGAATCAGCACGGGCATTTCCTAATTGAGCAGGAGTGTCACCCTTCGTGTGCGCAATGCATTTAATAACTGCCAATTGACGGGGAAGCTGAATAGCATCGAGGAGATTTTTAACCCAAAGGGGCGGCCGAAATCATGGGTCACGCCAAAGGTATATCTAGAATCAGTGTAAACATTAGTACTTTTGTCTGTGGCCAAAATACATGCTCGAGTAAGGGCGAATAGCTCGGCTTTTTGTGCAGAGACAGGGGTCTGGAAGGCTACTGCTTCCTGCACGTCAGTGTCGGTTACCACGGTATATTTCGACTGTGGGACGGGAAATTGGGAAATGGAAGAACTGCCATCAACATAAAAAATTAGATCTGGATTATCAATAGGCCTGTCTGTTAAATCCGGGCGATGTGTGGAAAGGAAGTGATTCCGAAGTAAACAATCGTGTGGTGGGTCCTCAAGGTTATCGGGGGGCTATTCGAGGAACACAGCAGGATTTAAGGTTGAACAATAATGAAACGAGAGGTAGGGGTTTTGCAATAGTGAAACATCATAGCGGCTCAATCGCGCTTGAGTCAGATGCTGGGTTTGCTGAGACGTTAAGAGAGCCACAATAGAGTGTGAAGTATGCACTTGTACTGGTTGGTGAAGGGTTAGATTAGAGGCTGCCTGGATTAACAAATGGACAGCAGTAAGAATTTGGGTGAAAAGGTCTGTCATACATAGGTCGTGTGCTGGGGCGATAGCCAGGGCATTTTTCAGAGTAATAAAAGATTGCTTCGCTGAATCAGGTAGATCAAACTTAAGAGGAGCATTTTGAGAAGAATACGGAGTTAATTCTTTAGTATATACAGTAACATTAGGAATCCATTGTCTGCAAAAGTTCACTAATCATAAAAAGGCTCGCACCTGCTTGGGCGATGTAGGAAATGGGGTCTGCAATATAGGAGTAATGCGTTCTTGAGTAATGGAGCGATCAGTAGCACTAATTAGGACATCCAAAAATTTTACTTGTCGTTGGCCTTTATGAACTTTAGCGGGCGGGATCACATATCCCCATGAATGGAGACTGATGTGCAGGTAAAAAGTGTCACGCTGGTTAGCGATGAAATCAGGGCTGGCAAGGAGTAAGTCATCAACATATTGAATGATGGTGGAGCCACCAGGAGGTGCTAATGTCGCTAACTGGGAGTGCAATGCCTGTGAGAAATGGGTTGGAGAATGAATGAAACCGTGTGGAAGTCGAGTCCAAGTGTATTGCGTCTTCTTAAATGTAAAGGCAAACAAATACTGTGATTCAGGGGCGAGGGGTATTGCAAAAAAGGCATGTTGCAAATCAAGAAGGGTAAAAATAGTCGCTTCCGGTGGGACATTGCTAAGGATTGTCGCTGGATTTGGGACAATAGGATGTAAGGGTTCAACTATCTGATTAATAAGCCGGAGGTCTTGGACTAAACGCTATTCGGATGGTCTTCCTATCTTAGGAAGTGGAAGAATCGGGGTGTTACAGGGCGATTGGCACGGTATCAGAATTCCCTGTTGAAGGAACGATTGAATCATGACCGAGACTTCTTTTTCAGCCTCGGGACGCAAAGGGTACTGTGAAATAGAGGGCAAGGGCATATCAGGTTTGATTCTAATAACAACAGGAGGGACATTAGTGAGACCAACTTCGTGCTTGGAGGCTGCCCATAAATCTGCGGGTATTTCAGGAGTCTTAGATTGGGCTGAATGATGATGGTGCAGTGTGCCAATGATGACAAATGGGTGTTTAAAATATTCTAAAGTGCCTGTGGGTAGGGTTTGACTATCATTAAGGAAAAGATCAGCTTGTCCTCGTAGTGCAGCTGCCAGAAATCCCAAGGACTTGGCACTGTAGCCTTCGTTGACAGAAAGGGTCACGTGGGGTGATACAAGTCTTGACTGACGCCATAGGCTGTGGGGTAAATCGACAAGAAAGGCACACCCTTCTTTTGTCTTGGTAAATGCTCTCCAAATCGGGCGAGGTTACTGTATGATCGTAGCAAAGAGTGACATGTGGATTGGGAATATCTAAGGGAGGTGAAAAGTGTGAGGGATCAAAATCAATCGTCCACCACTGTGGAATAGTGAATAGGGGAAAGTTTCGAAGCTGGGCCTGCGGGATAGGTGATATAGTAATGCGGTTATCAAGGCTTGGGTCACTATATTCTCTCATCTGGACTCTATCGGGTGTTTAAACAGTGGTACTCAGGGTTAACGTTAGCTGCCAGCATAGAACACAGAGCAATCAGGCGCAGGCTCAGAAGTTATTAAATTCTGCAGCTGGTGACCTCGTATTTGAGACAGTTCTATAAACATACCATTATCAATGCACTGTATTACCGCTCCGAATTTGCAGTGTCTAATCAGCAACTTTCTAATCAAGGTGGATAGCCTAACTTGGTTCTTTTCCATATGCGCATTCCGTTTTCAAGACCTGTCAATTCTATACTCAATTTTTATTCTTTATCCTGCCAGCTGGCTAACAAGGAAGCATCCTTCAATTTTGGACAATATTCCCTCCATAGAGCAACTAACCTTTTAGCAGTTGACGCCCTATTATTTTCCTAAATCACTTGTTGAGCTTCTATTACTGTTGATAGGCTTTTAGTTGTTCACACAGCGTTTGCAGTACACTGCCATTTTAAAAAGTTGTATCTAAAGTTTTACCCATTGCACACTTTGTCTGATGCCAGATGGTCCTTCCGATTACAATTTTAACAATTGATTAAGGAAATTACGTGTGTGATGTTTTATGTCAGGGTCCGCACGCTTTTTGCCCTGTTTATGTGTTATTAAGCAGAGTTATCCGCATCTGCAGGAGATTATAATTTAAATCACGGAGTAATCGCGCTCCGTGCAAACCAATTAACAGCTCGAAGGTGACACTGTAAAGATTCTATGCCACCCGCCTTACAAAGTTAAGGGGAACCTTTTATCGCGAAGGTTTCAGGTAATAACAAAGACCATGTTGGCATCGATATCTCTTTACCTCTTTCAAATAATCACAGCTTGAAACATAATTTTTAAAGTCAAAGTCTGAAAAATGAAATATGAATTCTTTCCCTCTCTCTCTTATCTATCTCTCTCCCTCTCTACATAACTCTGTCTGTCTTTGGAACTCTTGTTGCTCTTTCTCTTTATCTGCCTACCTCTCCATCTCTGCCTCTCCCGGGCTCGCTCTCTTTCGCTCTCTCTAACAGTTCCTGTTTCTTGTCGCTGGCTCTCTCTCTCTCCTTCAATCTCTTCCTCTGTCTCTCTTTCTCTCTCTTGGATTCAGCCCTTGTCCTTGCGGACAAATTTTGAACAAAAATTTTTCATTCTCTTTCAAAAACTTTATCTGTGTTATTCCATTTAAGTCAATTTGCACTGATTAATTTTAGAGGCATTAGCTGTTCTCTGAGAAGTATTTCTTTTGTCAATTCAGAAAAGACCAACTGTCTGCTGAAATGGTTAATGTTTCCTGCAGAATCTAAGGGGCGGAGAACTTGGCGTGATGCCATTTACGTCTTTTCACGCAATCTAAAAACTTATTCATATTTCAATTACTCTTATTCGTAAAGTTACTTTCTTTTAAACTGATATAGTGTGAACTGAACAACTTTGAGAATATTTGCAAGAGGAATTATGAATGTTTTGCCATTAGTTTAAGAACAATTCGAATATGCATATTGTTGTCCTTCAGAAGAACCACTTGTTATCATAATAAGGCCAGTACAACATTCCAAGCAGTAGTTAGTTAACATCATCTGATCATCTAAATTTCATTCAAAAGCAATGTTAAACTTCAGTCATTATTGCCAGCATGCTTCTAAATTGGTAACTTATTAACTTCACTTCTATAATTTCCTTATTGTGGATCTTTTAATCAATACCTTTTAGTCAATTATCATGTTTTCCGTAGAGAAGGGTTGTTCGATATTTACAGCTTGCGTCTGTGACCGAGTGCGTGTCGCTAAGGGGGATATGTTAGCAGGAGTTTCATTGGTAATGGGATCAGAAGTGGGAGTCAGGACTTAGGAAAGTGGAATTGTAAGACCGGGGAGCGCAAAATGAGGGTGGGGTCCAGGGTTCAAATTCTCCTCGTCTTCCGTATCGCTTGAATAGGGGAACATCGGCATGCCAGAGCAACTGGGAGGATCCTCCTTTCCTATAATCTGATTGGCCAGTCCTACTTTTCTGCCGGCAGGAGATTTGTTATTGCCGAATTGCTTTTTATCATTTTGATTGTCTTTATCCCAAAGCTCACATTACAATTTTAAAGTCTCCCAATTTTTCAATTTACCGTTCACACACTCATTAATATCTCTTTTGCGGGCTTTATCTCTCCAACTCATTGTGATTGTTCGTTGCGTTAAGTGGACTGTTTCTTTCCACTGTAAAATTAAACAATTTGAAACCGGCATTTTTTTTTCCAGATTGCTTTTTTTTCTGAATCAATACTATTGTCAAAGTTCCAAGATCCCTGTGTTACCTACTGGCCAGATATCGTTACCTAATTTATTGTTTAAAGCAGCGCTGCAGCCAATCTTCGAATATTACGTTCTTGAGAAGGGGGTTTCTAAACACATGAAAAACAGAGGGGAATTGCCCCTAGCTTTGTCTAAAGTTTGTCGCATAATGTCAGTAAAATGTGCCCCAGGCAAAAAAAACGCTCAAACAAAATTTCTGGTACCATCTCAAATTGGAGGGTCCTTGACCCCAAAAAATTACTGACAGGGTCCCTGACCCGAAAACATTACTGAGAGGGTCCCTGACCCCAAAACTTAATCAAAGGGTCCCTGACCCAAATTTATTGACAGCCTGTATAAATCTGATGCGAATGAAAAACGAGATCAACAAGGTCCCTGACCTGCGGCTAATTACACAAAAAAAATGTACTCACAGTCAAATTTAGATTCGAGAACCGTCACCTGTTTAGTTACTTCCGTCAGGGATGAGGGGTCGCAGCACAGATCCGAGAGAGAGAGAGACCAAGGTCAATCTTACCTTGTGCCGGCGTCTGTCTCTTTACTCCGGTCATGGCTTTGATCACTTTTTCTCAGTCCCTCATGAAGCTCACTTCAGGATATTGGATTTTTTCTCGCAGCGCCAAATGTTGTATTTTATATTTTCCCCGCGTCTTGACTGTGATAGAGAAATTCAAACAGCATTCATTAGATAAGCAAAACTGAACTTTATTCACTAATTAGAACTGCTAGCAGAAATTGGCTGATACTTGGAGTCGGAAGGCAGTCAATTACAAACTGCGGAGTCCGTCCCAAGTCTGCGCTAGTACAGAAAAGAAGGCGATTCTTATACATTATAGGATCAAGATAACATGAATACAGCTTGGTCAGGAATTTGGTCAAAAGTAAAACATAAGTAATAATCGTTACCATGGCGGCACCTTGCTGACCGCCAGGGGACGTGAGTTTCATATTATTATCTTGTCTTTGTTTTAAGTAAGGGAAGAAGTTGTTTAGGAACAGGAAGAGATAGTTGTTCAGCTTGTTATGTATTACGACTACTTCGGGCTCCAAGCCTTATCTAGACTCTCAGAGTCACCCAGTTCCCAAGACATGCTGACCTCGGCTGTCTCTGTATTCTGGGCCTTAGGTTATATGAAAATCAGTTTAAATTCACTTGTACCAAGAAGACTTGACTAGTTTTCCCATCATGCCATTATTTGCTTCACACAATACCACAACCGTAGTCAGGAGGAAGGTGAAACCATTTTACGATTCGTTGCAACTTTAAGAAGGTTAGCAAAATACTGTGAGTTTGGTGCAACACATGATGACACTCTTTGTGACCAGGGCCGGCCCAAGGTACCGGCAACTCGGGCAGTCGCCCGGGGCGCCATGTGCTAGGGGGCGCCAAAGACTCGGGTCCTGCGCATGCGCAGTTGGGCCGGTGCCAACCAGCGCATGCGCGGTGGCCGCCCTCCCCCAGGGCAGCCCCGCCCCTCGGCCCCGCTCGCCGCCTCGGCCCCCCCCCGCCCCCCCCCCCCCCCCCCCCCCCCCCCCCGCCGCCTCGGCCCGCCCCCCCCCCCCCGCCGCCCCGGCCCGACCCGACCCGCCCCCCCCCGCCCCTCGGCCCCCCCCCGGCTCCGCTCCGCCCCCCCCCCCGGCTCCTCCCCCCCCCCCGAAGGGCGCTGAAGTTCAGCTTGCCCGGGGCGCCAGCAACCCTAGGGCCGGCGCTGTTTGTGACAGGCTGGTTGGTAGACTCTGCAGTGAAGCTATTCAGAGGAGGCTGCTGCTTACTGTGAGCAATTTAACTCTCAAAGTTGCTGTGGATGTTGTCACATCTGTGGAACTAGCAACAAAAGAAGCTTTACAGATAGGGGCCGGAGTGAAGGTCCACAAAATGGATACCACAGGAAACAAGGGTACTAACATGTCACCGATATACACAGGTTCGACACTCAGCGGGAGAATGCTGGAGTAGGGAAAATAAGTGTAGGAACTGTGACAAAAAGGACCATATTGCCAAAGCATGTTGGGCTTATTATCAGGATGGATGTTGTGGTGTTCACGAAGACCAAAGAAGCTAAGTTCATTAACAAAGCTAACATTTATTACACTATTTATTAAAGCTCGACCATTTACTCCTACAGCAAGCAATAATCTAGTGATCCACAATCTACACTCTACTAACACTAATCTCTACACTCTATCTATCACTGTACTCTGATCTCTCTTACTCCTCTGGTCTCCGCTCCATTCTTCTCCCAGAAACCTGAAAGTCAGTGCTTTATATAGTTCTGCACTTAGCTCCATCTAGTGGTCAATTATGATATTCTATTAACCCTTTATGTACTAGACATTCTACACACTGTCACAACCAACACCAAAGATGTGTAATAAACAAAACACATCTAAACAGACTAGTCCTGTCTATAAACAAGGAGACAAAGTTCAAGACCACTTAGGAGACCATGTACCCGAGCAACTTCAGGAGTTAAAAGTAGGCTTCTTGTCGGTACGGGGTAATCAACAAAGTTTCTGGGCATTTCCAAACTTGATGACCACTATGTCAAAATGGATGTGGATATGGGCACAGCAGTATCATTAAAGCTCAAAACAGTTTATAATCAAAAGTTGAAGCAGCTGCCTTTAAAACGGTCAAACGTGATCCTAACTACGCACACATCAAAAGGATGCATGGTGAAAGTAGAAGTAAATGGACAGATGGTGGAGTTGCCTCCTCACGTTGTCCGTGGAAATTTTCCTGCTGTAGTTGGTAGAGCATAGCTGGCAAAGCTTAAACTGAGATCAACTAGTGGATGCAAAAACTGACCCATGGTAACTTCTGGAAAAGTTTGAGAGGATGTTTGAAGATTGACTTGGTTCAATGACTGGAGTTGAAGTGCAACTAAAGGTCAAGTCAAACAACACACAAAAGTGTCTCAGAGCTAGAACCGCACCATACACTATCAGGCTCAAAGTCAAAGAGGAACTAGAAAGAATAGTTCAAACTGATTTATTAAACATGCTGCTACAAGTGATTAGGCAACACTGATAGTTCCTGTGTTGATGTGATGGCTCAGTGAAAATATGTGGAGATTTTAAAACAACTATTAACCCGATATCTTGCACAGATCACTATCTACTGCTGTTGATTAAAAACTTGCCTGCTGGACTTTCTGGAGAACAGAAATTCAGTAAAATTGATCTATCACAGGTGTATTGACAAATGAATGTGGCTGCAAAATCACAGCCGCTACTCGCTACTCTGATCCACAAAGGTCTGTTTTATTACAAAAGACATCCTTTTGGAAAAACATCAGCTCCTGCTCTTTTTCATAGGCCCATGGATCAAATTCTGAGTGGGCTAAATGGGGTGCAATGTTCCTTCGATGACATTCTCATCTCCGGTTCGAGTGAGCAGGAACACCTGAAGAACTTGGAAGCTACTCTGAAATGTCTACAAAACCATAATCTCCGAAAGGAAAAAGTATGACTTTTTCAAGATATCCATAAATTACCTGGGTCCAGAGGTGAGCATACAATGAAACACACCGTGATGTAGTGCAGGTCCTGACCAATTGGGGGGTAGTGTGGCTCTGCCGTGAAGCTTTCAGTGATAAGGAAGAGGGGCTGGCCAAAGGTCGTCGAGGGGAGCAGCGGGGCGACTCTTGACCTCTTGGCCAGGGCTGAGGAGAGCAGGTGGCCAGATCGTGATGCCTTGTGAGATCTGGTTAGATCTTGCGAGGTGCAACAACTGTCGGGAAGCCTGGGGAGGCCACTCCGGCATTTACCGGCTGCGTCTCGCTCTGATTCTGGCGGGACGCATCCGTTAGATCATGGCCAATGCATGAGTGGGTCTGTTGTAAAAAATGTTAAACAGTTGTTGTTCTAAAGAATTAAAAGGGGAGGGGTGTTATGAATTAGAGAATACATCGTAGCTGGTGAAGCATTACATGATCTGTAGTGAAGTCAGCAGAAAGTGTTTGCACGGGCCTCAGTTCTCCATCTTGGATTATGTGAACAACATCCCGAATAAAATCTCTCATCATGTTTGTAAGAATCCAAGTGTGTGGCACCTCCACCCCCCTTCTCTTTGCAGCAAACTGAAAAATATTGTTACCCTTGCTGTCAGCGACAGGTGTACACCCAAGTCTCGTTGCGCTTTCTCCTCTCTCCGTTTATAGCCATTCAGATAATAATCTTCCTTCTTGTTTTTGATTCCAAAGTAGATAACCTCACATTTATCCACATTTACTGCATCTGCCATGCATTTGCCCACTCACTCAACATGTCCAAATCACACTGAAGCATCTCTGCATCCTCCTCACATCTCACCCTCCCACCCAGCTTTGTGTCATCTGCAAATTTGGAGATATTACATTTATTTCCCTCATCAAAATCATTAACATATATATATTCATCTCCAAATGTTCCTGAGATGAAAATGCCACCACTGAGCCAAGTTACCATTAATGACATAATTTATAATATGGTTAATATATAAATTAATGAATTGGAGTGAGATGTGAATTTAATCATATTCACAATTTTGTATGGCCATGCAGGTGATGTCTATGTTTGTATTCAGTAAACATTTTGGGATAGTAGAGCTACTTATCGATATAGCAGTAATAGTAACGTTTAAGAGTAAATGTTAGAAACTCAGATTTCGATCCTTGCTCAAAAAAAATATGTATTATTTTTGTTTAAAATGACCTCTTTGTTAACTTATTTTTAAAAGTATATCTATTTGTCAGAACAAATTAACATATTAAACACAAATAACTATTAATTGTCAATAATCAAGCTAGATTGTAATATTGCAATTGACAACTGTACCAGCTAAAGCACTTGAGATTACCACTTGCCCATACTCTTGGATGGGAATAATGTCAAGCAGTGGTTCCCAAAACTTTAACATCCCGTGAATTTGTTTCATGAAAATATAATGGGCGAAATTCTCCGCCTCGCGATGCCACAAAGGTGGTTGCACTTCTCCAACTGCACCTGGAGGCGCTGGAAAGTTGCTGACACTCCCTCCTGTAGATCCTGGCTCTGCGTCTGCATCTCCACCAGTAACGGGATCATACTTTCCAGAAACACGATACCTGTCTGGACTTCAGCTGGCTCCTGGGATCAGGCAGCCCTCCAATTGTCCCCTCCCTCAGGAGTCCCTACTTCCACCTGATGTGCTACAGCATGTGTGACGTGCACACCAAAAGACATAGGAGCAGAATTAGGCCACTTGGCCTATCAAGTCTGCTCCGCCAGAAGATGACCCAGGAGCCTCTTCACTAAAATGCCTCACCGAGGGGATAGTCACTGCGATGGTGGAAGGTGCAGGTAAATGCAGCGCCGAGACGTCGGTGTCGTACCTGGACTGGTTCTCCGAGGCGTGCTGGGTTTGTGGCTGGGGGTGAGATCCCCAGATGGGCTGGCCTGGCCTGATGATGATCTTGCACGACAAAGGCCAAGGCACATGATGAAATCTTGGGAAGGAGTGGTCTGGGGGAGAGAGTGACTCACTTGCTGTAGGGGGATAATTTTGCTTTAGGGGCTCATTTGCTTATTGAATGGCAACCTCCACCTTGGAGACAGCCCTCTCCTGCACCTCCCCGGATAATGCCATCGCCCTCTGTCCAGCGGGGCTGAGAACCCGGAGGCCCGGGACTCCCCCTCTGGTCTTCTGCTCCCTTCTGTTATGGGCCATCTTTTCCTAGAGGACACATAAAGGACATGGTGAGATGCATGGAGGTGAGTTCCACAGGGGTGGTCTGTGGCTGGTGGGATGTGTGTGCAAGGCACCTGGCCAAAGAGAACAATACAGATGTTGGGGTTTGGTGCAGGGCGGATGTGAGGGAGATGCGGGAGGGTGGGTTTTGATTGGCCTCTCTGGGAATGGGGGGGGGGGGGGTAATGTGAGGAGTGGGGGACAGGGGTGATGACAGGGGAACAGAGGTGGTGACTCACCCGTGCTACGCTAAGGAGGTGGTTCATCTTCCTGCTGTACTGCGTGCCGGTCCGTCTGGTGATGCACACCGTACTGAGTGCCTCGGCAAACTCTGTCCAGGCCCGGTTAACGACCGCGGGCGGTATTCTCCTGCCCACCCTGGGGAAGTGGGTGTCCCACCTCTCCCTCATCGTATCTGACATTCTATCAAGCTCTGTGTCTGCAAAGCGTGGTGCTGCTCCTTGTGGAGCAATCTTCTTGGCTGGATTGAGAATGTGTGGGGAGTGGAGTGTTTATAAACAGCTCCAGCTTGTCAAGCTCCCCAGTGCCAATTCGGGCCCCAGCGAATCCGATGCCGGTGGGAATGGGAATTGCTCTAGATTCACGTGGGCAGAGTTCTGGCCCATCAGCATGCCCTGAATTGCTCTGGAAATAGCGCCCCAATGGGAACTCGAACCACATGCAATTTAGCCCCAGCGTCAACACTTTAGTCTCCCAAATGGAGAATTTCACTCCATACCTCACAAACCCACTCCTAGAAATATGTTTTTTCTGGAGATTTCCCCCTTATCTGAGTATGAATTATAAAAGCAGAAATCTTGGAAATATAAAACTACTTTTTCTTAGGACATTTCTTAGGACATTTTATGACACTATTAATTAATTACATAATTAATTTTATTACATTATGAAAACAGCAACACTTCCAACATTTTACTTCAATTATTCATCTCATTTTGGTTAAGCTGAAACCGGTGGTTAACCTGGAGGTTGAAACTTATTGCTGGATGCATTGATGAGAACATAGCAGCATTGTACCTTTAAGTATGCTTTCAAAATTGCTGCGTTCCCACTCTGCCACAAGAAGTGAGATGGGGAGAGAGTTGTCTGCCAGTTGTCCAGACTGCTGGTCACATCCAAAAACCTAGAGATGGGATAATGTTAATATTCAAACAGAATATTGACTTTTGTCAGTTAGTGAGTTTGAGGCAGTGCACGTCCTGGGGGCCTTTCAACTCTTGAGCAACGAAGCAGAGTGCAGCAGGATTATTTTTCCAGCAAAGTAAGTGGAGGACAGCTACCTAATAAAAATAGGATGCACAAAAGCAAACCTGTTTTACATAAAGAATTGCTGGACCCCAGGAGTGATTAATAGGGTGTGGCCCAATCATTTCCATTCTGGCCAGATTATGTCACCAATCATCTCAAAATTGAGCCTTTAATATTGGGCCTGAGGACTCATGTCTGTCGAGATTTCAATTTTCTACTAGCAAGAGAAGGAGCACCCTACAGTTCCAAGGGACATAGGTCCTCCACTGATGATGCGTTGAGGGACTGAGGACTCAGATAAGATGGGGCCGCATGTTGGGATAGTGGTTAGCACTGCTGCCTCACAGCGCCAGGGATCCAGGTTCGATTCTGACCTTGGGTGACTGTCTGTGTGAAGTTTGTACGTTCACCCCCGTGTCTGCATGGGTTTCCGGTGCTCCGGTTTCCTCCCACTGTTCAAAGATGTGAAGTCTAGGTGGATTGGCCATGCTACGTTGCTCCTTAGTGTCCAAAGGTTGGGTAGGGTTACGGGGATAGGGCAGGTGAATGGGCATGGGTAGGGTGCTCTTTCAGAGGATCGGTGCAGGCTTGATGGGCCGAATGGTCTCCTTCTGCACTATAGAGATTCTATGATTCTATGATCAGGGCCCTGATCCACAGATCCATCATCAAGTGACTGGATAGAGGGATGACTGGGAAAAGAGATCATGATGAGATGTGACCCAAGGCCCTTCTTCTCCCAACCTGATCTACAAAATGTTTTTAAAAGATTTTTTCAAGGGCTTTTCTAACAAGCGCCAGTATTTGTTGTCCATTCCTAATTGCCTTTGAACTTAGTGGCTTGCAAGGCCATTTCAGAGGGCAGTTAGGTGTAGTTTAGACAAGCAACACTGTTCAGAACAACTGCAATCATTGACTAAGTAGCCTTTTGATTGAAGAGTGTCTTTATATCTGATTGGCTACTTTGAAGCCTGCCATTCGGAGTGGTCAGTGGGTTCTGGGGCCCGTGAGGACCCGGGCCCTGGGCTCCGGTCATTTGGTGGACGCTGAACCGATGACAGCTGTCGTTTTCCCCTAACTTTGGCGTTAAAGCACTTCTGCTGCCACCATTACGGTATTGTTCCCGCTCACCTCCGAGGGTTTCATTTTGCGAATTCGTGCAGAGAAACCTAAAGCGGAAGGAAAAAGCTAAAAATGCAATGGTTACCATGATATTACCACCAATTGGTTTTCTGTCAGCTTTGGATATAGCCCTGTCTCGACTAGGGATTTTATTATTGTTGCAGTTCAGCATTATTGATGAATGTTCAACATCTGAGTATAGCTGTATGTTCAGTGCATCATCAAAATATTAATCATTGTCCTCGGTATGCTATCCTAGCGTCAGGTCAGCATTATTCCCCTGGAGCTCATCTCTGTCATTGTAATCGGTGCTGTCCTGTATTTGAAGCTGATGAGATGGGTGGCAACCAGAAACTATTATCGCTTGGTAGCAAAAGCCCGCTTGAGGAGGGAAGAATCTTTGACGAAAATGAAAACTATCATGAATCAGATTAAAGAAATGGTAAGTACTTCTGGCCAATCTTCTTTAAATTGTCCTGTGTTGTCATGTGTAGTTTGCCTATGTATACATTCCACCAAGCCCCTGTCTCTGGAGTAATAAAACTGTTAATCCCTGGCTAATGTAGTGTATTGTTATGTGAAATTGAATGGAATATTGCATTTCAAAGGTTGTCAAGTGATTTGAAACCCGTTGAAGTGTACTGGGCTTTCAAGGAAGCCTCTGACACTTGCAACAGCCGCTGCTTTAAATACTGTTTGAGGCAGCAGATGTAAGGGAAGGGTGAGTGAAAATGCAGTGATGTTTTACCACATTGCCTGGACTGCTCTTCACTTTCAGGAAAGGGAGGTCTGATGAGAGTCTCTGTTGGAGTTCTCTGTTGGGGGGTGACTGATGGGGGTCTCTGATGGGTGTCTCTGTTGGGGGTGACTGTTGGAGGTCTCTGATGAGGGTCTCTGTTGGGGGGTGACTGATGGGGGTCTCTGATGGGTGTCTCTGTTGGGGGTGACTGTTGGAGGTCTCTGATGGGTGTCTCTGTTGGGGGGTGACTGATGGGGGTCTCTGATGGGTGTCTCTGTTGGGGGTGACTGTTGGAGGTCTCTGATGGGTGTCTCTGTTGGGGGGTGACTGATGGGGGTCTCTGATGGGTGTCTCTGTTGGGGGGTGACTGATGGGGGTCTCTGATGGGTGTCTCTGTTGGGGGTGACTGATGGGGGTCTCTGATGGGTGTCTCTGTTGGGGGGTGACTGATGGGGGTCTCTGATGAGTGTCTCTGTTGGGGGGTGACTGATGGGGGTCTCTGATGGGTGTCTCTGTTGGGGGGTGACTGATGGGGGTCTCTGATGAGTGTCTCTGTTGGGGGGTGACTGATGGGGGTCTCTGATGAGTGTCTCTGTTGGGGGGTGAATGATGGGGGTCTCTGATGGGTGTCTCTGTTGGGGGTGACTGATGGGGGTCTCTGATGGGTGCCTGATGGGGGTATCTGATGGGGGGTTGGAGGGGTCGTGGGGAGGGGCAGGTTTGCGTGTGGGAGGAGGGGGCCTTTCGATGGTCCTTTAGGTGGCACCGTAATTATGCACCGACTCCCTTAATCCACTCTTGGATCCACCACATCAGGGTAATACTTGGGAAAACGTGCACCAATTCCCGCCATGAGGATTTCCCGCTGTGGGGTTTGGTGCATAATGGGGAAGGGGTTGGGGACCGGGAATTCCAGTCTATTAATTGGATGCAAATGGATGATTTGCACCTTTTTGTATTCTCCTGCCGGTGCAGGGCATGTACCTCACTGCCACCGCCGGAGAGCATTGGAATTCCCGGCAAACCTGTTTTCTGTCCGATAATTCATTCTCTATCGGATCAAGAAACCCAATACCAGCAACAGGCAATGGGGAATCCGCCTTGTATTCCTTCCCGTCTTCCAGATGAAACTCTGGTCCATTTCTTAAATGCAGTGACCGCAACTCCACAACCGTTTAAATGAAGTAATCGGCACTATTCAAAAAGTGTGAATGGATGTTGGATGGGAGGTATGCAATTTTTGCATTTCCAGTCCTCCAATACTTAATCTGGTTACAGCATTAAAAAAAAGGTGAGACTGGAGAGATGATATTATCTGGCAGAATTGCTGACATTCTACCTCTGGCACCATTACTGTGCTGCATGACTGCCTAGACTAGACTAGACTAGAGTGGGTATCCAGCACGAGTTAGGACTGCTCACTGACAGAAATGCTGAACTAAAAAAAATTGTAAGTGTTAGAGCTGAAGTAAAAGTTTAAATATTGTTTTTTTTCTTTTGTTTTAATAGAGTTTGTTTATAATATAACCAAGCCCTACTTCTTATATCATCACTCCTGGAATGAATCAATCTTTCTGCACCGCATTAAAACTTAAAAAAGTTATGGCATCTGGTCCAGTCACCTAGTCACTGTTTAGTGCTGACCAGATATCCGTAACCCCTGAGTTAAGGTGTAAAGCTTGTTCTTGTCAGTTTGGATGTAGTATGCCTCTCATTGTGAGGACCATGAATTGGATTTAATTTGAATTTGAACTGTTTTTTGGGGCAAACAAGAACAGAGGGTTGTCCTGTCCATTCTGCTCATTGGCTTTGTAACTCTTAAAAAAAACACTCAACAGGTCTGAGAGATCTATGGAGAGCGAAACAGAGTTGCCATTTCATGTCCAATGTAACGCCTCTTTGGAACTGAAGCAAGATAGAAATGCTGAAAGACCGTTTATCAGCTAACATTAGGATACTGGCTTTGTTGGAAAAGGGCGAGGTTATAAAAAAGATCCCTCATTGTCCACACTTGTCAGCAGTCCTCCGCAGAGGATGCTTTCTCCTTCCCTCCCCCATTTGCTGCGTCATGTGGAAGGATGTACAAGATAATTATGGATGAGGAATGTTGGTGATTGAAGTTCACTATCCAAAGGTAACTTTTTTTAAATTTAGTGTACCCAATTTATTTTTTTCAATTAAGGGGCAATTTCGCATGGCCAATCCACCTGGCCTGCACATCGTTTGGGGTGTGGGGGCGAAACCCACGCAGACACGGGGAGAATGGGCAAACTTCACACGGACAGTAACCCAGAGCCGGGATCGAACCTGGGACCTCAGCGCCGTGAGGCAGCAGGGCTAACCCACATCCAAAGACAACTTAACATCATGGTGCGGCCGCATTTGGAGTATTGTGTGCAATTCTGGTCGCCACATTATAGGAAGGATGTGGAAGCATTGGAAAGGGTACAGAGGAGATTTACAAGAATGTTGCCTGGTATGGAGGGGAGATCATATGAGGAAAGGCTGAAGGACTTGAGGCTGTTTTCGTTAGAGAGAAGAAGGTTAAGAGGGGACTTAATTGAGGCATACAAGATGATCAGAGGATTAGATAGGGTGGACATCGAGAGCCTTTTTCCTCGGATGGTGATGTCCAGCACGAGGGGACATAGCTTTAAATTGAGGGGAGATAGATATAGGACAGATGTCAGAGGTAGATTCTTTACTCAGAGAGTAGTAAGGGCGTGGAATGCCCTGCCTGCAACAGTAGTGGACTCGCCAACACTAAACGCATTCAAATGGTCATTGGATAGGCATATGGACGATAAGGGAATAGTGTAGGGGGACTTTAGAAGGGTTTCACAGGACGGTGCAACATCGTGGGCCGAAGGGCCTGTACTGCGCTGTAATGTTCTATGTTCTATCTATTTAATTGTCACACACAATTGTTTCTTAAATGGTTCCAGGATCTTTGCTCCACTACTCTGTTTGAAAGCTTATTCCACATTTTGACCAGCCTTTGTGCAAAGAACAATTGTCTAAATCAATCTTAAAATTATCCTTACTACTTTGTACCCGAATTTTACTTCCAAAGTTTAACTTTTTCAATCTTAACAATCTTAAAAACCTCTGTGCAACAATTATTACACACTGCCTTTCTGAGCAGGAACTCGCCTCACAACCCATATGTGGACATAAGAGATTGGCTGAATTCTCTCCTGCTTATTTAGCTCCAGGGATTAAAGGGAGTATTCAAGGTGTAGTCTGAGAAGAGCAATGTAACATTTGACAATTACCCGTCCTGATTTTTTAAAACTATTTTGGCTTTGTAATTCAACATGCTGTGACTTTGTTGGTTAATGCTGTGCATCAATGCTTGGTGTTACATCTAAAAAACACTGAGGTCTGTCAGCTCATACCTAGCCATTTCAGTATCATTCACAAAGTACACAAATTGTTTATCTTTCCTTTTTGTTGCTGTGATGATCGGTATTTACCTTTAATACCTTGCCCCTTTAAGAGGCTTGGAACCCTGGGGGACTCCGCCTCTGGCTACGCCCCCAGGAAACAGTATATAGGATAAGGCTCCATGTTGCGAGCACACTTCTCTCGAATGCAGTCCTGTTCTCTGCATATTAAAGCCTTTGATTACTGACCTCGCTCTCGCGCCGTAATTGAGAGTGCCTCAATTTAATATACAGACACATCAAGATGGACAGCGCTCTAAAACCGGAGACGCTCAACCTGGACGCCAGGTCGCTGGAAGCCCCGGAAATTTTTAAACATTGGCTCCGGTGTTTCGAGGACTATCTGGACTCCTCAATGACTGATGTCGACAGCACTCGCAAGCTGCGCTTACTACATGGCCGGGTGAGCCACCGACTCTCCGCCGTGATCGAAACCGCTACGACCTATGAGGCGGCGGTCGAAATATTGAAGAAGCGCTTCATAAAACCTACTAACGAGGTACACGCCAGACATTTGCTCTCAACCTGCAGCCGGCGTTCCGGGGAAACGCTGGACGAGTTCGTGGAAAGACTCAATGCGCTCGCGAGGAACTGCGACCACAAAGCAGTGACGGCAGAAGACCACAGGAACTTACATATCCACCACGCCCTTGTGTCTGGTATCAGGTCCTCGTACATCCGGCAGCGGCTCCTAGAAGACGGGGCAAAGGATCTCCAGGGCACGGTAACGCTCACTTCTTCTCTCGAAACGGCCTACCGTAACCTCCGTACGTACTCCGCGGACCTTGCGAACCCCTCTCGATCCCCTCCAGACTCGGCCACGCTACAGGCCTGTGCCACGCGACGATCCACTCACTCCGGGGGTTCCCCATGCTATTTCTGTGGGCAAGGCCAGCACCCACGTCAGCGTTGCCCGGCCCGATCCGCGATCTGCAACGACTGCGGGAAGAAGGGGCACTTCGCCAAAGTCTGCCTGGCTGGGCCCAAAGGCCACAAACGAAACCCTCATCAGGCCCAGAAATCAAACTCTCGGTCTCACAGGCCCCGCAACGCGGCCGCGCTGCGGCCGGGCACGCCCACTTCCGACGCGTCATCGACCTCGTGCGAGTCATGGGAGCGGCCATCTTGGCGGCGGCCATCTTCGAAACCCGACACATTCGACCGGCGGCGGCGGCCATCTTGTGACTCCGGGCGGCCATTTTGTGAGTTCGACTCTGACGGCCCGCAAACTAGGAGCGATCAATCGCGGCCGAAACACCTGTGAAACTCAATGATGCGGGTGCGAATCAACGGCTACGACACTCCGTGCCTATTCGACTCCGGGAGCACGGAGAGCTTTATCCATCCAGACACAGTAAGGCGCTGCTCCCTGCGCACCCACCCCGCCTCCCAAACTATCGCCCTCGCCTCAGGGTCCCATTTGGTTCAAGTCACGGGGTATTGTGTCGCTGACCTCGCAATTCAAGGCGCTAAATACTCCCGTTTTAAACTTTACATCTTTCCTCAACTCTGCGCCCCCCTGCTGCTCGGCCTGGACTTTCAGTGCAGCCACCGGAGCCTGACACTGAAGTTCGGCGGACCCCTGCCCCCACTCACAGTATGCAGCTTGGCGACACTCAAAGTTGCGCCACCCCGCCTCTTCGCGAACCTCACTCCCGACTGTAAGCCCATCGCCACCAGGAGTCGCCGGTACAGTACCCAAGACATGACTTTTATCAAGTCAGAAGTTCAGCGGCTACTAAAAGAGGGGGTCATAGAGGCCAGCAACAGCCCTTGGAGGGCTCAAGTATTGGTAGTTCGCTCCGGGGAAAAGCAACGAATGGTAGTGGATTATAGCCAGACCATAAACCGCTTTACGCAACTCGATGCTTACCCACTTCCCCGCATAGCAGAAATGGTGACTCAAATCGCCCATAGTCGGGTATTCTCCACGGTTGACCTCAAATCGGCCTATCATCAACTCCCTATCCGCTCAGAGGACCGCCCCTACACGGCTTTTGAAGCAGCCGGTCGGCTGTTTCACTTCCTCAGGGTCCCCTTTGGTGTTACAAACGGAGTCTCCGTTTTCCAGAGGGCGATGGATCAAAAGGTGGACCAGTACGGCTTACGGGCTACCTTCCCGTACTTGGACAACGTCACCATCTGCGGCCATGACCAGCAGGACCACGACGCAAACCTGAGGAAGTTCCTCCAGACTGCCTGGGCCCTCAACCTCATGTACAACAAAGAGAAATGCGTGTTCCACACAACCCGGCTAGCCATCCTCGGCTACGTCGTGGAAAACGGGTCCTAGGCCCGGACCCCGACCGCATGCGTCCCCTTAAGGAACTCCCCCTCCCCTGTAGCCTCAAGGCACTCAAACGGTGCTTGGGGCTTTTCTCCTATTACGCCCAGTGGGTCCCCAGATATGGGGACAAAGCCCGGCCACTCATTAAGACCACGGTTTTTCCCCTGATGGATGAGGCCCAGTCGGCTTTCGACCGTATCAAGGCCGGCATCATCAAGGCCGCCATGCACGCGGTGGACGAAGCCATTCCCTTCCAAATAGAAAGCGATGCATCAGATGTTGCCCTGGCTGCTACCCTCAACCAGGCGGGCAGACCAGTAGCGTTCTTCTCCCGAACCCTCAACGCCTCGGAAATTCTGCACTCTGCAGTCGAGAAGGAGGCACAAGCCATTGTGGAGATCGTGCGACACTGGAAGCACTACTTAGCCGGTAGGATGTTCACCCTCGTCACCGACCAACAGTCGGTCGCCTTTATGTTCGATAACGCACAACGGAGCAAAATAAAGAACGACAAAATTCTGAGGTGGAGAATAGAGCTCTCCACCTATACATACGATATTAAATATCGCCCGGGGAAGCTCAACGAGTCCCCAGATGCCCTGTCTCACGGCACGTGCGCCAACGCGCAATTGGACCGCCTGAGATCCATCCACGATGACCTCTGCCACCCGGGGGTCACCCGGCTTGCCCACTTCATCAAGTCCCGCAACCTACCTTACTCCACAGGGGAGGTCAAGGCCATGACTAAGGCATGCCAGATCTGTGCGGAATGCAAACCGCAATTCTATCGACCAGACAAGGCCCGCCTGATAAAGGCCTCTGGGCCCTTTGAGCAACTAAGCGTGGACTTCAAAGGGCCCCTCCCGTCCACCAACCGCAACATCTATTTCCTCACCGTCATTGACGAATTCTCCCGCTTCCCTTTTGCTGTCCCTTGCCCCGATATGACGTTGGCCTCCGTGATCAAGGCACTGCGCAGCATCTTCACACTGTTTGGTTTCCCCGCTTATATTCACAGCGACCGGGGTACATTGTTCATGAGCGATGAGCTGCGTCGGTACCTGCTCAGCAAGGGCATCGCCTCGAGCAGGGCAACGAGCTATAACCCGCGGGGAAACGGGCAAGTGGAGAGGGAGAACGCGACAGTTTGGAAGGCTGTCCTCCTAGCCCTACGGTCAAGGAGTCTCCCTATCACCCGCTGGCAGGAGGTCCTACTCGATGCCCTGCACTTCATTAGGTCGCTCCTCTGTACGGCCACGAACGAGACCCCTCACAATCGTTTGTTTGTCTACCCCAGGAAGTCCACCTCTGGGGTCTCGCTTCCACTCTGGCTGACGACTCCGGGTCCAGTCCTACTCCGGAGGCACGTGCGGAGCCATAAAACGGATCCAATAGTCGAGAGGGTCCACTTGCTGCACGCAAACCCTCAATATGCCTACGTCGAGCACCCCGACGGCAGGCAGGATACTGTCTCCCTGCGAGACCTGGCACCCGTTGGCTCTCCCACCGACCCCACCGACTCTCCCATCGACCCCGACGTTTTCCCCACCGACCCCCCCCCCCCCTCTACCGACGCTCCCCGCTCCGCACTGACCGCCGACTCCGACAGCGCCTCCCCCATAGCGCCCCCTGCCCCCCAGCCGGCGCCGGCACTGACCACCCTAATCACCCCTGATACCACCCGATCTCCAAAGCGGGCAAAGGCTCAGTCAACCGTGCTCCCGGATTGACCACCATCGGAACCGACCGCATCCACGGGACCACGACCGGAGCAGCGAAAGTCAGCATGGACGATCAGACCACCACAAAGACTGAACTTATAATTTAAAACACTTCAGCCCCGACGGACTATGTGTTTTTTTTTAAACGGGGTGAATGTGATGATCGGTATTTACCTTTAGTACCTTGCCCCTTTAAGGGACTTGGAACCCTGGGGGACTCCGCCTCTGGCTACGCCCCCAGGAAACAGTATATAGGATAAGGCTCCATGTTGCGAGCACACTTCTCTCGAATGCAGTCCTGTTCTCTGTATATTAAAGCCTTTGATTACCGACCTCGCTCTCGCGTCGTAATTGAGAGTGCCTCAGTTGCATTTCAAACCTTTCTGCATTAATTTTCATCCACCATTGTTCTCTCGATTTACATGTTGAAATTGCTTCTTTGACCCAGAAGGATGCTTATATTTGTGCACATTATATGGTCTAGCACTTCGGTGCAGACTGCAGTATCGGAGGTGCCAATCTTTGGAAGAAATATTAAACCAAGGCCCTGTGTGCTGCTCTCTCATTCTCTCAAGTGGACATAAAGAACAAATGCCATTCTTTCAAAACGCTGTGAGATTCCTTCCTTTTGATTTCCCTTTGCTCTCATTTCTTTTATTTTAACCTTCATTTTTTTTTAGGTGTTGGGATCGTTAATTAAAATATAGGGTGCGATCTAACAGTAGCATCACGTCCGACTTGGGACGCGACGCAACCAGTAAATCTCGCGAGAGGTCTCTTGCATGAGATGTACCCAACTCGTCACGCCTCATGAGATCTAATGGGGTCTCGCGAGATGTTGCAATCTGGATCCCGCCCCAACAGACGTGACCTAGATTTGCATATTGAAGTGTGCAGTCAGGCACACTTGAAAATGCACTCGACGGATCTAACCTGCACATGGGATTGAATCCCCTCACTGAAGAGACACCAGCTGGGCGACGTTTAGCATTGGCCTCCACAAACAGGGAGCAGGTGGAATGGCATTTGGGGGGTCCTCCCACCTCCCAGGTGGTCAGCCTCTGGGCAGGATGGCACCCTGGCACTGCTGATCCAACCTGGGTCCCTTGGCACTGCCATGCTGGCAGCAGCATGGCCAGAGTGTTACGTTGGTGGTGCCAAGATGGCATTTTGCCTGTGTCAGGGATCAGGGCCTGGGCTGCCCTGCCCTTATGAGGTGCAGTGCATGGGATGCTCAATGACCTCCTTATAGGTGAGTTGGAGGAGTCCGGAGGCTGAGGTGGGAGGGGTCCAGAGATCAGGGTGCCATTTTAAAATGGCGCCGGATCTCTTCCTGCACTGCAGAGCAGAGCTTGTTAGTGCAAGAAATGGGTCTAAGTGCATTCCACGTCGAGGCCCTGAAATGAAGCAGAGTCCCATTTAATAACAGGCTCTTTCTCGGCACTGAAACACCCGGATAAACGTGCTCAACACAGGATTCTGTTTCATTGCCGGTAAATCGTACCCATACCTTTAAATTGAGCAGAAGAAGTACAAAATTCAAAATTTCCAATAGCTTGACAACTGGAACATGTTATGTCCTCAAGTTTCGTATTTGCAAAAGAATTTCCCAGACTTTCTCCAGCAGGTGGGAGGGATTTGGTTTGATTGGTTGGCTGGCAGCCAGTGGGTTGGATAGGGGCTGTGTTCTAGCTGGCAACAGACAGGTGTGGTTTTTCAGAGAGAGCCCAGCAGAGGAAATGAGCCTTTGCAAGTAGGAAATTGTTTTTCTCCTCTCTGTCTCTCTCTCGACTGCTGGCTGCCTGCTGGCTCTGTGAGTCTACACTGAAGACCATTACAACCGGAAGGAAAAGATAACATCCAACTAAAGGCCTAAACTGGAGACAAAATCTAACTGGATGATTTCAATCTGAAGTCAAAGATCCCTATTTTGTATTGTTATTTTCTTCCCTCTCCACCACCTTTTTCCATTAGTGTGTGTGTATAGAGTGGGGTTGAGTTAGAAAGTGGAGGGTGGTTGGGAATTAGATAGTAGTTAATCAGTTGGTGTAGATTGGAGTCAAAACAGGATGATTTGTATGTGGGTGGCAAGTTCTCTTTCCTGATGAACATTAGTGAAGTAGTTGGGTTATTTTGAGAGGGTAATTTTTTTTGTCAGTCTAGTCTGGAAATCACCTGATTGATTGAATTCCAATTCACAATGTTTTGGTTACTAATACAGTACAGCACACCACTGTACCTGTACAGTTAAACTCCAAGCTAGTGCTTGCGAGGATCAACAAGTGCCAGCACAGCCAAATGTTTTGTAACTGGACCTTATCACTCAGCTACACGTGGTGCATCAAAAGAGCATGGATGGTTAAAGCGCGTTAATGAGAAGCAAAGTTCACAACTCACTTATAGTAGAAGGAATGACAGGGGCCATTCTCCCAAATGGAGCCCAAGTGTTCGCGCCGTCGGACGACTGATTCTGGCCCCCACAGGGGGCCAGCACAGCGCTAGGGCGGTTCATGCCGATTCAGCCTCCCTTCCCGGCGCCAAATGGGCACCACGCCAACCCGCGCATGTGCAGTTGGGCCGCGCCAACCCACACCTGCGCAGGGGACTTCTTTAGCGCGCCGACCCCGACTCAACATGGCATCGGTGTTCAGGGGCCGGCCGCGCAGGAAAGTAGGTCCGGGGCGGGGAGAGGCCGGTCCGCCGATTGGTAGGCCCCGATCGCAGGCCAGACCCCATCGGAGGCCCCTCCCCAGGGACGGTGCCCCCCTTCATCCCCCACAGGCCACCCCCCCCCCCCCCGACCGTTCGCGCAGAGTTCCCGCCAGCAGCGACCAGGGGTGAACAGCGCCGGTGGGACTCTGTCGTATCCGCACGGCCGCTCGGCCTACCCGGGCTGGAGAATTGACGGCCCTGCACCAACTGTGCTGCCGCAAATGGCACCGATTGTCTGCACCTCAGATAATCGCGCGCCGGCGTTGGGGCGTCGTGGCACTGTTGCGGTGATTCTCCAGCCTGGCGCGGGGCTCGGAGAATCCCCCCCAATAAGTTTCATAAAATAATTAGCTGACAGATTGTGGGGGCCCAGCTCAATATGAAGGAGAAACGGTAATGTTCATTAAAAACCTGTTGGTGGCACCTGTTCCCCTACCTCTCTCGTCATTGACTTTCCCCATGGCCTCTGCCACTGGAGGAGATGGCAAGGGAGGAGGAGGGGTTGGGCGAGGGGGCGGATATGTCTGTAATTCCCTATCTATTTTATCACACACCTGTGATATAACTATCTGTGATAATGAGTTCTCAATCTCTATCATAGCAATGGGGAGATACAGGACCTGTAGTGATCAGAGGATGGGGTGAAAGGTCAGAGGTTGAACAACCCAGGGGCTGTTAAGACTCTTTATAGTTCCAGCTGTTGACCAATCCTTCTGGAGGAGTACAATATCCTGGATTGAATCATCCATGGTTTTCGTCAAAGCCCCAGTTATTTGTATTTTGAAAAATGAGAACGTTAAGAGAATAATAAATAGAGGGCTAGAATTAGTAATAAATCAGATCTGAAACTTCTGGGGTTGGATGCTCCGATTTTGCGACCCTGGCGAGGGAACGGTGTTGTTTTACGACCAATAAAATGGCGCAAAACGGCCACCCATCCTCCATCTGGTTGGGGGGTGGGCTAGCAGGCACGCAACGTAGAGGCCCCAACTCTTGCTGCAGATACGGCCGGAGAATTGCCGGGTCCATGGCCGAGCATTTGCATGGTGGCGGCCTGCAGTGGCTGGGCCGTGCAACATGGCACCGGCCCCGCGCGGACCCAGCCTGCCAAATAGTGACCCCCTTTCCCCAGGCTCGCCACCCCGGACCTTCCCCCACCAATGCCCCCAGCCCATGACAAAGCCCCCCCTGCCTGGGATCGGCTCTGCCCCCGAGTGTGGCTGCGCTGGATTTAGTTTGCAGCCGCCATGCTGAGTTCCCGAAAGAAAATACCACACACAATCGATGGCATTGGGAACTCAGCCCATCCTGGGTGGAGCATCAGAGGGGAGGGCCTCAGGTAACGTCCTGAGGCCGCCCCAACTGCGCGCGGCATTTTGGAGGGGCAGAGCATCACAAAAGCGGAACCCCCCCCACCCGATTTCAGTCCCAACGTGGATTCTCCGGCTGATTGCCAAACGCGATTTTGGTGTCGGAAACCGGAGAATCCTGCCCCTGATGTCCCTTTACATTCTTCCATTTTATATTCATCTTTGTTAGTTATTTAATTTGGGTTCTTATAGTATACTTTGTTTCTGAAACTCTATGTTACAGCATCCCAGTCGCTCAATCATTGACTAACCTCAATTCTATTTGCAATATAACCAAGACTATGTTCTCTTCCTCCCAGGAAACCTATGGAACAAAGATTGAATCCGTTCTGCTTCTCACACTTCATGATCTCTGTCATTCACTAAGCAACGGGGATGTATCACCAAGTTACGTGCTGCATGCTTATCTGGAGAAAGTAAGAGAAAAGCCATGTCTTACATTGGAACATAGGATTTCGAGTCGGCTGTTTAACTCCATAGCCCTGTTCAGCCATTCAATGAGATTGTAGCTGATCTGTGATCTAACTCCACATGTATGTTCATATACCTTTTCCCCAGATCCTTAACATCTTTAGTTAACAAAAATCAATCAACTTTAAAATTAACAATTGATCAACCATCAATTGTCATTTGTTCCAAACCTTTACCACGTTTTGTTTGTAGAAGGGTTCCTAATGTCACTAATTGTGAACTCCCTCTCCTCCGCCCACATGCTCCCCTTGTTTCTCTGGAAGGGGCTGATGGTTACTGAGAATATAATTCCACAGGCAGCAGTAGTTCTCCTCCAAACTCCCGTACTTCACATGTAGCATAGATAATGAATGTCAGTGTGCAAATATTTCCCAAAAAGGATATCATTTAACTGACTGACAAAAGGACATATGGACTAATTACAACCCAGGCCTTCCTTAAGTGATCTCTTATCTACTCAACTCCTCCTCTGAGGTCCTTGTGAGACCTCAATGTGAGAGGTGGAAGACTGTTGTGGCTAAGATTAGGACTCTTCTTGTCAGCAACCTCTAGCGTCTCAAGCCTGAGAAGAACCAGCTACAAATTTCAGTATCTTGGCATCTGCCGTGACTGTTTGCCTGGTGAGGATGTGCTGTCATCCTCAGAGGAGACAACATACACACCTTCCATTGCATTACTGCTGATGCTATTGACCTGCAGCTCAGCATCACCCTGATTTATGGAGAGCAGATGGTAGGACATTGGTGATGCAACCTGATTGATTTGGAATCCCAGCCTGCCTGTGACAGAGAGGATAGTGAAATCTCGGGAGACTGTCTGGCTCCAGTATGAGTATTCCTGGCGGTATCTACTATGGGCATTGCTAATTTCTGCCAGAGGGTCTGGATACACTGTCCACTCAGGTCGCCACATATTCCAATAGTTTACTGCAGAGTGTTGATGCCATGCACCAGAGCACTAGACAAATTGGTAAAAGATTCTTGTATAATTTCTGATAGAAGGCCCTTGTTGCTGTCTAATATACCAAGCAATTGCTGCCGGCTTCAACCAGTTTTCTTTTGAAGGCTGGGTTCCAAAATCTGCATTTTTGCCTTCTCAGTAGAATTATTACCTGAGCTTGCCCTCCAGGAAGCCTTTGCTGGGTTGTCCATTCCACTTGCACCTGCTCACATGTGTGATGCATGATCAATTGCACAAAGACGATAGTTGAATACAACTGAGGCTTTATTGCTCTAAGATGTGTGGCCCCCCACAGCAGCTGGCAAAATGGCTGCTGCACGGAGGACACAACATATTTATACTCCGCCTACTGGGCAGAGCCAGCAGGCAGGGACTACCGTCGTACCTGTAGCACAGGTCCTATCATACATCACCTAATATAGGTGCAACAGTGGTTTACCACATTCACCCCCTGTTAAAACTGAGTCCGGCGGGGGCGGTGGAGAATTATATACAACAACTGAATTTTACATATACAATTTTTGTGAAAAAAAAAATGTCTTTTGAAGTCCAGTGGACCAGTTAGAGATTTAATCGGTCCGGGGCCTTAATGTGCCACTGGGAGCGACGCAGTGGTGGCGGCGATGCCGATGCTGGTCTGGCCTTCAGTGACTCTGGGAGCGTGCCAAAATCCTCTTCATCCTCGGGCGTGGGCAGGGGGAGGACGGATGGTCCTGGGGGGGTTGCTGCTGGGAGTGCATGGGGAGGGGAGGGTGGCGCCGGGCCGGAGGGGTGTGTGTGTGTGGAACCTGCTGGTGTCAAGTCCCTGAGGGAGACAGTATCTGGTGGCCGTCGGGGTATGCCACGTAGGCATACTGGGGGTTTGCATGGAGCAATTGCACCTTCTCCACCAACGGGTGCACCTTGTGGAGTCGGACGTGCCTGCGGAGCAGGACGGGTCCTGGAGCTGCGAGCCAAGTCGGGAGCGACACCCCGGATGTGGACTTCCTGGGGAAGGCAAAGAGATGTTCATGTTGTTTGTTGTTAGTGGCGGTGCACAGTAGTGACCGAATGGAGTGTAGTGCATCAGGGACGACCTCCTGCCAGCAGGAGGCCGGGAGGTTCCTGGACCGTAGGACCAGTTGGACGGCCCTCCATACCGTCCCGTTCTCCCTCTCTACCTGTCCATTTCCCCGGGGGTTATAGCTTGTCGTCCTGCTGGAGGTGATACCCCTGCTGATCAGGAACTGATGCAGCTCATCGCTCATGAATGAGGATCCCCTGTCACTGTGGATGTATGCAGAGAAACCGAACAGAGCGAAGATCGTGTTGAGGGCTTTGATAATGATGGCAGACGTCATGTCGGGTCATGGGATGGTGAAGGGGAATCTGGAGTACTCATCATCAACCACACTGAGAAAATACGTGTTATGGTCGGTGGAGGGGAGGGGCCCTTTGGAATCCACGCTGAGACGCTCAAAGGGGCGGGAGGCCTTCACCAGGCGCGCATGGTCTGGCTGGTAGAAGTGTGGCTTGCACTCCGCACAGACCTGGCAGTCCCTGGTGATTGTCCGTACTTCCTCGACGGAGTAGAGCAGATTGTGGGCCTTTATAAAATGGTACAACCATGTTACTCCTGGGTGACAAAGGCTGTCGTGCAGGGCCCCGGAGTCAGTCTACTTGTGCGCTGGCACATGTACCTCGGGATAGGGCGTCTGGGGGCTCGTTGAGCTTGCCGGGGCGATACAAAACCTGGTAATTGTAGGTGGAGAGCTCGATCCTCCACCTCAAGATCTTATCATTCTTGATCTTGCCCAGCTGTGTGTTATTGAACATGAAGGCTACCGACCATTGATCAGTGAGGAGAGTGAATCTCCTGCCGGCTAGGTAATACCTCCAATGCCGCACAGCTTCAACGATAGCTTGGGCCTCTTTTTCGACAGATGAGTCCCGAGTTTCTGAGGCATGAAGGGTGTGGGAAAAGAATGCCACGGGTCTGCCTGCCTAATTGAGGGTGGCGGCTGGGGAAACGTCTAATGTGTCGCTTTCCACTTGAAAGGGCAGCGTCTCGTCTACTGCGTGCATCCCGGCCTTGGCGATATCCGCCCAAATATGGGCGAAGGCCTGTTGAGCCTCAGCCGTCAGGGGAAAATTGGTGGATTGTATGAGTGAGCGGGCCTTGTCTCCAGAGTTTGGGACCCACTGGGCGTAGTATGAAAAGAACCCCAGGAAGCGTTTGAGGGCCTTGGGGCAATGGGGGAGGGGGAGCTCCATGTGGGGCGCATGCGGTCGGGATCGGGCCCCAGAACTCCCTTCTGGACCACAGAGCCGAGGATGGCTGAGCGATTCGTGCTGAACACGCACTACTCCTTGTTGTAGGTGAGGTTTAGGAGAGTGGCGGTGTGGAGAAATTTGGCAAGGTTGGCATCGTGGTCCTGCTGATCATGGCCGCAGATGGTGACATTGTCTAGGTGCAGAAAGGTGGCCCGCAAACCGTACCGGTCGACCATTCGGTCCATTTCCCTTTGGAAGACCGAGACCCTGTTGGTGACGCCAAAGGGAACCCTGACAAAGTGATAGAGGCGACCGTCTGTCTCGAAGGCCGTGTATGGGTGGTGCGCTTTACGGATGGGGAGCTGGTGGGAGGTGAATTTGAGGTCTACCGTTGAGAAGACCCGGTACTGTGCAACCTGATTGACCATATCAGATATGCCTAATATAGGTGCAACAGTGGTTTACCACAATGTGCCTGGTGATCATTCGCTGCAGCCTCTCTAATCCACTATGCATAACCATTAGGCATGCTTATATCTGTATTGATGTTTGGAAAAGTGAGAGATGATTGGCCACACAAGGAAAGTGTGTAGGTGCTCTCTTAAAATATGGATGTAGCATTTCCTGTTCTTGTACTCTCTGTGTCAGTTTGTCCGAAGCAAAATGTGGGAATTGTTGCTCTTTTCTTTATCTAAACCACAGTGTGTGTTTAACCTGTATACGGTGGACAATTGATCACACAAGTTGTTTAGCACAACAATACTTTATTAACATACACAAGGTCATTTACTTAATCAATCAGACATTCATCCACATTGGACTAAAAACTAATACACTTAAACGACTGTAACTTAACTTCCAGCTGACCAGCAAATACAGAGCAGATATGGTCTTGTCTGGCAGTGCTGGAGTTCTGGTAGGCTGTCTGTGTCCTCTGTGCAGGTCCCTCTGTGGATGGCGTGGGCTCTTCTTGTCCAGTGGTGGATTCACCATTGTTGTTGGCTGTCCATGCTGCGGTCGAGAGAGGGTGTGGTGACCTGCGTAGTACCTTTTAACTTGCTTGGATTTCCTTGCCCCTTTTGTGGGCGGTCTCCGGATCGTTGTCAATCAATTGATCAGGGTTCCATCACCCTGATCGATCAAGTCCAATCAGGGGCTGCCACATCGATTTTGGGGTGGGCACTCAGTGGCCATGCCTGGAAGTGTTGGGGGCAGGGGCTTGGGTGCCGCTGTGCCTGGTAAACAATATGATTGACAGGATAGTTCTATTGTTTCTGGGAAGACCTTTTAATGGCCTTTTTCCTGTGCTAGTTTCTGCATAAGTCTGAGCTACAGCTTTGTGTATTTGCAGGCTGCAGTTTGTCTGTGTTCAGGCAAAGCCTTCTTTGTGGGCGGCCATTTTAGATGGTCGCAGAATGTATGACCAGTGGAAGGGTCCTGAAGATATATGAAACAGCTCAGAATACATTGCCGTGCTGAGAGATCTTGGTTCGGACTTGTTTGTGGCCTACCAAAACCAGATAAACCATTCCAAGCGTAGATGGAAGAAGCCACCCTTGTCCATCAAAGATCCTTGTCTATTTATTTTTATTTATATTTTCTTTCACTTTCCACCACCCTTTCCCCTCTGTGTTATTTGTCCGTGTGTAGAGAGTGGGGCGAGTTAGGAAGGGAGGGATTAGAAAGGGGTAGTAGTTACATTCTCAGTCCATTTAATAATAATACTGTACATTATAAAAGATTACTTGTGTTTTAAAGTTACACATCTGGTGACTATAGTTTATTGGATTCAATTAAGGACCTCGGGTATTTTAAATAAAATCTAGTTTTACCAGTGTTGCGACTCCGGGTCAATGGGGCCGGGATTGACTGTGCACTAGCCCAAGGTGGCAGGCAGGTTAAACCACCAGTCAGTTCTCCCCCTCAAAAGGGAAAGCAGCCTATGGCCATCTGTACTATAGCGACTTTACTTTTTTCACTTATGAAATGTGTGAATTTGTTAAAGCAGAATATCAATCATACGCCGTAATTGCTGTGGTCAAACTGTGTTTCTATGTTCATTGTTTTAAAGGCTCTGGATGCGACACAAAAGTTCAACTGCATCACAGAATTTCTTCCTGAATGTCTCACACAACTTGCAGAGTTGCAAGGTATGAATAAAGGAATCTTGTATGGTATCCCCGTCAGCATCAAGGATAACATAAATTACAAGGTACAGGTTCTTGTGGAAAGTGTATTTAAATATTGGATGTTGTATGCTCTCTGGAACTTGATATTTGCATCTGTGTTTTGTGTTATGTTGCTTAAGGCCCTTAAAAATCCAGGAAGTATCGGGAAGAATACAGGTCCTGTACCTATGACAGTCCAATTTGCTGTTTAAGAAAGCAGTCATTATTCTTTTTCTATCCTCGACACTTGCTTCCCTTCGCTTGCAAAGACACTGGATACCTGTCATCATTCAGGGCATCTTTTTAAGCTCCAGTCACCCTCTGACATCTTGGACAAGTGGTCATTGTCCAGGGATGACTCTCGACTAGGAGCATTGGCCTGGCTGCAAAAAACAGGGGGGCACTACAGTTAAGCCTAATTCTGTCCTTTCCAAAGTCTTTACACATGAACTTCCAGCAGCAGCCTTTGGATTGTGCTGAGGAGTAGAAAAGGGCTTCTTTGCCCTTCCCCATCCAGAGGCTTTGAGGTCTATAACAACATTCCTACTGCCACCTTAATTAAAACCTGAACACAGACCGGGAATCAAGCCTGTAACCTTCTGATTTTTATGGCTCTGCAGTGGCCATCATTTCAGTCAATATGTTTTGAGTAAGGCTATGGCCTAATTTTCTACCACACTGGGAACTTTAATTCCAGCGCATAAGAAGGGTAGTTTTATCATTAGCTGGAAGCAAATATCAACCACATACTGTGATTCCTGACAAATGGAATCCTCCACCATAAAACAGCATAGAGATGAAGGAATTATTTTGTATTGTTAAAGCACGTGCAGTGAGGTGATCACACAGCACAGGTAAAGAGTGCATGGGAATGAGTGACCACCAGACAGAGCAAGAGCACTAGTCAGGAAGTGCAGGATTTATCGCCCTCTCTAACAGAAACAGAAAATGCTGGAAAATCTCAGCAGGTCTGACAGCGTCTGTGGAGAGAGAACAGAGCTGAGGTTTCAAATCAAGGCTCTGGATGCAACAAAAAAATCCAACTGCATCACAGAATTTGATGATGAAACGTTAGGTCTGTTCTCTCTCCACAGACAGATGCTGTCGGAGCTGCTGAGATTTTACAGCATTTTCTGTTTTTGTTTCAGATTTCTAGAATCCGCTGCAGTTTGGTTTCTATCCTTCTCTAATAGGTTTGTAATTTTGGATACTGTTTGGAGAGGTGGTTTCACAGGGGAATGCAGCAAGAGCTGGGTCTGTGGCACCACGAGTGGCTCAGTGCACAAGGAGGGAGAAAAAAGTGTGAAAGAGCAATGGTGACAGGGGATTTTATTGTAAAGGGAACAGAGAAATGTTTTTGGGACCGCAGATGTAAGACCAGGATGTATGGCATCTCCCTGATGCCAGCGTCAAGGTTGTCGCTGAGAGACTGCAAGACATTCTGAAGAGACAGGGTGAACAGCCAGAGGATATAATCCATATTGGTACCAATGACATAGAAAAGAAATGGGTTGAGGTCCTGAAAGCCAAATATAGGGAGCTAGGAAATAAATTAAAAAGCAGGACCTCAAAGATAGTAAAAAGGCAAATCAAAAGGCACTGTATCTGAATGCATGTGGCATTTGCAATAAATTAGATAAATTAATTGTGCAAATTGGTATACACGGTACAATATGATTGTGATTATGGAGACATGACTGCAGGGTGACCAAGGTTGAGAACTGAATATCCAAGGATATTCGATATTTGGGAAGGCCAGACATAAAGGGAAAGGAGACGGGGTAATGTTGTAAGTTAAAGATGAAATCAGTGCAATAGTGTGAGAGAATATCGACTCAAATCTAGATGTAGAATTAGTCTGAGAGGAGCTAAGAAGCAACAAAGAGCAGAAAATATCAGTGGGAGTTGTCTATAGGCCTCCATACAACAGTAGTAAGGTATGGAATGGCATGAAACAGAAAATTAGAGATGCATGTAACAGGAATGCTACAGTAATCATGGGTGACTTTAATCTACATATAAATTGGGCAAACCAAATTATCAACAATACAATGTGTTATGGATACCTGGTCAGCTCTCAACAGTGGCTAAGAGACTGGACCAGAACCATAACGTTTTTAAGTTTTAAGGTGGTGCAGAAAGATCAATTTGTTCCAGGAGTGATAATATACGAAATACGGCTTAGTTATTTTATAAACAAGCTTCATTAAAACAAACAAAAAGCAATATTTAAACTTTTAAACTTCAACCCAAACACTAACAGATTACATGTATTTTCTTAACTTTAATTCCGGAGTTCCATTAATTAGCACTTCAAATGAACATACAGCTCTCATTCCACTTACACAGCTGACAAAGGTGACACTTGCATTTATGAAGCAAGTTTTCTGCTGTTAGTCAAGTTACTTTAAACTCTTTCTCAAAAATCTATCTTCTAAAGTGGTGCCCTTGAAACAGGACCCGGGCCCCCGAGAGGCCATATTCGGGGTGTCGGACCAGCCAGGGTTGGAAACGAGTGTGGAGGCAGATGTTGTAGCCTTCGCCTCGTTGATCGTCCAAAGGCGGATCCTGATGGGTTGGAGAGCAGCCTCTCCACCCTGTGCCCTGGCATGGTGGGGGGGACCTGTAGGAATTCTTGACTTTTGAGAAGGTTAAGTTTGAACTGAGGGGAAGGACGGAGGGGTTCTACAATTCATGAGCATTATTCATTATGCACTTTCAAGAACTGGAAAACATCGAACATTAGTTGGGGGTTGGTGGGAGCATTGGGGGGAGGGGGGCTGTGTGTGTTAATGGTGACTGTGGGTGATTCCTGATTCCTTTTTGTCATTTGTTTATGTTAACATACGGGCTAATGTTTGGGGTTTGGTGGGAGGATGGGATCGTTGTTATTGATATGGGGATTGACATGTTTGTTACTGATTATTGTTTATTGTTGGTGCGTGTAAATTTGGGAGAAAATGTAAAAAAGGAGAATAAAAATATTTAAAAGAAAAGAAATGGAAAGTGGTATGTTGGCCTTTATTGCAGAAGGACTTGAATACAGGAGCAAGGGTGTCTTACTGCAGCTCGTACAGGGCTTTGGTGAGACCACATTTGGAGTATTTTGTGCAGTTTTGATCTCCTTATCTAAAAAAGGATATATTTACCATAGAGAGAGTGCATATAAGGTTCACCAGCCTGATTCCTGGGTTGGCTGGGTGTCTCGAACAAGGGGTCACAATCGTGGGTTACCGGGTAGGCCATTTAGGACTGAGATGAGAAGAAATTACTTCGTTCTGAGGAAATTCTCAACCATAGAAGACTGTGGAGGACAAGTCACTGACTATATTTAAGAAGGAAATAGATAGATTTCTATACTTTATAAAGGTGTCAAGTGTTATGGGGAGAGTACGGGAGTATGATGTTGAGATTGAGAATCGGTCATGATCATATTGAACAGCGGAGCAGGCTCGAAGGGCTGAATTGGCCCCGCTTCTATGATCGATGTTTGCATTTCCCACTTCCATTAGGCATGATACTACTCTCTTTTGTTTTTAATAAACAATTTCATTGAGGTAGTTTTTGGCTTTATAAACAGTTACAGACATCAACAGAAAGAAAGCAAAAAAGGCAAAAATGTGCAAACATCCACGTACTTTCAATACTTCCATCGTAACATACTGCACAAGCCCGCTCCTCTCCCACCGGTACTACCCGCCATATTTTCCCTCCTACTCTACTCTACCCCCTCCCCCCCCACCCCCTGCTGACGTTCACTCTCCCGCAATTAAGTCAATAAATGGTTGCCACCTCCGGGCGAACCCCTGCACAGATCCCCTCATGGCGAACTTAATTTTTTCCATACCCAGGAAACTCGACATGTCCGCAAGCCACCACTCAGTCTTCGGGGGCTTTGAGTCCCTCCACGCCAATAGTATTCATCGCCGGGCTATCAGGGAAGCAAAGGCCAAAACATCGGCCTCTTTCTCCCCCTGGACTCCCGGGTCTTCCGAAACCCCAAAAATTGCCACCCCTGGACCCATCGCCAGCCTTGTTTTTAGCACCCTGGACATGACCCCCGCAAATCCCTCCCAGTACCCCCTCAGCTTCTACTCTCTTTTTTATAGATCTCTTTCTTTTTTAGTATGGACTCAGTTTTATGTAGCAATAGTAGATGAGTTCAATGTAACTCACCTTTTGTCTACTATCACAAATTGGTTTGTGGGTAGTTATAGTGACTAACCTGGATATGGACATACACACAATGTAAGCTCTACCTCTTAAAACCATTTAATAAGGGGGATGAATACGGCTGATGGGGTTGAATGGAAAGCTCCATGAGGTTATAAGAGGGAGGCCTGGTTGCTTTTAACTGCTAGGCCCCATTTCAGTATGATTGATGGGCTGTCTTACAAATTGAGCTAAGAATTAGACATCCGCCGTGTAACATGTGAAATTTCAGGTAGAAAGCTGAGGATAATTTAAAGGGGCAATACACTTCTCCCAGCAAGGTGATTTGAATTTTGTTGGAACAAGGCTTGCAACAATTGTGACGCCAGTGAGAGGGCTGCCCCCATTGTCCTAATTTCATTCTGGAGGTCCTGGTGCAGTGTATTGAGAGAGCAAGGATATACTTTTCACCTGACAGCTGCCAAGGTATCACTAGGGAAGCACTAGTTTGGGTCTCCACAGAACTGGGTCATACCCACAGGACCTGGCTTCAGTGTCAGAAGGAATTTACTAACCTCATGGAAAGCAAGGGTGAGTACAGCTTTCACCTCCCAGCTCTCAGAAATAGCTGCCAATATATATTTTAACCCTCCACCATCAATCTCAATGAAACTCTTGTGGTGCAATGGGTAGCATCCTGTCTCTGAGCCAGAAACTCCGGGATGAGTCCTACTCCAGGACTTGATGGTAAGGAAGTGCATTCATAATGCAGTAAAACTGATTGAAATCAACCTGTCAGTCCTTCCAACACATACCAATGGCAGGTGGTAAGAGTGGGAGAGGTTCTTGGTCAGCGATGTGATGGTAGGAAAGCTGGAGCCTCGACTATCCCCATTCATATCTCCAGACTACAATATGCATGTAAAAGACCATATTGCCACAGCAAGCCAGGCTCACTGTGAACCGTAATATATCACCCATCAGGACAAATCCAACCTGGCTAATTACTGCTCTATCAGTCTACTCTCAGCAAAGTGATGGTAAGTGTTGTAGGCAACGCTATCAGGTGGCAATTAGGAATAATATGCTCATTTTCACACTCAGTTTGGGGTCTGTCGGGTCACCCAGCTCCTGACCTCATTACAGCTTTGCTTTATCAATGACTTACCCTCCATCATAATAAGATCAGAGTGGCAATTTTGCGGATGATTGCATAATGTTCAGCACCATTTACATCTCAGATACTAAAGCAGTAACCTTCCCCCCCCCCCCCCCCCCCCCGGACATTCAATGGCATTACCATCGCTGAATTCCCCACTATCAACTTGCTGGACATTATCATTCACCAGAAACTGAACTGGACTAGCCAGATAATACTGTAACTACAAGAGAAGGTCAGAGGTTAGAAATCCTGTAACTTACCTCCTGACTCCACATATCCCGTCCACCAGCAGCAAGGCACAAGTCAGGAGTGTGTTGGAATACTCTCCATTGCCTGGATCAGTGCAGCTCCATAATAGTCGCTGGCGTATGAGGTCCGACCCAATCCCCGTAACAAACGCGTCCCTCATAAGGAGGTTTGAATGTTCCGTGGCCGTAACAGCCTGACAGTCACAGTCCCGGACGAGTTGGATTAGGGCCCACCACAAGTCTTCTATGAACTCACCAGGGAGTTGAGAGCAAGTGGTAAGCACGTGCCTGGCGAAGAGCGTGTTCGCCTTCTGAGCGTAATTCTCTTTGAGAAGCGCATGGCTTCGGCGTAGTTTGGCGCATCCTGGGTTAGCGGAAAGACGCTGGAGCTCAACCTTGGGTACAGAATCTGTATCCTCTGAGCCTCCGAGACAGGGCTGGGCGCCGAGTTGATGTACGCCTTGAAACAAGCTCGCCAGTGTTGAAAGTCCTTTTTGGCGTCGCTTGAATGCGGATCCAGCTGCAGGAGATCCGGTTTCAAACGGAGGTCCACCTTTTGAAAATCTTAGAGCAATAAATGCGATCAGCCGAGCAGAGAATCGCCGCGGGAGGGGGGGGGGGGGGGAACCGCTGCCAACGGACCCCGACATGTGCGGCCAGATTCCCGCCCCTGCCAAAAAACCGGCTCCGGAGAATTCGGCAGCCGGCGTCGGGGTGGCAGGGCGGGATTCACGCTGCCCCTCGGTGATTCTCTGGCCCGGTGGGGGGGGGGGGGGGGGGGGGGGGGGGGTCGGAGAATCCCGCCCAAGGAGACCCCTTTTTTGAGTTTTGTTCTCAAAATCTGTTTGGTCATTTTCTCAGGGACCCCTGAACATCAATGAGTCTGTTGTGCTGCAGGTTTTGCAGGCATTATTCAGGAAAGCATTAATTTTGTAATCTGAAGGCTTTGAATCTGTGAGGAAGATATCAAGAATACACAGCTGGGAATTGAAAATTACATATTGCAAATATGAGAGAACAAGATTGCTCCACTGATTGTGACCAGAAAAGGAAGCTAATTGTTAATACTTGATAAAGGTGTTTCATGTTTCTGATTGCAAAATTTTTTTGTATAATGTCCGCCTTTTGAGATGTAATTTGGCCCAGAGCTCAAATGTTCTCAGCAAAACAACAAATATTGACATTTTAATCAGTACTCGCCATGCCTGACATAATGGGCGCGATTCACCCAAAATATTTCAAATGGCGTGATTCTCCGGAAAGATTTCAAAGTGTGGTAGCGAGCGGGAACTGCCGCGAGCTTCCCGGCGCTCGGCCCAGCGAGGCCGGCATCGCTATTCAATGTTGATTGACCCACTTAATTGACCTCACCGCAAATGAAGGTTCATCAGGCGATTCACCGGGATAGTGCTCGCCAGCCCCCCACTAACAAGGTTGAGCAGCACTTGCTCATTTCGCAACCGAGGTGCCGAGAAAACTGGCCCCAAGATTCGGCGATGCAGACCTGGCAAGGCTCGTAGATGCAGTTGGATTTGGATTTGGATTTCTTTATTGCCATGCATACCGAGGTGCAGTGAAAAGTATTTTTCTGGGCAGCACGGTGGCACAGTGGTTAGCATTGCTGCCTACGGCGCTGAGGACCTGGGTTCGAATCCCGGCCCTGGGTCACTGTCCATGTGGAGTTTGCACATTCTCCCCGTGTCTGCGTGGGTTTCACCCCCACAACCCAAAGATGTGCAGGTTAGACGGATTGGCCACGCTAAATTGCCCCTTAATTGGAAAAAATAATTGGGTACTCTAAATTTATTAAAAAAAAAGTATTTTTCTGCCTGCAGCTCAAACCAGATCAAACGTACATGAAAAGAAAATACGTTAAGAGGGCAACACAAGGTAAATACATAGACACAGACATTGGGTGAAGCATACAGGAGTGTAGTATTAATCAGAACAGCCCATAGGAGAGTGTCTGTGTTAGAATTAAGTTTGAAGAGATTAGTACGGTTATAGCAGATGTAAGAAGAGGATCTATGTGAGAGCTTGCAGAGAGCCGCCAAGCTCCAGCATCGTCTTGAGGCCAGGAGGAATGTCCTGTTCCCCCCAAGGGTCCCAGAGTGTGAGCCACAGGGCAGTCAATGCTGCCTGGGACGAGGTAGCGGTGGCTGTAAGCTTTGGGAGTGTGACCAGGAGGACTGGCCTCCAGTGCTGTAAAAAGGTCAACAACCTACCCCAGGCATCATTGGTGAGTAGACACCAACGCCCCCAACCCTATCCCGAGACTCTTCCGCCCCATGTGAGCATCCAGGCCCTCAACTCTCCATGCGGCCCACAACCCTCCCTTCACCACCCCTCTCCCTTCAACCGCTCCAACCCTTCCTTCACATCCTGCCCCCCCTGTGAACCACGCGTGTGACTAATGATGATCTCTCTGGGCGGGATTCTCCAACATCCCCGCCTGGCCGGAAAATTGCCGGGGGGTGGCGCGCATCCCGTCCCCGCCGGCTACCGAATTCTCCAGCGCCGGGGCTTTGGCAGGGGCGGGAATCGCACTGCCCCAGTCGGCGGCTGCTGGCAGCGGCTCCCCCCCCCCCGGAGATTCTTCAGCCCGCGATGGGCCGAGTGGCCGCCTGTTTTAGGCCGGTCCCGCCGGCGTCAATTAGACCTGGTACTTACCGGCGGGACCTGGTTCTGCGGGCGGCCGGGGTCCTCGGGGGCCATGGGGGGGATCTGGCCCTGGGGGGTGCCCCCACAGTGGCCTGGCCGGCGATCGGGGCCCGCCGATCCACAGGTGGGCCTGTGCCGTGGGGGCACTCTTTCCCTCTGCACCGGCTGCTGTGGACCTCTGCCATGGCTGGTGCGGAGATGAACCCCCTGCACATGTGCTGGGATGATGCCAGCACACGTTGGCACTCCCGCGCAATCACCAACTCGCGCCGGCGGTTGGCGTGGCACCAAGCCCCTTCTTCGCTGGTTGGCGCTGCGCCAACCCCGCTGGCTCCGGCCCAGCCCCTGAAGGTGTGGAGGATTCCGCATCTTCCGGGCGGCCCAACGCCAGAGTTGTTCACGCCACTCCTCGGCGCCGGGACCGCCCGCCCCGCCAGGTAGGGGAAAATCCCGCCCTCTGTGTCTCCTCAGGAGAACCCCTCACACAATCGCCAGGAGAGAGCCCAGACTGGCAGAGGCACGTCGGACCTAAGAATCCTCATCTCCTTCGAGGAACGGTCCTGGAAGTGATGGGGGTGGCCGACGACAGGGCGGTCACCAATGCGGAGGCTGGCAGACATCGCAGAGGTGAGGAAGCACCAGGCTCCACCCAGAGAACCTGTCAAACATGAGTCGTGATTGCCTTACTGACTAACCCATCCTTCCTACTGACCACATGTCCATTCTCTGGCAGATCCTCCAGCTGATGGCGCAGGCCCATCCCGAGTGACCCCCTCTTCAGCCTCCCAGGAGAACGATTCGGAGGACAGCTCCGATGAAGACACGATCGAGGCGTCACAGCTGTCATCCCCACCCTCCACCATCGCAGATACACGCACCTCGGTGGGAAATGTTTGTCAGGCTTCTGGGGCACAATCTGGTGAGCACCACACAGCTGTTGATGCACATCAGGTGGAGGCGGGAACCCTTTGGCGAGACAGCAGTTGGAGGGATGCTGCATCCCACAACCCAGCTGGGTCCCAGCCTGACGCTGAGCCTGTGGTACAGGATTACCCAGAGCTGATGGAGAGGTTAGGGTGAGGTCAGGACATTCAGAAGGCAATGTAAGCAACACTCCAGCAGATGCAGAGCCGATTGGAAGAGTCCCAGAGGCTACGGACACAAGAGATGTGACCGGCAATGCATGGCACCGAAGCTAACACTTCTAGGGTGGTGACTGCAGTGGAGAGCCTGTTGCATGACGTTGGCACCATGAGTATCAGTTACGGCAATGGCTGAGGGTCTCGACACAATGTCCGGCTCACTGGGGTATGCGACCCAGTACCAGGCTGACCATGATGAGGTGCTGCAGGACATGCCCCGCTCTCAATTGAGAATGGCCAAGGCACTGTGGAGCTTGTCCTTGAAGAGGCTGGGGTGACCGACTAGCCCAGGATGTAGCTGATGTGTACACTCCCCGGTAAGCGATCACACACATGCATGATCTTCATGTGGTGGTCATACACGAGCTGTATGTTCAAGGAGTAGAACCCCTTCCTGTTAATGTAGGGCACTCCCAGATGGCCAGGTGAGTGCAAGGCGACATGCGTGCAGTCTATCACCCCTGGACCTGGAGCATTCTGGCGATGGCGGAGAATCCTTCTGCCCGGGCATCCTGTAGGGCTTGGTCCATGTCAAAGTTGATATAGTTTACCGCCCGAGCAAACGGAGAATCCTGTTGGATGCACCTGTGGGCTGTGGCTCCACACTGCCCACACTTTGACCCCACAGGAGAAGATAGCCCATAATAAGAGCGAAAGGGCAAAGACAGGGGGTGGGATGCCAGAGGTGCCCTGGAAATCGCTGGGTTGTCCGAGGATAGAAAGGTTACTGACAGCAAGGTTGGCCTGTGCCAGAGAAGTGAGGATCCACTGCCCCTTCACCCAGATGATCTGTCTCAAGTGATTTGTTAATATCCCACAAAATGATCTTTCTCTTTCACTGACCACATGTTCATTGTCTCCATCTGATAGGACTGGGCCACGTGGAGTCATTCCCTGCCACCCAAGAAACCACCTCAGAGGAGAGTTCCAAGGAGACTACTGGCAATGCGTCACAGATATCACCCTCACCTTCCACTAGCGTAGAGACACACACTCGATGGGTGACATTAGTGGACAAGCTTCAGGGGCAATATCTGGTGAGGACCCCTAGCTGCTGATGCACATCAGATTGAGGCAGGAACATCCAAGGGAGATGCTATCCGAGGCCTGCTGAGCCCCAAGACTTAAGTTGGTCCTGGCCAGGTGCCGAGCCTCTGGATAAGGTTATCTCAGAGCTGATGCAGATGACAGGACACAGCTGTGAGATTCAGGGAGGTTGTCAGTGACATTCCAGTGACTGCAATGCTGTTTGGAGGAGTCCCAAACCCTTCAAGCGCAGGAGGTGGTGCCGATAGTGCATGGCACCGAGGCCAACATTGCAAGGGTGGTGACCGCAGTGGGAAACCAGGAGCCAGTGATGGTGTCCAAGGCATGGCGAGGCTTGTGACAGCGAGTCTGCCGGGGCCCACTGGCTCCAGGTACTCCTGAGGACGTTCGCCAAGGGCATCAAAAGCCACAAGAAAGCATCAGGCTGCCTCCATCTCTAATGTGCATCCTGCGGACACACCTAGACATAACACTAGACAACAGATGATAAAAAAGAGCGAGGAGCACTGTGTGGGCACTGGTGAGGTCACCATCTGTAGCTGAGGGGAATGGAAATTTGTCAGATTAGAATGTTCACCATTAAAAGATTACACAATTGATTCATGTGCTACCTCTGTCACTTTAATCTTCACCTCCTGTTCCTCCTGCTTGACTCCCCCTGCCCCCCGCACAACCCTCCCCCCCCCCATTGGTCCAAGGTCAAAAGCCCCTGATGTAGACTCTGTCATGAGGATGGGTGTGAGCGTGCTGTCAGCAGCAAGACAGGAGTTAAACATAGTCCAATCCAGAGAGCGCCAGAGCTTTCCTCACAGCGACTGGCCCTCACTCTCCTGCCATGTAAACGGCCCCTCGGACAGTGACAACACAGACCCATTACCCTGGAGTGATGTTATACAGACCCTTGGAGGAAGGCGACAGGTGGTTGGGGAGGGGGGGGCGGAGTGATTTAGGGGAGTTAGTGGCGGTGGGCGGGAGGCGGGGTTTGAGCTCATGGACGCAGCTTTGTCCTCGGAGAATCTGGAGATGATGAGGACCTCACTGATCTTCCTGGCATGTCAGCCCTTGCCACTACCTGTCCTCCAACCTTCAGCTCCTCCTTGGGCTCGTCATCCAGCTCCTCCTGGTCTGCCTCCTCCTCCTCAAAGCTGCATGTCCCCCTGCCTCTCCTCCTTCAGCATGTCGTCACGCTGCTGTGCCAGATTGTTAAGGGCTCACAAAGTGGGAGACCCTCTGGGGGGTGTGCTGTAGGACTCTGCAAGAGCGGTCCAGGCATTGGAATCTCATTTCCAGATAGCAGCCTGATGCACCCGCTTTCTGACAGCACCGGAGACAACATGGGCCTCATTATATTGAGTCTCTGCCTCGGTCTCAGGTCTCCGCACTGGCGTCATCAGCCATGACCTTAGTGGCTATCCCTTGTCCCCCACAAGTCAAGCCGTCATCCTGGGGTGGTCTTCGAAGATACCAGAGATCTCTGAGTGCCCCAGGACATAGTTGTCATGCATGCTGTCAGGGTAGCGGGCACACAGATGTATGATCCTCAGGCAGTGGTCGCACATGATCTGAACATTCAGGGAGTGGAACCCCTACCTGTTAATATCTTTATTAAATCTTTATTATATTAATAAATAATCAGGCACTCCCTGATGCTCCTGTGTTAAGCACGTGGGACCCGTGCCATTGATTGCTCCCTGGACCTGGGGCATACTGGCGATGGCGGCAAAACCTTAGCTTGGGCATCATGGTGGACCTGGTCCAGCTGGAAGGTGATATAGTCAGTTGCCCGGGCTACTGTGATGACTGTGGTATGCCACACAGGTCCCCGCTCGAGCTCTGGAATGACTCATTGGCATAGAGGTTTTGTGCTGCAGTGACCTAGATGGCCACCTGTAGTGAGCGTCCTCCACTCCCATGGCATGCCATGTCCGCGAGGACATGGTGCAGTCGCCACAGTGTCTCCCTGCTGAGACGCAGTCTTCTGGACACGGTGTCCGTCAGCTTATTGAATGACCACCAATATTTATGCACCATGGCACATCACTGGCCTCCCCTTCTGGCCCCTTCCTCAGCCTGATGGGTGGCTGGGTCTTCAGGCTGTGCGGCAGACCCTGGACATATGGTGCCGCCTCTAGCCTGTGTTGGTGTTGCTACTGTCTTCGGAGTCAGCCTGCCTTGGCTGCTATCTCTGCCGGAAACAATAGGGAGGCCGTGCTCAGATGTCCTCCGCTCATTCAGACACTTACCCTTTAGCCGCAAGAGTGTCCTCAGTGCTGAAGTCCAGCTCATTAGTTTTTGATTGTTGGCAGCTGCCTCTATGACACGCCTCAAATTCAGGCACACTGTTCAGGCATGAAAGGTTGCAGGACATCCAGTCCACTAATTATCCTCTCAGACAGAGCACCTGTTCCCTCGAGGAGGTAATTGAGAAATTCAGGAGTGTGAAAGGCTCTCACAACTAACTAGGCTAATTCCTCATTTCAAATAGCCTTCAGCTCTGAAGCGAGAAGCTGCTCACAGTCAAAGAGGGTAAAATTGACTTTGATGCGAGAAGCTGTAGCTGGACTCTGTCCTACATGAGTTTGGTGGGTGTGGTGAATGTAACATGGTAATTCACACTGTATCTTTGTAAGCGCAGTAGTGTTACCCGACCACTAGGGGGAGTAGCTCTGGGAATGCTCAGGAGCTTGTACAGGGCTCCACCCTTGGCTCTGCCCACGACTCCTCCCCCTTGTGCTGCTGTATAAATACCCTTGTCCAGAGTCAGCCTGCAGTTCACTGAGAGTTCATCAACGGGTAACAGGCTGGCTCTGTAGTAAGTAGAAAGCCTATATCCATATCGGAAACACGTGTCTGGTGAATTGATGGTTCCATCAATTTAATCTACTTAAGAACAGTCAAGATCGATCATGGAATCAGCCCTCAAGCCTGGACGCCTGGAACTCGACCCGCAGGATGCAGAGGCTAAAGAAATCTTCTCCCACTGGCTGCGGTACTTTAAGGCCTACCTGGCAGAAGCGAGCTCAGCCGAAACGACAGAGGAACAGAAGTTAAGTCTGCTGCACGTGAGGTGAGCCATAGAATCTCTACGCAACTAAACGCAGCCGGTTCATATACTGCAGCGCTAGCGGTACTTGATAAGATATATGTAAGGCCCATTAACAAAGTTTATACACACCATGTGTTCATGACTCGCTGCCAGCGGCCTACAGAATCACTCACCAAATTTTTTAGGGAACTCAATAATTTGTCAAATGACTGTAATCATCAAGCGGTTACCGCGGCTGAACACAGAGAACTTGCTGTACGCGATGTTTTTGTAGCGGACCTCAGGTCTAATTATGTGCGCCAACGACTGCTGGAAAAGGGGCCCCAAGACTTAGAAACAACTGTGGAAGCTGCGACCATGATGGAGGTCTCCGTCCGCAGCCTTAACTCGTTCCCCGTGGACCCCGCGGCCCAATCATAGGCCCCCGACCAGCGACTCCCCCAGGCCTGTGCTACGTGGCCGCCCAGCCACCATGCTGCCCCAGCCAGCCACTATGCTGTTCCAGCCAGCCACTATGCTGCTCCAGCCTGCCATTTCTGCGGCCAGAACCAGCACCCGCGGCAGCACTGCCCGGCCCGCAACGCGACCTGCAGCAGCTGCGGGCGGAAAGGCCACTACGCAAGAGTGTGCCTCGCTAAAAGGGCCCCAGCTTCCAACTCCCCAGCGGCACGAAGTAATCGCTCCCCACACCCGCAGGCCCGCGGGGCCCAAAACGCTGCGGCATATGCCCCGACTCCGCCCTCTCCCACCACGTGCGATCCATGGGGGCCGCCATCTTGGCAAAGGGGCTTTTCACAGTAACTTCATTGAAGCCTACTCGTGACAATAAGCGATTTTCATTTCATTTCATTTCAAACCTCCACCACGCGGCCGGCCACGTGCGACTCATGGGGGCCGCCATCTTGGACGCCATCTTCCTCGCCGCCCGCCACGTGCGATCCACGGGCCTGACCTGCATCTCCATGCTCGGACAACTCATCGGAAGAGTACAACTATGAACTCATTGGGCAGTCATCACGGGGCCACTCCAGCACAGCTGATCGAGCCACCGACTACCCGCAACTCAGCGCAGTCACTCTGGACCAATCACGCCCGAAGCAGCTGCAAAATTCGATGGCAGAAGTCCAAATCAACGGGTACAAAATGTCATGCCTCTTCGACTCCGGGAGCACTGAGGGCTTCATACATCCAGACCTAGTAAGACGCTGTTCGCTACCCGTTTTCCCCGTGCGGCAAACTATCTCGCTCGCTTCAGGCTCCCATTCGGTCCAGATCCAGGGACGCACTGCCGCGACACTCACAATCCGAGGCGCTAGCTACTCAAAATTCAAACTCTATGTTTTGCCCGACCTCTGCGCGGCACTCTTATTAGGCCTAGACTTTCAATGTAACCTTAAGAGCCTCACCCTCAGCTTCGGTGGGCCCCTGCCCCCACTCACTATCTGCAGCCTCGCTACACTGCAAATCACCCCCTCCTCTCTTCGCCAATCTCACAAAGGACTGTAAACCCGTAGCCACTCGTAGCAGGTGGTACAGCCTGCAGGATAGGGTATTTATCAGAACAGAGGTCAGAAGGCTTCTCAGTGAGGGGATTAGAGAGGCCAGCAATAGTCCCTGGAGAGCTCAGTTGGTGGTCGTTAAGACCGGGGAAAAATTCCGCATGGTTGTCGACTATAGTCAGACCATAAATAGATTTATGCTCCTCGACGCGTATCCCCTCCCCAGGATTGCAGACATGGTAAACCAGATCGCCCAGTACCGGCTCTTTTCCACGGTGGATCTGAAGTCTGCATACCACCAGCTCCCAATCCGCCGGGAGGACCGCCACTACACGGCATTCAAGGCTGATGGCCACCTCTTCCATTTCCTCCGGGTCCCCTTCGGCGTCACTAATGGGGCCTCGGTGTTCCGACGAGCAATGGACTGAATGGTGGACCAGTACGGGCTGCGGGCCACATTTCTGTACTTGGACAATGTCACCATCTGCGGCTATGACCAGCAGGACCACGACGCCAACCTCCACCATTTTCTCCAGATGGCACAGAAACTGAATCTCACGTATAACAAGGAGAAATGCGTTTTCCGTGCAACCAGACTAGCCATCCTCGGCTATGTCATGGAAAACGGAGTCCTGGGCCCAGACCCGGACCGTATGCGCCCCCTCTTAGAACTCCCCCTTCCCCATTGCCCCAAGGCCCTCAAACGGTGCTTGGGCTTCTTCTCCTACTACGCCCAGTGGGTCTCTCAATATGCGGACAAAGCCCGCCCACTCTTTAGAGCCACACGATTTCCCGTGTCAGCCGAGGTACGCCAGGCCTTCGACGGCATCAAGGAGGACATCGCCAAAGCGGTCATGCGAGCGGTGGATGAATCCACTCCATTCCAGGTTGAGAGCGACGCCTCAGAGGTAGCTTTAGCAGCCACACTAAATCAGGCAGGGAGACCAGTCACATTTTTCTCCCGTACCCTCTCCGCTTCAGAACACCGACACTCCTCAGTCGAGAAAGAAGCACAAGCCATTGTGGAGGCTGTTCGTTACTGGAGGCACTACCTCGCAGGTAGGAGGTTCACCCTCATCACCGACCAAAGATCGTTTCCCTTCATGTTTGACAACTCGCAAAGGGGCAAAATTTAAAATGACAAAATTCTGAGGTGGAGGATCGAACTCTCCACCTACAATTACGATATTAAGTATCGACCTGGGAAGCTCAACGAGCCTCCGGATGCCCTATCCCGCGGGACATGCGCCAGCGCGCAGATTGACCGATTGAAAGTCATCCACAATGACCTCTGCCACCCGGGGGTCACCCGGCTCGCCCACTACATCAGAGCCCGAAACCTGCCTTTCTCCAACGAGGAGGTAAAAGCGGTCACCAGGGACTGCCCAATCTGTGCGGAGTGCAAATCGCACTTCTATAGACCAGACAGGGCCCACCAGGTCAAGGCTTCTAGGCCCTTTGAACGCCTCGCGATTGATTTCAAAAGGCCACTCCCCTCAACTAACAAGAACGTTTACTTTCTAAACGTCGTAGATGAGTTCTCCCGATTCCCTTTTGCCATCCCGTGCCCCGACATGACCTCCCACACAGTCATTAGGGCCCTGCATAGCATCTTCACCCTGTTTGGTTTCCCCAGCTACGTACACAGCGACCGGGGTTCGTCCTTCATGAGCGACGAGCTGCGTCAGTACCTGCTTGACAAGGGCTTTGCCTCGAGCAGGACTACCAGCTACAACCCCAGGGGGAACGGGCAGGTGGAGAGGGAGAACGCAACTGTCTGGAAGACCGTCCTACTGACCCTCCGGTCTAGAAAGCTCCAAGTCTCCCAGTGGCAGGAAGTCCTCCCAGACGCGCTCCACGCTATTAGGTCCCTTTTGTGCACAGCGACCAATCAGACCCCTCACGAGAGGCTCTTCATTTTTTCCAGGGGCACTACCACGGGGGTCTCACTTCCGGCATGGCTGAGGACACCGGGCCCCGTACTTCTGAGGAAACACGTCAGGGCACACAAAACCGACCCCCTTGTTGAAAAGGTGCGCCTGCTCCACTCCAACCCCCAGTACTCATTCGTCGAGTTCCCTGACGGCCGGCAGGACACTGTATCCCTCCGGGATCTGGCACCCGCCGGATCCAGCGCCCCCTCTACCCCCACAGAAGGTCCTCTCACCCTACACCCCATGCTGCCACCCCCTCGCGCTCCCGAGCCCACGAGCTCGCCCCACCAGTTCCGCGCACCCGCGCCGGCCAGCCCCCAGCGCCCCAGTCCCCGGTTGAACCAGGAGAGTATGAAGCTCGGAAACAACCCTCCCTGGAGTCCGCCATCGTACCCCAGCACACAACACCCATCCAGCCACCGCAAGAGACTGCAACCCCGGTGCTCCGCAGATCACAGTGGACAGTTCGACAACCGGACAGACTGACTTTGTAGACCACCACCCCCGCCGGACTTGATTTTTTTGCAGGGGGTGAATGTGGTAAATGTAACATGGTAATTCACACTGTATCTTTGTAAGCGCAGTAGCGTTACCCGACCACTAGGGGGAGTAGCACTGGGAATGCTCAGGAGCTTGTACAGGGCTACACCCTTGGCTCCGCCCACGGCTCCTCCCCCTTGTGCTGCTGTATAAATACCCTTGTCCAGAGTCAGCCTGCAGTTCACTGAGAGTTCATCAACAGGTAACAGGCTGGCTCTGTAGTAAGTAGATTAAAGCCTATATTCATATCGGAAACACGAGTCTGGTGAATTGATGGTTCCATCAGTGGGACAGACAGGCAGCAGCTGTGGTTGCGCCTGCTATGGGTCTCCACAATATTTAAAGATGGGTTGAAGGCCTCGCAGACGCAAAGCCCCTCATCACCCTGGCGCAGGAGCGACCCCCGACCTAGACCCTCGAAATCCCTGAACAACTGCGACACGCTGAAGGCACCCCCCCCCCCCCTTCCCATGAGCGGTGGGGGAGCAGCTCTCCTGTTCTTTAGCTGCATGCAGGTAAATAGAGAGGGTTCCTCACCTCCTCATTGCTTCCCGTTTTTGTAAAAAAGTACTAAACGATACATACGTGACTTCTCGGTGGTGAGTCGAGTGACTCCCGGGAGGCCACTACATTTGAGTTCAATCTGGCTAATTAGATTGAAATGAATGCAAATTAGACTCAATGATCTTCTTGCCATTTTTATGCCGATTTCCGGAAATCACTCTCATTGGGGGCGGGCCGGGTGAATTGCAAAATGGTTTGTGCCTGGCACAAACCTCAATCTTGTCCTCTCCCGCGATTCGCCCTGTGTGCCCGAATCGGTGGCAGACGTCAGGCGGTGGGGAAATTGCGTCCAACATCTTGTGACCCAATTAAACAGCATGTCTGTCAAAACATCATGTGAAGCAACAAGAATAAAATGTCCTGAAATTTCTTTAATGCAGGGTCATGATTCAACTTGTGGACTTGGGAAATTCTTAAACAGACCCGCAGGTGAAGACAGCGTAATAGTTCAGGTGCTGAAGAAACAAGGAGCAATTCCGTTTGTGAAAACAAATGTTCCTCAGACATTATTAAGGTAATATGTAATAGATTACCATTGAAAGTTGCAGCTTTTAAGGATCGAGAGAAATGTCTCCACACCAAAATTGTGGAAAAGGGCTAATTACTAAGCAGACCGGAATGTATCAACATATTGTGCATACCTTTTGCCCTTTGAGCATATTTTGAAAAAGAGATCAAGACGTAATTCCTAACTTTTTTCACAATTATGAAATGGCCATAATATACTGCTGCGGCTAAAATATTGTTTGTGTTTAAATATAAGGAATTTATATATAAGCGAATGGAAAATTGAAAAATATTTTGAATTTACAATATGATTTGACGGCCCTCATTCATCTGATGGCAGTGCAGTGGAAGTTTACCCACACAATATCTTGTAAGCAAGGCATGTCCATTTCAGTGCTTCTTTAGGATGAATAGCATGTTCAGATTTGCCTATTTTTAGTTTTATCTGTGGGACATAGAGGTTGCTGGCAAGGACAGCATTTATTGCCCACCCTTAGCTGGCTTTATAAAGGTGATGGTAGAACATATTAGCTTTTGATACAAAATGATTGGTATAAGAAATTGTTGTGCTCTATAATTTGTATTTTTGCAGTAATATTATTAAAAAGCAGGTTAAGATGCTTACAGACAGTATGTCTGCTGGAACTGCGATTAAAAGTGAGTTCATCAGTGATTTTTGCAGGGAAAGTGTTTTGCTAATAGAAATTAAAAGCCATTTTACCTGTTTGCAGATAGGCAGCTGATGTAATATTGTAATTGTTTGAACCTGGCTAAACAAATCAAGGGACATCTTGCAACAAGAGACAAAATAATGTTGTGCGCTTTGAGTGCAACTGGTGTAGTTAATGGGAGGGGCCAGGTCCATCTGGGCAAAGGAATTGCTTCCAGGCTTCTAAGCTGAGCAGAAGGTTTTCAGCTTGGCCCTAAAAACAAGTTTCTCTCTCCAAGGACTCTGCACCAATATAAGCAAGTAAAACCTGACTGTTAACTTTATACATAAGTGTTTTCGAAATATATGGGTTGCTTAATTGGAATGTGCACCCAGGTTTCTGGAAGCAAGTTAAGATGTTATACCTGTTAACTACAAAGCCTTTTTTGTGTTGCTAATGTGCTTAATCCTGTGTTCAAATAAAAGTTTGTTTTAATATAAAAACTGTCTACTGGTCAGTGTTATCACTCCTGGTGTGCAGTAACATTTCCTCACAGTTTTGTCACATGCAAACAGTTGGGTTCTAATCCACGATCTTAGCCAAAGTTGGTGTGCTGGTCCGAACCCACAATAGTATACAAGTGTAATAAAATCTTACTCAACTTTTACAGGGAACTTTGAGATCATCAGTTAGATAAGGATGGGCATACTTGGTAGAGTGAGCCAAATTAAGGTTTACCAGACTGGCCCTTGGGATGAGGGCCTTGTGCTGTGAGGAGATATGAGTAGGCCAGGCCTAAATTGCCTGGAGATTCAAAAAATTAGAAGTTATCTAACTGGGGATGCAGGAGCCGAGGGCTCTGGTTGTATATGTGCATAAGTCATGAAAGGTGAGAGGACAGTTGAGAGAACAGAGCATACAAGATTTATTAATCGGGGCAGAGAGTACAAGAGCAAGGAAGTTAGGTTGAGCTTGTATAAGATGCTAGTTAGACCCCAACTGGAGTATTATGTATAATTCTGGGTGCTGCTTTTTAGAAAGGACGTGAAGGCATTGCAGAGAGTGTTTGCAAGAGCAGTTCTAGGGATCCTTCAGATGAGAAACCTAGTTATGAAGATAGATTGGAGAGGTTTGGGCAGGATTTACCGCTGTTCATGCCGACAGGAAATTCCGGTCCCACGCTGGTGCACGGGTTTCCAGGCAGTGAGGGGTGCTGCCAATGGGAAATTCCGTTGACAACGGTGGGACCAGTAGATCCCACTGGCAGGGCCGCCTCCTTTCCAAAATAAACGTGGCGGGGTGGTTGGTAAATCGCGCCCTGGGACTTTATTCCTTGGAGAAAAGAAAGTTGAGAGGAGATTTGAAAGAAATATTGAACATCATGAAGGACGCAGAGTAAAACAGGGAGAAATTGGTTCCATTGCTGGAAGGATCAAGAACCAGAGGACACAGATTTACGGTAATTAGTAAAAGAAGCAAAAGGCAAGTGAGAAAAATGTTTTGATGCAGAGAGTGGTTCGGGCCTGGAATGCATGGCCTGAGAGTGTGGTGGGGACAGGTTCAGCCAAGGGATTCAAGAGGGAACTCGATGATTATTTGCCACCAGTTTAAACATCCACTTCCTCCACCACTGGCACAGCACTGCTGCAGAATATGTAATCTACAGATGGACTGCACCAAGTTGCCAAGTCTTCTTCCACAATACCTTCTAAACCCATGACCTTGACCACCTGAAAAGGACAGAAGCAGCACATGCATTTATAGAATTGGTTAGCAGGCTTTTGTTAATACAATGCCATTCCTTTATACTATGCAGTTTGTGCTGCAGACTCACACCTCAGAATTGAGTTGAGTCTGTCCCTATCCAAATTTATTGCAAATTAATTTTTACTTCTGCGGTAGGTGGAAAAGAGTCTGACTGGTTCAAACCTGGCTCTCTGGGGTAAAAATACTGTGGGTCATTACTGTGCATTCAAACGCTTTCTGGGACTCAGCATAACAGAACTGTGGATCTAATGGGTTTGTCAAGGACTTTAGCTGGAAAAATACACCTTTCAAATGAGAAAAGTCTTGTGGAGAAATCAAAAAATATATTTGTTGGTCATACCTGCTGTTGAAAAACAGCCACTGCAGCAGAATAGCTGACACAGTTCCAGAAAAGCTGACAAATGCAAAACAGCCCTGAACCTATATGCCTTATTTCTCTTCATATGAGGCTTTGCACTGAAAGCCAAGGTCAGTACTTCTGCTAAATATATCCAACATTTTATGATAGCGTAACAACTCTAAAATACATCAAAATATAATTTTCAGTTATTTCTACATTATGCCAGAGTTTCTAGCTGTTGAAGGTTTGAGATTTCTTTTCCAAGGGAATCTGAGGCCATGCCTCCTTCCAGAATGTTTTGACCTTTGACCCTTCATTTGTTGTGGCACAGTGGTTAGCACTGCTGCCTCACAGAGCCAGAGACCCAGGTTCGATTCCAACCTTGAATGACTGTCTGTGTGGAGTTTGCTCATTCTTCCCGTGTCTGCGTGAGTTTCCTCCGCGTTCTCTGGTTTCTTCCGACAATCCAAAGATGCGCATGTTAGGTGAATTGGCCAGGCTAAATTGCCCCCCCGAGGTGGGGTTAGGAGATAGGGTGGGGAATTGGGCCTGGGTGGGGTGCTCTTTCAGAGGGCTGGTGCAGACTCGATGGGCTGAATGACCTCCTTCTGCACTGTGAGGATTCTATGATCTATGATGCATTTTGAAGCTTATTATAAATCTGATTAAAAATTAATTGTTGGAAAAACTAATTTCTCTTAAGTATCAAAATAGAAATAGTCATCTGGTCTTCAATACAGTTTTACAAGTAAAGGAGGTAGGTTAATATCCTGCCACGAGAACAATGGATCGAGGAATGTCAGACAAACGTGTTAAGCATGTGTTGTCAACAATAATATCTCGCATCTTTGGGATCGTTTGAAAATGTTTCTATTCTTCTATATAACTAAGAATCATTATATTAAGAATCATTGTCATTAAAACAAATAAGGCGCACAAAAACTGGTTTCCTTGATCAGATATGAAGAGCTGAACCATGTGCTTTAAAACACATGTACAACTTACTGTCTCTAGGCTATGGAGATAGTAATCCACTTTACTGTCACTATTGCCACTCATAATATTTTCATTTGTAAATTGACTGCTATAATCTAAGTTGTGTGGGGGCTTTTTCCCAATCCCACCACAGGAACAAAGACACTTTAATGATGCATGGATAAACAAGCTGAAACCAGCTAAGGTACAGATATTAATGACAGGAGCAGGTGTTGCCAACCACCAGTGGTCTGCACCTTATACCACAGCAACATTGAAGTAAAATCCTAACTTCTCAATAAAAACATCTCTGGCTATGATTCAGGCACGATACAGCAGACGTGAGGAACATCCTGCTATTCAACAGCACTGTGCCGGTTTTTTATTTGGCTTCAGGGAGATTCTCTCCATCGAGGCCTCACTTAGAGGGATTTCCTGCTGGCAAGCTTCAGTTTGTCTGCAGGAAAGGTTCCTCATGGATCGGGGGCGCTTTTTTGGAAGGCTTCCCCAATTCCCCCCCCCCCCCCCCCCCCCCCCCCCCTCCGTTTTTGACCCTCTTTCACCCCCTAACATTAGTGAGGCCCCGGAAGCCAACCTTACCCCCTCGACCTGGCAACCCCCCCTTTCTCCCTGGCAGTGCCAACCTGGCTTATGGGCACCCAGGAACTGCAGCCTGTTACCCTGGCAGTGCCCCTTCTAGCCTGGCAGTGCCATTCAGGCACCCTTGCAATGCCAAAGTCCAAGGTGAGTGTCAGGGTGCCACCCTGCCCTGTCCCTGACCACCTGGGGCCTCCAATGGCCTGGGAGACCCCTTCAGTCTCTGTCCACATTTGTGTGGACTAGGAACTAAACGGCGCCCTTGTGAGGTATGTCAGGTGCAGCCGATGAGCCCCGGGGCCGGATGAATCCAGCGAATGTAGATTTAAATGAGCCGTATCCAGATCACGACACCTTGCAAGTTTCCGTTCAATCTCACAAGATGTTTATAGTGTTGCGAATCTCACGAGAGGCCTCTCACCAGGTTCCTTGGCCTCCTCCCAACACCAAATCGGGCGTGATGAGGCCTCTGAATCTCGCCCAGCATCTGAAAACTTTGTTGTCTCAGGTGGAAAAAAAAATTGGTTCAGACGCTTCTATTTCTGTTTTTTACTGATCTGATTGGTTCATGTTGACTGTCACCAATTCAAAAAAAACGAGTGGAATTTTGCCAATAGTATGCTGTTGCTGACAGCAAGCCGAAAATGTGTGCCACTCCCTCTTGCTTCCCACTGGGGCTAAATTTAAGGTGCCAACACTGTGCACAGGAAACATGTGATTCTGTGACAGAAGTTGCTTTTCAGTGATGAAGCCTTCTGTCAGACACCACAGCTACAGATGAGCTATAAACGAGCCTCCTGGTCAAATAGGGAGGTTCTGCATCACAATTCAAATTTTCCTGCCCAACTCCATTGCATTTAACATAAGACATATTGAGAACACAAAGGTGGCATGGATGTTTTTCTTAGTTTAAATTTCACTTGTAAGTAACTCACATTACATTGGTTTCACTTTTTTCATGAGTTTGTCATCATTATTAGTTGAGACTAACTTAGTTAGAGAACTAAATGTACTGGCAAATGCACCTCATGGTTGGTGCTCATTGATGGCTGCTCATTGTGGAGGAACCAATGTTGCGTTTTTGTGTTTACTCTGTATTACTATTCATGTTAATGTCCAGCAGTATACCCGCTTCTCTGTGAGACTGGTCTGACTTACAGCCTCAGCTGGCCCTAATTTTAATGCATTGCCTGAGATCACTCTCAGAGACAACAATTGAAAAGTTGTAGGCATGTTGTAGGCTCAAAGCTCTGTAAGGACGCTGCCAGCTAACACCCTGAGATGAAAACGTATTTGGACAGTAGTGACACCATCCTTTACCTTGATTGATTGTCCCCACCACCCTCTATTGCACCCAAGATGCCAGGCCGTTCCCACCTCACTGCACCATGCCCACAGCCCCACTTCACATCCCACTCCCCTTACCACTGACTTACCCTTGCCTGTCCTGAGACTCCATGCAAGCTGCCATTTCCCTGCTTCCCTCCCTTGTGCTGTTGCGTTCAACAAGGAAAACTGCTGACTTTAGTCACAAAGCCAACTGTCCTATGCCACCTTTAAACAAGTCAGAACTCAGTGCGACGAGATTCACATGAGCCGCTGACTTAAGCTTAAAGGTAAGCCTGCGCTGAAAAACAGGTTTATGCAGCACACTAGCACAGCAGTTAGCACTGTTGTTTCACAGCGCCAGGGTCCCAGGTTCGATTCCCGGCTTGGGTTACTCAGTGTGCAGAGTCTACATGTTCTCCCCGTGTCTGCATGGGTTTCCTCCGGGTGCTCCGGTTTCCTCCCACAAGTCTTGAAAGCCGGTAGGTAAAGAAAGTTAGGTAATTTGGACATTCTGAATTCTCCCTCAGTGTACCCAAACAGGGGCCGGAGTGTGGTGACTAGGGGCTTTTCACAGAAACTTCATTGTAGTGTTAATGTAAACCTACTTGTGACAATAATAAAGATTATTATTAATGAGTGCTCATGGCATGCAAGTATGTTACAAGTACAAACCCTCACAGGCTGACATGAGACCCAACATGCCAGAAACACACGGCTGACTTTGATATGAAAAATGAAATGAAATGAAAATCGTTTATTGTCACAAATAGGCTTCAAATGAAGTTACCATGAAAAGCCCCTAGTCACCACATATGGCGCCTGTTCGAGGAGGCTGGTACGGGAATCGAACCGTGCTGCTGGCCTGCCTTGGTCTGCTTTAAAAGCCAGCTATTTAGCCCTGTGCTGAACCAGCCCCATAATAATAATCATTTATTGTCACAAGTAGGCTTCAATGAAGTTACTGTGAAAAGCCCCTAGTCGCCACATTCCGGCACCTGCTTGGGGAGGCTGGTACGGGAATTGAACCCTCGCTGCTGGCCTTGTTCTGCATTACAAGCTAGCTGTTTAGCCCACTGTGCTAAACCAGCCCAGATTATCATTGCATTTCAAATTGCCATTGGGAAATCAACATTTAGCATCCTGACTCAGTTAGCCTGCATCCCCCCACCCCACAACCCACACACCCAACCAAGCATTGTTCCCTGTGAAATGCCTACAAGTTGACAGCGGGATTAAAAAGGCACAGAGAACTTAGAACAGTACAGCACACAACAGGCCCTTCGGCCCTCAATGTTGTGCCGAGCCATGATCACCCTACTCAAACCCAGGTATGCACCTTATACCCATAACCCAACAATCCCCCCCTTAACCTTACTTTTATTAGGACACTACGGGCAATTTAGCATGGCCAATCCACCTAACCCGCACATCTTTGGACTGTGGGAGGAAACCGGAGCACCCGGAGGAAACCCACGCACACAGGGGGAGGACGTGCAGACTCCACACAGACAGTGACCCAGCCGGGAATCGAACCTGGGACCCTGGAGCTGTGAAGCATTTATGCTAACCACCATGCTACCCTGCTGCCCTCTAAAAAGCTTAAAAAGCTATTGGTTGGTTTGCATGGCTAGAAGAAGTATCCCTTCCTGAGTTAATAAGTAATGATACTGCAGTCTTTTTGGAATGTTAATGGGGGAGGTAGAGACATTTCAGATTTCTTGTTATTATTACAGATCACAATGTGTTTTGCTTTACAACAGCCTTGCGTGCAGTAATCCTATTTACGGACAAACCATCAATCCACATGATACAAAGCGAACATCAGGTGGGTCATCTGGCGGAGAGGCTGCCTTAATTGCAGCAGGTGGCTCCATCCTCGGTATTGGAACAGACCTTTGTGGCAGTATACGCTTTCCAGCTGCATGCTGTGGAATCTGTGCTTTCAAACCAACTGCAAATCGATTAAGGTAAGAAATCTGTTTGTCTTAGGAATATGGGTTGGCCATTTATCCCCTCAAGAAAGATGGGTAGAGAGGGATATGGGCCAAAAGCAGGCAATTGGGACTAGATTAGTGGCACAAATTGGGCGGCATGGACAAATTGGGCCGAAGGGCCTGTTTTCATGCTGTAAACCCCTATGCCTCTATGACTCAGTCAAATGGCAATATATCCTTCCCTAATGTTGGAAACATTCACGTTGTTTACTATAATTGTAGAGACTGATCATTTAAAATATAGATTTGAACTTCTAATTGTTACAAGATTTCACATTTCAAATGCCAAATGACTAAAAAAATACCAAACTAAAAGCTAGTGTCGTCTTGTATTAATTTGTACTTTAAAATGAAAAAAATGAAAATCGCTTATTGTCACGAGTAGGCTTCAATGAAGTTACTGTGAAAAGCCCCTAGTCGCCACATTGAAAATCGCTTATTGTCACGAGTAGGCTTCAATGAAGTTACTGTGAAAAGCCCCTAGTCGCCACATTGAAAATCGCTTATTGTCACGAGTAGGCTTCAATGAAGTTACTGAGAAAAGCCCCTAGTCACCACATTCTGGCGCCTGTCCGGGGAGGCTGGTACGAGAATGACCAACACAAAGAGTTACTTTTGACACATCGCACTCTCCACTCAGATACAGTTCTTATGGCAAATGCTTGACAGTAGCCCCCAGCTTCCGCTGAGTTGTGTTGTGTCTGTAAAACCTCAGACTCTTCGACCAGTTTATTAATCAAACGCTTTACCCAGGTACCTTTATTAGCGAGGTGAAAAAAGGACAACATAAGTGTATAAATCAAATAACTTCATTCAGCAAAGTGTAAAACAGTTACCCTTACATTAACCCTTAAATTATCGCACTAATAACAGCCCCAAGATTATTTTTTAAATAAATATTTGTGATCAAAGTCTGTTTTGCACTGTACAAGAAATGGATGAAACAGTTATAATTTGTGATTTACACATGGTTCCTTTTTGCTTCCCCACGCTCCCCCCGTCCCCTTTTCTGCTGTCTCCGGGTCCTTTCCCAGACCCTTCCCTTCACTGTAGATGGGTTGTTCTGGCATTTGTTTTACTCTTATGGCTTGGTGAGCAGCCCTCTGGTCCCTGTGTTGGTCTCTCCCTAGGTTCCCCTTTAGCATTTCCTGTCTGCTTTCTGTGGCCCTAGTGGTTCCCATGCATCCCCTCCCCCACCACCCGCCATTCTATCCGTTGTTAGCTTCAAACAGGTCGTGGAACAGCCTGATGAATGGCCCCCACATTTTGTGGAAGCCCTCATCTGACCCTCGGATGGTGTAATTGATCTTCTCCAGGTGGAGAAATTCAGATAGGTCTGTCAGCCAATCTTCAGTTGTGGGTGGTGCTGCTGATCGCCAACTGAGCAGGATTCTCTGGCGGGCGATTAGGGAAGCAAATGCAAGGGTGTCGGCCCTCTTCCCCATATGAAGTTCTGGCTAGTCCGATACCCCAAAGACTGCCACTCTCGGACACGGCTCTACCCTCACTCCCACAATGTTGGACATTGCCTCGAAGAAGGCTGTTGAAAACCCGACCGCTCTGGGGCATGCCCAGAACATGTGGGCGTGGTTTGCCGGCCCTCCTTGGCACAATTCACATTTGTCCTCCACCACTGGAAAGAACCTGCTCATTCGGGTTCTGGTCAGGTGCACTCTGTGCACCACTTTAAACTACATGAAGAGCAGGAGGCGGTGGAGTTGGCCCTGCTCAGTATTTCACTCCAGAGTCCCCACCTGACTCCAATCCCTCTTCCTTCCAGTTCTCCCTTGTTCTGAGCAGTGGGGAGCGTGTCCCTTTCTGAAAGCCATCCGTATATGTCCCTGCAGTTCATTTTTTCCAGACTGCCCGCGTTCAGTAGCTCCTCCAACATTGTGGCTCTCAGGGCCCGAGGGTATCTCGTCATCTCCTTGCGGAGAAAGTTTTTGATTTGTAAATGTCGGAGTTCCTGTTCATTCGGTAGTTCCCGTCTCTCCGTCAGCTCTTTTCAGGTTGCACGTCTGTCCCCTGTGTAGATGTCCCTCACTGCTAGTGTCCCCTCATCCTGTCTCCACCTCTTAAAGGTGGCATCTAGCATGGCTGGTGGGAACTTGTGGTTGCCTCAGATGGAGGTGGGGCCATGTTGGACACATCGGTTAAACTGAAGTGCTGTGTTATCTGGTTCCAGGTTCTTAGTGTTGCAACTACCACTGGACTGGTTGAATGTTTTGTCAGCCGGAATGGGAGCACCTGTCATGGCAAGGGCTCGAAGGGTCGTTCTCATGCAGGAGGACCGTTCCATCCTCACCCATTCCTTGTATGGTTCCTTTACCCATCCCCTCACTTTTTCGGCTATAGCTGCTCAGTGGTAATATTGTAAGTTTGGTAGAGCCTCTCATGCTTTTTTCCTTTGCAGTGTTGTCTTAGGGATTCTTTCCCCCACACACACATTCCACAATCATTTTGTCTGTTTTTTAGAAAAAGGCCTTGGGGGTTGAAGATCGGTGTGGATCTAAACAGGAAGAGGAACTTGGGCAGTATGTTCATTTTGATCGTCTGCACCCTTCCCACCAGGGAGAGCGCAAGCGTGTCTCATCTCTGCAGGTCCTTTTTAACTTCCTCCGCCAGACTGGCCAGATTCCACTTGTAGATCAGTGTCCGATCGTGGGTTATATCGATCCCCAGGTAGCAGAACTTGTTTCGGGCTGTTTTAAATGGGAGACCTTCAAGCTCTGCCCCTCCCCTGCTCAGGTTCACCGGGAAAACCTTACTTTTGCCCAGGCTGAGTTTGTGGCTCGAGAAGGCCCCAGACCCTGCCAGAACTTTCATGATTTTGTTCATGCTGTTTTGCAGGTCCGAGATTTAGAGGAGCAGATCATCTGCATAGAGTGCGACTCGGTGCTCGCTGCCTCCTCTTCGGATACCCTTCCAACCTCTCGTGTCTCACAGGGTGATCGTAATGGGTTCAATTGCCAGGGTGAACAGGAGTGGGGACAATGGCATCTCTGCCTGATGCCTCTGTACAGCTGGAAGTATTCAGAGCTGGTGGTGTTGGTCCGAATGTTCGCCTTGGGGGCGTTGTACTGAAGTTTCACTCACGAGGTGAACCCTGTCCCTAGCCCAAACCCCTTCAGTACCTGTATGAGGAACTTCCGCTTGACTCTGTCGAAGGCCTTTTCTGTGTCCAGGGAGACAATCACCTCTGCTGTTCTCTCTCCGGATGGGATTATCATCACATTCAGCAGCTGTCTGATGTTCGCAGTTAGCTGTCCACCCATGACAAAGCCTGTCTGGTCCTCTGCGACCACCTCTGGTACGCAGTTCTCCAGTCTGTTGGCCATGACCTTTGCGAGTAATTTTGCGTTCGCATTGAGCAGCGAAAAGCGCCTGTATGATCCACATTCCGTTGGGTCTTTGTCCTATTTGGGTATCAACGATATGGTGGTCTGTGTTAGTGTTAGAGGCAGGGTGCCCCGTGCTTAGTGAGCCTGCGAACATCTTCAGGTGCGGGGTGAGAGATGGAGCAAATATTTTTGTAGACGTCTGCTGGGAATCCGTCGGGTCCCAGTGCCTTCCCCGCCTGCATGGAGCTGGTGCTCTCCATGACCACTCCCAGCTCTATTGGTGCTTCCAGCTTCCCCCCTGTCTGTCACCTCCCACTACTAGCATGTCCAATTCATGAGGAACCATTTCATCCATGAGTGCCCGTTGGGGGGGCTCAGAGGTGTACAGTTCCCAGTAGAAGGTATCAAATGCTTTGTTTACCTTTTTTGGTTTGGCTACCAGTCTGTCTCTGTTGTCCATTACCTGCGCTGTCTCTCTCGTGGCTGCTGCTTTCTCAGCTGATGTTCATAGAAGGTCACCGTGTCTGGTGGAGTTGGTGCACTGCTGTCCTGGTGAATAGCAGGTTAAAGTCCATCAGTAGCTTTTTCCTCTCCACCAGAAGCTCAACGGTCGAGGCCTTCAGGATGGAATTGATCAGTTGCTGCCTAGCCGCCCGCTCTTTCCTGACTCTCCGAGTCATGTAGGTGATAATTCCTGCCCTAATCACAGTCTTCAGTGCCTCTCAGAATGTGGAAGATGAATGAGACTTCCCCATTCCGGTTGTTAGTTACGTACTCGCCTATGGCCTGTAATGTTTTCTGGCAGAAGACCTTGTCGGCCTGTCCACCCTCCATGGGCGGCATTGGGCACAGCCCATCTCCAACCTTACATCCACGTAATGTGGAACATGGTTGGAGATTACAATCTTGGAATATTCTGCCCTGACTATTTCTGGAAGCACCTATTTCTCCACTACAAAGAAGTTGATGCGGGTATAGAACTTAATTCTTCTCACCTGGGTGCAGGAACTGCCATGGTCCACTGCCCTCATATGCTCCATGAATGTTCCAGTTCCCTAGGCCATGCCTGTCGGTTTCTCCGCTCTGGGGTTTGACCTGTCCGTTACTGGATGATGTACACAGTTAATGTCCTCCCTCATGATCGGACATTGCATATCTATGTTGGGGACTTCCGCCATGGTCTTCTTTATAAATTCCGTGTCACATTTACCAGATCTACCGATGCCCCAACCAAGAAACCGTTGACCATGGCGGTATCTCCCTTGGTCCGTGACCGCCTTTGTTGCTGTGAACACTTTACTTTAGGGGCTGCTTCAGCACAGTGGGCTAAACAGCTGGCTTGTAAAGCAAACCAAGGCCAGCAGTGGTTCAATTCCTGTACCAGCCTCCCCGAACAGGCACCGGACTGTGGCGACTAGGGAAATCCAAGCCATTGTCCATATTACCACAGTTGCTTCCTTTTCACTTTCCCAGCCAGGTAGCCGCCAATCCCAGAATTGACTTCCACTGTGAGGGTTATACTGCAGATTCCTTCCTCTATCTCCAAGCAAGACAAATAGTTTCACCTCTTCCAAATTCTTACAAACTTGGGGCTGGATTCTCCCCTACCCGGCGGGGCGGGGAGTCCTGGCGGGATGGAGTGGCGTGAACCACTCCGGCGTCGGGCCGCCACAATCCGCACCTTGAAGGGCCAAGCCCTCACCTTTAGGGGCTAGGCCCACGCCGGAGTGGATGGCGTGCCGCCGGCCGGCGGCGCCATGGCAGCTGAGGCCGAAGGGACTCCGCCGGCCAGCGGAAGTCCGCGCATGCGCGGGAGCATCAGCGGCTGCTGACGTCATCCTCGTGCATGTGCAGGGGGGGTCATCTCCGCATCGGCCATCGCGGAGGTTGATGCCCGACACGGAAGGAAAAGAGTGCCCCCATGGCACAGGCCCGCCTGCGGCACCCCCCTGAGGCCAGATCGGCCCTCGCCCCACCCCCCCCAGGACCCCGGAGCCCGCCCGCGCAGCCTGGTCCCGCCGGTAAATACCTTGTTTAATTCACGCCGGCGGGACCGGCATAACAGCAGCGGGACTTCGGCCCAATGCGGGCCGGAGAATCGCTGGGCAGGGACCCGGCGACAGTCGCGTGCGATTCCCGTCCCCACTGAATATCTGGTGCCGGAGAATTTGGCAGCCAGCGGGGGCAGGACTCACGCCAGCCCCCAGCGATTCTTCGACCCGGGGGGGGGGGGGGGGGGGGGGGGGTCGGAGAATCCAGCCCTTGGTCTTCAACCTGAGAGTAAGCTCTCACCCGCATTCAGCACGATGAACAAGAGAGTCAGCATTTTCTCTGCTTTAGGTGCAGACCAGTTGCTTCTATTTTGTGCTCTCTCAGATGGCTATAGACTACACAAGACAACAGTACCATCTGTCTGTGACACTCATGGTGTTTATACGGAAGCTTGTAACCTGGTCTCAAAATTGCTTCCCCCCAGGGCAACAGGAAACACATTGGGCGGGATTCTCCGTTGGCGGGATCCTCTGCTTCACCGGCAGCGCACCCAGCCCCCGGATTTCCCGACCGCGTGAGGGTGTCCACAATGGGAAACCCCATTGGCCGGCTGCTGCGATGGAAGATCAGAAAACGTGTGCGTCGGGACGGAGAATCCCGCCCATTAGTTCTATGTCTAAGTAGAAATGCTAGTTAGTTATCTGTGATCCAAACCAACTTTCATCTTAGATGAAAATTGATATTATGGATATTTATAACTTGATAGCTATACCGTCTTTCTAGGATTTTTTGAGTCTCATCTACTCAAGATGTACTCAGGGATTATTGCCATTATCTACAAATATCTCCAACTTCTTCCTTTGATCTCTAATAATCAAACCATGCTGACTTATTTTCTGGAAGATTGCACAACAGGGCACATGACCGCCTTCATTTGTCCTAAATTTAAAAATACATATAATAAGCTTATAACCCTTACAATTGTAACAAATTTCATAGCACATTACTCCAACAGAGTGTCCAATAAGCTTTCTTGCCATTGGATGCAATGGAAACTATAGTTTCAGGAGGTTTGACAAAGGATTTCAGTTTGTTATTTGTTTATTGTTGTGACTTTTTAACTTGCACATTTTCAAGTTTATGATAATGCAAAGTGGATGAAAAATATAGAAACAAAAGTATTTATCAAGTGCAATTTGTAGCAATATACCAAGAGCATGTTCACGATTTGTGTAGAGGTTGAAAACTATACCCTACAAAAAGATACAATTTAATTTTAAGACGTGCGAGTAATTAAAGTCTTGTAGCTCAGGAGGTAGCACCTCTGCCTCTGAGCCAGAGGTTTTGGTTCAAGTCCTGCTACAGGACTTGTGCACAGAAAGAACATTCAGTATGTGGCTACAAAGGTTAGTGATAAATTAGTTAGTGTTAAAGTTAGTGTTAAATCTTCCACAATGCCCCTGGAAGTTGGTAAGTGCGGGAGAGATTCCTGGGCAGCCTATTTGATGCTGAGTGATGCCCCTCCAGTCATAACCACTTGTGTGTCTCTCTCTGTGGTCCCTCTGTGGACTATGGCTAATTATGGATGGATTACAAAAGATGATAAGTAACAAAATTAAATGAAACAAGAAGATATATGAGGCATTTAGCTATGCTCAAAGTAACTGTAGGACCCCTGACCAGCTGTTTTGAGATAAAAAGTGATGTATCTGCTCGGGTCCTCTGATCTGTGCAGATTCTCTCCCTCCAGTCAGAGAGCTGTCTTCAGGGTCTAATCCTCACATTTTCACTCTTTAAACGAGTACTCTTCAAGCATTGGCAAGGAAAAGAAGACTAGGGACAGGTACCAACCACCCCATCTTATGAGCATTTACCTGCATCTGCTGCAGACACATGCCATCGGCTACAAGCATCTTATGTCTGGAGTGGAAAGCATTTTTGCTCTACATATAACACAAGCTATGAAAGTTGTTCCTCCCAATGCATTTGAATGAAACATCAGAGAATTAGTTTTAAGAGATTCGCTTGAGAAATTAACGTATTCCTCATTCTGGAGGTAATAATTAGCTGGCTGCAGTGGATATCTTTGACCACGCAGCTGATATTGACAGACTGGTTTTACTAATTAAAGTAATAATATGTTTTCATTCCATGCAGCAAAATTGGATTGTCAGGAGGTTTGCCTGGACAGAAAACTTGTGAGTTTCTGCTGTACATGAATGTTGTTGCTATTTGAAAACTATTATACCAATGTCACCCTATTTGCCACTCCTGTCTTTCTCCTACATGCCATCTCCTTTCATAAGTCTGAACTACTTCCACCTGATGGCTTCAACATACAGTGCTTCAAAATATGTAGTCCATACTTATCCGAGTATCCTTACCACCAGCACATTGCTGTAACTCATTTATATGCAAGACCATAATCAGCTAAGAAATGGGAGCTGGAGTAGGCTATTTGGCCTTTCAACTTCATGGCTTATCTCCTATCCCAACTCTAACTTCCCACACTATCCCCATATCCTTTAATTTCCTTAGTACCTAAAATCTGTTGGCCTCTGCCTTGAATATACCCAACAACTGAGCACCATGAGTCTCTGAGGTAGAGAATTTCAAAGGTTTACAAATGAAGAAATGTCTCCTCATCTCAGTCCTTAAAGGCTAACCCTTTATTTTGAGGCTGGATTCCCCAGTCAGGGGAAACGTTTTCTCAGCATCTCCCTTGTCAAGCCACTTTAGAAGTTTATGGGCGAAATTCTCCCAAAACGGGAGAAATCGTCAAACTGCCGTAAAACCCGGGCGGGTTTTACGGCATCGCGCCCCTTCCCGACGGGGGACCGATTCTGGTCCCCCGTCGGGGCTAGCAGCCCGACGTCGGAGGCCCCGACAAGTCGGGCTTAACGAAAATCGTTAAGCCCGCTTGTCGGACTTAGCGCCGGCTGACGCGTCATATGACGTCAGCCGCGCATGCGCAGGTGGGAAGACTCCACCCGCGCATGCGCGGGTGACGTCATCGCGTTTTTGCGCGAAACCCGCGCATGCGCGGTCCGGGTTGCCCCTCAGCCGCCCCGCGTATTGATACTGCGGGGCGGCGGAAGGACAAATAGTGCGCGGGCATCGGGCCCGCTGCCCGCGATCGGTGGGCACCGATCGCGGGCCCATGGCACCCTTGGCACGGCCGTGGTACTGCCGTGCCAATCGGTGCCATGGTTATTTTTTTCCAGGTGGTCACGACGTTTTTACGAATGGCAGGACCAGGTGTGTTTGCCGTTCGTAAAAAGGTCGTAAAGGGCTGGGACTTCGGCCCTTCTAACAGCTGTGAATCGCTGCCGGCCGTAAAAAAAACGGCGGCAGCGATTCGTGTCGGGATTTCGGCGGGGGGGGGGGAGAATAGCGGGAGGGCGTCAAAAAAGTCGGGAAGGCCCTCCCGCTATTCTCCCACCCGTCGTGGGGGGGGGAGAATTTCGCCCTATATACCTTTAAATAAGATTACCTCAAATTCTTCTAAACTCCAGGGAATGTATGACTGTGACTTATCCAGTGATCTAAAATTGCTAAGGATATACAGCTGAAGGCACAGGAAAAAGCAACACAACATTGCTCTGAAATATTATGACATGACTTTCTCATAAAGGTGAGTTGTTTTGACACCTACCGAATGTCTTTGAAAGTGCTTCTTCCTTTGTGTGATGGTGCCAATGGGTGGCAGTTAATTGACAGCTCTTTCCTTCAACGGGAATAAGCACTGGGCTGATCTGATTTAGGGCTGTTTCCTTTCATCTTCTTCATCACTTGGGAGAGAAATATCAAACCACGGAGTTGTGTCAAGTTGTAGCAAGGTCTAAGGCGAGAGTTTGCCATTTAGTTTTGGTTATGCCTGGCAAGTAGTTTTGGTTTAAGACTCAGTTTGGTGTGGATCAGGCAATGTTCTGTCTGGCAGTCAACTCCTCCCTCGCATGGCACGTGTTGCTTGACACCGACCTTTTCCTTCTCTCTGCAAGCACATAATCAAGGAGATGCCAGGGATTTGGATCGGGAGCACAGTCTCAAGATAAGGGCTGGTATTTAGGATTGAGATGAGGAGAAATGGCCACTCAGCGGGTTGTGAATCTTTGGAATTTTCTTCCCTGGAGAGTTCTGGATGCTCCATCGTTGAATATGCTTAAGGCTGGTCAGTCTCAAGATTTATTGGCCGGTCAGGGAATTAAGGAATATGGGGAGCAGGCAAAAAAATGGAGTCAAAGTTCAAGATCTGCCATGATCGTATTGAATAGTGGAGCAGGCTAGATGGGCTGAATGGTCTACACCTGCCCCTATTTCTCGTGTTCCCTTATTTTCAGTCATATCTCTCCAGAAATGAATCCTGATGCTTTTATTAACTTGTTTTGCTACTTCAAGCAATTTATGTATCTATTTTCCTGATCTCTGTTCCTTTAACCCCTGTAGACTCCTATTTTCCAAGGAATATGTGCATTCCTTAGTCTCCCACCAAAATGTATTGCATTGCACTTACCTGCAATGAAGGTAATTTGCCAGTTATATACCCAGTTTGCAAGATTATTACAGTCTTCTGTATTTTATAAGTCTCCCTTGTATTAACGACAGCACACAATTTGCTGTCATCCACAAATTTTGAAATTATCCTTCTGATTCCTGCTGTCCCACTCACTAATGGACTGGGATGTCAGCCAAAATTATGCGACCAAGTACGCGGGTGGCAATTGAATCTGCAATCTTTACAAATCTAAAAATTTATCATTCTAGTTATTTAACAATGAATCCTATTTTTGAGTGATATATTTATTGTTTTCTAGTTGAATCAATGGCTGGTCCACTAGCCAAAGATGTGGAAAGCTTGGCAATGTGCATGAAAGCTCTATTATGTGAGGACATGTTCCACTTGGATCCCACAGTGCCACCTGTCCCCTTCAATAACGAGGTAACTTGTAGACCAACAGCTGCTTGCATTTATATAACACCTTTCAGGTATCAAATGCTCCATAAGAGATATTCTGAGAAGTAAGCAATTCAAGATGAATAACAGATTTAAGAGAGATGACTAAACATTCAGCCAAAATTGTAGTTTTGAAGGTGGCTTTTAAGTTGGGAAGAGAGCTTGTGGGCTGAGATGGAATTCCAAAAGGTGAAACCAAGATGGCGGAAAGCTCTGCCACATGCAGAGGGAGTGCCATGCAGAGATGGTAGTCACAAGACCAAAAGACATAGGCAGCTAGGATGTAGGGCTAGAAGAATGGACATAAATGAAGGGATTTGTAACAAAGTCAAAACATCTCAGTGAAGTTTGACACTCCATAATCTTCCAGTTTTCTCTTGGCTCAGGGAAGGTGTCAAAGGATTGGAGAATTGCAAATATTGCACCCTTGTTCAAAAAGGGTTGTAAGGATAGCCCCAGCAATTACAGACCAGTCAGTGGGCAAACTTCGAGAAACAATTATTCAGGATAGAATTAGTAGTCACATAGAAAAATGTTCGTTGATTAGGAAGAGCCAGCATAGATTTCTAAAGGGAACAGTGTTTAACTGACTCGCTCGAGTTTTTAAAGAAGGAACATCAAGGTTTGGCAAGGATAATGCTGTTGATGTGGTGTACATGGACGTTCAGAAGGCATTTGATACAGCGCCACACATCAGACGTGTGAGAAAATTTATAGCTCATGGAATAAAAGGGACAGTAGCAACATGGATGCAAAATTGACTGAATAAGAGATCATCAACTCCATGCGGGCTGGAAAGGTACCAGGACCAGACGGATTCCCAGTGGACTTCTATATAAAATGTGCACTGGCTCTGCACCTGCGGGAGATGTTCATCGACTCGCTGGTAAGGGGCACCCTGCCCCGTACGCTAGTAAGGGGCACCCTGCCACCTACGCTAGCACAAGCCTCAATCGCGCTGATACCCAAGAAAGACAAAGACCTGACAGAATGCAAGTATACAGACCCATCTCGCTGCTCAATGTAGGTCCAAAACTCCTCCCCAGGTGACTGGAGAACTGCATACCAGAGGTGGTGACAGAAGACCAGACGGGCTTTGTTAAGGGAAGACAGTTAATATCAAACATCTGGCGCTGCTATACATGATGATGACCCCCATATGGGAAGAGAACACTGCAGGTAATCATCTTCCATTATATAGAAAAGGTCTTCGACAGAGTCAAATGGAAGTACCTCAAAGAGGTACTGGAGCAGTTTGGGCTTGGAGCAGGGTTCACCGCCTGGTGAAACTTCTGTACAGCGCTCCCATGGGGGGGCGTACAGACAAACACCACCAGTTCTAAGTATTTCCAGCTGCACAGAGACACAAGGCAGGGGTGCTCGCTGTCTCCGCCACCGTTTGCCCTGGCAATCGAGCCACTAACGATTGCGATTAGAGCAGAGAAAAACTGGAAGGGGATCCGGAGAGGACTCGGAGAGCACAGAGTCCCACTTTGTGCAGATGACCTGTTCCTCTACGTTGCAGATCCACAAAGCAGCATGGAGGGAACCACGGCGCTCTTGAGTGACTTTGGAGCCTTTTCGGGCTACAAACTCAACCTGAGCTATTTAAACAAGCCTGAAACAAATTCCGCTACCTGGGGATCTAAATCATCCACGACCGGTCACAGATCCACAAATGGAATCTGGCCAGCCTGGTGGAGAAGTTAAAAGGGACCTGCAGAGGTGGGACACACTCCCATTCTCCCTGGCAGGGAGAGTGCAGATGATCAAGATGTACGTACTGCCCAAGTTCCTCTTACTGTTCAGATCCACACCGATCTACATCCCCAAGGCCTTTTTCAATACAGTAGATAAAATGATCATGGCGTTTGTGTGTTGGGGGGGTAGTGAATAACACAAGGTTGGGCAGCGCGGTAGCAATGGGCAACACGGTAGCACAGTGGTTAGCACAGCTCCAGGGTCCCAGGTTCAATTCCAAGCTTGGGTCACTGTCTGTGCGGAGTCTGCACGTTCTCACCGTGACACGTGGGTTTCCTCCGGGTGCTCCGGTTTCCTCCCACAGTCCAAAGATGTGCAGGTTTAGCGGATTGGCCATGCTAAATTGCCCTTTTTGTCCAAAAACGTTGGGTGGGATTACTGGGTTACGGGGATAGGGTGGAGGTGAGCTTAGGTAGGGTGCTCTTTCCAAGGGCTGGTGCAGACTAGATGGGCCAAATGGTCTCCTTCTGCACTGTAAATTCTATGAAGGTTTGCCAAAAAATTCCTGCAAAGAACGAGCTGGCCCTCCCCAAACCTAAAATATTATCATTGGCAGCAACAGTGGGAAGAGTAAAGGGTTGGATAAAGGAACCAGAAGCTGAATGGATAAAAATGGAGCAGGGTTCCTTCAGAGAGACATCCCTCTGGGCCCTGGTCACAACAGCGTTCCCATTCCCACTTTCCAAGCCCAGTGGTAATAACCGTGGTCCAGTCGTGGAACCAGCTTAGACAACACTTCGGTCTGACCGAAATGCCCATCATGGCCCACAATGGTAGCAATCATAGGTTCGCGCCAGGAGAAAATGGACGCCACCTTCAAAAGGTGGAGACAGGAGGGGGGGGGGGGGACACTGACAATCAGGGATTCTACACGGACAACAGACTTACAACACAAGAGGAACTGACAGAGAAGCTTCAACTGACCGGGGGAAATGTGCTACGACACATGCAAATTAAAAGCTTCCTACGTAGGGAAACAAAGATACACCCATTGGCGCCGAGACAACCACTTTTAGAAGAACTGCTGGACGTGGACAACTTGGGTGGGAAACTGCGGGGCTTTGTATGGTGACTATTGGAGAAGGCACGCTTCCCACTGGACAAGACAAAAGAAGAATGTGAGGAAGAGTTAGGGTTTCAAATAGGGTGCGGACTCTGGTGTGAAGCATGGAATATGGTCAACTCCACCTCCACATGCGCAAGGCTAAGCCAATGCAGCTGAAAGTGGTACACAGAACACACCGAACCAGAACTCGAATGAGCAGGTTCTTCTCGAAGATGGAGGACAAATGTGAACGGTGCCAGGGAGGCCCTGCCAACCACACCCAAATGTTCTGGACATGCCCAGGCTTGTCAGGTTCTTACCTTCTTCGAGGCAATGTCTAGGGTTGTGGGGATGAGGGTGGCGCATGTCCAAAGGTGGCAGTCTTCAGGGTATCAAACCAGCCAGAACTCTTTGTGGGAGGAGGGCTGACGCTCTAGCCTTCACTTCCCTAATCGTCCACCGAAGAATCCTGCTCAGGCTGCCAATCAGCAGCACCACCCAAAGCTGTAGACTGGCTGTCCGCCCTGCCGGAATTTTGCAAATGGAGAAAATCAAATTCACCATCCGGGGGTCGGAAGAGGGCTTCCTCAAGACAGGGGAGGAGAGAATAGAAAGCTGACCACACCCCATGCAGTGGGGGGGCACCCCCAGCCCGCATGTGGAGGTGGAGTTGACCATATTCCATGCTTCACACCAGAGTCCCCACCCTATTTGAAACCCTAACTCTTCCTGGGGCTGGTTTAGCTCACTGAGCTAAATCGCTGGCTTTTAAAGCAGACCAAGCAGGCCAGCAGCACCGTTCGATTCCCGTACCAGCCTCCCCGGACAGGCGACTAGGGGCTTTTCCAGTAACTTCATTGAAGCCTACTCGTGACAATAAGCGATTTTCATTTTCATTTCATTTCATTCCTCCCATACTTCTTTTGTCTTGCCTAGTGGGAAGCGTGCCTTCTCCAATAGTCACCCATACAAGTCCCCGCAGTTTCCCCCCCAAGTTGTCCACATCCAAACCTTTGGTAATACAGACAACTAAATAAGAACAGCCTACCACAATGTAACATATGTATCGCTGTACTATCAACTGTGTACCGGATTGATGAACCAGTGAATAAAGAAATGGGGTTAGGTGGCTAATTCAAATGGGGGGCATTTGTAAAATGTAAACTGTAACTGATGTGTACAGATTTTGTTTCTGTTTATTTTTGTTGTGTATAAAAAGAAAAAACTCTCTAATAAAAACATTTTCAAAAAACGATTGGCTGAATAATAGGAAGCAGAAAGTAATGGTCAATGGATAGTTTTCGACCTGCATTAAAGTTCATAATGGAGTTTCCCCAGGTGATGGTATTGGGACCTTGGCAGAATTCTCCGACCCCCCGCAGGGTCGGGGAATCGCCCGGGGCCGGCTGAAATCCCACCCCCGCCGTGGGCGGAATTCTCCACCACCCGGGAATCGGCGAGGGCGGGAATTGGGCCACGCAAGTCGGCGGGCCTCCCGCGGCGATTCTCCGGCCCGTGATGGGCCGAAGTCCTGCCGCTGTCAGGCCTCTCCCACCGATGTGGTTTAAACCACCTCTGATGCTGGCGGGAGCAGGCGGTGCGAGCGGGCCCCCGGGGTCCTGGGGGGGGGGGCCCTCAGGGCGATCTGACCCCGGGTGTTGCCCCCACGGTGGCCTGGCCCGCGATCGGGGCCCACCAATCGGCAGGCGGGCCAATGCCTTGGGGACACTCTTTTTCTTCCGCCGCCGCCACGGCCTCCACCATGGCGGAGGCGGAAGAGACCCCCTCCATCGTGCATGCGCTGGGGTGATGTCAGCGGCCGCTGATGCACCGGCGCATGCGCGGACTCACGCCGACCGGCGAAGGCCTTTCGGCCAGCCGTTTGTGCCGGCTGGCGGGGCGCCAAAGGCCGTTCCCGTCGGTTGGCGGAGCGGGAGCCACTCCAGCGCGGGCCTAGCCCCTAAAGGTGCGGAGAATTCTGCACCTTTGGGGAGACCCAACGCCGGAGTGGTTCTCGCCACTCCGGTACACCGGGACCCCCCGCCCCGCCGGGTAGGGGAGAATCCCGGCCCTGGTGCCGGCGGGATTGGCGGCGTGAGCGGGGTCCTGGGTTGCGCAGGGCGATCGGACCCCGGGGGGTGCCCCCATGGTGGCCTGGCCCGCGATCGGGGCCCACCGATCGGCGGGCAGGCCAGTGCCGTGGGGGCACTCTTTTTCTTCCGCCGCCATGGCGGAGGTGGAAGAGACCCCCCTACCGCGCATGCGCCGGTGGTGACATCAGCGGCCGCTGATGCACCGGTGCATGCGTGGACTGTCGAAGGCCTTTCGGCCAGCCCCGACACTGGGCGTTGTAGCGTCAAATCCATTGCCGCCAGTTTTGCCGCCAGTCGGCGTAGCGGAAACCACTCTGGCGCGGGCCTAGCCCCTAAAGGTGCGGAGAATTCTGCACCTTTGGGGAGGCCCGACGCCGGAGTGGTTGGCGCCACTCCGCTACGCCAGGACACCCCGCCCCGGCCGGGTAGGAGAGAATCCCGGCCCTTGTTTTTCTTGATATATCTTAATGATAATGATTTCGGTGCGCAGAGGACAATTTAAAAGTTTGAAGATGACACAAAACTTGGAAGTATAATAAACTGTGAAGCAAGTGTGAACTTCAAAAGGACATAGTCAAGTTAGTGGGATGGGCAAATTGGTGGCAGATGAAGTTCAATGCAGGAGTGAGGTAATCCATTTTGGTTAGAAGAATATGGAAAGACAATGTAAAATAAATAGTGAATTCTTAAAGGGGTGCAGGAACCACGGGACCCAGGTGTATATGTGCATCGATCATTGAAGGTGGCAGGACAGGTGGAGACAGCAGTTAATAAAGCATATAGTATTCTGGGCTTTATTAATCAGGGCGTAGAGTACAAGAGCAAGGAGGTTATACTGAACTTATACAAGTTACGAGTTAGGCCTCAATTGGAGTATTGTGTGCAGTTCTGAGTGCCACACGTAGGAAGGATATGAACACATTGGAGTGAGTATAGAAGAGCTTTAAAAGAATGATTCTAGGGATGAGAAACTTCAGTTATGAGAATAAGACTGGCAGGGTTAAGACTGTTCCCCTTGGAGAGAACATTTAGAGGAGATTAGTTAGAGATGTTCAAAATTGTGAGAATGGATAGTGAGAAACTGTTTCTGCTCGTAAAAGGATCAACAATGAGTGGACACAGGTTTATGGTGATTTGCAAAAGAAGCAGATGTGGTGAGAAACAACTTTTTCACACAACAAGTGGTTCGAGTCTGGAATGCATTGCCTGGAAGTCTGGTGGCGACAGGTTCAAGAGGGCATTCGATGATTACTTGAATAGCCACAATATGCAGGGGCATGGGAATGGCAGTAAGCCATGAGGCATGTTTGGAGAGCCGGTGCAGACATGACCGGCCAAATGGCCTTGTCCTGCACTCAAACCGTTCTGTGAATCTGTGTCCTTGGGAGCAATGTAGAACAGATTGTCCACCTGTTGTCGAGTATGTTCAATTTTCATTCCATTGAAGTAGATGGGGATGAAAATCAAGCGTTTTTGTAACTAAGATTCTAATTGTAAGGAATGTGGCTCAGCATGGGGAGATTTGTAGATTCCTTTGAGCACTCTTGCATTGATCCAAGATGGACTGCAACTTCATATTTTCTGTATTTAAAACCCCAAATTTTAATCCTGTTTAAAATAGTGGTAGAGTTACCATTGCATTCCTCAACGTGGTCTCAGCGATTTAAACTCTGCATCTTTGTGAGTCAACCAAGGCATCTGCTGAGGTGGTGCACATCCTCATGAATGATGTAAATCAGGGTCCAATGACCAAGGATCTCAGCACCACATTAACTGAGTCGCAAAGACCCTTCCATTGCAACCTCGTTTCTCTTCGGAGATCTCTTCTTCAGGAAACTCTTGCTACCAAAAGGGTCCTAGGAGAAAGAGAAAAAGGGCAAGTTTTCAGATACCACTGAGAATCTGGACACCAGAAGGTGACAGTGTTCAGAACACAGTTTGAAGCTGTGATGTTTACTGAATATTTGTTCAGATGAATGAAGAGTTAAAAGTAAAATGGAGACAACCTGCTGCAGTAGGTAGCTTGCCTGAACTTGCCTGATGCTCATAGCTCTGTCTAGAACATTAATATCCAGGGCTGTATTCATGGATGTTTACAGCACAGAAGGAGGCCATTTGGCGCACCGTGTCCACGCAGGTTAAGAAACATCTGACTATACTCACCCCATTTTTCAGCGCTTGGCCCATCGCCCTGGAGGTTATGGCATTTTTTACTCTGGTAATAATGTGTCACAGACAGAAAGTATGTGTTATTTTTGTGCATGTGATCAGTACTTTTCTACGGAAAGAGATGTGTTGTTTCTCACCCTTCGAGTGTGTATCCCAATTAAATTATCCATTTTCACACATTTGACCCAAATTACCACAATGTCTCAAACACTTGTTCTCACACATACACAACTAAAGATTAGATACAGATAGAGGTGATGCACTTTTACAGATCACCAGTTAACACAGTCTCTGGTTTATGATCTGATGTCGGAGAAATGCTCTTGGGCCCAAAGAGTGATGTGGGAATCCTTTGAGAAAAAGCACCATGAGGTTCACCAGGTGAGCCTTAATTCTTAGATGATTTTGATGCTTTGAAATTGAAGTGAGGATCTTGCGAGGCGAAGAATTCACAGCAAGTCATGAAGCTTCTTGTAAATTCTAGGCATTTTAAACTGGAATAGCAGGGCCAGTTTAAGAGTATTAGGTGCCCTAGGCAAACCTTCAGCCGTGTGCTCCCCCCACCTCTCCACACATAACATTTGAAAATTAATACAGCAAAATGGCGGCGGCACTTATTCCCAATCAATCCCACACTCAAACAACCCCTACGGATTTTCAACAGGTAGTTGTCATGTGTGGCCAGCCCTCAGCTCACACTGTTCTGCAGCACCATGTTCTCTCAGTACCATTCACTAGATTCACACACTGCCGCACACTTTGTGAGACTTTAATACTCACCCACATCATCGCGGGACCACCAAAGAATTTTCTGATTGGAAAATTTGACGCTCTTGGGTAACTGGCACAAGTGCCAGCAGAGTATGGGAAAGGGGTGATTTGAGGAATAGTTAATATGAGCAGGAGAGGGGTCAAGGATAGTGAAAGCTATGACTGGATGGTCAGTGAGCAAGTGAGGGAAATGGGAGGCTGTGATTGGAGTATCAGCAAGTGTGATGAATGGTATCGGTAGCTGCTGTAACTGTACCTTGCCTTTAATACATTGACCATTTAAGAACGGGCTTGGAACCCTGCGGGGATTCCGCCTCTGGCTCCGCCCCCAGGAAATGGTATAGACGATGAGGCTCACTCGGCAGCATGTGGTGAGCACACTTCTCGGCAGCTGTTCAGTTCTCTGATGATTAAAGCCTTTGAATTACCAATCTTCTCTCCTGTGTCGTAATTGAGGGTATCTCAGCAAGCACTTGGTGTGGGTGCAGAGCAGGGAAAGGGCAGGCTGTCATTGGTGGATCAGTGAACATGAAGGGACGGGGCAGGTTTTGCTCGATCGATCAGTGAGCACAGAAGGGGAAGGGAAGATTGTGATTGAGGGCTCAGTAAATCCCCAGAGATGATGAGGTTCCTGTTATTGGGGGTTTAGGAGCATACACTGGGGTGGGTGGGGCCGGGAAAGAGCTGCTAAAGAAATTTCCAGAGTTTCAGATCCATCTGTGGAAACTCCTGGCATTCCTGGAAAGATGCTCATATCATTTCAAAACTCGATGGCCTGAAGTTTCAGGATGGCAAGTGCTCAGCACCTGCCATTTTGAGAGTTGGCAGGGAACGTATCCCTGCCGACTCCGCCAGACCCGCTGCCGTTCCACACTCAATTGAGCCTGATTGACACCAGCACTTGGGCAGGTGTGCTTTCTTGGAGAGATGTCGGCCAATCAGATTGGCCAACAGCTCTCAATAACCCTCTGTGCCTGAACCCAAGTCCTGGGACTGCACTTCAGGTAAGTACCAGGGATCGCGGGGGCTAGAGGGAAGGTGTGCCCAGGGGGATCGTGGAGTTGGGGGTGACCTCCATGTTGGAAGGAAGGCCGGGGGTGGGGAGAGAGAACCAGATTGCCTAAGTCCCTGAGGAGAGGGTACCCCAAATCTGAAGAGCCCTTCAGATTGAGACCCCCGAATGGCCCTTAATTGACCCTTTAAGGGCCTTAATAGGGGCATGGGCAAGTTTTCCATCTGAGGTCCTGTCCGCCCTACAATGAAACTATGCCTGTGTTGCGGCAGACAGGATCCCAGAGCGAACCTCAGGAGCTGGTGTTGGGGGAAGTAGGTGTAAAATTCTGGCCTATGTTTAGTTTTATTATGCCCCCCCCCCCCAAAGTTCTGCGCCCTGGGTGCCTGCCTAGTTTGCCTACTGGTTGCACGAGCCCTGGGAACAGGTATCTGCTCTGGCTGTCTGATGCCTACAGCCTTTCTCCAAGTCTGGCTTGTAGACTTTTAAACTGATAGTTCAATGGCTTTGGTGATTCTAAATGCAAAATTCCTTTAGCTGATTTTTAAAAAGCAGGCAAAAACTTGACGGGCTCACCATGTAACTTTCAACAAGTTTAAGTCCTTTCTCAGTGGTTTATGTTAACTCCACCTCCTTTGTTGCAGTTTAACACCTCTGAAGGTTTCAGACAGACATCATGACACAATGGAACAGTCATTGGGGCATTCACTGTCATCTGCCACCAACTGAGTTGTGGTCCGGGATTCTCTGACTGCATTCGCCCGGCGACCAGTGAATCCCGCCGAGGTCAATGGATTTTTCCATTGTTGGTGTCTCGCCCGTGGGATTCATGCGGTGGGCGAGGTGTGATAAACCAGCCCTTGATCTTCCCCTTTTTATTCAGTACAAAGCATGGAGACATGTACTCTGGAAATTCCATAGTCCTTCTGCATTAGTCTATCTTTAAAATTCCGCAGGTGGCTGTAAATGGAAACATAGAAACATAGAAAATAGAAGCAGGAGGAGGCCATTTGGCCCTTCGAGCCTGCTCCACCATTCATTATGACCATGGCTCATCAAGTTCAATACCCTGATCCCGCCTTCCCCCCATATCCCTTGATCCCTTTAGGCCCAAGAGCCATATCTAATTCCTTCTTGAAATTATAAAATGTTTTGACCTCAACTACTTTCTGTGGTAGAGAATTCCACAGATTCACCATTCTGGGTGACGAAATTTCTCCTCATCTCAGTCCTAAAAGGTTTACCCCTTATCCTCAAACTATGGCCTCTAGTTCTGGACTCCCTACCATCGAGAACATTCTTCTGAATCTACCTTGTCTAATCCTGTTAGAATGTTATAAATTTCTATGCAATCTCCTCTCACTCTTCTAAACTCCAATGAATATAATCCTAACTAATTTAGTGTCTCCTCATATGACAGTCCCACCATCCCAGGAATCAGCCTGGTAAACCTTCACTGCACTCTCTCCATAGCAAGAACATCCTTCATCAGATAAATACCAAAATTGCACACAATACTCCAGGTGTGGCCTCACCAATTGGAGTAAAACATTCATATTCCTGTACTCAAATCCTGTCGCTATGAAGGTCAACATACCATTTGCCTTCTTTACAGCTTATAATGGGCGGCAGGATAGCAAATGGGTGGCACGGTAGCACAGTGGTTAGCACTGTTGGTTGACAGTGCCAGGATCCCAGGTTCGATTCGCGCTTGGCTCACTATCTGTGCGGAGTCTGCACATTCTCCCCGTGTTTGCATGGGTTTCCTCTTGGTGCTCCGGTTTCCTCCCACAAGTCCGGAAAGACATGCTGTTAGGTGAATTGGACATTCTGAATTCTCCCTCTGTGTACCTGAACAGGCGCCAGAATGTGGCGACAAGGGGCTTTTCACAGTAACTTCATTGCCGTGTTAATGTAAGCCTACTTGTGACAATAATAAAGATTATCATTATTGATGTACCTGCTGGCTTACTTTCAATAACTGATGCATGAGGACATCACAATCTCGCTGAGTATCCATCTCTCTCAATTTACACCCATTCAAATAATAATCTGCCTTTCTATTTTTGCTACTGAAGCGGATAATCTCACATTTATCCACATTATACTGCATCCGCCATGCATGTGCCCACTCACCCAGCCTGTCCAAATCCCACAGAAGCATCTCTGCATCCTCCTCAAAGCTCATTCTCCCACCCAACTTTGTATCATCTGCAAATTTGGAGGTAACATTTAGTTCCCTCATCCAAATCATTAATATATAATGTGAACAGTTGGGATCCTAGCACAGATCCCTGCGGTACCACGCCAGTCATTGCCTGCCAATGAGAAAAATACCCATTTATTCCAACGTTTTACTTCCTGCCTGCTAACCAGCTCTCTATCCATCTCAAGAGACTGCCTGTAATCCCATGTGCTTTAACTTTTCTATATTAATCTGCTATATGAGACCTCGTTGAAAGCCTTCTGAAAGTCTAAATAAACCACATCCACCAGTTCTCCCTGGTCTACTAGTTACATCTTCAAAGAATTCTAGTAGATTGTCAAGCATGATTTTCCTTTTGGAAATCCATGCTGACTTTATATGAATACACCACTGTTTTCCAAGTGCTGTGCTATTAAATCCTTGATAATAGACTCCAGCAACTTCCCTACTACCGACGTAAGACTCAGTGGTCTTTAATTCCCTGTTTTCTCTCTTCCTCCCTTTTTTAATAGCAGGGTTATATTCACTACCCTCCAATCTGTAGGAACTATTCTAGAGTCCAAAGTGTTTTGGAAAATGACCACCAATGTTTCTAGGGCCACTTCGTTAAGTACTCTGGGATGAAGATTATCAGGCATGGAGATTTGTCTGCCTTCAATCCCATTAATTTTCCCATTAGTAATACTAATGTCCATATTTTATTAGGTATTTGTCCATGATGTGATACCGGATGTCGCCCAAATGCCAAGGGTCCAATAATTTGCAGCAGCCATTTTAATAGCTAGTTTGTGTCCCATTTAAAAAAATATTAACTAAAAGTTTATAATATACTGGGCATGACAGATGGCTCCTTCTGCCTCACTCCATCTTACTTCTCTCCCTGGAATTCTGCTCTGTCTTGGTCTACAGAAGAGAGGATGAAAGTTAGTGTTGGTGCAAATGTCAGCGGAAATGTTCAGGTCTTTTTCATATAGTGCATGCATTGAGAAGTGGAGAAGGGGCAAGATGGAATGAGAATTGTTATCAACACTGTTGCAAGTAACTTCCAAGTAGAGAATGCAAACCTTGTTGTAAGAGGTGTATTCCCAACTTAAACAGGCCTGAGCAAGCCCAGTGGAAAATGCACACAATTGGGTTGGCTGGAAAGCCCATTGATCACGGTGAAATAAGGCCCAGTAGTCATGCATCCCAGTTAACGATTTTGTGCTCCAAGTTAAAATCGGAACTTGGTCTTTTTCCAACTAAAGAACAGGGTGGCTTTGTCTCGTAGGTGGTGTGATAGAAATTTTGGCTCATTAATGATTTATTGCCAAACAAGTAATTGGGATGATGGAACAATGGCCATAGTGTGGGACTTATACAGATAATACTCCCAATAGATAATATGCAAACAGGGACATGTTATTGCCTTGGGAGCTTGGGTGTACTCTGGGATAAGAATGCCTGATGAGGGAAGAAAGCATTGGAAGCGATTGGCTGGCTGTCATGTGGCAAGCTATTACTGAATTAAGTGAGGGTAGTATCACAAAGGTGGATCTTGGATGGAGAGTGCAGCGATGTTAAATGTTTCAGATAGGTTGTGTATAGGGTCACAGATTGCCATCAGTAAGGTTTACCGAGTTGGTGACATAGTTTAAGCAGAATTCAAGCTGGACAAATGGGGCTTGAATTGAGGGTGGTTGGGAAAGTTGAACGTACATCTGAGCATTTAAGGACCCCAGGAAACAAAGGAAGCTTAAAAATGGATGTTACCTAGACAGGATTGAGGAGTTGAAGGTAGAACGGTGTGATGACAGTTTTGAAGGGAAAAATTAGTTGGCACGATTTAATGGGACAGAAGCAGAGTTCCGTTTTGGATGCGTTGAGCAGGTTGTTTCTTGGTGCCTGCAGAGTCGAGAAAGACACCACTATTTAACAGCACTTTGCCACTTTCTTTGGCCTTGGAGTCACTTGCATCATGTCCTGCACTGATACGCTTCACTTGCCAGTGCAGGAAGAGTACTTGTGGATCGGAGTGCCATTTCTAATTGCTGCCCCGATCTTTCAACCCCCGTCAGCCATCCCACTGCAGTCTCTGAAACCCCCAACGCACCCAAACTACCTCTTACATGGTCCTCGAGCCTCCCCTCACCCTTCCTGTTTAGGGCAAAGCACCCCCAAGCTCGATTCCTGGCATGGGCAACCTGGTACCCAGGCATTTAGGCACTGCCAGCTTGGCACCCTGGCAGTGCCAAGATGCCCAGGTATCAGTGGAGTGTGAGGATAACACCCTGCCCAGAGCCTGACCACCCAGGGGTCTTTAATGGCCTGGGAATCTAGCCCCCCCCCGCCAGGTGTTGTTACTCCTGGTCATTAGTTCCCGGGCCTCAGGAGAACACGACACAAACGTATTTAAATGAGGCTAATGGCTCAATTAATCATGCTAATCTAGGCCGTGACGTCTTGCGTTAAATCTCACGAAACGTTTCAGGCAGATTAAGTGCTCTCATCCCAACTCCAAATTGGGCGCACCAAGGCCATTATGATAATAATAATCTTTATTAGTCTCACAAGTAGGCTTACATTAACACTGCAATGAAGTTACTGTGAAAATCCCCTGGTTGCCGCACTCCGGCGCCTGTTCAGATACACTGTGGGAGAATTCAGAGTATCCAAATCACCATTAAATCACTCCCAGGGTTTGTGTAAAGGAACTTATGGTACTGGCGGAAGGAAAGGTAGTTTTGTGATTGGGAGGTATTCCAAATTATGGTGGGACAGGAAATAGACATCAGTGCCACTTCCAGGCCCACCCATCAAGCAAGCCGACAAGTCTAAAATTCACATCATAGTCTGATTTAATAAATTAGAATGCAACTAGACCCAGTGCTGACTGGTGGGTTGCACAAAGTTCCCTCATTGTATATCATTGGAGTGCTTCCTTTTGAAGATTGTTGTTTGAAATGAGGGTTAAAGGAAACTTTCAACATAGATACGTAAATCATTCAGTTTGTGAAGTCTACCACTGAAACAAAAGCTGGTCAGAAAGTTCTATGTAGGATCATAGGTAGATTACATTTCACCGTTAAGCATTTAGAATCAGAGAGTTGTAGAATTGTTACCTAGAAGGTGGTCATTCACCCATCGCATCCACACCAGCTCTCTGCAAGAGCAATTCATTTTCCCTCAGAAAGACCATAATACACTGATCTTTAGAAATGAGATCAAACAAGGAAACAGAGCAAATTCTGGTCACCAATGGGCAGCACAGTGGCACAGTGGTTAGCACTGTTGCCTCACAGCTCCAGGATCTCGGGTTCAATTCCGGCCTTGGGTGACTATCTGTGTTGAGTTTGCACATTCTCCCCGTGTCTGCATGGGTTTTCTACGGGTGCTCCGGTTTCCTCCCACAGTCCAAAATGTGCAGGTTAAGTGGATTGGCCATGCTAACTTGCCTCTTAGCTTAAACTTAAGTAGGGTGCTCTTTCCAAGGGCCGGAGGCCGAATGGCCTCCTTCTGCCCTGTAAATGCTATGATTCTATTGATATACTGATAGAGTGGTTTACAACAGAGTGAGGAAACACAAATCCTGTGGAAACCTTGGCCAGGATTTTGGAAATCCTGGCCAAGTGTTGACGCCGGCGTTAACACTAGGGTGGTGCACGCCAGAATCAATGGGCCTCCTAGCCCAGTGATTCAGCAGCCCTCAGGAGGCCAGCACAGCGCCGGAGTGCTGCGCGCTGCTCCAGCGCCGTAAAGCGGCCAAGCACTGCCAGCGTGGGTCCGGCATGCGCGCGACGGCTGTCTCCGTGCCACCGCATGTGCGCGATGGGCGTCTCCGCGCCGATGCATGCGCGTGGTGGCTGTTTCCACACCAGCGCCGAGCATCTTGCCGGAGCCCTACAGTGGGCCTGCGCGGAAGGAGGTAGGCCCCCTCCAGATCGCGGGTGCCCGCTGATCATTAGCCCCCGATTGTGGGCCTGGATGCCGTGGAGGCCCGCCCCCCCCGGAGTCTGATCCCCCGCCCTCCCACCACAACTGCCACTGCAGCCGTGGGTCTGAGCTCCCGCCAGGTGGTACCAGGTTGGAACCACGCTGGAACTCGGTAGGAATTTGGTCGGTCGACTGTGCAGAATCGCCGCTTTCAGTGGCCCCCGACCAGCGCCGCGTCGACCGCGTGGACGTGATTGCCGCCGATTCTCCGGTCGCTGGAGAATCGAGTCCCGGCATGGGAGCAGCGTGGCGGGAATTTCCCGCTTCACCGGCGATTCTCCGACACAGCGCGGGCTCGGAGAATCCCGGCCCTTACCTTTGCCTGAATCCTACCAGCTGTTTACACATAAATGAGCCTCCCTTAAATGTCAAAAACAATATTCACTGCAGTCCTGTAATAATACAAGCTCCCCACTTGTGCACAAAAGAAAAAACACTGCCTTTAGTCAGTGAGAAAAACTAAATGATGAAGTGAGTCTTTGTTCCCATGTCATGCTTATTTTGACAAATTAACTTCTGTAAATTATAACTATAGCTGAAAAATAGAAGGTAATTTTGATTGGGGATGTTCTGGTTATATATTTCTTCTCAATGCAGGACAGGAAGATTGAAAATAATTGTCCTTCAGGCCAGTTAATCATCCATTTAACAAATTAATCGAAACAGAAATCAGCACACTACCTGTCTCTAATTATATTTTTATGAACTTTGGATCTCGCTAACATTGACTTTTTAAAATTATTTTTAAAGATTTATGCCAACATCAAGCAAATGCGGATAGGTTATTTTGAAAGTGATGGGTACTGGATCCCCACCCCCAGCATGAAGAGAGCCATCATGGAAACCAAACAACTGCTGGAAGAAGCTGGACACACGGTGTGCTTACTAATCCTCAAAGAGAATGGAGAAATTATTGGAGGTAGAGGGAGGGAGAGGAGGGATGTTGGAGAAAATTTGAGCGGATGAAGAAATGATTTAGTTTTCATTCATTTTTCCCCCTGGCCCCCTCATCCCAGCACCAAACAAGAACGCTGCAAACATGTGTGAAAGCAATGAAAAATAATCTGATTTGTTTTAGCGTAATAAATGCATTACTCCTGCAGTGAAAGATTCTGCTGAATTAGCTGTCCAGTTAGTTTCTAATTTGGACTGAGATGTAGGGGTCACGTTCAGACATATTGACAGGCCGAAAAGGATTATTGAGCCACATTTGGTCCTTACTCGCAGAAATTAGAATTTAGAACAGTACAGCACAGAACAGACCCTTCGGCCCTCGATGTTGTGCCGAGCAATGATCACCCCACTCAAACCCACATATTCACCCCATACCCTTAACCCAACAACCCCCCCCCATTAACCTTATTCTTTAGGACACTAAGGGCAATTTATCATGGCCAATCCACCTCACCCGCACATCTTTGGACTGTGGGAGGAAACCGGAGCACCCGGAGGAAACCCACGCACACACGGGGAGGACGTGCAGACTCCACACAGACAGTGACCCAGCCAGGAATCGAACCTGGGACCCTGGAGCTGTGAAGCATTTATGCTAACCACCATGCTACCATGCTGCCCTGAATTAGTTCCCCACATTCCTCATGCTTGCACAAACCTTTGGCATCATCTGCGACCTTGTTGACCATTCTCCAACATTTATATTGTGGCCATTTATGAAGCTAGTTAAAGAATAATGACCCTAACACTGATCCCTGTGGGACTCCACTGGCAACAGGTCTCCAGGTAGATTCACAGCCATTAAGAGCAATTTTCTGCCTCTGTAACTTCCCACTGATTCCATAGCATTGTGTTTTGCATGGTAAGCAATTGTCAAATCATCAAATTCTTTCTCAGAATCCAATTAAATAATATCTTCTAGGATAGCCCCATATTCCAATGACTAATTCAAAAACTTCTAGAAAATGATTAAAACGCAGATCCCCTTTTGCAGAAACTATGCTGTGTGTCACGGATGACTACTTCTCCATGCAGGTAATTGCAAAAAGTATCTCATGATCATTTCGAGTATATGACATCGCTGACTCCAGATCCCGGTAAGGAGTGTAAAATCCTCTATCTGGTCTAAACGTTCCTTTGGTTTTACTTCTGGATGTCACCAACACAACTGGGAGGAAGTTTTGACAAAGGTGATATACCTTTATTAAATCACAACGCAATAGTACACACTCAGGATAATACATAGAACATAGAAGAACATAGAACGATACAGCGCAGTACAGGCCCTTCAGCCCTCGATGTTGCACCGACATGGAAAAAATCTAAAGGCCATCTAACCTACACTATGCCCTTATCATCCATATGCTTATCCAATAAATTTTTAAATGCCCTCAATGTTGGTGTGTTCACTACTGTTGCAGGTAGGGCATTCCACGGCCTCAGTACCAGTTGCTTAGCTTCCCTGTAAGCCAGAGTCCATCTCGGCGGTCAATCCAATAACAAATTCTCCAGGTGCGTCTTCTGAGTTGGCGCTGTTAGCTTTTTTTTTACACCTTTTTTGCTGAGGCCCTGTGGCATATGAGGTAAAGCCTGCTTTTAGCCCTTTTAATTGGTTTTTAATTACATCACTGTTCATCTCCATGCTTTCTCCAGATGTTCCCTGGCTAGCCCCCCTTTTGAAGGTCACAGGTGTGGTTGCATAGCCAGCTTGATTCCACCTTGATCTCTCCAATACTGTTATCAATCGCCAAAGCTGGGAAAAGGTGTCACATTTATTACCCCTTAACGAAGCTCAGTCTGTTTATCTTCCTGGGTATGAGCCCTTCTATAGTTTAAGTCATTTTCAGAACTTACAGTTTCTAGGAAGGCTTTCACTTGACTAAATTAGCCATCATGCTTTGTGTTTTGAGCCCATGGTGCAGTTCTGTACAGTTCTTTGCATATCTTCTTCAGTCTGGGTCTTTCTTGTTCCTCAATATTTCATGTTTCCATCATGAGACAAACTCCACACACAGGATTCCACCACAACTGGTCTACATTGATTACTATAAAAGAAATAAAGAAACAGTTGCATTGTGAGAAGGTGATTGTACATTAGAAAAGTTAAATAACACTTTTGCTTATAGGAGATTGCAAAGTACATGTCCTATCTCTTTAAGCACTCTTGTAGGGATGTGATCTAGACCATGAGCCCGTTTTATTGTAAGATGCCTTAAACTTCTAAAATTGTAACCTCAGCTGTTTTTATATCTGCAGTAGAACATGTAGCTGCTTGCTGAACATTATTAACTGCCGTGAATATTGTGAATAAACCATTTTACACCACTGTCCATTGAACCTGTCCTAAACCTTTTTCAATGGGGGCATGGTAGCATAATGGTTAGCACAGTTGCTTCACAGCTCCAGGGACCCAGGTTCTCCCCGTGTCTGCGTGGGTTTCCTCCGGGTGCTCCAGTTTCCTCCCACGGTTCAAAGATGTGCAAGTTAGGTGGATTAGCCATGCTCAATTGCCCTTAGTGTCCAAAAAAAAAGGTTGGGTGAGGTTACAGGGTTACGGGATAGGGTGGGGGCATGTGCTTAGGTAGGGTGCTCTTTCCAAGAGCCACTGCAGACTCGATGGGCCGAATGGCCTCCTTCTGCACTGTAAATTCTATATTCAGTTTCTAATGTTCCTCTGAGTCCAACATAACTGAAAATAACTTTTGTCATTGCTTCCACATACGTCTACTCTGATAGCTATTTTGATTCCTCTTAATTAAGCAAACTATTTATCTTTCTTCACCATTAAATTAATCCATTAATGTTTCAAAATATTTTTGCTGAACTTTAATTTGTCCTTTCACACACCTAGTTAGTTATTTTGGATTTATTCTGTGTTGTGCCCTTTTTATCCTTTGGGATATCTATTGCCTTGTTTTTACTTGGATTTATAAATATAAATTTTTCCTCCGCATTAATTTCTCTGACTAGCAGAGCTGTCCTATTAACCTTTTTCAAATCTTCATCCAATTAATCCTCTAGAAATTCGTAATGTTTGGTCCCTCTTGCTTATTTAATAAGGCAAACTCTTATATTGTGATCGCTGTTGCTCAGGTGCTCCCCAAAGGAGGTCCAATATAGCAGTAAGGTCACATCAATAATCAATCTAACATTCTGTTATTGAAAACAAGAATAAATTTGGAAATTATCATCTTGTATGCTATGAAGTAGTTCCGAATGCCAGTCATAGAGAAGCATTGGTAGAGCAGCCCATCTTCCTACTGTCCTTGTCAATGCAATAGAATGTGCATGGGTAATCAACTTAGGGGGAAACAACAGATGCTTAATCATAAATATGAACGGTGCCCTGATGTCAAATATGTTTAGCACCAAATTCAGAATGAAGTTGTTTTAAATCTAAGTTTTTTTTAAATTAAGAAGAATAAGTGAAGGACGAAAGCTCAAAGTGCAGGACACTATCAACATGTGTTCCAACTGGCCCCACAGATGAGGGGCGAAATTCTCCGCAACCGCGGAAAGTCGGCAAACGGTCGTAAAAATCGGGACCGTTTTACGACGGTCGCGAAGGCTTCATTTCCCGACCGATTCACTTCCTGGAAATGGGCTAGCAGCGCGGCCGCGTCAATTACGTGCGTGATGACAACGGAACGCGACGACGACACGAACCCGCCCATGTGACGCCGCCCGACGCCGTAAAAAGGCGCGGGCGACCACAGAATCTGTCGGGTAGGATGTCGGAGCCTAGGCGAGCTGCTCCTCGCTTTATTGATGCAGACGTCGAGGCGCTGCTCGATGCCGTGGAGCAGAGGAGGGGCATCATCCGCCCGCGGAGAGGGCATCGCCAACCTGCCAGCACGGTACGCCAGGCCTGGCGTGACGTGGCTGCTGCCGTCAGTGCTGTGGGGCAGACCCCTCGCTCAGCAGAGCAGTGCCGAAAGAAGCTACACGACCTCACCAGGTCTGCCAGGGTAAGTGCCATGAGGGTGCCCCCTAGTCACAACCATCCCTCCCCCTTAACTGCCCGGGGGGGGGGGGGGGGGGGGGGGGGGGGGGGAGAGGGATTGGGGCAGAGTTATTTGAGGGTGGTTCACAAAGTTGTCACAGACCCAGCGCTCTGGCCCCGAGGAGAGATGCAATCATCTGATGACAACTTGCCCCCCCCAAACTGTGCCAGTATCAGAACGGACTGCTGATACCTACCGTTTTGTAATGATCTACCTATGTTCCCTCCCCCAACAGGCCAAGGCCGGTCATAACCACCGTGAGCGGCACAAGACTGGAGGGGGTTCGCCCAACATGCACCCCCTCAGCACCTTTGAACAGAGGGCACTGGACCTTGTTGGGGGGTCTGCCACCCGCGATATCGCGCAATGCGAGGTTGGCGGAACTGCAGCAAGTGAGACAACCCTCCCAGACAAACACCCCCCCCCCCCCCCATCCTCTGTCCCTTCACACACCCTGCCCACTGGGACACCACCCCATCCTCTGTCCCTTCACACACCCTGCCCACTGGGACACCTCCCCCATCCTCTGTCCCTTCACACACCCTGCCCACTGGGACACCTCCCCATCCTCTGTCCCTTCACACACCCTGCCCACTGGGACACCTCCCCATCCTCTGTCCCTTCACACACCCTGCCCACTGGGACACCTCCCCATCCTCTGTCCCTTCACACACCCTGCCCACTGGGACACCTCCCCATCCTCTGTCCCTTCACACACCCTGCCCACTGGGACACCTCCCCATCCTCTGTCCCTTCACACACCCTGCCCACTGGGACACCTCCCCATCCTCTGTCCCTTCACACACCCTGCCCACTGGGACACCTCCCCATCCTCTGTCCCTTCACACACCCTGCCCACTGGGACACCTCCCCATCCTCTGTCCCTTCACACACCCTGCCCACTGGGACACCTCCCCATCCTCTGTCCCTTCACACACCCTGCCCACTGGGACCGTCCAGCGGCCTGCCGAGCAAATCGAAATAACCCGTCTCATTCTCTTCCCTAGGACGTGATGCCGAACGACCAGGGCCGTCTGGCTGCAGACGGAGACAGGAATCTGCCGCCACCTCACCCGGGGCCTCACAACAGAGGGTGCCCGATCAGCGGGCAGCCCTATCCGCCCCAACCCAATCTGCGGACCAGGACGCACAGAGGGTTCGAAGTCCACCACCACCACCAGAAATGGCCAGGGACAACCCTCCTGTCGCTGAGCAGCCCCACACCATGGACGAGGACCTAACCATTGTGAGCGTCGGGCTTGCGGCACTGCTTTCTCCCACCACATCCATCATCCCAGAGATACACACCCCGGCGGGCCTATTTAGTGATGAGTCTCCTGGGGCACAGTCTGGTTGGCACATCACAGATGAGCAGGTACAGCAGGTGGAGGTCGGAGCAACAGAAGGCCCGGACTCGCGGAGGCCAGACCAGGCCCAGGATGCAGCTGGCTCCCAGACGTTTTCGGAGTTCCTGGAGTTTATCAACCCACCCGCACAGCCGATGCCTCAGGAAACCCAGGGAAACAATGGCGGGATGAGGGCTTCCTTCCAGACTCTGCAGACGCTGTTAGAGGAGTCGAACCGCGTCCAAGAGCAGGGAGTGGTGCCGCTCATGGCAGAGACCCAGTCCGACACCGCACGGGTGGCATCCGCGGTGGAGGCAATGGGTCAGGTTATGCAAGACGTTGGGGTTAATGTGCACGCGTCATCCTCGGCCCTGGACAGGGTTGCCCTCTCACAGGCAGCAATGTGCCAGAGCCAAACCGACATTGCCGGCGCCCTGCGGGCCATGGCCGAGTCTCAGCAGGTCATTGGCCAGTCGCAGCACGCCATGGCACAGTCCCAGCAGTCGATAGCACAGTCCCAGCTGTCAGTCGCGGAGACCATCAACCGCCTGACACATGTGCTGGATGGCGTCGTGCACACACAGGTTGAGATCGCACAGTCCCTGGCGGGAATGTCTAACTCCCTGGACTCCGTCTCTGCAAACCTTCGGATCCTGGTGGATACCGTTGCAGGCCTCCAGGACTGGCAGCGCCAGGTGTCGGTGGTGCGACGGGGAACCTCCCCGCTCGCACCTCTGTCCCAAAGTGAGGCCCGGGGGCCACCGGGCTCCCCGAGGGAGGAGGAGGTTTCGGGGCCCGTCCCATTAACTCCATCACGGGACGTCCCGGAATTCTCGGCCTCCCCCCGTCCCATCCCTGGTGCATCGGGTGGGCAGCAGGCAGAGCAGGGTGGCACAATGTCACCCGAGACGCCCGCAGAGCAGCCTGGCCCATCAAGGCCGGGTCGCCCCAGGAAACGCATAGCCAAGGAGAAACGAGTCGAGGGGGGCGATTCGCAGCAATCCTCCTCCACTCCTGCTGTATCATCTGGGGATTCACTTAGACGTAGTGGTAGGGCCCGTAAGGCAACTAAGATAGACACTGAGTAAGTTGGCACGGGTGAAGGGCACAGTTTAGTTGTAGGGGCTAGGGCACCTGTAAATAATTGTTAATATTAAACGCACTGTTCCACCTTACTTGTAATACCGTGTGATTGTTCCACAGCCACAGGAATCGTGATGGTGACCGAGTGTCGCTGGGGGTGACGGGTGGTGAAACCTCGGTGCCGGGTGTGCAGTCCCTGCCCCTACCCCCCTCCCACAGCTAGCCCACGCGGGCACGTGATGGAGTGTCAGTGACGAACTCAGCGGCCACCAAGGTGGATGGTTCAGCTATTGCCATGGGTCAGACTCTCTCTAACGATTCTGAGCTCACAGCTCTTCGCAGAGCGGGCTGTCATCATTCCACATGGCACTGATCACACCCGCTGACACAGCCATCAATGTTGTGCCATTCCGTCTGTACCCAGTGATAAGCGTCATGTCGAAGTGGAGCAGTGTACACTGGGGGGGGGGGGGGGGGGGGGGGGGGTTGTGGTGGTGGCAGTTGTGTGGTGACCCTCTGCATGACTAGCGATGCAGGTGGTGGTTTGGTGTTCATTGGGGACGTCACATGCGATGCGTGAACCGTGTTGCCACCATGGCGTTGCGTGCCCGCCGTCCTTGCCGGGTCCGTCGTGCCGCCTCCTGGACATCACCAGCACCTGGGTCGTGTCTGCGTGCTGCGCCCGCCACTCCGCCAGCGTCCTCCTCCTCCTCCTCCTCCTCCTCCTCCTCCTCCTCCTCCTCTGTGCTGGCACCACTGCCACTAGCTTCTCCCTCCGCCTCCTGCAACAGGTCATCTCCCCTCTGCATCGCCATGTTGTGCAGCGCACAGCAGACCACTACAATGCGAGCGACCCTGTCGGCCTGGTACTGCAGGGCCCCTCCGGAGCGGTCCAGGCACCTGAATCTCATCTTCAGGAGGCCAAGGCAGCGCTCCACCACACCCCTGGTTGCTGCATGGGCCTCGTTGTATCGTGTTTCCGCATTGGTCTGAGGCCTCCGTATAGGCGTCATCAGCCAAGACCTCAGCGGATAACCCCTGTCACCTAGCAACCAGCCCCTCAGCCGGGGGGGACGTCCCTCAAACATCGCAGGGATGAACGACTGCGCTAGTATGTAGGAGTCATGCACACTCCCTGGGAACCTTGCACAGACGTTCATGAACCTCATGTGGGGGTCGCATACCACCTGGACATTAATGGAGTATGTCCCCCTTCTGTTTGTGAACACTTCCTTGTCCACAGCAGGCGGGCGCATGGGGACGTGAACACAGTCGATTGACCCCTGAACCCTCGGTATCCCGGCCACACTGGCAAATCCACGGGCTCGTGAGTCTTGACTTGCTCGGTCCTCGGGAAAGGTGATGTAGCGATCGGCCATGGCATAGAGGGCGTCGGTCACATCCCGGATGCACCTGTAGACCGATGACTGGGAGATCCCAGAGACGTCCCCGCTCGGAGACTGGAAGGAGCCGGTAGCATAGAAGTTCAGAGCGACCGTCACCTTGATGGCTACCGGGATCGCGTGTCCTCCCCCCGTTCCACGTGGGGCGAGGTGCGACAGGAGTTCGCAGATATGTATCACCGTCTGCCTACTCAGCCGGAGTCTTCTCTTGCAGGTGATGTCCGGCATTGTTAGGAAAGAGACCCGGACACGGTACACCCTCGGCTTTGGTCGTCGCCTGACGCCGTGGCTGCACCCTCGCTCTCTCCTCTTCCTCTTCCTCTTCCTCCTCCTCCTCCTCCTCCTCCTCCTCCCCCCCCATGCTGCTCGACGACTGGCAACTCCTTGGCCCTTCCCTCTGCTGCTGCAGCTGGCCCTGCAGCCACTGCGGGTTGTGGGTGTGGATGCTGCTGCATCTCCAAATCCAGTAGAGCGGCCCCAACCACTGCGCAGAACATAGCCGTTCTGTTCCCATGCATCGTGCTAACCTACAGAAGGGTGGTAGGAGGCAGAGAAACGGGACATGTTAGACGGACGTTAGTCGACACCTCGGCAGCCGCCAGCCATGGGATACCAGTGTGTCCCGGTGGCCTGGTCGCGCTGCTGACACGCGGTCAGCCTAACCCCTGGTCACTTTCTGCATCCAACGGCCAGTAAACTATGGCCTCCTCACGGGTGCGTCAGTGGCCTGTGGCCGGAAGCCACAGGGGAACCAGCGGCCGTGTCCTCGTCACCTGCACACCATGGCATGGTGGCAGACATTTTGTTACGGGGTTGGACGGCTCACTCTCTACCTAACCCCCCCCCCTCCGTCGCCCCCCACTGCCCCCTCCGTCTCCCCCACTGCCCCCTCCGTCTCCCCCACTGCCCCCTCCGTCTCCCCCCACTGCCTCCCCCGTCTCCCCCACTGCCTCCCCCGTCTCCCCCACTGCCCCCTCCGTCTCCCCCACTGCCCCCTCCGTCTCCCCCACTGCCTCCCCCGTCTCCCCCACTGCCCCCTCCGTCTCCCCCACTGCCCCCTCCGTCTCCCCCACTGCCTCCCCCGTCTCCGCCACTGCCCCCTCCGTCTCCCCCACTGCCTCCCCCGTCTCCCCCCCACTGCCCCCGTTCTGGACCCCCTCCCGTTCCCAGGGATGCCTTCCCCGTTGTGACCAGACTCGAGCGGTGCGCTGAACGGTGCGCTGAGCGGTGCGCAGAGTGGTGCCCTGACCTCCTCCAAGCAGTCGTCAGCCAGGCCGACTGGTTGACGAATTTAAAAAGCAGGTGTGTTTCACGACGTCCAAACAGGGCGCCATGACGTCGGGACTTCGGCCCATCCGGGCCGGTGAATAGCGGGGGGGCTCTCAGTGGCGATTCTGGTCGTGTCAGGGGCGGGAAGGAGGCGTTTGTCGGGAAACGCGACTCCGACAATTTGCGGGGTTCGGAGAATAGCGGGAGGGCGTCGGAACAGCGTCGCCGTAAAAATTTCCGACGCCCGCTATTCTCCGACCCGTCGTGAGTCCGGAGAATCTCGCCCGAGGTACCTTAAATTTGTTAATCCAGACAAGATCCCTTAGTTCATTAACTTCTGGCTGGGATACCCCATATTGTTATACCCCAGGGACGAGGAGGGACGAACTGGCTCCACGTCTTTATTCAACCTCCTTGGTTGGTAGCAATTCAATGAGTATAAAAAAAAGGATCCACCCCTTTGCGGGATACCATTTCCCAGTCCCAATATTTATGTTTTAAAATGAGCCAATTTAACCAGGCTTTTTTGAGTTAAAAGAAGAGTGAGTTTATTTATTATTAAATGCAAAAAAATGATAATACACATGCATATACTGTCATACTGATTAGAAATTAGAATTGAGTCCAAAATAAGTAAGTAAAAAAGTACAGGAAACATTCCTTGACTTGTTGGTGAGGAGTAGATCATGGAACATTGCAGCCATTGTGATTCGTGATTCGAATAGTGCGGACTTCAGCAGGTGAATAGTCAGTTTCATGATTTCAATGTTCTGCAGTTTGGCTGAGAAGCTGTCCTATTTCCCTTTACAGCTGTGGCTTGGCTGACTTGCCGTGCTTCAATAATGAAAGAGAGAGAGAGAGAGAACGTACAAATGTTTGCAATCTTTGCCCCTGTGTGATAGACTGACACACACGGCACCAGTTAGCCCTGACCAAGTTTTGCACCTGGCTTTTATCCCAGTCTTTGTATATTGTTGGAAGGCAAAACTCCCAAATCCACGAGGCATGTTGCTCACAGGATATAATCCCTGCTGAGGTGGCACTCATATCCCATTGTCTCCATAGACAATGGGATATGAGTACCGTGGGCAGCACGGTAGCTGGTAGTTCACAGCGCCATGGTCCCAAGTTCAATTCCCCGCTGGGTCACTGTCTGTGTGGAGTCTGCACGTTCTCCCCATGTGTGCGTGGTTTCCTCCGGGTGCTCCGGTTTCCTCCCACAGTCCAAAGATGTGTAGGTTAGGTGGATTGGCCATGATAAATTGCCCTTAGTGGCCAAAAAGGTTAGGAGGTGTTATTGGGTTACCGGGCTAGGGGGGAAATGAGGGCTTCAGTGGGTGGGTGCAGACTCGATGGGCCGAATGGCCTCTTTCTGCATTGTATGTTCTATGTCATAGGGGATGGTAATTAGTTTCTGGATGGAATTTGTGTTTTTGATGTATCTTTGTCTGGAGATAGGATTTCATTCCTGTTGTGTTTTCATAGTGTTTTTAGCATTTCCTTACAAGCTGCCTTGTAACTGAACTGAGGCATGTTAAGAGAACAATTGTGCGACATCATTAGCAATTTGCATGGACAAATGGGTAGTTTAACATCACAGCCTGCAGTGTTAACATCTTCTAAATAAGGCTCTACATTTGGGTTGAATCTCAATTGTGAATTCACCACATAAAAACTGGCAATGAGGTAGGCAAACATTGTCTGTAGGCACCTGAGGCAATGAATAGATAACATGAAAGCTGGCATCTGGGGAGCCAAAAAATAAGTGCAGACACCAGAGGATCCAAAATATCTGAGGGAAACAACCTTGGAGAAAAGCCTGCCATGTGATCTGCCCAATACTAATCTGGCAGCCATGAGTAGTGAGAACCCAGCAACAACAAATTTAGAGCTGGGGATGTTGAAAAACACAGAGGGATGCAGGCTTCGTTCAGGTTGTGCCTTATTTTGGGGAGAAAGGAAGCCAGGCAGTGCTAAAAACCAGTGGCACATTATGCACATCCAGGTGCTTCCATGGAGAAAATGGCAAGATTTTGGAGCCATGGGACCATTTGATGGGAATACAGGATGATTTTACAGCTGGAAAAGTCACAGTGTTTCATAAGTACAACCAAGAAGGAGGTGAATCGATTGTACAATTTGTAGCTACCCTGGAAAGACTGGCAGTACACTGCAAATTCTGGAATGTGTTAAATGACACCATCTGAGATAGATTAGTCTGTGGATTAAGGAGTGAAGCAAATCAAAAATGATTGCTAACCAAAAGTAAACTGGTCTTTAAGAAAGCTTTGGAAGTTGCTGCATCCATGGAATTGGCAGTCAACGAAGCTTACCAGTTAAGTTCGAGCACAAGAATTCACAAGATGTTGGCTGAAACTCGAACGCAAACACAAACTCGCACTTGTCAAAGGTGCGCAAAAACTGGGCACTTAGCAGCAGATTGTTTCGAACAAAATCATCATGTGCAGAAATTGTGGCAGAAAGGGCCAGATTGAACGTGCCTGTTGGAAAAAGAAACAAGCTGCAGGCAAACTTTGCAGCAAGCAGGAGCCGAATAAATCAAATGTCAAGCTGAACCAAGGAAAAAGTGTCCAAGTGGTACAAAAAGGACATTAGAAAGAATTAAATTATTCATTAAATGTACTAGTTATTATTGGTAGAACAAACCCTTACTGGGTCACTCCATTATTGGATGGTCAGCCGGCGAAGATGGAGGTGGACACTGGGGAAGCAGTCTCGCTGGTGCCAGAGACTGATTATCAACAAAAGCTCTGACATATTGCTCCGGAATCCTAATTGATAGTGTTAAAAACCTATACGAGAGCAGTGGTTCCATTGAGGTAACAGTGCAATTAGGTGGACAGAAGGCAGATTTGTCCTTGCACATAGTCAAAAGAAATTATTCAACACTAATGGGAAGAATTTGGCTGGAAATGATCAGATGGATCGATGTAAATCACATGACAGATTCCGAATCAGGCCTACCCAAAATCTTGAAGAAACGTGCCATTGTCTTCAACCGTGAGTTGGAAAGCATGAAGGATATCTCAGTAGAGCTGAAGATCTTGGAAGAAAGTCAGATGAGATGCTTAAAAGCTAGGTCAGTGCTGTACGCAATCAGACCAAAGGTACAGGCAGAATTAGAGCGGCTTGTCGGAGCGGGAGTCCTTGAACCCATTAACCTGAGTGATTGGGCTACACCGATCATACCCATGATAAAGAAGATGGATCTCTGCCCATTGGCGGTGATTTTAAAGCCACTGTTAATCCTATCCTGTGTGCAGAGCAAGATCCACCACCCCTGATTGATGATCTATTTGCTGGTTGGCTGGAGGCCAACACTTCTGTAAAATCAACCTCGGTCAAGCATATGTTAAATGACCGTGGATCAGGATTCACAACAGTTGTTGATGATTATGACACACAAAGGGTTATTTCAAAACAAAAGATTACTGTTTGGCATCACTTTAGTGCCATCATTGTTCCACTGACCTTTGGACCAAATCTTAAGGCCATTAGACAGAGTCTGGTGTTACCTGGATGACACATTGCTTATTGGGAAGAATGAGGAAGAATATCTCCGCAGCCTAGACACCACACTCCAGAGATTAGAAGATTATGGATTAAGAGCCCGAAATGACAAATGGAAATTTTTTCAACCTTCATTTGAATATCTGGGTCATATCATCAACACCAAGGGACTGCATAATTCGCCTTTGAAAGTCAAATCCATTACTGAAGAACTCATACCTCAGAATGTGCATCGACTTTGACCTTTTCCTAGGTGTACAAAAGGAATGTTTGTCCCTAACCTGGTGACTATTCTAAAACCCTTGTACATTCTACTGTGTCAAAATAAAAACTTCCTTAATCTTCAGCTCACCCCCCCACTTTGATTCCGTGAACTAGCACTCCCAGCTAGCCTGGCAACTCCCGCCCCCCGGCGCCTAGCATCCTACCACCTGCTGGTTCCCCTCCCCTCCACTCTTAGTATAAGTTCCCAGAACAATAGCACAAAGCACAAAAAACAAAGAATCCCTCCCAAGGTCCAAGCACAGAGGCTCACCCCTCCTCCCTTAACAAAATCTTATCTATTCTAACACCTTCAAGCAGGACCACATAGAAAAAACTGGACAAAGAAAAAGGAATTATACATGTAAAAACTCAAACAGCTTTTCAAACATCGCAACTTAAATTACAGAGTTAAAAAACTAAAGTTTTTAAAAGGGCAACACATAACTTCTAACTCAGTTCTCCACTGTCAAGGTTGAAGATCAATGTTTGCCCACCAGGTTATTATCCTTCATGAAGTTTGCCGCGTCCTCCGGCGAGCCAAAGTACAGCTCCCGATCCCGATAGGTCACCCAAAGACGGGCCGGGTAAAGCAGACCAAACTTTATTTGTTTCTCATACAGGGTGGCCTTGACTTTATTAAAACTCGCCCTCCTTTTTGCGAGTTCTGCTCCCAAGTCCTGGTACACCCGGATCTCAGAATCTTCCCACATGCACCGTTTCATCTGCCTGGCCCACCTCCTTATCTAGGAACTGATGCAGCCGTACCACCATCGCCCTCGGGGGCTCACTCCCCTGGGGCTTACGCATAAGCGCCCTCTGGTCACGGTCCACCTCCAACGACTTGTGGAATGAACCTTCCCCTATCAGCTTCTCCAGCATCTTCCCCACATACGCACCGGCATTCGATCCTTCCTTCCCCTCTGGCAGACCGACTTATTCTGTCTCCGAGAACAGTTCTTCAGGTCCTCCACCTTCTCCAGCAGCCGTTTCTGTTGATCCTGTCGCATCCCGATCTCCATTGGTCGACCACTGCCCTGATCGAGTCCTCCGCACATTCCTTGAGATGTTGAGTGAACTTCTCAGTCAAGAAGTCCACCAACTGGTCTGTCGACCTTTGTGCTGGTGAGGTCTGCTTCCCCGCCATTGCCTCCTTCAGACTCTGGTCCTCTCTTCCAGCCAACTTTTGATTTCTTCTTTTCCGGTTTTACCTTGGGCGCAGCTCCATAAAATAGGGGTCACCTCCTTCTCCTCTCGCTTTTGTACCCTTATTCTGAAAAATTCCTATGGAAATCCAGCCTAAAAGCCAAGAGTGGGAGCTGCCAAATGTGCGACTTTTCACTCCTTAGCCGCCACCGGAAGTCTTAAACACAGCAATTGCTTCATGCCCTGCCGCTGTTAGGAGTATCGCTACCTTACGCAAATCTGATTGATCTCCTAAATTTACTGCAGTAAGAAACACATTAAATTGTTAAACACATGCCAGTTGCTGTCCACATTACCATGAAATCAGAGTCTCATTGGTGGCTTCAACGAGGCCATCTAGTTCATTTGTGCAGTCTGCAAAATCTTCAAATTTTTGTGGACCTCGTGCCAGGCGGATAGTTTTGTCTCAGTGTTTGATACCATCCAGCCCTGGTACTAGGTAAGGCTCTTATTGGATGGCCCGATTTATATTACAAGAATATAAATATAAGAATATATTACAAGAACACTTGCAGCTAAAGCTCTAAATGATTTATTAACGTTAACTATGGGTCAGATATATACAAAACAATAGATCAATAACAGTATGAACATGCACAAGCAACCTCTTCCAGCTCCCTAGTCAGTCTGTGGTCACCTGATTCTAACATTCACTTATGTACAAATGAGACGCCTAGTGGTCAGTCGGTGAGTTACAACACAACCATGATATCACTACAACGGTGTGCAAGATATCATCCATCTCATGTAGTATCTGAAGGAATTAGAGAGGGTGTGAGATTGGCAACCAGCAGTGTCTTCCACCATGGAACCCTCCATTCTCCCATTGCTCCCTCTCACATCCCCTGCCGACTGACACACCTAGCCTACGCACTCCTGGCTGCAATGCGGGCCCTGATTACCGGACCCTGTATCCCAGATACTTGCACGTAATGTTACCTAGACTGGGCAACGATCCCCTTCCCGATGCACACACCCACCTCCTGGTCGCAGAGATGTTCAAGGAGCTGGGGCTCAGCCCCTGGGTGTTTGGATGTTAGCCACTGTATCTGTGATGTTGCTTCCTGCAGTGCTCAGGCACAGTGTCCAAGCATCACGGTCTGATTGGGATGCTGGGCAATAACTCCCACATACTACATGGGACAACAATTCAAGGGAATCCACTTGGGAGCTGTGAAGTGGCAACTTAACTATAATTCCCACTTCCCTATGAGCAACAGCCTTCAGCTGTGTGGCCAGAAGCCTCCACAGACAGTGACAGTTATGGGTGGTTAGTGGGAGAGACAAGAAGGGGCTGCAGTTGTTCCCGAAACAAGTACACATGATTTAGGGGGTGGCATGCGGACCTGCGGGTATTGGCACACCCACCCCACCTCCCCCCATCCCAGAGATCCCCTGCCCCAGCCTAGGGGCACCTTCCCCCCAATCATGATGGCCCACCCCAATCAAGCCTGTCCCCCCCCCCCCCCCTCCCCTGAGTCCCCCAGGGCAGCAACGCCAGCACCCCGGGCTCATTGCCTGGGAGCGATGATTTAACTGCACTTTAACCTAATTTGGATGATTGTGAATTATATAGAATTACTTTCAATGTCACGTACAGAAATAGACGTTCACTCAACTGAGCTATGCCAGTGTTTATGCTCTGAATGGTTTTCTTCCCACTCTCTTTATTTAACAACGTACCATCCCAGTGGTAGCAAGTTCCACCTTACAATCAGATTGATTGGTTATGCCACAAGCAAGGAGTGATTGTTTCTTTTTGCCTGTTCCCTCGTTAGGCAGGCCCTACAGTTCAATATAACAAATCATTTACTCTTTGTTTCTCTCTCTTTTCAGCTGGTATCATTCACGCCACCAAAAATGTACTATGCTATGAATGAAATTGTTTTTCCTGGATTTTTTGCAGACAAGGGCCTTACACTTATTGAAACCCTGTAAGTAAGCTCAATTGATTTGAATCTACAATATTGGCACTTGAGATTAAACCATTATGATCTACTTTTGTTGTATTTTGTAAACAACACGATTATTTGTGAAGGAGAGGTTTTGTGGGGAGAAGAGGGATGAGGTTCCATGAAAAAAATCCAAAATGTGCGAACCAGACCCAGACTTTCACCACAACAGAGAGCTCTCTATCATGGCACAAGTTGTGGAACTGCCCGAAAATCCTAAATTCCTGCCCCCAAACATGGCACTTCCCATTTTGGCAAGGGCGGCAATGGACGCCGGTCGAGTTTTGCGCTTACATATTTTACGGAGGCAGCTAGCAATTTAAATCATCTGCAGTGAGGAGTGTGGTGACCTGCCTTATCATGCAGGCAGATGATGGGGTCCTCCTTCCATCTGTATCCTCTGCATAGGCAGTCGTAGCCCCTGCCACGTGTGCAACATTGAGAGCTCTGGTGGAGGAAATGGAGGAGTGGGAGGACAAATGCAGTCTTCCTTAGAGAGGATGGCGGGTTCCGGCAATTTGGAGCCACTGCTACTCCCGAGGCCAGCACGTCACTGATCTTAGTATTGTCAGCCCTGGCTCAGTTGATGGCACCTTTGTAGTGAATGTAATTCGCACTGTAATATATATGATACCATATTATTGTAAGCGCAGTTGCGTTGCCCAACCACTAGGGGGAGTAGCACTGGGAATGCATAGGAGTTTGTACAGGGCTCCACCCTTGGATCCGCCCATGGCTCCTCCCCCTGACTGCTGTATAAAGATCGATGCCCAGAGCCAGCCGACCAGTTCATCCAGGGTTCATCGTGTTACAGGCTGGCTCTGTTGTAAGTAGATTAAAACCACTGTTCATATCTTAAAGCACGTGTCTAGTGAATTGATGGTCCTATCAATTTAATCTACTTAAGAAACAGTCAGGATCAATCATGGAATCAGCCCTCAAGCCTGAGCCATTGGAACTCGACCCACAGGATGCAGAGGCAAAATAAATTTTTTCTCATTGGCTCCGGTGTTTTAAAGCCTACCTGGCTGAAGCAAGCACAGCTGAGACAACGGAGGAGCAGAAACTGAGCCTACTGCATGCGAGGGTGAACCACAGAATTTCTACTCAACTAAACTGTACCGGCTCCTATACTGAAGCCCTAGCGCTACTCGACAAAGTGTATGTGAGGCCTGTTAATGAGGTCTATGCACGACATGTGTTCACTACTCGCCGCCAGCGGCCTACAGAATTGCTAGCAGAATTCCTGAGAGAGCTAAAAACTTTAACTAGTGATTGTAATTACCAGGCGGTAACCGCGGCAGAACATAGAGAACTTGCTGTACGCGATGCCTTTGTTGCGGGCCTCAGATCGAATTACGTGCGCCAGCGACTGCTGGAAAAGGGGGCCCTACATCTTGAAGCAACTGTTGAACTTGCTACAACTATGGAGGTCTCCTTCCGCAGCCTCACCTCGATCCCCGCGGACCCCGCGACCCTGTCATGGGCCCCCGACCAGCGACTCCCCCAGGCCTGCGCCGCGCGGCCGCCCTGCCACTTTTGCGGCCAGAATCAGCACTCGCTGCAGCACTGCCCGGCCCGCAATGCGACCTGCAGCAGCTGCGGGCGAGAAGGACACTATGCCAGAGTGTGTCTGGCGAAGAAAGCCCCAGCCTCTAACCCTCCCATGGCTCAAAGCACTTGTTCCCTGAATTCACAGGCCCGCAGGCCCCGAAATGCGACAGCCTGTATGCCGACTCCACCCCCACCGACATGTGCGACTCATGGGGGCGGCCAGCTTGACAATCCTCCTCCATGCGGCCGGCCATGTGCGACTCATGGGGGCAGCCATCTTGGCAATCCTCCTCCATGCGGCCGGCCATGTGCAACTCATGGGGGCGGCCATCTTGGCAATCCTCCTCCATGCGGCCGGCCATGTGCGACTCATGGGGGCGGCCATCTTGGGATCCATCCCCTTCAAACTCTGAAACCCACCTCGATGACTACGAACTCAGAGGGCAGTCATCACGGGGCCACTCCAGCACAGCTGATCGAGCCGCCGACTACCCGCAACTCAGCGCAGTCACACTGGACCAATCGCGCCCAAAGCATCTCCGCAACTCGATGGCGACGGTCCAAATCAACGGGTACAGCACGCCGTGCCTTTTCGACTCCGGGAGCACTGAGAGCTTCGTACACCCAGATCTGGTAAGACGCTATTCGCTCCCCGTTTTACCTGCACGGCAAACTATCTCCCTCGCTTCGGGCTCCCACTCTGTCCAGATCCAAGGGCGCACCGCCGCGACGCTCACAATCCAAGGCGCTAGCTATGCCAAATTCCAGCTCTACGTCCTGCCAGAACTCTGCGCCCCGCTCTTATTAGGCCTTGATTTCCAGTGTAATCTCAAGAGTCTGACCCTCAGTTTCGGCGGACCCCTACCCCCACTCACTATCTGCAGCCTAGCCACGTTGCGAATCTCCCCCCCCCTCTCTTTGCCAACCTCACCCCGGACTGTAAACCCGTAGCCACTCGCAGCAGGCGGTACAGCCTGCAGGATAGGGTGTTCATCCGATCGGAGGTCCGAAGGCTCCTCAGTGAGGGGATCATAGAGGCCAGCAACAGCCCCTGGACAGCTCAGGTGGTGGTCGTCAAGACCGGGGAAAAATTCCGCATGGTCGTAGACTATAGTCAGACCATTAATAGGTTTACACTCTTCAACGCGTACCCCCTCCCCAGGATTGCAGACATGGTTAACCAGATCGCCCAGTATCGGATTTTTTCCACGGTGGATCTGAAGTCTGCATACCACCAGCTCCCAATCCGCCTGGAGGACCGCCACTACACGGCATTCGAGGCCGATGGCCGCCTCTTCCATTTCCTCCGGGTTCCCTTCGGCGTCACAAATGGGGTTTCGGTGTTCCAACGAGCAATGGACCGAATGGTGGACCAGTACGAGCTGCGGGCCACGTTCCCGTACTTGGATAATGTTACCATCTGCGGCTATGACCAGCAAGACCACGACGCCAACCTCTACCGTTTTCTCCAGACGGCTCAGAAACTAAATCTAACATATGACAAGGAGAAATGCATTTTCCGCACGACGAGACTAGCCATCCTCGGCTATGTCGTGGAAAACGGAGTCCTGGGCCCCGACCCGGACCGTATGAACTTAGAACTCCCTCTCCCTCATTGTCCCAAGGCCCTCAAACGGTGCTTGGGATTCTTTTCCTACTACGCCCAGTGGGTCCCTTAATATGCGGACAAAGCCCGCCCACTCTTTAAGGCCACACTATTTCCCCTATCAGCTGAGGCGCGCCAGGCCTTCAACTGCATGAAGGAGGACATCGCTAAAGTGGCTATGCGGGCGGTGGATGAATCCACCCCCTTTCAGGTTGAGAGCGACGCCTCAGAGGTAGCTCTTGCAGCCACATTAAATCAGGCAGGGAGACCAGTTGCATTCTTCTCCCGAACCCTCTCTGATTCGGAACTCCGACACTCGGCAGTCGAAAAGAAAGCACAAGCCATTGTGGAGGCTATTCGTCACTGGAGGCACTACCTCGCAGGTAGGAGGTTCACCCTCATCACCGACTAAAGATCGGTTGCCTTCATGTTTGACAACTCGCAAAGGGACAAAATTAAAAATGATAAAATTCTGCGGTGGAGGATCGAACTCTCCACATATAGCTACGATATTATCGACCGGGGAAGCTCAATGAGCCCCCAGATGCCCTATCCCGCAGGACGTGCGCTGGCGCACAGAGCGACCGCCTAAAAGTCATCCACAACGACCTCTGCCACCCGGGGGTCACCCGGCTCGCCCATTACATCAAAGCCTGAAATCTGCCTTCCTCTACTGAGGAGGTAAAAGCGGTCACCAGAGACTCCCCGATCTGTGCAGAGTGCAAACCGCACTTCTATAGACCAGACAGGGCCCATCTGGTCAAGGCTTCTAGGCCCTTTGAACGCCTCGCGATCGATTTCAAAGGGCCACTCCCCTCAACTAACAGGAACGTTTACTTCCTAAACGTTATGGACGAGTTCTCCCGCTTCCCATTTGCTATCCCGTGCCCCGATATGACCTCCCACACAGTCATTAGGGCCATGCATAGTATCTTCACCCTGTTTGGTTTCCCCAGCTACGTACACAGCGACCGGGGTTCGTCCTTCATGAGCGACGAGCTGCGTCAGTATCTGCTCGACAAGGGCATCGCCTCGAGCAGGACTACCAGCTATAACCCCAGGGGGAACGGGCAGGTGGAGAGGGAGAATGCGACGGTCTGAAAGACCATCCTACTGACCCTCCGGTCCAGGAATCTCCCAGTCTACCATTGGCAGGAAGTCCTCCCAGATGCGCTCCACGCTATTAGGTCCCTTTATGTACCGCGACCAACCAGACCCCTCTCGAGCGGCTCTTTAGTTTTTCCAGGGGCACTACCACGGGGGTCTCTCTCCCGGCATGGCTGAAGACACCGGGCCCTGTACTCCTCAGGAAGCACATCAGGGTGCACACAACTGACCCCCTTGTAGAGAAGGTGCGCCTGCTTCTCTCAAACCCCCAGTACTCCTTCGTAGAGTTCCCTGATGGCCGTCAGGACACCGTATCCCTCCGGGACCTAGCACCTGCAGGATCCAGCATCCCCACTATCACTGCAGAGGTACCCCTCACTCTACACCCCACCCAGCCGCCCCCTCGCCCTCCTGAGCCCACTAGCTCGCTACAATTTTCGCGCACCCACACCGGCTAGCTCCCAGCGCCCCCAGTCCCCAGTTGAACCAGACGGGTATGGAGCTCGGACGCAATTGCCCCCGGAGTCCACCATCGTACCCCAACCCACAACACCCATCCAGCCACCACAAGAGGCTGCAACCCCGGTGCTCCGCAGATCGCAGCGGATGACTCGACCACCGGACAGACTCAATTTGTGAACCACCACCCCCGCCGGATTTGATTTTTTTGTAGGAGGTGAATGTGGTGAATGTAATTCACACTGTAATATATATGATACTATATTATTGTAAGCGCAGTTGCGTTGCCCGACCACTAGGGGGAGTAGCATTGGGAAAGCATAGGAGTTTGTACAGGGCTCCACCCTTTGTTCCGTCCATGGCTCCTCCCCCTGGACTGCTATATAAAGATCGATGCCCAGAGCCAGCCGACCAGTTCATCCAGGGTTCATCGTGTTACAGGCTGGCTCTGTTGTAAGTAGATTAAAACCACTGTTCATATCTTAAAGCACGTGTCTCGTGAATTGATGGTCTCATCAACCTTTAAGTTAGAAAGTCATGGGTTCAAGTTCCAGTCCTAGACTTGAGCATGAAAATAAATGCCGATACTACAGTGATGTAGTGAGGAAGTGCTGGACTGTCAGTGGTTTGAATGAGATGTTAAAGTGCTTTCTCACATGGACATACAAGATTCAATTTTCAAAGAAGAGTGAGGAGTTATCCCTGGTGTCCTAGTCAATGTTTATTCCTCGCTCAACACTAAAATGATATGTGGCCTTTATCACATTGCTATTTGCAGGACTTTGTTGTACACAAATTGGCTGCCATGTTTCCTACAATACCACAGTGAACTATACTTCAAAGTACTTCAATAGTTGTGAAATGCATTGATATGTCCGGTAGTCATGAAAAGTGCCATATAAATATAAACCTTCAAAGAACAAAGAACAATACAGCACAGTAATAGGCCCTTCGGCCCTCCAAGCCTGTACCGGTCATGATAGCAACCTTTGCCAAAACCCTCAGCCCTTACTTGTGCTGTATCCCTCTATACCCATCCTATCCATGTGTTTGTCAAGATGTCTTTTGAATGCTGTTAATGTATCTGCTTCCACAACCTCCCCTGGCAACACTTTACAAGCACTCATCACCCTCTGCGTAAAAACCCTGCGTCGCACATTTCCTCTAAACTTTGCACCATGGACCTTAAACCTGTGCCCCCTGAAGACTGACCCCTCCACCCTGGGAAAGAGTGCCTGCTCATCCACTCTATCCGTGCCCCTCATAATCTTGTAAACCTCTATGAGGTCATCCCTCAATCTCCGTCTTTCTAATGAAAACAGTTTGAGACTATTCAGCCTCTCCACATAGCTAACACCCTCCAGACCAGGCAACATCCTGGTAAACCTCCTCTGTGCCCTCTCCAAAGCCTCCACATCCTCTGGCAGTGTGGTAACCAGAATTGTGAGCAATATTCCAAGTGCTATACCAAGGTTTTATACAACTGTAGCATGACTTGCCAGTTTTTATACTCAATGCCCCATCCAATGAAGGCAAGCATTTTATATGCTTTCTTGACTACCTTGTCCACTTGTGTGTACCTTTAAAGACCTTCAAAGACCTGTGGACCTGCACACCAAATCTCTATTACTTTCTATGTTCCTAAGAGTTTTGCCATTTACGGTATATTTCCCATCTATATTAGACCTATCAAAAATACTGTATATTACCTCATATTTGTCCGGATTAAACTCCAATTGCCATTTCTCGGCCCAACTCTCTAACCTATGTCCTGCTGTATCCTCTGACAATCCTCATCACTATCAGTCTTTTCAGTCATCATGTGGAGGACAGATTGCTGGACCGCAGTGACATTCTACATGCCCTTTGCACATTGTAATCCACAGCCATGATGGCGGTAGTTTGAGCTTGCATGGTCGTTTAGGACAACCATTTAGGACTGAGTAAGAAGTCTTACAATACCAGGTTAAAGTCTAATAGGTTTGTTTCGAATCTTTAGCTTTCGGAGCACTGCACCTTCCTCAGGTGAGCAGTGCTCCGAAAGCAAGTGATTTGAAACAAATCTGTTGGACTTTAACCTGGTGTTGTAAAACTTCTTACTGTGCTCGCCCTAGTCCAACGCCAGCATTTCCACATTTAGGACTGAGGTGAGGAGAAATCTCTTCACCCAGTGAGTGGTCGGCCTGTGAAATTTGATACCATAGAAACAGTTGAGGCCAAAACACTGAATGTTTTCAAGAAGGAGTTAGGAGTAGCACTTGGGGAATCAAAGGATATGGGGGGTGAGGGGGGTGGGGGGTGGGGAGGGGGGGGGAGACTGAATCAGGCTTGGATGATCAGCCATGATCATAGCAAATGCTGGCCTAGCCAATGCCGCCTACATCTCTTAAATGAAATTTTAAAGCGTAAGTTGACCTTACATGGCAGCAGTCTGAGATCTATTTCCAGATAGATGTAGGTTGACTGCTATTTGGGTTCCAATGAAATTTGAGACAAGACATCAGATGCTGCATCACAGTTGGGTCCACTAGTGTACAGAGTTGGCCATCATTTCCATTCTTAATAGAATGGATTCCAAGCTTTGCACAAAGGTTTGTATGAAATTAGTGTTCAATTCTTCCATGCCCTGGAATTGATCACACTGAACTTCTGGTAAGGTTTCACCAATACAGGGAGGGGAAGAAAAAAGAATGCAAGTGGATCAGTGCCTTAACAGCTCGACGAAGGCACCAGACTTTATCTCAATGATGGGAATACATGAAAATATGTTGGAAGTGTACTTTGGCCCCAAGGTCCATGTGAAATATCTGCACCAATAATTCTGGCCTCTTGTGAATTCCCTGTTATGTTTGGTCCACCATTGGTGGCTGTGCCTTCCAGTTGTCTGGGCCTAAGCTCTTGAATTTCCTCCCTACATCTCTCGGCCTCTCGATCTCGCTCTTCTCTTTGAGATACTTCCTAAAACCCACTTCTCTGATCAAACGTTTGATCATCTGACCTAATATCACCATATGAATTTCGGTGTCATACCTTGTTTTATAAAGCTCCTCTGAAGTGCCTTGGAAATATAATTACTTTAAAGGTATGGTAATTTATTTTGTTGCGGTTAAGGGCATATAGGACACATGAACTGAACATGGCCTGAAAAGAATGAGGCAAGGGTAGCCAATGTCCACATTTTTTCCTCATCTTTATTAATTGTATTTTGAATTGTAAAAGATGGATTTGAAGTGCCTGCTACAAACATTTCTGAAAGAGTTGTAACACGCCCGTCGCAAACAATGTTGTGTGGTTAGCAGACCTATCTAGGATCTACATGAGCACGGGACTAACCAATGGATAATGATGTTGCATGGCCTGAGCTATAGTATTATGTTTTTGTACGGATCAAGAGAGAATTTTCTGGTGGTTGTTACTTCCCTCTGGAAGCAGTAGCTAGGAAGGAGTCACAAGACTTCTTAGTATTTCTTGCAATTCTTCAAGGCAGCAAAATTCCATTACAGATTTAACTAATGTGATATCACAGGTCTGTTAAAACCATCCTCTGCATGTTTCAACTTTTGTGTGACAATGAAGATCTCTTATTATTTATAATATTCTAAAATTCAACAATGTTATAAACAATCCTGCAGTGAGCGGATATCCGGAGGAAGCTTATGCAGACACGGGGAGTGTGGGTCAAAGTAGGGTGCTCTGATGGAGGGTCGGTGCAGACTTGATGGGCTGGATGAACATCTTTCCTACACTGTGGGCATTCTGTGGATTCTGAATGCAAGATGTTAATAAATGCAGTGTGGACGTGCAGAGTGTGTCCAGGTCGTCAACGAATAAGTCTTATTTGCTCCCCAGCCGCATGTTTCTCGGTGGCGCCCCATCACTGGCTGTGGAATTCTCTGTTCCAGATGCTGACCACTGGGATTTCCTATTGTCGCCACCCCATGTAACCGGAAAACCCATAGGCGGCGTTGCTCCAAAGGCGGAACGGAGAATGCCACCGGCAGAGAATTCACCCCAATATCTTTAATTTACAGTTATAACAGGAAAAGAGACCAAATTTTGTAGTTTGACCCCAAAAACATGAATATTAATGTAGAAATATCATTTGATAAACACAGCATAATTTATTCACTCATCATAAAGCAGTAATCTCTACACATGGACACATACTTACGGTAGTTTAAAGTTGTCAGCTTCTTTAAAAATTCAAGGAATTTCTCATTAATATTATAAATATCATGAATTACTTAGCCTTTAAGCAGTGATTTCCTTAATTTTACAAATATGTCTACACAATGAAAGTTACTAATTCCACTTAAACGTTTTTTGATCTTTGTAGTAAAGAAGACATCATTGATCCCAGTTTGAAGTTTCAGATGTCCATTAGGACTATGCCGATAGTATTCAAAAAGTTATTGTATTTTATTCTGAAGCCTTTTGTAAGTATAAAAGTTCAGTCATGAATGGATTTGGGTGAGGGGAAAATAAATAAGACAAGACAATAGAAATATATCTGTTGGCAGTCACTGAATCAGGGTGTTTGTGGCCATCATTAGGACTGAATGTTATGAGGGAAATGCATTTGTTTCAATTCTAACCTATTTTATTTAAGTGAATGAGCTATTTATGTATCTTACACATGAAAACTTTAAGGTAATGTAGTGGAGAGACCAATCAATGGGAAAGGAATGCTCAGAACACTGCCATCTTGCCTTTGGGGGCCAGTGTTGACAGGGTTTCCTGGAGCAACATAACACTTCGCAGTTGGTTCTTGCATTGAGCTGTAGGTCTGCTAAGTTGCCATTCCAAGGTACGTGGAAGAGGCACAGGTTGTCCACTTTCAGGATGGCAGAATGTCTTCCCCCTAATCAACAACTTTACCAATGCTCTTGTTAATACCACACTGCGAGCGGGGTCAGGATACCCTGTCCCATGCTATAGCTTCTATCCACCCCTCAAGGTCCAGAGTTGCGAAAGGTTGTGACCATGGCCATCTGAAGTATCCTCAGCTAACTATAAACACTGGGAATAGCAGGCTACTTAGTGGAGCACTAGAATATGTAAATGGATACAAGTCATGCACTAAGGGAATATATAAGTGTGGTTCTTAATTATAAATTAAACACTGAAAAATTGCTGGAAGTATTCAGCAGATATGGCAGAATCTGGAGAGAGAAACGTTTTTTTTGCGCAGCGTGGACAGGGCAAGCTCTTAACCCGTCGCATTGCTTGCTCCAAAAACTAATTCAAATTCAAATTGAAGCCAATTCATGGTTTCCACAAGAGAGACATTCAAGATCCAAGCTGACAAGATCACCTCATGTTGGCCTCGATCTGATTCTTGGGGCGGGATTCTCCATCAGCCGACAGCATAATCGGGAAACGTGATTGGGTGCAGAATACATTCCAACGCCAAAATCGTGGCGGGCGCCAAATTTCACGCCAAGTTGCAATTCTATGTCGCCTCGACAGCGGCGGCAATACGTTCCAGAATGCACGCACAATAAACACCGTTTGCACATCATTAGCGGGCCCAGCTGGCAGCTTCCTTCCCGGCCTGGGGTACAGGGTGGCCTGCCTCTCCTCCGCCGCATCGAGGAGGGTTTTGTGTTAGGCATCAGTGAAGCATTGTGCTGCTCTCCTCGCTGCCATCTTGTTTGCTGGGATGGTGTGTACAGGGAGTGAAGTGTGTATATGCGGCTGCAGCTTGTCACTCTCCTGAATGTCAATCACAAAACCGGTGAATCCGGCACATTTCTCATTGGAATTGATTGTGTTCCAAGTGGCACCAGTGCTAGCCCATCGCTGAATCAGTCCAGGTGCGCTGCCAGTTTTGCTGCCGTGGAACTCCACAAATCCTGCACAAATTAACTTGAGTTGTTAGGTTATATTTTCTACATTTAGTGTTGATAATAAGTGCAGTGTAGTGAGTGAAAGACCCATAGGTATTGGACTGAACAATAGCTATCAAATGGTGGTAGTGAGGACAGTGATGAATTGTAGACTGTTGCTATTTTGGAATGGAAACTTTGCTAATGCAAAATGTTCTGTATGAGCTGCTCTCAAAGAGCTCTGTCAGTTATGGGCATGGGTGTCGATGCCAACTCGTGCTCTTTCCTCCTCTTTGTGTTACTCCTGTGCCAACCTCTTTTCCTTCCTTACCTTCTAGCTGCTCACATGGTGCTAACGGTTAATCCCTCATGATGTCAACATTGTGCAGCATCCAACTTGTAATGTTCTTGTCGAACGGCCTGATTTACATTACAAGAACACTTGTAGCTAAAGCTATAAACAATTTATTAATATTAACTGTGGGTCAAATGTACAAAACAACAGATGAATAACAGTATGAACATACACAAACCACTAGCTGTCTCTCAGCTCCCTAGTCAGTCTTAGGTCACCTGACTCTTATATAACGTTCACTTATATACTAATGAAACTCCTAGTGGTCAGTTGGTAATTATGACACGACCATGATATCACAACATCCCCTTTCCTTTAAAGGAATAAATTAATATATTATCACCAGTATATTTACATGTGATATCATTAGCCTGAGCCTAACAGTATTAATTTTTTCTTTAAAATTTTAAAAACTGGTTTAACGAATCTATGTATATGTATATATGAACAGCAAGCATAGTATGTACAAATAGTCTACAAATTGAGCCGATCAGGTATTCTTCTGACTCTGGTTGACCTTCTCAAAGTTTGACCTTGCTGCTCAGAACTTGTAGATTCAATGTCCTCCATGATGTTCTCATGCTCAGGAAATGCTGAACTATCTCACACTGCAGCTGACGTTGATTCTGATGTAGATTCGTGATCCATCATGTTGTTGTGAAAATCTTCTCTGGTTTTCAAGAGCGCATAATGATCTCTTCTTAAAACCAACCCTTCCTCTGTCTGTTCATTGGAGGAACGAGGTGCGACTTTTTCATGTACAATGGCCTTTCACGACCAATTGCCTGAATCTTCTAGCCTCACAATGTCATCACTACTCAATGGTGGTAAAGTTATAGACACTATCATAGAACTGCTTTTGTTTTGCTTTAATGTTTTGCATTTCCTACAGTACCACTGCATTCTCCACCTTCTATTCCATGTATGGATGTGTGGTACCGATGAATAACAGTATAAATGTGCACAAACCACAAGCTCTCTCTCAGCTCCCTAGTCATTCTGAGGTCACCTGACTCTAACTTTCACTTATATACTAATGGGATTCCTAGTGGTTAGTTGGTGAATTACAACACAACCATGATATCACCACACAGCACACCACCATAACTCGATAAAATCAGTCAGAGCTGCAGCCAGGCAGCAGTCTCCTCTGACTTCAGTCAACATTAGGGACAAACTACTTATCAACTTTAATTTCTATGTTTTACGGAACCAATCCCTTTTCGATGGTCAACACTAACAGCTCTCACCCAGTATGTCTGCATCATCATTTGCACCATTAATTGGCACAAATATTTATTTAATACCTTGGTCATACCTTTATTACTAGATTTTCCTCTTCATCTTTTTTTTCTAGATTTGTTCTTCAGGTTTTGGCAATAGTATCATTTACTTGACCACCTTTAGATGCACCGAGAGCATTAAGGGACGCTACATATTGTGAAACTGAAATCACAATTAAGGCAGAAGAAGGGCTGGTGGTTTTTCTTCCTGGATGACATTAATGGACCAGATGAGTCTTTATGGCAATCCAGCCATTTCCTCAATTTGCATGTTTATTGAATTCAATATTGCAGCAATTAGATTTGAACTCATAGCCCTTGGGTTAGCTGGTAAGCACCACAACCACTAGATAACAAAATCCTATAGTGCCCTTTCTTTAGCTGTAATTTACGCTTTATATACTTACTATTTTACTTTCTATTTTCACTTACTATTTTCTTTTATACTATTGGCTAGCCAATTTTCATCTTACGTGTTAGCTTTATTATAGAAAGTAATCATATAGGACTACAAATGTATTTGGCTGACTTCATCTTCAATGACCTTGGTCATAAGAGGTTAACAAACTAATTTGATCTTGCGCTGCATCGAGAGGGTGGCAGTGGTTACGTTTGTACAGCTATTAATGCTTCCATGAAGGATCCTTAGAATTTGGAAGTTGAGGCAGCCTCATTAAGTCCTCAGAACAAATATCAGTCAGCAGGCCAGTGCAGCTGCTTTCACACTGCCTACTGATCTTGTCCTGATCTGTGGGCACTGGAGTTTCTGCTCCAACCTGCTCTCTTCTACTCTTCTGACTTTCTAAGGGCCTCAAAGGTTACAAGACCTCAAGAGAGCCCCCCAGTGTACAGCCTGGACTCGACTTTTCTACAGTCCTGCCTTAATTTCTGGTCCTTCACAATTGGTTGTGAAAGGCATTCCCTTAATTTTCCCCCTTAAAGTGCAGTAGATACTGAAGTAGATTATGAAGTAGCAATATTTTGATTTAATTTTTATTGTAAGATGTGACTGAGTGAGAATGGCAGTGACCACATCAGCACCTTTGCTGTAATGGTGGTGATATTCATGACACAGCAGTGCCCTTTATTGATATTTCTTTTTTTCATTAAGAGTCCCAGAATCGCAGATGGTTTCAAGGCAATGACTGAAATAAGGTGAGTTATGAATTATGAAGAAGAGTGAAAAGATGTGTTTTTGCATATTTTAGGTGAGATTTTGGTGAGCTATTTCATAGTTCAAGCTGATTCTTCATAAAGCACATCACAAGAGAACTCTGAGATGGTAATGTTCTCTGATGAACAGGTTATGTACAAGTAAAATTGCACAACTGGCCCAATTTTTAAAAAAGTTTAAAGGGCATATCTAGAAACATAATTTCGGTAGTCATAAAGTCATCAAATCATAGAATCCCTACAATGCAGAAGGAGGCCATTCGGCTCTTTGAGTCAGCACCGACCCCCAGAAAGATTACACTACCTAGGTCTACTCCCCCACATACCCCTCCCTATCCCCGTAACCCTGTAACCTAACCTGCACATACCTGGACAATAAGGGGCAATTCAGCATGGCCAATCCACCTAACCTGCATATTTGTGAACATCTTTGTATCACTGATTGGAGTTTCTGTTTGCAGCTCCTTTAAATAATATTTTTGAATGTTATGCATTGCAATCTTGGGAGGTGTCTCTCTCTCTATCTCTATCTATCTCTGTTACAAAAGGTTCCACATTGGAAACTGTATTTTTCCAATTCTGACCACTTATGGAACATCCTCATCCTGTTCCGCACTGTTGATAGCTGTGCCATCAACTGCCAATCCATAAACTCTGGAATTCCTCTCCTCGGCAAATCCAAACTAAAAAGAGAAAATGCTGGAAACACTCAACAGACCAGTCGACATCTGTGGAGCGAAGAAGGCAAAGTCATCAATTCAGGTCAATGACCTTCGAAGAATCAATAGTCCTGGGTTGTGGACAGTTTTTCTTTAGACCTGGGAGAGGGTAATCCATTTATTCGCTGTACTCTGAGGTTAAGTACAACAAAATTAATATTCTAAAATATGTTGAAAACTTCTCAGGAAAGTGGATTGGAAAGAGAATTGAAAATGCAGCTGGCATTCCTCTTGAGCTAAATAGAGCACTGTAATTTTCGCATATCAGTGTAAGTCTTCTGACCCAGAACACGTTGCTGGAAGGAATGATGCGGTTAACTTGCAAAAACTCATGGTACTGTATATTTGACAAAGGATGAGGGAGATTTGGGGCGGGATTCTCAGTTTCTGAGACTAAGTGTTGACGCCAAAGCAGAACATGTGGACTTTCACGACAGAAAAACTGGCACCACATCTGGACCGATTCCGCTATTGCTAAGGGGCTAGCACCAGAGCCATGTGGAATACATTCAATTGTAATGGGAAACGGTGGCGGAGTCGCCAGTTTCACGATTGACACCCAAAGGCTGACGAGCTGCCGCCGCAGATAAACAATTCATCCTCCACATACACCATCCCAGCCACAAGGTGGCAGCGTGGAGAGCAGCTCTGAGGTTAACAGATGCGGAGCTGGAGACTCTCTTGGACGCGGTGGAGGATAGGCGAATGACCCTGTACCCCGGCCCGAGAGGAGGCTGGCAGATTTTGTCGTGCCTGCTTGGTTCGCATGAACCAGAAGTGCCGGAAAAAACTGCACAACCTCCTCAGGGCAGCCAGATGAGTACGTAGCAGTGTGCCCCTGGCAATAACCCGGCCTCTCACACCCTCAATGCTATCCCCCCTGCCCCGGCCCACGGAGAATGGCCGAACCCCCACCTTGCACCACATGCAGGTACCCATACCAGCTGCCATAGTCTGGTGACCTGGCCACTGAGGCCATCACCTACCCACCCTCTGGGCTGCATGCATCAGATTGTCTAACACTGTTGTTTTATGCATTCCCACCCCTCCCCAAGAGAAGGCCGCTCACAACTGCCGGGAGTGGGAGAAGACAGGAGGGGGACTGCCGGACCTGAGGCCCCTCACCATGCCAGAGCAAAGGGCCCTGGACATGGTTGGTGGCCCAGAGGAAAGGGAGGTCGCCGAGGTGGACTCGACCGTTAGCGTGGAAGTGAGACCCTGCTGAGTTGCAGTTCCTCGTGACAAGTGTGTAAACCCCCCCAACTCCACCCCCACACCACCCTCACCCGCACACCATTCTCACCCCCACACCCTTGTCACGCCAACACCACCCTCACCCCCATCCCCGCCTCACTCTACACCACGCCCACACTACCACCCACCCACCCCTCCCCACGGCCATTCCCTTCATCCCCAGCCCGCGGTCTAATCATGCGTCTTGTTTTGTGTCTTGCAGGACCTGCTCGAGATAGAGCAGGGCCCACCTGGTGTCCCCCATCCCCAGTGCCACAGTCGGAGACCCCCTGTGAGCCGAGCAGTTATGAGGAGAGCAGCTCTGACACCAGCCCTCCGCCCGAGACTCAGGACACCCCAGAACTGGGGTCTGAGGATGACAGAGTTCCTGTCACAGCTGTCTCCAACACCCTCCACCATCCCAGAGACACTCACCTCGGTTGGGCACTTTTGTGAAGAGGCTCCTGGGACACTATCTGATGCTCAACACACAGCTGCTCTGGTACAGCAGGTGGAGGTAGGAACTCCCGATGGGGCGGACGGTTGGAGGGCGGGCCGACCCGAGGAACTAGCTGCCGTTCAGACGGGCCTCGGGCTTCTGGAAAGGACAGTCCCATCGATTGTGGAGATGCAGTCGCAGAGCCAGGGACTACATGAGGGGCTGACGGCGAGTATCCAGTACCTGCAGGTGCAGCTGGAGGAGTTGAACCGCATGCAGGAGCAGGAGGTGGTGCCGGCCATGCGTGCCACTCCAGCCAACACTGCACACGGGTGGCATCCGCGGTGGAGGCATTGGGGGCAATGATTTTAGCGATGGATCAGCTTGTCCAAGGCCTCGGGCATTCTGTGCAGGAGCTGGCCGAGGCCCAGTACAGGGTTGCCACTGTTATATTTTAAATAATGTCTTCTCTAAAATATATATATTACTCTTGAATCCTCCAGAATGATAAAATGACCAATAGTCTTCTTGTTGAAAGATTAACTATTTAATGAGGAATAAAATAATAAACTGAGTTCTTTTACTCAATACTAAACTAACAATAAAGAATTAAAGTACAATACAGATAACTATATAACTGTACACTGTTATAACAAACTAGTTCCAACTTCTCTCACTCTAGCTATTCTATGTCTTGCTTGTTCACTGTTCTGGATCACACTCTCTAACTAACTAAAAAAAGCAGGAATCCGGTTCTTATAGTATCTAACTGTTAGACATCTAGTGTTGAAATGACTGCACTACATTTACATGCATTGATCATGTATATTGATATCTGAATATCACTGCAGCTGCCTCACAGGCAACCATGTCCCAGAGCCACCTGGAAATCGCAGCGGCGCTCCTGAACGTGGCCCAGTCACAGCAGACCATGGCTGGGAAAGTCGGCGACATTGCCCAGGCGCTGGCCAACATGCAGCAGACCAGAGGGAGGTGGCCTAGTCCCAGAGGGTGATGGTCCACTCCTTGTGCTCCTTGGCCGCGAGCATGCAGACCCTAGTCGAGACCAGAGCGGGCCTCCAGGACTGGCAGTGCCAGGTGATGGGGGAGCCTCAGGAATTAGCTCCACTGGCACCCCTGTCCCATGGAGTAGCCCGGGGGCCATCAGGCAGCCCGAGGGAGGAGGAGGTGATGGGGCCCGTGCCGTTGGCTTCCGCAGGGGAGGTAACGGAACACCGCAGCACCTCGGACTCCACCCCCCCCCCTCCTATCCCTTGCGCATCTGGTGGGCAGTGGGCAGAACAGGGTGGCACCACGCCACCTGGGACACCTGAACAGCATCTGGGCCCATCCAGGCCCGGTTGCCTCAGAAAACTCGCGCCAACGGGGACCCATGTTGCAGGGAGGGAACCACAGCAGGCTGCCTCCACTCCTGCTGTACCATCTGGGGAACCACCTAGGGCTAGTGTTAGGACCCGTAAGGCCAGAAAGTTAGACACCAGTTAAGTTGGCACGGTCGCAGGGCACAGTTTAGATGTAGGGGCTAGGGCACAACCCTGTTTATATTTATTCACAATAAACACCTGTTACAACCTGCCTCTGTGCTCTATCCGATGGTTGCGAGGGGCTGGCAGGTCTGGTCTGGCCGGGGTGCAGGGGTGGGGGTGGACCGTGTGGGTGGCCAGCACTCCCCCCTCCTCCACCCCCCCAATCCCCCCCCCCCCCCCCCCACCCCTCCGACTGTCTCTACCACCGCCACCCCAGTGATCTGATGGGACCATGCGGTGGAATGGCCAGCTTGCCTGCAGGAATCACCCAGATGGACGGTGAAAAGTGCGACCGTGGGCAGGAGTCAGACTCACCATACGATGCGGAGCATCAGAGCTCATTGTAGAGTGGGTTGTCATCATCCTCCATCCCATGGACCAGACCTGCTGTTACTGCCAACCCAGGGCCCCTGCCCTGTAGTGCGGCAGGTGTGTTTCATGGAGGGGGTTGTATGTGGGGGTTGACTGGGGTTGGAAGTGAGGGGATGTTGGGTTAGGATGCGGTGCCCTTATCCCTGCCTAGGTGCCCCCCTCTACCCCCTTCCAAGTCGGTGAACCTGGAGGCGATCAGAGCGTCCCGTGTGTGCTGGCCCTGCCGCACACGTGATACGGCCTCCCGTGCCTGCCTAGGCTCCATGTTCTGCCCATTCTCGTCCTCCTCGTCGTACGAAGCCTGGCGATTCTCCTCCTCTTCCTGCGCATCGCCCCTCTGCTGTGCGATGTTATGGAGGATGCAGCAGGCAGCCACGATGCGGGTGTCCCTCTCAGCATCATACTGGAGGGGCCTCCGTAGCGATCCAGGCACCTAAACCTCATCTTCAGAAGGCCGAAGCACCGCTCTTTCACACTCCTTGTCTCTGTATGGACTTTGTTGTAGCGGCTCTCCGCATCGGTCTGTGGCTTCCGGATAGGCATCAGCAGCCATGACTGCCGCTGATAACCCCTGTCACCCAGGAACCAGCCGCTCAGCCGGGGGGAGGGGGGCTTTTAACATGTCAGGAATCGTCAAGTGTGCCAGGATGAAGGTGTCATGCACACAGCCTGGGTACCACGTACAGACATCAATGATGCGCAGATGTTGGTCACATATCAGTGCACGTTCATCGATTCATCGAGTGAAAAATGAAATGAAATGAAAATCGCTTATTGTCACGAGTAGGCTTCAATGAAGTTACTGTGAAAAGCCCCTAGTCGCCACATTCCGGCGCCTGTTCGGGGAGGCTGTTACAGGAATCGAACCGTGCTGCTGGCCTGCCTTGGTCTGCTTTCAAAGCCAGCGATTTAGCCCAGTGAGCTAAACAGCCCCTGCCACATATCAGCACTCCACTCCCCACACACAATGATTAGCCAACAAGATGGCAGCATGAAGAGTGCCGCCCTGGTTCACGGACGCAGAGCTCAAGTCCCTGTTGGACACGGTTGAGGAGAGGCGGGCCATCCAGTTCCCCGCAGTGGGAAGGAGGCTGCCACCTTCCGCCACCGTACATCGGGCCTGGGCGCAGATGGCAGAGGCCGTGAGCACCGTGGGCCCCACCACCAGAACCGGACAGCATTCTCATAAGAAGCTGAATGACCTCCTCAGGGCAGCCAGGGTGAGTAACCAACGCCATTCTCCTGGCACAAACCTCCGTCCCACACACAAGAAACCTTTCCCCCCCACCCGCTGACAGCGTGTGCACATCCCACCCTACATCACATACCAGCACCAGTACTGCCCGTCATGACCGGGTGCCCTTGCCACAAAGGTTGCCAGCTGCCCACCCACTGTGCTATGCCCCTGAGCTGCATGAGCTCTGACTGCCTAACACTGTGTGCTTTTTGTCTCTCTCCCTCCACCCTCCCCGAGGAGGAGTGGCGCATATCCGCAGAGAGAGAAAGAGAGAAGACTAGAGGGCATTGCCGGACCTGTGTCCCCACATGTCCATCCCCGCACACACCCACCTCCGGCCGTTCCCCCTGGCCCTCTGCCCTCCACACTGCACCCCTGGCCTCGTCCGTGCCTGGTACCGCGGGAACCTCTGGCCCCGGCATCTATCCTTGCTGGCAGAGGTACCAGTGGCTGGCCCTACACATGCCAGCGATATCGCTCTGTGGCCTCAATCGGGTGCCCTCTTGCGGCGCTGCTGTGCAATTTTCCCTTGGCCATGTGATGCCCCACTGGTGGGTAGCGCCCAGCTGTGGGAGGGCAGTGGTGGTTGGCGGGGATGGGGGCCACCCATATGGCCGATGTCGCTCTGCGCAACCATGGGCCAGGGTGGACGGTCGGTGGGTCGTGCAGCATGGTGACTACCCTGCTGGTCCATGCTTGGACACCCCAGTTCTGGAGGGGGTCACCCTGACCCCATGGCCCATCCCCTGGTTCCCCTCCCCGCTACCGCCCTCTGGCCTCGAAGTCACCCCTTCCCTCACCCCAGCCAGCCTGACAGTTGCTGGACCGGAAGCTCGTGGTTGTGCCTCTGGTAACATGACCTATGTCCTCTTTCTACCTCAACAACCATGGCCCCTTTTTCCAGAGTTGCCGTCGGGCACCCGGTGCCGGCCACGATTTACAGTTGACGCCGAATTCTCCGCTCAATTGTGTTTCCCAATTCCGGTGTCGGCTGAGGGAGAATCCTGCTCTTCATCTTTTACAGCACAAAAAAGTACAAAAATAGTGAATTTTGCATCGAAAGGAACTGCAGGCACAAAATTCATCAACTCCTGGAAAAGACAGAGAAAAAGAAAATTGTCTCCGGCAGTTGCAGCTCCTGGAATTTAAAGTAACTTGGAGAAATTTCTGCCAGAACCATAGTGACCAACCAAGAACTCATATACAGTGAACTCTCAAGGTTTTATCCTTTAGCATTGAACTTAAATTTAATTAAGTTGTGTTCTTGTAAGTGTATTTTTTATTCATTTACGGGATGTGGGCATCACTGGTTAGGCCAGCATTTATTGCCCAACTCTAGTTGCTCTTCAGAAGGTGGTGGTGAGTTGCCTTCTTGAACCGCTGCAGTACCTGGGGTGAAGGTACACCCACTGTGCTGTTAGGGAGGGAGTTCCAGGATATTGCCCTAGCATATTCCTAAGTCAGCCTGAGTTAGGGGTGTGGCAGGTTCTGGAGCAAAAGTCCTCTGTACTATTGCTGGGATATGTCAGGGCCCATAGCCTTTGTAGTATCCAGTGCCTTCAGTCGTGTCTTGATATCATGTGGAGTGATTCGCATTGGCTGAAGGCTGACATGTGTGATGCTGGGGACCTCCGGAGGAAACCAAGATGGATCATCCACTCAGCATTTCTGGCTGAAGATTGTTGCAAATGCCTCGTCTTTTACACTTATATGCTGGACTCCTCCATCATTGAGGATGGGGATATTTATGGAGTCTCCTTCTCCAGTGAGTTGGTTAATTGTCCACCACCATTCACAGCTGGATGTGGCAGGACTATAGAGCTTAGATCTGATGTGTTGTGGAATCGCTGAGCTCTGTCTATTACTTGCTACTTATGCTGTCAGGAACACCAGTAGTCCTGTATTGTAGCTTCACCAGGTCGACACCTCCCGACTGTATACCACTGTGCTGCTGCCACCTCTACTGGGTCTGTCCTGCCGGTGAGACAGGTTATACCCACGGATGGTGATAGTGGTGTCAGGGACATTGTCTGTACGGGATGATCAGGCTGCTGCTTAACCAGTCTGTGAGACAGCTCTCTGGGTGGTCTGTCCGGTTTCATTCCTTTCTTGTGTTTTCGTAGCGGTTGAATACAACTGAGTGGCTTGCTGGGCCATTTCAGAGGACATTTAAGAGTCAGCCACATTGTTGTGGGTCTGGAGCCACATGTAAACCAGACCAGGTAAGGATGGCAGATTTCCTTCCCTAAAGGACATTAGTGAACCAGATGTTTTTTTTTTAGAACAATTGACAATTAGTCTTTTAATTCCAGATATTTTATTGAGTTTAAATTCCATCACCCTCTGTGGTGGGATTTGAACCCGGGTCCCTAGATCATTATCCTGGGTCTCTGGATTACTGGTCCAGTGACAATACCACTACGCCACCGCATCCCTGTGTGTGCAAGTATGGATTACGGGAATTTGAGAAGTGGGAATCTACCTTTTTCAATATTTTGAGATTTCTTTTACCTGGGAGGGTTTTTAACTCAATAAATATTAACCCCTTTTTGTCTTAAAAAGATCTTAGAATACCAGAATCTTTACAGTGGAGAAGGAGACCATTTGGTCCATTGTGTCCACACTGGCTCTCTGACAGATCATTCCACCTAACCCCACTCCCCTGCCTTATTCTTGTAACCTTGCACATTCTTTCTTTCCAGGCAGCAATCCAATTCACAGGTCTAAGCTGCCTCCACCATCTTTTCCATAAGACCATAAGGCATAGGCCTTTGAGCCCATTGAGTCTGTTCTGCCATGCAATCATGGTTGATATGTTTCCCGTCCCCATTCTCCTGCCTTCCCTCCATAACCCCTGATACCCCTATTAATCAAGAACCTATTTATCTCTGCCTTAAAGGCACTCAGTAACGTGGCCTCCACAGCCTTCTCCAGCAATGAGTTCCACAGATTCACCACCCTCTGGCTGAAGATATTCCTCCTCATTTCTGTTTTAAAGGATCTTCCATCAGTCTAAGGCTATGCTCTCGGGTTCCAGTTTCTAGTGAAAACACCTTCTCCACTTCCACTCTATCTAGGCCTCTCAGTATTCTGTAAGTTTCAATTAGACTCCCCCTTCATCCATCTGAACTCCACCGAGTTCTGACCCAGAGTCCTCAACTGCTCCTCATATGACAGGAAATTTGTTCTCTCCTCCAACACCCCCTAGGCAAAATATATTGTCCTGACATCACTTTTACTCCTTCTGGCAATTATTTTGAATCTGTGCCCTCTCGACTTTTATGCTGTCTTGAGCTTCTCATTATTTATCCTATCCATACCCCTCAGCATGTTGAATAGCTCTATCAGGTTTCCTCTCGGCTTTCCTTACTCCAAGGAAACAGACCAAGGGTGGGATTCTCCGACCCCCCCCCCCCCCCGCCGGGTCGGAGAATCGCCGTGGGGCAGCGTGAATCCTGCCCCTGTCGGCTGCCGAATTCTCCAGCTTCGGAGATTTGGCGGGGGCGGGAATCGCGGCGCGCAGGTCAGCGGCCTCCCCTCGACGATTGGCCAAGTGGCCGCCCGTTTTTTGCCGGTCCCGCCAGCGTAAATTAGAGTAGGTCCTGTAGCCACCTGGGTTGGCCACTTCCCGACTTAAAATGGAGATTTGCAAAGAACGCAGGGAAAATTGGACAGTATGAGAAAACAAGCAGTTTGCAGAGTTCTTCTGTATATTCGAGTTGCAGAAAGCAGACAGCATTGAAACCAGCAATCTGAATATTAATGAGCGATTCCCAGGCAAAATGGTAACAATCAAGAATAGCAAAGCTAGACTCCTCGGCGCCAGCAGGAGTCCAAGACAAAAGAGGCTAACGAGCATCCAAGGACCGCCCAGCGATCAGGAAACAGCCCCAGTATTGGGGAATTCAAACCGATCGATTGGTACGTGATCCAATCGATTGGAGTCAGGTACGGGGTCCGCCCAAAAGGGCGCGAAGCCCCTGGGGCCTATAAAAGACAGGTCCCAAGTTCAATTCGCTCTCTTGGCAGTTTCTATCGATAGACTTCTCGGCAGGGTCACGCAGCAGACCGAAACAACACTTGACCCTGAACTGCCTTGCAGCTGCACCCACAAGTAAGTGTCCAGTCAACGCACGCTACGCGATAGGCGTTCCTGACCCTTAATCCGTACCAGCTGGAAGCCTGCAGCCCAGGATTGAACAAGAGGCCATTGTTCCCTGACCCAGTGGGTTCCCTTTCCAGAAGATAAGTCTTGGCCTTTAGTGGTAGAAGTATTCTAGTTTTGTAGTATTTATGCATGAGTAGCGATTGCCTGTGTATATAATAAATGTGTTTTGATTTGAACCTTACTAACTGGTGTGTTGAGTTATTGATCAGCACTTGAACTTGAACCTCGTGGTGGTATCATAAAGATACCTGGCGACTCTAGAGCAAGGGAATAAAACAGCCAATTGAGTGTAAAGCACACTCACCAAAATGAGCAACAGTCCTTACCGGCGGGACCTGGCAGCGCGGGCAGCCTCCGGGGTCCTCGGAGGGGGGGTGTGGGGGGATCTGGCCCTGGGAGGTACCCCCATGGTGCCCTGGCCCGCGATTGGGGCCTACCGATCCACGGCCTGCGCCGTGGGAGCACTCTATTTTTCCGCGTCGGCTGCTATTCCTCCGCGATGGCCGACGTGGAGATGAACCCCTACCTGCGCATGTGCTGAGATGATGCCAGCACACGCTGCCGCTCCTACGCATGTGCCAACTCGCATCGGTCAGCGGAGGCCCTTCGGCACCAGTTGGCGTGGCGCAAACCACTCCGGCGCCGGCGTAGCCCCTGAAAGGTGTGGAGGATTCTGTACCTTTGGGGCTGCCCGACGCCAGAGTGGTTCACGCCACTCCTTCCCGCCGGAGTTACCTGCCCCGCCGATTCCCGCAGAATCCTGCCCCAAGTCTCTCCCATCTATCTTTACAGCTTAATCCCTGGAATCATTCTCGTCAATCTCCTCTGCATTCTCTGCAATGCCTTCACATCCTTCCCCATGCTCTGACTATCACAGTCTAGGTCATTAAAATATATCAGAAGAGCAAGGGTCTCAACATTGACCCCTGGGGAATTCCACTACATACCATCTTAGGGAGGAGGTAATGGCGTAGTGGTATTGTCTTTGGACTAGTCCAGAGACTCAGTTTACAGCTCTGGCCTCTCAGGCCCGCCACTGCAGATGGTAAAATTTGAATTCAATAAAAATCTGTAATTAAAAGTCTAATGCTCACCACAAAACCACTGTTGACTGTCGTAAAAACCCATCTGGTTCACCAATGTCCCCCAAGGAAGGAAATCTGCCATCCTTACCCAGTCTGGCCTGCATGTGACTCCAGACCCACAGCAGTTAAGAGTCAACCACTCTTAACTGCCCCTCAGGGGCAATTAGGGGTGGGCAGTAAATGCTGGCACAGCCTGTGATCCCACGTTCCATGAACGAATAAAAAAAAATTCTGAAAGACAAATATTTATCACTACTCTGTTTCCTGTCACTCTTGTCCAAGTGCTTACTTTATTCCATGAGCTAGAATATTGCTCACAAGTCTGTTGTTTGGCACTATGTCTTTTGAAAATCCATATAGACCACATCAACAGAATTGCCCTTACCAATCTTCTCTGTTACCTCCTCAAAATATTCCAGCAAGTTAGCTAAACGTGATTTTTCCATAATGAATCCATGTTGGCTTTCTTCAATTATCCTGCATTTGTCTAAGTGATTACTGATTTTGTCCTGTTTTCAGACATTTCCCTACAACTGAAATCAAACTGATGTAGCTGTTGGCTTTATCCCCACCCCTCTTTTTAAACAAGGATATAACATCCACAATTCTCCAGTCCTCCAGCACCACCCCTGTGTCCAAGGAAGGCTGCAAGATTATCACTAGTGCCCCTGCAATTTCAACTCTCTTTTCCCTCAGTACCCTTGGATACATAGAACATAGAACATAGAACAGTACAGCACAGAACAGGCCCTTCGGCCCTCAATGTTGTGCCGAGCCATGATCACCCTACTCAAACCCACGTATCCACCCTATACCCGTAACCCAACAACCTCCCCCTTAACCTTACTTTTATAAGGACACTACGGGCAATTTAGCATGGACAATCCACCTAACCCGCACATCTTTGGTCATCTAACCCACTTCTGGTAGCCTATCAGTTTAAAGTAGAGATAATTTCTCTAACACCTTCTCCATCTCAATTGCAAATTCTTCAGTGTACCAGTTACCTCCTTTCTCATCTCAGCCTGGGTAACTTCCTTTTGCTTTGTAAAGACAGATTTAATACACCTGCTTTTCCTCCCGCCTCTATGTGTAACTCTCCTTTCTATCCTCAATCGGTCCTCCTCTTTCTTTTACCATCATTTTATTATTTATATGCTTATAGAAGACCTTGAATTCTCTTTTATATTAGCTTCCAATCTCATTTCATGGTCTGTCCTTGCTCCTCTTAGTAGTTATTTCACTTTCCCTCAGGTCCTTCTATGTTCAGCCTGATTCTCCATTGTATTTTCGACCTGACATCTGTCAGATATACACTTCTTCCTTTTCATCCTCACCTCTCATCATCCGGGGTGCTCTGGATTTATTTGTTTCAGCTTTCCCTTTCAAGGGAATAAAGCTTGACATTGCATACAATATTCTTTCTTTGAAGTGTAGCCATCTAAGATGGACACTGGGCTACAAAATGGAGAACTGCTAAGGCTGCAGGGAAAAACAGTCTTAGTGAGGACAAACAGCTTGCAGAAGACTGTTTTGCATTTTGCACGTACAGAAACCAGTTTCTAGCCAGGTGCAGAGTTTCAGCCAAAGGTGCAAATGGGAAACAGATCTGCATAGTAATGAGGTGATCCAGATCCAGACCCCTGACAATAGAAACATTTAAGTATCGATGGATACTTTTCCATAGACGCCCAGACAGAATGGCGCCAAAGCAACCAACACAAAGAGCCGTAGGGACCGCCCCACCCATCGAGGAACGACCCTAAGATTGGGGAGTTTGAAAGATATCGATTGGGAAAGACCCAATCGATACCTAGCAGGTGAAAGAACCCACCCCAAGGGGCACGGACTTCTAGGACCTATAAGAGTAGGTCCCGCACATGGTTCGGTCTGTTGTTTTTGCTCCGGCCCAGACCTGTTACATCGCATCTTGACTCCAGTTTCATCACCGGCCGTTGAGCATCAGCCATCGAACTGTAAGTGCCAACACAACGATCGCTACGTGATCCAGACCTTGCTAGCCCTTGACAACTTTGCGAATCAGAAAGTTACAGACCAAGAACGGGACGAAGGCCTTGCTCCCTGACCTTGCCTGTTCCTGTCTAGATAAGTATTTAGTTGTTTAGTATTAGAAGTAAGTTAGTCTCTTTAGCGTATGCATGTGTATTTATTATATTTGTTATAATAAACACCAATCGTTTGGACTTACTAATCGGTGTATGGATTTATCACTTTGAACCTGACCTTGATATACTTGTGACGGTGTCTCAATACGGCACCTGGTGACTCCGAGCATAATTACACATACAGAGCCATAGTAGTGTTAAGCACACGGCCTTTAAACGGAGGCGTGTTAATCACACTCCAGTAAAACTAGCAACATTTAGTGGCGACATCCTGACGGGACGCGGTTACAAGTGGCACCCCCACTCCGTCGAGGACCCAGAAATTTGATTTAGAAATCCAATTGAGAAAAAGGAAAAATCACAAGTAATCAAGGTGTTCAAACCAATAAAGATAATTCGGAAGTGTGTTTTGTGCATGCGTACTAACAGGGTTGTAAGGTTAACCTGAGAGCTTTTTGTTGCGACGAACTGTCGGGAGTTTTTAAGCGGAACATAGCGAAAGCCTTACCCGTCTTGTAAAACATTACCTCAACACCCCCTGTCCTAAATTATGAGAGAAAGAGAAAATGGCCATGCAGGCAATGGAACGCCTCATGAACCCAGAAGGGTTTGTGGTTGCAGCGACCAGCAGTAGCCGAGTAGGTCAGTGTCCCGTCTGGGAGCTGGAACTCCGCAAGTATCTGAAAGGAAAGGGATGGCCCCTTTGGAATGAGTTCTGTATGAATGAGGAGACAGGTCCCGGAAGTATAGGACATACTTGGTGGGAGAACCTCTCTCAAATTCATAAGAAAAATCTTAGTAAATCACGCAAGCCGATGGCAATCGTGTCCTGTTTGGCACAGTTGCACTGAGGAGGTCGTTCAGACGCTCCGAGCAGAGTTAGAAGAGAGAAATAGGATGAGCAAAGTGCATGTCAGGGACATCGAGAAGGAAAACTTGGAACTAAGAGGGAAGCTGGCAGAGAAGGGTAGAGAGGTGGATGATGCCAAGAGGGCACATCAGTCATGTCTAGCCCATCTGAGCAGTTCCCAGACCCAGTATGAAAAAGCCTATCAAGGCGTGCAACGCGCCGTCCTGATAAGAGAGGAATCGGAAAAGCAGGTAGAGGCTTTGCAGAGGCAATGCTCTGACCTTAAGGCATCGTTAAGAGCACGCCATGCTGCCACCACAGAACAAAGACAAAGCACAGTGGATCATGCCAAGTGTAGGAAGCAGATTGCGGAGCTGCAATCTCTGCTTTCAGTGCAGAATGGGTTCCAAAGCACCTTTGGAACGCAGTTAGATGAGGAGAATGCCCCAGACTGGCAGGAACTGAGTGAGACAGCGCAGCGCTATGTTCAAGGAACATGTGCGCCGGCAGCGCAGCAGAAAAGGAAAGCACCCCAACCCCCCACAGATCAAATAGCTACCGCATCTATGAATCCAGTCACCACCCAAAGGAAAGCGACCACAGAAGGCGCACCCGATATCACCTACACCACCCCTTAACTGTAACCCAACTCAGGGACGCATGTGAGAAAATTACTCCGTTTCTCCCCACCGCAGACCCCCACCAATTTTTCGCGAAAGTGAAACAACAGGCGACCATGTACGGCCTGGACGAGAGAGAGCAGGTTAAGCTTACGGTTCTGAGCTTAGACCCGTCTGTAGTAGCAGCCCTCCCCGACCCGCAGAACGTTGGCGGAGGCACCCTAGAAGAAATGAACACCGCCATTTTAGATGCAATAGGATACAATAGAGGAGACCCAGTCGAAGGACTAAATAAGTGCCGACAAAAGAGGACAGAGCATCCCACAGCATTTGCAGGAAGGCTGTGGATCCATTTCACCGCAGTTTTCGGCGAGTTAGATAGAGTGCATTTGAACCGTGACAATATGGTCAAATGGACGCGCACCATAATCTCCCATGCCACAGATGCAGGACAAAGTGCTTGCAATAGTTACGACCCCTCAGAGAAGGCCCATAACGAGAAATGGTTTCTGAAAAGATTGTCCCGCGCTTGGGAACAATCGGTTCAGGGCAAAATTAAAATAAAGACCCCAGAGGAAGCTCAGGCTGCAGCGGACATTCAAGCAGTAAAAGTGCACCAAAGCCCCGCATGGGTAAATGAAGGGAAGAACAGCCCTCCACAGAAGTCGCTTGAATGCTACAACTGTGGCCAATTAGGACATTTTGCTAAGGAATGCAATGCACCCCAAAGATCACAGAGAGGCCAGCAGACAGGCACTCTGAACAGAAATAGAGCGAAGCCTATCCATAGTATATGGATACAGTCAGGACAGACCAATGTGGACGGAACGAACTGATGGTGTTCGGGCTCCCCCACTTGGGTCTGTGACACTCTTTGGGGTCAATCCGGGAGACCGGTAGTCACAGCAAAGGTTCGAGGGAAGCCCACAGAGTTACTTTGGGACACAGGAGGGTCCCGCACCACAATTAATTCCACCACCACGGCACGGGCAGACACGTGGCCGACCACCTCCACCATCACACTTAGCGGTTTTACAGGACATTCACAGCAGGGACACATTACAGCCCCCGTAGCAATCCAGCTCGGGAACATCTCTACCAAACACCCTGTCGTTTTAGTAAATCTTCCCCGTACAGCAGAACACATATTGGGAATAGACTTCATGAATGCCCATAGCCTGTCGTTCGACCCAGTAAACCAGTGTGTCTGGCGAATGGCAAGGTCAGACAGAGCACCCGCTACTCTCACAGTAGGAGAGTATGCTAATCGGATTAGCGCAGTAGGCGACTATTCTTTCGACCTGACTACACTAAGCACGGACAAACAAGTGAGAGCAGTTTTAAATAAACACAGGACAGCATTTGCCAGTCACCGGCACGACTGCGGCAGAATGACTGGACAAGTTCAAGTTACCGGACCTGACCCCCGACCACAGAAACAGTACAGATTTCCCCTAGAAGCAGAGGGAGAAATAGGAAAAGTAATAGATAGCTTATTGGAGCAAGGTGTACTTAGAACAGTAGCCTCGACCAATAATGCTCCTATTTGGCCAGTGAGAAAGCCCGACGGATCATGGCGTCTGACCATTGATTATCGGGAGCTCAACAAAGTAACCCCAGCAGTAGCCCCCACGGTAGCAACAAGTCCCGAGACCATGCTCAAACAGGGACTCCACTCCAAATATTTCACGGTATTGGACATTAGCAATGGCTTCTGGTCAATCCCATTGGCAAAGGCGTGCCAGTACAAATTTGCCTTCACATTCAAAGGACAGCAGTATACGTGGACATGCCTCCCACAAGGATTCCACAATTCACCCTCCATTTTCCACCGACAGCTGGCAAATGGTTTAGTAAAATTTTCCCGCCCCGAATGTCTGGTACAGTATGTGGACGACCTATTACTGCAGACAGACACCAAGGCAGAGCACATTACGCTTCTGGCCGAGCTCCTGGAACTTTTAACCTCGATCGGATGTAAAGTTAACCCCAGAAAGGCCCAGATATTGGAAAATAAAGTGATGTATTTGGGTACAGTCATCACGCACGGCAAACGCGAGATCAAATTCAAAAGGATTGATTCGATTGTCAAATTGCCCCTTCCCCAGAATGTTTCAGCCCTCCGATCGTTTTTAGGACTGGTTGGGTACTGTCGGAACCATATCGATGGCTTCACGACAAAGGCAGCCCCACTCTCAGACCTCCTTAAGAAAGGAGCACCTTGGGAATGGCTTCCGCAGCATACAGAGGCTGTGGAGGAGTTAAAGAGAGCCCTTAGCGCAGCACCCGCGCTACAAGCCCCAGACCAACTCTCCCCCTATGCAATAGAGGTAGCGAGCACAGATCTGACCCTCTCGGCCGTGTTACTTCAGGAACGGCACGAGCAGCTAAGACCCGTGGCTTATGCCTCAAGACTTTTAGACCCAGTAGAACAAGGATTCTCAGACTGCGAGAGGCACCTCCTAGCAGTTTTCTGGGCAGTTCAATACTTTTCCTACATTACCGGACTCAATCCCATCACCATTTTTACCGAGCACACCCCCACACAGTTACTCCTAGACGGTCGACTGAAGGACGGTTCAGTTAGCCAGATTAGGGCAGCTAGGTGGACGTTACTTTTACAAGGACGGGACATTACGGTTAAACGGACCCGGACACACACATGTTTAGCCAACAACCTCCAGTATCCAGGACAGCCCCATGAATGCGAAATTGTTGCACCCCTACACAACACAGGACCCTTCATAGCGAAGACACCCCCCAGGAAGATAGGGAACCCAAGACAAAGCCCCCAACACACAGACACGTGTGGCCCACTGAAAATATACGTGGACGGTTCATCCACAGTTTTAGATGGTGAGCGTATCACTGGATGCGGCATCTATGTCGAGGATGCGCAGGGTCGCGCTTTAGAGGAGATTGCATTAAAATTGCCAGGTCATTTAGGTGCGCAGGCAGCAGAGCTCGCGGCCATAGCTTACATAGTGGACCACCCCGATTCTTTCCCCAGCCCGGCAGACATATATTCGGACAGTCTATATGTCTGCAACAGTTTAACGGATTTTCTACCCCTGTGGAGGACACAAGATTTTGTCTCCGCAGACGGGAAACCCCTTCCATCAGCCCCTTTACTCCGCCACATCCTAGACAAAGCGGAGGATAGGACCTTTGGCATTATCAAAGTTAGAAGTCACCATAGGTCATCCCCCCCTGGAAATGTAAAAGCCGATGCATTGGCAAAAGCAGGTTCCAGGCGAGGACACTTTTGGACACCCCCAGCTAGCGCACCAGCTAGCGCCCCTGTGAGTGCAGTTCAAGTCTCACAGACGGACATTAAAGATTTAGCCAAGGCACAGAAACAGGATACAGATCTCAGGGAGATTTTTAAAGGAAATTTTGTGTCACAGTACGATAAGTTCCGACACGCTCTGACCACACATGAGGGTGTGATCATCAAGGACCAGCTTTATGTGGTCCCGCAACAGGATAGAAATCAGATGATTGCCTTGTTCCATGACGGACACGGACACCAAGGGATCGACCCGACCACGAGGCACCTCAGGCAACTCTGTTGGTGGCCTAATTTAAGGACCGATGTTACCCATTACATCGAGAATTGCCTTATTTGCGCCCAGAATAACCCGGAGAGGTATTCCAAAAAGGCACAGCTTCGGCATACTCGACCAGTTAATGGCCCCTGGACAAACCTCCAGATCGACTTTATAGGACCATTGCCCCCTTGTAGGAATGGCTATAAATACGTGCTGGTTGTGATTGATACCTTTACCAAATGGTTCCCCTCAAGAACCAATACAGCTAAGACAGCTGCGAAGATCCTGACCCACCACATCTTCACGAGATGGGGTCTACCCAGAAGTATAGATTCAGACCAGGGATCTCACTTCACAGGACGTGTCATGAAGAACGTCCTGACCATATTCGGCATTAAACAAAATTTTCACATTGCGTATCACCCACAGTCAAGCGGGATTGTAGAGCGCATGAATCGGACCCTAAAATCGACCCTTAGAAAAATGGTTCAGGAAAACAATTCAGCATGGGATTCAGTGCTCCCATTCGCACTCATGTTTATCCGCAACACGGTTTCAACATCCACAGGTTTCACCCCACACACACTCATGACCGGACGTCCTATGAAAGGTACAGAATTCCTTTTAGGACTGGACATGACTAGCCCTGAAGTGACGGCCCTCACGCATGAGAAAGCTGTTAAAGACCTAGTTGAGACTGTGAGGTCTGCACAGATCGCAGCCGCAGTTCAACTGGGAAAACGACGAAAACAGAGCACAGCTTGTTTTAACAAAAATTTACACCCCACAGAATTTCAGGTTGGGCAACAGGTAATGCTATCTGTGTATAACCCCAGCAGTTTTTTGGCACCAAAATATTCCGGGTCGTACTCAATTTCGGACAAAATTAGCCCCTCAGTTTACAGGATAAAATACCCCAATGGAAAGACTGCGTGGTTTCATATTAACCAGCTAAAGGCATATGGAACACAATCTAACCACGCACACCATGTCTTACTGGACGCAGCAGAACATCTCGCCCCGCTCACTAGAGACACGTTTCCACCATCCCCCTCGACCAGTTCCTCATTGGACTCGCCCACGACTCCGCCCACTGACCACAACAGACCACGCCCCGGAACGCCCACAAGCTGCCACAGCAGAGACAGCGAAACTGACACTGACTTTCAGGACAGCCACAGCACACATCCCTACAGCCCACACTTTAGCGACTATGACCTCGACTCCAGTGACCCCATGGAGGTCACCTACGTTAAATACCCAGACCCACCACCCGACCCCGACGAACCCGACAATGCCCCTTCAAGTTTAGACCCCACACTTTGGCACAGGGACAATTCATGCAGACTTGTCCGTAATGATGAAAGTGACCCCCAGTCACATAACTCTAAGATTGCATGCCTGATCCACACAAGGGTGTGGGATCCGGGAGAGCAGGACGGCACGGTGTCTGACTCCCGATACGGCAACCCCTTTGTGACCCTGTTCACAGAGGCAGAGGAAAAGTGAGGTGTCCAGATGATGTAAAATAGGAACCGCTTGAGGGAAGCGATATCCTTTCTGATGGAACCTGCACGTATGTTTTGTTTGTAAGTTTGCGTTTGTTTGTCTTTTAATGTTAATGGTTCAGTTGGAGGTTGGCCATCTTCTTTTCAGCTGAAAAGCTTGTGACCGCCTCGCACGCACTTTAGCTTGTCCGCCGATACCTTTGAGAACTTCAGTTCCCAATCCAATGGTTTGATTGGAGATCTTTTCAGCTGTAAGGCTTGTGACCGCCTTACACGCACACTAGTTTATCTGCAGAAACTTCTGAGAACTTCAGTTGTATTCCTCTGATGAACCGACATGGTTCACGACTTGTTCCCTGTTTTCAGATGTTGGAGCATCTTGGCTCCACCCTTGTTTTTAGGTGCCCCTCTATTCGGTGAATAGAGGCTGCAATCCCACGGTTAACACATTCTTGCCCGTTCATTCCAGGTTACTCAGGCAGTGGAGAAACGGCACTGAGGACCCGTCCTGTCTGAGAACCCCCCTTTGGTCAGCCAAGCTCGGGTACGGCACAGCACGCCTTACCCGGGGATTCCATCCAAATCTTACCCGTAGCGGCCCATACGCAACTCATTCGACCTTTTTCGTTTCAAAATTTGCTTTCATTTTTCGTTAGGTAGCCCTTAGGCCGCCATCCCACATGCTATTTACATCCAGGAACATTCGGATGGTAAATTTGCAAAGCCTGCGAGACGGCTCGCAGGAGGAAAGTTGTTAGGTGTATTTCTGCTCCTAAATTCGCTTTTGTAAAAGAAAATGAGGGGAGTCACAGGGAGTGACTTGGCCAGTCATTTAAGGGTCAATTGGAATGAGAGGACAGATACACTAACAGTACAGATATTAAACTGTGTATTGACAGATACTGTGCTTGATCCCATAGCTTTCGAAAGTCGAAGGAGGGTTCACGGCAAGGATCGGTCATACAGAAGGAAGAGGACAAAGAGAACGAAGAGAAGACCATGATGGAAGCCTACCTATTACTGTTAAATGTTGTATTTGTATATGTGGAAGCAAGTCACGTTTCCCCCACAACCCCCGCCGTCAATGTTTCCCTCACACCAACTTCCCTGTGCTCAGCACTGATCAGCGAAGTTCAGACCTGGTGCACAAAATTCATGACATGGTACTCAATGGCGTATGTGATTGAATCACTGTTGGTGATTGCAATTCTCTGCATCATAGTACAGACCCTCAGGTTGAGGAAATGGAAAAGGAGAGCCTCCCGTTCCTGCCCCTCAACCATTTACGGAGTTCAATCCCCTATTTTCGGTTTTCACCAATCCCCCAACCCCTTGATGCCTAGGAAATGAATAAAGCAATATGTGAATAAAGAAGATACTAATGTATTATATGGTTCTGAACTCGACTGCCGAGTCAGAAAGTGACATGTAATGTGGTGTGAATGGATAAGGTTTTTTTTAGACTGTAATAAAATGTTTAAAATGAGATAAGGATAGTAGTTATGATAGGTAGAGGTTCCCGAATATTGGTTAAGCATGTCCCCTTTGACATAGCGCCAAGTAGAAAATGTGAGTTAAAATTTTTTTTGCCATAGTTAAAGACAGAGTAGACGCCCAGGAACTTGCTAAGGTCAGGGAACCCAAAGAGGGCACCCAAAGGCACTCGAAGAAACATGGATAGGTGATCCTTCACAATTTCTCGTGAGGATCACAAGGAGGGAATGTAGCCATCTAAGATGGACACTGGGCTACAAAATGGAGAACTGCTAAGGCTGCAGGGAAAAACAGTCTTAGTGAGGACAAACAGCTTGCAGAAGACTGTTTTGCATTTTGCACGTACAGAAACCAGTTTCTAGCCAGGTGCAGAGTTTCAGCCAAAGGTGCAAATGGGAAACAGATCTGCATAGTAATGAGGTGATCCAGATCCAGACCCCTGACAATAGAAACATTTAAGTATCGATGGATACTTTTCCATAGACGCCCAGACAGATGGCGCCAAAGCAACCAACACAAAGAGCCGTAGGGACCGCCCCACCCATCGAGGAACGACCCTAAGATTGGGGAGTTTGAAAGATATCGATTGGGAAAGACCCAATCGATACCTAGCAGGTGAAAGAACCCGCCCCAAGGGGCACGGACTTCTAGGACCTATAAGAGTAGGTCCCGCACATGGTTCGGTCTGTTGTTTTTGCTCCGGCCCAGACCTGTTACATCGCATCCTGACTCCAGTTTCATCACCGGCCGTTGAGCATCAGCCATCGAACTGTAAGTGCCAACACAACGATCGCTACGTGATCCAGACCTTGCTAGCCCTTGACAACTTTGCGAATCAGAAAGTTACAGACCAAGAACGGGACGAAGGCCTTGCTCCCTGACCTTGCCTGTTCCTGTCTAGATAAGTATTTAGTTGTTTAGTATTAGAAGTAAGTTAGTCTCTTTAGCGTATGCATGTGTATTTATTATATTTGTTATAATAAACACCAATCGTTTGGACTTACTAATCGGTGTATGGATTTATTACTTTGAACCTGACTTTGATATACTTGTGACGGTGTCTCAATACGGCACCTGGCGACTCCGAGCATAATTACACATACAGAGCCATAGTAGTGTTAAGCACACGGCCTTTAAACGGAGGCGTGTTAATCACACTCCAGTAAAACGAGCAACAGAAGGTAGCTCATTGTTCAGCCATCATCCTTTTTGCCAACTTTTGATTCTGACTCATTCAACTCAGATGCATTCTCATCCCATTGAAGTTGACTTTGCCCTAATTAATTACCCTGCTCTGGATTGCTACTTGTCCTTTTCCATGGCCAACCTATACTTCTGATACAATGGCCACTATCCCCTTACTGCTGTCCCACTGTTATTTGATCCACTTGGGCCAACTCATTCCCCATAACTAGACCCAACAGTACCCGGCTTCTCATTGGATCAGAAACATACTGCAGCAGGAAATGATCTTGAGCACATTCCAGGAACTCTCACCCCTCTTGTCTCTTAGCCCAGTCTATATTTGGATAAGTGAAGCCCCAGTATAATTGTTCTATAATTCGTACACATCTCTGTCATTTATTTGCATATTTGCTTCTCTCTATGTCCCCTGTTGCAGGTCTATATACTACACCAATCAATATTACTGCACCTTTTTCGTTCCTCACCCCTAGCCAGAGAGATTCCTTCCCTTGGTTCCACTGGACCATCTTCTCCGACCAGCACTGTAATGTCATCTTTAATCAGTATGTTAGCACAGTGGGTAGCACTGTTGTTTCACAGCTCCAGGGCCCCGGGTTCGATTCCCGGCTTGGGTCACTCTCGGAGTCTGCACATTCTCCCCATGTCTGCGAGGGTTTCCTCCGGGTGCTCCGGTTTCCTCCCACAAGTCCCAAAAGACGTGCTGTTCGGTCATTTGGGCATTCTGAATTCTTCCCCTATGTACTGGAACAGGCGCCGGAATGTGGCAACTAGGGGCTTTTCACAGTAACTTCATTGTAGTGTTAATGTAAGCCTACTTGTGATAATAAAGATTATTGTAATTATTATATTCTCCGTTTTGTAGGGGCCTCACGGTAGCATGGTGGTTAGCATCAATGCTTCACAGCTCCAGGGTCCCAGGTTCGATTCCCGGCTGGGTCACTGTCTGTGTGGAGTCTGCACGTCCTCCCCGTGTGTGCGTGGGTTTCCTCCGGGTGCTCCGGTTTCCTCCCACAGTCCAAAGATGTGCGGGTTAGGTGGATTGGCCATGCTAAATTGCCCGTACTGTAAGGTTAATGGGGGGATTGTTGGGTTATGGGTATACGGGTTACGTGGGTTTAAGTAGGGTGATCATTGTTCGGCACAACATCGAGGGCCGAAGGGCCTGTTCTGTGCTGTACTGTTCTATGTTCTATGTTCTATATTATTACTGCCATTTCTCACTCTGGAAAGGGCGGCACGATGGCCCAGTCATTAGCACTGCTACCTCACAGCGCCAGGTACCCCGTTTCAATTCCAGCCTTGGGTGACTGTGTGGAGTTTGCAGATTCTCCTCGTGTCTGCATAGGTTTCGTCCGGGTACTGTGTCTTCCTCCCACAGTCCAAAGATGTGCAGGTTAGGTAGATTGACCATGTTAAATCACCCCTTAGTGTCCAAAGATGTTCAGGTTAGGTGGGGTTACGGGGATAGGGCACTTCTTAACTGTGATGTGACCATCACAGGCAGCATGGTGGCACAGTGGTGAGCACTGCTGCCTTACAGCTCCAGGGTCCTGGGTTCAATTCCGGGCTCGGGTGATTGTGTGGAGTTTGCAATTTCTCAAGTGTCTGCGTGGGTTTCCTCCGGGTGCTCCGGTTTCCTCCCACAGTCCGAAGATGTGCAGGTTAGGTGGATTGGCCCCTTAGTGCCCAAAAGTTTAGGTCAGGTTACAGGGATAGGTTGGAGGCATGGGCTTAAGTAGGGTGCTCTTTCCCAGGGCCGGTGCAGACTCCAAGGGCCAGATGGCCTTCTTCCACACTGTAAATTCTATGATTCAATGATTCTAATTGTGCAACACACACAATACTCAACCTTACGGATGCATCACCATGACTCCAGCTGCTGCTTGAATTCCAAGTTTCTGCAGCTGAAGACACTTCCAGCAGATGAAGTGCTCGAGAGCACTTTGTATCTGCACAATTTCGCTCATCCAGCAGGATGCACATTCCACATGGCTGAGCTGCACTGACATGACTTAAACTTTTTAGAAAGTGATTACTACAGTATGGTGTAATATAATAACACATCTGTCACTTACCAATCATCTCCTCCTGCACAGTTCAGAAAAGCCTGTACTTATCAACCAATCAACCTGTGACATTACTTTTAGATTTTTTTCTGTCAACTCCTCGCTTGCTCGTTGCTCCCTCCCTCTTGTGCCTCTTTATGAAGTCTCACCACTGTCAGACTCATTTCTTTGCATTCAGTAGGTAAATACTTGAACACAGACATTGATTAAAATTCCTTAATTTTTCTAAATCAAAAGAAAACTCAGACTTAGAGTGGTACGATCGGGGAATCAATTTTACCCCTCCTCATGTGACCACAAAAGAAATGCGACCAAACAAACCCATCCTTAGCATCGTAACTCCTCACCCACAGCATTCCTGTCCAGAAAAGTGTGTTAAAATCAGGGCTTTATATTTTGATTCAGAAAAATTGTTTCTATCTTATCTTTAATGTCCTTATTTTTATGATTTCACAGATCAGTTGAGCAACTGTGGAAGCACCATGTTGCTGTGATGGTAAGATCAAATGTTACCGCCCACATTAGTAAGATCCATTTGATTCTCAAATAAACAACAATAGCACTTTAATATTACGGTGTTGCTCATTTCTCAGATTTAGTAGAATTTGCTTCAAGTGAACATGAATCCAGTGAAACTCAGCCAATAATAGGCATATCCCAATCAGTCACATTTTTAAAGCAAGTGAATTTTCCTACTTCTCAAGATAGCAACATTTCAGCATAGTTCCTGATATGTAGCAATTTCTGGTTTTGGGAATACAGAATTGACACTGAGCTTAAAGCATTAGGGTGCAGCCAAAAATAAATAGATTAGTATGTTTGTCAGAGGTTCACAGAGCAAAGGTAACTCAGTTCTGGAACAGGTAACTCTTCTTGAGCAGCTAATTCAGAATTAACTGCCACCAATAATGAGGCCAAATTTGTGTATTTTGTGTAGACCTACCGTGAAGAGTATATAAAGGCATGGGGAAAGCACGACATTGAAGTCCTACTCTGTCCGTCAGTAGGTCCTGCTTTTCAGACTGGACGTGCTGGAAAACTGTCAGGTAGGCAAAAGTTCAGGAATATCTGCTTCCGATAAAACTACAAGGTTGTACCAGAGAATGAACGATAGTTTCATGTTTACTATTGTATTAATTCGCATAGAGGGGAATCAGATGGGGCACATCTTTTAGTAATGTATATCCATAGGTGCATTTATGATGTGGGTACAATTCTGAGTTGGTGTTTTTGTCACAATTTTTATGAACTGGCAATAAATGACAGCCACTCTGATTGCCTCAATGACTTGTCAGCTCTCAATGGTTCAATCTCTTCTCCTGATACTGCATTCCATGGGATTCACAAAGCTGCACTCCTGCCTCTAGTCATCAGCATATTTCCAACACATCTGCAGACCACTAGCTTTACTAAGCTGGCACTGCCCCGGGTTTCTTTGAACGCCAGGCTCCCAATCTATAAAAAGATTTCCAGGGCTTCTCTGAGCTCTAACTACCTGGAACTTGTTAACATATCCTAGAGTTTCTCGGTGAGCTGCAAACCATATGAGGTCCAAACTGCCACAACGCATCTGTTATCTGTCCAATTATACGTGGAGAATCGATTTTATTTCTGTTTGCGAGTAAATAGGAAAGGCCACTTTAGGATGTGACGCACCTTGTAAATTAGGAGGTAGTCATTAATGATGTATTGAAGATTCAGATTTATTTTTTTAATTTTAAAAAAAAATTTAGATTACCCAATTATTTTTTCCAATTAAGGGGCAATTTAGCGTGGCCAATCCACCTACTCTGCACATTGTTTTTGGGTTGTGGGGGTGAAACCCACGCAGACACGGGGAGAATGTGCAAACTCCACATGGACAGTGACCCAGAGCCGGGATCGAACCTGGGACCTCAGCGCCGTGAAGCGGTTGTGCTAACCACTAGGCCACCGTGCTGCCCAAAGAAGATTCAGATTTATAAAAATGTAATGTAATAGCATATTTATTTTAGAAAAATAATACAATTGATAATGTACAATATTATAGCACTGGGGGCAGGATTCTCAGGTCTGCCAGCCACATGTTTCTCGATCATGCACCGTCCGCTGGTGGTGGCATCCTATCTTCCTGCCGATTGTCAATAGGATTTCCTATTGTAACCACTTCATGCCGCTGCAAAACCTGCTGGCGGGGGTGCGCTGGTGGCGGGAAAATTGAACCACAATGACCGGAGGCGATGGGGTAGTGGTATTGACACTGGAATTGAAAGTCTATTGATGACCATGAAACCATTGTTGATTGTTGTAAAAACCCGTCTGGTTCACTAATGTACTTCAGGAAGGAAATCTGCCAAACTTAACTGGCCTGGCCTACATGTGACTCCAGACCCACAGCAATGTGGCTCAGGAGGCAGGACAGTAACATAGTGGTTAGCACAGTTGCCTCACAGCTCCAGGGTCCCAGGTTCGATTCCCGGCTTGGGTCACTGTCTGTGTGGAGTCTGCACTTTCTCCCCGTGTGTGCGTGGGTTTTCTCCTGGTGCTCCAGTTTCCTCCCACAGTCCAAAGGTGTGCTGGTTAGGTGGACTGGCTATGCTAAATTGCCCTTAGTGTCCAAAAGGGTTAATTGGGGTTACTGGGTTAAAGGTGCTGGGATGCAGGTGTGTACTCTAGTGCGGTGCTCTGGGATGGGCCAATATGGCCTCCTTCTGCACTGTAAATTCTATGATTCTCAAAATAAAATTACAAATACATTATTTAAAAATACTTTTCCCAACAGCTTCTTCCAGCTACACAATTATTTACAATTTGTTAAATTTTCCTGCGGGTGTTGTGCCTGTTACCAAAGTGACGAAGGAAGACGAGGAGGAGCTAATGAATTATCATGGCTACAAAAATGATTCCTGGGATAAAACTTTCAAGAAGGTCAGTGTGAGATAAGTATGATAGTTTTGTTTATGGGTGCTTTATCATATGATTTCTGTTCTTCCTCTCACTGTACATGTGGCATTTAAAACCAGATTTACTCGCGGACAAAGTCCCTTTGCTTTTGATGCACAAAGTCTCAGAATAACGCCGAGAAACTTCCAAGTGTGCAGTTGGATTTCTGGATGCTTAACAGGCAGGGACCTCCACCTGCCATTTATTATGGCGCTGACTACATCAGAAACATTCAGAGCTGGGCAGACGATGCAAATTCTGGCAGCTGCAATGCAGCAGGTGCCCTGGGCTAGACTACTTAGTGCTGCGGTGAGAACTTGGTCCAACTGGAAGCCATTGTGAGGGAGGCGAGAACAGGTAGAGGAGACTACCAAAATCGTTTTGATGAAGCAGCAGGATAGCGACGTCTGCTCCTTACGGGGATTATGGGATAGCTGAATGAAGAAGCGCACCTGACAGTGTCAAACATGACAGAAATAATGAAAACAAAAACATTCAACTTCAGGGAATTTGACTTGCATATTTTTCTGGGAGAGGTTTGAAACGACAATGGCCGGCTCTTTCAGGCTGGGAGTTGGAAACCTCTGCACTAGAAAACCAAGGAAATATAGAAGATTGCACTGGCACTCGGTGTCTCAGTGGCCCTCACCTCAGATCCCTTCTCCAGTCTCAAAATTAACATGATTACCTCACCAGAACAGCAACCCTAAGATACGTGTGACTTACATTTTAAGTGAACTGTATTTAAATGTCACAGATACTCATTTCATTGACTGTAATGGTGATATATGGATCATAATTCACACACCTGTCATTATCAGTAAGTAGCAGAGGCAAACTCCCCTTGAAAAGAGGCCAACTAGTAGCCTCCTGTAGTGCCTCAGCTTAAGATGAATAATATTAGAAATTAATTATTAAAATTATATTCATCCCATACAACCACTGCAAGACGATGAAGAGGAAGAGAAAGTTGAAAGCAGGCAGCATCTTGCCATCTCTGCATTGCTAATCTGTTCATCACTGACACCATAATTTACCCATTCTCTATCTGTCGGCAGTCCTGAGAAAACAATGCGATATTTAGATAATTGCAATGCAAGAATTAGGAAGAGCTGTCGGGATAAGGCTCATTATTAGGTGAGTCACAGAACATGAGCATGTCAGGGGAGTTAAAGGAACCAGTGGGAACTCCTAGAGGCGGGAGAAATCAGCCCCTATCTTGTGGAGATATGAGGTGGGATTCTCCGTTTGCTGACGCTTAAATCGAGAAACTCGATTTGATGCAGAATAGCCTCCGACGCCAAAATTGCGCTAGGTGCCAGTTTGCCGCCAAATCGGGATTCTCCGGCACCCTGAAAATGGTGTAAATGTGTCGCTTGCAGTAAAAGTACAGTAGGTATCGCAATAGCGGGCCTGACACCCTATTCTCCGGGCCCCTCGAGATTCACCACCGTTGATGGACCGAGTTCCCGAGGGTGTGGTTTACTTGTGCTCTTATAAGTCGTGAACTGGCGTTGTGGCTGATGAGCGAGAGAGAAACATTTTAGTCAGGAGGGATGCGAATAATGGACCCCTGAAAAATCCAGCCAAAGGAATGGTTTAATACTTAATAATCTTTATTGTCACAAGTAGGCTTACATTAACACTGCAATGACGTCACTGCGAAAAGACCCCAGTCGGCATAATCCAGCGCTTGTTTAGGTACACGGAGGGAGAATTTACAATGTCCAAATTAACTAACAGCACAAGCGGGATTCTCCATAGCCTGATGCTGAGTTCAGCGATTGGGCGGAGAATGGATTTCCACGCCGAAATCAGGGCTGGCGCTGGTTTGAAGCCAGTCAGCCATGCACCGCCCCCTCCAAACTGGCGTCATCGCGCCATTTTAATGTCGTTGGTGCATCATCGGCTGGCCCTTCCATGATGCTCCTCCCCCAATGGGCTGAGTTCCCGATGGCGCTGGCCACATATTGTCTTAGCGGTCAGGAACCCGGTGTGTCGGCTGCTGTCTGTGTCCAGCGCCGACCCTACACTCGGCCGGGATCCATGTCGCTGGCTGCGAGGTGGGGCTTCTGCAAGGGCTGGGGGAACTGATGGGGGGTAGCCAGGGGGTGGGCTGTGTGGTGATATGCATCACTGTAGATACACAACGGGTTAATGTAAGTACACGTAGACTAGCTAGACACTAGAGGGAGCATCAGAGACATGACACACAGACACTCAACCAATAGGTCAGTAAGATTGGACACGACCAATGGGCATTCACGATACACACAGAGGTGACACTACCACAGGGGGGCATTACACCAACCCATATATAAAGGACACAACACACATGACCTTCCTCTTTCCAGTGGAGACACTCAGTGAGTACAGACACAGGGTTGATTCAACATCACACCCACCACCTGGATTGTAGCAGACTGGTTCGTCAGTCTGAGTAGCTATAGAAGGATTAACAGTCGAGGTGAATCCGAGTAGGAGAATTGTAAATAGTTCAATAAACGTGTTGACGTTATCTCCACGTCTGAACCTTCCTTTGTCAGAGTGCACATCAAGGAAGCAGCTTATGCTACGCCAAGAGCATAACAAAACAGGCTATGGGGTCGCGGATGGTGGGTTGGGTTCATTTAAGGGGAAGATAGTTAAACATATGAAGGAGAAAGGAATAGGTTATATTGATAGCGCTAGATGAAGACAGTGGAGGAGGCTTAGGTGGAGCATAAACCATTTGGTCTGACTGGCCTGTTTCTTTGCTTTAACTTCAGGTAATACATTGTAAATCCTCAGATAAGAATAAAAACCAAGCCACATGATGAAGGTATAAAGTGCAACGTTTCGATAATAAGCATGTTGACTTTTAGCAGTGTTGCAATAAATTACATAATCACAGAATACTACAGTACAGAAGAGGCCTTCGGCCCATCGAGTCTGCACCGACGCATGAAAGGCCCTGACCTGCCCACTTAATCCCACTTGCCAGCACTTGGCCCATAGCCTTGAATGTTATGACGTGCCAAGTACTCATCCAGGTACTTTTCAAAGAATGTGAGGCATCCCACCTCTACCATCCTTGCAGGCATTCCAGACAGTCACCACTCTCTGGGATCAACATTTTTCCTTAAATCCCCCCCTAAACCTCCCACCCCTCACTTTGAACTTGTGTCATCTCGTAATTGACCCTTCAACTAAGGGGAACAGCTGCTCCCTATCCACCCTGTCCATGCCTTTAATAATCTTGTGCACCTCAATTAGATTGCCCCTCAGTCTTCTCTGCTCCAGAGAAAACAACCCAAGTCTATCCAACCTCTCTCTGTAACTTAAATGTTCCATCCCAGGCAACATTCTGTAAATCTTCTCTGCACCCGCTCCAGAGCAATTACATCCTTCCTATAATGTGGCGACCAGAATTGAGTAATCCAGCGGTGGCCTCACCAAAGTTCTATTCAGCTCCATCATGACCTCCCTGCTTTTGTTATTTATGCCCCGGTTGATAGAAGTGATTGTCCCATATGCATTTTACACCACCCTATTCACCTACCTTTCTGCCTTCAAAGATCTACGGACAAACATGCCAAGGCCCCTTGGTTCTTCGGAACATCCCAGTGTCATATTGATTTTGCTACATTAGATTTGTCTCAAATGTTGCACATGTTGACCTCAATTAAATCAAATGCAAATTTGACTGGAGAGTTTTAACACCTACATTAATAATCTACTTCTCCAAATGCTAATATTTTTAGTTTGCTTGTGTTTCAGGCGGTATCAGGAGGTGTTGGTCTTCCCTTAGCTGTGCAGTGTGTGGCCTTACCCTGGCATGACGAACTCTGTCTTTGTTTCATGAGGGAGGTGGAAAAGCTTGTCAAAAAGAAGAAAGGAACTCAGCAGCCTCTGGAAAAGAGTAACTTAAGTGTTCAAGCAGACGCTGAGTTACTTAAAGAGCAAACCTTGCTCTGAGGGCAATTAATTCATTGAGCTCGATTCGCAATTTCATTTTTAATTACACAGCAGTTCTGCTTTTATGGCTATTTCACAACTGATAACTATCTGCTGCCACTGATCTCTGAAACTCCGTACAGTCAGTTTTCTGGATGACAATGGAGCACTCAATGTTTAAAAGACGTATTCTCAAAAACTGAGTAGAAATATACAGAATAAAAATAGATGCACAAGTTGCTAATCTTTGTGACTGTTGCTTCTTCAAAAGCCCTAGTGATAGGGCTATTAAATAATTCAAGAGCATTTCACACAGACTATGTTGCTGCATTTCCACCAATGTGAAAGGTAAGTTTTAAAAATAGCCTGCCTGAGGTTACTGAGGTGTAGACAAGTTCATTGTTCAAGAAAGAACTTTCATTTATATAGCACTTTCTGGATCTCAAGATGCTTCGTAGCCTACTGAATACTTTATTGGCATATTGTATTTGAGCTTGTATTGCGGGAGCCACAGCAAGCAATTTTTGCACAGCAAGGTTCCACAAGGAGCAAGAGGTGTTCAATAAGGGACAAATAATAGAAGCAGGCCAGATAGAAGCCCCCTGCTCTTCTTCCACTAGTGCTATTTATGTCTACCTGAGTGGGCAGACGGGATCTCAGTTTACCTTCTCATCTGAAAGATGGTATCAGAAGTCATGTAGCACTACCTCAGTACTGCACGAGAGTGTCAAGCTAGATTACGCACCCAAGTCTCTGGAGTGGGACCTGAACTGATAATCTCCTGACCAAGAGGTAAGTGTGCTATCACTGAGCTGATTCCTAAAGCACTTAAAGAGTTGACACACTATATTAACACAGCACTATCACTGAGTGCATAGTTTACTGTGTGGCAGAACTTGTGTTCCCACTGATATGAAAGATATGAGGAGGCACAAATACTTTAAGATTTCGGAAGTGAAATACTCTTGTTGGAACAAGTGTCAATATGTTATACTTGTGCAGTATTATCACTTCATAATCCATTTGCTATAAAGTGCTTTGGGATGTAACAAAGATCTGATATAGTGCTATATAGGTGGAAGTTTGATTTTAATTATTTGAGCACTGTTGGAGAGTCAGGATGATGATAAGATGCTGGAGGTGAGTTCTGCTGTGGAAAGAGATGACAGGTAAGTAAGATCAGGAGTTGTAATTTGAAAGGGGCACTAGACAGCACGGTAGCACAAGTAGATAGCACTGTGGCTTCAAAGCGCCAGGGTCCCAGGTTCAATACCCGCTGGGATACTGTCTGTGCGGAGTCTGCACGTTCTCCTCGTGTCCACCCTCGTGTCTGCGTGGGTTTCCTCTGAATGCTTCGGTTTCCTCTCACTATCCAAAGACGTGCAGCTAAGGTGGATTGGCCATGATAAATTGCCCTTAGTGACCAAAAAGGTTAGGAAGGGATATTGGGTTACGGGGATAGGGTGGAAGTGAGGGCTTAAGTGGGTCGGTGCAAACTTGATGGACCAAATGGCCTCCTACTGCACTGCATGTTCTAAGTTCTAGACATGTGGTAGCTGGCTTGATGCTTGACCATTGCCAATGACAATATGAAACTTGGACATTTAAAAATATATAAAATCATGGGTCGTGTGCATCGCTGGCCAAGCCAGCATTTATTGCCCATCCCTAATTTTGCCTGAGAAGGTTGAGTAAGTTCCCCTGAGTAGGTGGGAGACAGATCCAAAACTTCTCCAGCGGCAAGCAGTGGATTTAGGCAGGTAGGCCTGAGTACTACGCAAAAGAACAATGCATTGTTCCAACAAAAGATCAATGGCCCAAGGCAAGAAATCAAAATTAATAGGTCAGCATGGCAGACAGATGTTGACATGATTTTGTATGATAAAGTATTGACATGAGTTTTTCCATTTTAAATGTTGACATAGATCATTGATTCAAAGTGGAAGGGATTTGTAAGAGCACTGCCCAGAGACCGTGATGGTAATGTGTTTTGACTGGTTCCTCAGAAATAAAAAAATCCCAGTTGCTTGAAGCAACGTGTTTGTATTAATGATCATTTTTGAATTCTCAGTGGAAATAAAGTTTAAAAAATAAATCACTGTTTAACCATTTAGAACTCAGCACAAAATATAAAGCTTCCAACTGTTTTAGTTTCATTCGTCAATATATGTACAATGCTGTAAAGAACACTTGAGTATAGTAATGATTTGGGAATATCATCAAAATTGGAGTTTGCGTATTACATTGAGGATATTTATAAGCAAATCAGAAACATAAATAAATATGCTGCAGGTAAAGAGTGCACAGGCAGAAAGGTGACCGTCAGACAGTAGAAGCAGTAGGCAGGTAGTGCAAGGGTCTCTTGGGTCCATCTTCCTGTCCAACAGTTTTTCTGTTTTGGATACTGTTGGGGAGGTGGTTTCTCAGGGGAATGCAGCAAGAGCCAGGACCGTGGCGTCACCAGTGTCTCAGCTGCGCAGGGCGGGAGAAATAACAGTGGGAGAGCAAGAGTAATAGGAGATTCCATCATAAGGGGAATAGATAGACATCTTTGTGGCTGTAGACATGACACCATCATGGTTTGTTGTCCCGCTGGTGCCTCAATCAAAGATATCACTGAGTGGCTGCAGGAGATTCTAAAGGGGGAAGGTTACCAACCAGAGGTTGTGGTTCATCTTGGTAAAACAACATAGGGAAGAAGAGGGATGAGGTCCTGAAAGCCAAATGTGGAGCTAGGAAATAAATTAAAAAGATATGAGGCATTGCAACACATTCTGGGGAAAGCTTGACTTGTACAAGCTGGACGGATTGCACTGCAGCAGGACTGGGATCAATATCCTCGCAGAGGTATTTGCTAGTGCCATTGGGGAGGGTTTAAACTAGAGTGCCATGGGAATGGGAACCTGAGCAGAGAGCTACAAGGGCTGGCAGAAAATAAGGCCTTAGTACGAATAACTATGGGTGGAATTTTTCATAAAGTACACAGATTTGCTGGATCAGACAAGAAAAGTAGTGTGACATTGCTGGATTTTTTTTTGTTCTTGTGAAGTGGGCGTCGTGAGCTGTGCCCATCCCTAATTGCCCTTAAGGGGGCAGTTAAGAGTCAACCACAATGCTGTGGGTCTGGGGACACATGTAGGCCAGACCAGGTAAGGACAGCAGATTTCCTTCCCTAAAGGACATTCGTGAACCAAATGTGTTTTTACGACAATTGACAATGGTTTCTTGGTCACTATTAGACTATTAATTCCAGACATTTATAGTTAATTCAAATTTCACCACCTGCAGTGGCGGGATTTGAACCTGGATCCCCGGAGCATCACTCTGGGTCTCTGGTTCACTAGTCCAGCGACAATACCACTATGCCACTGCCTTTTCCAGCTGGATGAAATGGCACTCTGTGCAATTTCAAAGTGCTGGTGAAGATTACACAGCCAGCTTTTTAAAGGGTGCCCTGATCACAAAGTGAAATTAAAGGCCCCCCAGTTGACAATGTCAGGGGCAGTGACGGGGGCAGTGCCATGCCCTACACCACCCAGGGGCTATACTCACCACCATGCCCTGCGTAGTAATCACCACTGATTTCCTTTTTTTGGAAACCAGTAGTGAATACTGGCAGTGTGATGTCATTCTGATGGGGGGAGCTGGCGGGGGCATCTGACGTTGTCCAAATATATAGCATCAAACCATTTAATGAAATGTTAATATAATCTAATATATTGAAATAAATAAAAGGCTGAAAACGTCAGTGGGAGTTGTCTATAGGCCCCAAACAGTAGTGGCAAGGTAGGGGATGCCATTAAACAGGAAATTAGAGATGCATGCAATGTGTGCTGAAGTGAATGTTGCTCCTTTGAAAGATGAAATTGTGGAATTAATAGTATAGAACACAGAAATAGTGGAGATGCAAACTCATATTTTACCTCAGTTTTCTTGGTGGAGGACACAAATACCATCACTTTGGAATGGATAATTCAGAGATAATGGAAAGGGTGGCACTTAGAATATTCAGCATCAATAGGGAAACAGTACCCAACAAAGTATTGTGATTGAAAATGAAAATGAAAAATGAAAATCGCTTATTGTCACGAGTAGGCTTCAATGAAGTTACTGTGAAAAGCCCCTAGTTGCCACATTACGGCGCCTGTCCAGGGAGGCTGGTACGGGAATGCAGACAAATCCCAAGGGCCTGATGACCTACATCTGACGGTGTTAAACAAAGTGGCAGCGGAGACATTGGTTATAATATTCCAAAATTCTCTGCACACAGGAAAGGTTCCAGTGGATTGGAATAATGCTATGCCTAATGCCCTTATTCAAAAAGGGAATGAGGTAGAATGTAAGAAATTACGACCAGTTAGTTTAACATCTGTTATTGGCAAATTGTTAGAATCCATTATTAAGGAAGTAATATCAGGACTTTTGGAAAGTCAAAACTCAATTATCAGAATCAGCATGGTTTTATGAAGTGTAAATCATGTTTGACAAATTTTCTAGAGTTCTTTGAAGATGTAACAAGCAAAGTTACATGGGCAGGGTAGGTATAGAGGGATATGGGATAAATGCAGGTAAGTGGAACGAGCTTAGTGGTAGAAATTGGGCAACATGGACAAGATGGGCCGAAGGGCCTGTTTCCATGCTGTAAACATCGATGACTTTATGACTCTAAGTGGATAATTGGGATCCAGTAGATGTAGTACTTCTGGAAGGCGTTTGATAAGGTGCCGCACAGAAGGTTAATTTACAAGGTTGGATCACATGGGGTTGGGGCAATTTATTAGCTTGGATAGAGGACAGGTTGACAGACAGAAAACAGAGAGTTGAGATGAATGGGTCTTTTTCTGGATGGCAAGATGTAACTAGTGGGGTGCCACAGGGTTTGGTCCTTGGGCCGCAACTATTTACAATCTATATTAATGACTTAGATACAGGGATAGAATGTTCTCCAGCAAAATTTGCAGATGACACTAAAATAGGTGTGGTAGTAAGTTGCAATGAGGAAATAAGAATCTTACAAATGGATATGATAGGTTAGGTGAGTGGGCCAAAATGTGGCAGTTGGAGTTTAAGTGTAAGGTAATCATAAAAATGAAACGGCAACTTATTATCTAAATGGGGAGAGACTTTGGGCTGACCCAGTGCAGAGGGATCTGGAGGTCCTAGTGCATGAGTCGCAGAAAACTGGCATGCAGGTGTGACAGGTAATAAAGAAAGCAAAGGGAATGTTGGAATTTATAGCTAAAGGAATAGAATATAAAGGTAAGGAAGTGTTGCAACAATACAAGGCATTGGTGAGGCTACACCTGGAGCATTGTGCACAGTTTTGGTCCCCTTATTTGAGGCACGATATGGACATTGGACATAGTTCAGAGGAGGTTATCAGAGAATCATAGAATTTACAGTGCAGAAGGAGGCCATTTGGCCCATTGAGTCTGCATTGACCCTTGGAAAGAACACCTTATCCAAGCCCACACCTTCACCCTACCCCTGTAACCCAGTAACCCCACCTAAACGTTTTTGGACACTAAGGGCAATTTATCATGGCCTTTCCACCAAATCTACACATCTTTGGACTGTGGGAGGAAACCGGGGCACCTGCGGAAACCCACACAGACACGGGAAGAAAGTGCAAACTCCACACAGACAGTGACCCAAGCCGGGAATCGAACCATAAGATTGATTCCAGAGATGAGTGGTTTGTATTATGAAATGAAAACAAAAATGAAAATCGCTTATTGTCACGAGTAGGCTTCAATGAAGTTACTGTGAAAAGCCCCTAGTCACCACATACCGGCGCCTGTCCGGGGAGGCTGGTACGGGAAGAGAGATTGAGCAGTTTTGATATATACTCTCTAGAATTTAGAAGATTGAGGAGAGATCAAACTGAGGTATATACGATGACAAAAAGTATAAATAGTCTCAGGATAAGGGGTAGCAAATTTAAAACAGATATGAGGAGAAACTACCTCTCTCAAAGGGTTGTGAACGTTAGGATTCACTACCCAGAGTGTGGTGGATGCTGCGACAATGAGTAAGTTTAAGGAGGAGTTAGACAGTTTGATAATTAGTAATGGGTGGAAGGGTTATGGAGTTTAGGTCATGATGATATCAGCCATGATTATATTGAATGGTGGAGCAGGCTCGAGAGGCTAAATTGCCAACTCCTGCTCATAGTTCTTATGTTCGAAGAAAGAACGATTCTGTTTAATTCCACCTTCTAGCTCTTGGTCTGTAGCCCTGAAAGTAACAACACTCAAGCATAAACCTGATATTCTTGATTAATAAGCGGTTTCTGGATTAATAAGGGTCTATGGGGAGAAGGCAGAAGAATAGGGATGAGGAACATTTCAGCTATGATCGTATGGTGGAGCAGACTCGATGGCCCGAATGGCCTGATTCTGCTCCTGTATCTTATGGTCTTACAGCAATCATGGGTAACTTCAATGTACACAGAGGTTGGGTAAACAAAACTAGTAACAGTACTGTAGCGGATGAATTCCAGGAGGGCGTACAAGATGGTTTTTTAGACCAGCATGTTGAGAGAGCAACTAGAGAACATGCTATCCTAGACTTGGTATTATACAATGAGAAGGAGTTAGTTAGCAATCTTGTTGTGATGGGTCCTTTGAGGAGCAGTGACCAGAATACGATAGAATTCTTCGCTCAGGTGGAAAGTGAAGAAGTCCGATCTGAAACTAAAGTTTTTAATCTAAACAAAGGACACTACGAAGGTATGAGGTGGGAGTTGGCTAAGAAAGATTGGGGAACTTCATTAAAAGACATGACATTGGAAATACAATTGATACTTGGCAGTTGCTGCATAAGAAGAGGAAGAATAGCAGGGCTATAGTGGAAGGGAATTCAATTGTAAGGGGACAGGCATTTCTGTGGCCGCAACAGATATTCCAGGACAGTATATTGCCTGTGCCAGGGTCAGAGATGTTATTGACTGGCTCCAGGGCATTCTGAAGGGGGAGCAAACAGACAAATATTGTAGTACCTATTGGTACCAAAAATATAGATACAGAAAGGGTTGAAGTCCTGCAAGCAGAATTTAGGGATCTAGGGAATAGATTAAAAAACAGGACTCAGAAGGTAGTAATCCCTGGATTATTTCTAGTGCCATGTGCTAGTGAGTATAGAAATAGTAGGTTATTCCACTTGAATGCATGACTGGACAGATGGTGCAGGAAGAAGCGAGTTAGACTTCTGGGACATTGGGACTGTTTTTGGGAATGGCGGGACCTGCACAAGGCGGACAGGTTGCACCTGAACCGAAATTGGACCAGAATCTTTGCAGGAAGATTTGTTAGTGCCGCTGGGGAGGATTTAAACTAAATTAGCAAGGGGTGTGATCCTGAGAGGAAGGTTCAGCAAGGGGAGATGCACAGCCAAGATTAGAAGAGACAGCAAATGACTCAGCAAGGCACAGAAGTTATAGGCCAGTTAAGTCAGCGAGACCTTGGTGTCGTTGTGTATCAGTCGCTGAAAGTAAGGGCTCAGGTGCAGCAGGCAGCAAAGAAGGCAAATGGTATGCTAGCCTTCATAGCGAAAGGATTTGAATATAGGATAGGGATCTTTTACTTCAATTGTGTAGGGCATTGGTGAGGCCACACCTGGAGTACTGTGTGCAGTTTTGGTGTCCTTATCTGAGGGAGGATGTTCCTGATATGGAGGGAGTGCAGCAAACGTTTACCAGACTGAATCTTGGGATGGCAGGACTATCATATGAGGAGAGATGAAGTCGGTTAGGATTATATACATTGGAGTTTAGAAGAGTGAGTGGGGACTTCATAGAAACTTACAGAATTCTAACGGGATTAGACAGCGCAGTCTCAGAAAGAATGTTCCCAATGGTGGGGGAGTCCAAAACTAGGCGTCATAGTTTAAGGATAAGGGGGAAACCTTGGGCGCGATTCTCTGACCCCCACGCCGGGTGGGAGAATCGTGGTAGTGCCGGGCGAATCATGCCACGCTGCCCTGGCACCCCCACGTGATTCTCCCACCCTCCCCCAAAACGGCGTGTCGCGTTTTGCGACAGGCCGCCCGGAGAATCGCTGCTCGCCGTTTCTCATGGCGACCGGCGATTCTCCGGCCCGGTTGGGCCGAGCGGCCTGCCGAACCCGACCGGTTCATGCCAGCGCCAACCACACCTGGTCGTTGCCGGCGTGAACATCGTGCGATCGCTGTATGTGGGGCCTGTGGAGGGCGGAGGGAGGATTGAGCACCACGGGCGTGCTCAGCAGATATCTGGCCCGCGATCGGTGCTCACCGATCGTCGGGCCGGCGTCTCTAAAAGATGCACTCTTGTCCCTCCACCACCCCGCAAGATCAAGCCGCCATGTCTTGCGGGGCAGCGGAGGGGAAGACCGCGATCGCACATGCGTGGGTTGGCGCCGGACAACCTGCGCATGCGTGGGTGACATCACTTAGGTGCCGCCGGCCGCGTCATTCCGGCCACGCCGCTTCGACGCAATAAGCGATTTTCATTTCAATTTTATCAGTCGCTGAAAGTAAGGGCTCAGATACAGCAGGCAGCAAAGAAGGCAAATGGCTGGCCTTCATAGCGAAAGGATTTGATGTCAAGGCCCGGCGCACAAAATTCACACGTCGCCGCTCCTAGCCCCCCGGGGGTAGGGGAGGGGGGGGGGGGGAGAATAGGGGGCGAGGAGCGGCCTCTGTGCCGGAGTGAAACACTCCGGGTTTCACTCCGGCGTTGGCTGTTTGTCACCCTTTGGGTGAATTTTGCCCCTTTTATGACTGAAGTGAGGAGAAATCTCTTCACCCAGAGAGTGTGAATCTGTGGAATTTGCGACCACAGACAGTAGTTGAGGCCAAAATGTTGTGTAATTTTAAGAAGGAATTATATATAGTTCTTGGGGCTAAAGGGAACAAGAGATTTGGGGGGGGGGGGGAGGCGGGATCAGGGTATTGAACTTGATGATCAGCCATGATCGTAATGAATAGTGGAGCAGGCTCCAAGGGCCGAATGGCCTCCTCCTGCTTTTATTTTCTATGTAAGTCAAAGGGAGTTTGCAAGATTTTATGGTATTTTAATGCAAGGAGTCTGAGAAACAAGGCAAATGAGTTGAGGGCACAAATTAAAACATAATGGTATGCTGTCATTGCTGTCACTGAAACTTGGGTGGGAGAGAGGCAGGATTGGCAACTCAATATTCCAGGATGCAGGATCTTCAAGCGAGACAGGGAAGGACGTAAAAAAGAAGGGGGCATCTCAATTTTGATCAGGGAATCAATTACAGCACATTGCAGAGAAAAGTACAGCCATTCAACCTTAGTATACGTCATACTTCTAGAAACTAGCGGATCAGGCTTGAGGGGGCCAGATGCCCTACTCCTTCTCCTGGTTATTATGTTCTTATGATGCTAAGACTGAGTCACGAGATGAGCTTGTGTCCCAGAATTCAGTATGAAATCATATTGGGTTGACATACTTAGATTATGTGTGAACTAAAATAAATAATTTAAAGTTTGATTTCTCTACTGTTATGGGCCAGTGTTTAGAGAACCCCAAAGTGTATCATGGAGTTCACCAGATCCACAACTTTTAATAGATTGTGGTATGGGGAGCACATGGCCCACTCTACAGGTGTGGTACAGCAGAAATGGAAAAGTATTTTTTAAAGCAAAACAATGTTTATTCTATGAACTAATGTTAATAATCTTGACAATTAGCATTCAACACTGTCTTTAATGTCTGATGCCATCTTTCTAACCTACGATTCTGGATGGTACGCAGTTGATTTAAATTGTTTTATTCCTAAGCTATTCATAACTTCTTTGAATAACCTTGAAGTAAAATTTGATCCTTGATCCGATTGTATTTCTGTGAGTAGTCCATACCTAGTAAAGAATTTAAGTAACTCCTCCACAATCTTTTTAACGATAATATTATGTACTGGAATGGCCTCTGGAAACCTAATAGACACATCCATTATAGTCAAAAGATATTAATTCCCATTTTTCGTTTTCGGAAGCGGTCCTACGCAATCAATTAGGAGCCTTGTAAAAGGTTCCTCAAATGCTGGAATGGGTATTAAGGGCGCTGGTTTTATCATTGCTTGAGGTTTCCCTATCACTTGACATGTGTGACATGATTGATAAAATTTAACTACATCTTTATGTAGACCAGGCCAATAAAAATATTTCTGGATTTTAGCTTAAGTTTTCCTTATTCCCAAATGACGTCCCACTGGTACCTCATGTGCAACTCGCAACACCTCCTTACTATACCCTACCGGCAATACTACTTGATGAACTTCAGCACACTTTTCATCCGCCTGCATATCTAAAGTTTCAGTTTCCGTAGGATGAGATTTTACTCCTTCACCCCTTATCTCATTATTATTCTCCATCACGTTCTTTCTCTCGCCCTTGAGTGGGGTGATCTGTTCAGGGAGAAAGTTCACTTCTTTGTTTTTAGTTTCCGCTTCACATTACTTGTGTTAAATTCCATTTTATTCCATTATCCATTGTAACTTAGATTGTAAGACCATAAGACATAGGAGCAGAATTAGGCCACTTGGCCCATCGCGTCTGCTCTGCCATTCAATCATGGCTGATAATTTTCTCACCCTCATTCTCCTGCCTTCTCCCCATAATCCCTGATCCCCTTATTGATCAAAAACCTATCTATCTCTGTTTTAAAGACACTCAGTATTTTGGCCTCCACAGCCTTCTGCGGCAAAGAATTCCACAGATTCACCACCCTCTGGCTGAAGAAATTCCTCCTCATCTCTGCTTTAAAGGATCATCTCTTTAGTCTGTGATTGTGTTCTCTGCTTCGAATTTTTCCTACAAGTGTAAACATTCTCTCCAAGTCTACTCGATCCAGGCCTCGCAGCATCCTGTAAGTTTCAATAAGATCCCCCCTCATCCTTCTAAACTCCAACGAGTACAGAGCCAGAGTCCTCAACCGTTCCTCACATGACAAGTTCTTCATTCCAGGGATCATTCTTGTGAACCTCCTCTGGACCCTTCCCAAGGCCAGCACATCCTTCCTTTGATACGGGGCCCAAAACTGCTCACAATACTCCAAATGGGGTCTGATCAGAGCCTTATATAGCCTCAAAAGTACATCCCTGAGATCACTTGAGTGTGATCTCTGAATAATTAGACTGATATTCCTTTCTCTCTGATACACCCCCCTTGGAAATCGCCTCACTCAATGGGCGGAATTTAACAGAGATACTTCTAAGTGCATTTGTGGTGGGCTTTGCTGGACGTTTCCCGTCGCTATCAAACAGCCCATTTTTGGGCCCTGAGGAGTTTCTCTCTGGTTTCGCCCACACTTAGGGCTAAACTGCTGTGTGTTTTTCAGCAAGGGAGGCGGCCCTTCCTTCTACCGATCCAGTCCTTGTCAAGGGGATTTCCCATTGACAGCACACCTCGCCACCGTGAAACCTGTGTGCTAACTTGGGTCCGGAATTTCCCGCCAGCATGAATTGCCGGTAAATCCCACTCTCAGAATTTTTTTCAGCATTGGGGAGCTGAAGTCAGAGATGGGGCCGCCATTTTGAAAGGGTGCCCCAATCTGTAAGTGAGATTTTGGGCCCCCCACACCCCTCACCCATGGGCAATGTCACCCCCACATACATCGACATGATGCCACCCCAACTCCCAAGTGAGTACACCCTCTTCAGGCCCCACCACACACCATTACAGGCCCTCTTCCAGGACCTCCACCTGTTACCCCCCCAACTACCCAGAGACCCCTTCATACCTGCCCTGCACTCTCTCCACCCTCTTTTAATGTGCATTATCCCCCTTGCGAACTGACCCTTGGTAGTGCCACCATGGCACCCTTGCACTACCACCCTGGTACCCTGGCAGTGCACCTGTCAGCTTAGCAGTGCCATACGGGCACCTTGACAGTTCCAGGGTGGCAGTGCCAAGGTGCCTCATTCCAGCAGCAGGGTCAGGGGGTCAACCTTCCCTGTCCCTGACCACCAAGGGCTCTCCAATGGCCTGGGTGACCCCTGGGTGCCGTTCTGCCTGGTCCACGTTTGTGTTGATCAGTACTGAACGCCGCCCGTGTGCTGCCCAGCTGGAAAGGCTGGTAGACATAGGGAGGCCAATAGATCCCCATAAGCTTGCCGAAGTACGTCATGCACCCTTTGGGTGGGATTCTGATTTTGACGTGTCGCATAACTTGGGTATATCCCGAAAAGCATGAAGGGTGTCGGGAAGCCCACGGATGGTCTCTGCCAGGGTCTACCGGCTACGTTGAACTCGAGTGGGAGTGCAAGAGCTGGTTGATCACGCCCAATATCATTCAAAATAACATCATGCATGGGTCCTAAAACATTCCCCAGCTCTCCATTCATCTGTATCCATCTTGTGACTACTTTTCACCAGGTTTATTTACTACAAGGCCCTTAATTATTCTTATCCAAATGATTTACGCTTTAACAAGAATTTTACCAATTCTTGACAGGTAATGGTGGGTTAATTCTATCTCACTTGGTTTAAAGCCAATTTCTTTATGAAGTATGTGTCTTGATAATTGAAAGGTGTTGTGTCACTCTACTGGACCAGTCTTAAATTACATTTCCTTTTAAAGATAACATGCTAAATTACATTCCTTTTTCACATCTGAGAATTGTCCCAAATTCAGACAACAGTTGCTGGCCTTCAAGTTTTCAGAAATGTTGAATTCATCTCTTCTTCAAAATAAGTTTTGCTCTTATATCCATGGAAACCACCTAAACTGTGTATGTTTTCTTATTGTCTTCTTAAAATACCTTTAAGATTTTTTCAGGGGTTTTTTTCATCGTTGTTCTCGTTACCGATCAAATAGATTGCACTTTTAATTTTTAGAATTAGAATTAGAACAGTACAGCACAGAACAGGCCCTTCGGCCCTCAATGTTGTGCCGAGCAATGATCACCCTACTCAAGCCCACGTATCCACCCTATACCAGTAACCCAACAACCCCCATTAACATTATTTTTAAGACACTAAGGGCAATTTAGCCTGGCCAATCCACCTAACCCGCACATCTTTGGACTGTGGGAGGAAACCGGAGCACCCGGAGGAAACCCACGCACACACGGGGAGGACGTGCAGACTCCGTACAGACAGTGACCCAGCCGGGAATCGAACCTGGGACCCTGGAGCTGTGAAGCATTGATGCTAACCACCATGCTACCGTGCTGTCCAACAGCACGGTTGTCCCATCCTTTTCAACTATCGCCCATCCTGTTCTTGGCTCTTCATTCACTCCACCGGAACCTGTCGATAAACAGGGTCACAATGGTCTCCTCTAATCGCCCTTCTCTATCCTATTAATTTCCTCAACTCCCACCTGCATATCACATACATGTTCCTTTTCCTCAATATTCATATATTCCACTGGGTTGTTTCTCTCATCATTAACTACTGTAATCCATCCATTTAGGTAATAGACACCTCCCTTGAGCCCTTGTAGAGTTTGAGATTTGTTTCAATCTTCTCATGTTGAGAATCTGTACCAAGCGGTTTTTTGTACAGATTTCCTATATCCCACAGCAACTGCTGATTCCTTGTTAGAATAATAAGCTGTAGGATGCTAATAATCTCCCTGCTGTTGGGTCATTATGGCAATATAGTCACTCCTGTTATTATCTGTGGAAGGGGGTAAATCAAATCTGGCTTTCCTAATGCCAGTGATGTTGCTTGGGCTTGTTTAAGACTGGTGAATGTGACCTCACGTTTCTCCATCTATTCTGTCTTTTGTAACTTCTCACCAGATACCACCCCCCTGACCCCCTTCGCTAGATTTTAAATCAGGCCAACTATTGCTGCAATTTTGAAATTCTACAAATTAATCCTCAAGTTCTTGAAGCTACAGCAAATCGTGTTCCACTTGCAGTTACCTATAAAGTAAAACATAAAAGACCCATTTTGCTTGGGGCAAGGTGGGTCAATTAATCTGAACATATCTGACAATTCATGTCCCAGTCTCAGGTGGATATTGCCGCAGCCCTTCAGAGAACATCCCAGATGCAAGAGAAGGTCTCTCAGTCCCATGTGGGCATAGTCAAGGCGCTGCGGGAGATGTCTCATTTTCAGGTGGGCATAGCCGAAGCGCTGTAGCGCATCTCCCAGTCACTTTTCTTTTCGAAAATATTTTATTGAGGCATTTATAATTTTAACATTTTCACATTTTAGACAACAGTGATCCATCACATGTAAAAATCCCACAACACACCCAACTCCACCCAGCCCTAAACCCTAACTATCCATACATTAAATTCCCATGCCTCCCCTCCGCGTCCCCCCCTCCCCCCCCCACCCGCCCCCTGCTGACGGTCAGTTGTCCTCGAAGAAGTCGATGACCAGCTGCCACCTCCAAGCGAACCCCTGTAATGAACCCCTTAAGGTAAGCTTAATCTTCTCTAGTCTAAGAAACCCTGCCATGTCACTAACCCAAACCCCCGACTTTGGAAGCTCCGAGTCCCTCCATCCCAGCAAAATCCGTCTCCAGGCCACCAGGGAGGCAAAGGCCAAAATGTCTGCCTCTCTCTCCCTCCCTGAGCTCCCGGATCTTCTGACACTCCAAATATTGCCACCTCAGGACTCAGAGTCACCCTCCCTCCCAGGACCTCTGACATGACACCTGAAAATCCCTGCCAAAATCCCCTCAGCCTTGGACACGTCCAGAACATGTGCACATGGTTCGCAGGATCTCTCCCAAACCGTCCACACCTGTCCTTCACCTCCTCAAAAAACCTGCTCATCTGGGCCACAGTCATATGAGCCCTGTGGACCACCTTGAATTGGATCTGGCACACAATGAGGATGCTTTGACTCTCCTCAGGGCCATAACCCGACTTCCAACTCTCCTCCCAGCTCTTCCTTCCATTTCCTCTTCACCACCCCAATTGGGACTCCTTCCCACTCCATCACTTCCTTATATATTTCTGCGACCCTACCCTCCCCAACCCCTGTTTTAGACATCATCTTGTCCTGTAGCCTCTTTCGCATGTCCCAGTCACTGAGAAGCATCACTGAGGGCGTAGAAGCTGTGCAGCAGACATTGGGGAACCACCAGGGCTGACAGAGCCAGATGACGCATGGGCAACTGGGGCATGATCCAGCGACCCTCCATCCCGAGGGCCCTCTGAGAACTGACCGGGAAGACAGTCCGCTGGGTGTCAACCCGGAGCCACCCCATAGAGTGGCAATGGCAGCCACCTGCTCCCCCGAACTCCACCCCGCTGACAGCAGTGCATTCCGGAGTCAGCACCCAGAACAGGGCGACACGACGAGGCATGTGCCTCCAGCAAGTGCACCAGGGCCCTCCAGATCCAGAACTCCCAAGGGACGCCTGCCAAGGAAATCGAAGGCCACAAGACATGGTAGCAGCATGCTGCCTCCTCCTCTGATGTTCATCCTGGGGACACATCTAGGCATAACAGTAGAGCACAGAAGGCTAAACAGGTCGAGGATCACTGTAAGGTCACTGGGATGAGCGGATTGGGAGAGTGTAAGGGGGGTTGGGTGCATTGTATGCGGGAGGAGGGGTGGGGTAGGATTTGGGAGTGGTGGGGAAGGGAGGAGCGCACCATCGGGGTATTGGGGCAGTTGCAGAGACATTTGTTAAATAATGACAATTGTTGACCTCGACCAGTATGATGCCTCTGGTACTTTCTTCCGCAATGCGGTTCAAGCACCAATCCCATGCCACATCTCCCCGGACACAGAGGTCCTGGATGCCTCTACCCCCCCCCCCCCCCCCCCCCCCCCCCCGCCCAACCCCCTCTGGCACGCTGTGCCCATGCACCCCAGCTGCAGCAGGGATCGTGTGCACTGGATCCCTCGCCCTGTACCCCAGTCACCCACACATAATATTACCTGGATCGGGCGCTGGTCCCCTACCTGGCGCACACGCCCACCTTCTGGGCACAAACACGTACCCTGTGCTGGGGCCCTGCCCTTGGGTGTTCGGATGTTAGCCATTGAGTCTGTTGTGTGGCCTCACGCAGTCTTTAGGCATAACGCTCAGCATCACGGTCTGGTCGGATGCTAGGCAATAATTCCCACATGCTACATGGCCCGCCCATCCACGGGGATTACTCCACTACGATTGTTAATTCTCTACTAGCAATGGCCTTCAGCCGCATGGCTGGAGGCCTCAGCAGCCTGTGGGAATATGGGTGGCTGGTGGGGCAGGCGGGCAGGGGCTGGGGTTGCCCACGGAACAGGACCACAAGATCCAGGGGTTGGCATGGCAGACCTGTGGGCTCTGAGACAACCCATCTTCCCCCCACCATCCCAGCCCAGACCCTAGGCAGCCACCTCCACTCCTCCTTCCCCCTGATGATGGCCCACCCCGACCAAGGCTGACCCCCGCGGGCTCCCTCATCCCCTTCTGAGCTCATTGCCCGGGAACAAAGATGGCTACTTACCTCCTCGGGTCCCCACAGCAGCCATTCTGCCAGCTTCTCGTTTTTAAAAAGAAGTACTAATTGAGTTCCCATAAATCCACAATTAAACCTTATATCAAGTAATTAAGTCACATAAGTTTCTGCGCAATTTAAAACCAAATGCTGGGACGCGATTCTCCACGGACCAGATAATCTCTGGCAGCGTGCTTGCGTGGTCGACGCGGCGCTGGTCGGGGCCGTTATAAGAGGCCCCGGCGGCGATTCTGCATCGTTGACCGTTCGAATTCCTGCCGAGTTTTGCCAGCGTGGTTCCAACATGGTTCCACCGGTGGGAACTCAACGGCCTCACGGTAGCATGGTGGTTAGCATCAATGCTTCACAGCTCCAGGGTCCCAGGTTCGATTCCCAGCTGGGTCACTGTCTGTGTGGAGTCTGCACGTCCTCCCCGTGTGTGCGTGGGTTTCCTCCGGGTGCTCCGGTTTCCTCCCACAGTCCAAAGATGTGCGGGTTAGGTGGATTGGCCATGCTAAATTGCCCGTAGTGTAAGGTTAATGGGGGGATTGTTGGTTTACGGGTATACGGGTTACGTGGGTTTAAGTAGGGTGATCATTGCTCGGCACAACATCGAGGGCCGAAGGGCCTGTTCTGTGCTGTACTGTTCTATGTTCTAACTTGGCCACTGTGGCCGTCCTGGTGGGGGCTTTGGGTGGGCGGGGTGTTCAGTCTCCGGGGGAGCCTCCATGACGGCCATGCCCGTGATCGGGGGCTACAGATCAGCGGGTGCGCGCGAACAGGAGGGGTCCTATCTTCTTCAGCGCCAGCCCATTGTGTGGCTCCGCCATGTTGCGTGGGCCCAGCGTGGAAGCGGCCGCCATGCGCATGCGCGGGCCCATGGCCTGAAGTGCAGGGCCCCGTATCGGCAGCAGGAGCTGCACGCCGCATGCCGGGGCCCTACTATCCCTCTTAAAATCGGAGAATAAAGTCGCGCCCGTTTTAGGTGGGCATGGGGACATAGCCCCATTATTGGAGAATCCCGGCCATTATATCTTTTTCTTTTAACTCATTTCAATTTGTCTCTTAACCATGTTGGAAAGAAGTTTTAACAGTTTTTTAAAAAATTCAAATGTTTGAAAGTTCAAACTGGATTGCTGCCAAACAGCAAGCTATCTGACCTTGATGCAGAACTGAATTTTAGAATTGTTTAACACAACCCTGTATTTTGTTTACAACTTAATTCATTCATTATTTTATCAATTTTGTTATAACATTCACCGTGTTAGCTTTCTGGGAGGAATCAGTCACCTACGGCGACCTGCACTGCAGCAAGGTGAACTGCCAGCCCTTTGGTATTCCTGAAATAGCTTGTTTGATGTTATTTTGCACAGCAAGGTGTTGGAATTTGCCCTGTTATGACATTTTCATCAAGTAGGGTGCTTTTGGGAAAGGTAAAGGAACAGTCACAGGAGTTCTATCTTTTGATTTTAGCTTTTCCTCATCTGTCATGTCTATTTTATTTTGCTACACCCGATCAGAAACCCAGGCAGTATCTAACAGTGACAGAAAGATATATAGAAAAGACTGTGCGAATTTGGTGCATCCCCCTCACAGGAAAATTCACCACCCTATCTCGTTTCTCTAGGCAGAGTGCCTCACTCCCTCCACCGAGCTAGAGAGGAGAAATACATTGCGCCCTTTGGGGTCTTTTTTTGTTTGTCTCAATAGAGAATCTCATTCCCCCCACCGCTCTAGAGAGAAGCAACACGATGCTTCTTTTGGGGTCTCTCTAGAGAGATGCGTCTCTCTCTCTTTTGCACATACTCCCTTACTCTGGTCTGGTTTACTCTAAGTTTGGATTTGCCTGTCAGATTTGCCTGGCAAAGCTACATGACATGAAATGAAATGAAATGAAAATCGCTTATTGTCACGAGTAGGCTTCAAATGAAGTTACTGTGAAATGCCCCTAGTCGCCACATTCCGGCACCTATTTGGGGAGCACCCAGTCAGGAGTATAATCAAAGATAATACACAGCAAATGGAGGTCCTGTCCTTACGCATAGCCCAGGCAACCATTCCTTGCTGTAAAACTGTTGCGGAGAAAAGTATAGCTATTCGACCTTAGCGCACTTCACACTTCCACTCATGAGAAACCAGACAAAGACTCTCTGAGTAAAGGATCCAATTTATTTACAAGCTATAAGGAGGGTTCTCGGCATTCCAATTAGGACACCAAAAAGCCCAGATTTGATGAGAATACAGATGGTTATATTTCAAGATTCGATAACAATAAATTAGCATACACCAATTATTTGTTATTAGTTATCTATGTCCAGTCAGGACTATTGATTAAAGTTGTATCATGCATAGTATATGAGAATAATTAACCAATCACATTAAGGGTCCTCATTCTTAATTACACTGTCCGATCATTATAAAGGCATGTATGTTGGTTTGCAATTAGTAATATTGGTATTGGCAGCACGGTAGCATTGTGGATAGCACAATTGCTTCACAGCTCCAGGGTCCCAAGTTCGATTCCGGCTTGGGTCACTGTCTGTGTGGAGTCTGCACATCCTCACCGTGTGTGCGTGGGTTTCCTCCGGGTGCTCCGGTTTCCTCCCACAGTCCAAAGATGTGCAGGTTAGGTGGATTGGCCATGATAAATTGCCCTTAGTGTCCAAAATTGCGTTGGGTGGGGTTACTGGGTTATAGGGTGGAGGTGTCGACCTTGGGTAGGGTGCTCTTTCCAAGAGCCAGTGCAGGCTCGATGGGCCGAATGGCCTCCTTCTGCACTGTAAATTCTATGATAATCTATGAGTCTGATATCTGGGGTGTAGTCATCAATACTTCCTCCTGTGCTGTTTAATGGCTCCTGTCAAGGCATGGATGCTATTCATCAGTCCTCCCTGCTTGCTATCAGCAGACAAGCTGGAGTACAGTAGCACAGTGGTTATCACTGTTGCTTCTCTGCGCCAGGGACCCGGGTTCGATTCCCGGCTTGGACCACTGCCTGTGCGGAGTTTGCACGTTTGCTCCGTGTCTGCGTGGATTTCCTCCGGGTGCCCTGGTTTCCTCCCACAGTACCAAAAGACGTGCTTGTTAGGTGAATTGGACATTCTGAATTCTCCCTCTGTGTACCCGAACAGGCGCCAGCAGTAACTTCATTGCAGCGGTAATGTAAGCCTACTTGTGACACTAATAAAGATTATTATTATTATTATTATGGTACCCTGTTACACATTACAAATTCACCACTCTATCTCGTTTCTCTAGGCAGAGTGCCTCACTCCCTCCACCGAGCTAGAGAGGAGAAATACATTGCGCCCTTTGGGGTCTTTTTTTGTTTGTCTCAATAGAGAATCTCATTCCCCCCACCGCTCTAGAGAGAAGCAACACGATGCTTCTTTTGGGGTCTCTCTAGAGAGATGCGTCTCTCTCTCTTTTGCACCTACTCCCTTACTCTGGTCTGGTTTACTCTAAGTTTGGATTTGCCTGTCAGATTTGCCTGGCAAAGCTACATGACATGAAATGAAATGAAATGAAAATCGCTTATTGTCACGAGTAGGCTTCAAATGAAGTTACTGTGAAATGCCCCTAGTCGCCACATTCCGGCACCTATTTGGGGAGCACCCAGTCAGGAGTATAATCAAAGATAATACACAGCAAATGGAGGTCCTGTCCTTACGCATAGCCCAGGCAACCATTTCTTGCTGTAAAACTGTTGCGGAGAAAAGTATAGCTATTGGTTTCCAATTAGTAATATTGGTATTGGCAGCACGGTAGCATTGTGGATAGCACAATTGCTTCACAGCTCCAGGGTCCCAAGTTCGATTCCGGCTTGGGTCACTGTCTGTGTGGAGTCTGCACATCCTCCCTGTGTGTGCGTGGGTTTCCTCCGGGTGCTCCGGTTTCCTCCCACAGTCCAAAGATGTGCAGGTTAGGTGGATTGGCCATGATAAATTGCCCTTAGTGTCCAAAATTGCGTTGGGTGGAGTTACTGGGTTATAGGGTGGAGGTGTTGACCTTGGGTAGGGTGCTCTTTCCAAGAGCCGGTGCAGGCTCGATGGGCCGAATGGCCTCCTTCTGCACTGTAAATTCTATGATAATCTATGAGTCTGATATCTGGGGTGTAGTCATCAATACTTCCTCCTGTGCTGTTTAATGGCTCCTGTCAAGGCATGGATGCTATTCATCAGTCCTCCCTGCTTGCTGTCAGCAGACAAGCTGGAGTACAGTAGCACAGTGGTTATCACTGTTGCTTCTCTGCGCCAGGGACCCGGGTTCGATTCCCGGCTTGGACCACTGCCTGTGCGGAGTTTGCACGTTTGCTCCGTGTCTGCGTGGATTTCCTCCGGGTGCCCTGGTTTCCTCCCACAGTACCAAAAGACGTGCTTGTTAGGTGAATTGGACATTCTGAATTCTCCCTCTGTGTACCCGAACAGGCGCCAGCAGTAACTTCATTGCAGCGGTAATGTAAGCCTACTTGTGACACTAATAAAGATTATTATTATTATTATTATGGTACCCTGTTACACATTACAAATTCACCACTCTATCTCATTTCTCTAGGCAGAGTGCCTCACTCCCTCTACCGAGCTAGAGAGGAGAAATACATTGCGCCATTTGGGGTCTTTTTTTGTTTGTCTCAATAGAGAATCTCATTCCCCCCACCGCTCTAGAGAGAAGCAACACGATGCTTCTTTTGGGGTCTCTCTAGAGAGATGCGTCTCTCTCTCTTTTGCACATACTCCCTTACTCTGGTCTGGTTTACTCTAAGTTTGGATTTGCCTGTCAGATTTGCCTGGCAAAGCTACATGACATGAAATGAAATGAAATGAAAATCGCTTATTGTCACGAGTAGGCTTCAAATGAAGTTACTGTGAAATGCCCCTAGTCGCCACATTCCGGCACCTATTTGGGGAGCACCCAGTCAGGAGTATAATCAAAGATAATACACAGCAAATGGAGGTCCTGTCCTTACGCATAGCCCAGGCAACCATTCCTTGCTGTAAAACTGTTGCGGAGAAAAGTATAGCTATTCGACCTTAGCGCACTTCACACTTCCACTCATGAGAAACCAGACAAAGACTCTCTGAGTAAAGGATCCAATTTATTTACAAGCTATAAGGAGGGTTCTCAGCATTCCAATTAGGACACCAAAAAGCCCAGATTTAATGAGAATACAGATGGTTATATTTCAAGATTCGATAACAATAAATTAGCATACGCCAATTATTTGTTATTAGTTATCTATGTCCAGTCAGGACTATTGATTAAAGTTGTATCATGCATAGTATATGAGAATAATTAACCAATCACATTAAGGGTCCTCATTCTTAATTACACTGTCCGATCATTATAAAGGCATGTATGTTGGTTTGCAATTAGTAATATTGGTATTGGCAGCACGGTAGCATTGTGGATAGCACAATTGCTTCACAGCTCCAGGGTCCCAAGTTCGATTCCGGCTTGGGTCACTGTCTGTGTGGAGTCTGCACATCCTCACCGTGTGTGCGTGGGTTTCCTCCGGGTGCTCCGGTTTCCTCCCACAGTCCAAAGATGTGCAGGTTAGGTGGATTGGCCATGATAAATTGCCCTTAGTGTCCAAAATTGCGTTGGGTGGGGTTACTGGGTTATAGGGTGGAGGTGTTGACCTTGGGTAGGGTGCTCTTTCCAAGAGCCGGTGCAGGCTCGATGGGCCGAATGGCCTCCTTCTGCACTGTAAATTCTATGATAATCTATGAGTCTGATATCTGGGGTGTAGTCATCAATACTTCCTCCTGTGCTGTTTAATGGCTCCTGTCAAGGCATGGATGCTATTCATCAGTCCTCCCTGCTTGCTATCAGCAGACAAGCTGGAGTACAGTAGCACAGTGGTTATCACTGTTGCTTCTCTGCGCCAGGGACCCGGGTTCGATTCCCGGCTTGGACCACTGCCTGTGCGGAGTTTGCACGTTTGCTCCATGTCTGCGTGGATTTCCTCCGGGTGCCCTGGTTTCCTCCCACAGTACCAAAAGACGTGCTTGTTAGGTGAATTGGACATTCTGAATTCTCCCTCTGTGTACCCGAACAGGCGCCAGCAGTAACTTCATTGCAGCGGTAATGTAAGCCTACTTGTGACACTAATAAAGATTATTATTATTATTATTATGGTACCCTGTTACACATTACAGAGTAGACCTTAAATTCTAACCTCTGCCGTTTCTCTACCTAAAACCTGGCTTCTCAGAGACAAATTGGAATATCTGCCACAATTGACAATTCCCACAGTCCAAACTGCAGAATTTAACTTCCCCAGTAAAAACTGGTTCTAATACCTAAAGATGCCCAAATTGCTCTCTTCGCAGCAGTTGGAAGAGATGACATCTTAGAAGGCTCTTCAAATGAAGCCATATGGGTAGAACTTAAAATCCAGAAAGGAACAATCACATTGCTGGGAGTGTTTTATAGGCACCCAAACAGTCTGAGAAAATAAATGAACAGATATGTTGGTAAATTTCAGAGTAGTGTAACAGTAATAGGGTACTGATATTGGGGGATTTCAACTTCCCCAACATTAACTGGGGTGGTCAGAGTGTGAAAAGTTTAGACAGAGAGGAATTCTTTAAATGCGTCTAGGAGAACTCATTAAACAAGTACATAGATAGTCCCACAAGAGATGGGGCGGTCCCGGACATAATTTTCGGTAACGAAGCCAGGCAAGTGGTTAAGTATCAGTGGAGGAACATTTTGCAGACAGTGATCATAACTCCATTATTTTCAAGATTGTTATGGAAAAGATCAAGGATGGGTGTCAAATCAAAGTTCTAAACTGGGGGAAGGCTTATTTTAAAGATCATGTGATTTGGCCAGAATTGACAGGGAAAGATACTTTTAAGAAAATCTGTGACTGAACAGTGGGACATATTCAAGAAGAAAATAGGGTGAAACAGGGCTGGTGGGCGCGATTCTCCGCTGCCCACGACGGGTCGGAGAATAGCGGGAGGGCCTTCCCAACAATTTTCACGCCCTCCCACTATTCTCCCCCTCCCCCACGGCCGCCCCACGACACGAATCGCTGCTCGCCGTTTTTTACGGCGAACAGCGATTCTCCCCAGGCCGTTGGGCCGAGTTCCCAGGCCTTTACGGACGTTTTCAGGAACGTGATCACACCTGCTCTCACCGTTCGTGAAAATGGCTGCAAAGTGCCGTCCCGGACAACCATGGCACCGATTGCGCCCACCAGCCCTGTTTCACCCTATGGCACCGTGGTGCGGCCGTGCCAAGGGTGGCATGGGCCTGCGATCGGTGGGCACCGATCGCGGGAGCGGGTTCGATACCCGCGCACTATTTGTTCTTCCGCCGCCCCGCAGGATCAGTCCGCGGGGCGGCTGAGGGGCATGACGGTCCGCGCATGCGCAGGTTTGATGCGTCTGCGTGATGACGTCATCCGCGCATGCGCGGGTTGGAGCCGTCCAACCCGCGCATGCGCGGCTGACGTCATCGTGCGCGTCAGCCGGCGTGACGCTTGGCGCGCGGACTTAGCGATGGTCGCTAAGCCCGCGATGCCGTGCTTCACGGGGCCCCGCTGCTAGCCCCGTCCGGGGGGGGGGAGAATCGGGTCCTGGGCGGGGGCGCGGAGGCTGTCGTGAAACACGGCCAGTTTCACGGCAGCCTTTACGACTCGCCGCATTTGTGGAGAATCGCGCCCATGTTCCAACAAAGAAAAAAGGTTGGACCAACAAATCCCGTGAACCCTGGATATTGAAGGATATACAGCATTGGATAAAGAGAAAAAGGGAGGCATATGGCAGATAAAGAAGACTCAAAACAGCAAAGGTCTGAAAGGTATGTGCAACAGGGAATTTACAAAGAAAATTAGGAGAGCAAAAAAGAGACAACTAGGGAAAGAATTATGAACCACAGGGGTAATTTGTGTGTGGAGCCAGAGGCTGTCGGTAGGGTTCTAAATGAATACTTTGTGTCGGTGTTCACGAGTGAGAGGAACGGTGAGGGTACAGAAATCAGAGAAGGACTGTTATAAAATTAAAGAAATTAACATCGACAGAGAGAAGGTTCTGAGTGGTCTGTCAGGCTGAAAAGTAGATAAATCTCCAGGGCCAGGAGAAATGTATCCCAGGTTGGTGAGGGAGGCAAGGGAAGAAACAGCAGAGGTGCTGGCAATAATTTTCAATTTGTCTCTGGCCACAGGAGAGGTGCCGGAGGACTGGAGGAAAGCCAATGTGGTACCAATATTCAAGAAGGGATAAACCAAAAAATACAAGCCAGGCAGTCTAACCACAGTGACGGGGAAACAAGTGGAAGCAATTCTGAGAGATAGAGGGTAGAAATTACCGAGGAACCTGATGCGTGATTCTCAGCAGCGGAGGCGGCCTGCTGGTGGCATTTTCTGGTCCCGCCGTTGTCAAGAAGATTTACTGTTGACTGCACCCCTCATCGCCGGCAAGACCTGAGGCAGGGGTACACTGTTGGTCGGTGGGACTGGAATATCCCGCTGGTGTGAACAACCAGTAGTATGGTGTCCCTCTGCCATTTAATAATGTAATTGCTAATCTGATAGCAACCTCAAGTCTGCACCCCACCTTTCCCCAATAAACCTCTCACTCCTTCCTCACCAAGAATCTATCCACCTCGGCCTTAAAAATATTGAATGACTCACAACATTTTCAGGGAGGGACTCACAACCCTAAGAGTGAAAACATTATGCTTCATATCTGACTTAAATGGGCAACCCATTATTTTTAAACAGTGACTCCTAGTTTTAGGAAATATTGGGCGCGATTTTACGGGGGAAAAAAAACAGAGTGCGGAATTTACCGGCTATTCACGCCCGTGGGATATTCCTGTCCCACCGACGGCGCACTGGTTTCCCAGCGCCGAGGGGTGCAGTCAACGGGAAATCCCGTTGACAACAGCGGGACCCAAAAAACCCGCTGGCACACTGCCTCCACCTTTGAAAAACACACGGCGGGTTGCTTGGTAAATCTCGCCCAGAGTCCCATCCTAGGCGCGTTTAGCAGGGCGTTTCTCAGCATCTGCAGCAGCAAGAATGACCCCGGTATCAAACTGAACTTTTTTGGGCCACTGCGAGAATGCCCCCGAGATCACAGTTAACTGAATTTTCTCTCATTTTTACAGGGAAAGATCGGGCGCCATTTTTAAATGCTGCCTCATTCTCTGGACCCCCTCACCGTGGCCTCTTTTCCAATGCCCCAGCTTACATGTACAGGGGTCCTCGAGCCCCCCCCCCCCCCCCCCCCCCCCCCCCCACCCCATCTCATAAGAGCAGGGCACCCGGGGCCTGATCCCTAGCAGTTACAATCTGGCACCTTGACCCTGCCGGCCTGTTATATTGGCAGTGCCCCTGCCAGTGCCACCCAGGCAGTTCCAGGGGGTCCAAGTGACAGTGCCAAGGTGCCAGGCTGGAAGGGCCAAGGTACCTGGGTGCAAGCCGGAGTTCCGGGGTACCATCCTGCCCAGAGCCCAACCCCCCAGGGGTCTCCAATGGCCTGGCAGACACCCCCAGGTGCCATTACACCTGGCCCACGCTTGTGTAGACCTGTGCTAAACGGCACCATGGCGAGTTCTCCCAGGTAAGGGCGTTCGATCCTGAGCCTTGGGAGTATCCAGTACAGATATATTTAAGCCTCACTGCTCACCTAAATATTCAATTCTGCGTCCCGCCCAGTGAAGGCGAGATCCAGATCGTGACGCCTAACAAGATCTCTTGAGGCACCCCGAACATCGCAAATCTTGCAAGAGGCCTCTCACGTGATTTAGTTCCAAGTCAGGCACGAATAGGCCATTCGATTGGGCCCATTATCTCCATATTCACCCTCTGAAAACCTCTCAGGATCTTGTATGTTTCAATCAAGTCGCCTCTTTTACCAAAGTTATCTTTTCAGTTTGTGTAGACAATCGCTCACCAGTCAGGAAACAGAAGTCTTAAGTGCTCGAAAGCACAAGGAGGGAAGGAAGAAAGATGGTTCAGAATAAGATTCAGCTGCCAGAGTAAAAGGAACACAACTGAAGCTCTAAATTTGCAAACGATAATGGTTGACTCACCAAATAGTCACTTAATAGCTGCCTATTCTTACCCCCACCAACATAATGTCTATAATTGTCCCATATGACAAACGCCTAATAAGATCAAACTGTAAACTTCACCAACCATCATCCAAGGCACAAAATTCATCAGGAAATGCCAAGAAAATTAATTCTCACTTTCTTAAGCACATCATTATACTTGAGCTCAGCTAACTTACTTTAATTCCCATCTACTAGTATGATGAAGATTTTATTCATTCATGAGACGTGGCTGTCGGTGGCTGGGTCACTATTTATTGCCCATCCCTGAGGGCATTTAAGAGTCAACCACATTGCTGTGGATCTGGAGTCACATGGCGACCAGACCAGGTAAAGACAAGATTTACTTCCCTAAAGGATATTAGATGGGTTTTTACAACAATCGACAATGATTTCATAATCACCTTTAGTGTTTTAATTGCAGATTTTTAAAATTGAATTCAAATTTCACCATCTGCCATGGCGGGATTCAAACCCGTATTTCTCTGGGTCTCTGGATTACTGGTCCAATGACAACGCCTCCCCCTGAAGTGAGATAAGCTTGAGTGGTAGATGGCTTGGAAACTTGAGCTGACTTTTGTCTAAGGGTTGTCGGCATCCCAGAGGGACCACTTCTGCGAGTCTATAGTGCAGTAGTCCATGGAGTGGACCCACATCTGAAACTGCCTCATGTCATGATACCAAACAGAGCAAGAAGGATACAGGTTCTTCATAATGCAATATACTGCAAATTAACTGAGGGAAAAAAGGGAAAACATTTATGCACGCCATTTTTGTTAATGCACCTGCTGAGGAACACAAGGAAAACCAGGGGCTGGTTTAGCACACTGAGCTAAATAGCTGGCTTGTAATGCAGAACAAGGCAGCAGTGCAGGTTCAATTCCCATACCAGCCTCCCCAAACAGGCGCTGGAATGTGGCAACTAGGGGCTTTTCACAGTAACTTCATTGAAGCCTACTTGTGACAATAAGTGATTATTATTATTATTATTAAGGGTGGAATTAACGGAGGCTCTGGCCATTCTTTCAATCGTCCTTAGGTGTAGGAGTGGTGCCAGAGGCCCACAGGGCTGTTTAAATAATGGAAAGACGTATAAACCTAGTAACTTCAAGTCAATTGGTCTCAGTGGTGGTAAAATGTCAACAGGGCTAATTTGAGCTGTATTACGCCTGTTCTTTTGGCCTTCACAGCCACCTAGCAGATAAAAATGGGCTCTAAGATGAACACATACAATGGAAGTGTTCAGAATACCACCCTTTTTAAAATAAAAATTTAGAGTACCCAATTATTTTTTTTCCCCCCCAATTAAGGGGCAATTTAGCATGGCCAATTCACCGACCCAGCACAGCTTTTTGGGTTGTGGGGGTGAGATCCACGCAGACACACGAAGAATGTACAAACTCCACACAGACAGTGACCCAGGGTCAGGGTTGAACCCGGGTCGTCGGTATTGTGAGGCAGCAGTGCTAACCACTGCGCCACCGTGCTGCCCTAGAATACTACCTTGTTAAATGAGTTTCTGCACAGGCACTGAACAACTGTCAGCAACATACAAAGCAGGCAGATAACAATGTGGACGCAATGCTGCGGTGACATCAGCACTGCTGTTTTCCAATAATGCACTCCAGTTTATGCCCTGTGATAATCTCAATGAGCACAACATTAAATGGGTTGAAGGACCTCCATTATCTTGGCAAAAATCAAGATTTCTTCATTCTGCGCTACTCTGTCAACTGTGTTTGATCCACCTTGGCACTTTACAGGCTGACTTTTGGGCAGTAAGGGTTATCTACTCATGAAACGATTCCTGAATCTGCTCTGGAACTGATGAAATATGCATGTATGGGTGGCACAGTAGCACAGTGGTTCGCACTGTTGCTTCACAGCACCAGGGATTCTTGGCTTGGGTCACTGTCTGTGTGGAGTCTTCACGTTCTCCCCGTGTCTATGTGGGTTTCCTCTGGGTGCCCCGGTTTCGTCCCACAAGTCCCGAAAGACGTGCTTGTTAGGTGTATTGCACATTCTGAACTTTCCCTCAGTGTACCCGATAAGTTGCTGGAGTGTGGTGTCTAGCGGATTTTCACAGTAACTTCATTGCAGTGCTAATGTAAACCTACTTGTGACAATAATAAAGATTATTATCAGTTTACTTCCAATGAGAGCTACACTGCTATAAGGTTCACTATAAAACTCACCACGCATTCTCAAGCAAATCTTGCGTGGCCTGGGCAATCTGGAGGAGACCAAAGGACTCCACAGAGCAGGTATCAAAATTTATGCCTGATGCACATTAACCACGTCATTATGAAAGAAGCACAATTCTTTACCTGAGAAGTTGAGGAGCAAGAGCAAGGAAAGAGGAACAGGAAGAAGTGGAAGGAGAGGAGGAAGTTCAATAGGAAGTGGCAGCTCTTATGATGATGAAGCGATATCATGGTGTAGCCCGCCTATTTCTGACTTTGCCCCATGTGTTCAAATAATTTAAAATTGATACCAGCCACCTCAACTGCATTGCCCCGTTCACCAAAGGCACACACTCTTTACCTTCCCTAAATCAAACCATTCTCTTTCTGACAGCACACAGAAAAATTCAGTCATGAGGATTCAGACAAAACAAAGTAATCACACTTGTGCATTCCCTTTGCATCTGTTTGCTGTGTGTGTTTATACATTGAACTAATAATAAAGCAAATTATATCACAACATACTATGGTTAATTCATCTGATCCAGCAGTCAGATGCAGCTTTTATAATGAGTTTACCAAGGGCATGTAAGTGGTTCCTGAACACAGCTCCCTGTGTCAGATCTGTCCTGATGATAGGGTGCATTGGATTGAATTGGATTTGTTTATTGTCACGTGTACCGAGGTACAGTGAAAAGTATTGTTCTGCATGCAGACCAGGCAGATCGTTCCATACATGAAAAATAACATAGGCCATACATAATTACATAATGTAAATACATAGACACAGCCATCGGGGGGAGCATACAAGAGTGTAGTACTACTGAGTAGAGAAGATGAGTGAAGAGATCAAATCAGTCCATTAAGAGGGCCATTCAGTAGTTTGGTAACAGCGGGAAAGAAGCTGTTTTTGAATCTGTTAGTGTGTGTTCTCAGACTTTTGTATCTCCTGCCGGATGAAAGAAGCTGGACGAGTCAAGGGCAGCACAGTGGCGCAGTGGATAGTACTGCTGTCTCACGGCCCTGAGGTCCCAGGTTTGATCCCGGCTCTGGGTCACTGTCCCTATGGAGTTTGCACATTCTCCCCGCGTTTGTGTGGATTTTGTCCCCACAACCCAAAGATGTGCAGGCTCGGTGGATTGGCCATATCTTTTTATTAAAACAGTGTAAAATAAGGATAAACGGTACAAACACTAATTTTGTGTTGGAGAAACAGGGGGAGAAATTCTCCGCCCCCCACGACGGGTGGGAGAATAGCGGGAGGGCCTTCCCGACATTTTTGCCGCCCTCCCGCTATTCTCCCACCCCCCGCCGAAGTCCCGACCCGAATCGCTGCCGCCGTTTTTTTACGGCCGGCAGCGATTCTCAGCTGTTAGATGGGCCGAAGTCCCAGCCCTTTCCGCCGTTTTTACGAACGGCAAACACACCTGGTCTTGCCGTTCGTAAAAACGGCGTCACAAACTCGCTATTAATAACCATGGCACCGATTGGCACGGCCGTACCACGGCCGTGCCAAGGGTGCCATGGGCCCGCGATCGGTGGGCACCGATCGCGGGCAGCGGGCCCGATGCCCACGCACTACTTGTCCTTCCGCCGCCCCGCAGTATCCATTCGCGGGGTGGCTGAGGGGCAACCCGGCCCGCGCATGCGCGGGTTTCGCGCAAAAACGCGATGACGTCACCCGCGCATGCGCGGGTTGGAGTCTTCCAAACTGCGCATGCGCGGCTGACGTCATATGACGCGTCAGCCGGCGCTAACTCCGGCAAGCGGGCTTAACGATTTTCGTTAAGCCCGTCTTGCCGGAGCCTACGGCGTCGGGCTGCTAGCCCCGACCGGGGACCAGAATCGGTCCCCGGTCGGGAAGGGGCGCGCTGCCGTAAAACCCGCCCGGGTTTTACGGCAGCTTTACGATTTCTCCCGTTTTGGGAGAATCTCGCCCAGGGTACCTCCCCTCAGTACCAATGTACGGGAGGGGGAACCACGCTAAATTGCCCCTTAATTGGGAAAAAAAGATAAACCGGGTGGGAGGGGTCTTTGATTATGCTACCCGCTTTCCCAAGGCAGCGGGAGGTGCGGACGGAGTCAATGGATGGGAGGTGGGTTCGCGTGATGGAATGGGCGGGTTTCACGACCCTCTGTTGTTTCTTACATTGCCTTTTCCACAACGATTTTCATCGGATGGGAAGATTTGCATTGCCCTATGGATCTCAGGATCCGCCTCCTGCAGGAATCCATGTCTGGATTTAAGAGTAGTCCTGCCGGAGGGCGGACGTTTCACATTCTCGCGCGTGTTTGTGAGCTGAGCCGGTGGGAGAGCGATAATGGCTGATGTGTTTTCTTGGCTGGGGAATGAATTTGCTCTCAAGCCCCAGATCTATCAAGCAGTCGCTGGTTTAATCTGCAGCACGGTCGTATTGTTTAAACTGTTGAGATGGATGGAAAGAAAGCGCTGTCTTGCGGAGATAGAAAAAGGTGGCGCAAACAGGAAGCAAGCGTTGAGTGCGATGGAAAGAGCCGTGCTGGTGTTTAAAGAGTCGGTGAGTCCAGATGTATCTGGGAAGTGCTTGGGTTACCCGCGTTCACTGTAGAGATTAAACCAAGAAAACACGTTAAGGATAATTAAAACAGAAAACTCTGGGAAACCGCTGCTACATATCGTATTGGTTGGTACGTTGCGAGTCTTCAATCAGTGAATGGAAAAATGGGAGCAGATGTGTTGCTATAATCCTGCAGCAGATTTCTCTGATTCTATTGACACTTTCTGAGTCCCTTTGACTGACTGGCTGGGTGACAGACTGGCTGGCTGGCTGGCTGGGTGACAAGACTGACTGACTAACTGGCTGGGTGACTGACTGGCTGGCTGGCTGGGTGACAAGACTGACTGACTGGGTGAGTGGCTGGCTGACTGACTGGCTGGGTGACTGACTGACTGGCTGGGTGAGTGGCTGACTGGCTGGGTGACAGACTGGCTGACTGGCTGGGTGACAGACTGGCTGGCTGGCTGGGTGACAGACTGGCTGGCTGGCTGGGTGAGTGGCTGGCTGACTGACTGGCTGGGTGACTGACTGGCTGGTGACTGACTGACTGACTGGCTGGGTGACTGACTGACTGGCTGGGTGAGTGGCTGACTGGCTGGTTGGTTGACAGACTGGCTGGCTGGGTGAGTGGCTGACTGGCTGGGTGAGTGGCTGACTGGCTGGGTGAGTGGCTGACTGGCTGGCTGGGTGAATGACTGGCTGGCTGGCTGGGTGAGTGGCTGACTGGCTGGCTGGGTGACTGACTGGCTGGCTGGGTGACTGACTGGCTGGCTGGGTGACTGACTGACTGGCTGGGTGAGTGACTGACTGGCTGGGTGAGTGACTGGCTGGGTGACTGACTGGGTGAGTGGCTGGCTGGGTGACTGACTGGGTGAGTGGCTGGCTGGCTGGGTGACTGACTGGCTGGGTGAGTGGCTGACAGGCTGGGTGAGTGACTGACTGGCTGGGTGACTGACTGGCTGGGCGAGTGACTGACAGGCTGGGTGAGTGACTGACTGGGTGGCTGGCTGGGTGAGTAACTGGCTGGGTGACTGACTGACTGGCTGGGTGAGTGACTGGCTGGCTGGGTGACTGACTGGCTGGGTGACTGACTGACTGGCTGGGTGAGTGGCTGACTGGCTGGGTGAGTGACTGACTGGCTGGGCGAGTGACTGGCTGGCTGGGTGAGTGACTAGCTGGCTGGGTGAGTGACTGACTGGCTGGGTGACTGACTGGCTGGCTGGGTGAGTGACTAGCTGGCTGGCTGGGTGAATGACTGGCTGGGTGAGTGACTGACTGGCTGGGTGAATGGCTGGCTGGGTGAGTGACTGGCTGGCTGGGTGAGTGACTGGCTGGCTGGGTGGGTGACTGACTGGCTGGGTGAGTGGCTGGCTGGCTGGGTGAGTGACTGACTGGGTGGGTGAGTGACTGGCTGGCTGGGTGAGTGACTGGCTGGCTGGGTGAGTGACTAGCTGGCTGGGTGAGTGACTGACTGGCTGGGTGACTGACTGGCTGGCTGGGTGAGTGACTAGCTGGCTGGGTGAATGGCTGGCTGGGTGACTGACTGGCTGGCTGGGTGAATGGCTGGCTGGGTGACTGACTAGCTGGCTGTGTGAGTGACTGGCTGGGTGTGTGACTGGCTGGCTGGGTGAGTGACTGGCTGGCTGGGTGAGTGACTGGCTGGCTGGGTGGGTGACTGACTGGCTGGGTGAGTGGCTGGCTGGCTAGGTGAGTGACTGACTGGGTGGCTGGGTGAGTGACTGACTGGGTGGCTGGGTGAGTGACTGACTGGCTGGGTGACTGACAGGCGCTTCCACCTGATTGTTGCAGGGTTTCTGGGCTCGAGCTGGACTTTGTGCTCTCGGTGTAAGTGGGTGACAACAACTCAGCAGCCCAGTGCAGCCATTGGCAGTATAAACTGGGCGGATTAATAGTTGGGCGGAGGCGTAAAACGGGCCGGAGCCCATTTCTACAGTAATCACACATTTACCGCGCGAACTCTACTGACTGCTCTGTACTGCTTACACCGGTGTTTTGCTACTTCAGCCTAATCTCATGTCCAAATTCGGTTTAAGGGCGAAGAATATTACTGATGACTTAAAATGTGGTCCGTCAGAATGAGGGTTAAGGTCCTGCCGGTCGAATTCCTGTATGTAGAATAACAGGGCCTGGATTATGCCCACTTGCGGATCGGCTCTGCAGCCTGTGCTGGCAGCCTCGCCTCTGTCTGTGTGTTTTGTCGTGTCTTGTCCGTCTGCCTGTGTGTGTACATGTGCAGAAGGGGAGTTCCCTGGGTGGCATGGTGCACTGTTGCTTCACAGCGCCACGATTCGGTACCCGGCTTGGGTCACTGTCTGTGCGTAGTCGGCACATACTCCCGTTGGCTGCATGGGTTTCCTCCGGGTGCTCCGGTTTCCTCCCACAAGTCCCGAAAGATGTGCTGTTAGGTGAATTGGACATCCTGAATTCTCCCTCTGTGTACCCGAACAGGCGCCGGAATGTTGTGGTTCGGGGATTTTCACAGTAACTTCAGTGCAGTGTTAATGTAAGCCTACTTGTGACAACAATAAAGATTATTACTATTATTCTAACCTTTCACTATGGCATCCTGCTCATTTATTTTTGCAAAAATATACTTTATTTGTAAAATATCTGAAAGAAAATACAAACACTTTTGAGCAGCCATCACACGCAGTGCAATCCTATTCACGATTTCTACTGTGGTGAATGTGTAACCACTATAATTCACACTGTACATTACTGTGTCCCGGTGGGCTCCATCTGTGAGCCGTTGCACGGCTCTGCCCACAGGGGGAGATGAGGAGCATGTACAGGGCTCCACCCTTGGCTCCACCCCCTTCAGGAAGCTGTGGTCCTGCGAGTCTGCCTTCAGTTCAGCATAGTCGCAGGCAGGCTCAGTTGTAAGCCGATTAAAGACACAGTTTGCTTCAACTCGTGTCTCTGAGTGAATTGATGGTCGCATCAATTTAATCGACTTAAAAACTACTATGGAATCAGCCCTCAAACCTGACCGACTGGAACTCTATCCACAGGCCGCAGAGGCAAAGGAATTTTTTTTGCATTGGCTTCGGTGCTTCAAGGCCTACCTGGCTGTGTCGACTACCTCCTCTGTTACAGAAGAACAGAAACTCAGTCTTCTCCACGCACGCGTGAGCCATCGTATTTCTACTCATCTTGATGTAACTGACTCTTATACTGAGGCCCCCGCGATACTCGACCGCCTGTACGTGCGGCCCATGAATAAAGTCTATGCGTGACACATCTTTACAACTCGCCGCCAGCGCCCTGGGGAGTCGCTATAAGACTATCTGCGCGACCTTAAAGCCCTAGCACGCGACTGTAACTTCCAGACCGTGACAGCCGCCCAGCACATGGAACTCGCCGTCCGAGACGTGTATGTTGCAGGGGTCCGTCCAATTATGTGCGGCAGCGTCTTCTCGAGAAAGGGGCCCAGGACATGGAGGACCGGCCGATCACGCGACCCCATTGTGGACCCCCGACCAGAGACTGCCCCAGCTCTGCGCCGTGCGGCCACCCACCCGCCACGGAGGGCTATAGTGCCACTTTTGCGGCCAGCCCCAACACCCTCGGCAGCAGTGCCCGGCTCGCAACGCGACCTGCAGCAGCTGTGGGCGGAAAGGGCACTTTGCTAAGGTCTGCCTGGCCAAAGCTAAAAACTCGAACCCTAACCTGAACACTTGCTCCTCCGACTCCCAGGCCCACAGACCCTGCAATGTGGCAGCGTGTCTGCCGACTCCACCTCCGCACAACATGTGCGACTCACGGGGGCCGCCATCTTGGCAATCCTCCCCCATGCTGCCGGCCATGTGCGATTCATGGGGGCCGCCATCTTGGGCGCCATCTTCCTCGCCACGTGTGATCCATGGGGGCTGCCATCTTGGACGCCATCTTCCTTGCCGCCCGCCACGTGCGATCAACAGGGGCCACCATCTTGGCCTTCACCCGCTACGCCACTCGAAGATTACGACCTCCGCGGACAGTCATCACGGGGCCGCTCCAGCACCGCTGACCACGCCACCGACTACCCGCAGCTCAGTGCAGTCACTTTGGATCAGTCGCGGCCAAAGCACCTCAAGAGCTCCATGATGTCCGTCCAGATCAACGGATATGAGACACCGTGCCTGTTCGACTCTGGGAGCACTGAGAGCTTCATTCACCCAGATCTGGTAAGGCGCTGCTCGCTCCTGATATTCCCGACACAGCAAACAATCTCCCTTGCCTCGGGGTTGCACTCAGTTCAAATACAGGGGCGCACTACTGCGACGCGAACAATACAGGGCGCCGACTACACCAATTTCCAATTGTATGTGCTCCCAGACCTCTGCGCCCCCCTCCTAGAACTGGATTTCCAGTGCAACCTCAGGAGCCTAACACTCAGCTTTGGCGGACCCCTTCCCCCACTCACTGTATGTAGTCTAGCAACTCTGAAAATCGACCCCCCTCCACTCTTCACTAACCTCACCGCCAACTGCAAACCAGTGGCCACTCGCAGCAGGAGGTATAGCCTGCAGGACAGGGTATACCTGCAGAACCGAAGTCCGGCGTCTTTTGCGTGAAGGAGTCATAGAGGCCAGTAATATGCCCCTGGAGAGCACAGGTGGTGGTCGTCAAAACCGGGGAAAAGCTCCGGATGGCAGTTGATTACAGCCAGACCATTAACCGGTTCATGCACCTTGATGCGTACCCCCACCCCCGGATTGCAGACATGGTAAATCAGATCGCCCAGTACCGCATATTCTCCACGGTGGATCTGAAGTCTGCATACCACCAGCTCGCAATCCGCCCGGAGGACCGCCATTACACGGCGTTCGAGGCATTTCCTCCTGGTTCCCTTTGGCGTCACGAACGGGGTTTCAGTGTTCCAACGAGCAATGGACAGAATGGTGGACCAGTACGGGCTGCGGGCCACTTTTCCGTACTTGGATAACGTCACCATCTGCGGCCATGACCAGCAGGACCACAACGCCAACCTCCCGATTTCTCCAAACCGCCCAAAAACTCAATCTCACCTATGATAAAGAGAAATGCGTTTTCCGCACTAGCAGACTAGCCATCCTCGGCTACGTCGTGGAAAACAGGGTCCTAGGACCCAACCCTGACCGTATGCGCCCCCTCTTACAACTCCCTCTCCCTCACTCTCCCAAGGCCCTCAAGAGGTGCTTCGGATTTCTTTCATACTACGCCCAGTGGGTCCCCCAGTATGCGGACAAAGCCCGCCCACTATTTAAGGCCACACTCTTCCCACTGTCAGCCGAGGCTCGTCAGGCTTTCAACTGCATCAAGGCGGATATTGCCAAAGCCGCCATGCGGGCGGTAGATGAGACCGTCCCATTCCAGGTGGAGAGCGACGCCTCAGAAGTTGCTCTCGCTGCCACTCTGAACCAGGCAGGCAGGCCAGTAGCGTTCTTTTCCCGAACCCTCTCTGCTTCGGAACTTTGACACTCCTCAGTCAAAAAGGAAGCCCAAGCCTTTGTGGAAGCCGTACGGCACTGGAGGCACTACCTCGCTGGTAGGAGGTTTACCCTCATCACCGACCAGAGATCGGTTGCCTTTATGTTTGACAACTCGCAGTGGGGCAAAATCAAGAATGACAAAATCTTGCGGTGAAGGATTGAACTCTCCACCTATAATTACGATATAGTATATCATCCTGGGAAGCTCAATGAGCCCCCAGATGCCCTGTCCCGCGGCACATGCGCCAGCACGCAAGACGACCGACTACAGGCTATCCACAATGACCTCTGCCATCCGGGGGTCACCCGGCTTGCCCACTACATCAAGGCCTGCAACCTGCCCTTCTCCACCGAGGAGGTTAAAGCCGTCACCAGGAATTGCCCGATCTGCGCGGAGTGTAAACCGCACTTCTATAGACCAGACAAGGCCCACCTGGTAAAGGCATCCCGGCCCTTTGAACGCCTGTGTATTGATTTCAAAGGGCTCCTCCCTTCGAACAACCGTAACATCTACTTTCTCAATATTATAGACGAGTTCTCCCGTTTCCCGTTTGTCATCCCATGCCCCGATATGACCTCCCATACAGTCATCAGAGCCCTGCGCCGTGTCTTCACCCTGTTCGGTTTCCCTAACTATGTCCACAGCGACAGGAGTTCGTCCTTCATGAGTGACGAGCTGCGTCAGTGCCTGCTCAGTAAGGGCATTGCCTCGAGCAGGACTACCAGCTATAACCCCAGGAGTAATGGGCAGGTGGAGAGGGAGAACGCGACTATTCTACTGACCCTACGGTCCAGGAATCTCCCGACCTCCCACTGGCAGGATGCGCTCCATGCTATTAGCTCCCTCCTTTGTACGGCCACAAATCTGACTCCTCATGATCGCCTATTTGCCTTCCCTAGGGGAACTACTACGGGGGTCTCGCTTCCGCCCTGGTTGAGGACACTGGGCCCTGTCCTCCTCCGAAAACATGTTCGGACACATAAGTACGACCCCTTGGTAGAGAGGGTCCAACTCCTGCACTCGAACCCCCACTATATGTTCGTTGAACACCCCGATGGCCGACACCGTTTCACTCCGGGACCTGGCACCCGCGGGCTCTACTATCACTACCGCCGATGTATCTCCCACACTACACCCCACCCGACGTCCCATGCCCTGCGCCCTGCACCTATTTGCTTCCCTTCCGCCCTACACACCGGTTCACAGGAATGAAGCTCTGGAAGAACCATCCCCGGAGTCCACCCCTGGATCCGCACCGAACATCCACAGCCATCTGAGACGGCTGCAACACCGGTACTTCGTCGGTCGCTACGCACGATTTGGGCGCCGGACCGACTGAACTTGTAGACACGTTACCTCCGCCCAACTTGATTTTTTAAACAGGGGGTGAATGTGGTCAATGTGTAACCACTATAATTCACACTGTACATTACTGTGTCCCTGTGGGCTCCATCTGTGAGCCGTTGCACGGCTCTGCCCACAGGGGGAGATGAGGAGCATGTACAGGGCTCCGCCCTCTGCTTCACCCCCTTCAGGAAGTATAAGTGCTGCGGTCCTGTGAGTCCGCCTTCAGTTCAGCATAGTCGCAGGCAGGCTCAGTTGTAAGCCGATTAAAGCCACAGTTTACTTCAACTCGTGTCTCTGAGTGAATTGATGGTCGCATCATCTACATACTTCATGTTGCACTCTTTTGAGGTTCTTTCAACACAGTCATAGAACATAGAACATAGAACAGTACAGCACAGAACAGGCCCTTCAGCCCTCGATGTTGTGCCGAGCAATGATCACCCTACTCAAACCCACGTATCCACCCTATACCAGTAACCCAACAACTCCCCCCCCCTAACCTTACTTTTTAGGACACTACGGGCAATTTAGCATGGCCAATCCACCTAACCCGCACATCTTTGGACTGTGGGAGGAAACCGGAGCACCCGGAGGAAACCCACGCACACACAGGGAGGACGTGCAGACTCCACACAGACAGTGACCCAGCCGGGAATCGAACCTGAGACCCTGGAGCTGTGAAGCATTTATGCTAACCACCATGCTACCGTGCTGCCCCCTCATCTAATGAGATTTTGCAAGGCGTTCCGAGCGTCGCAAATCTCACGACGGGCCTTTTGCGAGATCTAGCTGCCCCGTCGCGTCACCGAGCCGGGCACGACACTGACGTTCAATCGTGCCCTCTGACTCTAATTCACCAATTCTACATTCCTCATGGAGTCGCAATCGTTGGGTGGAGGGAAGAAAGTCCGGATGGAAACGTCCTGAAGCAGCACATTGACCAGATTTGACCTGGTACCGGATTTGTTGTTCACCTCCACGGGATGGGAGAGCACTATCTCAGGCAACGAAACAGACAGTTCAAAATGGCCATTACAAATGGTACAAAACAACACTCGTGCTCATTCTCTGGGCATAATTTGAGGACGGATCTGACACCGCTTTGCGTTATTCACTGTTTTCACCTGACCCTGGAAAATCACACTGACTTCTTGCTCAGACTGTCCATTGGAGTCAACTGGGCCGAGGGCCCTGTCTTTGAGCTGATGATTTTACTCGCCGATCCTTTTTGGGGCGTGTAGGATTAGAGTAGTCCCTTGAACTTTAGAGAGGAAAGGAAGATTGGCCAGTGGTTTGTTCGGACATATGTGATTGACTATGGTTTAGTTTTCAGGAGCGAGCGATGATAGTTTTGAAACAAAGAGCCACTATTGTTATGGGCCAGGGTTTAGAGAGCCCCAAAGCTTATCATGGAGTTCACCTGACCCACAACTCTTAATAGATTGTGGGATGGGGAGCACACGGCCCACTCTACAGGTGTGGTACAGCAGAAATGAAAAGTATTTTTTAAAGCAAAACAATGTTTATTCTATGAACTCATAGAATATACAGTGCAGAAGGAGGCCATTTGGCCCATCGAATCCGCACCGACCCACTTAAGCCCTTACTTCCACCCTATCCCTGTAACCCAATAACCCCTCCTAACCTTTTTGGTCACTAAGGGCAATTTATCATGGCCAATCCACCTAACCTGCCCGTCTTTGGACTGTGGGAGGAAACCGGAGCACCTGGAGGAAACCCACGCAGACACAGGGAGAACGTGCAGACAGTGACCCAGCGGGGAATCGAACCTGGGACCCTGGTGCTGTGAAGCCACAGTGCTATCCATTGTGCTACCGTGCTGCCCAAACTCAAGTTAACCTTTTTAAAACATACCGTGAACATCTTAGCAACCATTAATTCAAATATAACCCCCAAAGAATACAACACTAAGTAATCCTTTAAGCTTTCCTTTTAACATCCATAAGACTTAAAACACCTTTTTACCAGAAGCACATCAGGTTAAAGTAATTACTGTTATTATTTTTAAATCACCAGGATTGATTTACAGTCTTTAGATTACAGAGAGCGATTCATACATTTCTAGCTGTGACTGTCGCTATCCAGCTCTGAAAACGAAACAAAGAGACACCCTGCAGCAAACAGCCTAAAACGAAAGTAAAAAAGCTGACAGACAGCCCTGCTCCACCCACTCTCTGACATCACTGCAGTAATAAACACTCATTTCTTAAAGGTACTCTCACCGCAGATACTTATATACACACCTATTTATAAACACCCATTTCTTAAAGGTACTCTCAATTACACTATATTCAAGGAAAAAGCATCTTTTGTGTGTGTTGTGAGCTTGCTATTCATCATAAAGAGCATCACAAACAAACCCCATTTTGTTCTCACCAGCATCTTCATGGAGTGCTGATTCCAGGTGGGTAACAAATAGCAGGAAGAAAAGATAGTTAGCTTAACATCTGTTAGAGGGAATGTGTTGGAAGCTGTTATTAAATATGTTATCGCAGGAGACGTAGAAAAATGCATGGTAATCAGGCAGAGTCTACCTGCTTTTATGAAAGGGAACTCCTGTTTATCCAACTTTTCTTTGAAGAATTAACATGCTGTGGATAAAGGGGAACTGGTGTGTAAAAGTGCAGGGGAACAATGACTGGCAGCCAAGGACATAGAACAACAGTTTATGAAGTACCCTGAGCAGCTGTTACATGCTGTATCTTTGGCTGTGCTCCGGGGAAAACTCCTCGACTGACATGTGACCCCTTAAGTAGCTACGTCATCCCATTGTCCACATGGCCACTGGGTGTATATCGCCCCATTACAACCTGTGGTACCGAAGTGGACATATAGAACATAGAAATTAGGAATAGAACTAGGCAATTCAGCCCTTCGAGCCTGCTCCGCCATTCAATCAGATCATGACTGATCTCTTCCGGGTCTCAAATCACCTTTCTACCTGTCCTCCATATCCTGTTCACCGTTTCTTAAGATCAGAAATATATCTATTTCCTTCTTGAAACCATTTAATGACTCCGATTACACCACACTATGTGGCAGCGAGTTTCACAAATTCACCAGCCTTTGTGAGAAGTAGTTCCTCCTTATCTCAGTTCTAAATCTATCGCCTCTCAACGTACATATGTGCCCTCTTGTTCGCGATTGCCCTACAAGGGGGAACGTTTGATCTACATTTACTTTATCAATCCCTTTTAGTATTTTATGTACCACGATCAGTTCCCCTCTCATCCTTCTAAACTCCAGTGAGTATAAGCACAAACTGTTTAATCTCTCCTCATAAGTCAACCTTTTCATCCCTGGAATCAATCTGGTGAACCTCCTCTGAACTGCCTCCAATGCCACCACATCTCGTACCAGCCTCCCCAAACAGGCGCCGGAATGTGGCGACTAGGGGCTTTTCACAGTAACTTCATTTGGAGCCTACTTGTGACAATAAGCAATTTTCATTTCATTCATTTTTCATTTCATCCTTCCTCAAATAAAGAGACCAAAACTGGACAATACTCCAGATGTGGTCCCACCAACACCCTATACAATTGCAACAACACTTCTCTACTTTTAAACTTCAGTCCTTCTGCAGTAAATGCTAACATTCCATTTGCCTTTTTTAATACATGCTGTACATACATCCCTCTGACCCCCCTGCCCAGAACCATTTTGAATCTGCTTTCCATTTAGAGAATTTGATTTTCTATTTTTTTGGCCAAAATGGATAACTTCACACTTATCTACATTAAACTCAATCTGCCAAATTTTGTGTGCAACAATGTGCGAGAACAGTCACTGGATGTAAACTATTCTGTAACAGACAAATTGAACAGGCTAGCAACACGTTTGTGAAAAACACGAATTAGACTGTTGCGGCTGATGTGTTACAGTACTGGACCAGACCCCAATGCATGTTAGGAAACTGGACGCGAAACCCCAACGATTTTGTACTTTGAAGTCATTCCACTGGCAAACAGTGACTTTATATTAAAACAAACTTTATTTTTAACACAGGACCAAATGCATTAACATGACAAAAAATAGCGTACAATTAACAGTTAAAGAATTCTTAACAACAGAAGGAAACACTTTGGGCACTATGTAATAGCCTTGTCGTGCCCGACTCAGTGACGCAGTCTCGCCCACGTGAGATCCAGATTAGAATGTTAAGTGAACCATTAGGCCCATTTAAATATGTCTGTATCAGATTGGCTTGGAAACTAACGGCTCCACCTGAAAGGACCTCGCCAGGGCGGGGTTAACACTGGTCCACACTAACGTGGGACAGGTGAAATGTCACCTGCAGGGATCTGTCAGGCCATTGGAGGCCCCAGGATGGTTGGACTCTGGGCAGTATGGTGCCCTGGCATCTGGGTACCTTGGCACTGCAACCCAGACACTGGCACTGCCAGGCTGGCAGGACATTGTCAGGCTGACAGTGCTCAGGTGCCAGGGTGCTGTGCCAGGGATGGGGTGTGGGGGTGCTCTGCGTTTGAAGTGGGGGGAAGGGGGGATTTCAAGGACCCCCTAAGAGGTAAGTTGGGCAGTGGGGTATCCGGAGGCTGAGGTGGAGGAGCGGACGGGCAAGTCAAAAGATCGGGGTGACCCTCTAGTCCCCCCAGTATCCCACCTCCCCACAACCCGGCACGCACTGCCCATGAGCTCCGGCCACAGTGGGGGCCCCCTGCTTACCAGACCTCACCCTCTGCATTCCAAAGACCCGCATGTAACATTACCTGGGTCGGGTGCAGGTCACCTCCCCGATGCACTCACCTACCCTCTGGCTGTGGAAATGTCCCTGGTGCTGGGGCCCAGCCCCTGAGTGTTCAAATGTTGGACGCTGCATCCATGGTGTTGCCTCCTGCAGTGTTCAGGCATAATGTCCATGCATCACAGTCTGATTGGAATGCTAGGCAATAACCCCCAATGCTACATGGCCCACCCACCCACGGGAATCCAATTGGGATGTGTGAAGTGCTCACTTAGCTACCTGTGCCAGTTCCCAATTAGCAGCCTTCCATCACGTGGCTAGAGGCCTCTGCGGTCAGTGGGAGTAATGGGTGATCGGTGGGGCATGCAGCCAGGGACCAGGGTTGCTCCCATAATGGGTACACACAATCCAGGGATTGGTTTGTGAACTGGCAGGCTGATCCGCCAGCCTGAGACCATGGCGGCCACCCCCTCGCTCCAAATCTCGCATCACCCATGGTGGCCCTTCTTGACCCCCAGTTGCTGCCCCACCCCTTCTGGGCACCAGGGAAGCATACCCAGTGCCCCCGGGCTCCTTGCCTGTGAGTGCAGATGGCTACTCACCTCCTCGGTTCTCCACAGCAGTCCCTCTGTAAGTTTGTTTGATTTTAAAAAGAAGTACTAATCGCTGCCTGCATGACCACTTGCCGGAGAGGTGGTTAGATCATGAGGGCAGTGTTAGATAGGGAGTTGCTCCCGTAATAGATAGGGAGTTGCTCCTGTGAATAGTTTGGAGATTGGGCTTTAGTGGTGATTATTGGTTTCTCGTTCCGTTAAAGCGAGATTTGGATTCCGCCTAGGGCAGATCTGGTTAGATCTCGAGCAGAATAGCGCTTGCTGCATTCTTGTTTCTGGCTTCTCTCACTATTTAAGGGCCTCGTCACACTCTCGCTTAAGCGCAACGTGGTCATTAAATCATGCCCAGCACATTTTCCCCCAGAGTCGACGCTTCATTAGGGCGCCACTCGTATTGGTTTCGATATTCAGTTGCAAGATGGCCTGGGCAATGGGGATATTGATCTTGGTAGAGCAGCTGACAAAGAGGTCCAATGACCTCCCTGTAAAGCAAGAAATTAATTTGCCATACCAAAGAGACACTGCAAAGCGTGTTTGTCTGTGGGAATGGACACATGTCGTATCGGCATTATCTTGTCTGGATTTGGCATCGCCCCATCAACTGTGAGTAAGTGACTCACATATGGAACCTGGTGGACCCTGAATCTGCATTTATCAGGGTTGAGTTTGAGCTGTACGGTCCTGATTCTGTCAAGGATGAGGCAAAGATGTGCATCACGTTCTTGCATTGTACGACCCCATACCAGGATGTTATTGATGATGATTTTGCAGGGTTAGCCTGCAAAGAGTTGCTCCATTCACCATTGGAAGACCTCACTGCCAGTTAAGGTCTCAAAGGCAATGCGAAAGAAATGCCCACCAGAGGCATGATTGTAGTGAGTTTCGAGGATTCTTCATTGAGCGGAATTTGCCAGAACCCACATTTTGCATTCAAGATGCTGAAAACCTTAGCATTGGGCATGTCTTCATAGGATGATGAGGTCGGAGCTGCACCTTGTTTAAAATGACTGGATTGATGTGAACACTGACCGTGCCATCTTTCATACTGCAGCCACCACTGCTGAACCCGCTGTTTGGCCTCGTCCATGGGGGCTATGACACCCAGTGTTGTCATCCATGGTATCTCATCGACCTTCTGCTTCATAACTAAGTGTACTCTTCTTGGAGCACAAACTGTTGGTGGTACTGAGTCACCTAGCCTCGTGGCATATTACAGGTAGCTTACCAACGACTTAACAGTTGAATAGGTCTTCAATCAGTTTAGGGGCCTGATGCTGCAGAGTATGTACATCTGGGCCAAGGTGGATGAGCCCCAGTGTGATGCTGTGCTGAAGATCCACAGTGGACTTACGTTTTGGTTGACTGTATGAAACTTGAAGCTACCCTGTGTGCAATGGAGAGTGGCCACGCCTCACCTCTGGATAGGATGTCTGCTACAGACCACAAGGTTCACCTGGATATTAAGGTCTGGTGTTGCATATGGGTGCAGAGCTCATATGCTGTATCTCTACCCGCACTCCAGGGTGAACACCCACACAGCCCCTTAAGTAGCTGCATCATCACACCATCCACATGACTACCCAGTCTACATGGTGGATGTACTGTACTTTGATTTGCAGAAGGCATTTGATAAATGCCTCATCCATGGTTATTGTGAAAAATAAAAGCTCATAGTATAGGGGGTGACAAATTGGCATTGGTAGAAGATGGGCTAGCTAACAGGAAGTGGAGTGTAGGCATCAATGGGCAATTTTTTAGGTTAACAATTTGTAATGAGTGGGGTGCCTCAGGAATCCATGCCGGGGCCTCCACCTTTTACAATTTATATACATCACTTGGATGAAACGACAGAAAGTAGGGTTGCTAAATTTTCTGACAACTCAAAGATAGGTTGGAAAGTAAGTCGTCAGGTGGACATGAGGCTAAAAAGATAGTTTGGGAGAGTGGGCAAAGATCTGGCAAATGGAGTATAATGTAGGAATATTAAATTGCCCATTTTGGCAGAAAGGATAAAAAAGTATATTATCTAAAAGATGAGAGATTTCAGAGCTCTGGGATTTTGAGGGTTCTGGGTGTCCTACTGCATGAATAGCAAACAGTAACTATGCAAGTACAGCAAGTAATTAGGAAATGTTATCGTTTATTCCGCGGGGAATTGAATACATGGGCCGGAATTCTCCAATCTGAGTTCATCCCAACACCGTTGCCAGCGAGAACGTAGAATTTGGTGCAAACTCCATTAATTGCTCCGAGACCAGAGAATCCCACCGGAGTGAACGGACGGGAAATTCTGACCAAAAGTCGGAAGATTAAGGTTATGCTTCAGTTATACAGTACATTGATGAGACCATCTGGAGAACTGTGCAGAGTATTGGCCTCCTTATTAAAGGCAGGATCTAAATGCATTGGAGGCAGTCCAGAGATGGTTTATGTGATTAATGCCTGGAATGGGCAGGTTGTTGCCTGAGGAAAGGTTAGACAGGTTAGGCTTGTATCCACTGGAATTTAGAAGAGGAAGAGGCGGCTTTAATGAAAAATATAAGATCCTGAGTGTCTGGACAGAGTTCATGTGTCCTCTTGTGGGAGAATCCTAGAACGAGGGGGTCAAGGTTTAAAAACAAAGGTCACTCATTTAAGACAGATGAGTATTTTTCTCTGAGGGGTCATGAGTCTTTGGGACTTTCTTCTCCAAAAGGCAGTGGAAGCAGAGTCTTTGAATTTAAAAAAAAATAAATGTGTTATTTATGTCTTTGGCATTTCAACAACAACAAAACCGAAAATATACATAACAATAAAAATATATGATGTGGAGATGCCGGTGTTGGACTGGGGTGAGCACAGTAAGAAGTCTTACAACACCAGGTTAAAGTCCAACAGGTTTGTTTCAAACACGAGCTCGTGTTTGAAACAAACCTGTTGGACTTTAACCTGGTGTTGTAAGACTTCTTACAATAAAAATATAAACATAGTACAAATTCCACCTCCCTCTCCCACAGGTCTTGCCATTTCTTACCCCCCTAATCTATGCTAACCTAACCCCCTCCCTCCCCCCTTTCTGCTGATGATTAGTTTTCTGTGAGGAAGTCGACGAATGGTTGCCACCTCTGGGCGAACCCCAGCAGAGACCCTCTCATGGCGAACTTAATTTTCTCCAGGCAGAGGAAGCCTGCCATGTCTGAAAGCCAGGTCTCCGATTTCGGGGGCTTTGAGTCCCTCCATGCCAGCAATATGCGCCTCCGGGCTACCAGGGAAGCAAAGGCCAGAACATCCGCCTCTCTCTCCTCCTGGATTCCCGGGTCCTGCGATACCCCAAAAATCGCCACCTCCAAACTCATTGCCACCCTCATATTTAATACTGTGGACATGGCGTTAACAAACCCCTGTCAAAATCCCCTCAGTTTTGGACATGCCCAGAACATATGGACATGATTCGCTGGCCACTCATGCATTTCGCACACCTGTCCTCCACTCCAAACAATCTGCTCATCCGGGCCACTGCCATGTGAGCCCGGTGAACTACCTTAAATTGGATCAGGCTGAGCCTGGCACATGTTGCAGTAGTATTGACCCTTCCTAATGCATTCGCCCAGAGGCCCTCCTCTATCCCCCCAGCTCCTCCTCCCACTTTCACTTCAGCTCCTTGGTTTGCATCTCCTCCGAACCCATAAGCTCTCAGGATATGTCTGAGACACTCCCCTCTTCTATCCATCCTCTAGAGACCACCCTATTCTGAATCCCCCTTAGTGGCAGGAGAGAGAAGGTTGGTACCTGCTTTCGCAAAAAGTCCCGAACCTGTAAATATCGGAATTCATTTCCCCCAGCCAATGCAAATTTCTCCTCCACGCCCTCATATTCGGGAAGCTACCTTTCAAGAACAAGTCCCCCATCCTCTCAATCCCCGCTCTCCGCCAAATTTGGACCCCCCCCCCCCCCCCCCCCCCCCGCGTACATCCTCCCCGGGGCAAACCAATGGTTGTCGCAGATTGGGGACCACCTCGATGCCCCTCTGCTCCCACATGTCTCCTTCCCTGCCCCCAGACACTCAGGGCTGCCACCACCACTGGACTGGTGGAGTACCACGCCGGCGGGAATGGCAAGGGTGCCATCACCAATGCCCCCAAACATGTGCCCTGACAAGAAGCCGCCTCCATGCTCACCCACGCCGCCCCTCCCCCCAACCAGCCACCTCCTCACCGTGGCTATATTAGCCGAACAGTAGTAATTACTGAAACTCGGCAGCGCCAGCCCTCCATCCCCCCGACTCCGCTCGAGCATTGCCCGCTTCACCCGCGGGGGCTTACCCCCCACACAAAGCCCACGATAATCTTATTGATCTGCTTAAAAAAGGACCGCGGGATGAAGATGGGGAGGCACTGGAAAAAGAATAGGAACTTCGGGAGGACCGTCATTTTTACTGACTGCACCCTACCCGCCGGAGACAACAGGAGCGCATCCCATCTCCGAAGTCCTCCTTCATCTGATCCACCAATCGAGCCAGGTTCAATTTATGTAGCCGGTCCTAATCCCTCGCCACCTGAATACCCAAGTATCTAAAACTGTCCCCTACCACTCTAAACGGCAGTTCCCCCAATCGCCTCTCCTGACCTCTCACCTGAACCACAAACAACTCGCTCTTCCTCATATTAAGCTTGTACCCCAAAAACCAGCCGAATTCCCATAATTTCCCCCATCCCCTCCATTGGGTCTGAGACATACAACAGTAAGCTATCCACATACAGCGAGACTCTGTGCCCTCACCCCCCGCGCCCTCCAGACCAACCCCTTCCAACCCCTTGAGGCCCTCAGAGCAATTACCAGCGGCTCTATTACCAGCGCAGACAGTAGTGGGGAGAGGGGACATCCCTGTCCCGTCCCCCAGTGTAGCTTCAAATAGTCCGAAATCGTCCCGTTTGTCCGTACACTAGCCACCGGAGCCCGGTACAGCAACCTAACCCAGTCAACAAAGCCCTTTTCAAACCCGAACCGCTCCAGCACCTCCCATGAGTAATCCCACTCAACCCGCTCGAAGGCTTTTTCCGCGTCCATCGCAACCACCACTTCAACTTCCCTACCTTCCGGGGGCATCATGATCACATTTAGCAACCTTCTTACATTGGCCACCAGCTGCCTTCCCTTAACGAACCCTGTCTAGTTCTCCCCTATAACGTCCGGTAGACAGTCTTCAATCCTAGAAGCCAGAATTTGGCATCCACGTTCAGCAAGGATATTGGCCTAAAAGAACCATACAGCTCCGGATACTTGTCCCTTTTCAGAATGAGCGAGATCCTGGCCTGTGACATTGACTGGGGTTAAAACCCCTCTTGCCTTGGCCTCGTTAAAGACCTTCAACAACATCAGCCCCAATATTCCAGAGAACTTTTTATAGAACTTGACTGGGTACCCATCCGGTCCCGGGGCCTTACCCGACTGCATGGCCTTCAAACCCTCCACTATCTCCTCCAACCCGATCAGGGCCCCAGCGCTTCTACCAGCTCCCCATCCACCTGCGGGAAAGTCAGCCCATCCAAAAAGTGCCTCATCCCCTCCGGCCCTCCACCCCTCATCCCCTCCGGCCCCGCAGGGGGTTCCAACCTGTACAACCTGCTATAAAAGTCCCGAAAGTTCTTGCTCACCCCCGCCGAGTCCCCAACTAAGTTCCCATCCCCATCAACAACTTTCCCTATTTCCCTATCTGCCTCCCTCTTTCTGAGCTGCTGTGCAAGCATCCTACTGGCCTTCTACCTGTGCTCGTAGATCGCCCCCTTCACCTTTCTGAGCTGTTCCACTGCCCTCCCGGTGGTTAATAAACCAAATTCTGCCTGCAGCCTCCGGCGTTCCCTTAACAGCCCTTCCTCTGGAGCCTCCGCATACCTCCTATCCACTCGTAGAATCTGTTTTACCAGTCGGTCCATTTCTGCCCTATCCGTCCTGTCCCTCTGAGCCCTGATCGAGATCAGCTCTCCTCTCATCACTGCTTTCAGTGCTTCCCAGACCACCGCTGCTGAGACCTCCCCCGTATCATTTGCCTGCAGGTAGTTCAGCATGCACTTCCTCAGCCTCTCGCACACTGATTCGTCCCACATCCAACCTACGTGGCGGGCGCTGCTTGCAGTCTATACTGACCTGCAGGTCCACCCAGTGCGGAGCATAGTCCGAGATCGTATTCGCCGAATACCCCGTGTCCACCACCCCCACCAACAGGGCCTTGCTCACAACAAAGAAATCTATCCAGGAATACACCTGGTATACGTGGGAGAAAAAAGAAAATTCCTTGGCCCCTGGCTGCCTAAATCTCCATGGATCCACCCTGCCTCCATCTGCTCCATGACCCCTTCAGCTCCTTTGCCATTTCTGGCACCTTGCCCGTTCTCGAGCATGACCAGTCCAGGTCTGGATCAATAACCGTGTTGAAATCCCCACCCATAATCAGCCTGTGCGAAACGAGGTCCGGAATCTTCCCCAGAACCCTCTTTATAAAATCCCCATCGTTCCAATTTGGCGCGTATACGTTGACCAGCACTACCTTCATACCCTGCAGCTTGCCACTAACCATGATATATCGACCACCCACATCCGAGACTATCCTCCCCACCTCAAATGCCACCCGATTGTTAATCAGAATCGCAGCCCCCCTTGTCTTTGAACCCAGCCCCGAGTGGAAAACCGGACTAACCCAGCCTTTTCTCAACGTGACCTGATCCACTACTTTAAGATGTAGTCTCCTGCAGCATCACAACGTCCGCCTTCAGTCTCCTCAGGTGCGCAAACACACGTGCCCTCTTTACCGGCCCATTTAGCACCCATACATTCCAGGTGACCAGCCTAGTTGGGGGGGGGCAAGGTGCCCCCCCCCCCTCCCCAGCCTGACCGCCATCTCCTTTCTTGGGCCCGCCTCTAGCCCATGCGCCGCACCTCCCCCGTGGTGGCCCCCACCCCCCGACCCCCTCAGTGACCTTCCATCGAAATCCCTCCCACGTCAGCAGAGCACACCCCCCAACAACACTACTCTAAATCCCAACCCAGCTAATAAACTAAGCATATACACACTGTGCTTCTGTGAGCTAGCTCACCCAGCTAGCTTGGTGACCCCCGCCTCTGGCGCCAAGAAGTCTCCCACCCATTGTTCCCTCGCTCCCCTCCCCCCCGCTCCTGTAAACAAATTCCCTCATCCAACAATCCCCAAACAAACACCCCGCAGCAAGAAAACACAAAAAACAAAAGCACCACCCACCGAAACTCAGACAGGCACGTCTCCATCCCACCAAAGTGCACAACAGTATAAATACACAAGATAAAACACAAAAGTAACCTTGCCAACATCTACCCTGATAAAGAACCAAAAACCGAATGGAAAATAGAACTCCCCCCCCCCCCCCCCCTCCCCTTTACTCTTCCCCTAAACAGAGCTCCAAAAAAGACTGACACAAAACAATACGAGAAGGCATAGTCAATTTAACAACAGAGAAAAAAACAACACAAACCCCACCAAAAAAATAAGGGGGAGAAAAGAAAAACAAACAAAAACACTCAGAAAAACAGAAAAGGAAAAAGGGTCCAAGATAGGCCAACATATTGTCACTGAGTCCAAAAGTTCTCAAACTCCCACCAGTCCTTTTCTTTTTGCAAAGTCCAGTGCCTCATTGGGCGACTCAAAATAATGATGTTGAATTTAATGCATAACCCACAGACGTGCTGGGTACAGCAGCCCAAACTTCACCTGCTTCTGAAAGAAAATTGCCTTGACTTGGTTGAAGCCTGCCCTCTTCCTCGCCACCTCCACGCTCAGGTCCTGATACACCCACAGGATTCTGTTATCCCACTTACAACTCCGCGTGCGCTTGGCCCACCGCAGAATATATTCCCTGTCCAGGAACCTGCGGAATCTCACCACCATCGCCCTCGGAGGGTCCCCCGCCCGCGGCTTCCTGGCAACGCCCGATATGCCCTGTCCACTGCCAGCGGTCGGGGGAATGCCCCCTCCCCCAGCAGTTTCGAACATACTTGCCAAGTATGCTCCAGCATCTGCTCCCTCCGGGAGCCCGGCAATTCTTAGGTTCTGCCGGCGGGACTGGTTCTCAAGGTCCTCCACCTTCTCCAAGAGCCTTTTTTGCTGTTCTCGAAGCATCCCCACCTCCAGCTCCACTGCTGTTAGGTGCTCCTCTTGTTCAAGCAGCACCTTCTCCACTTTCTGAATCGCCCGGTCCTGGGTGTCTAGTCTGCTCTCCAGGCGATCAGTTGATTCTTTGATCGGGTCCAGGCATTCCCGCTTCTGTCATGCAAAGCCATCCTGAATGGCCTGCATTACTGGGTCCGTTGATCGCTGCGCTGCCACCCCAGGGGCCGTCCCTCGGCCATACTATCTCCCGTTACAACTTCAACACAGCTCGCTACTGGCTTCTTGTTTCTGCCCTTTCGCACACTTCTGATCCTTTTTTCCATAAACCAATGCGAGGAAACAGTGCCAGCTGCCTCCACCAACAAATTTTCCGTTTAAAACCAAAAAAAGTCAGGGGGAAAGGTCCAAAAGTCCGACCAGAGCGGGAGCCACCAAATGTGAGACCTACTCCTCCATAGTCACTGGAAGTCGAGTCTTTGAATATTTTTGAAGGAAGAGCTATATTGAGTCTTGCTAAACAAGGAGATAAAACGTTATTGGTGGTAGACGGGAATGTGGAGTTGAGGTTACAATCAGATCAACCATGATCGTGTTAAATAGTGCAGCAGGCTCGAGGGGCCGAGTGGCCTACTCCTGCTCCTAATTCATATGTTTCTATGTTTATTTTCCGCTCCCTAGCTCCAGGGTTCTTTATGCTATATATTTTATTGTACTATATTGTTTACTGTACTACATTGAGCTATAACGTCCTAATTGAAATGAGATAATTCAGCACCGGTCAGGAATTGAACCTGGAACCCTGTCACATTTTTCAAGCACGTTTTTATTTAATTAACATCAAACTTGAATACTGTTTCTGATACTTGAATTCAAAATGTAACTAAAATTTTCTCTTCTCAGGGCAGATCTGGAGACACTGAATCTATTCTATCGCTATCTCTCCTGGAACTACATGAACAATTGCAGGAAGATTCTCTTTCTCCCGATGGTGTGTTGCATGCTTACATGGAGAAGGTATGAAAATGTCATTTCAAATGGCTAGCCATGCTACCACATGGTTAGAGATCCTATTCAGTACAGTAATCGCTACACATTGAATCTGGAGTACTCCTCTGTTCCGCTGTTGTTGAACAGATTGTAAGGAGAGGAATTAGGAGCAGATGTGGGCAATTCAGCCCTTCGAGCCTGCTTTGCCATTCAATCAGAACATGGCTGATCGCTTCCTGGTCTCAAATCCGCCTTCCTACCTGTTCCCCATATCCCTTTAACCGGTTTTTAAAATAAGAAATATATCTATGTCCTTGAAATCATTTAATGATTCAGACTCCACACTATAGAATATAGAACATAGAACATTACAGCGCAGTACAGGCCCTTTGGCCCTTGATGTTGCGCCGCCCTGTGAAACCACTCTAAAGTCCCTCTACACTATTCCCTTCTCGTCCATATGTCTATCCAATGACCATTTGAATGCGTTTAGTGTTGGCGAGTCCACTACTGTTGCAGGCAGGGCATTCCACGCCCTTACTACTCTCTGAGTAAAGAATCTACCTCTGACATCTGTCCTATATCTATCTCCCCTCAATTTAAAGCTATGTCCCCTCGTGCTGGACATCACCATCCGAGGAAAAAGGCTCTCAATGTCCACCCTATCTAAACCTCTGATCATTTTGTATGCCTCAATTAAGTCACCTCTTAACCTTCTTCTCTCTAACGAAAACAGCCTCAAGTCCTTCAGCCTTTCCTCGTAAGGTCTTCCCTCCATACCAGGCAACATCCTTGTAAATCCCCTCTGTACCCTTTCCAATGCTTCCACATCCTTCCTATAATGCGGCGACCAGAACTGCACGCAATACTCCAAATGCAGCTGCACCAGAGTTTTATACAACTGCAACATGACCTCATGGCTCCGAAACTCAATTCCTTTACCAATAAAAGCTAACACACCGTATGCCTTCTTCACAACCCTCTCAACCTGGGTGGCAACTTTCAGGGATCTATGGACATGGACACCGAGATCTCTCTGCTCGTCCACACTACCAAGAATCTTGCCATTAGCCCAGTACTCTGTCTTCCTGTTATTCCTTCCAAAATGAATCACCTCACACTTTTCTGCATTAAACACCATTTGCCACCTGTCAGCCCAGCTCTGCAGCTTATCTATGTCTCTCTGTAACTTGTAACATCCTTCTGCACTGTCCACAACTCCACCGACTTTAGTGTCATCTGCAAATTTACTCACCCATCCTTCTACGCCGTCCTCCAGGTCATTTATAAAATGACAAACAGCAGCGGCCTCAAAACAGATCCTTGTGGTACACCACTAGTAACTGGACACCAGTCAGAACATTTCCCGATCAACCACCACCCTTTGTCTTCTATCAGCTAGCCAATTTCTGATCCAAACTGCTAAATCACCCTGAATCCCATGCCTCTGTATTTTCTGCAATCGCCTACCGTGGGGAACCTTATCAAACGCTTTACTGAAATCCATATACACTTCAACTGCTTTACCGTCATCCACCTGTTTGGTCACCTTCTCGAAGAACTCAATGAGGTTTGTGAGGCATGACCTACCCTTCACAAAACCATGGGGTGAAATTCTCCAACCCCACGCAGGGTCGGAGAATCGGCCGGCGGCGCCGATATTGCCGCTCCCGCCATGTTAAAGATTCACCCACCGGTCATAAAACGGCGTTCTTCAAATACTGCCGGCCGCCTCGGAAAACGGCTGGCGCCGGTGGGATGCCATTGTTTTTTTAAGCTTTTTTATTCACCTGCCCGGAAGGGTTCTGCGCTGTGAATTATAAAGGCAGAACCCAGAAACTTTGCCAAAAGTTTTTCCCTCTCTCTCCCCGCGTTTTTCCTGTTGTTGTGAAACTGACCTGAAATCGCAGAGGCTGAAGCAGAAATAGACAAATCCAGACACATCTCCCACCCCGGGATCCCAGCATTTCCCTCTTCATTCTAACCAGGCAATATTCCTGGGTTTAGGCAGATTGCAATATACTCACCAAAGCCCTGCTCTCAGCCAGAGGACGGACGGGACTCCCTCTCTCTGTCTCTCTCTCTCTCTCTGTCTGTCCCCACAATCTCCCTCTCTCGCTCTCTCTCTCAAACAAAGACAAGGCAGCTGGGAGGAAGGGGAGCCTTGAGGAAGATCTGCTGATGCCCCATCCAATGGATGCCCGGGGCCAACGCACCGTCGCACCCCCCTCTGCACGCCGCTGCCCCCTACCCCTACCCCCCTCCCCTACCCCCTCCCCCTCCCCTCCCTCCCCCCTCCCCTACCCCCCTCCCCTACCCCCCTCCCCCCCATCCCCCCCTCCCTTTCCCCCTCCCCTACTGCCCTCCCTCCCCTACCCCCCTCCAACGCCGGGCAGCGTTGATGATGTCGCCCGATGTCAACCGACGCGCCACTTCCGCAGCGGGTGAAACTGACGCGTACAGCGTCACTCCGCTGCTGGCCCTTCGGGACCGGAGATTTAGGGCTTATAAATGGGCCCCGACGCCGGAGTCACCAGCGCCGTTTTTGCCCGCCGGTCAAGGGCGTCACGAAGGTCTTCGGTGAATTTCGCCCATGTTGACTATCTCTAATCAAATTATTCCTTTCCAGATGATTATACATCCTATCTCTTATAAACCTTTCCAAGACTTTTCCCACAACAGAAGTAAGTCTCACTGGTCTATAGTTACCGGGGTTATCTCTACTCCCCTTCTTGAACAAGGGGACAAGATTTGCTATCCTCCAGTCTTCTGGCACTATTCCTGTAGACAAAGATGACTTAAAGATCAAAGCCAAAGGCTCAGCAATCTCCTCCCTAGCTTCCTAGAGAATCCTAGGGCATTATGGGGCAGCAAGTTCCACATATTCACCACCTTCTGCGAGAAGTAGTTCCTCCTCATCTCCGTTTTATATCTACCGCCTCTCAACCTATATTGTGATCTCTCATTCTAGGTTGCCCCACAAGGGCGAACATTTGGTCCATGTTTATCAATCCCTTTTAGATTTTATATAGCTTGATCAGATCCTCTCTCATCCTTCTAAACTCCAGCGAGTACAAGTCCAAACTGTTTAATCTCTCCTCGTACGCCAACCCTTTCATCTTTGGAACCAATCAACCTCCTCTAAACTGCCTCCAATGCCACCACGTCCTTCCTCAAAAAAGGAGATCAAAACTGGACATAATACTCCAGATGTGGTCTCACCAACATCCTATACAACTGCAACAACACTTCTCTACTTTTATACTCCAGCCCTTTAGCAATAAACAATAACATACCATTTGCCTTTTTTATTACATACTGTGCCTGCATACAGACCTTCTGCTATTTATGAACAAAGGCACCCAGATGCATTTTGAATTTGCTTAATAGTTGTTGATAAAGGAGCACTATGAAGTATCTTTAACTTTTTAAAAATGATCAGAGAGAGACCAGAACTTGAAATGTTAAAATGTTTTATTTTGGAACAGTATTATTTATTTCTTTTCACATTTCTATGATGTTGGCAGTTCTATCTTATCAGCTTTCAGTGATGCTATTTTGTGATGTTGCTTAATTTTGCATCCTATAAAACTTGAGCAGTATGCAAAATGCACAGTAGCCATTTTCTGTTGGCCAATTCACATTTCCAACACTTTTTCTATTTGATCTGGAACATTTGTATCTGTATGCAGATTCTCAGAAGCTGGCAAAAACATAGAAGTGATTCCCCACCTCTTGTGATAATGGTATATACATTAGATTATTTTATAAAGCATTTCTTTTAAAAAAAATGTTTTTTTTGTGTTTTGTACATGGTATAAATACAAGTAAACACACACAAATCAAAAGAAGAAAAAGTAAATAATGAGAGAGGTTTTTTTTACATAAAAGGTGGGAGGTGGAGGGGACCTGGGTGATGCCCCTAATGCTATTTACATTTTGGTTAGCTTTTTATTCCTGTTTAATTGCATGAGCTTAGGCCTTGGATCATTCCTTCTTCCCATTCTTTTGTCCTCATTTTGCCTTGCTGTGCTTGTTTTCGCCGTTGTCCTCCCTTGTGCTTTCTACTCTGTTTGTGTTCCCTTCTCTTCTCTTCCTTCTGGTACCCCTCTATTGTTTTCCCCAACCCCTCCCTTCCCCTCACCTTCTTCCCTGCTATCCCCTTTTTCTCTCGCTGGATTTGGCTACCTCTTCTTGTTTCATAGATTATATAGACACATAGAAGATAGGAGCAGGAGGAGGTCTTTTGGCCCTTCGAGCATGCTCTGCCATTCATCACAATTGTGGCTGATCATCCAACTCAATAGCCTAATCCTGCTTCCTCCCCATACTCTTTGATCCCATTCTCCTCAAATGCTATATCTATCCACCTTTTGAATATATTCAAAGTTTTAGCGTCAACTACCTCCTGTGGTAATGAATTCCATTCTTTGTGTGAAGAAATGTCTCCTTCCCTCTGTCCGACATGGTTTACCCTGAATCCTCAGACTGTGACCCCTGGTTCTGGACACACCCATCATTGGTAACATCTTCCCTGCATCTACCCTGTCTAGTCCTGTCAGAATTTTATAAGTCTCTATGAGATCCCCCTCATTCTTCTGAACTCCAGCGCGAACAATCCCAACCTAGTCGATCTCTCCTCATATGACAGTCCCGCCATCCCTGGAATCAGTCTGGTAAACCTTCGCTGCACTCCCTCGAGAGCAAGAACATCCTTCCTCAGAGAAGGAGACCAAAACTGCACACAATACTCTAAGTGTGGCCTCACCAAGGCCCTGTACAATTGTAGCAACACATCCCTGCTTCTATACACAAAACCTCTCGCAATGAAGGCCAACGGGCCATTAGCCTTCTTTACCGCCTGCTGCACTTGCATGCTTACCTTCAGCGAATGGTGCATAAGGACACCCAGGTCCCGCTGCACACTCCCCTCTCTCAATTTACAACTATTCAGGTAGTAATCTGCCTTCCTGTTTTTGCTTCCAAAATGAATAACCTCACACTTATCCAAATTATACTGCATCTGCCATTGATTTGCCCACTTGCCCAATCTGTCCAGATCTTGCTGCAGGAGCCCAGCATCCTCGTCACAATTCACACTCCCACCTAATTTGGTTTCATCTGCAAACTTCGAGTTGTTACATTTTGTTCCCTCATCTAAATCATCAAATATATTGTGAATAGCTGGGGTCCCAGCACCAATCTGTGTGGTACCCCACTAGTTATGCCTGCCAATTTGAAAAGGACCCATTAATCCCTACTCTTTGTTTCCTCTCTGCCAACCAGTTTTCTATCCACCTCAATACATTTCCCCCATCCCATGCGCTTTAATTTTGCACAATAATCTCTTATGCGGGACTTTGTCAAACGCCTTCTGAAAGTGCAAATATACCACATCGACTGTACTGGTTACCTCTTCAAAGAATTCCAACAGATTTGTCAAGCATGATTTTCCCTTCATAAATCCATGCTGACTCTGACTGATCCTGCCCCTGCTTTCTAAATGTTCCGCTATAAAGTCGTCAATAATGGATTCAAGCATTTTCCCCACTCACAATGTTAGGCTTACTGGTCTATAATTCCCTGCTTTCTCTCTACTTCCCTTTTTGAACAACGGAGTGACATGAGCTACCCTCCAGTCTGCAGGGACAGTTCCAGAGTCTATAGAATCCCGGAAGATGACCACCAATGCATCCACTATTTCCAGAGCCACCTCCTTAAGCACTCTGGGATGCAGGTTCTCGCGCCCAGGGGATTTATCCGCCTTCAATCCCATCTATTTTCCCAGCACCATTTCTCTACTAATGTTGATCTTCCTCAGTGCTTCCCTCTCACTAAAACTTGTGTTGTCCAACATTTCTGTGATCTGATTTGTGTCCTCATTTGTGAAGACAGAACCAAAGTATGTATTCAATTACTCAGCCATTTCTGTGTCCCTTATTATGCATTCCACTGTTTCTGTCTGCAGAGGTTCTACATTTCTCTTTACCAATCTCTTTCTCTTCACATATCTATGGAAACTCTTTGAGTCAGTCTTTATGTTCCCTGCAAGCTTCCTTTCGTACTGTACTTTCCCCTTCTTAATCAGTCCCTTCGTCCTTCTTTGCTTAATTCTAAACTGCTCCCAATCCTCAGACCTATTATTTTTCTCGGCCAATCTGTATGTTTTTCCTTGTATCGGATAATATTTCTAATTTCCTTTGTCAGCCATGGATTGGCCCTCTTACCCCCTTTGCTTTTGTGCCAGACAGGAATGAACAGTTGCTGTAGTTTCCCCATGCGTTCCTTGAATATTTGCCATTGTCTATCCACTATAATCCCTTTTAAGTAATTCTCCCCAATCTATCAAGGCCAATTCATGCCTCATATCCTCATAGTTCCCTTTATTAAGATTCAGCACCCTAGTCTCCGAATCAACTACTTCACTCTTCATCTTGATAAAAAATTATTTTATATTGTTATGGTGGCTCATCCCCAAGGGGTCTCGTACAGCCAGATTGCCAGTGATTCCTTTCTCATTACACAGTACCCAGTCTAAGATGGCCTGCCCTCTAGTTGGTTCCTCCACAAAATGGTCAAGAAAACCATCCTGTATACACTCCAGGAATTCCTCCTCTACGGCATTGTGGCTAATTTGATTTGCCCAATCTAAGTGAAGTTTAAAATCACCCATGATCACCGATATTCCCTTGTTACATGCATCTCTAATTTCTTGTTTAATGTCATTCCCAACCTCACCACTGCAGTTTGGAGTCTATATGACACCCACTAATGTTTTTTGTCTCTTGGTATTTCTCAACTCTACCCATACAGATTCCATGGGCGGAATTCTCCGCAAGGCCTGACGCCGTCGTGAAACCTGGAGAGGTGCATTAAGGCACAGAGCCTTTAAGTTTGTCTTTTTCACAATGTTTGTCTTGCTCACAATATTTTTCTCTACTGCCCTGTTTGAATTTTGCCCACCTTTCACTTTTCTTGTTCACTTTTCTACCTTTTGCTTTTGCCCTTGCTCCCTCTGACTCGTTGCATAGGTTCCCATCCCCCTGGCATATTAGTTTAAGCCCTCCCCAAAATAGCCCCCCTCGGACATCAGTTCCAGTCCTGCCCAGGTGTAACCCGTTCAGTTTGTACAGGTCTCATCACCCCCAGAACTGGTCCCAATGCCCAAGGAATCTGAAACCCTCCCCCTGACAGGACACCATCTCTTCAGCCACGTATCATCCAATATATCCTGTCATTTCTACTCTGACCTGCACGTGGCACTGGTAGTAATCCTGAGATCCTTTTGAGGTCCAATTTCTTAACTTCCTTCCTAGCTCCCTGTATTCTGCTTTTAGGACGTCATCCCTTTTTTTACCTATGTCGTTTGTACTGATGTGTACCACGACCACTGGCTGTTCACCCTCTCCCTCCAGAATGTCCTGTACCCCCTCCGAGACATCTTTGACCCTAGCACCGCGTTTTCCCTCACTCCCTTCTCTTCTATCGTGCCCTGGCACCTCATCCTAGCTCATGGCTACGTAGTGGTTGGCCACAAATTGGTCCCGGAACAGTCGGGTGAATGGCTCCCATGTTTTGTGGAAGCCATCTTCCGACCTACGGATGCCGAATTTGATTTCCTCCATTTGGAGAAATTTCAATAGGTCAGACAGCCAGTCTGCAGCTTTAGGTTGTGCTGCTGACCGCCAGCCAAGCAGGATTCTACGGCAGCCGATTAGGGAGGCAAAGGCAAGGGCGTCTGCCCTCCTCCCCATGAAGAGTTCTGGCTGGTCTGATACCCCAAAGACCGCCACTTTAGTGCATGGCTCCACCCTCATCCCCACCACTTTGGACATTGCCTCGAAGAAGGCTGTCCAGTACTCGGCAAGTCTGGGGCAAGACCAGAACATGTGGGCATGGCTGGCCGGGCCTCCTTGGCACCGTTCACATCTGTCTTCCAACTCCTCATTCGGGTTCTGATTAAGTGGGCTCTATGTACCACTTTTAGTTGTGTTAGGTTGAGTCTTGCGCGTGTGGAGGTCGAGTTGACCCTATGTAGTGCTTTGTTCCAGAGTCCCCACTCTATTTCAAACCCTAGATCTTCTTCCCATTTCCTCCTCGTTGCATCTAGTTCGGTGTTGGCTCTCTCTATCAGTCGTTCGTACATGTCACTGCAGTTCCCTCTGCCTAGAATGTCTGCTTCCCAGGTGGGGGCCTTGTCGGACATTTCGGTCAGGCCGAATTGCTGCCGTAATTGCCTCCAGGACTGGAGCGTAGCTACCACCACTGGGCTGCTGGAATGTTTTTTGGGTTGGAGTGCTGCCTCCTCCGTGCACACCCACTCACCATCTGGCACCTTTATCCATCCCATCACTCTTTTTGCTGTTGCTGTCAAGTGTTAGTATTGTAGGTTTGGAAAGGCTAGCTCCCCATGGATTTTGTTTTCTGCAGGCCCTTCTGGGCAGCACATTCATTTTGATCTTCTGCACTCTCCCTGCCAGGGGAGCCCACGCACTCCAGGGTTGCCCTTTGTCCAGGGGGCACCCAACATGGCCGTCAACTGTGCGTTCGCCATGTGGCTAGACTCCTGTACTCCGGGAAGCACTTGCAGTGCTTCTTTGCACCAGCCCCCTGGTTGCGGTCCTGTGTAGCCATAATGCCGCTTTCACTCTGCTCCTAGCTTTTTCTCTCTCCCCCTTTGCTCTCCTGTCCCCGCTGTTTGTCCCCCCCACCCCACCGCCAGGCGTTGTCCCCTCTGTTGGGTTGTGCGCCGCGGCCTCTGTCTGCTGCATGATCCTACCACTGACTTTCCCGCTAGTGTGGTTACACCCCTCCCGGGAGTTACTGTCCCATATTGCCCTTGCCCGCTTTCTGTATTTCCTGTGCCTTCCCCGTATTACCCTGATTGCCATTACACATTCCTTCTGCCGCTACTCATTTTGTCTAATAAGGCCACATTCTCCCGCGTGGCGGTCTCTCAGATGGTGGCTTGCTGCTTGTGTTTAGTGGGGGGGGAGATAGGTACATCTCTACTGCCCCCACCCCCCACTCCTCCATGTTAGCTTACTGTTGCGCTGTCGTTCCTTGCTAACTATCGCTTCTCCTGTTGTCGCTGTTCCAGTCCGCACTCCATGACAAACTTGTCGGCCTCGGCAGGGGCTGTGAAGAAATGTTCCTTGCCCTGGTATGTGACCCAGAGCTTGACTGGGTACAGCATACCAAAGCGTATGCCATTCTTGTACAGCGCGGCCTTCGCCCTGTTAAATTCAGCCCGGTGCTTGGCCAGGTCAACCCCAATGTCCTGATAGATTCTGATTCTGTGTCCTTCCTAACTGCAGTTCCTGGACTGTCTGCCCCAGTGCAAGATTCTCTCACAGTCCTGGTATCAGTGCAATTTTGGCATTACTGCCCTTGGTTGGTCCCCTGCTTTGGGTTTTGGTCGCGGTGAGCCCTGTCTATTTCTGCTGGGTTGGGGAAAGTTTCCCATCCCACCAGGTTGCCCAGCATCTGGGCCACATAGTTTGTGGGGTCCTTATCCTAGATTCCCTCCGGTAAGCCCACTATTAGCAGGTTTTGTCTTCCTGATCGCTTCTCCTGATCCTTGACTTCTCCCCTCAGACTGCCCTGCGTCGCGACCAACCTCTCCACCTCTTTCTCTGATGCCATGATCCAATCACTCTGGTCAGTGGCAGCTTTTCCAAGTCTTTGATTGTTGCTTCTTGGACTTCCAGCATCTTTTCTGCTCTGTCTAGGGCGAGCTGTATCTGTGCCAGCATTTCGGCCGCCACGTCTTTCACTGCGGCCTGAATATCTGTTTTTATTGCCTGCCGGTGTTTCCTAGGTGCTTCCGAGAGGAATGCCATCCAATTCCCCCGCAGTGAGGGAAGGTTTTGTGCGTGGCTGGTCTGCCCTCTCGCTCCGGCGAAACTTGCGCTCCGCCCCCTCGTGTGCTGATCGGCTCGTCCGACTGTCTCCATTCCAGGCCCCTTCTACTCCTGGTCTCTGTTCGTCTGATTATATTTAATTTGCATGGCACCTCCCCCAATAGCTTAGTGAACCCATGTGCAGTCGCCAGGACGTGTGGGGGAGGGGTGTGGTCAGACAGTGCCGGGGGCAGGACAATGCTGAATCATACCAATTCGCAAAGTTCCAGGTTTAGTCTTCAATATGCTCTGGGTAAGTTGATCTCTGTTGGGGCAAGAGTGCGTTGTTGTATTCACCACAGGCTTGGGTGAGTGCAGCTCCATCAACACCAGAGAAATTTGACACCATCCAGGAGAAGGCAGCCTATTTAATTGGCACCTCGTACCACTTATTAGGTGCACTGCAGCAACTTGCCAAGTCTTCTTTGACAGCACATTCCACAGCACGTTCCACATGTGCAACCTCCACCACATGGAAGAGCAAGAGAAGCACGGGAACACTACCACCTGCAAGTTCCCGTCCAAATCATACAGCATCCCAACTTGAACAATATCGCTATTCCTTCACTAATACTGGGTTAATATCCTTGAACTTTCTTCTTAGCAGCACTGTGGGGATACCTACACCACATTCACTGCAGCTATTTAATGAGTCGATTCACCAACACCTTTTCAAGGGCAATTAGGGATGGGCAATAAATGCTGCCCGAGCCAATGATGCTCCGATGCTATGAGCAAATCAAAAGGGAAGAAATGATTTTTGAGTTACTTTGTCATGTTGGATTTGCACTCTTCTTCTTTTGAAGGCCTTGGAAGTCACGAAGCAGCTGAACTGCCTCACGGATTTTCTTCCAGAATGTCAAACACAGCTTCAGGATCTCCGTCAGAATAAGAAAGGACTTCTATACGGCATCCCTGTCAGCATTAAGGACAATGTTAACTACAAGGTAGAGACTCAACTGATAGAAATCTAAAAGTATGTTGGAGAATGGTAAGGATGCAACCATGGTAGAGCTGGCCACTGAGAGTGATGAAATAGGGTGGGGAGCTGAGGGAGCAGATAAACTTCAGCTCAGTTGAGAACATAAGACTTTGCAGGAAATGGTGAATTTGCCCATTTGCGACAACAGTGGATGAGTGCTATTAAATCTAATGACAACCACTTTGAGAAGGATGTTATTTTTACAACAACTTGCATTTATGTAACCTGTCCCAATAATAAAACTTCCCAAGGTACTTTTATCAGAGAATTTGACAATGAGCCACTTGAGGACACACTTGAGATAGAAGGACAAAGAGGAAGGTGTTAAGAAATGTCTAATAGGAGGAAGTGGAGAGGTTTAAGGTGCGAATTTCATAGGGTGGAGCCAAACCAGTGGTGGTGGAATTAAAATTGGGAATGCACAAGAGATCAGATTTGGAGGAGTGCAGAGATATTGAATGCATGTAAAGCTGGAGACGGTTACACAAACACTGCGGGGGCGAGACCATGAATTTGAAAAGCTGAATGGGAATTTTAACATTAAAGTGCCACCAGACTGGGAGCCAATGTAGGGCACTGAGCACAGAGGTGTTTGGCAGATAAGGACATGGTTAGAAGGTACATTTGCGATGAACTCCAGTTTATGTAGGGTGGAAAATGGGAGGTCCACCAGGAGTGTGAAGCCAAGAAGGAACAAAGGCATAAGCAAGGGTTTCAATAGGAAATAAATAGAGATAGGACTTGGAGTCCTATACGCAGGTGGAAGTAGCAGGTTTTGGTGTGGGTATGGGAATAAGATTGGAAACTCATTTCAAACAGAACAGCAACGCTCATCCTCATACAGTTGCCAAGGTGAGAGATGGAATTGGTGTTTAAGGAAGGGAGTCTGTGGTGGAGATGGAAGACAATGGCTTGGTCCTTCCCAGTATTTAGTTGGAGGAAATTACTGCTCATCCAGTACTGCTCATCCAGTACTGGATGCTGAGCAAGCAGTGTGACAGATCTGAGACCATGGAGAGGTTGAAGTGAGTTTGAGCTGGGTGTGATCAGCAAACCTGTGGAAGCTGACCTGACAATTATAACAAGACAAATATAGTTTTCTGCCATGATGTTAAATCGACAAACACAGGCTCAGCGGTTGCTTTCATTGATCAGCATGTTTTGTGTGGTTTGTGTCTCTGAGCAGTTACTCTTTCATCTGTGTGGGTAAAACCCCTTTTACTCCTGTATTAAACTGTACACCGTATGAAGACTAATTTATGCATTTTGGACCTTTTTGATAACAATACTCTGCTCTCTTCGAACTTTAATTTGATAGTTACTTGTTATGGAACTTGATATAAAATATGAAGCTCCAAAGAGCTGGAGAATGAGTTGGTGAGGTGATGGGTTGGTCCAGTGATAATGATGTGATAGTTTGGTGCGGCCCTGAATGGAGTTAGTGGAGTTCACAGGGAATGAAGTTTCACTTGGGAGGTGAGAATTTGTCTGGACCTCGTATAGAGAAAAACATTAGCCTAGAAATTTGTGTCTCAGACAAGAAAAGTGTTTAACAATTTGGCTTGGTCTACATGTGACCTAATCAGTAGAACTTAAAGGCACCATGGCATACTGCTGTCAAAAAGGTGATTGTCTCAAAATAATTGAGACCAGGAGGAGTCTGGATGCTTTTCCCAACCTCACAACCTATTATTTCTCTCTTTGGAAATATTGACCTCAACCCTATGCCACCCACTTACCACATTGCCAATTCCAACCACCCTGATCTCAACCACCGTTCCCTTCACTCTTTGTCACACCTCGTTCTCAGTCTTAAGGCATTAGCTGAGGACTGCTGCTATTGATACAGTAACCTGATCTGGGCCTCTTCACTGGTGAGCAGCCTAGGAATATGGTTTGAAGGCCCCACCTGTCCAGTCACCTCCTGCATGCCCGTTTTGGATCATAACACATTATCCCCCAACTCCCAACCTTTGTTTCTGGACCAGTTTTTGATAGTTTCATGTCTGTGATTCGAAAGTTTGACTCTGTTTCAGAGGAAAATATGATTGCAGAGCAGGCTTTCAACAACCTCCTCGCATTCAACAACCTCCTCGCATTCAAGGACATCTGCCTGCCCTTTACAAACCCCATCCAATCCTCCCCAATCACTATTGGAGGGCCTCCATCCAACCTTTATATCAGCACCTTTGCCAATATCTTGGCGTCTACATTCAACAGAGATGTGTCCCTGTATGACCCACATACCCCAGGATCCTTGTTCTTCTTAAGCAATAATGAGATGGAGGCAAAATCATTAACATACACCACAAACAGCAAGAGCCACAGCACTAAACCCTTCAAAACTCCACTGGAAACTAGACCTCCAATCGCAGAAGCGATATCATCACCCTCTGCCTCCTGCCGCTCAGCTAATTTTGGATCCAATACGCAACTTTGCCTTGGATCCCATAGACTCGTAGTTTCTTGACCAGTCTGCCATGAGGGACCTTATCAAAAGGCTTGCTCAAGACCATATAGACCACGTCAAATGCAATACCCTTATTAACGCTACTCCACAAAAATTACATTTGTCAAATATGACCTTCCCTGAACAAATTTATGCTGACTATCCCTGATTAATCAGTGTCTATTCAGATATATTCTGTCCCTTAGAATTCTTTCTAGTAACTTCCCCACTGCTGAGATTAGACTGATAGGTGTACAATTTCCTAGTCTATCCCTCCCTCCCAATTTTAATAATGGTGCAATGTTAGCAACCCTCCAATCCTCTGGCACCTCACCTGTGGTCAGAGAGAATTTGAAAATTACTGCCAGTTCCCCATATATCTCCTCCCTTGCCTCCCTCAGCAGCACACGGTAGCACAGTGGTTAGCACTGTTGCTTCACAGCACCAGGGTCCCAGGTTTGATTCCCGGCTTGGGTCACTGTCTGTGCGGAGTCTGCATGTTCTCCCCATGTCTGCTTAGGTTTCCTCCGGGTGCACATCTTTGGACTGTGGGAGGAAACTCCGCACACAGAGGAAACCCACGCAGACACGCAAGCAACTTCATAAGCCTACTTGTGACAATAAAGATTATTACCTTTATCTGTGCGGAGTCTGCAGGTTCTCCCTATGTGTGCATTGGTTTGTTCCGGGTGCTCTGCTTTCCTCCCACACGTCCCGAAAGACATGCTTGTTAGGTGAATTGGACATTCTGAATTCTCCCCCCCGTGTACCCGAATAGGCACCGGAATGTGGCGACTAGGGGATTTTCACAGTAACTTCATTGCAGTGTTAATGTCAGCCTACTTGTGACAATAAAGATTATTATTATATCTCCGCTGTTCCTGCAGATATATTCACTTTTAAGGCTGCTACACCTGCTAGTACCTCCTCTTGCTTTGTTAATTTCCTGTACTATATCACAGTCATCCGCCCTGATGGGCGGCATGTTGGTTAGCTGCCTCACAGCGTAAGGGGCCAAGTTCAATTCTGGACTTGGGTGACTGTCTGTGCGGAGTTTGTACGTTCTCCCATCTGTGTGGATTCCTTTGGGTACTCCGGTTTCCTTCCATGGTCCAAAGATGTGCAGATTAGGTGGATTGACCATGATAAATTTCCTCTTGGTTAGGTTTAGGTTAACCCTTGCGCAGGTTAGGTTATGGGGTTACAGTGATAGGAAGCAGTGGACATTGGTACAGTGCTCATTCGAAGAGTCAGTGCAGACTCTATGGGTCGAATGGCCTCCTTCTGCATAGTAGGGCTTCTATGATGTCCACATGTATGTCTTCCTTTTCCATTGTGAAGACCAATACAATGTATTCATTGATGATTGTACCCACATCTTCCATGTCCAGACACAGATTACCTGTATCGTCTACAACTGGCCTTACTCTTTCCTGAGTTATTCTCTAGCTCTTTTAAAAAGTTTTATTCCTTTCACAGAGTTACAAAGACAATGCGCAGAGTGGACAGCGGAAGCCTTTAATCCATCACCTTGCTTGCTCCAAAAAACAATTCAAATTGAATCTAATTCATGGTCCCCACAAGAAAGACACACTAGATCCCAACTGACAAGAACAGGCATTAGACCTGACTTTGAGTTTGATCCTACATTTGATCTTAGTCAAAGTGGTTTTTTTTATTGAACCCGCCAAAGCTTTTTCATGCTACTATTTAGTCTATTTACTTATTTTCTAACTTTTTTAGCTCAATAATGTGACATTGTTTACATTTGTTCAACAATTGTTTCTTTCCTTAAAATCTCAACATTTTCTTTTGAATTTCAATTTATCAGGTCATAACGTTTTACAGTACAGAACGAGGCCCTTTGGCCCATCTTGTCTGCACTGGTGATCAAGCACCTATCTATTCTAATCCCATTTTCCAGCACTTGGTCTGTAGCTAAGATGTTTCAAGTGGTTATCTACATTGTTGTGCCAAACCTTGTGCTGGATTCTCTGATTTTGGGGCTATGTCCCCACGACGGCATGGGATCGGTGGCATTTTACACCAGAAAAACTGGTGCAAAACGGCCACCGATTCCCCGTTTGGCCAGGGGCTAGTAGAGCACCCGGCTCTAGCTGCCGCTATGTCCCGGAGAATTGCCGGGTCTGTGGCCGTGAGGTGCTTCATAGCGGAGGCCGCTTGCGGACCTGGCCCGCAAAATAGTCCCCCCTTCGGTCGACTCGCATGTCACGGACCACCCCACCACAGTGCCCCAGCCCCGATGTCCCCGCCGCCCACGGATCGGCCCTCCTCGACTAGGGCGGCGCTGGACTGAGTCCGCAGCTGCCATGCTGAGTTCCAGACGGGTGAGACCACACGTGTCCTGCGCCGTCGGGAACTCGGCATTCTCTCGGGGGTGGAGCATCGGGTGGCCGCGTATTCACAGTGTATGCCACTTTGGAGTGGGTGGAGCATCGTGAAAGTGGCGCCGCCCCTGATTTGGTCCGGAAATGTAATTCTCCGGCTGTTTGGCGAACGCGATTTTTGCGTCGGCGACCGGAGAATCCACCCCCTTATCTTTCCAGAATTTGTCTGAGTGAGAACAATCTGCAAATGTACCCCCCCAACCCCACACACACACACCAAGTGAAAAGTTTGGGCAAGCCTGTTGTGAAGAGTTATGTTTCTTCCTTCCTTGTGAAACTGTACTAATCTCGAAGTGATTGTATCCGAGGAGGTGTTTAGTGACAATACCAATGATTATAATAACTACATAATTGGATCATATTGGCTGTGATATTCCTTTCTCCATTTGCGGAAATAAGTAAAGAGGGGCAGAGTTTCACATGACTAGGTCCTTTTTGCTTTATATTTCTTGGGGATTTCTTGGGGATCCTTCAAGTTGGGTGAGCAAAGTGTTTGTGCATTGACCAGACAAGCTTTGAGAGGCCATTGAAATGAAATGCGTGGGCCCCATTGGTACTCCTCCTAATTTTCTTCTGGGTTCACTGCTGTGCAAGTGCCCAACTGTCGGCAGTACCTATCCATAGACTCCTAAAATGGGATATGTGTGTGCCTTTGGAAAATGCTAAACAGCTGAAAATCCAGACAGATTCTCATTTCTCCAAGCAGAGCGCATCTCAAATGTGTTCCATCAGACCTCTGCCCAGGCTAAATGAATAAGGGAGCAAAAATCATCTGTATGTTCTGTTATGATTTTTAGCAGTTTATGCTGTCACATAAGTAAAATAGTAGAGACGTATTCTTTGTCAAAAAGCATTTCATTTTTTAAACACAGGGTCATGATTCAACTTGTGGACTTAAGACATTCTTACAGCAGCCTGCAATGAAGGATAGTGTCATAGTGCAAGTGCTGAAGAAACAAGGGGCTATTCCTTTTGTGAAAACTAATATCCCTCAGTCCATGCTAAGGTAATTTATTATTGAGCTGCAATTGGAGGCTGGTGACACCTGTAAAGGGTTAATGTTTGTGTTAATTAGACAACTGTAATATAAGCATGACAGCAGATCAGCCATGACCATAGTAAGCAGAGCACAAAAAGTGCAAAGAGACTTGATGTCACTTACCACAAAATGAAAACTTAATACAAACTATGTCCAAGTCACTCATAGTCCAAGTCACACATAATGGGCGGGATTCTCCGACCCCACGCAGGGTCGGAGAATTGGCGGGAAGCGGCGTTATTTCCGCTCCCGCAGGTTTTCGAATTCTCCCGCCGGTAAAAAACCGGCGTTGTGCAAATCCCGCCGGCAGCCTGTGAAAACAGCTGGCGCCGGCGGGATTTCATTTTATTTGCACTGACCTTAAATCTCCGGCCCGAATGGGCCGAAGTCCCGCCGACGTGGCCACGGGTCACGTCGGCGAAAATCACAGTTGATTTAAAACGGCGTCAACCATTGATGATGGTTGACGCCGTTCAGTGTTGGGGGTGGGTTGCGGCATGGGGGGGGGGGGGTGGGTTGCGGCATGGGGGGGGGGTGGGTTGCGGCATGGGGGGGTGGGTTGCGGCCATCGGGGGGGGTGGGTTGCGGCCATCGGGGGGGGTGGGTTGCGGCCATCGGGGGAGTGGGTTGCGGCCATCGGGGGAGTGGGTTGCGGCCATCGGGGGAGTGGGTTGCGGCCATCGGGGGAGTGGGTTGCGGCATCGGGGGGTTGCGGCCATCGGGGGGGGTGGGTTGCGGCCATCGGGGGGTTGCGGCCATCGGGGGGTTGCGGCCATCGGGGGGGTGGGTTGCGGCCATCGGGGGGGTTGCGGCCATCGGGGAGTGGGTTGCGGCATCGGGGGGGTGGGTTGCGGCCATCGGGGGGGTTGCGGCATCGGGGGGGTGGGTTGCGGCCATCGGGGGGGTTGCGGCCATCGGGGGGGTGGGTTGCGGCCATCGGGGGGGTTGCGGCCATCGGGGGAGTGGGTTGCGGCATCGGGGGGGGTGGGTTGCGGCCATGGGGGGGTGGGTTGCGGCATCGGGGGGGTGGGTTGCGGCATCGGGGGGGTGGGTTGCGGCATCGGGGGGGTGGGTTGCGGCCATCGGGGGGGGTTGCGGCCATCGGGGGGGTTTGGGGGCAGCGGCGGGCAGAGAGGGGGGGGCGACGGATGCCCGGGGCCAACGCACCGTCGCCCCCCCCCTCTGTACGCCGCTGCCCCCTACCCTAACCACCCCCCCCCTCACCACCCCTACCTCCCTCCAATGCCCCTACCCCCCTCCCCACCACCCCTACCCCCCCTCCAACGCCGCCCCCCATCTCTCGCAACGCCGCAACCCCCCCCCCCCTTCAACGCCGGGTCCCCCCCCCCCTCAATGCCGGGTCCCCCCCCCCCTCAACGCCGCAACCCCCCACCCTCAACGCCGCAACCCACACCCCGTCCCCCTCCCTCTGAAGGCCGGTACCCACACCCCCCCCTCTCTCCTCCTCCCCCCCTTCCTTCCTCCTCCCCCCCCTTCCTTCCTCCTCCCCCCCCCTTCCTTCCTCCGTTAGTGGGGGGGGGGGGGGGGGGGGTGCGGCGTTAGTGGGGGGTGGGTGCGGCGTTGGAGTGGGGTAGGGGTGGTGAAGGAGGTAGGGGTGGTGAGGGGAGGGGGTTGGGGTAGGGGCAGCGGCGTGCTGAGGAGGGGGGCAACGGATGCCCGGGGCCAACGCACCGTCGCCCCCCTCTGCACGCCGCTGCCCCTACCCCAAACCCCTCCCTTCACCACCCCTACCCCCTTCACCACCCCTACCCCCCTCCAACGCCGCACCCCCCCCCCACTAACAAGAAGGAGGGGGGGGAGGAGGAGAGAGGAGGGGGGGAGGAGGGAGAGAGGGGGGCGAGGAGGAGATGGGGGGGAGGAGAGAGAGGGGGGGAGGGGAAGGAGGAGAGAGGGAGAGGGGGAGAGGAGATGGAGGGCGGGGGAGGAGGAAGAGAGGTGGGAGGGAGAGGGGGG